>NC_072486.1:49785940-51116297 GCF_027574615.1 Eptesicus fuscus
AAATTTGGAAGCACACAATTCTGAGCTATTTTAATATAAAATATGATACAGTTAAAACATTTAGTATATTTTAACAATATAGTTGAAATATCTAATATATTTTAACTACATAGTTGAAATATCTGAAAGTTTTTAAATTACATGATCCCTCACCATAGTAAGCTGCCAGTACCAAAGGACTGGTGTGAGAGCCCACATACAGAAGACAATCAATCAATTTCATGGCGTGGGGAACATGAGCACGTCATTTAAGCCTTCGATGCTTGTTTCTAAAATGGGCATTCAAATATTGACATTGGAAAATTTTGGAGAACGAGCCCCTAAAAAATAAAGTGGCCTTTGGCAGAAATCAAGAAGCAAAGATGAGTTATTTTTTCTTAATCTCTTCACCTTTTTCACCCAGTTCCCCAACCCCTCTCCCCTCTGAAGACTGTCATTGTGTTCTCTGTATCTATGTGTCTGTTTCTGTTTTTTGATTGTTTGTTTGTTTGTTTGTTCATTAGATTGCACATATAAGTGAAATCATATGGTATCTGTCTTTCTCTGACTGGCTTATTTCACTTAGCATAAAATTCTTTTAAGCAAAACCAAACAAACAATACTACAGTCTTTATAGATAAGCACAATAGTATGATGATGACCAGAGAGAAAGGGGGGTGGAGGCAGGTAGAAGAGGGTAAAGGGGATATAAATGGTGTGGAAAAGAGACTTGACTTGGTGTGGTAAACACAGAATACAATATACAGATGATATATTATAGAATTTTACATCTGAAACCTATGTAACTTTATTAACCATTCACTCCAATAAATTCAATAAAAATTAAAAATGAATACAATTTAAAAAAAGAAGCGTGGATATACAAGAGATGATGTATTTGATTGCACAAATAAATACAGGGTTGAGATTGGGAAAACATGGTATATTATGATGTAAGGTAATTTTTGAAAGGATAGAGATGACTCTGGTACTTTAAGTATGTACTACTGAAAAAATGCAAAGAAAGAAATGAAATGACTGTTACTAAACAAGTTCCGCACTGAAACACCACCTCTGGACTCACATACAGCATCAGAAAATGGTCCAAAGTATTATGATAAGTGCAGAAGATAGCTTTGGAGACAAACAAAATGTGTGTGTACCAGGCTCATTTTTCTGTTGTTAAAGCTAGTAAGATTGCTATTTCACCAGCAACAACCAATGAAACAAACAGGCAGCCCATATCCTGGGGGATATGCAGAGTTTAGAATAGGTCTCTTATTTTGGGACTCAGGCTTTTCATTTTTATATATAACAATTAAGTTGTTCAATAGTAAATTGCTCAATTGTTCAAGTCACATACTGTATGTCAGAGGTTGTGTTTTCTGTGGTGACAAACATAAGCTAATACCTGTGTGGGAGTCTATAATCATTTCATTTTGCTCCATAAAAAAAGAGTAATATAAGAAAATGTTATTTCTAAATATTCATTTTGACTTGACCACAAATATAGGCTTTTTTGTCAAAAGACTTCAATGGTTAAGCACCATGAACCAATACACTGCATTACTCACTATGCATTCAAATGCAGTGATGTGTAATCTTTCTATAGTCGATGCAGACTTCTTATTCTACCAGAGTTCTAGAGACTGGGAAGGCAAGAGTCAATTTTCACAAAAACACAGACCGAGCAAGCTTCACATGGTAAATTACTTCTGGTCTAGAGGAGCTAGCTGGCCATGAACGGACGGGGTATCTTATGTGGCCAGGGATTCACAGATCATTAAGGAAGTGGACATGAAGAGGGTCCTCAGGCCACTCAAATCAGCTTTTGCTTTTTATGAGAAACATGCAATAGGTTTTTGAAAACTGGAAAATATTTTCCTTCATTAAAGAAACAAGTCCCCATTCTGATTTCTGGGGTTGGGGGGAGGGGGACGATCTACATTTTTTCCCCCTAAAAATCTACGTTTTTAAAAATGGAAAATTGAAGATGTTTCCATCTGAAGTATATGGGAGAAAGATCTTATATAAAGAGAAGCAATGTTGTAAGTATAAACGCTTTTCAAAGGGGTACTTCTGGGGCCAAAATCAGAGGCCAAAAGCCAGGCTCCGGGGCCATAGGTCTAGATGGCGCCCCACTGTCAGGACAGCACTCCCTGCCTCAGTGGTTAGCTGGCTGGCCCCTGCTGGCGAGGCTTGAATCCTGATGCCCTATTGCATTTAGTTTAGTGACTACTGCACCCTTAGACATTTCAAGTCAGCAGCATGCCGAAAACAATAAAAACATATTTTCAAAACATGCCAGAATCTGTAATTTAGTCTCTCTTTTAGATATCATTGTCAATTAAAAAAAAAAAGAGAGAGGAGAGAGAGAGAGAAATGGCAACCAGAGGGAGAGGGTTAATTGAAAGCTGTAAAGAAGCCATTGAGAGAAAGTGTTAAGGAGGAATGAAAGCAATTTAAGAGACTGTGTCAGTCACCACATAGTTTATGTCCTTCAGGTTAGTTCAATACTGTACCGTTTCTCCTCTTCTCATTTTCTTTCTGTATGTTTGAATGTGCAGAATTCTCTGCATGATTTACTTTCTGGTGTTCTTGGGTTCATTGCCACATAAACTGTACCTGATTTAATGGTTGTTAGGGCTAATTTTTTTTAAATGAAAACCAGGCCATCCTTAAAAATGTATCCTTTGTTTTCCAGAATCAAATGCATACATAAACAAGGTAGTGAGCAAAGCAAGTGTTATCTGCCCAAGGTGGGAGACACTGGATGCTTGCAGCATCTGTTTTATAGAAGAAAGGATAAAATGAGAACCCTGGAGAACTCCTTTAGTTACATTCTTCATTATAGAATGATTGTTCAGCTTGCTTTTAAAACAACAAAGTGGGGCTGAGAAACAAACATCCACAGATTGGTATTCACATTTTTCCTTGTCTGTGGGATATAATTTTACAAATGGAAACCCCAGGTTGGGGAGGGGGCCAGCGGCAGAATTGGGACTAGAACTGCAGTTTTCTGATTCTTGGTTTGATTCTTTACTATAACCTGTTGCTGCCTCACAGTAACCACTGATGCAAAAGAGGCACCATTTCATGATATCTGCAAAAATATTTTTATCACTATTAAAGGATAAAAAAGTATAATGAAATTCAAATGAAAATATCTTAGTCACATAAATTTAATTTTTGTTATTATTTCCACATGAAGTACTATGGATGAAAGTCAAACATTGGCCTAAATTTTAAAATTTTCTAGTTTAGAATAAGAACTGACCTAGATTTAGCAGAGTTTCTGACTGAGCAAACTACATTGTGAAAGGGGGCTTGACAAGCATTTTTGGGTAGGCTCAAAGTCTCAAGTTACAAGTATTTTATAGATCCCTTTGAATACCAGATTCAGGAGATAATTCTGTATTTACAATATTCCAAATATTAGTAGCCTTGACTGGGTGGCCCAGTTGTTTGGAGCATCATCCCATACACTGAAAGATTGTGGTTTCACTTCCTAGTCAGAGCACATACTAGGTTGCAGGTTTGATCCTCTGTTGGGGTGCATAAGTTTCTCACATCCATCTCTCTCTCTCTCTCTCTCTCTCTCTCTCTCTCTCTCTCTCTCTCTCTCTCTCTCACACACACACACACACAAACACACACACGCACACACACACACAGATTTTGTTGCATTGAACTTAATAATTTATTATATAGTTTTTCTACCTGGTACAATTTATCCTGGATGCTCACTTTGACCAGTAGATTTAGAATATGCTGTTTTAAAAAAATCAGTGACATTTTCCATGTGTTTAACTAAATAACTAGTTAGAAAGGGAGAGAAGAAATCAGAAATATTTTCTGCCACTAAAAATAATAACAGTTTTTTGAGAATGATCAGTATCATTTCCAATGGCTGTTAGCAGCAGGGTTTTCTCACTGTGTGATTCAGATATGATACATTTCTTGAACTTCAAGACTAGCTTTAACAATGCTGCTTTACTGTTTGTTGGGACTCATAAAAGGTTTTGGGATGCTTTATATGTTATTTCCTTATCAAATATGAATCAATAAGTCACATTTGGAAGGTAGGGCAGATGAAACCACTCTCTCTTATTTTGGAGCTATAACATAGCCTTCTCTTGCTGAAAGATCCTGGAATGCCCATGGGGAGGTTGCCTGGTTTTTTGCTTTTTTTTAATCCTCACTCGAGGATATATTCTTATTAATTTTAGAGAGGAAGGGAGAGAGAGAGAGAAACATTAATCTGTTGCCTCCCCTACGCACCCCAACTGGGGATTGATCCTGCAACCTAGCTATGTGCCCTGAATGGGAATCAAACCCACAACTTTTTGGTGTAAGGGACGATGCTTCAATCAATAGACCCATCTGGCCAGGGCAGATGTTGCCTGTTTGAACAAAGAGCCATAGCAGTGGTAAAAAGTGCACACTGGATGGTTCCCTGATATGCCAGAGCCATGCTGCCAGTCCAGTTAGCACAGACACTGATATAATATAGGCTCCACCAAAGTAAAAAGGCTTTGTTCTTCCTTTACCTCATCTCAGCATCCTTCGCAATATGATCAAGTACAACTGGACCCCTGATATTCCCTCTTGCATGGAGGAAGAAAGCCCAGAATAAGGAAGGAGCACAGCTACACGATGCTGCTTACTGCCTTGCCTTGCAGGATGGCCTGAGAGCCACCCTCCCTGCAGAGATGAATGACCAGCCTCCTAATTAACCAACTAATTCTTGAGGTTGGCATCATTTTCCTAAGGGGTCAAGTCAGTAAGGAAATCACTCCCTTGAAGGACATCTCTGTTATTATCCTGCACTTTAAGTTAGAGTGCTATCTTTAGTGTCTGTGAACATATGTCCTAGGAAGATTAGCCACAAAATTTCAAACATGTGAGAAAATTAGTGCTCCATTAAAGTAATTTATGGGATCCTGTGCAGAAGAATTATTAGATAGGGCTACCATAGTGATTGGACAGTATTTCATAGTGTTAAAAGGGTGCTGTACATGATAAACTCTCAATAGAAACAGCTGTAAATTACTTTCAACTGAAGTATGATAAGCCTTCAAATGATTACATTATTTGATCACGTACTCAAAAACTGCATTTGAATGTTGAAATTTAAATGATTTTCTCTGAATTTCAATGACGCTCTCAGTCACACCTGTAAGATATCATGTGCAGGGCCCTATCTCTTCTCTTTCTATTTACTTCCTAGCTAAAAGGTCAAAGTTGACAATTTCCTCTAACTCTTTATTTGGCAATGTTTAAATACATAAGCCCATTTAAATTTAACCTGCTTTGTGCATGAGCATAGACTTTCTTTTATATTTTGCATGTCTCTGTGTCATTCCATTAACCTTAAGCTATCATTAACTTTTCACTAAATAAGCTGGAACTGGTGGTGATAATTTTAGACTAAGATGTATATGTGGCAAATTGGAATCCTCATTCTAGCCTGAATTAGGTGTAAGACTATGAGAACACAATTAAACTTCTTTTTTTTAAATGTGTGTTTTTAAATTGATTTTAGAGAGAGAGGAAGGGAGAGAGAGAGAAACATTGATGAGAGAAAAACACCGATTGGCTGCCTCCTGCATGCCCCCTGACCTGGGATCAGCCTACAACCCAAGCATATACCCTGACCAGGAATCTAACCAGCAACCTCTTGGTGCACGAGGGGAAGCTCAACCACTGAGCCAACACTGGCTCGGTGCTGAAATGTTCTTACTAAACATGATGACCCTTGTGGACATCATCATCATTATTGTCATTATCTTCATTGAGCATTTGTTATGTGCACAATGTGTCATGTGGCTAATTTATTTCTCACACTTATTTTATGAGATAAGTATCAGTATTCTGATTATATAAATGAAGTATGGGCCAGAAAAGGGAGTCCAATTCCACTGCATGAGGGAATTGGAACATATCTGAAATTAATGCATTTTCTTTCTCTAATTTTTATTCTATGATACTAAATTGACTTAGTATCAATCTATATTTCTAAGCATTGTAATGAGAAATAACTTTTGTGTTAAAGAAATTCATAATTACTATGATACATCATTACTAGCAAAAAGTTTAATGAATTTTTTTGAAGTCAGAAGCCTTTAAATATCAATCAATATTCGGGGCCTCCATCCAGAGATTCTGATTTAACTTGTACTTGGATTGTTCTAATGTGCAGCCATACTTGAAAACCACTGATGTAATACAGTTATAACATTACTCACATGGCTTAGAAATAGCCCAACTGAGAAGCCAAACTGGTATCTACCAGTTGTAAGGTTAATGACTCAATGGTTTTTCAACCATTTTACCTTCCATGCTACAAATAATTTTATGTGACCTGTATGAGAGAATCACCAGGAATGCCATACGACTTTGATATAAATACCCTAGGATCAGACAAGTTCAGGTAGTATCAAAATCCTCTTGTACACACATATATATATCTAAGCAATGGGTTGCAAGACACAGAAAGAGACTTGATAAAGTGGGGGAAACTTGCCATTTAGAATCCCTAAATATGGCTTTTAGGCTAGCTTCTACCATTAACTAGCTCAGTGTTTAGAGCAATGCAATTGTCTTCTCTGAGCCTCAGTTTCCCCACTTGGAAAGTAGTGGAGCCCGACTGGTATGGCTCAGTGACTGAGTGGCGACCTATGGACCAGGAGGTCACAGTTTGATTCTCAGTCAGGACACATGCCCGGGTTGCTGGCGTAGTCCCCAGTCGGCATCATGCAGGAAGTAGCCGATCGATAATTCTCTCTCATCATTAATGTTTCTATTTCTCTCTCCATCTCCCTTCCTCTCTGAAATCAATACAAATATAATTTTAAAAAGTAGCTGAATTCAATTAAGTGACTACTAATGTCTCTTGAAACCCTAATGTGCTTTGAATTCTGGATTAGATGCTATATTTAGTAATTAACATTCCAAAACACTGCACTGAGATGGTTCACCACACAGTTTCACATCTCACATCTCACTTATATCAATCATCAAATGTATTAATGGGCTGAATTATATTTCAATCAGTACATGGACTTTCTCTTAGAATCTTTTTTTTTTTTTTTTTTTTTGCTATGTGTCTGTTTCAATGTAGAAACTTTCCTTCAAAGATGATTTTTTGTCAGGTGTGATCCTTTTTTTGTCATGTGTGCTACATCAACTGATAAGTTTTTATTTACATTTCATTATAACATGTTTAAATTATCCACACCATAAGAGGTACTCTTAAATATTAACACTGTGGAGAAAGACAGAGAATTGTGAGTTTTAAAACTATCAAAAACTCAGAGCAATTCTTCTGCTGACTCCAATAATAATTTCTAAATGCAGAAGAGGATTGAAGCAGGCAAGTCAACCATCGAGAACACATTAATGGGTTATGGAAAAACAACCTTGCCTTTATCATTACACTTTCAGACCAGCTAGTTTCATGCTCCTCAATAACCCATGTTTTGTTTTAGGGAGACAGAGAATGTGCTCATGGTAAGCCTGTGTGAGAAAGAGTTCTGGGCTCTGTGCCGGAATTTCTCATCTCCAAGGATGCACCTTGAGAAGTATCCAGAGAAAGGAGCAAGAGAGGAAGAGGGAGGTGGAGAGAGGGAAGGAGACAGTCAGACACACAGAATGAATGAATATGAGAATGAATGAGAGAATGTAAAAAAGAGGGAGAGAAGACAAGAAAGAAAAGAGAATGTCCTGTATGAGTCAGGCCATACCCAACCGGGGGAGAGGGAGGTCACAGGTCACAAATAGTTACACAACAGGCTCTAATTTTGTGATAATGTGTGGTTTTATGAATTCCCCAGAACTGCCCCCCCTCCCCCGTCCCCCCCCCCCCCCCCCCCCCCCCCCCCGCCTGTGTGCTGTGGAGCAGAATCCTCTTGGCTATTTTGTGACAGCTTCCTTGGTCCTCTTCTACTCTCATGGTGTTAATGTCATTTGCTGCTGGTGGTGGTGCCCAAACCAGCTGCTGGGCCTGTAGGTGGTGCTGTCTGTCCCCTCCATGTAACACAATTGATCCTGACCCATCTCTCTTTGGAGCAGAAGCTGCCGGAACCAAGGGCCTTTTATGTTCTATCCACACCTGCTAGAGTTGGTGGGATGATATTCTGAGAAACAATATGCTCTTTCAGAATTATTTTTCCCAGATGGAAAGACCCTTACTGGGCTTCCTTCAAAAGTGTTAGCAACATGCCTAGAGTTTTTAAAAATCATTTCTAAGTTAAATACAATTTGGGCCTATTCTTCATGAACTAATATGGTTCCATTGCAGTAAGAGTTTTAAGATTAAGAACAAGTAGAGTACGTGCAGAAGGAGCATATAAAAACAGGGTACAAGGGACTGATTCAAGTCCTTGCTTTGACATTTACTTGGTTTGTAAACTACAGCTAAGTCGTAGGAATGTAGAGTGTGCTCTTCAAAATTAGATGCTATAGAATTCATGAAAGGGAACCACATGGAAGCATTCTCTGGAAAGGTTACTGAGTTTCAGAAATAAAGATTGGGATAGACTTCCAGGTGGAAGTAACATGCCACCCTCAATACAGAAGAAATCAAGTTATCTCAGATTTGTCTTCTAGAATGTGAGATGCCAGAAGATAGCCTCGTTTGAGGAGAGAAGAGCATAACCAAGGATTCTTTACTCAGTCAAATTATCATTCATATATGAAGGGAAGAGAAAGTCAATTTTAAATATATAATACATGAAAGAAAAAAATAAGCAACAAGACACTATAAGGGAGGTAAGGTGTTTCTTTTTAAGATGTGAATAAATCATGATACGAAATTGGAAGAAAGCAGAATGAATTACACATACAATCTAGATTTCAATAACTATGACAAAAGTTATTTTATCAAGTAACATGTATAATTTAATATACATAATTCAAGTCTAATGGAAAACATAATTCTTGAGGGAGAATATACAGAGAAAAAGATACAACAGGTGAAAAGACAATAAATAGAGGAAAATATATTTTTCTTCTGTTTTGTTGCAGTGGTGGTTGGAAGAATGGAGAGGCAAGATTAAAATGAGATGCAATCCCATTCTATCTTCTGGGTTAGCAACAGATAGTATTGAATAAAACTAGCAAATGGAAATGAATGCAATATCAATAATATTCAAATTAGGATTTAGTATATATTTTATTATATAGTATTGAGAGGGTGTGTTTTACAGATAGAGATTATAATCTCAAAAAGCTGGCTGTATGCACTGATATACTTATAAAGCAATAAAAATCTCAGAGAAACAATTTTAACATGTTCCTCTTGGTCTGATAAATTATGTAAATAAAAATATATGAGGAAAAGAAGATTAAATCAAATAATTACAATATTTTATCAGATAACATTTAAGCGCATACTCTGGAAACAAAATATTTTAAATATATTTTTATCTATTTCAGAGAGAGGAAGGGAGAGGGAGAGAGATATAGAAATATCAATGATGAGAGAGAATCATTGATTGGCTGCTTTTTGCACGCCCCATACTGGGAATGGAGTTCACAATCTGAGCTTGTGCCCTGACCCAGAATCGAACCTTGACCTCCTGGTTCATAGGTCAATGCTCAACCACTGAACCACACTGGCCTGGCCTGAAACAAAATGTGTTATTTTGATAATTGTATTTATTTTAATTCTAAGTGACTGCACAATAGTTACAAAACTCAATCCTATACTAGGTCACAGAGAGAAATACAGTGTTTTCCAAATAGAGTATATAATGAAAACTACTGCCCTGGATGGGTGGCTCAGTTGGTTGGAGAGTCATCCCAATACGCCAAGGTTGTCGGTTCTATCCTAGGTCATGGCACATCCAAGAATTAGCCAATGAATTAATGAATAAGTGGAACAAAAAATCGATGGTTCTCTCCCTCCTTCTCTCTCTCTCTCTCTTCTCTCTCTCTCTCTCTCTCTCTCTTTCTCTCTCTCTCTCTCTCTCCCCCCTCCCTCTCACTCTCAAGTCAATAACTAAAAATTTTAAATAAAAACTGCCCTTTCTGAAAATATTTAATTATATCTATAATGTCAAGTGAGAAAGAACTGGAGGCAGTGATTTGTCAAGCCCTTGAAAATTTACTAACGTTACATGGATGCATATTTATTAAGTACTTACTATGCACAACGCATGTACCTTGTCTGGAGACAGAAAGCCGAATGTGACACAGCCACTGTCCCCTTTGAGCTCACAGTACAGAAATCACTGTTAGAATTTGCAAAGGGATCTCCCTCTGGCTCCTGATCCTCCTTTAATTCAGGAGCAGCTATTTTTGTCTGCAAAGGGCAAAATAGTAAATAGGAGCTAAGGGCCATATGGTCTGTGTCATCACGGCTGACCTCTGCTGTCCTCGGGTGGAAGAGCCATGGACATGTAAACAGCACATGTGGGCGGATTTCACCTGCAGCGAGGTCTGCTGACTTTGGCGCTAATGAAACCTTCTTTCCCTTGAAGCTAGAGCACTAAAAAAGCTCATTTTCAAGTTTTGGGATCCTTCTCACAATCTCAATCTTTACTTTATATCTTTTAATAAAAATGTGTTGTATTCAAGCTATATTGAGGATTTATGTTTATGGATTGGTCTTGGAGACTGAACACCATAGATCTCATAATATTAATTTAATGAAAAAGTTAGTTCTGAATGAAAAAAAATATCTTCCATGTTCAAGCATGCTTTTTGGAATATGGTATGTTAGTGAAGTAATTCTTATATTTTTATTTCTTTAACTTTTAGCAAATCATTACTGAATATGCAAAAAAAAAAAAGAGACAGTGACATTATTTGCAACATGAAAGAGAATGTATTTCTATGCTTATCTCTCTCAAATTAGGGTACTTGTATGAATAAGTATAACAATAAATTGATGGTTCTTGTAATTATGAGGTATTTACATACACGCTCAATTCCTCTCCTGTTTTTTCTTTGAAGTCTAATGGTTCAAACTTTGCTTCTTCAATTTACAAAGGAGGAATTCATCAAGAAAACTAAATTATCATTCAAGCCATACACTTTCCTTTGTAAAACATTCAACAACTCTGATCATCCTTCATGAAGTACTAATATCTACCTGGGAAACTATAATCCCAGCTTTCAGGAAGAAGGCAGTAATCTCTCCTATGATATTTTAATGGAGCCAGAGACATAGAACACAAATAAAAGCAAATATAACAACATATTCCATTAAAACATTCACTAATCTTTCCTTTTTCTATTATAAATAGTGTTGAAAGTTATTCTTTTAAAATTTTTATTGAATACATTGGGGTGATAATGGTTAGTGAAATTCTATGGGTTTCAGGGGTACAATTATATAATACATCATCTGTATATTGTATTGTGTGTGCATCACCCTAAGTTGTCTCCTTCCATCACCATTTATCCCCCCTTTACCCTCTTCTACCTCCCTTATCTCCTTTTCCCTCTGGTAATCACCATACTGTTGTCTATGAGGGTTTTTTATTTTGTGTTTGTTTGTTTTTTGCTTAATCCCTTCACCTTTTTCACCCAGCCCCCTAACCCCCATGTTCTCTTAACTATTATCAATTAATTAATGCCTAAGTGGTTTTCCTTATTAGTATGGTACAGTCTTTTAATTCCTTAAAATAGGCATTCGTGTTTGGGATTACACAATCCTTGTTGTTTGCCTTCTATTTAGTTTCTACTATATCCCATACACTGCCTGCCATTTAAATCAGTTTAGAAACCATATGTTCCACTTTTTTAGGCCTTATTTGAATTTTCAGACTACTGATTTATCCTCAAGACATTTAATCAATGGATCAATCAATTAAAAACTTCATACATCTTTATTATATTAGGTAATTTGAGATCGGCACATAAGCACAGGGCATAAACTCCTTAAATGTATAGCCCATAATTTTTGCTTCCAGGAATATTGAGAGGTTGGTTGGGAAGGAAGATGAAGCTTTTCTGTGGTCAGGATATTGTAAATTGAGGTTGGGCATATGGAGCAAAGGACAACAAAATGGGTGGTCTCTGTAAGGAAGACCTTGAGAAATAAGAAAAAGTCCAAAAGTCAAGCCCATAGTTTTTGGTAGAGATCAACTCCTAGGTCCAAAGCAAGGAGTCAGCTACTGTAGATTACAAGTTGAAGTGAGAGATTTAGTGGGTGAACCTTGGGAGATTCCTCAAAGTAATGGCAAGGGAATGCATAAGGAGAGTATTTCATGGAGAGCCTCAAGCAGAGAGAATTGTAGGTAAGAATATTTTAAGGGGATCTGAGCTTGTTTGCACAAAATGTCATCACTATAGCTCAGGTTGTGATGTCACGGAGGGAGCATACATTTTTGGGACTCAGTGCACTCTGTGGAGCACATGCACAGGTGACATGGCAGTAGGTTTCTTGTTGAGGCTGGACAATGGTGAGAGCAGACCTGCAGAAACAAGGCCAGCCTCTTGTTTCTGGGCATCGTTTCCTTCATACAGCTGACTGGCCTTTCACTCCAGGTGTATTTTTTTAATACTTTAAATATATATTTTTTATTGACTTCAGAATGGAAGGGAAAGGGGAGAGAGAGATAGAAACATCAATAATGAGACAGAATCATTGGTTGGCTGACTCCTACAAGTCCCACACTGGGGGTCGAGCCTGCAACCGCAACCTGGGCTTGTGCCCTGACTGGGAATTGAACAGTGACCTCCTGGTTCATAGGTCGATGTTCAACCTCTGAGACACACTGGCTGGGCCATTGCAGGTGTATTTATATTAGGCCATAACGTCCTGGGATGGGGGACAGGGCTGGGGGTGGGGGAAGAGTAAGCCTCAAACCATCCCCAAAGACTAGTAAAACAGGAAAAGAAATTTGAAGAGCAATTTATAGAAAGTTCCAGACATCTTCTCATCGGTACTCTGAGAGGAGGGTTTAGGGTCAAGGAAGGATAAATTGCAGCTCATGGATCCTATAGCAGATTAGCTATGTGTGAGATCTGTGGTGACAAAATTCCAAACACCAACTGTAACGCCAGGGATTACAGCAGCAAGCGGTAGGAACACAAGCTCTGAAAGTCCTGGCACCTCATGAAGGAGAGCTAGCCATGGAGGAATTGAGTGTGATACACATTTATCAAGTGAAGCAGAACCAAGAAACAGACTCAGACACGGAGGAAAAACTAACAGCCTTCTGAAGGGGAGGGGCGTTAGGGGCAGGGTGAAAATGGTGAAGGGATTAAGCAAAACAAAAACAAACAAAATACCTCATAGACAGAAAAGGGTATGGTGATTACCAGAGGGAAGGGGGTGGGGAGAGGTAAAGGAGGGTAAGTGGGGGGAGGTTAATGGTGATGGAAAGAGAGTTGACTTGGGGTGGTGAAAAAGTAGAAGTCTATACTTGAAACCTACATAATTTTATTAACCAATAAACTCAATAAAAATTAAAAAAAAAACAACAACACAGAAAGTAGTCTTTTGAAATCATAGGAAGTCTAAAAAACCATTCCTAGGAGGAGAGAAACTTTATGAAGTACCTGGGATTGTAGTTGTTGGCCAGAAGGAATGTGTTATGCATGATATGCATGTTTCAACAACAAAAAGAATTAATGTAGAAAAAAAGTAAATAAATTTTTTTTATTTTTAATCATTTTTATTTTTCCATTATAATTGACACACAATATTATATTAGTTTCAAGTGTGACCCCAGTGTTTAGACATTATAGAACTTACTAAGTGATCATCCGATAAATCTCATACCCATCTGACACTACACATAGTTATCAGAATATTATTGATTATATTCCCTATGCTGTACTTTACATCCCCAAGACTATTCTATAACAACCAATTTGTACTTTTTAATCCCTAAGTGATAATATTTAAAAGAAAGAAATAAGAACTTTTATGACAAGAGAAGGTGTCATAAAAGTATATATCTAATAAGGCATTGAAAACTGGACAGGACTTGGATAAGAATTGTATTAAAGATACCACACTTTAGGAAGTTTAAATGTAATAGCACGAGAGAGGTACATGAGTAAATAAGACATGAGTTAGGATTCTAGAGCAATGAGAGAAAAAGTAAGATGTGTGAGGCTGGACATGAAAGCTTGTGAAATCAAATAGAATGCAGTTACATTTGGGAAGGAAAAATTTGAATCAATAATTTAAAGGGTGAGAGCAGTATTTAAAATGGATTAATCAGCTGTGCCAGAAGGATCTATCGAAACACTGTGTGGAAATCCAACGTGTTGCAAGAGAAATGCATAGGAAAATGTAACAAGTTATGAAAAATCAACTCAAGAGAATTCCTTGTGCTGTTTTAGAAGAAAACATTGTGTGTATTCTTGGGGACATGGGATGTGCCAGAAAAGAAGGATATATTTTTACTGCTTGCCAATAAAGTAGACTTATTTTCCAAAAAAGAGAAATATGCACAAATCATATGTATTTGTCTCCTAAATATTTTTCAAGCCTTGTAGCTTGATATTCATTTACAGGAAGGATTCCTGTGGGGGCGCTGTTAAACTTTAGAGGAAAGATAATTAGGCCAGTGGAGTATCATCAAAAGGCAAATCAAACAAACAAACCAATAAAAAGTGGTAGAGAAAGTCCCTTGGTTTTTAGAATCTTTACTAGCACAGACACACAGTGATCCTCATTCATATTTTTTAACTTTATTTTTATTGTGGACACTATTTAAGATGTCCCCATTTCTGCCCCGCTTTGCCCACCTCCACCCCACTCTTGCCCCCCACTTCCCACTGGCCTTATTCTTTTTCTGTGTGTGCTTGAGCACCGGCTATTACATTTTGCTGCCATTCTGAGTGGTAGAATGACTTCCAACATAACCCATTGTTTGTATCTATGTGCTATACACATATGTTCTTTGGCTAGTCCCTTCACCTTCTTTTATTCAGTCTCTCTCTCTCCTCACCTCTGACAGCTGTTAGACTCTTCTATGTATACAAGCTTCTGTTTCTATTTTGTTTATTAGTTCATTTTATTCATTAGATTCCACATATAAGTGTGATCATATGGTATTTTTCTTTCTCTGACTGGCTTATTTCACTTAGCATAATAATCTATAGGTCTATCTATGCTGTTGTAAAAGGTAAGATTTCCTTCTTTTTACAGCTGCATAGTACTAATATTCCATGGTGTAAATGTACCACAGCTTTTTTATCCACTCATCTACTGACAGGCACTTGGGCTGTTTCCAGATCTTGGCTATGGTAAGTAATGCTGCTATGAACATAGGGGTGCATATATCCTTTCTGATTGACGTTTCCAGTTTTTTAGGATACGTATATTCCCAGAAGTGGGGTCACTGGGTCAAATGGCAATTCCATTTTTAATTTTTTGAGGTAACTCCTTACTGTTTTCCACAGTGGCTGCACCAGTCTACATTCACACCAACAGTGCACAAGGGTTCCTTTTTCTCCTCATCCTCACCAACACTTGTTGTTTGTTCATTTATTGATGATAGCCATAATGACATGTGTGAGGTGACACCTCACTGTAGTTTTAATTTGTATCTCTCTGATGATTAGTGATATTGAGCATTGTTTCATGTGTCTATATGCCATCTTTATGTCCTTTTTGGAGAAGTATCTATTCAGGTCCTTTGCCCATTTTTTAATTATAATATTTGTCTTCCTGCACATCAGTTTGCTCTCAAAGGAAAAGGGACTAAATAATTTTAGACTTAAATTGTTTTTTTGCTATTTCTAATTTTTAAATAAATTATTCTTTTTCTGTGCTTGAGCACTGGCCATTACATTTTGCAGTGATTCTGAGTGTTAGAATGACTTCCAACATAACAGGGTCATTAAAATCCAGAAATAATAATAAGGATGGAGTCACATGCTCTAACCTCACCTACAGAACAATTGAACCTGACTGTAACGCATCAACGTATTACTAAGGATAGAGAAACAAAACTGGGTGTGGCCTGAAGTCTACTTGTATAAGAGACTGAATAGTCTCCCTTTAGAGCCTGAACAGTTTTTATTTTTCTGTTTTGCCTGTGGGGACAGAACTTATGGCACGTTTGATCACAAAATGTCACATTCATTCGTGGTCAAAGCTTTGTTTGAACACCTTCTGAAACAATGCCAGGTTTATTTCCATAAAACTGCAACCAAAGTCACAATACCATACATTTTGAATATTCATCTGAGAAGAGGAAAAGCAAAGTCTTCAGTTATTCAACAATTCCTATCCTGGTCTTTTCTTTAGGGTTAAAAGATCTTATAAGACAAGAGAAAGATATGTAAAATTGGAAAAGATATGTAAAAGTGGAAAGATATGTAAAATTTCATTGAGTTAAGATCTGTAGATGTTACTACCTGTTAAAAACTTTTGTTATTGTTATTAAAAATAATGATAAAAATGTTGAATTGCATTTTATCTTAAATGTCCCCTTGGCAATTTTTAATGGCATTCTTAGGAAATTGAAGCCAATAAATACAAAGATATGAGCCCCACATGTCAGAGATGTTTAGTGGCATAGCTGAAAAACCCAGGGTCCTAAATCCCAATTCCCTCATTCTATTTATTTTGGTGTCATCAATACTAAAATAACGAAAATGAAATTGCAGGCATCATGGCTATATTGCAAAGTTTGCTACCTCCATCACACTGTTCCCAAAGGTGCTTAAAGTAAGTTATGGATGACTTTAAATTGTTGAGAAGCATATGCATTCAAATTTAAGGATGAAGTCATGGCAGAGCTTCTATTCACTCTAAGAGTGCGACAGGGATCTCAGAAAGTCATAGACCAAGCCTTGGGAAAAGCAGAGCCAACCTGCACTCAGAGAGCAGGCAGAGTGGAAGGAAGACAATCAGGAACACACAGCACTCCTCTCCCTTTTCTTGGGTTCAATCACCTTCTAAAGGGCACATGCCTCAGAAGAATTGGGTTTGAATCACAGCAATTCTATTTCCTGGTTACTAGCCTTAACCAAATCATTTACTTTCTTTGAACCTTACCAGTATGGTTGTTTTTGCTTTAATAAGTTAGGTGAGGACAATGCTATTCACATCAAAGGACTGTAGTGAATATTACATTATGGTAAGTCCAACATAAATAATTTAGTAGTGGACTTGATGGATAAATAGAACCTATGACTGTCACTAGTATAGTGTCCAGCACAGAGAAGGCAGTTAATTCTTGGAGAAAGACCATAAGTAAAAGAGAGAACCTCAGCAACTGTATGTGAAGTACATACATTTTAATTTACTAGGCAAAAAAAATAATAATACATTAATATTCAGAAAATAATTTTTTATATTTAGTCAGTTTTAAATGAAATATATCTATAAAGCAAATCTATTTTGGTAGAGATTAGGCATAAGCCTTCATATACTTCACCTTAACATTTAATGACTTTAACTATAAGCAGAAAAGAAAAAAAAGAAGGGAGGGAGGGAAGAATGGAAGGAGGAAGGGGAAAGCAGGAGAGGAGGAAGAAAAGAGAGGAAAAGAAAGGGAACATCTGATAAATATTCAGAGCTTACCTGTAAGCTGAAGGCAACATTTGTAATTGCGAGGCTACTTGAAACCTAAGTGTCTGGTGGAAGAGGCTGTGAATTAGCAGTTGTAATTATTAAAGTGAAACAGCTACACAAAGTCTCTCAGCTTTCCTGGAGGGTGTTTTTCCTGTTAGTCTCTGTGCCAAGATATCCAACCACATGCATTTTAACGCTCCGGCAATCACTGTTATGTTTGAGTAAAAGCCTATTTAACTGTGACTGGTCTGGGAGTGGGAGAGAAAGTGTATCACACACACACAGGCGCTGTTGCTTTCTTACTAAAAGTTTTTTTCAAGTTGTTTTAAAGAAAATGAGACACCTTGTTCAATGTGCTGTTTTGGTATAAAAGCATGTTCTTTATCTTTTTGTTTTAAAGGACTAATCCAAAGTAAGTGGTTTCCTTGATACATTTTCCATCACCTTAGCCACTCATTTATAATCTATGATAATTAATTTTAAAAAAGATTTGAAGCATTTCTTCCTCAATTTTGAAAATATCACTTTAGAGCAGTGATTTTCAACCTTTTTCATCTCATGGCACACATACACTAATTACTAAAATTCTGTGGCATACCAGAAGTATATTTTTTGCCAATCTGCCAAAAAAAAAACATAGGTATAATTTTGATTCATTAAACCAGACGCTACTGTTGTGTTGGCTGCTGTCATTTTTTATTTGTCACTCTAAGGGAAAAGAGGTTAGTGCCCCTGATAAATAGTCAGGTATTGCATGTTTTAAACATTCTTGCTGCACAATGGTTGACAATTGGTGCGACAGACTATTCAATTCTGCATGCGGACAGGCTCTTGGACTTAGTCAAGTCACTTAGTTTCTGGGCTTCATTGACCTCATTTCCTCATTTAGCAAGTTCCTGATATTCAATGAACGATTTGCTAAATCCATGCTATTTTGTGTGTTCCCGTTTTCCCAGGAAGGGTGCACCAGTCTCACACTCACAGGAAACTGTGCTTAGGCAGGTGTATCAGGTAGCTTCGATCGTGCCTTCTTTGAGTGAACTAAATGCAGAACATTTTTTCTGACTTTTTCAGGTCATATTTCTTTGATGCAAAAAAATATAAATAGACTTAGTCAGATTGTCAGTTATGCCTGTAGATTTTAAAGTATTATGTGACATACGATTGAAGATGTTACAAGATAAAAATATGTGGCTCATATGGTTGGACGTTATCCCATATAGCAAGGGGATGCTGGTTCAATTCCTGGTCAGGGCACATGCCCGACTGCAGGCTCCATCCCTGGAGGCAGCCAATAGAAGTTACACTCTCACATAGATGTTTCTCCATCTCTCTCTCTCCATTCTTCTGTCTCTAAAAAAAATATTTTAAAATAATGTGTCTAGGAGACATTTGGGTTTTAAAAAATAAGAGAAGAGTAGGGTTGAAGGCAATAAAAATGATGGTAGAAATATGGTCAATCTACCCCTTGACTGAAACAAAAAGATAAATTGATGTGGTTAGTACAAAGTATTTATATAGAACTTGGATGGCTCATCTCTAGGTATAGCACAGAGAAACAAGCAAAATACATAAATATATTTAAAATGTGATAAAGTGACCAGTTACAATGTGCTCTCTGCCGTCTATCTAGATTTTATCGTGTTCTTTCTATGAAGAGAGGCTGGACACACCATTTTCACTGGCATGACCCTTTGCAATTGAGATTTTAATCATTAGGTAATTGTGCAACATAACTGTAACAAGACTAACTCAGGGTACATGTCATACTGTGATAAAACTTCTTTGGAGTCCACGAACTAGTTCTTCCCACTCTTTTTCTTACTCTGTTCACATGTGGGCAGGGCTGTAAGTGGCTACAGTGTCCAAGAGATGTGCCTTCTGAACCCATCATTAGAGCTGCCCTGACAAAGGCCCTGTTCTACGGCCCATTTGCTGTGAAGCCAGCCTCAGAGGGGAGGGGAAGCACGCAGCCCAGAGGAAAGGGAAGTTTCACACAAGCACAGGAAGGGAGAAGGAAGAGGAATTGCTGTACTGGTCAATCCACCCTCCAATGCCCTGGGCACCGGAATCTCACACTGTCCCAGGATATGGAAGCCCATGAGGATGTCCTTTCTTCCCTTGAATGCTGTCTAATAACACCCCTTTGCAAGACATCTAGAACTTTACAGAGCGTAGTGGCAAATATTGATGGCTGGAGTCATTCCTATAGATCAGTTCTCTAAACTCCATGTTCAAATAGAGGGGTTACCTCGCACTCAGTCATAGAGCTGAAGGAAAGTCAGTCCTGGGTCATGACACACACTCCCCTCATCATTCTTACACTTGCATGTTTAATTATTCTCCATGAACCAAACTACACATTGGTAATTCAAGGCCCTTCTCTCCAATATCCTAAACAGAACAGCCCTGACCCCATATCTAATACTTTCTCCTAATAACCTCATTACTCACCCCACCCCAAAATCATCATCTCTCCTTACCCACTTATCTCTATTTTTATCAAAATTTCTATTTCACCAATATAGCATATTTTAGTTAGGTAATTAGAAATTAACTGGTTAATTAAGTAAGTTTGGTTTACATTAAGTTAAATATATCACCGACTTTATCAGCCAGGAAAATGCATTATTTTACAAAATCCTCGGTGGTTGTTTTTTAATCTGGTGAATTCACTTGTTAATTTAGAGCCTGTATTTGGGGGCCAACACACCCTCAAATCATACCATGTAACAGGACCAACATCTTGCTGTGTGGTTTTAACCTCAGATTTAGGTTTACCCAGATTAACATCCTAACCAAGTTATCTCAAACCTTTGTCCTAACCTTAGTTTTTAGGATTATAAACAACTGATGATAGGACTACAGAAACTGAACTGAAAGAATAATTTTACTTGTTTGTTTCTCTACACTCCTACCTATAGATAAACCACCCTATTTCTTACTATTTTGAGGAATAACTTTCCGGGGCTGAGTAAGTACACATGAAAATCTGATATATGGAGATTACAAGAACTAGTATTACCAAAGTAGAACACTTTTAACATGAAAAAAAATTTAATGGAAAAGCTTTAAAATCAATCAGATAGGACTGCATACAAGAGGTCAAATGAAGGGTATGTAGGTCACCCCTTGCATAGGTAGAAAGTAGTCTTTAATTTTTAATTAAATATGCCCAAAGTTAATATTTTGTATTATATGTAGTAAAACCTTATAAGAAAATATAAAACTATAACATAGCTTATTTTGGGGGGCATGTTTCATAAATATAATATATCAACATTTATAGAGTATATGAAAGAAATACAGGCAAATGAGGAATATGTTCCAAAAACCTAATGAAATAAGACAAAGTAGAGGCAACATGCAGGCCTTTAGTGCTGCCAGATTCAATTCAATGGATGGAACACCAATCTCTGAGAGGAAATGGAAGAATTAAACATGATGATCTCTAAATTTCTACACTATGAATCTGTAGTTCTAAAAGTAGAGGCTTCTAAAATGGATGCAATGGTAGAATTCCTCTGTGTATACAGGTAGAAACAAATAAAATAAATGTGAAAGAAACTGCATGGGAATGCACCCAATATTGTGAATAACAGAACAATGAATGTCCAAATGATGTCTTTTATATAAATACAAATTCTTCTGTTACCGGTGGGATAGTTCAGGGATTATTTTCATTGGGAAATACTGAGAAGTCAACCTTCGATTTATCAGTTTGTTTTCCTGTCTTAGTATTGACATGTGAAGAAAAATTCAGCACCAAAGGAACTAGGAAGGAATACTAAAGGTTTGAAGCTTTTTTTTGGGGGGGGGAGGGGGGAAGTAATAGCATAACAGCTGCTCTGATGCAGTTTGTGTTTGCAATATTATTTTCCGGTCATAAGAGCAAATAAGGTGAACACCCAAAGGAAATTACGCAGCACTGCTGGAGCCAATCCTGAGAAAACTTGAACCTGTAAAGATTTGTGTGTTTGAACAATTGACAATAGCTTTGTGGGGTTTTTTGTTTTGTTTTGTTTTGTTTTAATATCGTGTCTCTTGCCTAGGATATAAAGCCCTTGTTGATGCCTCAGATTGTTAAGAACCACGAAGAAATTGAACAAATCAATACAGCAAAAGAAGTTTGTCAAGCAAAACAGGCCCTCTGGGAGGCCCTGCTGCCCTTCAACACTACCCAGATCTACGATTCAGGAAATGCTATGAACGTTGGAGTCGTTCAAAATATACCACCACTGAATAAGCAGCACGAAGTGATCGCAGAGTCTAAACAAAGAGTGATGTGTGCGGGCAGAACAGGCTAGAGTACAGGACAGCTGCATTCACAGGAGGGACAGAGAGCAGAAGAGATGGCCACTGCTCTCTCTGCAGCGAACCCACGCTATATCCAGAAGGTGGCTCTGCCCATCCTGCCTGCAGGTCCTGGTCTTCCCTGACCCCTTCTGAAGGCACAAGGCCATGTGTGGCTATAGCTCTAGTGTAGGCACAGGACCTTCCCCTAATTGTTATCTCCTCTTATAGCAAGTTATCAGGATAGCAAAGTATACTCTGTCCAGATTTTTTAAGTCCAACTAAGTCAATTTAGGACAATGACAAATTTGCTTATAAATTATTTCATAACTAGAGGCCCAGTGCACAAAATTTGTGCACTGGTAGCATCCCTAGCAGCTGCTGGCTGCTGGCCAGGTACTCCCTTCCTTCCTTACCCTGGCCGCCTGCCAGCACCAGGGCCTACCTCCCTTCCCCCGGCTGGCCTGCCCCCCCCCCGGTAAAACTCCCGGAAGAACTCTGGTGGAGAGGACAATTTGCATACTATGCTTTTATTATATAGGATAGAGCAATCCCATCAGAATGTAGGGGTCATGGGGGCCAGTGACTTGTCAGTCCCATTCTATTGTGATACATGCCTAAAAAGGAAACTAGGATAATTTATATATTTGTGGTATAAATATATTTTTGAAAAGACTTGTTCATAGCTGTTGAGCACATTTTATGTGAGTTAATGAAAACAAATATGGAACCTATAATAATCCATAATTAAAGTCAGATTTTTAAAGTGATGATGTTTAGCTATTTAAAACACTTCACTGCTTTCTCACATATTTGCATATATACTTGTTATATGTGATTCATTTCCATATTTTCCTCTTCTGACTATATTATTCTATTTGGTACCTCCAAAGAACTAATACAAAGAAATTAGGGGGGTGAAATGGGAACATCTGTAATAGTGTCAACCATAAATAATAAATAAAAGTATCCTGATTATTTACTATTAAAAAAAAGATAATTGAATTTACTGAAACTACCAAAGGCAATAATTACCCAAATATTTTGTCCCATTTCTTTTTCACTTCTTACTGTTTGCCTATAAGGGTTAT
Source organism: Eptesicus fuscus (assembly GCF_027574615.1). Taxonomy (NCBI): domain Eukaryota; kingdom Metazoa; phylum Chordata; class Mammalia; order Chiroptera; family Vespertilionidae; genus Eptesicus; species Eptesicus fuscus. The sequence goes on from NC_072486.1 coordinate 49,808,798, forward strand.
TTGAAAATAAGATGAATATGAGCTTGTCTGCTGACAATCAGGACACATTGTAATGGAAAAGTACTCAATACAGCAGAATATAATAGAAAAAAACAATTGCTCCCCTGTTATGAAGATACACCCATATGAACAACCTTTAATCTCTTCACAAATTGTGTTTCTTGTCTGTTAGTGTTGTTTACAGAGCTCTGAAAACATTCAGCTCATATTTTACCTAAACCTATCTATTCTTCAATGTTTGTAAAATGATTGTTTCTAAAGTTGTTGGTTATTTTCTTTTGATTACATTTAAATCTGACTCCACTAAAATAAAATTAAAAGTCTCCTTTAAAATCCTGTACCATTCAATCTCTATTTTTAATGTAACAAATATTTATCAAGCACTTACTATGTGTCAGGTACTATTCTCAATGCTTGACATACATTTAAAAAAAAGATAGATATGCCTAAGTCTATGTAGCTCACATTTTAATAGCAGTGACAGTTAAAAATGAATGTTATGTATAAATAAATAAAATGTATTAGAATGTGATAAGTTATATGGACTGTGTTTTCAAGTAGTGCAGGTGTCCTTGAGAAGGAGACTTTCCAGCAGAAAGTGGTGAAAATGCTCACACGTGGGTCTGGGAGAGAGGCCTGCCTCGGAAAAGTCCTGAGTCTCAAAAGTTCCCAGTGTCTTCCAGGGCCTAGGTGCTGGCCAGGAGGGCTGCAGCTGAGTGAACAAAGGGGGAAAAGTAGGTGATGGGCAAGAAGAAAATGCAGAGGCTCATGTAAGTCACTTTTAACACTCTGCTTTTCATCTTGAGTGAAATAGACAACCATTTCAGGATTTTGAGCAGAAAAGTGATATTATTTAACTTTTCCTTAAAAGATAACTATGGCTGCTGTGATGCGAATAATTCCTAGTAGGAAAAAACTAGAATCTGGTGAAGCAGAGACCTATGTAATAATCCAGGTGTGAAATAATGGCTCTGAGATGGGCGAGGCAGCCAGTGCAGTGAGAACTGTTTGCACTCTGGGTATATTTTTTAGGTCATTTCAACAAGATTTCCTTAACAATTAAATGTGGGTATGAGATAAAGAATGTAGTCAAGGATGGATTTAAGTTCTTGGATTGAACAACTGGGAAAATACAGAACTGCCATAATCTGTGATAAAGAGAGTTAATGATGGGACACCTATGGGTGGGGTGAGATCAACCACAACCATATAAGAAAAGAAATGGGAGGTCCATGATAAAGACCATGTTTATTTTTCTTTAATCCTCGCCTGAGGATAAATTTCTCAATTGATTTTTTATTTTTTGAGAGAGAGAGAGAGAGAGAGAGAGAGAGAGAGAGAGAGAGAGAGAGAGAGAGAAAAGAGAGAGATGCCTTCACTGGGGCTTGAAGCTACAAAGTTCTGGTGTTTTGGATGACAATTCCAACCAACTGAGCCACCCAGCCAGGGCTCAATACAATCTTTAGGCAACAAAGTTCCAAATCTATACCTCCTTCCAGGTATGAATTTGAGCATATATTTCCAACATCATATTGAATTTTTCTTCATAGATAATCTACAACCACCATGAGTTCTCTGTGTTCAAACAAAAAATTCAGTGCCTACTCCCTCAACCATGTTCTTCCTCTGGTTTCCTATATATCTTTAACAGGGAAGAAAAAAAAAAGAAATAATCACAAGATTATTTCCTTCAAATTTCAGCTAAAGCACTGTTACCATCTGAAATTTTTCATAGCCCTTGCCCCAATTTGATTTGAATCCATGTTTCTATGCTGCCACAATACCCACCATGTGTCCCCTTAACACTTTTAGGATCCAACAATTAGTATCATGTCTGTGTAAAATGTTTAATGCATGGATCATTCATATTAGTGTTACTACAATTAACCATACTGGCTTATGGAATTGAGGTTTGGTTGTGAGGGATGGTAAGAAAGATGAACAGAAAAAGAACTAGTAGATTGGTTGGAAATAATTCTGGGAAGTCCTTTCTCTTGGGGTTGAGTTCACAGAGCAGCTGCTATATCCCTGGCTGTCACTTCAGCTCCATGTATGGGAAGAAACCCACAGTGCCTGATTTATTCTCACTGTGTGTCATATGGATGTCATATGGGAAGCCTATTTCATTCTAGCTCACTCACATCATACACATTTTGTTTCTGACTTCTTTCATCCACCACATCACAGCTCTAGTTCCATATTTGAGCTCTGACTACCTGGTTTAGTCCTTCAGAGCGCTTGGGTCCCCAAATCCTGGTCTTCCCCAAACCTCCTCTCTTCTTCTACAAAGAGAACTGGTCCTTCAGCCACCACCACCCACCTTCTCACATTCACCTCAACTCTGATCCTATTTAAGACAATCACAGTCAACAATTCAAGAAGCTTGAATGGGATACTAGCATTCATAGAATTAAAAAATATATATATTTTAAATGTCAGGTCACTAGTTTCTTGGTGAAAATCTAGTGATTAATAACTACATTTCAACTGTGTTTATGTCTGCATTTTTAAAAACATTTCTACTGTACAGCACTTTTTTGCATTATGACTTAAGATCATAAAGTTGGTATCAAATTGTGTCCCAACATTAATGTTGATTATATGAAAAAGTAAATTTAAATTTTCAAACAAATTAAATTTTGGAGTACAGGCCACTAGAAGCTTAGCAAATGATTAACCCAAAGGGGAAATATGTAGATGTTCTCTTGAACACTAAGTACATATTGTTTCTGATTGTAAAATATCATACACACATATATACAAAGAACTATGAGGCTCCAGGGGGAATAATGTTGAATTACTTATTGAATACAATAACAACACATGTTGGGGACTGATGATGACCTCATAAGCTTCTATCATTGTAGAGCGCACAAATCATGCTGAGCAGTACCAAGGGAAAACACTTTAGTAATGCATATTGTCACCTGATAACTTTTCCTTTAAGCTATAGTTATCTCACATGAAATGTTCATTTAATGATATACATTTCCAACACTGATTAATTTTTATAACATTATGAAGTAGAGCTTTTAATTGATCAGATGGGGTATCTATGTTATCTGAAAACCCCATTGGATAATTTGAAAACACTGCTTATAAAAGATGTCTATTAATCAGATATAAATATTAATTGATAGATTAACTTTAAAATAATGAGAGAAAACTTTGATAAAATTTATAAGCTATTATATATAAACTTAAACAAAAACTTTAAAGAGAAAAATGATAATTTTGAATAATAGTCTTTTAATAACACTAGAGGTCCAGTGCACGAAATTCGTGCACTGGGGGGGGGGAGGGGAGTCCCTTAGCCCGGCCTGTGCCCTCTCACTTAAGCCGTGAGTTGGACATCCTTAACGCTGCTGCGGATGTGGGAGAGGCTCCTGCCACCGCCACTGTGCTCGCCAGCCATGAGCCCTGTTCAGGGCTTCTGGCTGAGCTGCGCTCCCCCTGTGGGAGCGCACTGACTACCAGGGGACAGCTCCTGCATTGAGCATCTGCCTGCTGGTGGTCAGTGCACATCATAGTGACCAGTCATCCCACCGTTCGGTCAATTTGCATATTGGCCTTTTATTATATAGGATGTCTCTATTCCTTTGCCTGCTAAAGACTGTTTGGTACAAAATATATCTCATGATTCAAGCATGCCACCTTTTGGGAATTACTGATTTATAGTAAAATTATCATAAGTAATTTGCATTAAAAAATCTTAATTTTATTTTGTATTTTTGATTAATTAAACACTAAGGATTTTAATATTAAGGTGCATTTTCTGTGCTATATTGAACACTGCCAAGTTCTCTAAAAAATATCTTAGTAATCATATGTTATGCTTTTCCAAGATGCCAAAGAAAAGTTTTTTTTTAAATGTTCACCCAAATCACAATAGATTTTCCCATTGCTTCACAGTTTAGAAGTTTAGTGATAATTACCCTACATTATGGTTTTGTTAGGGCACCATGTTTTAATTCCAAACTATAAATACACACACAAAAACCTAAAACACTGTTTTGTGGATTACTAAAAATACTTTTTATGTGTGCATAGGGCTTTAATATATAGATCTTTCTCACACACTGACACACACAATGCTTATCATTTGAAACTCCTAATGACTACATGAAGAAGACTGTTCTCATAAAAAAAGATGAGAAGTATAATCCTCAGAAAACTCAAAGAAAGAAGAGGTCTAAGCACAAATCACCTTTTTTCACAATGTATGAAAGTGTGAGATTTATTTTTAAGTTATGACACATTCTGTAAAACTACAGAGAAGGAAGATAAAGATAACCATCTAGGAGTCATAAGAAACAATCAGCGTCCACAGTCATAAAAAGTAACTGAATGTGCAAGTCAGTGCAATAAAGAAGGAAATAGACCTGCTTCTTTAGCCACATGTGAAGGAAATTGAGAAGTGACCTATTGATAGCCTTGAGGTTCATCAAGATTTGCCATTCATGCAACAGACTGATGAATCTCAGAGGGAAGAAAGGAGGGGGGGGTGGGAGATTAACCAAAGAATTTATATGCATATATGGACACAGACAATAGTGTCGTGAAGGCCTGGGGAGGGGGCAGGAGCAGGCTGGAGGGGGTCAATGGGGATGAAAAAGGGGACATCTGTAATACTTTCAACAATAAAGATAAATTAAAAAAAAGAATTGCTATTCAGGCAATGAATTTTGCTCTTTTAATCATGCCAAGGGGTTGCTGCAACATAACACTATGAAATCAGCTACAAAATAACTATATTATTAGAGCATGACTACATAGCATAGTAACAACCAACCACTTAAATTCATACTTATGTACAGACATACTTACACACATCATGCATCCATACATACATGTGTACTATCCTCCATAAATACTTTTTAAAAACCTGGTAAGTCATCTGTTCAGATTCACCTTTTCTTTGAGTGAGCAAATGGGTGAGGTATGACTAGAAAATGCCTATGAGTTAAGAGTCTGTTTTCTAGTTTGTGGTTAATGAAGTCTTAGGACATATAGGAAGGACAAATGTACTGCATTTATTTTATAGTTAGAGAAGGCAAACCTCAGAAAGAAGAAATTATTCAAGTTATATAGCTACAAGATACTTGAAAAGTCCAATTGGAACTAAATATTAACTCATTAATTTTAAGGAGAAATTTGATAAAACATTGATATTCAAGCAAGTCCTTCATGGTTATCACAATTCTTATTCCACTGGGAAGGAAGCTGAAACTCAGAGAGTTTAATTGAGTGTTTAGTATTCTATATACAGGTGTCCAAAAAATGCATACACACTTTGAATAATTATTAATTCCAATGGGTTAAATCTGAAAAGAAAGAAAAATCTGTTCAACTATCAAAAATGTGTTTGTGTGCGTGTGCGTGTGCGCGTGTGTGTGTGTGTGTGTGTGTGTGTGTGTGTGTGTGTGTATTAGTGGCCCGTTGCACAAAATTTGTGCACTCGGAGGATGGGGGGAATTGTCCCTCAGCTTGGCCTGTGCCCTCTCGCAGTCTGAGAGCCCTTGGGGGATGTCCAACTGCTGGCTTAGCTGGCAGTCGGACATCCTTAGTGCTGCTGCAGAGGCAGGAGAGGCGCCCGCCACCACCACTGTGCTCACCAGCTGTGAGCCTAGCTTCTGGCTGAGTGATGCTCCCCCTGTGGGAGCACACTGACCACCAGGGGGCAGCTCCTGCATTTAGTGTCTGCCCCCTGGTGGTCAGTGCATGTGTTGATTTGCCATTTGGTTGATTTGCATATTAGCCTTTTATTACATAGGATATATATAATCATAAACTTTTGGCTAGTTGTGTTTCCAATATACCATAATAACTCACTCTCAAAGTATAGAGGTGGGGTGAAAAATATTTCCTTCCCTAAATTATATAAATATATCTTGGAGTTTGAGATCATGTACAGTATGAATTAATATAAGAATTAAAAAATAAGCACATGAAAAAGTAAAAATGTACAAATAAGACATTTCACATATGTTCATGTTAGGGTGAACTTAAAGCTATAATTTAAATATTTTTTTAACCTGTTCCTTTACTCATTAGGTTGCTTATAGTTAAGCTATTAACTGATATGTTCTTTTTTCTCTGCCTCTCTCTGGGCAGAAGATAATACAGGAAATTGAGTGAGAGGTTTTATCATCTAGGTAACTTTTCCTCACCACTACTTTTACCACAATAAAAATATCTCAGTGAGGCAACCATTGTACCAACAGAAGTGTGCACAGACTTTTATTTTCAGGGAAGAGCACTACTTGTCATGGACGGGAGTGAAAAGGAGGTGGAGTGAGACGTGCTCTCAGCAATCATTCAGTGGAGAGCTGGGGTAGAGCAGGTCTCTGCCTCCATCAGTTCCACTGAGCACCAGCTAGTAGCCTTCAAAAGAAAGGAGTCCCCAAGTGGAAATACTTTTTATGTAAATATGTGAAGGATCTCTCTAATCTGCCTGCCTACTTTTGTACAAATACACTTAAGAATGGCCTCTCATATTGAATGACATGTTAACAATTGCTGAAGAATGCAAAAGAAATAGCAGAAGTTCTGCATTATAATAAGCTCTTTGCCACTGATTATTGTGTATACTGTAGTCTAATGTTCTTTAAGAAAAAGAATGCAGAAATTCAGATTTCCAGATTTCCCAAATATCACTAAAAACTTCTAAAGATAAAAGCAAGACCAAGATATGCATGGCTACATGGACTAGACTGACAGATGTCAGAGGGGAGGGGTGGGAGGGAATGGATAAAAGAAGATGAAGAAATTAGCCAAAGACCATATAAGCATAAGTCATAGACACAGTAAACAGTGTGGTGATAGGCAGAGGGAGAGAGGAGTGGCAGCTAGGTGGACAAAGTTTGGGGGCCAGATTGGGGACATCTGTAATAGTGTCAACAATTAAAAAAAAAGTTAAAAAATAAAAATAAAAATGAATCCACTAAAAAAAAGAGACCCAAGTTGCAGATATTTGGAAACAGCATTTCTGTCCCCTTTTCTCCTTTAAAAACATTGTTTTATCCCACTGCTTCTACCTTAAATTACAGGCAGTATACTGCTAAAAATATTAAAGTTTGAGTCAAAATACTTTGACTCACTTCCAAACTATTACTTCTATGCGCCTGAATTTCCTCACTAGATTTAATCTCCATCTAGCTGATTTTAATGAACACTTGGTAGATTCAAAGAATAATGTATATAAAAGTGCTGTAAAGCAGTTTTTATTCAAAAAAGCTAAGTAAAGCAGAACTCTGCAAATAAATAACAGTAATTTAAAGGCCATAATCTCTAGTTTACACATATTAATTTCAGCACATGAAAGTTTTTAGTTTAGGAAATTTTCTATATTCTCTTTTTCCAAAAAATAGAGCAGTTTAGTTACTTCATTTCAAATTGTAGCTTCCCCCATTACAAGTAGACCACCAGATTCCGAAAGGTGGATTGAATAGCAGATCTACAACAGTGTGCAATATATGAATGTGCCCTTATCAAAAAATAAACAGTGACTACATCATTTATTCCATCTTTCTCCTGTTCTCAACATGGTTCCACTAATGTAAGAAATAACATAGTAGCCTTTAGACCTTCTCGCATTGGCTTTGAGAAACAGGAACATCTCTGCCCACATAGGCCATGCTCATTATCATCAGAGAAGACCACAGGTTTCAAGTACCTGCATTCCTGTCCCAGAGGATGTTCCAGGAGTTATCCCAAGATGCTGACAGCCTCTGTGTCCTACGATGTTTGATACAGAAGTAAGGAATTTTCTGTTTTCATAATAATGCTAGCCTTTTATGTAATGGTTTCTCTTTTTATTACTTCTTTTTAACCTCTTCTCCTCTTTGCAACATTTCCAAGAGCAAATTCTGCAAGTTTTCAAATCTCAACAGTAAGCATATAACTTGAATTCAATTCATTTTATTTCTATAAAAGTATCTGTTGTAACTAAGCATGGCCGGGACACTCCTAGTTGCCAGGCATAAATGGTATGGGAGCGGAAAAGATTCCCTGATTCCTGTAATTTAGTTGCTAAATAAAATCTTCTAGCGCTTGTTTTCCTGAAACAATTTGGGACAGCATCTGCTAGAGTGCTTTTGGGGAGTCAATTTAGATTTAAATGCCTTAAGTAGTGAGATTAATATCCATGATTTTAAAATAAATGTATTTATACTACTTTGCCCCAGAAGCACAGCATAAGGAAGAATCTAAGGATCCCAGCTTAGCAAAATTGTGCATGAAAATTTCTGTCACACCACACATGAACTCTATGTCTTTTGACAAATGATTCAACCTTTCAAAGCCTTGGTTTTCTCATCTGGAAAATGAAAGTACTAAATAGTACTTACCATAGCCATTTGTTGTATAACAAAAGAATTTATATCTACCTTGTCTCTGGAACATAGTAATGCTTAAAAAATATTATCTGTTGTTGTTATTATAAGCTAGAGGCCTGGTGCGTGAAATTCGTGCAAGGGCCTTGGCCCCCACTGCCAAGGTGGCCACCTCTGCCTCGGCCCCCACCCACCACGACTTGTCTGGAAGGAAGGATGTCCAGAAGGACGTCTGGTCTAATTAGCATATTATACTTTTATTATTATAGATAATATGAGTGCTAGTCGAGGGCAAAATGACAGTATACCATTTTATTTTAATCTGTAGATCACAGGCTTATCAAGGGAACTCCCTAAAGATAATAAAGGTTTTTTTGCTTTGGTTATGGAGGGGGAGGGATGGCTTTTGTTCAGGTACTTTTGGTCCATAAATGCTTTCTACTGGATGCAGAGCAACAGTGCAAAAGATTTCAAATATTCCTTAGGAAGACAGGAGTCATGCTCAGTGAATTTATGAGGCAGGTCCAGGAGAACCTCTGAGCTGTCAGCTGGATGTCTGTGTTCTCTGCCACAGTCCTGTGTCCTCTTTTTTAGGGGAGGAGAATGCCCTCTGAATGCCCAGCGATATCCTGGGAGCAGCATGTGCACACTGATGGAAGCATGGGTGAGAACAACTTAGCTAATGAATACTGTCAAAATCCAACCTGCTACCGGAAACTCAGTACTGACTTCCCTGTCAATGTTTTAGGAACACCTAAGAGCCTAAATGTAGATGTAGCTTCCTGTATCATCTTCACTTTGCCTGGGCTATTGCAAAAGAATGAGTTTTATTCTTTCTATGTCTGTGTTCTGCTGCATCCCATGAAACCAATCATCCTATATAATAAAAGCATAGCATGCTAATTGTCCCCTTGACCGGGAGTTGTCCTGGAGTTAATCAGGGGGCGGGCCAGTCAGGGGAAGGGAGTGAGATCCTGGCCAGTGGCAGTGGCAGGCGGTAGGGGGAAGGAAGGGAGTACCCAGCTGGCAGCCAGCAGCCACTAGGGACCCTACTAGTGCACAAATTTCATGCACTGGGCCTCTAGTCCTATATAATAAAAGCCTAATATGCAAATTGACTGAAAGGTAGAACCACTGGTGGAACAATCGGTCACTCTGATGCACACTGACCACCAGGTGGCAGATGCTCAACACAGGAGCTGCCCCAAGCCCGCAGGCCCCAGGCCAGCCAAAGTGGGTGCCAGCGGGGGGGGCCCCAGTTGGCCTGCCTGTCACCACACAGATTGGCCCTGATCGCCAGCCAGGCCTAAGGAACCTACCCATGCAAGCATTTTGTGGACTGGGCCTCTAGCTGAGTCTATAAAAAGAAACACAGTCAACGTAAATATGCATCTTATAAGATTAAAGTATAGCAAGTTTTGTATAAGACTAAAAAATAATTTAATAATTAAAAATAAAGTGGGAGAGTACAAAAGAAACCCTTTCAAGCCACTTTTACATCAACATATTACATAACAAAAGTAGTTGCAGACTTTATTATTTTGTGAGCTTAGTCATTATCACATTCTTTCTCCAAACCATCTATTGTAAACTCAGAGCAAAACTACTAGGAAGATTGTAGGGCCCCTTTTCAATTACAGTCAGTATGAACTGACATAGTGTGCTCAAAACCGGAAGTGAAACAAGGAGGCAAAATGAAAATGAATCATCAGTGTTTTCCAAATTGCTTCTTTTGTAATAATGTCTTATCAATGCAATTGTTTTAAAACAAAAAGGTGGAATAAATTGAAGAGGTAGAGCAGACCATAAAATAAAACTGGGAGTTTAATAATCTCTTGCTTTTCCTTTAGCCATAGAAAATATACTTTATGGATACATAAAAACATTCTGATAATAGAGATTATTGCTGCTATGTATTATTCATGTGGCAATGGATTCACAGGATGCTTCTACATCGACTAAAACAGTCTAACTAGGAGGAACTAACTTCAAAGTACACTGTCTTTTAGGCCTCCAAAGTAATAAAGACCCAGACACTTCCCTTTCAAGGTATTTGTTCTGCACAATTGAGAATGTAGTTTCTTCCCTTCATTAGGCACTCCACGTGAGACAGGCTAAATCACAGGCTACAGAAATAGAGACTTCTTTGTACTCATAGTCTCAGATGTTCAGAACAGTTTCTACACTAGTGGTTTCCTCAACCATATGCTACCCAATCCACCCATGTCCTGGCAGCTGTGGTACACAGTTTCCACTTTTGTTACAATAGGACTACATTTCCCGAAGAAACGATAGCCCAGTCAGATATCCCAACATTACGAGACCCCATTCCCTAAAATGTGCTTGTGTGTATCCACATCCATACTAAAGAGCACCCCTTTATATCCTAGCTCAGCATAACTCTGCCAAGAACACGTAGCTGTACTTAATTATTCTTAGCTAATAACGGCATGAAAGCAGTAAAACTTTTATGCCATAAAAACACTGAAACACTGAAGAAAGTTTTATGACATGAAAACATGAAGGAACACTGAAATAAATAGCAAAGTAAAATCAATGACATTTAACATTTCCATAATTTATGAAAAGGGAATAGGAATAAAATTCAATTTGGTATCCCTATGTACGATGAAGACAGATGTGAAAAACATAAAACCATGCAAAGCAAAAGGTCCAAGATTAAGGACAACAGAAAATATTGATGAAGGGATTTCTGTTTTGATCAGATTTATTGTGTGTGAAGTTGTGCCACAAAGAAAGTCAGGTAGTACTAGTACATCATAAAATGTATATTTTTTTTCTGTTGAAATGTTGATACATAGGACTTAATATTTACAGGAAAATTTCTTGGGAGTGAGCAATAGGAAGGTTTAAGATCTTGAACAGTAACAGACTGAATCATACATAGACAGATTTGGGAAATATTTTCATTATAAAGTATTCACCACCAAGTCCAACCCATCAGAGATTTTCTATTAGATGGTTCACATGGTAATTCCTTCATAGGCTTTGAGCTAATAATTTCAATTAGACAATAATGGTGAAATAAAAGCTCTAGAAAACTGTTCTCAAAATGTAACAGGGATTGCCTTGTAAAAGCAGCCACTATCGACATTACTATTTAATATTACTTTAGAGACAGTAACCAAAGCAATTAAACAAGAAAAAACAAGTATAAGAATTGGAAAGAAGAGTTAAGTTGCCTTTAGTAGTAGGTGACATAACAAGAGACCTAAATCTCTAACTACTATATACAAACAAAATAACCACTTGATAGAGATTATCAAGGGAACCTTTTGATAGTGTGGAAATATACTTCACAAATGTAACTAACATATGAGGAAGAGAATTCTCTGAATCATTATTTAAAATGGCAAAACACTTCAAACACACTGAGCCTATTAAAAAAGATTGTATGAACAAACTTTGGAACAGGTACAAAATGGAGAACTATGAAAGCCTAAAATAGAAAGAGATAGGGAACTCTATGTACAAATATACAGAGATCTCCAGGATAAGTTACCAAAACAATATGCAGAATAGAATTTGCAGTGTGCTAATTTTCATGTTAGAAAGGAAGTAAAATAGGAATGTGTGCACACACAGACACACATTTAATTTTGTAAAAAGGAACATTGGAAGGGTATACCAAAAACTAAGAACATGTACAAAGCTGGAGTGAATATAGATGGAACTCAGTTTTCTCAGAGTGTACCTTTCAAATGGTTTTGACATTTCAGCTAGTTAAATATTTTATGTATTAAAAAAAAATCAAAGTAACAGAAGGTCCTTTAGTCATCTCCCATTTATAAAATCCACTGGCTAGCTTAAGGTTTCCTAACTTACAATAAATCAAGAGTCACTTAATAGAGGTTAGAAAGCTACTTTTCAAACAAATGCCAAGCTGGTATAGACAATTTGACAGCAATAAATTAAAGGCATGTGGCAACTTTAAAACAATAAGATATGCTTTATTAAGAAGTACGATATTGCCTACTTGTCATTCCCATTTCTCATAAAACATTAATATTATTGTGGTATATTTTACAATTAATAAAATTCAAAGATGTTAAATATCCAGTTAGAAAAATACATTCACCCATGAAACCATCAGCCACATGAATGATGTAGAATATGTTAATTACCCCTGAAAGGTCCTTCATTAAATAGCATTTCCCCCAAACAAACCAATTTCTATTATTACATATTAGTGTTGTCTCTTCTTGAATGTCACATAAATGTTGATATTTTTCATGTCTGACTACTTTTGCTCATATAATGATTTTTGATATTAATCTCAGTCATTGAGTACATCAGTAATTGTTATTTACTGGTATAAAGCTGAGTAGTATTACATTTTATTAACATAGCACTATTTGTTTATCCATTCTTTCACTGATGAGAATTTTAGGTTGTTTCTACTTTCTGGTTCTCTGAAATGGTGGTTATAAGTGTATTTTTACTTGCCTTTTTTGTGAACTTTGTTTCTACTAAGTAAACACTTAGATGTGCAATTTATAGTCAGAGGGGGACTGTATGCTTGTTGGTCAAAGGAAACAAATTTCCAGTTGTAAATATTTTCTGGGGCTCTAAAATACAGCATGGTGACTATACTGGTACTTAACAATACTGTATAGTTGAAAGTTGCTGAGAAAGCAACTCTTAAATGTTCCCACTGTAAAAAAATATAGTAGTTATACGTATGAGGCAGTGGATGTATTAACTAACCTTATTATGGCAATCATTTTGCAATGAAAATTTAAAATAATACAATAATTTTAGCAATTCTAGTGTGCCTTGCATTTCCTTTTGTTTTAATTTACGTAAAACTGATGACATTATATTGAACAATTTTTTGTGCTTATTGGCCATTTTGTAATCTTTGTAAACTGTCAGCCTTTTGCTCTACTTACTTGTGTTTTTTCATCATTGATTCATAGTTCTTTACAGAGTCCAGATAAAAGTTCTTTGTCAAATATAAGTAATGTGAAAAATTTATCCTATGCCTTACCTTTTTTATTCTCTTAATGGATTTTTCTGAAGAGTAGAGTTTTCTCTTTGTTTGTGTAATTAAATCCAATTTATCTTGTTTTTAGCCATTATGGCCTATGCTTTTTGGGCCTTTGTTATGAAATATTTAACTAGCTCACGTCCCAGAAAATATTTTCCTGCATTTTCTTCTAGAGACTGATGAGTTTAAGATATTATATTTGGTCTAGGTACCATCAAGACTTAATTTCTGTGTATGGTATGAGGTAAGGATAAACTATTTTTTTCAATATGGCTACTCAGTTTTCTAAGTCCAGAGGCTGAAACAATTTTCCTTTCCCCATTAAATTACATCTATGCTTTGTTGAAAGTCAACTGACCACCTATGTGCAGGTCTAATTCTGGACCCTATTCTGTTGTCTTGGTCTATTTTTTTATCCTTGTACCTATACCATACTGACCTAATTAATGTAGCTTTATGGTAAGTCTAACACTGTGAACTTGTATCAGCCACTATCCACCCAGGATTATAAGAAAACTTGGAAAACATTTCTCTCTTTCAACTTTCAAGCTTCTCTAATATAAACTTCCATAGACATGAACTGACATGCATGAGGTCACTTTAAGGATAATGAATGAGAACAAAGTCTTTAGAGACCAATGGGTCTAAATTTGAATCCTATTGCACAGGAAAGATTTTTATGCTATTTAAATGTCATTTTCCTTACCTAATAACATAGTTATCATATTACCTAAGAAAAAAATGGAGAGGTTTATTAAGATACCCTATATAAAGTACCCAATGAAGTATTTGACATATATGAAGTAAGCCTACAATAACATAGTTAGCTATACAACACTATTTTCAGAGGAACCCGGAGGAAGGGATTCTTTGTAGAAAAAGAAAACATGGAGACAATACTGAGTGACTGTCCTATTTTTTGTTGTTGTTCATGTTAGCAATTTCTCTCTGTATCTTATCAATTATTTAAAAAGTACTATTTTATCCTATTTATGTCAAAATATCATGTTCTTAGACATTACTAATTATTAATTACTTTTATAATATGTATAACTATACATGTTCATTGTTGTTGTTTTTTTCATTATGTGGATAAAATATAAGAACTTCACTATTTATGCACAAACCTTTTAAATGTTTTCTCTTAGTTCCAAGTTTGCCAGAATATAAAATGAAAGAAGCATGCATATCTTTATCAGGAGGAAACAGAGCAATGTTACTCAGAGTATTTTCCCAATAGGTTTACTCTTTCATTACTATGTAATTAACCCCACTTCGAGAATTCTATTGTGAATTCTTTTGCAGCAGCAAATTAAACATTTGACTTGCAGACTATTTTGTTTCTGTGAAAGTGACTATCACATCATTAGAAAATAGACAAGCAATAGTGTGAATAATGAAGACTTTTCAGAGGAGTTTTCAGCGAAGCCAAAAGATTTGCCCTGGGAGAAAATACTCTATATTTCAATTGCCTCGCCATAATCTCTAGCACAAAATCCATCAAAATCTAATAAAGTAGCTTCATTAGCATGATCATCACCTTATTAATAATTTACTGGTTGCCAAAGGTACTGATGGGATTATCATGCATCATTCTAAACATAAAAGAACATTATTGTGATGCTCATTAAGGTGAACACCACAGCAGTCAAATCTGTAGTAAACAAATTTGATATCTTTAAAAATATAAGTAAGTGTCCTCCCATTTATTAATAAACCATCATTCCATATTGGATATTTTTCTAGGAATCTGCAATTCATATCTAAAAGGACTTCAGGGCAACCATTTTTTTTTTTTTTTTTTTTTTTTTTTTTACAGAGAGGAAGGGAGAGGAGAGATAGAGAGCTAGAAACACCGATGAGAGAGAAACATCGATCAGCCGCCTCCTGCACACCCCCTACTGGGGATGTGCCCGCAACCAAGGCACATGCCCTTGACCGGAATCGAACCCGGGACCCTTGAGTCTGCAGGCCGATGCTCTATCCACTGAGCCACACCAGTCAAGGCAGGGCAACCATTTTAACATCTTGAAAATATGCAAATATATTTTCCTGATCAAAAATCTATATTTAAGAATTTTTATACTATGACCTATTTTAGTCAAACAACCAAAAGTAAGCAAAATCGGTGTGAATGTGTGATATTAAAATTTCCATCCACAGAAAATGAGATTCTCACTGGACATTAGAATGGTGACAATGCCCATTCACTGAGAATCTAGAGAGTGGAGGTTACTAGGCTACAGAGAATGATAAAGAATACAGACCTGCAGTTCCTAGGTCAATAATTGAGATGTGATCCTGGAATATGGCTGGGGGGAATGGAAGTGGGTGGACTTCTACCCTAATCACCTGCATTATTTTATATACAGTCATTTTATATTAAAGTCATTATTTTATATATAGGAGTGTCCTTCACCTTACAGCTTGAAAAGACAGGCATAACCCAGCTGCCCACCTATACTGGCCTTTTACAAGACACACTGAGTTATTTCAGTGAATCTCCTTTTAGCAGGCTGTACTGCAGCATGGCTCCAATGGGGCTGCACCATCTACTAATTGACAATCTTACTTTATGAACTAAACCTACAAAAGATAGTGGGATTCCTTCCCAATTAAACAGAATTCTATCCCCAGAGATATTGTCCCATTGTTCTAGTGCTAAACTACAGTATTTGGAAAAGGAAAGAAAAAACAAAATTAAAAAAAACACACAAAAACACAACTGGATTTAAGCAAAGTAGAAGTTCCAAACGATTTGATTCACTGAGTCTTCAGCCGTGTTTTGATGAGAAGTGAGAAACAGAAGTGATCGTTTTCAGGGTTGTCATTTGTCTGAAATAAAAGCCTGTGTTGAATGGCTATATATTTATTATTTAGGAAACTGAAGTACTTAGAGCCCAACTAGAGAAATTGTGTGTGAAACACGAAGATTTCACACCCTTTACATAGCATTCTTGTCCTATAAAAGAAAATATAGATGATGTGACCCTTTTTAAAGCTGAATTTATTTGGGTGACATTGGTTAGTAAAATTATACAGGTTTCAGGTATACAATTCTACAATACATCATCTGTATATTGTATTGTGGTTTACCAGCCCAAGTCAAGTCTCCATCCATCACCATTTACCCCCCATTTGCTTTCTTCTACCTCCCCCAACTCCCCTTCCCTCTGACAATCATCATACTGTGGTCTGTGACAATGTGATCCTTTTCTAACCAAAGAAGTTGTAATGCATATCATGGGCTCTGGATTATTCTTTATTATCAGGAAAATACATAAGAAGGAAGTATTCCTTCCTCAGAGGAAGTTTCATATATTGCTTAGCTTTAATAAATGTTTAAGGCATTTGCCCCCAAAATTTGATGCACCATTTTCAACTGTGGAATCTTTAAAAATTTTCTAGCTCACCAGGTTTTCAATCTTACCTGTTAATTAATTATTCAATACCTTATCAGGGTGAACCCGGGGTGTCCACAAAGATACAGCCAAATGCTAAAGTGCAGAGACATCTACTAAAGAAAAGGCCTTTGCAATCAATAACTTCAAGGCAAATAACTCGGCAAATCTTAATGAGAACATAGTATATCAATAGTGAAACAGGGATTATTTTATAGTCGTGGATTAATGGAGTGGGACAGAGAAAAATCAAACCCAAATTTAGCTGTGTCAATATCCTACAATACATTGTAAACTTCCTAGGTTTGGAGATATAAATATTCTATGGCTTTCATTTATCCCACTTTATAATAGTTGCCTGTTCCTAAATGTTTGTTCCTGAAATATAACCCTGAGATCTACCTGTAATAACTACCTGTAATAATATGTGAAATTTGCATAATTTAAAGAATCTGAACATTTTGTTCAACTGTAAAATATGTGGTTATAATTGTTGAAAATCTGTGATATTCTTAAATTTCTTTTTAAAAATAAAATCTATAAAACCACAAGAAACCTCAAATGGATATAATACAGGTAATATATATTTCTTTCAACTAATTACAGTGTCATTGTGCTCACCATTAATCTGCTGATCTTGAGGTGAACACTATTCTACATGTTAACTATTCCTAAAATAAAATGTAATCATGTAGAGATTAGTAGTTCTAAATTCCATTCAGTTTTGCAACCACTGAACAACAAATTGCATGATCAGAATTATATATTAAATATTAAGTTCTGTCCTATATATTGAAAGAGCAATTGATGGATACAAATTCATGGCGCCCCCCCCCCCCCCGGAGGAGAAAACCTATGCTGTTTACCTCATTCGGATAGTTGGCATTATGTTTACCTATTTTCAAAAATTGGTATCCCAAAGCATTCTATTTTTGCAGAGCCTGAAAGGTTCTTAAACATTGATTTTCAGAAGAGGAAACCAGTCTTGGAGTCTCTCATCTATGGGATTTCTTTCCAAGTTCTTGGACAAAAAATAGAATTATATTGCTGAGAGACCATGGTCATTGCTAGGTGAGCACAGACAACATACTTGAGAACTGCTTAACATGCAGAGGGGAACAATTCTTATTTCTCTATGAAACTCCACTGGGAAAACAGCACAGGCAATTTTTCTCACTTTATTCTTTCTACACCAAGGACACAGAAAGACTTCTGTTCTTTTCTACGTGAGGAATGTCTTCCTTTCTCTTGGGTATTGCTGCCAAGCTTTCTAGTTGAAAGCCCAGTATCTGTTCTCTTTTCTTCCTTACTCTAGCATCCAATTCAGTTTGGGGTAGCAAAGTGCCCAGCAGACGTCCAATATTTTCTAGTGTCATTTGGAAATGATGGAGGCCATGTGACATTCTGGGCAAATATATGTAAACAGATTCACTGGGAGAGGCTTTCACCAACAGTCCAAAGTGAGATGCAGTTGGTGACTCCTCTCCATTATTTTTCTTGCTCTGATCATGGACACTGAGGTTAGAAATGTAGTTGCTTTCTTACAACCATGAAAAATGAACAATAGCACCTGGGAGTTAAGAGTTTCTAAAACAATGTCAACATTGCCTACTTGTGGATGTATTTGGTAGTGTAACTGTTTGGAGGTTTTCTATGATAAACAACTAATACAAACTCTAACTTACATAAATAAGTTCATCATTTGTCTCCCATTCCCTACCTATTCCCAATCCCTTAGGCTTTGGAAAAATCATCTGGAGACTTTCATTATGCCCTTTACTTCCTTCTATTAAAGAGAAAAAAGCACAGGTCCAAATAGCTTTACTTGTGCTGAAGACCAGGACACCAAACCTAGATTTAATACCTGACCTAATTGCTGTTTCCACCTCACCCAGAAACATAATCTTAAACAATTTTCTGGTCAACATCAATGAGCTAATCTGTCATGTGGGACCTCTCCAGGCCTTCCCCATAAAAAGAAGACAATCTGCATGATAAAAACCCTTGCCTTTCCTTTTCCCCTCCCCCCAAGAAAGTACTCCTGGTCTAAAAATATGGAATCCTTTCTTTTTTGTTAATAGCTCCCTTGCCCCAACCTTCCTACAAAAACCTTCCAACTAGGGGCATCCTTCTTTCTAGTTGTTAGATAGGATACTGTTTGATTCATGAAACAGTTAATAAAGCCACTTACATAGATCTTCACATTTACTTGGTTGAATTTTATTCTTTAACACTTTAAATTCAAAGTCATTCGTATTTTCATTCTTTCTCTGTAGTCATGCCTGAATAAGTCTCACCATTCCATGGCTGCAGTTTTAAGTCAGAAATTTGCTGATGAAAAGATGACAAAAGAAAAATCCATAGCAGAAAATAAGAAAGGATTTTTGAGACGTAGGAAATAAACAGAATAAAATTAAAATGAGGTAAATACCTTCACTATATTCCCCTTACAATAAATTGACACAAAATATGGGTCAAACTTCAATAAAAGCAAAGTAACCTACCCAGAGTCTTACACACACACACACACACACACACACACACACACACACACACACTCATTCACTAACCCCTAAAAAAAATTAAGACTGGGACCAGAAAATACTGCATTGAACCTATTTTTTTTTTAATATTTGAATGTGATTTTTAAGAAACCTTAGTGTGAAAAAATTTTGACATACAGAAAATGTAACTTAGTTTATTTAAAGTAATTATGATATAGATCTCTGGTATTTTCAATAAGACTGTAAACTTGTTTTTGAATGTTCTTATTCACTAAGCAAATTATTTCAGGAAACACAATACATTAGTCAATAATTTCTTTAGGACATTGAATATTTGTAAACATTAGAAAATGAAACTTATAGATTTTCTTCATTTCACATGAGGAACAAGCTATGCAAGCCATTTTGAAAAGAGTTTCCAATTTATATATTTTTGGAGGTTATGTCATTTGGATAAAAATAAACTCACAGCAATGATAATCATAAGACTGGACTTAATCTATTGGGAACTCAAATGAGACAGCACAATTTAAGTGTGACAAGATTTAGAAATGAGGTTTTTGTCCTCATTCATAAAAAAACTAAAATTTTAATAACTTGGTATCTAATTTTAGGCATATCATTAACCAAGTACAGTCCGTTACCTCTGCTTTCTCACTTGTGAATTTCAGGAGAAAGTGAACTTAAGTTCTTTATTTTCAATGACTAGTGAACAGGCATAACAAAAAGTAAAATTTAAAGAAAATTTAAAGTTTTCCAATTTTATTCTAAATAAATTGGAAAGAATATATATATAACAGCAAAATCATTCTCTACTGATAGTCATGTAGGATGGTCCCCTGGTTCCATAAACCAAGACATTTTTTTCATATAGAATTAGAAAAGAAACCCCAATTAGAATAATAGGAAGTAAAAGTTTATATGGAATATAATCAACTTATGGCATAATGTTTATTTTCTGTTCATATATAGTAGAGTAGGTAATCAATGAATTTAAAAAAGATAAAAGAGATTTGATTGACTAGGGACAGATTTCACTATATTTAATTTCTGCTATTTCCTTCTTGGTTTCTTATAAAACCTCTTTCATTCCCTTGTAACTGCTATTTCAGTGAATACTTGGGTGTTTTCTATTTCTTCCTGGCATCCCATAGCCAAAATCATGTGCAGGACCACCATGCCTTTGTATACAGTTTTTACTCTGCACAAAGGTGCCCCACTGAAGGGGCAAGACCTTGCTCAGTTGAGGTCATGATGTGTCTACAAAGTTGTGAAAGGCAGTGTCATTCCAGAGTAAGGGAAGGAAGCAGATGGAAAGAAACCCTCTGCTCACCAACACCTGTACTTCAGGGCTACATCTGCTAAAGGGGAGGGAAAACGTTTACTAATTCATAGACTTCCTATAGTCTAGAAGCAGCCCTAGTCTTAAGAGTTGCATCTCCCACTGTAAATATTTCTAACATTTTCAATGGAGTGCTGATTATGGACATCAACTGCAACACAGTAAGATATGGGTCAATAACAAGGACATACAGGGGGAAGTCACTGTGTATAGAGCTGAGAAAATACAGCAGAAGACCTAGCAGCTGTTAGTGTCTCTGAGCAGGGAATCAATGCTGATCTCTGTTTGAGATCGTCTTTCCCAGTGAACCATACAAGTAAGGAAGAGTAACTTGGACACTGTGAGTGCTTAATAATGTGGTCTAGACTTCTTTGGTAACTTCACCTTGAATTGCACATGATTAGGACTTTTCATTTTCCTGTATAGAATGACACACATGTCTGATATCATCCTATCTAATAAAAGAGTAATATGTAAATTGACCATCACTCCAACACACAAGATGGCTGCCCCCATGTGGTCAAAGATGGCTGCCCCCATGTGGACACAAGATGGCCACCACAAGATGGCCAGCAGGGGAGAGCAGTTGGGAGGGACCATGCCTGCAAGGGAGGGCAGTTGGGGGTGATCAAGCCTGCAGGGGAGGGCAGTTAGGGGTGACCAGGCCGCAGAGGAGGGAAGTTGGGGGCGACCCGGCCAGCAGGGGAGAGCAGTTGTGGGGGGACCAGGCCTGCAGGGGAGGACAGTTAGAGGCAAACAGGCTGGCAAGGGAGCAGTTAGGCATCAATCAGGCTGGCAGGGGAGTGGTCAAGGCGTGATAAGGCTGGCAGGCAGAAGTGGTTAGGGGCAATCAGGAAGGCAGGCAGGAGAGCAGTTGGGAGCCAGCAATCCTGTATTATGAGAGGGATGTCGGACATCCCTCATGGGGTACCAGATTGGAGAGGGTGCAGGCTGGGCTGAGGGACACACAACCTCTTGCACAAATTTCATGCAGCGGGCCTCTAGTATCTAATAAAAGAGTAACATGCAAATTGACCATCACACCAACACACAAGATGGCTGCCCCCATGTGTTCAAAGATGGCTGCCCTCATGTGGACACAAGATGGCACCACAAGATGGGCAGGGGAGGGCAGTTGTGGGCAATCAGGCAAGCATGGGAGGGCATTTGGGAGGGACCAGGCCTGCAAGAAAGGGCAGTTGGGGACAATCAGGTCTGCATGGGAGGGCAGTTGGGGAAGACCATGGCATCAGAGGAGGGCAGTTGGGGACGACCAGACCTGCAGGGGAGGGCAGTTAGGGGTGACCAGGCTGGCAGGGGATGGCAGTTAGGGGCAATCAGGCCGGCAGGGGAGCAGTTAGGCGTCGATCAGACTGGCAGGGGAATGGTAAGGGGATGATCCAGCTGGCAGGCAGAAATGTTTAGGGGCAATTAGGCAGGCAGGCAGGTGAGCGTTTGGGAGCCAGCAGTGATCAAGCTCAGCAGTGGACAACACAGCAGTCCTGGATTGTGAGAGGGATGTCCGACTGCCCGTTTAGGCCCGATCCTGGTGAGATCAGGCCTAAACGGGCAGTCGGACATCCCTCGAGTCATCCCAGATTGGAGAGGGTGCAGGCTGGGCTGAGGAATACACCCCCCCCCTCGTGCACAAATTTTGTGCACCAGGCCTCTAGTGAATTTGTAAGTTGCAACATTAGTGAAATTTTAATAATGCCTAATAAATGATAAAATAATGGGAAAAACTGATTATTTCAATTCATTAATAGGACTTTGTAGAAAGGAAACCATGTAATGTGACCCCCCTAAAAAATAAGGTTGTGTTCTTGAAATGTATAATCTTAAAATTAAA
Organism: Eptesicus fuscus; assembly: GCF_027574615.1. Classification (NCBI taxonomy): domain Eukaryota; kingdom Metazoa; phylum Chordata; class Mammalia; order Chiroptera; family Vespertilionidae; genus Eptesicus; species Eptesicus fuscus. The sequence continues at coordinate 49,831,238 of NC_072486.1, forward strand.
AAAGAAGTCACAAATGTATCGAAAGTTTTTAATGATAGCATTGTTAGTTAAATATAGAACACTTACATGCAAATATTAACTTTCTAAGCAAATGAAAACTGTATTTCTCCAAATGTTTCACAGTCAACTTAGTTTACCTCTGGCCAGCCAAAGGGCAGAAAGTTGTCCTTTAAAAATTTCTAGGTGAAGCCATCTCTTAATATTGGATAGAGTGACACCATGTTCCATTTCAAACTGACTAGGAGACATTTCCTTTTGCATTGGGAGCTAACATCCCTTCAATTAAAGAAAGACTATGTCAGAACAGTCTACTGTAGATAAGAAGCCAATGCACAAAAGGGAAACAGAAGTGATGGCAGTTCCTTAGCAGTGGTTCTTAACCTTATCAAATCCAGTGCCTCCTTTGTATAAATAAGCATGTATTTCCATTTTTATAAACCTGAAATAAAATTCCATTGTAATATAATCTACACAGAAAATGTATACCTTAATCATCCTATATAATAAAAGGCGAATATGCAAATCGACCAAACGGTGGAACAACTGGTCGCTATGATGTGCACTGACCACTAGGGGCAGATGCTCAACACAGGAGCTTCCCCCTGGTGGTCAGTGCGCTCCCACAGGGGGAGAACCGCTCAGCCAGAAGCTGGGCTCAGAGCTGGTGAGCACAGCAGCGGTGGTGGGAGCCTCTCCCACCTCTGCGGCAGAGCTAAGGATGTCCTCATAGGAAGCGGGCCTAAGCCTCCAGTCAGACATCCCTCGAGGGCTCCCAGACTGTGAGAGGGTGCAGGCTGGGCTGAGAGACACCCCCCACCCCCAAGTGCACTGGGCCTCTAGTCTATAATAATAAAAGTGTAATATGCTAATTAGACCAGAGGAAGCTGGGGCTGCGAGGGAAGCTCTGGTCCTGGGTGCCAGAGGAAAGCCGGTGCCGGAAGCCGGGGGAAGGAAGGCCTACTCTTGCACGAATTTCATGTATCATGCCTCTAGTTCTAATATAAAAAGGAAAGTGATTTATAGGAACGATATACATTTCAATATGGAAATATCCAAGTACTGCACATCAAAAGGCCTTATAGTCAGATGTTTTTCTTATATCGGGAATCACCATGAACATATAGCTACAGATGCAGATGGACATAACTATGTTTTATTTGCCCCTCAGATACCATGAGCAACATTGTTTGTGATTTTCTGAAATGGTTAGAAACTCAATTTCATGACCAGAAAAAGTACAAAGTTCCCTTCATTTACAAGGTAGTTATATCTAGAAAATTAGTGCATACTAAAACTATGGAATATACCTTAAATTGATATTCAAATTCTAGTTAGGCTGTGGATTCAGATATTTCTAAACAGTTGCTTTATTTGCTTGAATCGCATAGGCATTGGGTGGTGGGGAAACTTTGCACACTGCCAGGTGTTCAAACCATACTAGCCTCCACCCTCTTTACGTCAATAGGCAGCAACCCCTTAATTATAACTAATAAAGACACCACAGCAAATTCCCAAAATGCTCTCTTTGGTTCTGCTTTCTTTGAAACTCTAGAGCACCAATTATCCTTTCTATTCTTCACAGCTACTGCTGACATAGAGAATAAACTATATGAAGATCCCTTATCAACAAAATATGGCTTGCCCCTGTGAAGGACTGAAATCACAGCTGCTATTAAATATGCAAGATAAACTTTATGGGAGATGCTGTCAGTCCTTCAGACTTCCAGGCTTCAAGTTAAAACACCCATGTGAATGGATATTTCCATTGGTACAAATGATGACAGTTAATAAATGAGATTTGTATTTCAAATACTCTGTCCTGCCATCTTTCTACTTTTCCCCCCAGATTTCAATGACATGGTTCTGAAACTTGAGTCACCATGGATATTAGACACTTCAGGACAGAGAAATGTACAGCACCAAAGTGATGAGGAAATATGGTGGGTGTGGTATTAGTTATAGATAATTAGATGGCTGAATTAGGGCACTGGAAATAATTTTTGAAACAGATTTTAAAAGGAGTCAAAGACAAGGAATGGAAGGGAAAGGGGAGTTTGAATATGCCCAAAGCATTTTGGTGAAATATGTCAAGGATTTTAATACTTCCCTTCTTGATAATTTTTCCTTTTCCATGAATGATGAAGAAAGATCATGTCAGTGTCTTGAGTCATTGAACAGGAAGTAGTCCCTGCCATCCATCCTGGGACTGTACAATCATTCCTCTACCTTATGCTTTGACATCACAGGGGAATTTCTCCTTTCCTCCTTTCTGGTTCATCTGCTGTAGTGAGTTGTCTACAAACCACATTTTTGAAATGGATTTTTCTACAGCAATCAGAAATTTCAATCTTTTGAGGCATAATCTGAGACACAGCAGGCAGTCAACCAAACTACAGAGTGGTAGGAAGACAGGCGTGAAGGTGTTACACTCCACAGAGTGACTCCTGCAGCTGGAAGACAATCCAACAGAGGGCTTGGGCTGAGGCTGGACCTCATAAGAATGCTGAATCCCTAAAACCATGCATCAATTACATATGAATTTCACACAAAGATAATAAAAAGAAAACTGACATTTATTAAATACCTGCATCTTGCCATTCACTATACTATGTACTTCGATATATGTCATCATTTCTTCTACAGTAAAATCAAGTATGTATTATTATTCCCATCATTTTACAAATGAGAAAACTGATGTTCATTGACATTAAAGCACTTCTAATTCCATAGACATCTTTAATAGATTCCCTTAGCTGAATTTGGGCTAATATAAAATCTATTACATTCATACAACAAATCAAAATATTAAAAATAACTGACAGACTGGATGGAGGAGTGGTCTGATAAAAATGAATGGGAAACTCAAATGTCACCCATAAACTTTTGAAGAAAATTAATCATAAACAGAGAGGAAAGTCAGAGGTATGCAGAGTTTTGTTGCAACAGAAAAGTTTGATGAATATTTGAATACAAATAGAGTTACCATACTCTATCTAAATGGCTTTAGAAGTCCTTTTTAATTTAAAAGTCAATAGTCAAAAGTGAATTTTGACATAAATAGGATGAAATAGCATTTAGTGGTGAAAAAAGCTCCACAGACATGAATGGTCAATAAAATAATAAACAAAATGGTATATTTAATCATTTTTATAGTCACATCAGTAAGTACTCAGGATAAGTTTACATGTATTGGATCAAGAAGGAGGCATGGGGTATGTAAGTCATTTACAATGTGTTTAAATTACTATGTTACCTAGGTGAGGAATTTTATTTATATAGAAATTTCAACTATGTGAGCAACAGGTTTCCTAATAATGTAGACTAACTAAACTTCAACACCACACACACACACACACACACACACACACACACACACACACACACACACTCACACATGTGTATCTTAGAGATATTGAGAATTTAACACATTATAAGGTACACTGTATTAGCCAAACTGAAAATGGATTCCAAGATATCAGTATTGAAAGATTATACTTCTAACCATATACCACGAATTCCCTTAATACTTGTGAGGACTATTGTCTGTAATGCTCAACATCTAAGCTAATTTCTTGACTATTTTCATTATTTCATTATTCACACACTTAATAGCAGCATTAGATCACTTGTATGAAAATTATGCAGTAACATAGTAAGCTCTCAGTCATAAAAACAAAATAATCAATGCCACAGTCTAGTGATTAATATTTTTTATATAAAAACTTGAATGTACCTAATAAATTTGTGGGCTACCAACAACTCTATATTCCTCAGACCTTCCATATCCTTTCAAAATTCAATGAACAAAACATATTATACTTTTCACAAAGTAAAGAAAGTTGGAAAATATAATGTCACACATATTTCCTTGTAGAATTCCCAGAAGAAAAAAATGCTAAAATGACAATGTGACATTTGTCATCAATTTATAGCTAAAGTTTTCCAGTTTTGAACTTAAGGATGTTTTTTTCTCTTAGGTTGCTTTTCTTACATTATGCCACACATCAGGCTTTAGCTTCATGATATGCAAAGAATGGAGAAAACAAAATTTGATTGAAAAATATTTAAATACAGTTTGAAAAAATCTATTAATATTGTTAAATATGGTGTTCATGCAGCAATAACTAGATAACTTTCAGTAATCTTTTAAAAAATTATGTTTTAGGTGTACACAGTGTTGGCATTCTCGCTTAATTTTTATAATTTACTTTTGTTTCAATTTTCCTTAAAGTTAATTTAAGTTGAAATTAAATGGTACTTTCAAAAAGTAACTTTGGTCCTAACTGTTAGCGAATTATTATATTTGCAAGTTTATTTTGCCTACAGTGATCACATATAAATCCCATAATGAGAAATGGCCGTTTTTATCTTAAATCACACAACATGGTGCTAAAATAATTCCATCTGCTCATTGTGTTGGGGTTCATATAAACTCACCACGAACAGTGATGGTGCTACTTTGGAAAGTCAGACAGACCACACCCGTGGAAAGTAACATACACCCAACAGCAGAAATCAAGTTGCTGGATATTAAATGGGAACATGGGCATAGAGGATAAACAAGTGTCTGGCTCTCAACTGCCTCCACCTGCTCCCATGTTTAGAGAATTAGGACGCTATTCACAACCCTCAGGAGGCCCCGCCTGATGAAGTCAACTGAAGCAGACCAAAGGAGCCAACAGGCAACCCAACTCTGATTTCTGTGGAATCATGAACTTCCTCAATGTGTCCTAAACGTTGAAATGCCTAGACTCAGAGCAAGGGCGCCATTACACATACTCTGTCCAACTTCCCCGCCACCAGCAGTTCCTGACATTCAAAGGCTCTTTAGGATAATTTAAGATATAAAATATACTCACAGTAATACTTTGTGGTCCCTTGTGAGTTGATTTTATACCAAAGATTGACTCTGAATGTCTTGTTAAAACTGAAAAATCACCTTATTGGCATAAATGCCATGTAGTTTAAAGGAGAATAACAAGAGTATTGGCAGCCATCTATCATGCTCTATGTAGTAATTTCTGGTTGTATACAAAGTAAAAATCACAATCCATTACCATTAAGAAGGGCAGACAGTACACTGATCAATACCATGCACCTTACTAAAGCTTTTTCTATACATTTACTCATCTATACAAATATGTGTTCCTATTTATAAGTAGGAATAATATATAGAAATAATAAACAACAATTTATGTTAGTAATAAATGTTTTAAAAATATAACATTATACTATACAAGTTGGAGATATTTGCATATCAGTAAGTTTAATATTTTCATTATAATATTAGAATAAAAAGTATGCATACATGCATACTTTATCAAACATGAGGAGAAGAGTATTTGGTAATAGAGATTAGATTGATTTGGGCAGAATTTTACTAGTTTTAACAGAGAAATTGTTTAACAGAGCATTGTTTGCATTTGAGATATTCTATAATAATGACTGGCCTTTCTTAGAAAGCATATTTCTAGTATTTTATCAACTATTTTGTTATTATGGTATATAATAATGTCATTTAGCATAGCTCTAGAAAACTGTATGTGCTAGAACAAGTTGCCTCACTTCTTCCTAGAATTCCTTTCCCCTAATCTTTATAATATTACTCATAAGTAACATTAATTGGCCACTTGTTATTAGTAGGGCAAGTTGTTAAGCATTTTAAGTACACAATACTCTTTAAACTTCAGTAACACCTTTAAGCTCCAGTTAGAAATGAATCAGGATTGAGGTTTGGAAGAGGTTCTTGCCATTCTTTTGTAAGACTAGAAAGCCTGGGAGATTAGAGTCACAGATTTTTAAAATTATAATGGACTTTAGAGATAATCTAGTTTAATGAATGCAAATTAAAACTTAGATTATATAATCTCTCTAAGTGTTGGTCAATTTACATAAATTGACCCAACTAGTTAGTTAGAAGAAACCCCATACTAGATCTTTTTGTATGTTTTTCCCCAAAACCATATCATGAACTACACTATTCTACCTTCTATTTATATCCAACATGTGTAATAGCATGATATGATTATACATTTTCTTTTCAATTTTTTTCTCTCCCCCTCCCCCCACCCTCCCCCTCCCCTCCCCTATCCTCCCTCTGAGGCCCGATAGTCCGATCGATGCCTCCTTGCTTCTGGTTCTGTTCTTGTTCCTCAGTCTATGTTGTTCCTCATTTCCTCTAGATGAACGAGATCAAATGTCACTAGATATATACTAATAAGAACTGAATGTGAGACGAGCAATAATATTTATGCTGACAGGCAAATGAATCAATCTGTAGCGAGCTTCCCCCTGGACCAACAGTTCTTTTGAGACCCAATTTCGATGTCCAGTAGTTCCTTATGTGTACATGTCAGCACTGACCCCTCAGCTCTGGATGGTGGACAAATGGTGGTAATGGAGGTCTGACTCCCTCTGGTTTGGTCTCGGCCGATCCCAGGGGCACGGCATCACCTGGACTAAGGGGCACGTGGCCTCACCCATACCCAAGGGGCGCGTGGTCTCACCCGGGCCTGGGACCCAGCCTCACCCGGATAGATCCAGGGGCGCACGGCCTCACCCGGACCCAGGATCTGGCTTCACCCGTACCCAAGGACGCTTGGCCTCTCCCAGACCCAGGGGCACGTGGCCTCACCCGGGCTTAGTTGCACAAGGCCTCACCTGGATCCAGGGACACATGGTCTCTCCCGGACCCAGGGACGCTTGGCCTCTCCCAGACCCAGGGCCACATGGGCTCACCCGGGCCTAGGTGCACGAGGCCTCATCTGGCTCCAGGGACGCATGGTCTCACCTGGACCCAGGGACGCTTGGCCTCTCCCAGACCCAGGGGCACGTGGCCTCACCCGGGCCTGGGTTCACGAGGCCTCACTCGGATCCAGGGACACATGGTCTCACCCAGACCCAGGAACGTTTGGCCACTCCCAGACCCAGGGCCACTTGGGCTCACCCGGGCCTAGGTGCACGAGGCCTCATCCGGATCCAGGGACGCATGGTCTCACCCGGACCCAGGGACGCTTGGCCTCTCCCAGACCCAGGGCCACTTGGGCTCACCCGGGCCTAGGTGCACGAGGCCTCACCCGGATCCTGGGACACATGGTCTCACCCGGACCCAGGGATGCTTGGCCTCTCCCAGACCCAGGGCCACTTGGGCTCACCCGGGCCTAGGTGCACGAGGCCTCACCCGGATCCAGGGACACATGGTCTCACCCGGACCCAGGGACGCTTGGCCTCTCCCAGACCCAGGGCCATTTGGGCTCACCCGGGCCTAGGTGCACGAGGCCTCACCCAGATCCAGGGACACATGGTCTCACCCGGACCCAGGGACGCTTGGCCTCTCCCAGACCCAGGGCCACTTGGGCTCACCCGGGCCTAGGTGCACGAGGCCTCACCCGGATCCAGGGACACATGGTCTCACCCAGACCCAGGAACGTTTGGCCACTCCCAGACCCAGGGCCACTTGGGCTCACCCGGGCCTAGGTGCACGAGGCCTCACCCAGATCCAGGGACGCATGGTCTCACCCGGACCCAGGGACGCTTGGCCTCTCCCAGACCCAGGGCCACTTGGGCTCACCCGGGCCTAGGTGCACGAGGCCTCACCCAGATCCAGGGACACATGGTCTCACCCGGATCCAGGGACGCTTGGCCTCTCCCAGACCCAGGGCCACTTGGGCTCACCCGGGCCTAGGTGCACGAGGCCTCACCCGGATCCAGGGACACATGGTCTCACCCAGACCCAGGAACGTTTGGCCACTCCCAGACCCAGGGCCACTTGGGCTCACCCGGGCCTAGGGGCACGAGGCCTCACCCGGATCCAGGGACACATGGTCTCACCCGGACCCAGGGACGCTTGGCCTCTCCCAGACCCAGGGCCACTTGGGCTCACCCGGGCCTAGGTGCACGAGGCCTCACCCAGATCCAGGGACACATGGTCTCACCCGGACCCAGGGACGCTTGGCCTCTCCCAGACCCAGGGCCACTTGGGCTCACCCGGGCCTAGGTGCACGAGGCCTCACCCGGATCCAGGGACACATGGTCTCACCCAGACCCAGGAACGTTTGGCCACTCCCAGACCCAGGGCCACTTGGGCTCACCCGGGCCTAGGTGCACGAGGCCTCACCCAGATCCAGGGACGCATGGTCTCACCCGGACCCAGGGACGCTTGGCCTCTCCCAGACCCAGGGCCACTTGGGCTCACCCGGGCCTAGGTGCACGAGGCCTCACCCAGATCCAGGGACACATGGTCTCACCCGGACCCAGGGACGCTTGGCCTCTCCCAGACCCAGGGCCACTTGGGCTCACCCGGGCCTAGGTGCACGAGGCCTCACCCGGATCCAGGGACACATGGTCTCACCCAGACCCAGGAACGTTTGGCCACTCCCAGACCCAGGGCCACTTGGGCTCACCCGGGCCTAGGGGCACGAGGCCTCACCCGGATCCAGGGACACATGGTCTCACCCGGACCCAGGGACGCTTGGCCTCTCCCAGACCCAGGGCCACTTGGGCTCACCCGGGCCTAGGTGCACGAGGCCTCACCCGGATCCAGGGACACATGGTCTCACCCGGACCCAGGGACGCTTGGCCTCTCCCAGACCCAGGGCCACTTGGGCTCACCCGGGCCTAGGTGCACGATGCTTCTTAATTTCAAAATATGCAATACATTTGTTATGACATCTTTCATTACAGATTCCAAGTATTACACCTTGCTATTCATGTGGTTCACGGACCACTCAGTGCATCGCATCTCAGATGCCACGTTGTAGGTCCCATCCCAGACCTCCTGATCAGAATCGGCCAGGGAATTCATGTGCACATTAGCAGGTGAGAAGTGCAGCTGTATAAAGTTCCTACTTCTACACCAGCCTCCTCAATAGCAGCTCCAAGGATGGCCTGCATGGACTAGTGCTCAATGGCCAACAAACACCCATGGAGAGCCTCTTGTTGGACTGTGCTTTAAGAAAACTGACCATCTACTAAAGAACATACTTTTGCACATATTCTGAGACATCTATATAGACACTACATGTGTTTGTTATTGATACATAAGCAACGAGCACTTGTAGACCATGGTTTATCCTAGACATCAAACTAGATGAAGGCTAAGCCGTGATGTATGGTCAATGTTGCAAAGTTAAGCTTCAAAGATACTGAAAGTATACAAAACTTAGAGCAAGCTTTATATTGCTCTCTATTTGAAGTGGTGTATTACTCAAATTCTAAAATATTATAATAACATTATGTTCTTTAAACATTTGATATGAAACCTGCTATAATAAGAATATAGTTACATTTTCTAATCATCCTCAGACTTGCTGGCATTTTATCAATGTGCACATTTTTAGTAAAATTCAGCCACTACCTATCCCAAAATATATAAAAATTCAACTAATTGAAATCTTACTAAAATGAGAAAAAGTTTTAAGTATAGCACATGGTAATATCAAAGGTAAATAGGAAGAGCATGATACCATTAGTCACAATTAAAAATTACTATAAATATTTTGTAACTATTGAGTTAGTATATCAACATGATATTTTTATGTGAAAGTATGTTATGATTATATTCTCTATTATTTACTTCCTTAAATTCAGCTATGAATGAGCCCTGGCCAAGTAGATCAATTGGTTGGAGTGTCATTCTGATACCCCAAGGCTTGATCCCTAGTCAGAGCACATACAAGAATCAACCAATAAATGCATAGCTAAGTGGAACAACAAATAAATGTTTCTCTCTCTTTCTCTCTCTTTCATTAAGATTCCAAGTGTGAAACCTCTCTCTCTGTCTCTTTCTCTCCCTCTCCCTCCCTCTCTCTCTCTCTCTCTCTCTCTCTCTCCTTCCTGCTTTCCCTCCCATTCTCTCTCTTTAAAAAAAAAAAACAACAACCTAAAAATCAGTTATGAACAATGTACTTTGAGATATAGGTCAATTAATGAATTGTCTCTTATAAATATCTGCTGTTTCAATAATACATATATATGTCAAATTATCAAAATTATTTATTTTATTAGAAAAAGTTTTAAAGCTAAATATCATTGAATTATTACAAATATTAGTACTGACATTTATAAATAAGTCTGGAATGATCTCTCATGTAGACAATATTGTCCAGAAACAAAATAATGTTTTTACATAATGAAACAAACATTGCATTTTGATATTAAAATTATTTAGGCTATACAAACTGACTACAATGTAATTATAAAAATTGAGATAAATTTCTAGAAATCGCATATATACATACATTCAATTAACATTTCCAGCCCTTCCTGAACAGTTAAAAATTGGCTTTACTAAAAAATACTTTGTTCAATTGTTCTTAATTTCTTTTGGATTTAAATGTGTTTTGTATTAATGTATTAACTAATTCATCAACTTTTCAAAGGGAAAGCAGCATTTAACTTGTTTATGCCTAGTATTCTACGGTCTGGTGAAAATAAAAACAAATTACTGGGTAAACACCAGTCCTGGATATTTTCTTTGATTGCTCATTTTTATTGTTTGCAGAGATTAGGAGCAGTGGTTTGTTTCCTCAATGGTGTAACCAGGGTTCCTTCTAACTTTCCATCTTCATGTATAAGGAGAGGAGGAAATAAGGGACAGTAAGAAAACCAGATCAAAGCAGACTGACAGAAATACTTAGGTTTCAATCTCCCACAAGTAGAAACTAATGTTTATCTTCTTCACTCTCTCCTCTGTCATTCTTTTCCATAAATGAAAGTTCTGGATACTAAAAAGAATATTCAAAGTGAAGGAGGAAAAGAAACAAACATTTTCACAAGTTGGTTGACTATATCCTAAGTCTGTAATTCTCTGTGGCAAGGATTTGGAAATTGTGAAAATAAAACTGTAATACATACAGGGTGTCCCAAAAAATGTATACACATTTTGAATAATTATTAATTCCAATGGGTTAAATCTGAAAAGAAAGATCAATTGAGCTATCAGCTGTTTAAGTGTGTATACATTTTTTGGGGTCAGCCTGTAAACTTTGCCAATCTTAGAAAGAAAATGACAAATAAAGTCACCTGGATGAACTCAGGCTGGCTGCAATGCAGGGCCTCGTTAAGGTCAGGCAGATTGGCCAAGGGCTCTGTTGAGCCCAGTGAATAATATCCCAAGAATTCACTATGAACTGTCAATAGGGCCATAATATGGCCCGAATACAATTTTCCAGTGACCAGCTTTCTCCATCATTTTTATGATCCTATCATTTGCAATTCATATCTTCATTATCTAAGCAGCAAAAGGTAATTGTTAATTTTGCCGAGACCTTGGCAAAGAAATCACATAGCTTTTATTAGCAATAGTTGCTCATTTTAAAATTCTAATTATTAATATTTTATACTTCCTAGAGATTATAAAATCCTTCAGGACAGAGACCCCATCTCTAAAGACTTTATAATCTCCAGAGCTTACCACAGTGATCTATTTTTAATATAAATTCAAATGTTTTCATTACAATTTCAGCTGGACCTCCAAAAATCCTGGGCCACTGATTTTAGGGGACTTAAAGTAATATCCACTGCTTGATTTCCCAGTGTTCTAGTTATTTAGATAGTCAAATTCAAAATGAAACAACTGTCAAATTTGTTTTTATACTTTCCATCACATTTCAGGAAAGCAGCTTCATACCATCTGCACATATGGCTGACAAGTTAGAGTAAACGTGTTGATGCATTTGGGTATGTTCCTCATGCCCACAAGCTCTCTAATTTGCAAATGTTGTGCTTTCAGAGTAAGGTATTTGAATACCTACTACACTGAAAAATGGGCTCTACTAAATACATTACTTTACACAGTTTTAATAATTTCTACCATACTTTTCCTAACGTGATTTTATTGATTTTAGAGAGGGAGAAAGGGAGAGGGAAAGAGATAGAAACATGGATGAGAGAGAAACATCAATCAGCTGCTTCCTGCATGTCCTCTACTGGAGACTGAGCCTAAACCCTCCCACCCCCAACCCACCCTCATATGTGCCCCCCACATGTGCTCTGGCCCAGAATCAAACCAGCGACCTCTTTGTGAATGGGACAACACTCAACCAACTAAGCCACACCAGTGGAGCTCTACTATCCTTTTTAACATCTTCTACACTAATAAAAGAGAAACATGCAAATTGACTGTCACTTCACGATGCCCACCAGCCAATCAGGAGTGAGTATGCAAATTAACCCAACAAAGATGGCGGAGGCCCCGCCCTCAGACGCTCTGGGCCTCTGGGCAGCACACATGCAGGCGTGGAGCAGCTGGGTGGGGCGGGACACCTGCTATGAGGTGGAGGGCAGGGGGTAGAGGGAGCTATAGGAGCGCTGCTCCAGCCAGAACGAAGACTAAAGGCTCTGGCCAGAGAGAAGATGGAAGGTGGTGGCCAGAGCGAAGGCCTGGGTCCTGGGTGCCAGAAGAAAACAGCTGTCGGCAGTCAGGGGAAGGAAGGCCTATTTCACGAATCTTCATGCAATGGGCCTCTAGTGAGTATGTATTTTTAAATAAATGACTCTTGAGTACTAACATCTCTGTGTAAGTATAGCAATATCATATATATTGTTACATATAAATGTCAAGTTATAAGTTCAATTAATATAGATTATACATTCATTACTTCCTTCTATTAAGTCTTTCTTGATATATTTGCATTATATTGTTATCTCACTTTTTGACCACTAATATGTGGCATTATGTAGAAATTAGATAATATACTGGTCTTATCTTTGCTAATCATTCCAAATTTGTCTTAGCTACCCTACTAAATTATAAAATAAACTAGAGGCCCGGTGCACGAAATTTGTGCACTGGGGGGGGGTGTCCCTCAGCCTGGCAGATAATAAATTGAAATTCTTGCAGTCTTGGAGCCCCATGATCTATCACCCCACAGTGGGAGGCCCCACCCACATGCCACAGCATGGCCACCATGTAGCCTGGGCCTCTTTGGGGCGATCGATTGCAGGGTTCCGTGATTGATCGCCCCAAAGAAGTAGGCCCTACCCACCTGGCTAGGGCTCCGTGATGGATTGCCCCCGCAGAGGGAGGCCATCCGCCACAGCCTGCAGGTCGGTGGCCCAGGCCTCTCTCTGCAGAGGCAATCGTGGAGCCCCCTTATTGATCCCCTTGCTGGCGGTGGCCTGGGCCTCCATCTACAGGCAACCAATTGCATCACACCTGCCTTGGATGGCCTGGCGCCAGTGAGTGTCAAAGTATGGTTGTCTGGACAGTCGATCCACTGTTTGGCCATTTGGTCGATTTGCATATTACGCTTTTATTATTATAGATGTCCAAGACAACCACAAATAATTTTCAATATTTATAGATTCTTGTCTATTATAAATCTCATAGAAACTGTATAATAAATGTCTAATACATTAAAAATAACAAAAAATACTAAAATTAATCTATCATCACATACTAGTCACTGCACATTCTGTATTTAATCCTTACATCCTTTGATGTAGGTACTGTTATTTCATTATTTTATTTATTAGAATATAGGGGCTCAAAAGTTTCAATAATTTTTCTAAAGTCACTGAAGCACAGAGCCAACAATATAGCCCAATGTTTTTGACATGAACATCTATGCTAATCACCACCATCTGATTCTTGCTTAAAATAATATGCAGACTATAGCTTAATATTTGTACCAAATCCATGTCAATACATATCAGCTCGTAATCACTATGAAACTAATTTTCAGCAATGACTATAGAACAATAGGTTACAGTGATCTCTATTTTAGGAGCTTTTGGATTTCACACATTTATGGAGATTAGTTTTGACAATAAGGAAATGTTGCCACAGATGATAAAGAGGGCTGTGAACTCTGCCATAGAGAAGACATCTAGTATCTAAAATTCATGGATGGTACATACATACATACCACATAAAACACCCACATACAGTATTTTGATTTTTGTTTGCTTCAGTGATGCCTTATTAAACAAATTTGCCATTTTAGGTTGAACTACAGTAGATTGCAACTACTTTTAGTTCTTATGATCAATAAAGACAACACAATAACAACACAAAACGAAACAGAAACAAAACAAATACAATTTTCTAAAATCTCTAAAGGACTGGATATACTTCAAAATGGCAATTTTTAGGAAAATGTTATCTCTACCCTACACCTGAATCTGTGCCGTGCGTTTCACGTGCAGCGATTTATAGGCTTTTAGTTCTAGACAGCAGACTTGGCAGATAGTCATGTTCATCCTTGGAATAAGGTTTCCTTGAAGCTTATTTTTAACAGAACTGGTAAAAGATACATTATTCATCAATTAAAGATAAGTGATTTTTGTCTCTATTTTCAACGAGTGAAGATCTATTTCTCTCTTTGTGATAAACTATTAAAGAGGGTCATGTACTCTTTCAAAACTTTCTTTTCATTACATATCTCACAGAAGACTTATTCCAAAGTCACTCCTTATCAGACTGAGGTCAAACTTGGCTAATGTCAGAATTGCATGCTTGTCCTCTTCTGCTTGGAACATTCTTCCCTCCTCTTTTCTTGGCTACTTCCATCTTATCCTCCAAGTTCTGGCTAAAATGTATCAATGGAGAGGATTTCCTTAGTCACCCATGGATGAACTTGCTTTGGATGGGCTGAGATGATTTAGTAATTTTTAATTTAAATGTTACCATGCTTAATAAATAAAAGGGAGATTTAAGGTAATGTATTAAGATCAAATGTCTCAAAAAAGATGATAATTTTGAAATAAGAGTCAAAGAAATGATAAGCAGGATACTTGACTCACAGAAGTTTATTATTAAACTAGAGGCCCAGTGCCTGATTAAATCATGCACGTGTAGAGTCCCCTAGGCCTAACCTGCCATCCAGGCCATATCCACTGCCCCGCAAAGCCTAGCACGCTCCGCGGACACTGCTAGCAGCCTGCTCCCGCTTTTGATGGCAGGGGTTCCGCTGGTGCCTGAGCGGACACACAGCTCCCTGCTTTCGATCATGGGGGAGCTGGCTGGCTGTCCGCTGGTGCACCAAGCCTTTCAAAAGCCTCCGGCGCGGCAGAGGCTTTTGAAAGGCCTGGTGCCGGAGTGGACAAACAGCCAGCTCCCCCGCTTTCGCTCCCCACTTTTGATGGTCCGCAGCAGGACGTGGGCTCGCTGCCCCAGAGGTCCCTTCTGTGCCGCAGCACAGCTATGGCACACACGCTGAGCTCGCGCCGCCACTGGCAGCGCGAGCTCAGCGTCCCGCCGGCCCAATCAGCCACCCTGGCCACCCCGAGTCCCGCCCCCCACCGCGCCTCCTGGCCAATCGTGGGCATAGCGAAGGTACGGTCAATTTGCATATTTGTCTATTATTAGGTAGAATGGCAACTTTTTTCTACTAAAATTTTATAAACTGTATGTGTTATGTAGAAGCTTGTAAGGATTCTAAGAGAATAATGAGAAATAATTTTAGCTCCAGGCCTAGGGCAGTCATTTTTCCCAAACATGCCAATATGCAATGCATGTGTCTGAGTTGTCCCTCTTCAACTATTTGTTAGGCAACTGCTGTCTCAAGACAACCCCAGGAAGCCAGCCCTCTCATCACTAGTATGGATTGTCTATCCATTTGTGCATCTGTCACTTGAAAGTTCAATATGTAGAAACAAGCACAGTATGGGATGCTCTAAGTACTATAATTATAGACATATAAATGAACGAACAACAGATCTGAAAGCCTTCTACAAAAAGCTCTATAATGCCAATTTGAGAGAAGAAACAATGTCCTTTTTATTTATAAGACTGGAGGCCCAATGCATGAAATTCATGCAAGAGTAGGCCTTCCTTCCCCTGCTGCCAGCACCGGCTTTCCTCTGGCACCAGGGACCCGGGCTTCCCTGGCAGCCCCGGCTTCATCTGGAAGGTCATCCGAAAGGACATCTGGTCTAATTAGCATATTATGCTTTTATTATTATAGAAGATTCTGAAACCTCTTTTTGAACATGGATAGGTTATTCTCATTTTACTACCTATAGTCTAAACAGGTACAGTAACAGCACATTTTAAGTTCCAAAATTTATACTTTGGGTGATTATATATTCTTTGTAAATCTAAAATATCTCAGATCACTGTAGTCAATAACTATGTAATCATGTTTTTCATGATATGAAGACTACTCATATTGCAGTAATATTTTCCTAATATACTTTGGGCAAATAACAGATAATAAATTGAAATTCAATTGCCTTTCACATTAAGTAATAAAAATTATCTTTCAAAATAACTTTAATAGCCCTGTTACTTTTGAATGACAATCCTTTGAAATACTTATCTGTTTCATTTCATTTGCTAATTCATACAGACATGTCAATTTTAAGGCAGTATTTTATAACATGAAGGCCTTTAGTTATGGACAAAATTTTTTGTAACTAATATTATTTAAAATTATATTATTTCTAAATACAATGCTCTCAGCTAGAAAAATAAAACTAAGAAAAAAAATATGTACTTGTTGCTATAATCTCACTATCTGCACAAATTATATATAGAACTAACCCATTTCAATTCAATTGAATTTATATAACACTACTTAGGTACCTAGGAATGTTATAGCTAATTTGAAGGTTACAACTCAGTATAAATGACAGTCTTTTCTCTTAATGGATATATTAATCTTTGAGAATTAATTATCTATCTATAAAAATAGTGGCTAAATTTTAAAATTGCATTTAATAGGATTTTATCATATATGTCTCCAAATATTTTATGGCAGTGGTTTTGGGAAAATATTAAGCTTTTATTACATTAAAAGCCCAACTACAATTACTTTCCAGAATTTACTAGGATGTAAATTTTGTGTATTAGGGAGAACTTGATAAAATTAAGAACTGTATGAAAATGAAACTGGTAAGCTTTACATTTTTTGAGCATCTTTATGCCATGAGAATTGCAGCAGAAAAGTAATTCACTAATTGTATATAAGAAATTCAATGCAATTAGTACAGTTCCTAATATTATAAGATATATTTATTGAAGTCTAGCTCCTTTGACACAACCACACCCTTATATCTATTAATCTATGAACAAAATATAGGCTTTGCTTGTGTAAACTATGGGATAAAAGAAAAGGGACTAACTTATGTTATCAGAAGGCAGGGCCAGGGGAATCAATGCAATGGATGTAACATTTAAAACAGACTTCACTGAACTGGCAGGCTTTAAAAAGGGAAAGACTGTATAGAATGGAGAATATTTTAAGGTTGAGGCACAGAATGTATAAGGCTTCAAATGTAGAGACGGATACAATTAATTTAAATTATAAGCAAATTGAATATGTGACTATTTTTGCATTTACAAAGGATATTTTTGTTATATTAAAAACTAGTAGCCCTGTGTGCCAGTGGCTCTCTGCGGGGCCTGGCTGCTCTGTGCCCACTGCCCAGAGGCTCTCCGCAGTCCAGAGGCCCATCAGTGGCTGGGCGCAGAACGCTTGCCTCGTCACTGTGGCAACGAAACAAGCATTCTGCGAGGCCGCTCATGCTGCCCACTCTCAGTGCCCCCCCCCCCCCAGGACTGGGGGACTCTGGCAGGGCTGAAAGGACTGGGCACCGCCATCTTGTGGCTATAGGCGCCGCCATCTTTGTGATGGAGTGATGGTTAATTTGCATATTACCCTTTTATTACATAGGATAAAACCACCTGACATTTCTTTTTTTTCCCAATTTTTTTATTGATTAAGGTATTCCATGTGTCCATATCTCTTGCCAACTTTGACACTATCAATTAATATGCTAGATTATGATATACTATAGATGTATATAATTATAAAGTTTCTCCACAGCTACCTCTATCATGTATAAGATTTTTTGACACTGTAAGCACTCTATTTAAAGTACCTGTTAGGTACAATAATTATTTTGTTGATGTCTGTCTTTGATTTGTATTAATAAAATAGGTATTTCATTGCAACAATATGCTTTGTAGAGGGCAGTCATGTGTGGCTTTGAAGAAATCTGACCAAACATATGGCTTAAGTGAAGTTCAGAAAATGCTGCAAAATAGAGCCATGTATGAAAATGGTTGGAGAGGTTTTAGAACTTTCACAGTTTAGTTTCGTTATTACCCTTGAAATGATAGATTAATATTCATGTATAAACGATGATTTTAAAAAAAGTACCCGAGTTTTATCCATTACCTTCCTTCTATTGTCAACAATTTGGCATAATTTCTCGTTCTAATGTCAGATAATTGAAAGTGACTTACATTACTTCTTGTAGATTCATGTAGCAAAGAAACTGCTTTGTGCTTTCTTAGTATTTTGCCTGTGATTACACCAAATTGCCACAGGGAGGTGATGCTACCTCCAATCTGCTCCAAAGTTTGAGACTTGAACTACAAATGAGTTTTTCTTACATCAGATAAATAGATAACGTAGAAAAAGACATTCAAAAAGGAGAGAACAGAATGTAAGGAGGCATAAGAAAAACACAATAAAAAATAGCATGTTGCACTGTAGAAACTGCAAGGATTTCAGTATGGTTAGGTTACATGGGGTGCAAATGTTGGGTTAGGGAGCAATGGCATCAAAGGGACAGGCAAGAACCAGAGACGAGGAGAACCATGACAAGAACTGTGTTTTAGAAAAGTAATTCTGGCATAGATATTGATGTTAAAGAATGATTAAAAGCAGAGGTGTTTTACGAATCTACTAAATTAATGCCTCGAGGGAAACAATGAAAATCATAACTAGAGCTGTGGTGACGGAAATGGAGAGCAAGGAATAGATCCAAGAAATATTCAAGCCTTAGAACTAACAATTATTTTTGAGACAAATATTTTCCCACTGCCATTAAAGCAAGTTTTCCTCACAACAAGACTTTCAAGGAAAGCTTGATGGTTTAGACATTACACAAAATTGTTACTCAAAGCAATGGTTATAGATTACACAGGGATTATCTTTTAACCCTAGTGATGGCAATGATATTACAGTTTGTGATACAGACTAAAAAAATGTCCTGAGGACCAGTTTAAAATAGCTTTTAGCTGTATGTAAGAAGGCATTTTAATATTTTAGTATTAAGTATTTTACACAGCTTTAAATAAGTGTTTTTACCACATGGCTATTAAATATATGTGAAAGATAGAATTACATGGCAAAAATCACTTTATTATAAAAAGGGAGAATGTAAGTGCCATTGTATGTATTATTTTATGATATTACTATCATTAAAATAAGTTGTGTTTATCTGTTTATGTCAAATATATATTTTCCTGTTTACAAATATAATGGTTTTTTCCCCCCTATAATGCTATACAAGAATCAATTAACTCTTAAAACATTGCCTAGAAGCAAGGTGAAACTCAGTATTGGAGAAATGGGAATTCAGTGACATACTATTTCATACTCAGCCAGGAGTGCCATGGTTAAGAACACAGTTCTGTAGGAATAGATCATACTGCTAACCTGGGCAAAATCTACTAAATTTCTCTGCTTGAGTTTCTGCATCTGCAAACTGGGGAGTTGTTGTAAGGAATAAATGAGGTAATACATATAAAGAGTAGTGCCTGATCTGGAGTTAACACTCAACAAATATAAGCTATTTATAACAATTAGCAAAAAACAAAACAACAATAACAAATTTAAAAGCATAATAATGTCTATTGCTGCATGGTTATAGAATAAAACATTTATTGTTGCTGCTGAAAATGTTAAGTCACTACAAATCTGAGGAACTCAATGAGGAAACATCTATTAAAGAAAAAGCATATACATTATTTTCAAAATTCTTTTCATGTGAGAACATCTAATAATAACCAAGTAATTTAAATAACAGTGAATTTTATCACTAACCAAAAGTTAGCTGAAAATTTTCTGGTGATGGTGTTATAGTATATTTGATAGGGCAAATTTGGTAAGATTATATAGGGTGCCACCCCATAATGTATACATACTTTAAGACCTGATAATTCACTTAATTTTCACTCTTTTTCAACTTTAACTGATTTAAAATAATGGGTGAAGCCAGACTGAGTTCTGAACAAAGAAAATTCATCTTAAAGTGACACTAGACTTTTTATGGGAATACATAAAAGATAAAATTGATGTTACAAAACCGGCAACAGTCCACGAATTGAGGGCACACAAATATTGAACAAAACGATTATTTTTTAAAATATATATATTTTTTTATTTTTTTTACAGAGAGGAAGGGAGAGGGATAGAGTTAGAAACATCGATGAGACAGAAACATCGATCAGTTGCCTCCTGCACACCTCCTACTGGGGATGTGCCTGCAACCAAGGTACATGCCCTTGACTGGAATCGAACCTGGGACCCTTCAGTCTGCAGGCTGATGCTCTATCCACTGAGCCAAACCGGTTAGGGCTGAACAAAACAAAATGATTCTTGATGTCTGTGATTCCATTGCTTCATGTTATTAGCAGTGCATGGACAAGAGCAGCCATCAGTTTGAAAACAGGCATTGACAAAAAAATTATTCATTTCTGTAGAATCTTTTAAATTTGAAAATGAACCGTATGTTAATAGACACTGACTTTATAATCATTCAAAGTGTGCATACATTTTGGGGGACACCCTGTATATGGTTGCATGGTGCACTATGTAGAGAAGTTTTTGATTCTGTGGCTATATTCAGATGCACTGAGAAAAAAAAAAAAAAGCCATTATAAATTAGCAACATCTGCCCTGATGGTGGCATCACATTATGTGTTTGTAGCTATGGGCACAAAAGGAGAAAAAAAAAAGCCAGGTCACATGTTTTCAGACTTGTTGACATTGAAAACAATAACCTAGTAGCATATTCATTTAATCACCTAAAATTGACATTCATATATGATTTTCCAGACGTATTTTGTTTGGTTGAACCAAAAATGCTTCAAATACACTTTTTACATCTATAAATTTAGACTTAAAATTTATTAGCATTTAAGTAAGTTAATGCAGCTTAGGCCATTGTTAATTTGTATTTAGTAAATTTTAAACCAATAACACCCCTAAAATACGATAAAATTTTGCCACGAAACATAGTTTAGGCTGAAATTTTTCGTGTAGTTCTTCTGTTTATATATTTTGTCCAATATCTGAAAAAGATATATAGAGTATATAAAGGAAAACATTTACTTATAAATTTGCTTAATAATTTGATTTCCATAAAGGGTGACTGTCCAGTAAAATGAGTAACAGAGTGATATTATTTAATGAACATATGTTTTATCTTGAGTTCAAAATAACCATTGGAGTCCATATAACTAAAATTATCAATAAGTACCTTTAGTTTTAAGAGACTATTCTTAGTAGTAAACATATTATTTTCTTTAGCAAATCATGGTATCTCACTGCCAAAGTTGTTTTATTAATTCAGAGTATATGTATTTACTTTTTCCATGTATTCCTTTGAAATAATACTATAATCAAGTAACATGATGGCATCATAATGGTAGTAGAAAATTAGGAGTCAAGGAAATATTTTTATTTTTACATATTCTTTTTCAAAATGATATCTAATGCATAGAAGTGAGCAATCCTTGCTGAATTTGATTAAACTTCACATAACTTGATTCCAATATAACTGCACCACACATCACAGATTCAGCGAACCTGACAGGGTGAAGTCACACCAGCATGGCCGTTTTGTCCGATTCACGTTCCCAGACAGCTAAGACACCAGCCCAGCGCAAACAAAGCAGGGGTGATGGGCTAGCAACGGGGAGTAGAAACCTTATAGATGTTTGGGGATATGTTTTTCCTGGTAAAAGTATTCATGGGACTAATTTTACCTCCTCCCTGAACATGAAAACATTAAAGAATGCACCACTATGTATGTTTGTGAGGGTATTTCCAACAAACGTAAGTCATAAGGAAAATGTAGAATATGGCCCTCAGGAGCTCTTCCGTATTCCTTTCCCACTTTTGCAGTGTACCGAGAATATATCTGCAGCAAGCAAGCTCAGAGTCAACCAATACATCTTTATTTCCAGATTTCCTACTATCAGGGGAGGTTTAAAAATCTGGAGTGCTATAAAAAAAATCAGTTCCTTCAAGCTGTTGTTATGAATAGTCTACCCCCAAAATGGACTAAATAAGAGTTTAACAAGATCTTTTTCAAAATTTACAATTGGGGAAATTAACAACATTGTTTTCAAAGTACATATGACTCATTTTTTTTAAGAGAATAATTGACTCAAAATATCTAACTCTTCTTAATTGTACAGAAGGGGCAAGAACACGAAGTAACTTCCAGCTCCAGGCATGTCAAATTCCTGTGATACTTAAATGGATGAGATGAAACTGAATGTGTTAGCCTTTAAAGTCTGTAACCAAGATGTGTTTAAATTGGTAATGTTATTGACCATAGATAAAGCAATTGTATTCTAAGTGTTTCTCTGAAAAAATCCTATCACTAACAGGACCATTCAGAAATATGAATGAATGGATGAATGAATAAATGAATGAATAAATGAATGAACGAATAGGAGGGTGTTTACAGATCATAATTAGAGAAATTCCCCCACTAAACATCAGAGGTGAAAAAAACAACTTTTTAAAAAATATATATTTTTATAATTTCAGAGAGGAAGGGAGAGGGAGAGATAGAAACATCAAAGATAAGAGAGAATTATTGATAGGCTGCCACCTGCACACACCCCACTGGGGATCAAGCCTGGAACCCCAGCATGTGCTCTGACCAGGAATTAAACCGTGACCTCCTGGTTCACAGGTTGATGCTCAACCACTGAGCAACACTGGCTGGGCCAACTTTTATTTTGTTGCTGATTTTTAACATATGCAAAAATTTCCTCATGTTCATTTAGTTCAGTACTAACTAAGCTAATTATTGGCAATTTTAATATATCTGGGTGTGATAGGATACACTAACTAACACTCCCACCTCTGCCTGAGTATTAGATTAGAAACAAAGTCACAGGTGGAGAGCAAATGTGACCCCTTACATAATAATTACTGATACGGGGGAGTATGGCTTAAATGTATGGCAACAATTGGATGCACTAACTTTAATTCTGAAAATTAACAGACTTTCTAGCCATAGCAAGAACCAAAGGTTCCTTATCCTATCACATAAATCCTTGCAGAGGCATAGCCTACTCTTACATATCTTTCAGCAGAATCTATATATATGCAGGCAGCCTGGAAGGAAGAAGAAGAAGCTCAGTACATTAGCTACTTGACCATGTTAGGTCAGTCACTCTGCCTAACATGGGAAGGAATGAGTGAACTGTAGAGATAGAGGCTAAGAGAGTTGCCGCCTCATAAAGGAAACGGGGTAGAGAGAGAGATGGCACCTCCACATCCCAACAACATCTTTAGTTGGTCAAGCTATCACATACAGGTTCTCAAGACCCCAGGAGATGGAAGATCCAGTGTGTTAACTGATCACTACTGAGAAGTATTCTCTTTTAAGTTTCTCACTTGAAAAGTTAAAGGCTATGTGAAGATCATTCCATGACTATTCTTGCACATTAAAATGTCAAAATTAAGCACATAATTCCTTCCAAATGCCAATCATTAAGTGATTATAGAAATATACCTTATGTTTTAACATCTACTTAGCTTAAAATACGTATTCTTTAGAAACACTGATAACATTCAATGTCAACTACTTATGTAGATGTAAGTATAGCATTGGCTTTATTTCCATAGCATCGTAGTTTTGATGTTAAAATTATGTACTCTGTTGTTGAACTTTGCAAGTAGCAATAAATGATAAAGCACTTCTCTAAAAGATTAGATATGGGAAATTTCTGAAATTACATGTTTTATTTTTTCAACTTAGTAGCATCAATTACTGCCCAGATAACATGAAGTTGGTTCTCCAGATGTTCAACGTTTTTAAGAAAATCACACACCAGAAGAAATAGGATTCCTAAGCCTAGAATCTCTCCTTACTCTGTAGAAATAATACTGAGTTTTAAAAGAGAAGCAAGACAAGAGGGAACTACAGCAAATTCCTTTTATGTTTCAATCATAAAAACAATACATCAGAAATGAAGACTTAATAGTTCAGCCTTAAAGACTTATTATTAAGATTTTCTCTGGAAGAATCTACTAATTAAAACAAGTGATTTCAAAATCTCAGAGAAGTTAGAGAACTTCAAACACCCTGCCAATTAAAATAGAAAAAATAAATTAGAAATCTAATTTTTAAAATATGATATGCATCAAACAACTTTGATGTTAGTTGTCATCTGAAAAGGATATGTTGTCTGTTTGAAATGGTATAAAGGTTAATGAAAGCCTATATTGAATTGTGAATTCTTTTTTTTTTTTTTGACCCAATTTTATCATAGATTGGTGTTAAAGGAGTAAAACTTGGACAAAGGTTCTTGTTTCCTGAATATCTGTGCTGATAATGAAATCAGGGTTACATTTCTCTATAAAAGGTAAAATAACATTTCTTATTATTACTTTACATTAAGTAAATAATGTACTACCTCTTATCAACCAATACATTTTGCCGGCCTATTGCACTTTTTTATTTAAATTCATTGTATTAAGACAATGTTATTTTGTTAATTTAATTTATCACAATGTAAATTCAAATGAAATAAATTAAATTAATTTTATTAAGACTATGTTCAAGCTCAATGTAAATCAGTAGTATTTCCTTTTATATTTACTATATACTTTATACTTAATTTCACTATTTGAAAGATACCACTTGTAGGGTGTTATATAAATTGAAGAAAAAGAAAATAGGCCAATATACTGTAGTTTTGATATTGTTGCATTACTTGAAGTAATTGCTCATAAAAAGACTTATCTATGAACTTGTAGGCAAGCTAGACACCTTGAAAGACATGTCAGAAAATATGTAAATATTTTACATACAATAAATATATAACATAATCCTATATTAATAATATTATGTATTTGTATATTATATAACATGCATTTAAAGGATTTTACCAAATATTTACCTACATATAGTAGTACATACAGGTATTGATATATGCTTGTATATGTAAAAACATATTTGTTAAAAAGTATTTGATCAATTGAAGACACACTTCATAAATGTGATAGTAATTGAAATTATACTTTAATGGGTATACAAAATAAGGTAAAGTGACCTTTATCAGAAAGCACTATTTAAGCCAAAATTTAATATATTTTGGGACTAAATTAAATTCATGAAATGCTGCCTCAAACTCCTCATGATTTAGAACTGCACTATCAGGGTCTTTCAAATATATTCAAATAAATGCAACTCCCTAAGAGAAAATATTCTACTTAAACTTTACATATGTGACCTATACATGTATATTTATAAGGAAGGGAAGTTATATGATTCCATCAGCTCAGCATCAGCTCTTTTTCACTATCAGTCAGGAAATTAGACTCTTTCTACTTAATCCTAGAGATGAACTTATGTAAAGTTATCTTAGACTGATTGTAAGAAACATAGTATCAAGATAAGGCCCTTGTGGCTCAGTTGGTTGAGCTTAGTCCCATGCACTGAGAGATCCCCAGTTTGATTCCCTGTCAGGGCATATGCCTGGGTTTAGGGTTTGATCCCCACTAGGGGGCGTGTAGGAGGCAGCTGATGGATGCTACCTTCTCTCCCTCCCTCTCTTCCTCTTAAAAAAAATAAATAATAAAAAACATATTTAAAAAGCATAGTATCAACAATAATATGCTCTTCAATATAACAGAAAAAAGAAGTAAGCCAAAGGCAAATATACTAGTATATTTGAAATGGTATTGAAATGAAAAAATATTTAACTGTATCTTCTAAAAATGTCCATCATATTAAAAAGTTATTTGAGGACAGAAAGTTTTAGCACTGTCATCATATTTTGAAATGTGTACCAAATAAAAAAGTGACTTTTTGATTTTCATGATACTTTTTGTCTTGTGATGACCTCTCCTGGTTGAGTTGTTCATTATCATAGTTACCATTTTTTCCCCTTTGAATGTTTTCAGTATTAAGAATATAACTCTCATTCTTCTTCGGAAGAATTGTATATGAGTACAATTTTTCATGAAGTGTAAAAAATGTAAATTTAAAGTACTGAACACATGAAGCTCATTGTAATCATTCCAGCCTATATCACTCATATTATTTAATTCATTTCCAGGATTTGAGGCAACTTTGGGTTTTGGTGACACGATTTAAATTAAGATGAAGTGAAAAGTCATCTTAATGGGGCCATTAAGTACATTTTTAAACAATGTACATTAGAACATTTTTAAACAATGAAATATAATAGCTCAATAAATATATTTTAATAATCAAACATAACATTCATTATCTTAAAAGTAACGGTCTCTGCTCTTCCCTAGCTCCAATTTCTAAGTTGGAAAAACGAAAAATATATTTCTGAAATAACAACTTTTCCATTCTTACCCAATGGCTGCATTTGTGCCAGGCTTGACACATGACAAGTGTTTCAGATTCATCCATTACAACTAAGGCGTACAGAAGGATGAAATACAGAAGTCAGGCGAAACCCTGGTTTGAGCGCCTTCCATCAGTGAATGGAATAAGCTTCCTTCATAATAAGTTCATTTTCTTAGAAAAGTGGCAGTTAGTTCTATATCAACAGACCTTGAAGGAGAAACACATTTCATCAAAATAATTTCCTCAGGATATAGTCAGATATTTATGTAAATGTTAGTGCCAAGCATTATATTTTCACAATTTTTGTTTCAACCTATTAAATTGACATAAAACATTAATAATATATCATGTTTTAGGTTTAATCTGTTTTTTGAGGAAAAAAAACACACCTATAAAATATTTTTCAAGTTCATAATAAACTGCCATTTAGTGGCTTCCATATCTTTCAGTGCAAGAAAAGCAAAGAAAATACTGGTTGGGAAAATATCTCAGAGCCAATGCCGGTTCATCGTATGATATTGTTATGCAGTCGATCTTTAGCACACCTTATAAAGTCCTTTTCAATGCTTACTCTTACTCATATGTACACCCCAGAAGAACATGGATAGCAACACATAGAAACACAGGTGCATGAATGCATCCCAGGACCTTGTAAACAACAGAGACAGGACTACTTCCCATCGGATTAATTCTGTAAAACACTGAACTTTTTTTTTTTTTTAATGGAAAACATTTTTAAACTTTCATGAGTATTGTTTAACACTTTGCTCATTCTCAGGAACAAGTCTGTGCGTATGAACTTTACCCCAAGATTGCTATAGGCGACCTTAGCAGTGTTTAACTCTTTCTGAACCAGGAAGCCGCCATGCACTGCCAAAGCAATGCAGACGATGGGGTGGGATCCTCTGTGTCTTCCTAACCTCAGGAAAACATGAGCAGTTTTTTTAAGCTGGCAAAAACACACAGAGATAAACACACGGAACAGCATCGTTTTCCTGAGAACTTGAAATCTGTTCATTGCTACATTACTGGTGTTTTGCACTGACTGTCCCAAGTCCTGGACTGCATTACCTCCAACAGCCAAAGAACGTAAGCCAATTTCCGTGAGACTATGGGATCCACTGGCTCCATTTTAATAAGCAAGTACTAAATGGTCATTAATTTCTAGTGGTGGGTGGGAGGGAGGTGTAAAGACCAGTCCATAGGTGCCCAAACTGCTCAAGATGCGCTCCTCTTTCAACCCCAAGTACGTGCTCATTTAAGTTGAAGCCATAAATAAAAATAAGAAACTTATTTCTGCCACAGTCGTCACTTTCCAGCCACTGACCCACCGAAGCAAAATGCCATGAACTTCGTCTACCCACACACACACAGAGACACTCCGAAGTGGATGAACAACTCCCGAGAAGCCCTCATCGACACGCATCACTCTAACCAAGCAGTTGCCAACCCATCTCCACGACCAGGCACAACTTTCCAGAAACATCTCCAGCGTCACAACCCTGGGCCCCCCCGCACCCAGGAGCGCCGGGTGGGGAGTTTGCCTGCTGCAGTGGCTGCAAGTGCGTGACAGCGGAGACGCGCACCCAAACCCGGGGCGCAGGCACCTGGGAGAGGGCACCGGCCCGGGTGGCACCTCAATGCGGCAGGGACGCGGCCCCGGCGCGGAGGAGCAGGCGGGCGGGTACTTACGGGACGCGGAGGGGGCCGTCCAGGCTCTGCAGAGGACGCAGCTGGCGAGCCCGAGCCACAGCGCTGCCCCGCAGCCCGCTCGCCGCGCCGACAGCATCCTTCGCCTCCCGGCCCGCGGTGCTCCAGAAGCTCGCGACGGAGGGGCGCCGTCCCACTCTCCGGGGGGGTTCTCCCAGGGTGTCGGGCTGTCCTCAGACCCCGGCGCACGCCCAGCGCCTCCCGCCGCCGCCTCTCGGCCACTCCGCCCCGCCAGGCTCCAGTCCTGCCAGTTCCGAGCAGCGGGGAGTCGCGGCTTCTCCTCCGGGCGCGCGGGGCTGGCCTTTGCGCGGCGCCCGAGAAATGCCAGGGGGAAGAAATTCACCCCGAGAGAGAAAGGGAGGGGGAGCCGAGGAGGGGACACCTACCCCGCCCTCTGCCTCCGAGGGGGGGAGAAATCAATGACCAGAGGACCGGGGGGCGCAAATCCGAAGAGTGCAGGGAGCCGGAGAACAGGGGTGCGCGCCGGGGACGGAGGGGCAGCCGCGGGTGGCACTGCGAGCCAGCGCGCCCCTGGCCGCTGGGCAGCGGGACTCCGAGGGGCGGCAGCCGCCCGGCAGCTCGGCTCACTTGGAGGGACGGGCCGGGGACGCAGCCGGCGGCGCGGCGCACGCACGGCCTCAGCGCGGCGCGGCGCGGGGCAGCATCTCCCGGCGGAGCAGCCGAGCAGCAGCGGGCGGAGTGCCGGAGACGCCGCCAGCAGCGCCTGCAAACCCGGCGGCGGGCTAGGCGGGGAGCCCTCCCTCCTCCTCGCCGCTCCAGTCTCCTCCCAGGCTCCACCTCCTCCTCCTCCTCCTGCCCCTCCCGCCCCTCAGCGCCCCCCCCCCTTCCCCCCACCCCCAGCCAGCAGAGCCCTTCTGCCCGGCTCTCCGCCGCGTTGGCCAGCAGACAGGAGCTGACACCCAAGGGCCCGGGCGCCCTCGGACGAGGCGGGGGCCCAGGTAGGAGCCGCGTGCCCCTCCCCCGGTGGGAGGCGATGCTGAAGTTGGGAATTTGCTGGGCAGTCTTGGCACCCTGGCTGCCCCCACCCCAGCCCCGGGAAGCAGAATCCCTTCGCTCGGGCGCCTTCCCTTTGACTTCCCTCCTCCCCTTCGCACAGAGATGGTACAGGCTCCCCGAGCTCTGGCCCCCCGGGATTCACTATCAGGCGCCCGACGGGCAGGTCTTCCAGCGGTCCTAACACCAAGTGATGGAGCTGAGCCTCCCGAATGGGGCGGCGGGGACTGCAGGCGCCCCTAATGCAGATGTTTTCAATACGTAATTAATTCACACTCGTGCATACGCACACGGACACCCTGCAAGCCGCGGCTGCCAGGAAAACTACATTCCGGTAAACACGCACAAACCCAAAAACTGAAATAAACAAGCAGACACACGGATGATTGCTTCAGGGTCTCTGGTGCATGACAAGTACCAGGGATTGTGACTATCGAGGGAGACCCAGCTTGTCTAGGCACATTTGGATATTGCCCCTAATAAATCACACGCTGTTCTCCCCAGCTCCCACCTGTCCACCCTCCCTCCTCCATAGTTTCCTCCCATCCAGGCTCCATAAAGTACTTGGAATCTTATCTCTCTGCAGAACCAACCGCTTCCCTGACTTGACTGACACAGTTAAGAATGATTGGCCGCCTAACTATCTAAGGATGTTTAGGGAGGGTCAAGTAGGAGTAACGATGTCTTTCAGTATTATGCAAGGAACAAGCATTTGCCTTTCAAGATAAATAAATTTTTTATAGAGACTTGGCTACTCCTGGAATAGACTCTGAGTTTAACGTTATGCTTAGGTCTCAGAAAGGTCCTCTGTAAACAGTACCGGGTGTTCAATGCATAATTAGCGTGGTGGTAATGGGCCTGATTCAGCGTTCGTTATTGGAGCTTTGTTTCTTATTGATTTAAAGGGATATGTTCTAGAAAGAACTGCAGATTGGGTGCAATCTGGAAAATGAAGAAACACACACAGAGATGACTAACAGGAAACACTGCATCCTCATACTATACAATGTGCTTCTTATAAAGTAATAAACACATTCCTGTGGGTTATTGAATATCCCCTTTTTTTAAAATTAGAATTCCCACAGATAGTCAAAAGTCAATGAACACTTTGCAAAGCACTCTGGTAGATAACTGCCATCAACAATTTGTAAGACCTCAAAGAAACCAGTCATTGGAATAAAAAATATTTTGAGGTAGCACAACTTTTCAGAAGTTGATCCTTTAACTATGTCTGTTTCTAAGCATTGCAGTAAATTCCACTAATGTGGCACTAAAGTTTTTTTTTTTTTTAAATAGAAAAATAAAGGAGGAAACAATGGAAAGTATTACTATTTCAGTATCACAATGGATGCCATTCAATTGATAAGCAGGTTTGAAATGATTCTGTTTCTTAGGGTACTAAGCAAAAGGAGCCTGCAATACTTATTATTTAATCATTCTGAAAAAGAAAATGACATGCCTGAAGGTGTGTATTTTGTTGTTGTTGTTTTCCCTCCAAAAAGCATTCTGACCACTTTGTAAACATTTCTCTTAATGAGTAAAACCAAACAAAACAAAACCTGCTTATAGCCACACATTTGTAACCCGCCTGTAACAACACTGTACCACATAGGATGGTCTTCATGCTATGTGCACTGAGAACTGGCCTTCATCTGTTTTCAGTGCTTTTTGCCAGGTTTGAAAGTTAATTATGTCATATTAGAGGCCTGGTGCATGAAATTCCTGCCACGGTTAGGATCCCTAGGCCTGGCCAGCGATCAGGTCCCATCTGTGGGGCAACTGGTGGGGCAATGTGGGGGGTGGGGGGCGCCGCTGGCACCTGCCTTTGGCTGGCCTGGGGCCTGCAGGCTGGAGACAGCTCCTGTGTTGAGCATCTGCCCGTGGTGGTCAGTGCACATCATAGCAACTGGTCGTTCTGCCAGGACTTTCCGTCGTTCAATTGATTTGCGTATTAGGCTTTTATTAATAGGATTCTTCGTACTGTTATTACCTTTGTTTCAAACTTATATTCATTGGATATGGACATTAGGATTCACAAATGCTTAAAGAAATAGGGCTTTAATAGCTTCTGCATCTGCTATTTCTTAAATACTAATGTTACATTCTTCCTATCCAATTCACCATTTTCATCATTAGACATTAAAGTTAATAAGCACCTTTTTTAAAAAAAAAATTTACTTATAACTCTAACTATTAGTGAGAAGATAGGAACTACTAAGCTGCTACCAATTATCAAGGCCCTGTAAAACTGACAAGACAATCAATGGAGTCACAATAGTTCCACTAGATGTCCATTGGATATGGTAAACATGGACTGTCTTGTTACAGAGAGGGAATTCATTATATATGCATTACATTGTATTTGCAAATAATTGAAGACAGCATATGATGATCTGAAATATGTTTCTTTAGTTGGATATAAAGTCAGTCAAAGCTTGAGAATAGTGAAACAAAGTGAACCATGGCCCACACAGAGAAAACAAAAGCATGGTGGGGAGAGAGCATGGGCAAGTTGAATGTTAACATGACCTCATAATTGGAAGTAAGTGATTGCTTCACCATTATATATATTCATCATTCATTTATATCGTCAATATTTGTTGACTGTTGACTATTAATGAGCTGGACATTGTGCTAGATACTGGGTTTATACCTCTGAGCAAGATGGACAACACCTTTGACCTCAGAGTTGGGGGCAAATAGTTGAATAAAGAGATCAAAATAAGTCTGCATTAGCCTAAACCGGTTTGGCTCAGTGGATAGAGCATTGGCCTGTGGACTGAAAGGTCCCGGGTTCGATTCCGGTCAAGGGCATGTACCTTGGTTGCGGGCACATCCCCAGTGGGGGGTGTGCAGGAGGCAGCTGATTGATGTTTCTCTCTCATCGATGTTTCTAACTCTCTATCCCTCTCCCTTCCTCTCTGTAAAAAATCAATAATAAGTCTGCATTACCTTGACACCAATATCTATTCAAGTAAATGTCGACTGAGTGATTATTCTGGTGTCTTCATAAAGGGTGGGGCAAAAGGAGGTTTATAGTTGTTTGTATGGAAAATAATACAGTAATTAATAAGTAATAATGCAAGAATAAACTCTGCATTTCTCAGATAACTGTAAACCTAGTTTTGCCCCATCCTGTATATTCTTTCTCTCTCTCTTTTTTTCTTGTCAACCCTGTATATTCTTTAAAAATGGATATCATCTGAATAGAAAATGTATTATCATCATCTTAGTTGTTTCAGAAGTCTGTAAATAATCTGGTGTTTGGCAAATTATCTCAAAAGTCCTCCCCAAATTTTGGAACTTAAATGATAAAAAAAGTAAAAGTATTTTGGTTTCAATAACACTTGGAGTGACTGACTTTTGGAAGAAACATTGAATAAATTCAGTAAGTAGAGAAACATCGGTATGTCCTTAGGTGTGTTCCTTGAGGTGGAATTTCCTCCTGGAAAACAAGCTGTTCAACTGGTCCCAGAAAGCAGTAAATTCCCTCAGAAAAGAGTGTCTGACTAGAGTAGAAACACTCGCCAGTCCAATTGCACACTAAACTCTGAAAATATTTGTTAAACAATTCATATTTACACTGTGTAATATAAATGGGAAAGACTATAGTTAGAAAACAGTGGTCTTCAAACATGTGTAACAATCTTTGAAATGAACAGTGGAATTTAGGAAACTGGGAGGGAGATGACTAAACCAATTCATAATATTTACAATATAGAAGCTGATCTTATTCTTAATTGCATTCTTCACTTTCTGGACACCCAGATTTCTTTTGATTGCAGTATACATAACATGCATATAGATGACCCACATAACTCAGAATAATTGTTGAAATTAAAAACTACTTTTTAAAAAATCTAATGTGGCCCTTTAGAGCTTGGACTCTCGCAAATCTAACCTACAATTTATGTAGTGATTACTTTTTTTAAAAAATCTCCCATTATTTGACTATCTTACAGATTAAAAAAAATATTATTTCAAGTTGAATGGTACCAGGTAGTATACAAAACCCAATCCAGGTATTAGATTGAATTAATAGTCAGGTTAGACCAGGGAACGTAATATAGCAAACAGGCCATATGGTTCTGGGGAATCTGGATATTTTAAGTACAAAATACACAAGCAAAGGACAAAGAGACCCTCCTTGTCAACACTGTTGGAACTGATATAGCTGATTTGAAAAGAAGCTTTCTGAGAATATTATTTTATTCCATCCAGAAAGCTGGGTTGAATTAGATCTCTCTACTATGCATTTATTTAATGTCCCCAATTTGCAGTGGTGAATGTATTGAGTGGAGCAGGCTTGGATGTGATAATTATTCCCTAAACAGTTTAAGTTAGTTTGCATAGTTGCTGCCAAAACATTTACAGCTAGATTCCTAATTCATAGTATTCCTAATTTCCTATAAGGATGCAATGCCTCATTAGGCAGTAGGAAATGGCAAGACCTTTTTTACTTCTGCAGAGTTGAAAAACAATGTGGAACCTCTGGATGTCTTTATAACACCTACCTAAAGCCACGAATATATTCTATTTCAGTTTGACCCATGTAATGGTTGTGAAATGAATTTGAGAGATAGCTTCAACTGCATGCTTCAGTAAAAACATGGTTAATTGTTCCTTTTCAAAATGTTTTTCATTGGACTACATAAATATTAAAGTTCAATTATAGCAATTCTACCAACATTCAGATATCTGTGGTATTATATTTAATGACACCCAAAGTAGTTTATGTGATAATATAATAATTAATGACCTCTTGCTCTGTTGAACTTTCTGCTTGATTAACATTTAGCCAGGAATGGGGAGGAGACCAGGAAGATGGTTTTCCATTTATATCTTGCAATACAATATTTCCAATATAGATTAGCTCACATTCCTGTTTAGTATGTTGAGTAGACTGACCTAATTGTATCTTTCTTTGATAATTCATGAAATTGATAATGCAATTCTCATTTTAACTGTATATACTGCAATTTAATATATATTGGAATTTTCTGATTCTGGAGTTGGTGTTATGTTCCTTTAAAGTTATTTTTTTTTTCTGGTCTTCTCTTCAGCTTCTTAAATCCATATTAGCAAGTTGAGACTAAAGTGCTTATCACCTGGAAGCTAATTCTCCATTCCCGGAGAAGACTAGATAGAAATGAGAAGTAAAACACACAGAGGTAGATGCTTTGGGGGAGAGGCTCATCTTTTCATTTGTTTCATCATTCTGTATTTTTCTTCTTCTCCTCAATTCTCCTTCTCCTCCTCCTCCTTCTTTTTCTTCTTCTTTTGTCATAGTAATATGATTTCAGTGGCCAAGAAGTAGTAAGTGGTACTACGTGGTAGTAAGTAATTATTTGACTATTTAGGATTGTTTCTGCTCATAACCCTTTGGGATCTTGGTTGTAGCTACTTGTGGAAGACTCCTTTATAAGTAATCTCAAGGTGTATTTTATATATATATATAATATTATAATATAATAACCTCAAGGTGTATTTTATATATATATATATAATATTATAATATAATAACCTCAAGGTGTATTTTATATATATATATATATAATATTATAATATAATAACCTCAAGGTGTATTTTATATATATATATATAATATTATAATATAATAACCTCAAGGTGTATTTTATATATATATATAATATTATAATATAATAACCTCAAGGTGTATTTTATATATATATATATATATAATATTATAATATAATAACCTCAAGGTGTATTTTATATATATATATATATATATAATCTCTTTCTCCTTTATAAGTAACCTCAAGGTATATTATATATATATATATATATATATATATATATATATGCCACTTTTAATATTTTTAATTTATGCCATTTTCATAAATGCCAAATACCTAAGAAAATGCCAAATTATTGTGAATTCCAGTCATTGATATTAGGCTAATAATTGGTTGTTACTATAAAGGCTACGTACTGACCTCTTGGCATTTCTATTCCTCGCAAGTTTATATATATTATTTTGTACCTCATCTTGAAATCCCAGGGAGAATAAAAATCATTTAGAGACTTCCATATCGGAGGTAATTTCCATTGTGAGTGTGGGGAAGAGAGGGCAAAATGCATGCATACCAAACTCGAGAGGCAATGCATATTATTCTCATCTTAGGTTTTGTCTTCATAAATATAGTTTATGAAGTAATAAGTAATTTCATATACCAGCACTCAAGTACTCGCCAACATGTAGCACACTTTTCATAGTTATCGTCTACTTTAAATACACTTGAAATGTGATAGTGTTCTAGTGGACAATTTATAACATCTGGTGTTATTGAGAAGAGTTGTAACCATTTTGTTTTGTTTTTAAAAATCTAAAAGTGTTGTTGGCATTCACATTGGGTTGAGTAACCAGAGGATGGACTCATGGAATACTTTTCTGTCCTTGCTTCTGCCAGAGTCCATTACTTAAATTCCACTAGAGCCATGGTCAGCAAACTGTGGCTCCCGAGCCACATGCAGCTCTTTGGCCCCTTGAGTGTGGCTCTTCCACAAAATACCACGGCCTGGGCGAGTCTATTTTGAAGAAGTGGCGTTAGAAGAAGTTTAAGTTTAAAAAATTTGGCTCTCAAAAGAAATTTCAATCGTTGTACTGTTGATATTTGGCTCTGTTGACTAATGAGTTTGCCGACCACTGCACTAGAGGCAAGGGATGTATTGGGCTGGGAATAACTTAAAGTTATACTTAGTAAACACTTAATAAAGTATTCTTGATTGATTAAAATGTAACTCTTGTTCCAAGTCATTAGAGGTATTAGTTAGCCTATGTAATCAAAACATCTTAATAAAAATTCTTTTTCAGTGTTTGTTTTTCTTGTTAATGTTAGTATTCTGATAGAAAAAAAAAAATGTAGGGCAACTTTGCCCTAAGACAGTCAACTTCACCCTAAAATGATCAACTTAACTCAGATCGTCAACTTTCATGAGTATCCAGTGCTTCCTTAAGGAGGAGGATAGAAAATTAAATTGAAATAGTAACAAGCTACCTGGTAACCTCACAAATGTGTTTGAAAAGACCCTAAGCTGTTGTATGAAATTAGTCTGTGACTGACCCCATGCGCGCGCTCTCTCTCTCTCTCTCTCTCTCTCTCTCTCTCTCTCTCTCTCTCTCTCAACCTCCCCTCCCAAGTCACCATCATTGCATCCTTCCCTCCTCATCCACTTGACATCCTCTGGGGAAATGTGCTTGTAGTATGTGACTCACATGGAGCTGCTCAAAGAACAAGCCGAGGAGTTCAAAAAGAAAATGTCGGCACAATGTGGTTTGTCCTGGAAAAAGGCATTGGCACTTATTCCTACTTGAACAAGTTCCACCTAAACTGTAATTAAAATTTAACAGATTCACAGAAATCCACGCTTTTATAGGTCACAACATTTCTAGCCAAAATATTACTAAAGCACCCATTTGAAAATTAGATGGGATCTCATAAAACTAAACTCAAAATTCAAAACTGAATCAAACTTAACTGCCTTCCGAATTCAGGGCAGGAAATCAGTAATGCAGTGGTATCTCCTTATAATTTGGTGAGGAACTTTTATAATAAGTATTTAACTAAAGTATACACCACTTAGATTCAAAATGCTCATTAATTCCTCACATCTAAGTTTCTCAACTGAATTCCCCTTCTCTAATCACTACATTTGAAGGTTACTCAAAACCTGATAAAATTATTTATAATAATTTAAAAAGCTAATTGGCTACTCCAGACTATTCTAGAAAAAATATACAGAAAGCACTTACATAACTTCGTGCCCCTCCCCCCTTATTTGACTGCAAAGACCATATAGCATATGGTTCTTATTTCTGGTGGAAAAAAAGATTGAGAAACAAACACATGCATATTTGTTTCTCTAAGCCAAGTGAAGAGGAAAGTGACCCAGATAATTACAGCCACCGTGTACTTTCTGCTTACTTATCCCTGTTGAAGACTGTTATTGGAATGATTACCTTCCTCCATGGAACAGGAATTGCTTATAACACAAAGAAATTTAAAGAAGATGGCAATATTCCATTTCTCGTTTTAAAATAAACAACAATAATACAACCAAAGAAACAAATCCCAGTAAACAAAATATCATCGCTGCATGACACAGTTTGTAAAGGTCTAAGTCTTGAAACTTCTATCCTGAATTCAGACCATTATCTCATATCCCAGGGTGTCTGTAACATTAAGTACATAAAATCAATGGACAAAAACTAGGTTAAGGAAAAAGTACAGCTGGTTACTTGAGATTTCCCAAAGGAACAACAGCAATTTTAAACAAAATCAGAAGTATATTTTATCCAAATATTACCTCAACATTTGTACTATTTTCTTTTTTCATATAGTTCTGTAAATAGAGTGATCAGTTAACTTCAATGTAGCACTTGTTGAAACAGTAAAGAAAGGGTTTTGAATATATTAATATTAAAATTACTCCCCAAATTATAGTTTTGAATAACACATAATTATTGTTTAAAAATCCTTAGAGAAGATATCAGAGGAATAAAAATATATTAAACTAACAAGTAATAAAATATGTAATTTTGGGCTTATAGTGCTATAGCAGGCACAATATGAGCTTGAGAGCAAAGTGAAGATTGGTTTTTGGAAAAATAAAAAGTAGAGGTACTCCTTTCTTTGCTCTGATCAGAAAGACAGTGAAGGGCATGGTTATTTCAAACTACCAAGAAAAGAAAATACCGCCCAATTAATCTAAAATGCATCATTAACCCACAGTCCAGTAAACTTCTATTTTCTCCTCATACATCTCTAGTTCCTTTCAAGCTGCTGCCCCAGCGATGGAGCTCATAGGGAGTGAGTTTGAATAAGTCCATGTGCAAGCTCTTTAAAAGGAACTGCCTGGGGTTCCTCCCATGAGCTAGATTTCAGGCAGTTCTGCATGATGGTTGTTCTATAGATTAGTTGTAATTTTGATGAGGTTGTGGGAGAATGCAAGTACTGCATTTATCTACACTGCCATCTTGACCTTAAGTGGAACAGTATTTCCACAAAATACATTTAAATCATACTCATTTCAGCCTTGAAACACTGTTTTTATTCAACTGTTTGGGGAAAAAGAAAATTAGATGAAATGAATGATGCACATATCTCATACAAAGCTTTTTTCATTCATTCAATCATTCACTCATTCATCATTTATTCATTCATCTCATTCCACAAACATTTAATGACTTCCTCCCATGAGTTAAGCATTGCTCTAGGGGTTGTGTATAGAGCAAGCAATGGACAAGGCAGGTAAGATGCCTAATATCCTAGGTTTTACATCATAATGATGTGAGGTGAAATAATGTGCAGTGATAAGTAATTGGTTATAATTGAAATTAATTCAAAGACTGGTCGGGTACCATAGATTGAATAATTAATACAGATTTATTTTGAAGAAGTGTTTTTTTTTTTCAAGTTTAGACTCAGAACAAGAAATAATCAATCATATGAAAGCATTTCTCCTCCCTTTCCTCCTCCTTTTTCTCCTCTTTGTAAAGGGAATAGGTTTTTCAAGGCTTTAAAGTGGAAGTTAGTTTAGTATAATTGTGACACAGACAGCTCAGATGGGTAGAGGTTAATGAGCAAGCAGGAAAGGAGTAGATGAGGTCTTCATGATAGAGGGGATCAGATAGGGTGCCAGCATAGGAAGGAGAGAAGTCAATTATAAAGTTACTGTACAGTCAGGTGAGATCATGGTAGTTTGAACTGATGTGATTATAATGGAGATGGAGAAAAATGGATGTCTGGATAAAACCTTGAAATTAGGGTCATTAGGACCTTCAATAAGCCTGCTATTTTTATGCACTTATGTATTTTTTGAAAAGAAATTTTATTAGGTAATCGAGTACATGGTGATGACATTCACTGAAATGAGAACTGTGGCAGAAGATTTGGATGAAATAATTATTCTGTTTTAGACAATAAAATGTGTAACGCTTGGTAGAAATTCAAGTTTGGATGCAAGATATGTAGATGAATGTCTGGTCTGGACTGAAAGGTGGGAATAAATTACATAAAATTGCATGAGAAGAAAGTAACGCTTGAAAAGGGGAGGAATGTAAGAATAGTCTTAGAGGGCTCCAAATTTACAAAGTTAAACTGGACAGCAGGAAGAAGTGGAGGTAATTGAAAAAGAGTGGCCAGTGGTTAAGAGGAAAATAAGAAACTTTTGTGTTATAAAAATGAGGACAAGGAAGTTTTGGAAGTTGAAATATAATGAAATATATTTATTTTAGGGTAACATTTATGAGCCCATATTTTATTAACTTTTTTTCCCACCTCTACCTGTATGCACCTCTACCATTTTTTAACTCATGCTAATATTTCCATGGTGTTTCAGCAGTGCACAAAGAAGCTGCCTTTATCAGAGTATCTGGGATAATAGTTCTCCTCAAGTGTGCACATGAACAGCACATATAATAGTTCTCCACAAGTGTGCACATGAACAGCACATATAATAGTTCTCCACAAGTGTGCACATGAACAGCACATATAATAGTTCTCCTCAAGTGTGCACATGAACAGCACATATAATAGTTCTCCACAAGTGTGCACATGAACAGCACATATAATAGTTCTCCTCAAGTGTGCACATGAACAGCACATATAATAGTTCTCCTCAAGTGTGCACATGAACAGCACAAAAAAGAAAGGCCGGCTTCTCTGTTGGTGACTGCCACGCCACGTGAACACTAGCATGAGGTAAATGGTGGGGGTGCATCCAGGTGGAGGGGAGGTTTTCCAACCCACACACAGTTAAGGTAAAACATTACACAAGCTCAATCTTGAGTCCTAAAGAGTTTCTTTGCACTCTGCTTTCCACCTTTCGTGTTTCTCTTGATTTATAAAAATGAGAATTGAATGAATCAAGACTAAGCTATGTCACTTAGCTGAGTAGTCAGGCGTGGCATCCGTGGCCAGCAGCTCCATTGTCTTGCCTGCACTGTGTCATATTTGGTTAAGTGTTCAATGAAGCAGACCTTTATTATTGATTTCACCTGGTTGCTAGTATGGAAATATGGAAATGAAGTTAACCTGTCTGGAGTCTGTGGAGTAACTTCTAGAACCCTGGTTATGTATAGAATCCCTTACTGCATGGTACTCATCTGTAAAGAAGGAGAAATACCACGTTTCTTCCTTCAAAAACTTTAACCATTATCCGAGCTTCAACAATCAGTGATTTCCTTTTTCTATTTCTAATGCAGGTCTTTTTAATGTCTCTTAGCACTTGTTACCAGAGTATTTTCACGTTGTGAAAATTCATCAAGCGTAATATATAACTATATTTTTTTCACTTTTAAAAGATGTATTACAGCCCTGGCTGGTTTTGCTCAGTGGATGGAGCTTCGGCCTGCAGACTGAAGGGTCCCAGGTTCGATTCCGGTCCAGGGCATGTGCCTTGGTTGCAGGCACATCCCCAGTAGGGGGTGTGCAGGAGGCAGCTGATCGATGTTTCTCTCTCATTGATGTTTCTAATGCTTTATCCCTCTCCCTTCCTCTCTGTAAAAAATCAATAAAAAATATTTTTTTAAAAAAAGATGTATTACATTCTGCGAAGAGTTTACATCTTT
Organism: Eptesicus fuscus; assembly: GCF_027574615.1. Taxonomy (NCBI): domain Eukaryota; kingdom Metazoa; phylum Chordata; class Mammalia; order Chiroptera; family Vespertilionidae; genus Eptesicus; species Eptesicus fuscus. Next base: position 49,871,868 of record NC_072486.1, read on the forward strand.
TCCAAAGTCTCATAGTCTGGAGCAGTGGTTCCCAATAATAGAAATACTACCTCTAGAGAGAATTTTAGAAAATTGAAGTGCTCTTGGGTGCAAATATTACAAAGGGTTTCTGCACTTATTGAATGAGGGATTCCAGGCGCTGTGCATTCTCAATTGCACAGTGGAACATTGCTTTCTAATTACTGAGTCTAGAGCCCAAATTAGTTTTCCAGTAAATTGAAAGAATTTTCTATGCACTTTTAAAATACATTCAATTTTCCAGAGATGCAACTACAGTGTAAATGGAGAAAATACATAGTTTCTTTCATTCCTTCAGAACTTTACTTAATGTTAATCTGTCTTTTCAGAAAATCATGTCACTCATGGCAACCCCACTCGTGGGACTACCAGAATACGACTAAGTTGGATCTCGGCCTCCCCTGCGTGTGCAGTTTACACAGCCATGGTGAGTAGCGGCGCTTGAGTATTAATATAGAGAAATGCATATACATTATTATCAATTAATTTTGTATAGTTTCCACTTAATCAACGTAAGACATTGCACTGATTTGGGGGGGTTTAGGTTATATAACCTATGGCTTTGTTTCAAACAGTGAAATAGAATATTTGTTTAAAATAGTGTTTGCCTCCTCGGGCTGACTGCTTTATCTTCACCAAGACATCGAGTATGCATTTACCTGTAAGTCTTCTTATAGTCGGGCACCTCCAAAACATTAGAACCCAAAGGCAGATTCTCGCGCTATTTTAACCTCTAAATGATTTCCCAATTGAAAGCGATTGGAAAGTAAGAAAAAGTTTATTATGGGGCTGCAAAAGTGATTCTTTTTATTTGGGTGTGTAACCACATCAAGTCCTTTTGAAGAATGGAATGAAAGCCATCATTTCAATACACCCTCACTAGCAAGCATATATAGTCATAGTTTCAACTTTAGACCTGAAATTTAGCATAACTAGTGGTATTGATTTGGCTGCTCAGAAGCTGACTTGCTACCCAGCTAAATTCCATGAAGTTGATAACCTGTTGGATTCATTATTTAGCAGATTTTAAAACTTTACAAGTACTAGCTTAATTTATCTTAACAGCTTCTTTATTATCCCCCAATACACATAAAAAGACACTGAGGAACAGGTTAACTTCTGTATGGTCAGTGGTATCCAGCAAGTAGCAGAGCCTGGATTGAACATATATCCAGGCACTCTGACCCTAGAGGCCATGGACCTGACTAAGCTACATTGCCTTCTACAGTTGCCATGTAGCAAATGAGAAATAATTTTGCGCTAAAAAGAATAATGAGCAAACAGAATTAAGCCATATTGTTGTTGTTGGTTTTAAGTAACGGGATCATTAATTTTTCACTTAAGTTAAATAAAAATTCAAATAAAGATTAATTTAATTGTTTTCAACAAATAGGAAATTATATAAAAGTTGCAACAGGGAGGGAGAGAGAGAGAAAGAGAGAGAGGGGGAGGAGAGGGAGGGAGAGAGGGTGCAAATTCAGGGTAAAAAGCAGAGTAAAAATGTGAGGAGAGCAATGATTGATGAAAGAGAAATCTGAGCATTTCTTGTCCACCTGGTCCTGGCAGATTTCCAGTATTTGACGTTACTTGCTTTTCTCATCCAAAGATTTGTTTAAAATGACATCTTTTCCGGAGCTGGCTCATACAGAACCCCCTCTCCCCCTTTTCTCCAGAATTTTTTACCCTGGGAAAGCTGAAACTATCATGATTTTTTTTTTCTGGACAGACACACTTTATTACATAAGGACATATATTCTCTTTCTGTGCTATTCTCCACTTGACTCCATCCTTCAGTTAGAGCTTTCTTCACAAAGCTTCTATTTTTCTTTCTTTTTTTAAAAATTGATTTTTATTGCTTTCAGAGAGGAAGGGAGAGGGAAAGAGAGATATAAATATTGATGAGAGAGAATCATTATCGGCTGCCCCCTACACACCCCCTACTGGGGATTGAGCCTGAAACCCTGGCATGTGCCCTGACCAAGAATTGAACCACGACCTCCTGGTTCATAGATCAATGCTTAATCACTGAGCCATGCCAGCCAGGCTCAAAGCTTCTATTTTCTAGATATACATGTAATATTTTAATTATTGATGTGATTAGAACATTATGTAAACATTTAAGAAAATTAAGCATGATCTGTGTATTGGTAGCTGTTTCTGGATAGAAATTATTGCTGGAGCATTGCTAGGAAAAATGAGCTACTTACTGAGATCAATTAATTCTACTTATTATAAGAAGATTCTGGTGAAGCAGCAATGATGGACGCTTAATAATAAAATTTCCACCAGATGGAAACAGTCTGTTAATAATTTTGTTGCTGTTGATCTTACAGTTCCTTCTAAGTTTGTTCTATTTGTTTTTATTTTTAAACTTTTTGTCAAATTTTGAACATTTGCTTATCCTTTGTTGACTTCCAAATATCATCATTTGGTCAATATTTACATTTTTATGTCATTGTTCTGTCTCTCTACTATATACAATTATCTCTTTTGAACTTGATGGTCATATAGTTTTGCTTGAGATCTCTGAGTGCTTAGAATTTGGAATCTATCTCATATTTTTCTAATATTTTTATAGTATTCATGTTTCTTGTTTATTTTCTATTCAACAATACTTCTTTGACTTTTTTTTAAACTAAGCAAGGTTATCATTAATCTTAGACTTGAATAGTCACATGTCCTACCTCTGAAGAGAATATGAAGTAATATATTTTCCACTCTCTTAAAATAATATGTTCTGATGGTTAAATTCAAATAAAAGTTGACATTAAAGAAATTGATCTCTGGGGTATAAATGTCTATCTATATGTGGGTTAGGGGGAGAACTCAGCTTTTGAGTGTGAAATGCCCCAATGCTTATTGATGGCATTTCTTTATGGAGAATATACATTTTTTTCAGTGCATAATCATGTAGTATCCTCCTGAGTCCTAGTTTATCAGTTGGAAAAAAAGTTGCAATACGATTTTCAACTAAAATTCATACAAATGGAGAAAAAAGATATAGCAGATAGAAACCAGAAGCTACAAATATTAATGTAGTATAATAATGAATAATCATAAATCTGGATTGCAAGATGCCCACTGGTCTTAATTAATTTTATTTGATAATAGTCAACAATATTTTTAAAAATATTCTGTATTTTTAGGCTTAAAGGTATGTTGCAACTGGAATTATTTGTCAAATATTTTTCTACCTGGAGGAAAATACTCTGTTTATCTTAATAGCTTTAAATTTGTTCTTGTATAAAAAAATGTATTGAGTGTTTGTGAAATCATGTCACATCAATTTCAATGCAAAGACCCTGCGCTCTCACTCTGCCTTATGATTCTAGTTGAACTTGGAAGAGAACACATAATATTTACAATTCCTTAAGAAGAATGCCACTCTCTCATAGATTAGTTCATCCTATTGTCAATCTAATTAAACTCTTCGTTTTCAGTCCATCAAATCAATTTAATTTTGTTGAAAGCATTAATATAAGTATGTAGTTTTACATGTATTTTCATATTCTAAAATATGTGCACATATGTCAAACACAAGTACAGGTTGTGTAGCCTTCTCATTTTAATTTAATATAGCATAAATATGGCCATTTTAATAAATATCCTTTAGATCATGCTTTTTAAAATCATTTTATAATTTTCAAATGAAAAATTATGGATAACATCTAAAATTGAGTTCTCCAGTACCTTACTGCTGATTCTTTATATTATTTCTAATACCTTATATTTATAAATAATATTGCAGTTATCATTTGTGTATTGATCTTAACACAAAGCCCAGCTTACTTCCTTAGAAATGGCTTAGAGATTGTGCTGGCTATTCTGCTTCTCTTGAGCGCCTCCTGAAGTCCATCTGCTGTCCTTCTCTGTTAAGCCTGGTGCCCAGGGAGAGTCACCTTCATAAGTGTCAAGAGGGACTCTGGCTTCCCATTGGTTTTGTCCAATTGGTGGCACTGTCAATGGCAGATTAGCTGGTGCAACAAGAGAGAAGTTGGGGTATTTTTTCCACATTACCCCCATCTCCTAGTTACTGGCCTCAGGTCTGACAGTGATTAAGTTCTGTGATTTAATATCCTCCCCTTTTCTTCACCCTTGGGCTTACTCCTTTTGTGGTAGAGGTGGTAATAGCTTCCCCATGTCACTAGTCTCTAAACGCTTTGCCATGCTCTGGTTCTCTTACTCTAGCCACACCTCTGTAAATAGCACAGTCATTAATCTTCCTTAATTGGGTAAGTCATCTATTTTCTGCCAGAACTTGATAAAATTCTCAAAGTGATATAATAACAATTCTTTAAGCATTTGATATATAGTGTCACTTCATTTTCTCACAGTTCAAATGCACCACTTGTATGATAATTCAAATATCTTTAATTTTCTAACCCTGGATATTATTTTTTATTATTAAATTTATTGGGGGTAATGATGGTTAATAAATTATATAGGTTTCAAGTGTGCAATTCTATAATACATCATCTGTACATTGTATTGTGTGCCCACCACCCAAAGGCAGGTGTCCTTCTGTCACCATATATGTGACCCCCTTTACCCACTATCCCCTTTCTCTCTGGCAATCATCATACTTTTGTGTGTGTGTCTACGAGTTTTTGTTTATTTATCTTATTTGTTCATTTGTTATTTTTAGTTTTATGTCCCACATGTGAGTGAAATAATATGGTTCTTGACTTTTTCCATCTGACTTATTTCACTTAGAATGATAGTCTCAAGATCCTAGATGTTATTTTTAATTATTGTCTACATGATAGACAAAATCGAAATAATATATACCATCTATTTCTTACAAGGAGAATAAATGTTAAGAGAGACAGAGAACGTTACAGATCAAATTACTACACAGTAAAGTGTCAATAAAACACTAGCTGTGAACCAGGGCTCAAATTTCAGCTCAAGTACAAGCTAGCTATGTGGATTGAGGCAAGACCCCTTTTTTTCTTAAATATCTTTAAGCCTTTAAAAAAATCATATGTGAGATAAAGATAGTAATAGTGTTTAAAGTAAAGTGATTGGACAGACCTCTCTGGTCCCTCCTAACTTTAAGCCTATGACCTTATATCCCCAGCAGTAACAACAGGATGGAAAGAAACCATGCATAGTTTGATAATGCATGACTAATAAAGCAAACTCCACTCCATGTGTTGAGTTACTGAGGCATTTGTGTGGCAATTTTTTCTTTTATTTTCTCCAAAGACTGATAACTATTATGATGTAGGTTATTTCTTTAGTATTATACTTCACCAGAGAGGTATTTCTACAATGCCCAATGAAGTAGCCTTAACAGTTTACTATATTAAAAGTCAAATTCTATTAAGCAAAAACAGGCATGCTAATAAGAGAAATGGAATCCAGCATCCCTATCAATTCACATTTACTTATTTATGGCTTTTCCTGAACTCCTGTGTTAGCAAATTTCATGTTGTTGTCTTTATGTTATCCAGACACAGCTAGAAATGCTCTGAAATTTAATACCTCACTTAATATAATGCTATAGATCGCATTATTTCTCTTAGCAGAGGGAAGTTCATAGGAGTTTAAAAAGACTAGGGGTCTTGAAGCACTTAGAGGAAATGGAATATTTCTTGGAAGCTGAGAAACATGAAACTCAGAAGTAGCTCATTTGTCCTAGAGGTAATGGTGTGAGAGGAAGGTAATGCCAGGGCCTGTGAGAGGTTCAATGAAGTGGAAAAGGTGGATAGAAAGCTTATATTATTTTCTGCAAATGTGTAAAATTTTGCAATATAAGGACTAAGGCTGGGAAGAACATACAGTGTGGGATGCACTTTGCAGATGGATCTCCTGTTATTGACTCACCTTCAACAGGTCTTGTGCTTTGAGTCGTTGGGGTGATGGATGTGCCCTGCTTACTCTGCCCGTCGTCCGTGAGCAGAGCGTGGGTTTGTGGAACACCTGTGTAGGGTGAGGAGGGCAGCTGAAAGTGTTGAATGGAACGGAACTAACAGGCTTCTGCACAAATTAAACTTGTAAGTGGAATGCCACCAGTGCTCTGCTGAAATGCTGAGCAAACCAGAGGTGGGGAGAAAGAGAAAGAGCCTCCCGTGAGCGGACTGGGGAGATTAACAAATACTTGAGTGGATACAGAACTCACTAACGATATTTCTGTGCGTTGCTTGCAAGAAAAAAATAATGGACAGAAATAAAACATTTTTCAAATGGACATATAGGCTTCTATGTTTATAGTAAACTTGAGTTTTAAGTGTTTTTGTCTAACACTTCACAGAATCTGTCATTGAAGCAAACTATCAATGAAACAGCAATCACAGAAGCCCTCCCCCACCCCCACCCTCAGCAAAAAAGAAAGTATAAGGACTCTTCCATAGAAGCCCCAGGCAAGTGGAAGAGGAGGGCGCATGGAAGGCACTGTGCTGGGTGGCAGCCGGCCAGCTTGGCCAGAATTGGCTGGAGATCCATGACCCTTTGGCTCTCGTGGGAGGGTGTAAAGTTCTGTCAGCTCATCCATTTGGATAATTAGCAAAAGATATTATGTCCCTGCTCCATCTGCTTGCATTTTTGCTAATAATTGGAACGCTGAATAATGCTCCTGAGTCCTTCAGCTCTGCCACCACAACAGCACATCTCTGGGGAAAGGCCAGGGACTGAGACCATCGGACTCCCTCACCTCTTCCTGTGTGAGAGGCGACCACCACCATGCAGAGGAACAGCAGGGCTTGGTGATCATGGAGTTTAATGAGTCCACGGTGGCAGAGAGCGGTCCACTCTGAAAATCCACAGCTTACACCCTTAACCACAGACAGCTGTCTCACAAATGCAGGGCTTAATAACCACTCGGCTTACAAAAAGGGAAAGTGGAAAACCATTTACCCAAGCAGAGATCAAGACATTGCCTTATAATGGTGGGTTGGAATTGTGTATGCTATATTTTTAAAAATCCTGCAGCAACCCTCTTATGGAGAGGAGATTACGGATTTCTGTGTGTCTGTGTCTCCTTGCCTCCGCATGGGGACCCATGCAGTACGTGTGCAGTGACACATTCAATTAGGTCCAGTTGGCTGGATGATGCAAAGCGCTTTAACCAGTGAAGAACAGAAGCAGAGAAAGCATTTTGAAAGGAGTGTTAAATTATCTTTTCAACACTAAATAGTGCTCACATATATTTTTAATTGCGCTTGTGAGCTGAATCTCAATGAGAGAAAAGGGTTATCATCCACCTAAGCATTCATTCATGCGGTGTGTTTTTTTGAGCACCTACTAAGTGCCAGTGTTCGTGCTGAGCACTAGACTAGAACTGACTCCATTGGCGTAAGGCAATGACTGCATTTTGTAGGGTCAAGGGCTTTAATGTATTACCACTATAGATACATTAAAAAATAAGTTAGTAGTAATTAATATTTTCTGCCAGTTTCTATGACATTTAGATTTTATTGTTAATGGATTATGAGAGGAAGTGGTTATTTAAAGAAAACTGAAGTCATTCTAATGATGACATATGTTTTCACTGAAAATTTACTCCACTGAAGATACATGATTTTTTCTTCTTCAAAGGACTAATAAGTGGTAAAACTGAAATTAAAACTTAGGTTTTTAGACATATTGCCAAATAAACTTTCTACTATTCTTTTTGCTTTCTGTGACATAAGAATGGTGTTACTATATACTTCAAAAAAGAGTGATTTCAGTTGTTAAAAAGGATTCTCTTAAACAGTGTTTTCATCTCACACCTAAGATGTAATTGGGGTGCTGGGCACATGAGGTCATGTGCAGATGATATTTTATTAAATTGTACACTTGAAATCTGTATGGTTTTGTGAACCAATGTCATCCCAGTAAATTCAATTTAAAAGACAAAATAATAAAAGATGTAATAGGATTTAGAATAGAAAGATTGTTATGTTGCCAAATTGCTCTGTGCCTGTAAGAGAAAAAATAATATCAAGCACAATTGAATCATTTCAGTGGTGAATCTAAATAACATATTTACATACTATTTAATAAACAACCTAATAGGAAAAACATCATTTGCAGATTTGTATTTTATTTGAGTCTCAGCCTTTATAAATGTTAAAATGCTGCAGAATAAGTGAATTTTCATTATTGGATAAAATTAATCAGATAAAGAAAATTAGTTGTCATATATTTTACAAAATATAATCTATTTATTGATCAAGTTATCTGGACTATTTCCCTGAATATCCTTTTTTTATAAAGTTGACACCTAATTGAGATCATCTCTATGTCATTTTAAAATAAATTAGGTCAGTATGTTGGTTTGAGTGGTAAATTGAAGTTAGGCAACAAAGTTGGGCTTGATTTTCAAATTGACATTTTTACAAAGACCAGAGTTTTCAACACTCCATTTTGATGAGAATAATGAAGTTTAAAAAGTTCAAGAAACTGGCCAATATCACAATGCTAGGCCTGAGCTGGGCTTGTAGACATATATTAGAGTTTCATCCACTGAAAATCCTGGTTCTTGTTTGACAATCAGTGACCTGGAGAAAAAAGTCTGGAAGTGTAGCATGTGCTGATTTGCATGGTACACAACTACCATGGCTAATTTCAGACAGCAACTTGACGCCACTGAATGAGGAATTGCAAATAGTACGCAGCAGCTCACCTTTCGACATTAGTTCTTAAGCCTGAATTCATATTCATACTTTCTGTATCTACGGTAAAATACAGGTAAAGTAGATGTAGATAACTTGGAGAGCATAGAGAACAGTAAAACATATTAAAACACATTTAAAAAATTGACACGGATTTATTGCCCTTGTTTCCAATACAATTTAATTATAAGTTTTTATAATTTAATGTTAATAATGGCTTTATTTAACAACTGGCTCACTGAATTCCTAGATGTTTTACAATTGTTCAGTTGGCTCTTACAAGCTGGTACGAGCCCTCTCTATCATACTCCTGCATCACCAAAATGACTTGTAAAAGTTTGAGCTGCTAATCCATCCTGGTTTTTAAAAAGTGTTTTCATGTATTATTTCTATTTTTGTGTTTGGTCTGTTTGTATATGCATGCACATGCATGCATGCGTATGTGTGATAATAACATGTCATAAAATTATTCAATATCTATAACAAATCTGGTACAAGGCCCTAGCCAAGTGGTTAAGTTGGTAGGAACATTGTCCAGTACCCCAAAAGGTTGCAGGTTTGATTCCGGGTCAGGGCACCTACCTAGGTTGCTGGATTGATCCTCTGGGCATGTGTGGGAGGCAACCAATCAATGTTTCGCTCTCATATTGATGTTTGTCTTATCTCCCTCTCTCTTTCTCTCCTTCTCGCCGAACATATCCTTGGCTGAGGATTTTTAAAAAATCCTGGTACAACTAATGTCATAAACTCCAGGATTATAATGTTTAAATTGCACATCAGTGCATAAAGTTTCTGAAAAATAGTCATTTTTCTTAACAGTTTCATATATATAACATGTTCATGCTCTTTCCTCCTGGATCTCTGGAGATTTCATACCCTGTTTAATCCAGATAAATATTTTCTATGATTCAATCCTTAATTTTTCATGTGAAAAACTTTTGTCAATTAAATATAATACTTATACCACAGGATGATTACCACTCAAGCATGCACAAGAGAGCTTGACTATGTTAACAGTAAATCTATAACCATATTGTCATTGTAATAGCTACATATTAATGCCACTTCATTTTAAGAACTACATTACTTTTCCAGATTCTATTTTGTTGTGACCATATTGTGCTGTTTGAAACATGTATTATATGGATTGATGTTTGATTTATGTGGTTAAAAATTCATATGAGGTAAGCTGATAATGGTGTTAGGAATTGGATACAAGTATCTAGTACCAAAGCATACCAGAAACTTAGAGTGATGGAGAAAGACCCTTAGGAGGATGAATCATAGCAAATAATATTTTTGGCCTTTTGTTAAACCTATTAATAAAGTGACAAAATATGGATACATGGGAAGGACATTTATGCAAGTATGGAGAGATATTGCTAAGATGCTTGTCAATACTTCTAGGTAACTCACTCTCTGCACAGTACAAGGTAGTTGAGGGGTCACTAAAGAACTATGGGTAAATGTGTATCAAAGACATGCTGGTGTTATAAGGGCAAAACAGAGAAGGCTTAGTCGTCAGATACAAAGTTATTGAGTAGATGAGTATATCAAGCATTCTTGAAACTCTGGTAGCAGCCATAATAAGCCTTTAAAATCCTTTATATTCCTTCAACTGTAATTTCATCGTATTGATGTTGGGATGATGATTACTAGCTGGGGAGGTGGTTCTGATGTGTCAGGTGGTAAGATGAAACTCCATGGCTATGACTAGCATTTCTAAAAAGCAGGTTGGCAGCTCTCCTGGGATCAGATAGGTGTTCAGAAAGCCCGGAGATCCTAAAACTGCTCCAACATTAGAAATTTATTTCTCTGGCCTTTCAAGAGAGCCCTGATAAAGAGGTAAAATCGTGAGAAGAGGAGAGAAAAAGAAAAAACAAGACTTTATTATTACTGTCAACTAATAGCAGAGTGGAATTTTCCAAACCAAGACAATTGGATGAGAGTGTATAACCCCAAGTGAGATGCGGCATAGAAACCCATGAATGATCCATGCATTTAAGTGGTCCCAACAATAGGCAATGGTCATAAAAAGAAGGAAGATGAATTAGCAGCACAAACTTTTACTGGGCTTGTCCTCTTTACCAAGCATGATTAGTTTGAAAGATTATATTAATTTGTTTACAAAAGTTTTCTTTTCACATCTCCTAAACTATTTGGATTATAAAAATAACATCTTAGAAACTTCTTGACCATAGTATCAAGCAACACATACATTGCACACTTTCGTTTTATATTATGAAATGTAATAGGCGATTTACAGGCGTTTTAAGAACAGATAAAACATAAAGAGGAAAATTACCATGAATAGCCACTAGGTGGCGAGTGTGCTATATAGTGTCCAGATCACCTAGTTAATCTTGTTTCATCTTGTACATCAAGGGATGCTATCAGATTATTTTGTGGCCAAACAGACGTCTAAAGGAAATTTTAGAAGCCAGATCAGAGTTTTCAGTTATTAGAGAGTAACTCACTTTGTGAATTATACTTATTAGTTTCCACGTGTTTCAGTACCACTCATCACTGCTATATTGCTTTTCATCTTAAACAATTGAAATCTGGGGTTGAGAGATCCTTCCTGGCTACAGTGTCTTTCCTGTAATTTTCCTATGTATTAAGCACTATTAATCAACCAAGTAGACCTGAGAGCCTCTTCGTTTGGCACTTTACAAGTCTTTGTTCTCTCTTTATAGTCCTCTTATGTGAAGTGCCACATTTTAAGCACTACACACAGGGAGGATTAGTAATTGCAGGGTTAGCGATAAGATCAGTTGAGATGGGCAAGTGCATAGCCAGTTACTCTACAATGAATCTTCTCACTTAGCAAATCTCTCATTTATTAACCTTTTTTTGGGAGAGAGGGCGATAATTTACATTAATTTGATGAACCAATTAGGAAAAATTTAATAGTCATCTTTAGACTTTCTAACGTGCGTTTTCTTTCAATTTGAGTTAGTTAACAAGAAGCATTTTCCCCCATTGTACAGTGAACTCTAATCATTAATCTTATATTCTTTATTTTTCTTTACTTCTTTGATTTATTTTTAATTAAAGAATAATTACAGAATTAACGTAATCTTTATGTAGTATGATAAAATTATTTTTCAAATGTTGTCAATTATAATATTAATCATGGATCAAATTGTTCACATCTCCCTTTTTAAAGGGCATTATAATTTTGCACATTGTGATTTCTAATGACGTTAGTCTGTGCAGAGCATTATATAGAAAAATCAGAACATAAATATGAAGACCATTTGGAAAATCAGGATACAAAAATAGTCATAATTTTATGTAAGTTAATCATTAAGCCAAAACTATGTGCACATACATTCCATGAAAAATGAATTGACAGAAAAGAGAGCTTTTCGTTTTAAATCAGTTTCCATAAAAAAGAAGAAGAAAACAATTCTTCCTTGGAGCTCTGACTGACCTGTCTTTCCTCCTTTGACAACATCTTCACTTTCACAAGGATCTTGGTGAACTCTGTCCATTAGATAGTAATGTGATAATCCACATTAACCTGTTAGTAACTCATAGACTCATATTTTTTCCCACAAGATAATTTACTTCAGAATAATGAAATACCTTAGTCCAAAGAAGGATTATACAGTGATGGTGTCTCAGGCAATAACCAGGGTATTCTTTCACATCGCAGCACATCCGTGTTGGCATGCCAGCCAGTCAAGACACATGTTCTTCGAGATGTCCTCCCAAGGAGGGGGCTTGGACCGGCGGGGGGAAGAGAAAGTTGGCCAGTTAAAATCTTAGGCCCATCACTTACTAGTTGAGTGGTTTTGCACAAGATCTTTAATCTCTCTGAACCTCTGTTTCCCACTCAATTAACAGACGGGTGGTAGAAGAAGGGATAATAATACCTAATACATAGGATTAACAGAGGTTGAAATGAGGCAATATATGCATTTTATACATTGCTTTGTACAAAGTAAGTTCTTAATCCATAGCTGCATTATTATTTTTTGCTACTGTGATGGAAAATGGATCAGATAAATTTCTAAGAGACAGGTTCATCACCATTGTGATTTGTTTACCCAAATGTTCAAGGAACATACATTTAAAATACTTTTAAAACTCTATTTTTTTTGATAGCACATGTAATTTTATTTGTTTGTTCTTTTTCACTTTACTAAAATTTATTTTTAAATTGCATTTTACATTCAGTATTATTCTGTATTAGATTCGGGTGTATAGTGGTTAGACAATCATGTACTTTACAGAGGGGCCCGCCAATGTTTCAGGTTCCCACCTGGCCCCATACGTATTTATCACTATGGTATTATTGACAATATTCCCTATGCTATACTTTACCTCCCTGTGACTATTTTGTAACTACCAATTTGTACTGCTTAATCCCTTTACATTTTTCACTCATTGATACAGAGAAAAGACTGGTGGTTGTCAGAGGAGAGGGTGGTGGGGGGCTGGGTAAAATTATATTTTTAAAAGTCATTTATGCTGTTATATAGATAATTTGTAATTTTTAAAATTTCAAATGAGCAAAAAAGCTTGTTATCAAGCCACTCAATATTTGAAAACATTCCTTGAAAGTCATTTAGACATAATAATTTCTCAATATTCTCTCCCACTTTAGGCATTTAAGGCTTCTCTAAATATATAAAAAACAATGTGAAGGAAATATAATTTAAATATTAAATAAATATATTTGAAGACATACATAATATCCAGCTTAACTTTTCCTTGAGAAAGCATAGAAAATGTTTTATTGTTATATAAAGTGAACTACGTTTTTAAAGCTTTTAAGTAAATTATAATCAAATAACATCAAATTTATAATTGAAAGCAAATACTATGTTTTATTAATAGATATTGTAAACCCTTTACCATTTTACAAATAAGGATTTTAGAGGTAAAACATACATCTAGAAACATATTAAAGAGACAAATAAGAATTATATTTAATCACTAAAGGCATCACTAAATTGACTAGGTAAAATAAGTGCATTAGATAATTATAAATTTTATAATGCTTGAGATTTATTCAGATTTTACTTCCCAGGACCTAGCAACTACCTAATTAATGAATGCTATTGAAAATGAAACAAAATGTCATATTTTGTTTTTAAAGTTTTTTTCAATGGTAAATTTTCATACTTTATTAATATTTCACTTTTAAAAAGTCACAAATGACAAATTATTATGAAAACATGATTAAAATGTCATTTAAATATTCATAAAATTGAACTTGACTTGTTGAACTTATTATTTTCATTGAATGTTTGTACTGAAAAATTTATAATGGTTACATGACCATTATCTGGTATACATGTTCAGAATTTAAAAACTTGGATTTGTATATCTGGTCCATTGGCTTCTTTATCTGTTTTTCTAGCTTCTACTTAAACCTTTGCTTATCTCTTTGCTTCTTCCTAGTGATATGAATATCATATGTCATGTGATCTTATGACAAATTACATGCATCACTATAATCTAGATATATACATTCATCTGACAATAGCCACAGGTATACCAAATGGAACACTGACATCTATACTAAATGACTTTAGCATATATAGAAATGCCCCCAAATACACAGTTAATACAGTGTGAATTTATATGATTCTTGGACAGTGATGTTTTACTCATCCACAGAGAGAAGTAAAAGTCAGTTTGGAAAGAGAAAAGAGTGAAGGAGAGGCAATGAGTCAAGCAAAATATAGCTTCTATTCCTGATAGCTTTTACAATCTTATTATCAGGCTCCTGGCTGACTATATTTCCCTTTCCCTTTGATTCAATATATCCCAACTGTATATTTCTCTATTTTTGCTTCAATTGACGTAAGTGTAATTTTTATATATGTATATAAGCAAGAAGTATTTCTTAGGAATATATTGTGGCAATGAAAATACACAGTATTTCTAAAATAAAATTCACAAAGTTCATAATATGTTGAACCCCTTTATTTATTTTAAATTAAATTTATTAGGGTAACATTAATTATATAGGCTTCAAGTGTATATTTCTATGATACTTTATCTGTATATTGCATTTGTGCCCTGCACCCAAAGTCATATCTTCTTCAGTCACCGTATTTGGCCCCATTTACCCTTTGTCTCCCCCATTCTCCTTCCCCCTAGTAACCACAATACTGTGATCTGTGTCTATGAGTTTGTGTTTGTTTTTCTTATTTGCTCACTTGTTGCTTTCAGTTTTATATCCCACATATGAGTGAGATCATATGGTTCTTAACTTTTTCTTCTGACTTATTTTACTTAACATGATATTCGCACGATCCATTCAGCTTGTCACAAATGGCAGTATATCATCTTTTCTTATGGATGAGTAGTATTCCATTGTGTATATGTACACATCTTCTTTATCCAATCATCATCAAATGAATGGAATATATCAAACTAAAAGACTTATGCAAAGCAAAAGAAACCACCAACAACACAAAAAGACAACCAACCCAATGTGAGAAGATATTGGAAACAACAACTCTGACAATGGGTTAATGTTCAAAATATATAAAGAACTCATAAAATCAACAACAAACAAACAATACAACTTTAAAAGTGGGCAGAGGACTTGAACAGGCACTTCTCCCAAGAAGACATACAAATGGTCAAAACCCTTTAACAATATGACTGAAGTACAAAATATTAATTTTATTAGGCATCAAAATTATGTAGATACAGCTCCTCCTAATTCTCATGTAATTATGTACTACAAAAAAAGTACAGTACAAATCATTGGTGAAAGAAATTAATGAATGAATAATACACTAATCTAAGGAGACTAGTTGTTTCAGCCCATTCTTTGGAATTAAGTATTTCTTTCTTATAAACATGTGTTAGCTTCTATGAAGTTTATATCAGAATATATAAAAATTTATGAAGAGCTGATGCTTAATATAACTTCTTAAGTGAAAGATGATTTTGCTAATCACATTGGATATTGGTATCATATACAAAATTGTTATAGAAAAGTAAAAATCAGAATTAGCATTAAAAATATTTTTACGTGACTCCTAGATAAGAATGATTAATTCATTTTCACCTAGTGGGTATAGCCGGTAGTTTTGGAATCATTAAAAATGAAAAGTAGCCCTGGCCTGTGTAGCTCAGTTGATTGAGAGACATCTATGCACTGAAAGGTTGCCCGTTGGATTCCCAATCAGGACACTTGCCCAGGTTGCAGGTTTGATCCCCGGTCAGGGCGCATATGGGAGGCTATGGAGCAATGTTTATCTCTCTCCCTTTCTCTCTAAAATCAAGGAAAGCATATTTTAAAAAACAGAACAAAACAATACATAAATTTTGCATATATTACAGACAAGACCAGTTTGTAGGCCATGAGGACATAATGTACCTAAAAACTCAGAAACAATATGAAAATTTTTTTTGGCATATTCTCAATCAAACTAGTTTTGGAAATTGAGAAAGCTGACATTACTTTTTAAGACTCTTGGGGTAAACATTACAGCATTTATTTATTAAATTACTTACAGAGACAATTTCTTCTTTGGTTAAACTGCAAATTTGGGAAGATATGGTGATACACATTAATTTGAGTAAGTAAGAATATATATTAATGTGAAATGGTGGAAAGGGTGGCTTAAACCACATGCAACTGACATATTTGTAGGTAAAAATTATAAGGCCATATGGCTCAATGTAAGGATATATATAATATCTATATATAATATCTATGATTGTAACATTACACACGAATATGGACAAGATCTGGAAGTCAATGTGAAAAAAAAATGAAAATTAGGCATGTTTGAGAAGTAGAAGCATCAACAATTTAGAAAATTTCAAGATTTATTTTAACTTTACAGATATAGCACATGTATCTTTATATAGATTTTAATTGAAATTGTTGATAATTTTCTGGGGTTGTTCAATTATTATCTTAAAGTGTTTCTTATGTTATTTCATAATCTATTATGAAACTGACTCGAAGCTACCCAGTAAGAATAGATAGTATTTGATATATAGTAGATTGTGTGATTATTTTACATTATTTTTATGAAATCTAGATCATTTTATAAAGAACACATTTAAAATTGTAAGAAGGTGATTGAGACATATGTTGCTAATCTTTATTTGAACAGGTTCCATTTTTTCAAGTTCTTGCAAACTACTTTAGAACCTTTGACCATTTCACAATTTATTATTATAGAGAACCTGATATAAATGATTATTAGTGGTTGGCTGAAATGAATTCTTAATTTAGTGGGTAGTGCTTTTCAATATTAATTATCTATGGCATGGTTTTCAAATCCATAACTCATTAATTACAGGCCCTATGCCAGTATGGTAATTTGAAGTCAATGCAATAATTAGTAAATGTTTGTTCCTTGCTAATATAGTGGTAAAACTCTGAACTAGAGTGTATTATGCCCAAGGACTATTTGCTGTATATGGTCCTATATTTGGTAACCCTAATTACTTTAAAAGTATTTTTTCATGGAGCCTACAATTCTATAATACCTTAGAACAAAAAATTAGATTATGAATATAAATCCAAGATTGATCTCCTGGGTTTCCTTTTTCTGTCTTTGCTTGTTCCCTCTAATGCTCATTTGTTTTACAGTCCAACAATGTTATTCAATTACTTCTCAAGGAATGAACAATTTAAAATATGAAATATAATGAACAGTATTTGAGTCAGGAATTTTGTTAAGGAAAAACTGCTCTCCTAATTACAAGGAAACTTATAGGGAAAATTGCATGACCTGTTTGATTGACTGTCATGTATTATAAATAATGGACACGTTTCCAGGAATTATTGAAGGTTATATATGAGGAACTGGTTCTTGGGACCTGGACTTAAAGGACAATCTGTTCATCATTCTTCATGAATACCTTTCCCATCTAAATCTCAAACGACGATCTCTTGGGAACTGTTTTTTATTTCTTCCTCCTTGTATGTGTTATTTACCCTATGCTCCAACTCCTTGGAGTTTTGTGCTGATTGTGTTTGACAAACTAAACTGTGTTGGTGGATGGGAGGATGATTTATTTTCAAATTATCCCTGCTATACTCAGTGATTCTGGTGGAGAAGATTTTAAGTTGGTGATGGGGTATTTTTAGATGAGTGAGCCTGCTTTTGCCCATCAATGCTCTAATGCACCTTGAACCTGGGCTGCACTGTTGGTGTGTTAGGTTGGTTTTGACAACCCATTTAATTTCTTAAACTATCAAATTTTATTTCATTGTAGATCCATATCACTTCTTTGGATTATGGTTTTCTATTGATATCTCGGAGTTCCATTTCTTTTATTGATATAAATGGTCATTGTTCTTTGCTTTTGTTTTGATTTATACCTAACAGGCATTACAAAGCCCAAGGCACTGATTTTCTAGACTGCTTTTTAGTTCACTGATTTCCTAACTCCCTGTGAATTTCTTCTTAAAAAATTTATGTTCATATAATGGTTTTGACATTGTGCTGTCCCTTTTTGATTTCTAAATCTTAATTTTTCCAATCAATGACATTTCAAAATGACTAAGTCACTTTATCAAGTCTCTTTGTTTGTGCTTGGTCATAGTTCTAATTTTTACCTTCCTTCCTTTCTCCCTTACTTCCTTACTTCCTTCCTTTCTTTTGTTTTTCTGTTATGCATTGGAATAAATTTTGGTGTTGGAACCAAATACTCCCCTCCATTTTTTTTTTAATATACTGGCCTCTTGTAGTTTTGAAAAGGTTATTTAACCTTTGCAAACTTCAGCTTCTTCAACAGTAAAATATGGTATACAATCTCAATCCCACAGGCTTGTCGTATCAAATAAAGGCAGAAAGATACATGATTCTAGTGACATAGTGACTCAGGAAAGTTTTATTATCTTCTCCTTCCTTATAGAGGCGGTTGGCATCACTGACATCTGATAAATACACCCGCTGAAAGATGGAATACTGGTTGTTGTTAATGTGCTTCCTCGCCAAAACACAGGCTCAGTAAGCTTCCAGCTTTAGGTTGACTACTATCCTTAAGGGAGGGCGGGAGGGAGGGAGGGAGAGAGGGAGAGAGGGAGAAGGGGGAGAGAGAGAGAGAGAGAGAGAGAGAGAGAGAGAGAGAGAGAGAGAGAGAGAGAGAGAGAGAGGAGAGAGAAGCAATTGAGATATACTGGGCCTGTTATGAATGGGAAAGTCCATTTCTGGTGCTCTTATTCAATAATGTAGAATTACTTCTTTTTTTGTAATTTTTTATTTTTATTTTACAGAGAGAGAGAGAGAGAGAGAGAGAGAGATACTGATTTGTTGTTCCACTTATTTATGCATTCATTGGTTGCTTCTATGTATGTGCCCTTACCAGGGATCAAACCTGCAACCTTGGTATATTGGGACGATGCTCTAAGCAACTGAGCTATCTGGTGGCCAGGGCTCAGTGATTACTAGGATATGATTTTCTTAACACTAACAAAGCCAGCAATTGTTCATCATTAGAATTATCCCACAAAATAATAAATTTCCTTGGGACATGATGATTTTTCTGATATAAAAGCATTACAGTAGAAGCTAAGTGGCATTTGCTTGGGTTTATTCTGGAAAGAAATGACTCTTGCCATTGATGAGAGGTTGGACTCTGGTCCTACACCTCTCTAAATTTCTGAGATTAATGAATCTGGGGATATGTGAAGATGCTATAATCAGTTTGCTGTGTGCAGGTCTTTTACCTCCTTGGTTAAATTTATCCCTAGGTACCTTTTTTGTTGTTGTTGCAATAGTAAATGGGATTTTCCTAGTTTCTCTTTTGAATGGATAACAAAGCTGTGGCACATTTACACAATGGAATACTATGCAGCCATAAAAAAGGAAATCTTACTTTTCTTGGTGACATCATAGATGGACCTGGAGGGTATTATACTAAGTAAAATAAGCCACTCAGGGAAAGGCAAGCACCACATGATTTCACTCATATGTGGAATCTAAATCACAAAATAAACTTACAAATGAAGTAGAGATAGACTCATGGATTCAGAGAACAGACTGACAGCTGTCAGAGGGGAGGGGTGAGAAGAGGGCAGGATGAAAGAAGGTGAGGATATTAGCCAAAGAACACATATGCATAGCCCATGGACACAGACAACAGTGTGGTGATGGCCAGAGGGTGGGTGGAAGTGGGTAAAGTGAGGGGCAGGAAACAGGGACATCTGTAATAGTGTCAACAATAAAAATAAAGTAAAAAATGTCTTCCCCCATCCCAGCAGGCCTGGGGAATTCTCCCACAGTAGTCACGTTTTTTATGAAAATGTTAACTCTAGAAGGCTCTTGTGAAAGGTTGGCTGAGAAGGGTGAGGCAGGGCTAGAACTGTACTTGGACGTGTATTCCCTTAAAATCCCCTAAATCTCATGACATGCAGCTGTGCGGCTGCACAAAAACACAATAGGTACTACTGGCCAGACAATATGGGGACAGGCAGCTAACTGGCTAGGCACTATCATGAGATGCAGCTGGAATCTCCAGAGTCAGCTGCCATGGCGAGAGGCCGCCATTATCTCTTGAGGAACAATTATCTGGAGTAGCAGCCACTATTGCAAGAGGCAGCTACATGGTCCGGAATATGTCAGGACCAGCAGCTACAGGGCCATTTCCATGATGGGTAATAATAAGGGGGAAAATACAATATGGTCTTTTTTTTGGGGGGGAGGAGTCTTTAAATTTCCAGTTTTACTTAAAAGTAGGTTTTTTATTTTTATTTTATTATTTTATTTTTTAAAATTACTTTATTGATTAAGGTATCACATATTTGTCCTCATCCCCCCATTCTCATCTCAAACCCCTCCCCACGCATGCCCCTACCCCCCTGTTGTCCGTGACCACTGGTTAGGCTCATATGCGTGCACACAAGTCCTTTGGTTGATCTCTCTCCCTTATCCCCACCCTCCCCTACCTTCCCTCTGAGGTTTGACAGTCTGATCTATGCTTCCTTGTCTCTGGGTCTGTTCTTGTTCATCAGTCTATGTTGTTCATTATTTCCCTTAGATGAGTGAGCTCATGTGATACTAGAAATACACTTATAAGAACCGAAAATGAGACAAGCAATAATGGTTATGCTGAGAGGCAAATGAATCAGTCTATAGTGAGTTTCTTTCTGGGCCAACAGTTCTTTGAGTCCCAATTTCTATGTCAAACAGTTCCTTATGTGTACATGTCAGCAATGTTATTTCAGTTCTGGATGGTGGACAAATGGTGGTAATGCAGGTCTGACCCTCTCTGGTTTGGTCCTGGGCATCCTGCAGCAACGCACAGCTGCTGACTGCTAGTATGGCAAGGCATCATCAGTGTCTTCCATCTCTGGACTGTTTCTCTTCTGTCTTCATAGCTGGAGCACTCCTGTCAATTCTTCTCTGTTGCAGGAATCCACATGGTCTCAGAGTTGTTTTCTGAAAATATACAAACATATTCTTGGCCAAAAGTTAATAAAGGAATCTTCTATAAATTTGACTTGCGATCCTTTTTCATTTTTTGCCCAAACGATTTTCCTTGGGCTTGTTTTGACACCATGTATGTTTTACATGGGTGTCTTGCTGTTAGTATTACAAATGAAAGTTAATTTTCTAAAGCAAAAATTTTCTGGATGTAATTTACTTACAGGATATTTTTCCTTACATGATATTCTTCTACTATTCCCCCATTTTTTGATTTAAATATTAGGAGGCTTTTGGAAATTTTGAATGGAAAGAACCTAATTTGTTTTTAATCCAATATTTGTTTATGTTATATTTACTATAACAACACATAGCAAAAAGTTTGTAAGAGAAAACACACACACACACACACACACACACACACACACACACACAAGAATCCCCTAAATTCTGGAGGAATTGGAGGTGGACAATGAGCCTTATGGAGCTGCTGCAGGGATGGGAGCCTACTACCCAGCAGTGCCTCCCTTCATGTGCCCAGCCCACTCTGGGTATAGACAGCCCTGTTATTAGATGGATTTCTATTTTATTGAGACTTCATTCCCTATAATTATGACTTCATTTCCTATAATTATGGGGAACTTCATTCCCTATAAGTATGACCTTTGGTTCGTGATTTACCTTAACATACGTATGTCTAATCCTAAATGTATACACTGAGCTGGTCTTTACTTGGCCAAGAATTAGCCCCTGCAGGTCCCTGAAAATTATCTTGGTGATTTTCATGATAAACACGTAGAATGACTATGCTAATTAAGAAGCAGGTTGGAATGAGACTCCCTGGGGGTGAGGAGAGGAGTGGAGGAGGACATCAGCTCTGGCAAGGGCACCAGGGAGTTAGCAAGCAACAGAGGGACTGGAACATCAAGACAGGCCAAAAAATCGTTCAGTGGGCCATCCCTCCCTGCTTTCCCTGTGTCTCTCCCATCCTGCCATCCTGGGCATCAGAAACTGAGCACTGGGCTAGAAGTTGGGAAATTTAGCTCTGCTCCCAGCCTATCTTTACTTGGGAAGATCATTTAAGCTCTTTGTACCTCATTTTCTTCACCTTAAAATTGGGTTAATTATTAGTCTTTCCACTTCATAGGACTGTGGTAAGAATCAAATGGGATAATGCACAGGAATTGTAGAAGGGATAAAGGGCTCTAGGCATAGGTATCAGGTAACATAACCTGTCTTGGCTTCTGTTTTACCTTTCATCCTTTAGTTTTCTTTGCACTATGTAAAAGCTTATTTACAATCTCATTTATACATTTTAAGGTACTTCATATCCTTTTTAAAATATGGTGTGGAGTAAATATAAACTTATACAAAATTTTTTTTAAAAATCAGTTTGCTGTGATCACAAATGCTATACATGCAGAATTCCATCTCAGGCTCATACAATTTTTAGCTACCTTGCAATGAGTCTACATTCCTACCCTCATTCCCTGATGGTAGAAATATAGAGAGAAAAAACACTATGGAAATCAGAACGGTGATTCCTCAAAAAATTAAGAATAGAGCTACCATACGACCCAGTAATCCCTGTCCTGGGTATATACTCAAAAACTTTGAAATCATGTACTCACAAAGATAGATGCACCCCTATGTTCATTGCAGCATTATTCACAGTGACCAAGACATGGAAACAACCAAAGTGTCCTGCAATAGAGGACTGGGTAAATAAGATGTGGTACATGTACACAATGGAATACTACTCAGCCATAAGAAAGGAGGAAATAGCCCCATTGCAAAAACATGGATAGACCTTGAGAATATTATGTTAAGTGAAGTAAGTCAGTCAGAAAAAGCTAAGAACCATATGATTTCACGCATATGTGGGATATAAAACTGAAACGTGTGAACACAAACAATAGTGTGGTGGTTGCCAGAGGGAAGGGGGCGGTAGGCACGTGGTGCTATATACAGATCTTTTTGCATAGAAACCCACACCTGAAACCTATATGTTATTTTGAACAATGTCACCCCAATACATTTAATAAAAAACCATGAAGATCCAATAGACATGATTATCTATACTCCACCAAAAGTGATAACTGATCTGAAGATAAGCTACTACAAAACAGTCACCTACATATCCTATAAAAACACAAATTGGAATACATTACAACTCAATGTCTATGTTTACAACAAAAGATGTTCTAAATTAGTTTGATGCCATATGACAAGAATAATCTTAATTTAAAATATTATTTATCACTTAAAATAATAAAGTATTATATATCTATGTATACCTTAATCTTATTTAAGAACTTACCAATAAAGATATGTCTTTTCAAAAATATTTTGTAGTTAGGAATTTAAAACTTTATAAAATAATCAGACATAATAAATATTTAAAAGTGCCAGGGGTGGAGGGGGTCAATGGGGGAATAAAGAGGGGACATCAGTAATACTTTCAACAATAAAGATAATTTTTTAAAAGTACCAATACAATTAGAGTATTGTCAGATATTTATGAAATATTCCATTCTGTTTATTATTGTTATCATGTAAAGTTTCTGGGTAGATTTTTCACTCAATTTAGTGGGGCCATTTAAGATAGTCTCCTATAAAATACAGGCTGTCTGACATGTGCCAAAGTTACTTTTGGGCACTCTGGTGCCATCCTCTGCAGCAGTTAAAGTAGAGGTACAGAAAATTGTCCATTTGCCTGTCCATCAGGAGAGACATGCTGTGTATTAAGGTACTATACAAAATAACAGTGGTTTTAAATATTAACCCCAAATAATAAACCACAAAGGCAGCTGTCCTAAATTGTGAACAGTGTTTGCCACGGAGGTGTTTTCCAGATGACAACGTTTATGCGTCATGCATAGTTGGGAAGTCCTAGAGAGAGGAGAAATACCTCTACAGGGATTTCTAAATTTGAAATTGGTTAATGATTCTCATCAATGAGCAGGAGACCAGTGAGCAGTGATTAAATTGAGTTCACTTTTCTATAAACCATTTAAGGTCAAGGATCACAGTGATGTGGCTAGAATTTGGAAATATTCCTGCCACGTATTTGCTTGTTTACTGTGTCGGATATTGGAGGTTTGTCAGTTTCACACTGCTAGAAGGCCATGTTGTTCTCACAGCAAGCTCAATTCTTTAATCTTCAAAGTGAACTGATCCTGAAGTTTGTAAAAATTATACCTTCACAGGCTTAAATGCACGTATTAGGATAGGACTTATATGAAGACATTTTTTCTAAAAAATTATTTGCAGTGTCAGAATTATAGATTCATAGCTAGTGACTTATTTCTGGGAGTCACTGGAAGGCTTTCTATATGCTCATCCAACAATTAATTTTTAAAAATATATATTTTATTGATTTTTTACAGAGAGAAAGGGAGAGGGATAGAGAGTTAGAAACATCGATGAGAGAGAAACATCGATCAGCTGCCTCCAGCACACCTCCTACTGGGGATGTGCCCGCAACCAAGGTACATGCCCTTGACTGGAATCGAACCTGGGACCCTTCAGTCCACAGGCCAACGCTCTATCCACTGAGCCAAACCAGTTAGGGTCAACAATTAATTTTAAGATAATTCAATTGCCCATCGAATGAGTTAGACCAATTTAAGAGGGCTTATAGACTTACAGACACTATTTAGTCACACTTATTACTTATAGACACTGTTTAGTCACACATTACTGCTAAGTAGGAGAGACCTGCTATCTTGAAGTATGTAGAGGAAAGGTCAGACTAATGAATTGCCTTTATTTTTTTTTAATTACTTTATTGATTAAGGTATCACATATTAGTCATCAACCCCCTCCCCCCGTTCCCTTCCCAATCCCCCACACGCAAGCTCCCCTCCCCCTATTGTCCGTGATCACTGGTTAGGCTCATATGCAAGCACACAAGTCCTTTGGTTGATCTATCTCCCTTGTCCCCACCCTCCCCTACTTTCCCTCTGAGGTCTGACAGTCTGATCAATGCTGTTCTTGTTCTTCAGTCTATGTTGTTCATCTTTTCCTCTAGATGAGTGAGCTCGTGTGATACTAGGAATACACTTATAGGAACCGAAAATGAGACAAGCAATAATGGTTATGCTGAGAGGCAAATGAATCAGTCTATAGTGAGTTTCTTTCTGGGCCAACAGTTCTTTTGAGTCCCGATTTCTATGTCCAAGCATTGTTAATGTGTTCATAACAGCAATGATATTTCAGTGTAAGGAAAAATATCCTGCAAATAAATTACATCTAGAAAATTTTTACTTTAGAAAATTAACTTTCATTTGTAATGCTAACAGCAAGTCACCCAGGTAAAACATACATGGTGTCAAAACAAGCCAAAGGAAAATCATTTGGGCAAAAAAAAAATGAAAAAGGATCGCAAGTCAAATTTATAGAAAATATTCCTTTATTAACTTTTGGTCGAGAATATGTTTGTATATTTTCAGAAAACAACTCCGAGACATGTGGAGTCCTGCATCAGAGAGGAATTGACAGGAGTGCTCCAGCCATGAAGTCAGAAGTGAATTGCCTTTAAATACATTGAATATGTCACGGGTGATTCACTTATAGATAACTAGCTGACAGTGGGAAAGCAGGACTGCTTTGAGGCTTCTCCTGGCATTCCCTCTTACCAATATTCTCCCTTCTCTCCACGTGCGTCTTCAATTTTATGAGAGCACAGTGGGTGAAATCCTCAGAGCAGATTCCGAGGAATCCAGCTCCCTATCCAGCACCAATTACTAATGATCCAGAGGATACCGGCAAATCTCAAGTACAGATGAAACAGTCCTTTCCAGAAAACATGGAAACTAATGCACACCATTCAACAGTGTCCTCTTTTTCTCAGGATATATTTGTTCACAAAGAGGTCCACTTAATTTTGGGATGAAATCTCTTTTGTACACTGGTAATTATGTTATTTACTAGTACTAGTCCCAATTCTCCAGGCATCCCTGCAGCATAGAACAGCCATGCTGGGTTAGTTTACAGTATTGCAATTCAACTCTCCAGATATATCCCAATATAACTATTGAACAGATAGGGATTTCTCTCTTCTATATAAGCACCATATTATGTTCATAAGGGAGCTTGAGTCAAGGTCAAGAGCATATTTACAAAAAAGATCTGGTTGAGGTGGCTTTTCTCCCTGAACTTTCCCAATAAGAAAGGGACGAGTCTCATGCCCTTTTATTTCCAAGTTCCCACACAATTAATTCTCTTATGTTGATGTATCCATTTTCCTATGAATTCCCAAAGGAAATTGTACAGCAGCAGTATATACTTTTTTTGAAATGTTGCTCCTATAGGAATTGATAAGAACTTTACCAAAAGTTCTGAAATGTTATCAAATTATAAATTCCTTAAAAAGAGATATAGTGTAATGAAAATGTTATTGTGCTCTAGTTGAACCTAAGTTTGATTTTAAATTTCACAGTTTACTTGCTTGGTAAGCAGCAGGGAAATTATTTAAGTTTTGTGAGCAGTGGTTTCCTCATATGATATGTAAATAAAAATGGTAGTACAGTGTTCTTGGGGGTTTATGACAAACAAGTTGCACAAAAGTGCTGACAGTGCCCTGCGTAGAGCAGATGCTCAGTAAACACTTACTTTCTTGGCCTTGTGAAGTTCATCAGATCTCAGATTTTCCTCTCTGACCAATGATATTGCACATTTTCCTCAGAATATTCTTAGATGCCATTCATTGTTCATGTGGTCTGCTCTAGTTTGTATTTTGACTGTTACCTTCCTTCAAATTAGGGACTGTTTCTTGTACTCAACACAGAGTCAGGATTCTGAGGAATGTCAAATTAAGATACTTAAGGCCATTATTGCTTTATAGTCACCTTTCCTTACTCTATTACAGTGTAAAAGATGTTGGTATTTTCTTCTCTTGAAAAAGCCTTCATATTTACAATTACAAATGTATTTTAGAAAAAGTTGGAGTATAAATAAGTATATGCTATTTAAAAGAATGAAAAGAATAAATCCCTTTGATGTACACCAAGTGCAACAAGGGAAATTTTGTGGGCTCCATTTAAAAATATATTTTTCTCGTATTTATTTATTTTTGTTTTTTATTTATTTTTTCTATCATCGTTTCTCATATTTAAATATAATTTATGAAGCCATATTGGCTAGTGTAATAAAATTAACCTATTCAGTTTACACTTTTTCTGATCACATTATCATTGACTGAAATTACATAATTAATAATTAACAAATATGTGTTTAAAATATGTTATCTCTTCTTGTATGCATATATCTAAAACCCATGGACACAGACAATAGGGTGGTGAAGGCCTGGGGTGGTGGGTAGGGGCTGGCTAGAAGGGATCAATGGGGGAAATGGGACATATGTAATATTTCAACAACAAAGGTTTAATTAAAACAAAACAAAACAAAAAATAATAAAATACGTTATCTCTTAAGCAAATGTGCTATAGCATATAGAAGTTAGGAGAAACTATGTTATAAAGATAGTCTTTCTCTCAGAGAGCAATGCAACATGGTATAGATTCAAGGGATAAAAATATTAAAAATAAAATAAAAACACCACAAACCAGAGATGATTCCAACCCATAAAATCAGTTTTCTAAAACAATCAATATTGTATCACAGAAAGAAACATGGAAATCTTGGGGTATTACAAGCAAGAGCAAACTAACATGGTCAGTTGCAATTACTTGGAAAGTTTCAAGGAAAATAAAGCTCCTGAAGGGTAGATCACAGAAGGGGAGATTCAAGAGCAGGAAAGATAGAAATACACTTGATAATAATGAAGGAAAGAGGTATTCATGGAATGTGACAAGAGCCTTTTGGAGAACTATATGGGAACATTAAGGTTAGAGAGATTATTCAGACATTAAAATATGAAGCTAAAAATTTGAATTTATCCTCTGTCATATTAGCGAAAGGAATGTTCTCTTTCTCCTGCTGTTGGTCTGGTTAGTTACCAGAAGTTTTATATTCTTGGGGCACATTAGAGGTGACTCATGACTTTTAATAGTTTTAAAGGGAAATATTAGATCGTATGTAATTCAATGTGCAGGTAATGAATTAATGGAAAATTGGCAGTATTTTAGTCTCAATCTTTTGTCTCTACACATTGCTTTGATTTTATTTTGTACTAGAGGCATGGTGCAGGGATTCCTGCACCAGTGGGGTTCCTCACCCTGGCCTGCGGGGATCGGGCCGAACCTGGCTCTCCGACATCCCCCCCAGGGGTCCTGGATTGTGAGAGGGCGGTTCTCAGGTGACACACCCCAGAATAGGGCTCCCTCCTCTCTGGTTCTGTGTGCATCACCCGAGAACCACAACTGCCAAGTCACCGCAGCTCAGCAGCCCCTGCATTGAGCATCTACCCCCTGATGGTCAGTGTGTGTCATAGCTACCGATCAGACGGTCAAATGGTTGGACGGTCGCTTAGGCTTTTAAATATAGATTAGTAAATGACATATTGAGGTAATGAGAATTTAAAAGATTTGAAACCCTTTTTCTCATCTACTATATACATACTATAATGAAAGCAACATATGCTTCATATAACTTGTTCCTAACTGTAACATTTTCTAACACACTGTGTTACCCCATGTTGTGAGATACTTAGATGAATGATGTATTACACAGTCTTGGAGGAAAAACACAAAATACATAAGCTCTTCATCTGTTATCTGTTCAGAGTTCCAATTTTATTCAACCCTATTAAGATTAGATTTCTCCTTTCTTTTTTTGCAAAAAAAATAGCACAACTTAGTCATAAACTTTTAAAAAGTTTATTTTAAAAGTTGTAGGGATAGCTTTGATAGATGTTACAAAATTAACCTAAAACATTATATTAAAATTATAACTGAATGAAAAGTAAATAAAACAAATTTTAGGGATTTGAAATAGTTGCACAAGAAAATATCAGAGAGACACAGCCTTCATAAAAATTTATTTATGGTAACTGTAGTGGATTCTGTAAAAACATAAGCTCTTAACTCATGTACATGACACTTATTATGTATGCTGTTGGTCTTTATAAAATTTTAGTTTTGTAATAATCCCTGTTTAGTTTTGTATATCCTATATAATAAAGAGCTGATATGCTAATTAGACTGAACGGCGGAATGACCTTCCAGAATGACCTGCTGGAACGACTAGTGGGCAGGGGGCAGGGCCAGCGAGGCTGCACAACCAGGCCAGCCATGGTGGTCCCAGTACCGCACCTTCCACAGAGGCAGCTGCAGGGGAGTGGGCCTAAGCCACAGTCAGACATCCCCCAAGGGTTCCCAGGTTGCCAGAGGGATGTCTGACTGCCAGCTTAGGCCTGATCCCCTAGGGAGTGGGCCTAAGCTGGCAGCTGGATATCCCCCAAGGGGTCCTGACTACAAGAGGGTGCAGGCCGGGCTGAGTGACCCCTCCGAGTGCATGAATTTTTGTGCACTGGGCCTCTAGTTTAATAATGTTAGTTAATATTATTCTCCACATCTCCTGATAGAAGGAATATACCTGGTTCTGGTATTTCTGCAATTTAAAGTTTTTTAAAAGTTAGGACTTTAATGATAAAATAAGTGTTTTAGACTAATAATTGCCATCATTTGCTACATGCAAATTAAGTGGTTTTTTTTTTATCAACTTGAATAAATGGCATCTATTTTGATTATGATAACATAGTTATAGGCCAGGCACTGTGCTAAACCTTCTACATAAATTAGGTCAGTTAATTGTTTAATTCTCCTAAGTAGATATCATACATAAACCCCATTTTTGTGAAGAAGAAAGAATAAGTAACTCACCAAATTATAAGTAGCAAGAAAGAGTCAGAAACCAAATGTGCAATCAGTTCTTAGTTTCTTTCAGGGATGTCCTCTCTCTCATATGGCCAATCCCTCCTAAGGTCTTTGTATATTTTTAAATATTTTACCACAAATGTTCTTAACCAGGGTTTGCTGCAGTGCCTTCTCTGCCCATTCACATCATTGACTATTTGTATCCTACTATTGTTGTTCATACCCTTAACTTTTTGTTATCTTCCTCAGTGCTATTTCTTTCCTGCATTCATCTCATTTGTAACAGCATGATAGCTTGAAGGGTATAACCCTCTACTTGATTACAAAGTATAAAGGGGATTGTTCTGTCTGTTGAATGCCTGGTAATTTGTGGTGGATGTTCCACTATTTCATTTAACTTTATGTCTCTTATTTATTTGGTACCAGCAAATACCACTCAAACCATAATAGCCATGACTACTGGAACAGTGCAGTGGGAAAGATGACTTTCTGAAATGAAAAGTGACCACTTCCTCTGCACACTGGGAGGGTAACTACTCACCTCTGATGAGGCCAGCTCTACATGAGAAATAATTACTCAATAGCGATTATTTATTTTTCTTTTAAAATCCTTTCTGTTAGCCCTAGCCGGTTTGGCTTCCGTGGATAGAGTGTCCGGCCTGCTGACTGAAGGGTCGCAGGTTCAATTCCAGTCAAGTGCACATACCTGAAACCAATCTCACATGGATGTTTCTCTCTCAGTCTCTCACCCTCCACTCTCTCTAAAAATCAATGGAAAAATATCCTTCAGTGAGGATTATCATAAATAAATAAATAAATAAATAAATAAATAAATAAATAAATAAATAAAATCCTTTCTGTTTTTCACTTCAGAACATACCTATTGCCTATTACACTTAAATGACAGAGTCAAGCAAACCATATTCCTGGTCTGTGACCCTCAGAATTGCTAAGTTTGAATATTTCTGGGAACCATGTATGGAATATATGTGTAGAAGGCTATGTCTGCAACTATGAAAGATGGTGTTGGCAGTGGGGAGCAGAGAAACCAAACCCTTCTTTGCCTTTAAGTCTTCTATCATCTAGTTTAGGAGAAAGACATAAAACAACCCAAAATAAGTTAAAGCAAGACTACAATATTCATGAACTCACTAGAGGCTTTAAAATATAGAAGAATATATGTTCTTATATCTAATACATATACATATATACATTTTAAAATATATACATACCTTAACACATATTATATTAATTATAATATAACTAGAGACCCGGTGCATGAAATTCGTGCACTTGGTGGGGGGTCCCTCAACCTGCCCTGTGCCCTCTCATAGTGCGGGAGCCCCGCAATTGATTGCCTCAAAGAGGTAGGCCCGTTCACCCATCTGGGGCTCCTCAATGGATTGCCCCAAAGAGGTAGGCCAGAGCTGGGGGTCCCGCCTCTGTGGCGCATGAAGCCACATGACCTGCCACCTCTGCACGAGGCAACAGGGACTCTCCACCGTGACTCACCTCCTCTGCGCAAGGCAGCAGAGCCACGGGACCCCCAGGTCTTGCTGTGTGGAGCGGCTGCCAGGCCCTCCCTCCACTGTGCGTGCAGCCATCTTGTGACAGCGTGAGGGCATCACGGCATCAGGGCATGATGACCACCAAGGCAATTATTAGTATAGGTTATACTATAACTACAATATAACATTTATAATTAATAGAATATATAATAACATAATTGTATAATAATCATAATATAATATAGAATATACTGTATTTTATTATATTTCTTCATTATCACATATTACCTATTCATATCACCTTATTAATATTTTACCTATTTCCCTACTAAGCCTAATTTATGTAATCCTAATATATAAAAACTCAGGGTCCGTAACATCCAAAACAACCAAAGGATCAACCGACCGGAAGTCAGTGCTGGGTTGCTACGGCAACTCAGCACTGATTGCTGCCATGGCGGGCACCCCGACCCAGCACTGACTGCCAAGGGGGCTGCAGATCAGGCCCAGAGAGAGGCCTGAAGAGAGAGGCAGGGTCTGATCCGTAGCCTCTGTGGCAGCTGTTGATCAGCACTGCCCTCTCTCTTTCACTCTGGGCATGGCCAGCAGCCGTGTCTCTCTTTCTTTCGGGCCTCCCCTGGGGCTGCTAATCAGCCCTGCCTCTTTGATCAGGCCTGTTGATAGGCCCAGAGACACTGACTGGCATAGAAACCGACCAATCATAACCAAATCTGGGTGAAGTGTGAGCAGCCAATGGCTGCCTAGGAAGAAGAGCTTTTGACACTGACTGGCATAGTAACCAACCAATCAGAACCTAATCTGGGTGAACTGTGAAGGCAGAACCTAAGGTGGGGGCTGAGGAGGAGTTTTAAGGGCAACAGCTATTTGGTGTAAGATGTAAGAAAGTGGTTCAATTTTTTAATGACCGGTTTGGCAGTATAGTGCATGTGGCTGGCTATCAGTCCAGATATAGAGATTATGTAGAGCATCTTCTCCTACTGAAAAAGGCTTCCTCCAGCCCCGCCATTTAAGCAATCCTGTCCTATATCATCTATCTATACTACTAAAAGGGTAATATGCTAATTAGGCCGGGTTGACTGGCCATCTTCCAGATGTCCGACTTTCTTCCAGACAAAGCCCATGGTAGTGGGGGCCAAGGCAGAGGCAGTTAGGGGCGATCAGGCCAGCAGGGGAGGGCAGTTTGGGGTGAGATCAGGCCTCCAGGGGAGGGCCATTGGGGGCGAGATCAGGTCGGCAGTGGAGGGCAGTTAGGGGCGATCAGGCAGGCAGGCAGAGGCAGTTAGGAGCAATCAGGCAGGCAGGCAGAGGGGTTAGGAGCAAGCAGGCAGGCAGGCAGGCAGAGGCAGTTAGGAGCAATCAGGCAGGCAGGCAGGTGAGTGGTTAGGAGCCAGCAGTCCCCGATTGTAAGAGGGATGTCCGACTGCTGGTTTAGGCCTGATCCCTGGGAGGAGTCCCTGATTGGAGAGGGTGCAAGATGGGCTGAGGGGAACCCCCTCCCCCTCACCATGCATGAATTTCGTGCACCAGGCCACTAGTATCTAATATAATATGTGGACTATCCTAGGATAATATATGTAACTAGAGGCCCAGTGCACAAAATTTGTGCACGGAGGGGGGGGTGTCCCTTAGCCCAGCCTGCACCCTCTCCAATCTGGGATCCCTCAAGGGACATCCGACTGCCCTCTCACAATCCAGGACTGCTGGCTCCCAACTGCTCACCTGCCTTCCTTCCTAATTGCCCCTAACTGCTCCTGCCTGCCAGCCTGATCAACCCCTAACCACTCCCCTGCCAGCCTGGTTGATGCCTAACTGCTCCCTTGCCAGCCTGTTTGCCCCCAACTTCCCTCCTCTGCTGGCCTGGTCACCCCTAACTGCTCTCCCCTGCAGGGTTGATTGCCTCCAACTGCCCTCCCTTGCAGGCCTGGTGCCTCCCAACTGCCCTCTCCTGCTGGCCATCTTGTGGTGGCCATCTTGTGTTCACATGGGGGCAGGATCTTTGACAACATGGGGGCAGCCATATTGTGTGTTGGAGTGATGGTCAATCTGCATATTACTCTTTTATTAGATAGGATAGAGGCCTGGTGCAGGGGTGGGGGCCAGCTGGTTTGCCCTGAAGGGTGTCCCGGATAAGGATGGGGGTTCTCTTGGGGCGTGGGGCGGCCTGAGCAAGGGGCCTGTGGTGGTTTGCAGGCCAGCCATGGCCCCTGGCGACCCAAGCAGAGGCCCTGGTATCTGGAATTTATTTACCTTCTACAATTGAAACTTTGTAGCCTGGAGCGGAGCCATGCCTCCTGCTCGCTCCATGGCCAGCAGCCATTTCTGTTGGGGTTAATTCACCTTCTATAATTGAAACTTTGAGGCCTGAAGTGGAGGCCTAGGCCGGCCAGGGTAGGTGGAAAGCTTGGCTTCCTCTGTTGCCAGGGCAACCCTGGCCTACTCTCTCCAGCTCCGTGCTGCCGCCATTTCAGTTTGGATTTGTTTACCTTCTATAATTGAAACTTTGTAGCTAGAGTGGAGGCTTAGGCTGGCAAGGGCAGGCAGAAAGCTTGGCTTCCTCTGTTGCCTGAGAAACCTTGCTCTCTGTGGCTGTAGCCATCTTGGTTGGGTTTATTTGCATACTCGCTCTGATGGCCTGGTGGGCGTGGCTGGTGGGCGTGGCTTGTGGGTGTAGCAAAGCTACGGTCAATTTGCATATTACTCTTTTATTAGGTAGGATATCCTTAACATATGAAATAGATCCCAACCAGGTAATCCTCAACAATGGTCCAGGTTTACATCCAGGCATGAAACAAGAGCTGCTACCTCCAGTTATGGCCTTTGGTGATTGGCCTCACCCCCATTTCTGCACCATGAGGTACCTTTGCAACTAGCTTTGGTGAAGATGCCTGTGGGTATTTTTTCCTTTATCTCTTCTAGTTTTTGTAATGTGGAAATTTGTAGACCAGACCAAAAATCTATTCTTTGATTATTGGCAATTTCCTTTTTTTTTTTTTTTTTTTAAAGCATTGCTTGTACTTTAAACAGAAGAAGGAAAATCAACATTGGCCTTATAGTAATTTCAAGTAATTAATAAGAAGCAATTTGTTCACTTTATTGTTATTTAGTTGATCTAAAATTATCAATTATTAATGGGGAAATAAAATAGCCTCAGTGACAAAATTACAAAAACATATTTATCTGTAGTTAAAAAATTATGATATGTTTATAAGTTTAAAGGACTCAAATTTATCATATTTTCAGATTTGGGAGTCATACTTCTAAGAATCTATCTTGAGAAAAATTATTAGGAATGGTGATGACAATTTATGCACAGATTTATTAATTCTAACTTATAATAGTAAAAAATCAGAAACAAAATGAAGGCCCCTAAACAGAGAAATGGTTAAAATAGTACTTTACTATTTGTATTACAATTGTAAAGCTGGCCTTATGGGACATGAATAGTAATCCCTACCAGTGTGTGGAGGAAGTCGTCATTTTGCGTAGAGCCAAGATTCATGAACATCTGAGGGAGTTCTTAGAGAAAAATAGAACCATATTATAATTAGTTTTGAGATAGACAGTGAAGTTCCTAATAGATTGGACAGAAAAAAGATTGGTCAAAAGAAGCCTAAAATAAGAAGCACTGAAATGAAACCTTTTTAACTAAAAGTGAGTCATGGTGGGTAGTCATGTCCTAGGCCCGTGGTCGACAAATTGCGGCTCGCGAGCCACATGCTGCTCTTTGGCCCCTTGAGTGTGGCACTTCCACAAAATACCACAGCCTGGGCGAGTCTATTTTGAAGAAGTGGCGTTAGAAGAAGTTTAAGTTTAAAAAATTTGGCTCTCAAAAGAAATTTCAATCATTGTACTGTTGATATTTAGCTCTGTTGACTAATGAGTTTGCTGACCACTCTCCTAGGCCAATATCTTCCTTGACAAAGGTCAATCTTTACCTTAACTGAGCCTGCCTATTGTCTTTTTTGCACCTATGATAACATACCTTTGAAAGGTCAGAGTAATCCCTTTTTTTTTCAGATTCCTCCAGGCACAACCTCCCACCAGAACAGGAGACCATCGAACCCATCATTATTATCTTGTTTTCCCACACACAATCTCTGTGTACTGAAAATATTAATTGTTAATTATCCTGTATTCACCAATGCGAAAGAAGTATGTCTCTCTCCAT
The DNA here is from genome assembly GCF_027574615.1 of Eptesicus fuscus. Taxonomy (NCBI): domain Eukaryota; kingdom Metazoa; phylum Chordata; class Mammalia; order Chiroptera; family Vespertilionidae; genus Eptesicus; species Eptesicus fuscus. The sequence goes on from NC_072486.1 coordinate 49,907,328, forward strand.
TTTACCTTTTTATCCAATCCCAGAGATTTCTCCACTTTGCTTTCTACCCCCTGTCTCCCTAATTTATTACCAATGAATTTCATGTAACCCTCTTTATGTCTTCTTCTTTGATTGTAATGTATAAAATAAGAATTAAAACTGCCATTCTCTGAAGCATTTTCTGAATCTCTTGAGATTGGTTCAAATAAACTCATAAAAATTCTCTAAAAGAGAAGGCTGGAGAAACAATGATTTGCCGGGAATTCAAGAAAAGAAAAAAAAGTTGACAAGGCATTACCTTGCTATGGCAAATAAAATAGTGGAACAGGGCTTGTGAGTCAAATGGGGTTAGTGTTTCCAAATACAGCACAGGGCCTCTTGAGCTTGTCTGATACAGACATCCTGGCTGCAAAAAGCTCTCTGGGGGAAATGATACTGTATCATTTCTGAGCCAGCTAGATGAATGAATATAGCTCACCATGGATAATTTGAACATGTACATCAAAAAAAAAAAAAAAAAGAAGTCTGGTCACATGTCTACCTGTTATGTTTATTTTAAATTTAGTTACAAACATATTTAAAAATATTCTGTTAAGCAATGTATTACTATAAAAAGGTAATTTTCTACTATCACAGTTTATGAGTTAATTTTACTCAAATTCTTCTCTTTAAATTTTGATATCAGCATTTTGTCATCATTATAGCCAATTTTTGAGTCATCTATCACAGTTTTAATAGCACTTTATCTTCAATTCTCGTACAAGTTGTTTTAAGTACTGCACTTTTTAAAGTATGTGTATGATACAATTTCTGAAAATATTACCTAATTTCCTAAATGACAGGCAATAATTTATAAAACATTACATTTTGATTTTTTTCAAGAATCTCATTGTCCTGATTTGCACAGGGTGATTAATTTTAAACTCATCATGTATATAGTGATATCCAACATTTGTAAGCAAAAGCTTAAATAACTAAAAAAAATTACCACATATCTATTAAATGATTTTCCCATTGTTTTACCTATATTGTGACTGAGAACAAGGGAGTTTATATGACTACGAGAAAGAAAATGAATGTATATTTCTCTCAATTCAAAGTGGGTAGAAGATGATTCCTGATTTTTCTGACAGGGATTGTAAATGATTGTTATTTGTCAAATCAGTAGCTAAACATCAGGTACCCAACAAACCTGTTGAGCTGTTCTAATGAAGGTGTCACATCCAGCTCAGCAGCTGTGACTGGGGCCTCCACTTGGATAAGTTTATGGTGGTTCACCATCATCTAATATTTTCCACCTGAGTTTTTTAGGGGCCAGACTTCAGAGACACAGGCAGATGTAATGGTAAGGCAGCCAATAAAAAAAGGTTGTCTCCATGGACAGTTGGATGATTAATTTCACTGGGGGAATTGGGGATTTATCTCATCTCAGGGTATTTACATCCCAACTCTTATGAAACATTGAGCCCTGGCCAGTGTGACTCAGTTGGTTAAGCTTTGTCCCACACACCGAAAGGTCCTAGTTCAATACCCAGTCAGGGCACATAACTGGGTCTAGGATCAATCCCCAGTAGGGGGCATGCAGGAGGCAGCCAATAGATGTTTCTGTCTTTCTCTCCTCCCCCCCTTCCCTTTATCTTCTTTCTGCTCCCTCTAAAATCAATAAAAACATCCTATATAATAAAGAGCTAATATGCTAATTAGAACAAACAGCAGAATGACCATCCAGATGACCTTCCAGTCAAAGCTGGGGTTGTGAGGGCCGGCCAGGGCAGCCGGGGCTGCGAGGGCCGAGCCCCTTGCACGAATTTAGTGCATTGGGCCTCTAATATATATATATTATATATATAAAGACACATTAATTTGGTGCTCTGTGTGTGGTTAAGGGGTGGTACAGGTAATTTTCTGACACATCCATCCCTTCATACAAGCAGAAATGAGGTTTCGGTAGTAAGAGAAAGCCCTCTGTCAAAGAAATGTAGGTGATTGCAATTTGTAGGCTGACATAATTTAGAGTATGAATGAGAAGATGTGAGCATGGCCACAACAGAGCCTCTTTCACACCCTACACTCTATAATCAAGGTCTAATTCCCTCACATTGGCGACCACCTCACCCATTTCCATGAGATGCCAGGCATGCCCATGTTTCTGCTCTTCCATGGTTAAGGTTGCTTCATCAGATGCACAATGTAGTCAAGAAAAGTAGATGCTAAACTTTTTTTTAATATCTTGCTTGGAGAGGCAAGGTTTATCAAGAATAGGGTTATTAATGTTTTTGACAAGTATAAGACTTTTTTCATGCTATTTTATCATAGAAGTTGCTGTTTACTAAGGGAAAAAATGAAACTTGGTCTTCATTTTTTTACCTTTTAAGGTAGAAATGATTATAATAGTCTATGAAAAGTTACCTATTCTTACACCAAATTTTCTAAAATATATGAATGTAAATAAACTTTGGGAGATCATGACCATATAATTTGAAGCTTCTGGCGATATGCCTTCAATGACTCTCAAAATGAGGGGTAAGGGGATGTGATATCTTCTAATGATAATGCAGTCTTTTTGAAGATGGATTAAAATAGAAGCCAATCAGTCCTAAATACTAGTAGTACCGGTATTGTCAGTCTTATGAGGCATAGTGGCTAAATAAGTAGCTATTAAAGAGTGGATCAGCTTATTGATCTATGCAGTTGCATGAATTGTAAGTGTGAAGTTCATTTATAAATGGTTCATTTATAAATGACTTAGCATAGCACATGAATACAGGAAAATAAAATATGCTGTTGCTATATTTTTGATGCTAGAGTAATATAAGTTGATCTATGCAGTTGCATGAATTGTAAGTGTAAAGTTCATTTATAAATGATTCATTTATAAATGACTTAGCATAGCATATGAATACAGGAAAACAAAATATGCTGTTGCTATATTCTTGATGCTAGAGTAATATGTTCTAAGTTCAATTAACATAAATGCACTACATATAAAAAATTGTGTATTTATTTAGTAACTGACCAAGTTATCATACACTTTATGATGCTGGTACTTAATGTCATTGGAAGACATATTTTTAATAATGTCAAAATCATACTGTTAAAAGAAAAGATCTTGAGTGATATTTAGGACAGGTAATGAGTCAGAATGCAACTGGGAAATTAAGTCAATCTAATTACCTGAAATAGAATGTACTATAGGGAATTGTTACACAGGTGATGGATATACTGAAAATCCAAACAGCAGATGGTGAGCAATCCAGAATTTAGCAACATCAGGAAGCTGCAAAACCCCTAAACTAGAGCAAGCAAAGAAAGAAATGTTTACACCGAGGCCCAGGGGAAGAATTACCTACTGGTACAATGCTAGGCTTGTCTGGCAGTGACAGGAAATAATGAGAGGCATTCATTGCTGGAGACCCCACCTAAGGCCAGCAGCCAAGAGAGAAACAACCTAGCTTCTCCATGTCTTCCTTCTCCCCATCTCCCACTGTCCAGTCTTCCACCAGGGCCTACCATTGGGCAAACTAGCAAGAAGCAAGCTGGCATGGATGCCTAGGAAATGTCTGCAGAGGAGAGGAGAAGAGAGGAGGACAAGAGGCAAACATGTAGACGCAAGAGCAAAGAATTGGCATGAGAAAGACATGAGTTTCAATCAAAAGAAAGAACTAGATGTATTTATATGGTACTATATGGTTGATGGATTGCAAGAAATAATAGAAGGTCTGGCTAAGGGCCAGCTTCACTTTGCTGAGGATTATGTAGATAAGTCCAAATCTGAAGAACTTTGTTTTTGGTGCCATTTGAGGATACTGGGTTCAAGAGCAGAGATTGGCATGAAGAAGGCTGTCGTGGTCACTGAAGAGCCCATAGGACAATGCCAATTAAGAAGAGCCCAGGCCCCTTTGTTTTATTGGGTTGGATGTTGGAAGTCTTGGTGAATTCAAGATGCCAAGCCCAGAGATGCTTCTTATGTCTGTGGCCAGTGAATAGAAATGGGAGTTATAAGTGAGATTTTCTTTTATGGGAAGAATAACACGGGAAAAGTATATCACTGTCTCTATTATCAGAAACCAGCATTTTACAGTCAAAATGATCAACATTTTTATTCATGGTTTAGTTGTGCATTGGAATCTGAAAGTTATTTAGAAACAGAAAATATATTTTAACAATTTTTCTTTTTAAATTAAATTATGCAAACATTATTTGAAATGATTAGAAATTTTGATAAATTGTATTACTGTTCCCAAGAATTTGCTGCCCTTCCCTGTAGAAGGGTTATTGGCCTGGTTTCTTTGCAAGTCAATGTGGATGGTAGAGTTCTCAGTGGAAAACAGGTTCTTCCACGGGATTGAGAGGAAATAAATCCAAGGATCCATGCACAGGAGATGGTGATGTGGCAAGGTTTATTTATGACGCAGTATCAAAAGCGTTCTCCTGGCTTTTCAATGTCCCATCTCTCTCCGTCCCTCCGTGGAAAAAGTTGGACCGTGTCTTTCCCAGGCCTGCTTCATAGTCCTTTGGGGCCTGCCTGTATTCTGCAGGCCCCAGGTGGCCACTAGGCCTGCACTGTAACGTGCTCCCTGGTGGGAGAGAACTTGAGCGGGGGAGGGGGGAGAGGTTTGTTCTTCTGGGGTTATTTTTCAAAATAACCAGTTAACTTTCCAAGGTTTCACTGGCTTGCATTGGATTCCACGCCGTACCCCCTAAGTAATAATCCCCTTCTCAGGTTAGACTGACAGTCCTCTTTGGTCAAGCACCTCCCCTGCACCATTTTGATTTTATTGCCCATGTGTTTACCTCCCTCTTTGTTCTATCCCTTCCACCAGTGATCTGTGGGGAACGGACTGGTGGTTCCCTGGGGGAGTGTGAAGCTGTAGCTTCCCAGTGAAGCAAACAGGCCTCTGCTTCCCAGCTGAATATGACCAACAATGTCTGGTTCTGCTTTGGCTTCCTTTTCCGTCAATAATTAGCTAAGGGTTATTGGCCTGGTTGCCTTTGCCAGTCAGTGTGGTTGGTAGCATTGTGTACCACTTCTAAGCAGAGCAATTAAAAGCCATCATGTGGCTCTGTCACTGATTTTGTCCCTTTGCCCTGAGATTGTCCTATCAAAAACAAGGTACAGCTGACCCATGAAAGACATTTAATCTGATTGACAAAAACAAAAACCAAACAAACAAAAAAAACCTCTCAAAACCCTGTTTGTTATAAACCACTGAGATTGTGGTTGTTGCAGCTATTGCAGCTTAAGTGAGAGGAAATGACTGATGGCAACATTGAGCATCTTCTATTCTTCTCAGTGGAACGATTTAGGTAACCCGTCTCCATCTGGTTAGTTCCTGACCATCTTTAAGATGCCATTGAAGTTACATTTCTCCAGGCAACATTTTCTTAACCCCCACCCCAAGATTAGACTAGCTTTCTTTGTTTTACGTAATGTAAAATTATATTTGATTTATTTGAAATCAACCATATTTTTTGCATTTTATCTCAAGTCCTATTTAATGTTTTAGTTTACTCCAAGGGCCATTTCATTGTCCCTGAGAAACTACACTTCCAGGCAGTCCTTTTGTCATAATTATTAAATTATTCATCAAATTCTCTATATCCATTTTTCTTTATAATTATGCATGTTATTTGAGCAATTAGAGTCACAGAACATGATGGTCTCTTTTTTTCCTTTTTATTGAATTTATTGGGGTACTCTGGTTAACAAAATTATACAGGTTTCAGTTGCACTATTCCACAGCACATCATCTGTACACTGTAGTGTGTGCTCACCACCCCAAGTCAAGTCTCCTTCCATTCCCATTTATGCCCCCTACACCCTCCTCCACCTCCTCCCATACCCCTAGCAATAACATAGCTATCATATCACCCATCTGACATTTTATGCAATTTAAAATATATCTGTATTTGTGCTTATTAGGTTCCTAACATTCTCCTTTCTCAAATATTTTTATTAAGATATAATTGACATACAATACTATATTAGCTTCAGGTATACAACGTAATGATTCAAACTGTGTGTATATTGCAAAATGATCACCACAATAATTCTAGTTGTCATTCATTACTATACATAGGTACAAAATATGGGTTTTTTGAGAGAGAACTTTTAATATTTACTCTCTTAGGAACTTTCAAATATGAAATACAGTATTATTAACTATAGTCACCAGGCACAATTAATTTTTAAATACATGAATGTCTTTAAAGTAAATATATAACAAAATATAACACTGTTTATATTACCTATTGGGATTGCAAACAATTTCAAAAGCATTATTTTTCAAAATTTAAGATTCTGCTCTGTCTAATCCATAGTGCTAATGAATTTTGGGGAATGTTTGATTTATACTATTTCATTTCCTCTGACCTAAGGGCCACAGACTTGCACTTATTGATTTAATTTGGAGAGAGCCAGGTGTCTGGAGACCTCTAACTTTATCTCATGCCAATCTTATGCCTTTCACCTTTACTGATGAAAAGCTTCAGCTTTTCATTTCTTAGGGATGATATATATATTGACCAATCAATTCATACTCAGAATAATTCACAGTTTATGTTAAAGAAAAGATCCTCAATCACAAATGACATTAAAATAAAATTAAAATGGTTTATGTCTTCATATGCTTCTGTTGTTGGTAGAAAGATAATATTTTTTGGAATTTGTGTTGAGGTAGAAAAAATTTCAGTGGTTTTAATTTCTCCCTCATCTAAGTGTAGAGAGAGAATGGAGAACTTTGTTTTAGGTAGTAATCAGTTAATTAAAATCTTAATAGCATTTTTCATAAAAGTACTAACCTTCACTATCTTTCTCCATTAAAACTACTACTTTTAATTATCTCCATTAATCATGACTATTAATGACATACCAGATACAATGTGTCTTACCTACTTGACAAAACAGGAAATGAAGAGGCCTGTCATCCCCATTTGGTAGAATCTAAATGAGCAGAGGATATTCTTGTTTGAGTCCCAATGACACAATTATAGATGCTGTCATTATGAGGGTGTTTCCTTCTTTCTTGTATAATCTCCTGGACATTCAGACAAACTATTTTGTAGTCATTTGGAAGAAATTGGAAGAAATAAGATAAAAGTAAGAAAACACACACAAATAACTCTAAAGTTAATGTTAAGGGGAAATTTAAATGAAGTATAGTGAGATGGCTATGAAAAGAAAACAGAAAATTGGATCATCATGATACATAGTTTTCTTTTATACAGATAAATTCAGTTACCTAAGGGAATGGAAGTTGCTAAGGAACGTATTTAGTCATCAAATAATGGCATATAGCATTTGAAGTGAATTGTGTGTCAGGAAAATGTTAACACTAAAAGTTTTTGTATATATTACATTGCCATGTTAAAAGACATGTCAAACATTAAAATAATTTACGTAAATATTTTAAGCCATGTTTAAATGAAAAGAGAAAAATACAGGGCTCATATCTATTCTACTTTATGACAATTAATGTGTGTGTACATTATTAGTTTAGAGCAGTGGTCGGCAAACCGCGGCTCGTGAGCCACATGCAGCTCTTTGGCCCCTTGAGTGTTCTAACGTCACTTCTTCAAAACAGACTCGCCCAGGCCGAAAACCGACTTCTGCACATGGGCCAGGAAGTTTCAATCGCACTGTAGATGCGTGCCCACACATGGTATTTTGTGGAAGAGCCACACTCAAGGGGTCAAAGAGCCGCATGTGGCTCGCGAGCCGCGGTTTGCCGACCACTGGTTTAGAGCATAAAAATAAATCCATTTAGTGTATATGTGTTTTTAACATTACCCTTCTGAACAGAAAGAACAAAGGGAAAGTGACTCATATATTAACATTAATAAGTATTAATTACTTGAATTAGGTATTGAAAAGATAGTGGGGATAATGATGAGACATCTATTCAGGTGGTAAGATCATTATTTCTTTATCACTCAGCAACATTTTAATTTCAAGCCCCATATTCTCTGTGGTACCAGAAAACATATTCATCAATTCTAGGTAAATTCAGTATTATAGGTGTAAGCTCAGTCTTTTCAGAATTCTCCCATTCTATCCCACCTCACTCTAGTCTGAACAGCTCTTCCTTGTATGTTATTCTAGGATCCTACTCTGGGGAGTTTGGATGGTTCGAGCAGCATTTCCACCTTGATTGTCCTCGTTTGTGTCTACTAGTATGTGCTTTGACCCATCCAGTCCTCCCAGTGATCTGCAAACACAGGGGTCTGCTGAGATACTCAATTGTTATTCAGGCTTTGCCTATGGAGTTCACACAGCATCACTGCTTCATATCCTTGTTCCAAATTAAACAGTCTTCTGGTCTGTTAGTTCTCTCTCCACTAACCTCCATGCCTTCCTGTAGGCTCCAAGAGGTTTTGGATGTCCTTCCATCCTCCCTGAAGTCACCTGTCAAGCAATGCCGCCTTACCCAGCAGGTCTCCTTTCCTCCCATCTCGCCTTGTCACCTCTGTACTTCAGATCTCATGCCTTGATTTTTGCTTTGGGGCAGCTGCTGCCTGTTACTTACAGTAAAATATTAAATTATATTTCTAAAAATTGTCTTCCCAAATGCCTTTAAGGTTTTCCAGTATTTGAATTGTTTGCATATTTATTTTCCCAATCTTGAAATGAGAAATCAAGAAAATGCTTCCTCTACCAAGTCCCCTCCCTGGCCCCCACCCTTTTTCTACTTCATACAGGCTGTCAGGAATCAAAGCCCCTCCAAAATGCTTCCATGGAGGTCAAGTTCAGAGACACTGAAGTAAACTTCTAGCTGCCATGGCCATAGCAGTCTTGGAGGATACTGTGAAAATCAAATTATCTTTCTAGAGTTCAGACTCAGGAACATACTTAGATACCACCACAAGCTCACATGGGAAGTCAACGATCACTGTTAAGGGAAGGATGTTATTTTTCTCAGCAGATATTTCATAAGAATATAGATCAGTCTCTTAGTTGCAAAGGAATGTAGATATGCATTGTTTATTTAAAAATACATTTTTAAAAAGTGACAGGGAACATATACTGGAAGAGCTAGCTTACAATTATTCTCCCAGTGCCTGCTTAGTGAGTTTGGGCATGAAAATACCTTTAAAATGCTATCAAGACTACTCTCACAAAAGACACTAAAGTGAAATGTTACACATTTATCTGAAACTTTGATAAAACAGGTTACTACAAGGTGAAAGAATGCACATATATTATCCCATTCCTGGGGCTTCAAAAGTTGAAAATATCCTGTTTAAGCACCCAGGGTACACTATTATGTTTTGTGAGCCTGAGCAGACATACACATCAATGATTTAGTTACAATAAACAATTCCATAGAATATGAATGGGTTTTTAATTCAAAATCTGAGAGCTGAACCAAATGTTCTAATGACACCCTTTAAGTAACTTATTTATGTGAAATATTCATTATATGTATTTCTCTTAATTCCTCTGCTCATTTCCTTTTTACTCATCAGTATTCTTTAGAGTTAATATGGTCCATTACAATGTTTTAGAAATAACTAATGTGCTCCATTTTAGTCCTGGAGTTATTTCAGACAGTGCATTGAAAATTCAAACCAAAAGCCTGAAGCAATTCTATTAGATTTTGGACACTAAAATATCGTATTAGAAAGACTAGGCCAGAGAAATTCAAATAGATTTTTTAGTAGTTCATCTACAGCTATTTTTAAATGCATGAATTTTCAGGTGTCAGTGTAATAAATCTACTTGTGCCAAAAAAATGCCCATTACAGGTTATTAAAAATGTGGTTATTAAAATTCACATGTTAAATGAATCATTTTATTCATATACTTGGCATTCTTTTTGTATGTTCAAATATTGGTAAATCTTTAATCCACCAAGTGTCAAGAATTGTGCTTCATCTGAGGTAGAAATTAGCATTCTATTTATTTGGTGTTTCCTTGTAAACTATCTAACTTAAAAAAAAGCAAAAGCGATGAAGATAATATCAATGTGGAATTCACTCACTATAAAAATATTTTCATAAAATCTAAAAACAACTCAGTAGAATTTGAAGTTCACCCAAAATTGGCACAGGAAGATCTCAAAGGTTTGAGGATATTTTTACCCTCAGATCTTTGTAAGAAAGGCATGAAACAGGTGAGATTATTAATTTCTCACAGATTCTATATAATATAATACGTAATTTAAAAAAATATGTGCCCCCTAAATCTACAAGCAGAGTAAAGAAGCAGGAAGAACAGGCAATGCACCTTATTTCCAAACTATAAAAGTCATAGAACTGTGAATTTAAAAAAAAAACCTCAATAAAAATAGTCAGAAAATTTATAAGATGTGGTCCCTGCCCTTAGCTATTTCTTTTCCATAAAAACTGAAAGTAAAACTCATATGCATTTTATTATTCATAAAAATGAGCCATTGTTGATGGCTTAGCAAACAGAATGACAAAGGGGAGGAACAAAATGCTGTGAGAAAAGCAAGATAGTTGATCCAGGAACTAACAGAAGCAACTTTTTCTCACTTATATGATTTTAAATACCTGTTTCTATCAGAAAACAAAATAAATGTTTGTAGGCCATTCAGGGGCTGGGTGAAAAAAAAGGTGAAGGTGATAGCTAGAGGGAAAGGGGGTGGGAGGAGGTGGAAGAGGGCAAAGAGGGGAAAGTGGGGACTAAAGGAACTTTACTTTAGGCAATGGGCGCATGATGCAGTGTTTTATTGAGTTGTACACTTGAAACCTGTATGGTTTTATTAACCAATGTCACCCAAATACATTCAATAAAAGAGAAAGAACACACTAGCAAAAAAAGTAAACACACTAGCAAATTTGGATTTAGAGACTTTCACTACAGTTATTTTATTTTGATGAAAATAATGTGCTGCTGTTTAAGGACCTATTTATATATTTTTAACTTTGAATATGGAAATAATTTTAAACTTACAGGAAAATTGTAAAAATAAAATTAGTACAAAGAACATTCATATTATTCTTTATCTAGGTTCATTTATTGCTAATATTTTACCTCATTTATCACTCGCACACTTTATTTACACACACACACACACACACTCAGATATATAGTGATACACATTATGCATATATAACTTGCACAGACATAATTTGTCTGAATCATTTAAATAATAACTAACAGAGATTATGGCTTCTTACCCCTAAATACTGCTGCATATATTTCCTAAATATAGCGATATTCTCTTACATAACCACAGTACTGCTACCATCCTCAAAAACTTTAACTTGGGCATGACATCAATGCTGGAAAATATTTTAATCTAATTTACCATTCATAGTTTCATATTTCAATTTTGACAGATGACCCAATAATATCATACATTATAGGAGTTCTTTTTTCTGTCCTGTACAGTATCCATTCAAGCGTCATGGATCATATTTAGTTGTCATATCTCTTTAGATTTCTTTAATCTGGTATATCTCCACAGCCTTTCTTTGTCTTTTATGACATTAATATTTTTTTGAAGAATGAAGTTCCCCCTTCTTTGGTATGTAATAGAAACATTCTCATTTTGTGTTATCTGGTGTTTATTTGTGATAGATTAGACATTTTCATTCAGATCAGGGTTACTGCACAGGTGGTGTGTTTCAAAGTATCGTGTCTGAACACATGATATCCATCTGTCCCTTGCTGGCAAAATTTGTTTTAGTCACTTAAACAATTATGTTTATGTATAATTAACTCCCCCACCCCCCACCCCGTAACTAACAAGGAATCAGTGAAGAGAAACTTTAAGACCTTGAAAATATCCTGCTTTTCATAAAAAAAATTTATAGCATTCATTGATAATTCTTTCCTGGCCCAATCCCTCCTCTGATGATAGCAAAATAGTGATTTTCTTCCCTACCCATACCTAAACTTTTACCAGGTACCCTTCCTCACTCTCCTTGAGGAAAAGACCTCCCTTCTCTCTTACTTATATATGTTTGTATGTATATATTTTTTCATCTACCTATTATCAATCTACAGTCATGATTTTTTTTCATGGCTTTATAATTAATTACTGTACTTAATCTGTATAATGATTCCAGTGTTGACTGGTGGGAACTCTTTACCAGACTTTTGCATCGTATATCATGTCCCCATCTGCTTTTCTTTAAATTTATTTTTTATTTTGAGCACTTTTTTACTTTATGAAACATCATTACACTTCAGTTTCTCCTTGTAACTACTCTTCCTAAACCTTGGAATCAACCAATATCTGAGCACTTCTGGTTCAAAGACCTGCTCTAGACGTCAGTTTGCTCGTTCAGACTCCCAGGTCACTGTGGACACTTTTCTGAGCTGGCTCCAAATGAAGCACTAGATGTTAGTAGTAATGATAAATATTGTGTATTTATTTACTACATGTCGGGCAGTGCTACTGGCTTTCTATCCTACCTAATAAAAAGGTAATATGCAAATTGACCATACCATAAACACACCCACAAGCCACGCCCACAAGCCAATCAGAGCAAGTATGCAAATTAACCCAATCAAGATGGCTACAGCCACAGAGAGCAAGGTTTCCCAGGTAACAGAGCAAGCCAAGCTTTCCGCAAGCTGTTGCAGGCCTAAGCCTCTACTCAAGCTACAAAGTTTCAATTATAGAAGGTAAACACATTCAAACAGAAATGGTGGCAGAATGGAGCTTGAAAGAGCAGGCCAGGGTTGCTGCCGGCAACAGGGGAAGCAAAGCTTTCTGCACACCCTGTCCGGGCCCAGCCTCCGCTCCAGGCTACAAAGTTTCAATTGTAGAAGGAAAATAAATTCCAGATACCAGGGCCTCCACTTGGGTTGCAAGGGGGCGTGGCCGGCCTGCAAACCACCACAGGCCCCTCCCTCAGGCCGCCCCATGCCCCAAGGGAACCCCACACTGATCAGGGACACCCTTCAGGGCAAACCAGCTGGCCCCCACCCCTGTACCAGGCCTCTATCCTATCTAATAAAAGAGTAATATGCAGATTGACCATCACTCCAACACACAATATGTCTGCCCCCATGTGGTCAAAGATCCTGCCCCCATGTGGACACAAGATGGCCACCACAAGATGGCCAGAAGGAGAGGGCAGTTGGAAGGCACCCGGCCTGCAAGGGAGGGCATTTGAGAGGGACCAGGCCTGCAAGGGAGGGCATTTGAGAGGGACTAGGCCTGCAAGGGAGGGCAGTTGAGATGGACCAGGCCTGCAAGGGAGGGCAGTTGGAGGTGATCAACCCTGCAGGAGAGGGCAGTTAGGGGTGACCAGGCTGGCAGAGGAGGGAAGTTGGGTGCAAACAGGCTGGCAGAGGAGCAGTTAAGCATCAACCAGGCTGGCAGCAGAGTGGTTAGGGGGTGATCAGGCTGGCAGGCAGAAGCGGTTAGGGGCAATCAGGAAGGCAGGCAGGCAAGCAGTTGGGAGCCAGCAGTCCTGGATTGTGAGAGGGATGTCCCATATTGGAGAGGGTACAGGCTGGGCTGAGGGACGACCCCCCTCCGGGCACAAATTTCGTGCACCGGTCTTCTAGTTAGTATATATTAATCCATGTATAGAACATTAATTTACAAAGTAAGTGTTGCTATCTCTATATTACAATGATAAAATGATATCCTCTACAATTGGGTAACTTGTCCAAAGCCATTTAAAAAATAATTCCCAGAGCCATTTAGGAAATTAGTTTTACTTATTAGCAAATCAGGTCCTTTATACCCAGTTTTAATGCTATATAAAACTATATTAACAGAATCTGAGTATAATCTTAAAGCAAAGATAAGAGGATGAGGCTCACAGGTTGCCTAGGATTTATTGTTAGGCATTTTCCTGAGTAGTCTGTGGATTATTTTGCAAAATATTCAAAAGAATTGCATTTACAACATGAGTGTTGTTTTTTTTTCTTTAAACATCTGAAGGCATGGGTACTTTAAACTACTTTTTCAATGATTACTAACAGGAGGAATAAAGTCAGGTCAGAAGGATCTCATCCAGAATAAGCCCAGTCAGGCTAAACTTATCCAGACACCCAATCTGCCTAAACCGGAATCACAAAACTCCTTAGACATTTTCAGCATGCTTTTTCCAGTTTTGTGGTTTTTCTCATCTACCATGAGTGGACAGATGATGCCTTTTACTTCTTCATGCTGTTCTCCATAGCAGTTTATTATGCCGGAGTCATCTCTTTCTTTTAGTTCTGTCTTCTTTTTCTATAAAACACATACTTGATCACATTACTCCTTCCTTAAAACTGTTCTATGGCTTATGAGAAGGTGACAGTCACAGCTAACAGAATCCTGGGTTTGCTTTCTCTAGGTTCAACTAGCCAGCTTTGCTTTTATCTGAAGCATAAGGTGGTAATTACAGGTAAGCTTTACGGTGAGATAAACCCTGGGCATGGTGCAAGAAACCGTGTGTTTTGGTTCGCCTTTTCTTAATATAAGGCAAACCATACCACTGCCGTGGCCATTAGTATCTTGGACAGCAATAAAATTTACTGTCTATATCACAGAGTTTTGTTATGATGAAATGAGATAATTCATGTGAAGGAGTCTTAGATATTATGAATTTTTATGCAAACATATTGGCATTATTAATATCCAAAGCTGGAGAAAACGCCTCATTTAAATTAATGCCCATAAGAATCATTGCAGGACACTTGAAAGTGTTGTCTCTGGAGATGAACACTTTTATGTACTAGTGAAATCCTTTTTATGGATAGCCTCAATAGCTACCTAATACTTATTGCCACGAATAATTTGATAAATATATTATTAGGAAATTGTAATACAAAGTAGATTTACCATTGTATACAAAACACAGAGTTTATTCTTATATTACTTTTATTTTAGTATTGTGTTATTTTCCATACGAACCACTGTAAACTTACTTTTGTCCCACCCTGTATTTTGTGTGTGAAAACAAATTGTTCATACCAGTTATTGGTAAGAAATACCTGAACAGGTTCCACACACATGGCCTTTAGCAAGGGCCTCCCTGCACCATCTGATTATGATGAATTGTTCCCAACTGGGCAAATAAAAATGGTGATTGCAGACAGTTTGATGGCTAGAAGCTTGGATGACCTGTTGGTGGCTATTGCTAAAATTGCAGCTAACACACTAAAAGGAAGTTTCCTTTGTCACCATGGAAAATCCGTGTCTTAGAAAGAAGTCCCTGGCATAGGAAAGGCTTGAGAATACTGCAGCCCATATCTCTGATGGAGCAGTTGAGACTGAGGTGTCGAGATGAAAGTAGTGTTTTGCAGGGATCAGTGGGGCCACGTGGGGGTGAAGGCCTAGTGTTTAGCTGGAAAGTAGTTAATGAAGTGTAGGAGCTAGGGTTGGTTTGCAGAGTAAAAAAGTAAAAGGTAGAACACAGTCCTTTGATGACAGTGAAGACAAAATTTAGACAAGGTCACATGGCTCTAGAGTGGGGACAGTGAAGAGAGAAGAATCTGGGGTAGAGGCAGAAGTTCTGGCATCAGTCTGTCAAGACTTATAGAATGAAAAGACCAGGTCAAAAGCTCTGAGCAAGAAATCAGAATCCAGCAGGGCTCCTGTGACAAGTATAGATCACTTAGCAATCAGGGACTATGACATGGAAAGAGCCATCTTCTGAAGCAGCTATAAAAAATCACTCACTCCCAAGATAACATTATCGTCTAAAAGTGTGGGCAGTTGAATACTCTTAGGATTGTGTAAGATCAAGATAAATTATATATCGTGCAGGAATTCATCAGAATCACTCCTCAGAGTTCTTCAGTATACAGTACAACCTATGCCCCAGGAATTCAGCTGGGACATCTAAATACTTACCTTGACTTGATAAAATTGCAGAGAAGTGAGGATGATTCCTGAAAAGCAATCCTTGCCTTAATGTGCTATCAACAATTGTCAGGTGTTTAATTTAAAAAAAAAAAAATCTCAGGGTACCACCCGGAACCAATTAATAAAAGTCTATGATAAGGAATCTCAGACATTTTCAATTTTCAAGACTTGTGCAGGTGATTATAATACACTAACATTGAGAAGTTGGATCACAGGGAAGTAGTGCTGAATACCTTGGCTAAATGAGTGGAAACATTTAGGATCACAAAATGATCAAATTTTTTTTGCATTGTTTCAGAGAAAGAAAATGGTAAGGATTAATAATTAAAATTACCAATACATTTGGATATTAAATGTGGGGTAAGAATGGGCCAAGAAGGTGTTAACTGATGGGAAACAGCCTACGTACAGTGACTTAGGTTCTGATGTGGATGTTTATCCTGGGTTCTGCAGGAAAATGGGCATGTCTGAGCATGGGGAGACAGAAGTACATTGCCTAAGGAATAAAAAGAGCTTAACCTTCTTGGTTCATTTAAATCCAGGAGGGAGCAGAAAGAGATTAACTGAAGTACTTATATGCATAACTGATGGACACAGATAATAGTGCATGAAAGCCTTGGTGAGGGGGAGTAGGGAGGAGGGGATCAATGGAGGAAAAAGGGAAACATTTGTAATACTTTCAATAATTTATATATATAAAACACTAATATGCAAATTGACCAAATGGTGGAACAACCAAACAACCGGTCGCTATGACGTGCGCTGACCACCAGGGGGCGTGCACAGAACATGGTGGGTGTCGGCCGCGGTGGGATGGTGGAGCAGGTGAGCAGGGGAGCCAGACCAAGGCGAGGTGCCAGTTGCTGTCATCGGGGCGAGCCTCTGAAGGTTACTGAAAATTCTTTGCTCCGGCGTGCTGCGGTCCCACCCAGCACTCACACCTGCTGCTGGCACCACTCACCTCCGCTGCCAGCACCTGGCACTGGCCCTGATCACTCAGTGGGTAAAACCGGTAGCTGCCGGCCCCAATCGCCCCTCAGGGCTTCTCCACCGCCCCCTACTCCTGGGGGGCGATTGGGGCAGCAGCTGCTGCTTGCACCCGCTGACAGCGCTGAGTGACCCCAATTGCTCCACACAGTCAGTGTGTGGGAACTGTGGCAGGAGGGGGGCTGCTGGCAGACAGGGGACCGGGAGCCGAGGTGGGGGGGAGAGCGGGGGCACCGAGGATGAGACAAGACCTGCCCCTGTGCCCACAGCAGCCTTGAAGCCCACGGTTCCTTTCAAGAGGCACGAATTCATGCACTGGGCTCCTAGTAAATAAATAAATAGATAAGTAAGTAAGTAAGTAAATAAATAAATAAATCCTATGTGAACAGATGGACATAGTCTTATCAATGTTCCAAAAGTAAGATTTATTTTTTTCTTCTTTTAAAAGTGAATTCCCCAAAGTTTATATGCTTTGTGCCTCACAAGCAGAGATTCACTCTAATTCTGGGGGAAATGGTGTTAAATTTGCTTAGAATCTGAATGACTTCCAACTAGGATTGTCTCAAGAAATTTTACATATTTCTCTAAAGTTTAGAGGTGATATTTTCTTAGAACATGGCCACTCAGAAATAAGCCATATACAATCCTAAAAATACAATTTCCTTCATTTCAAGGTATTGCCCAACATATTATTCACTGTAGCTTTTGTTGGTATTTAGAAATTAATTATTCATAGAAATATCTGTCAAGATACTGATATTCTTAGAAAAACTCATTTATTTCTTTATATCACTGAATGATGAAGTAAATACTTTTTTTCTTTTGTTTTTTGTGAAGCCCAAAGTTACTAAGTTCAAAGTTGCAGAAAAATTTTAATTTATGGTAATTGGTACATTTTAGTTTTTCATAATTTTAGAATATTTTTTCACCTTTTAATGTGTATTTTTATTTTTCTGGTGAAGCATCTTTTAGAGTTGGAAGGGTGAGATCTAAATTTTACATCTTATAAATGTTCCAAATTACTTTCTTAATTTCATGTTTTTTTAATTCAAATAAAAATACTTAAAAAAAACATTAATCTCATTATTTATCATGATTCTATGTTTTAGTTATTTAAAAATATATGCCCAATCCAACCTCAGGAGACTAAAAATACATGGCCTCTAGTTTATTACTTTTTGCATTTGTTATTTCATTTAAAAGTATCTGGATTTCACCTTATGACTGCACATTTACAATCTTGACAAAAGCATAAAGACTTAAACCTCTGGTTTGGCTAAAATACTCACTGAGTATAATTTCAGTTCATTTAAGTCCCTTCCAGAAAATCTAATTGAAAAAGTAATGGACAAAATTATATTGCAAGGAATAGTATCTGAAAAATTGGAAAGATCGAAAGGATGATATACATTTTTACTTGGGGAATATTCATCACACTAAAAATAATCTTATATAACAGTCTTAAGAAAAATAGTTGTATACCTGAAACCTATATAATTTTATTAACCAACTAGAGGCCCAGTGCACAAAATTTGTGCACGAGGGGGGGGGGGGGGAGGTATGTCCCTCAGCCCAGCCTGCACCCTCTCCAATCTGGGACCCCTCAAGGGATGTTCGACTGCCCATTAAGGCCCGATCCCAGTAGGATTGGGCCTAAATGGGTAGTCGGACATCCCTCTCACAATCCAGGACTGCTGGCTCACAACTGCTCGCCTGCCTGCCTTCCTGATTGCCCCTAACTGCTTCTGCCTGCCAGCCTGATCGCCCCCTAACCACTCCCCCGCCAGCCTGATTGATGCCTAACTGCTCCCCTGCCAGCTTGTTTGCCCCTAACTGCCCTCCCCTGCAGGCCTGGTCACCCCTAACTGCCCTCCCCTGCAGGCCTGGTCCCCCACCCCACACTGCTCTCCCCTGCAGGCCTGGTCCCTCCCAACTGTCCTTCCTTGCAGGCTCGGTTGCCCCCAACTTCCCTCCTCTGCCGGCCTGATCACCCCTAACTGCCCTCCCCTGCAGGCTTGATCACCCCCAACTGCCCTCCTTTGCAGGCCTGGTCCCTCCCAGCTGCCCTCCCCTGCTGGCCATCTTGTGGAGGCCATCTTGTATCCACTTGGGGGCAGCCATCTTTGACCACATGGGTCAGCCATCTTGTGTGTTGGAGTGATGGTCAATTTGCATATTACTCTTTTATTAGATACGATAGAGGCCTGGTGCATGGGTGGGGGCCAGCTGGTTTGCCCTGAAGGGTGTCCCGGATCAGGGTGGGGGTTCCCTTGGGGCTTGGGATGGCCTGGGCAAGGGGCCTTTGGTGGTTTGCAGGCCGGCCACGCCCCCCAGCGACCCAAGCAGAGGCCCTGGTATCTGTGATTTATTTATCTTCTATAATTTAAACTTTATAGCCTTGAGCGGAGCCAAGCCTCCTGCTTGCTCTGTAGCCACAGCCTTTTTTGTTGGGATTTATTTATCTTCTATAGTTGAAACTTTGTAGCCTTGAGTGGAGGCCTAGGCTGGCCAGGGTGTGCAGAAAGCTTGGTTTCCTCCATTGCTCGGGAAACCCAAGCCTTCTGTTCACTCCGTGGCTGCAGCCATCTTGGTTGGGCTAATTTGCATACTCGCTCCTGATTGGATGGTGGGTGTGGCTTGTGGGTGTAGCGGAGTGATGGTTAATTTTCATATTACTCTTTTATTAGATAGGATGTCATGCTATAAATTCAAGAAAAAAAGAAAAAAAATTTGCTAGCTTTGCTAACTGCACATATTGTAAAGATGGTTGCTGACTACTAGACCAAAGGTCATTTCTGCTGCAATGTTCATAGATGTTTAATAGTAGTCATGTCATTAGAGAATTGATCATGTTTGACATCCCCATCAACATCTATTTAATGATCGTGCCTTTGAGTCATTTTTCTACTATTATACAACCTATACCTTAACCAGTTTGTAATGTCAGAGGGACCACTCCCAGGCAGGTATCAGCATGAAGGTGTGTATGTGTCATAATCCTACTATACACATGAGGTCCATTTATGACCGACATAAAACTGATTCTGAAGATGCTTAGCAGAGAGCAGCTTGGTAGTCACATCCAACATGACAAAAATCAATACAGCAAAGCTGAAAATAGAATGTTCTAGGAGAATGTACTTAATATAATGTGTGCTGTAGATATTATCCACCACCACAGGACCATGTCTGAGGCCATTGTTCCAGATGGGCCCCACAGAAGTGCTGCATCATTCACCTCTCCATCTGGTTCAAAGAGCCAGGAGAGTCACAGTGTAGCCCCAATCTACTGTGCTCTACACAGAAATTCTAAACCAAAAGAGGATTGAGAAAGACCGCATTATTGGTATCTTGTTATTTAAACATTTTAAAGTTTTTTTTATTGAATTTATTGGGTTGACATTAGTTAATAAAATTATATAGGTTTCAAGTGTACAATTCTATGATACATCATCTGTATATTGCATTGTGTGTTCAACATCCAAAATCAAGTCTCTTTCTGTCACCATTTATCCCCCCTTTACCCTGTATTACCTTTTCCCACCTCCCTTTCCCTCTTGTAATTAGCACCCTGTTGTCTGAGTCTATGAGTTTTCTTTTCTTTCCTCCCTCCCTTCTTTCCTTCCTTCCTTCCTTCCTTCCTTCCTTCCTTCCTTCCTTCCTTCCTTCCTTCCTTCATTTCTTCCTTTCTTTCTTTCTCTTTTTTTTCTCAATCCCTTCACCTCCTTAACCCAGCCCCTCCCATATGCCAGCTGTCAGCCTGTTCTCTGTATCTATGAGTCTGTTCCCTTTTTGTTCCTTTGTTTGTTTTGTTCATTAGATTCTACATATAAGTGAAATCATATGGTATTTGTCTTTCTCTGACTGGCTTGTTTCCTCAAAAAATAAAAAGTGGAAATGCCTTAGGACCCAGTAATTCCACTTCTGAAAAAATATTCAAAGAAACCCAAAACACCAATCCAAAAGAATATATGCACTCTTATGTTCATTGCAGCATTATTTACAGTAGCCAATATTTGGAAGCAGCCCAAGTGCCCATCAGTAGATGAGTGGATAAAAAAGCTGTGGTACATTCACATAATGGATCACTACTCAGCTGTAAAAAAGAAGGAAATCTTACTTTTTGTGGCCACGAGTTTGACATGCTTGGTATGGATGGACCTAGAGAGTATATATACTTGAGTGAAATAAAAATGTTTCTTAATTGCCAAATACCTTTCTGTAAAGGCTCAAAAGCTTAATTTTGTTTCTCTCTGCTAAATGTGGGGTACTGTTACTAAAAGAGAAACTAAGCCTAAGGGACTTTGCTTTCCTACCATCTCTGAGTGAATTTACAAGGCATCTCCCATAAACTGTGCACATATCTAGTGTGGGAGATAAAAGAATATATAGGAAATATGGTAAAATGTAAGTCCTAAGTCATTGCAGTAGATGTGAGCAGAAGTCTACAGAGCACCAGGCTGCCCCCTCCCCCATGACAAGGAAAATCCCCAGAGGTGGAGTTAACTTAGTCCTTACATGCCTGGGCTGACCAGCAGACCCTGGACAATGGATGAATGATTACTCTGGCACATGTTTCTGTGAAAGAGATGGCGAAGGGACTCCTTGGCTTGAGAAATCAAATAGGCCCCTTCACCTGCCTCCCCAGGCTTTTATTGTAACAACAGCTTGAACTAAAATCAACTATTAGGTACTATCAGCAGGGTAAGCATCCTTGAGAAGATACATGCATCTGCAGTGTCCTTTAAGCAAGGACGTCTAAAGACTAAACATAAAGATTCCAGAAAAACACCCAGGGGATCAGACTTGTTTGTAAAAGTCAAGGCAGGGGCAGTCACCTTTGACCAGCTCCCCCTGGACGCCCCCCACCATTCAGAGATTCCTTCTTACAAACTTTCCAACAAGTCTCATGCTTCCTCACACTTCAGGACAATTAGAGTGGGCATGGCCAAGACCTAGAGAACACTGGCATATGCCAAACATTAAACAATAGAGTCTCATCAGTTTGAGAAGGCTCCTTTATGAAATGAGTTTGAGATACCTAATGGGATGTTCACATGTCACTCTAGTTTTGATCTTTTTCATAACCAGACATTAATGACTACAGTGTGAGGCAGAAATTTCAAGTCAGATAGTACCAAGTTAGTAGCACAAATGAGACTTTAATAACTTTGGAAATATGTTCAAATTATTTCTCCTCCTGGTCCCTTAATCTTCTAGTACATAAAAATGGAATAATAATACTTTCATCAGTATTTTGGTGTAAAATCACATGTTGTGTACCTAATGCAGTGTTATTGTGTATTTGGTACATTAGTGATATATCCCCTTTAACTCATATGTATATATAAAGGCTAATATGCTAAGTGTCTGTCCGGGTAATGACATCACATAACAATACCCAGCTTCTTCTCCCTAGCGACTAGCCTCCTTGCAGTTTCTTCAGCCCAGGAACATGACTTGTTTTATAGCCTGGTGGAAATAATTTACACTGTAACCAAATGTCTGTGAAGCGTGTTCCCA
This sequence comes from Eptesicus fuscus, assembly GCF_027574615.1. Taxonomy (NCBI): domain Eukaryota; kingdom Metazoa; phylum Chordata; class Mammalia; order Chiroptera; family Vespertilionidae; genus Eptesicus; species Eptesicus fuscus. The sequence goes on from NC_072486.1 coordinate 49,929,599, forward strand.
TGCCTCATCTCATTTGATCCTCACAGAAGTCCTGGAGTAGATAGATAGGAGACTCAGTGGAATCCTATTTTCTTTTCATTAGTCGGAAAACAGAGATTTAGAAAGTTTAGAAAGTTGACCTGACTGAAAAGAAGTAAGAAATGGTGGACCTTGAAAATGACTTCAGGTTTTCCCACTGCACAGAATATAGTCAAACACTGCTACAGTTAAATATTTTACCCTTTGTTCTCTCTGCGTGATCTACAATAATAATCTGCTTTGTGTTGATATTTATTGCTGTGTTGCTGACAATTACCTGAAAGAGAAGTTGGGGTGCTTCACTGGGCAGGAAAAAGTGTAGCTATATCAGAAAGCAGGTCTAATTAAGCAACTTTATTCTACATATATAAAAGGTTAAGTTGACTCGCACATGTGTGATACAAATAAAGCTCTTGCTGGCGCCAATTGCAAGTGTGTATTTTGATCTGTCATTGTCAATCATGAATTTGGTTTTCACTTCTATTATAGAGAAAGGGTAAATAGTGATATTAAAATATTTCTTCTAATTAATTCCATTTCAATGTGCACAAATTCGTGCACTGGGCCACTAGTAAGACAATAGTGGCAGCAGACTTTAGAGTAAAAGAATAGCAATTTGATAAAAAATTTGGGTATCATCTGATTAAGATAACATGATGATTCATGCTTACATATATATGTATATATTTGTGTTTCATGCTTCTGATATAAATTATATTTAAACAACTTCTTCATATTTCTTTTTTACTCTGTAGACACAGCTCTCATCTTTGTAACATAACTCTTGCCCTATTGGTGTGCTTTTATACTGAGTGAATTTATAATATTTAAGTTGGATCTGTGTCAAGATTTTTATAATAATTTTTAAATTGTATGTCAGATACAGTCATTCTGTTCATGCATATATCCTATTGGTTATATAGAGTGAAAGCTACATAAAAAATAAGGAAGCTAGTCATGAACAGCATGGTATAATTAACAATAATCAGAGGCAGTATTTCCTTTGTAATAGCTATTTCCGCATGAGAGCATATTTTATTAAAGGATGCATTTAGTTTTATATACCACTTAAAACATAATATCTAGAAACTCTGGTTCTGAAATGGATGCCATGGTTTTTAGCTTCATCAGTCTCATCTGACCACTCCAAACAAAAGTGGACCATCTGCCTTGGCTTGTTAATATATGGTCATCTCATTGACGCTTTTCTGGCATCCGGCACACATGCTTTTAATTACAACTCACACCCTCTTTCACCCCCCTCTTCCCCCTCACCCCATGCCCAATTGCTAGGGACTCTGGTTGTCTGGATAGTTTTTGTTGCTATTATTCAACCCTTCTATCAATGTTGACTCCCACCTCTTCATGTAATAATGACCTTTTTTGAAAACCATCAAGATAACAATTCTGATAAATAATATAGAGCCTTTGAGTATTTAAGTATTTTAACATGTATTTCTGCACCTAAATATTAACATCTGAATTATTTTTAAGTATTAGTAAATACTAGGAGATTTGTGATGCATTGTCCAAGTAGAATTTTTAAAATTAAATTTATTAGAGTGACATTGGTTAATAAAATTATATAGGTTTCAAGTGTATAATTCCTTGATACATCATCTGTAATTTGCAATGTGTCCCCACCACCCAATCAAATGAAATTCTGTCACCATATATTAGTCCCCTTTACCCTTAAATGTCCTTCCACCCCCTGTTCCCTCTGATAACCACCATACTGTTGTCTGTGACTATGAGTTTTTGTTTGTTTATTTTTCTTAGTTGTTTATTTATTGCTTCCAGTTTTATATCCCACATATGAGTGAAATCATATGGCTTTTTACTTTTTCTGTCTGAGTTATTTCACTTAGTGTGATAGGCTCAACATCTATCTGTGTTGTTACAAATGGCAGTATTTCGTTTTTTATTATGACTGAGTAGTATCCCACTGTATAAATGTACCACATATTCTTTATAGTTCAGTTGGGAGAATATCAGACTCAAATGGACATTTAATTACATAATGCTATCAAGCTAAAATCAACTGTGTAAGGTTAAGCTAATCTTCACTTCCGCACCTCCCCACCTCCTCCCAGTCTCAGTGTGCTTTTCTCTTTCCTTCTAGTTGTATAAATTCCACTCAGCCAGCCTTCCCATGGTTCTGGATGATACCCGTTTTGTCTTTTAGTTGTAGTTTTGAAGTGGTTGTGCGAGGCAGCAAGTTCAGGTGTTTACCTATGCCGCCATCTTGGTTCCTCCCCTAAACGCTTGTGGTTTTTTTTTTTTTTTGCTTAATCATGACTAAAACTAGACTTCCTATTTGTACTCAAAACGAGCCTTTCTCTAGAAGTTGTCAGTTTTATCAGTCTTTCTGACACCCAGGTTTGAAATCTTGCAGTGAGTCCCCAGGGCTGGAGCAGTGAAAAGATGATATAGCTCTTCTCAAGATATTGAGGAAAAGAGTGAAAATACCTAGAAAAATATAGGTAATAATTAAGAATGGGAAAAGAAGTTTAGGAAAATCACACTGATAGCTTAATTTCTTAATTTTTTTTTTCCTGAAAATTTGGCACCTGGCTATATACTGAGAGATAAATGTACAGGTTTGGATTAGTCATTGTGGCCAGTGGAACTAAGCTTGGCCAGAATCATGTGAAATTATATCATTTATAACAGTGCCAAGAACCCAGCTGATCTTGGAGACCATGACCTGATAGTGCTACTAATTCTGGATGAATGGATGATGTTCTTTTAGTCAGCCATGCTGAAAGCTTCATTATTAGGAGCAGAGATGGCATTTTGGATGGATTAATACAAGGTTGAGGATTTGTAAGGCAGGACAACAGAAATAATAAAAAAAAAAAAACCTGGGAGTTGAAGGTGCTGACAATAAGTGACTGAAATTATGAACTATGTGGTTCTACGCTGTTTAAACAAATAAAATTATAATGAGAGGTAGCATTTGATAGAAAAGGTTCTATTGTCTAAATAATATGAGTCCAAGAGATAGAAAATGAGATTGCTATGATGGAAATTAGGATTTTAAGAGGTTGGAGTTCAGGCCAATGACAAGATCTAATGTATGGTCATGAGAGCTTGTGGCTGAAGTGAGCCTTTGTCAGAAGATTAGAAATATTTGACTCTCACATGGGTGTTGGGTGATCACATGGATATGGAAGTTGTTCAGGGTGGTGTCTGAATTTGTCACCAAGAGGACTCAGTGAAGTAGATAATCAGTGGCTTAGAAGACCAAAGTTGCAGAAGACCAAAGAAAAACCAAGTGACACTTTAAAGAAAAGGAGTGACACTTTTTATTTACGCCAGCGGACTCAGGGAATAACTTTCCAAATCTGAGTGAAGTAACATGCAGGGGGCTTCTCTTTTATATCTTCCTGGGGTCTTTGTTCCACAAATATGGATTATGCTTCTGGTCCTTTTCGCGGGCCTTGCAAGAAGGCCCCCAGGTGTTGGGGGTCTCCAGGCCATATCTGATGGTCTGGCCTGGCGCCAGCGTTAATAACCCTCCCTCCAGGGCAGTGCACTATTCACAGTTTTATGGCCTCTGTAACAGGTTCTGCAAGACCAGTTTCTGGGAAAGAGGTAGTGACTTCATTATAGGTTATCAAGAATGTACACTGAGCTTGCTGGCATGGATTCAGATTGTTAGCCCCCCCCCTGCCTCCCAACAAATATCAGGGTTACATTGGAATTAGCCTTTTAGCCTCCTCAAGAGGAAGTGGCCAGAGAGCCTTCTGATGATGACAGCAGATTTTTATTTGTGTGGCAGAATACTCAGATGAGAAAGGTCTGGGCATAAAAGTCAGAGCAAAGGTCCAGGTGTCTAGAAGAACATCACTGCTTTTTCCCCATGTCTTAGGTTGTAGAGTAGCAAGTAGCTTCATAACAGGAAGGTGGTGTCCTCTTGTAAGAATCTGATTTCAGTCAAGATCAGGGGTTAAAAGGAACATCTGACAAATGACTGCAGGTGTAGATTTACAAAATAATTTCTAATGCACGAAGGATTTTAGCAAGTGCTACAGAGAGTTTTGCAAAAGAACTTTGGGATGGTGTGAAAATTAGTGGGGAGGGGTAGCTGAGTAAATATCATTCTAAATAGGCTTGAATTTTAGGTAGTGGCAAATAAAAATGAGGTGTGCATTTTATCTCAAATTCTATAATAGTCTTTTTTTAATTTACTGATTTGAGGGAGAGGGAGAGAGAGAGAGAGAGGACAGGAGAGAGAGAAAGAACTATCGATTTGTTGTCCTACTTATTTATATATCCATTGATTGCTGCTTGTATGTGTTCTGATCAGAGATTGATCCCGCAACCTTGGTGTATCGGGATGATGCTCTAACCAACTGAGCTACCCACCAGGCCTATATAATAAAGTGTTATTTGACTCTTCAACTCATAAAATAGCTCTAGGATTCATGAATTTAAAGTGCACATTCTCTGATTTACTCATCACTAATTCCCTAAATTTTTATTTCCTATAATATCAACAGGCAACCCTGCTGGGTTCTATCACAAAAAATAGATCAGGACAATTACAGAAAGCTCAGGTTTGGTCAACTCTATTTCCTCTCAGCCTGATCCTTGTTCTAACTTTTATTTTATAAGGCCATAGAGAAAACGTTTTAACACAACTGGAATGACTCCAGACACATTCTTCTATATCAGTCCCATGGGAAGAGAATATCGTAAAAATGAATTTAAGGAGCCCTGGCAACTCCTGCAGAAAATAGATCCTTTGCAGCATTTTATTATGAAAGTTTCTCAAGCATATAGCAAAGTTGAAAAACTTTTATAATGAACAGTCATTACCTAGATTCCAAAATTAACATTTCCCTGTAAATGCTTTATCAAATGCCTATTCATCTATCCATTCCTCTATCCAATCACTAATCCATCTTATTTTGGGTGTACTTCAAAGTAAATTGCAGACATCAGTAAACTTCTTCCTAAATTTCTCAGCATGTGTATAATTAACTAAAGATCCTTGGCTCAAGTGCTTTCTTGACTCATATTAATGCTATTTCTGAGCCAAAGATATGTGTGTGTGTGTGTGTGTGTGTATGTGTGTGTGTGTGTGTGTGTATTCGATAGTGCTTTACAAAAACCCAGGGCTGTACTAGGTACTCTTCTTAATGTTATTATTTGCACCACATATATAAAACAACTTGAACTACCAATCCTAAAATGTAATTTGAACAATGCATTCAGTTACTAAATTTCCTCAAAATGGTTTTTAAAATTAAACTTCTGGTTATTGCCTTGCAGAGGGGTTCATTTTGTAATCAAATTTTATAATTACAGGATATCTGCTTTAGGCTAGGTTTTCTCACGTGTTTGTGTTTCTGATGGCATTTTCTTTTCAGACTGTAAAATTCCCCCCTTAAATTAATAGCATCTCAAGACAGCAGGCAGAGTGTTGGTGTGCAAAGACAGAAATAGGGTGTGAGAAGTATGTTCGAATGCGGCAGACCTTATTAGACATGCCCTACTAGTCTACAGACTCAGTTGTTCATCCTGTGACGGAGGATGATTTATTTTTTCCAATCAAGGTAGTCTTGAATTTCAAAATCCATTAACACTCTAATTAATCAAAACATTATGGTTTTGAATAATTTATGTAATAAAGCAATGGCACGGAGGGAGTAAAATGTTAAATCCCATGTGGGCCAAGGAGACTGAAGGAGTCAAGAGGCCAAATTTTGTGAGCAGAGTCATGTTCAAATTATTCAACAGCTAGTTACGCAGTCACTGTCTAAGAAGGAAAGGTCCAGCTGGTAAACCTGATGGCGTCCTGTGGGAACTCCTCCAACATTTTCCTTCCTGGATGATAAAGAGGTCTGGGTTACATTGAGGAATGCCAGGGCTACCAGATGACAGGGGACAATTGGGGGACTTGGAGCAGTGTATTTTTCAACACACCAGAAAGTATTTCAACCTCTAAATAACTGGTTCGGCTATCATGGTGTGTTTGCCAGTTCTGCTTTTTAGGTGAAAATCAAAACAGTATGCTCAGGAGTTGAAATACACGTCTACCAAAGTTTGGAGCTTTGCCAAAGAAAGCATGTTCTTTTTTTATATGCAGGGTAGCAAAAGTAGGTTAAAAGTAATAATAATAAATGATACAATAATTTATAAATAATAATACAAGAATAAACTGTATGTTTCTCATGCTCACAACTGTGTACCTACTTTTGCCCACACCTGCATTTAGTTCTTTGCTGGACTTTTGCATTTTAAAAATGTCATTGCATATTCTGTTTTAAGGGACAGAGCTATTTCCTCTGGAGCAGGAAATGTGAAATATTAAGTTAGCAAAATTACCAAGGAATACATCTTGAAATAAACATAAATAAGTGAGGAGGGACAAAGTGATTAGAGCATGATCCTGATACCATTGTGATTAGCTAGTTATTAATAACAATAAAGGAGCAAAGAGGGGAGCTAAACATTATAGGCATGTCCTTTGGGCAGCTTCACCAGGAAGCTGCAGTTTCACACTCCCCAGGGATCCAACAAAGGGGAAATAGAAGCATGTCCAGTAAAGTTGAGGGGAGGGCAGGGAAGGTGCTTGCTGTCAGTCAGACCTGGGAACAAAGGTCATTGGCCAAAATTGGTGTGGCCTCTGCAACCCTAAGGATACATAATCCCCTAAAGAAAGGAGTTCACTCTCTTGTTGCTCTTGGGACTCTTGTTGCTCTTGTGCTCCTGGCTCCCTCTTGGCATCCATGTATTCTCCCATATAGCACATGGCCATGCAGACCCCACACACAATGGACTAAAGGACTTCAGTGGGAAAATACAAACTAAGTTAGCCTAATGCTGGATTGGACCCGGCCCAACATAGAAACAAAACTCTGGACACTGGCTCTGATTTTAGCTCTATTGAAACTTCAGCTATACTTCTTCTATGACTGGACTACGGAAATTGGGACTTTGGAAATCCCAGGGTGTAATTCAACGAAAATAAAGCTTTCTACCATATTGCATCCTGCCATGCAAGTCTCAGAAAATTCCTTTTCTGGGGATATCATAAGAACTCCACCTCCAGCAGAAACAGGAGGAGATGACCCCCTTTCTCATCCTGTAACAATCCAAAAACAGAGCAAAAAAAAGTTTCAGTGAATCTTGATGTTAATTGTTATAACCTTTGTATTTGCTATTGCTATCAATTAAAAATAAATAGCAGCTTATTAAAGGAATCAGAAAGGGTAAAGCTACCTCAGCAAAAACAAAACAAAACAAAACAAAACAAAACACCAGTCTCCTGAAGTGTTGTTTTCAAGATGGAAATAAGGAAGTCCAACTCTGTACTGCTCTAATGTTCATCCTGCAAGCTGCACTGTACCAGTTCTATTCTATTTTCTGCCATTGCCTTCTGGAAGGCAAATCCTTTGAATATATAACTATATTACCCAAAGTTGGACACACACACACACACACACACACACACACACACACACACACACAGTTGTCTATCGTTATTTGCAGAATTAACTATTACATTTGTTTATATATTTTTTGGAGTTCAGGTGAGGACTGAAATACTAAAAACCAGCCAAGAGACCCAATAATATCAGCAACAAATAACACAAATAAAAAATAATAAAAATCCTCACCTAATAAAATTGAGAATTATTTAGTAGATCAAACAAATTATATGTGTATTATGATATCTGTCTTTCCATATCTCCCATATCTCCCTCTACCATCTATTACCTATCTATTATCCATCCATCCATCCATTCATATCTATCTAGCATCTATCTATCTGTCTATCAAAAATTATCATCCATCTATCTATCCAACAGAGAGACAATAGGGGGAAGAAGTGAGGAAGTGAGAAAAAGAGAGAGAGAGAGAGAGAGAGAGAGAGAGAGAGAGAGAGAGAGAGAGAGAGAGACTAATCAACTCCTGGGAACACATGCTTAGAGGGGAGTAGACTTAGAAAATATTAATATTCAGAGGAAGGAGCCTCTACTAAATCTATCAATCTCTCTTTGTCAGACCAGGCTGCAGCTCTATCTCCATACCCCTATGTACTCACAATCTGCACTTTCCCTTTTAAAATGAATTACTTAGTGCCCTTTAATATACCAGATTGCTCTGATAAGAAGAAGGTAATCTTTTAAAATTTAATTTTAGAGGTCAAATTAAAAAATGGTAGCCATAGACCAGTATAAAGTTGAGCTTCAGATATAAAGCTATTTTCAAAGTTCTTCTGTGTCAACCACTCAGAATAAAAACACAGATATTACAAGGAGTCTCTATTTGAGAGATGGAGAGAGGGCACAGAGGGAGTGGTGATCATAGCATTAAAAAAAAAGGAAATTTTGATAAGGTATATAAGAGGAGTTTCATAGCAACCATTACTGCCTGAACCCTGATAGATTAAGAGATAAAACAAATGACCAATATTCTGGAGAAGAAAGATGTGAGAGAGTATTCCAGTGATGGAAAATCCACCTTTATTTGTTCAAAATTTCTCTCTGCCACATTCATGTCAGAAATATGGATAAAACTTCAGCTGCCCATGTGAAACACTGTTCTGGCAAACATTCACTACCAGCTGGAATTGGCATGAAATTGAATCTCATTTGCCTTCTCTAGTCTGGGAAAATACATGTACGTTAAGAGTAGCACATAGTAGTGAAGGTATTGGTGGATTGCTTATATTAATGTTAATCTTGCCTTAAATATTTATTATTTAAATTATGTATTATACTAATGCAATTTTAATAAGGCGTTATCTTGACCAAAGAAATCTAAATTACATTGACTCTAAACACACACAACTTTCTGAAATATATGCAAAGTAATATTAGTCACATTTGGGAGAGAGCATCAGAAATATTAAATGCATAATCACATATTTTATGTCAGGATTGTTTTCTTATAAACAAGAGTATCCTACTATACTTATGTGGAAATATGTATGGGCTATTATTGGTTAATAAAAATCTAGCATAGTTTCTGAAATTTTAAACAATGCATATATTTTAATCATATACTTTATACAATCCCCATTCCTGTAAATTATTTTAAACAAAATTTGACAATCTCTTGAGCTTCAGTTTTGTTTTGATTTTTGTTAATCCTCACCTGATGATTTTATCCCACTGATATTTAGAGAGAGTGGGAGGGAGGGAGGAAGAGGAGAAAGAGAATGAGAGAGATAAACAATGATTTAGGAGTGACACATCGATTAGTTGCCTCCCACACATGCACTCAGATGAGGGCCAGGGATCTAACCTGAAACCCAGGTATGTGCCCTTGACCAGGAATCAAACCCACAATCCTTTGATGTGTGGGCCAATGCTCTAATGACTGAGCAACACTGGCCAGGGCAGGCTTCAGTTTTCTAATCTGTAGTAAATAAATGCTTCTGTGAGAATAAAATAAAAAATGCATTTAAAGCATTTGGCCCCCAGTAGGCAATCTCTTATCCTTTAGATCTTTGTAACATTTGGGGTCCTTATTTTTATGGCCTATTGTTCAGTTCATCATGAAAAATGTCCTGGAGATATACAACAAAAACTTTGAAGACAGTGTTTTCTGTTTATAAAAGGCCTAACATGAAAAAAAAATTTAGAACAATAACACAAACTAAACAGATGTTGCCAGATTTCTGCAAGATATTCCAAACTCAGGTGTTGTTACCATGAATTTAGGGAGATGTATTTCCGTAAATAGTAAAAATCATTGAGGCCAATTTGCCAGTAATTCAGGAATTTAAAGATGTCTAGAGCCTATACAATTGACTGTTAAAATATACTACATTAGAAACAGAGGCAAAATCTCTGCATGGAAATCCAGAATACAAAATTTTAACAGTGATGATGAAAAACAACAGTGGAGAAGATTTTTCTTTAATTTTTATGCCCATTAAATTATTTTTGACAAGAAGCATTTTTTACTTTAGTAATCAGAGAAAACACAGTAGTAAATCCTGCTAGCCAAATATTACAATGACCTATATAGCCTATTAATTTATTATCTGAGGTCTTTAAAAAAATCATAGCACAATTATTTGGGCATGTTGCACCTGTCAGAACTAAATTCGTTGGGAATTTTTTCATCTGTTTCTGAGTTGTTTAAATACCCTCTTGTTAAGGTCTTCCCTACTTCAATTTGCACTGGCCCCGAAGTAACCTTTTGACTGTTGCTTCTCTTAGAGTATTTAGAAATCCCTTTATCTCTTTAAGATGCTGTTCACTCACTCCCTTCAATTCGTCTAGAACCATTATTCTCTTATACGACTTTCATGCCAGATTGAACCTGATCTTCTTTTATTTTAGTGCCATTTCTTTATTTCCCATCTTTCTATTGACCCACCATAACATTTCTTATGCCTAAACATTTTCCTGAAGTCTGCACAACATGCTAAGTAAAATAAACTTTAATGAAGCGTTTTCTTGCTAATGCTACACCCGGTCTTTAACATAGTTAACCCGACAAATCTCCTGAGCAAAATAAACCCTCCCCACAGGCTGATCGCTCTAGCTGAGTGGTTTCATACTGAAATGCAAAAATGTTAGAGCTTTGCTATTGTATGAAGTATTTCTCTGATACATATATAGATATGTGAGCCCATATCTTGTCTATAAAATATGTAACTACAGTAGTTCCCCCTAGCCCCTTCTGGTTTCATTTACCCACAGTCAACCTCAGCCTGAAAATATTAAATGGAAAATTCCAGAATAGATAGTTTATAAGTTTTAAATTTAATGCTGTTCTGAGTAGTGTGACGAAATCTCATGCTGTCCTGTCCTGTCCCTCTGGGATGTGAATTTCTCTTTCCCAGGATATTCCCAGTGTAGATGCTCCTTGCTCCTTATCAGATTGTCTGCTGTGATGTCACAGTGCTTGTGTTCAAGTCACCCTTGTTTACCTTAATAGTGGCCACAAAGCACAAGAGTAGCAATACTGGTAATTGGGATATGCCAAAGAGAAGCCATAAATTATATGTCTGTGTAGGAAAAAAGCATGGTATATATAGGTTTCTGTACTGTCTCTGGTTTTAGGCATCCACTGGGGGTTTTGGAATGTATCTCTGGAAGACAAGGGGGCTCTACTGTATATCTTAATAATAAGTAGTCTCTTACTTGAAGACTACTTATTATTGATCTTGAGAACATGCATGTGATGGGTTATATCTGCTTGGCTATGTGACAGGGTGAGATTCTTTTCTGGACAGTCCCTTTAGTGAAGTGTCTGTGATGCCCATCATATTCTGATTTAATGCTTATTCAATAATGAAAATCCTTGTCTTCCACTTTAGTGGAGAGCTTTACTTGGTTGCAATAAGTGTTGATTTTATGTATGTTTCCCCATCGCTGCCACATGGAATTTCATATGTGGCTTTATTTAATTGAATGGCCACAGGCTTTAATTAAATAACTAGAGGCCCATTGCACGAAGATTTGTGTAATAGGCCTTCCTTCCCCTGGCTGCCAGGCATCAGTTTTCCTCCATCACCCAGCACCCAGGCCTTTGCTCTGGCCGCCGCCTTCCATCTTCACTCCAGCTGGAGCCTTCAGTCTTTGCTTCAGCCGGAGTGCCACTCCTGTAGCTCCCTCTGCTCTGTGCCCTCCCCTTATAGCAGGCGTCTCGCCCTGCCTGATTGCTCTGTGCCTGCATGAGTGCTGCCCAGAGGCCTGGAGCAGCTGGGGGGTGGGGCCACTTCCATCTTTGTCAGGTTAATTTGCATACTCACTCCTGATTGGCTGGTAGGCATCATGAAGTGATGGTCAATTTGCATATTTCTCTTTTATTAGTGTGGATGATCATGGGGAAGGGTGATAGGAGTGGGCTGGAAGATGTTTATGGGGGGAAAAGGAGGACCTGTGTAATATTTTCAACAATAAAAATTTTAAAATAATAAATATATGATCAGGTAATCAGAGCCCTTCACTTGTGATGGAAGGCAAAGGGAAGGGAAGCATTTTCAGATTACTTTTAAAATTTGCTTTTAAAAACAACTTGATGACATTCACTGAAAACACATAAGAATTAGCTGATGTTATTACAGAGCGATTAGTTATTTCTCCCAACTCACTGAAGACTTGAAAATGAGCTAACAATTACAGATAAAAAGGTATGCGTGTATTACATATATAAAATAGAGTATATATCTCAGTTTTAAAATGTGTTTGGAAATTATATACTGATTACCCTAATTTTAAATTTCCTGAGATACTAAGATAAAATAGCAGGTAATCATTTCACTTGCAAAATAAACAAATTTGAACAAAACATGTTTGAAGGAAACTAATCCCACCAGTAGAGTATGTAACATATTACACACCCACAAGGCAAAATATTAAGGGATATGGAGTTATATTTCTACCATTACATTCTTTTCAACTGTATATCACAAAATCCCAATACTGGTAGAATCCCTGAATACCACCTCACCAAGTTTCAATCACTTAATCAATGTTGGATTCATTTCAGTACTTTCTTCACTGAGTGAATATTCTGCCAGTGCGTGGAAGACTAGCAAACACCAAGTAGGAGATATTGTCCCAAAGGCCTGCCTGTTGGTAGCTCTTTCACTATGTTATGTTGAAACGTGTCTCCCTACAGATAGTTGAGGACAGGTCTTTTCTGCTCTGTGAACATCTATCCAACAAGCAGAATGTTTTGAGGTCACAAAATATCATTTAGTATTTCAGTCAATGACTTGCAAGTCAGAATGAATATATATACTCATTAACCTTACACAGAAACAAAAGTATCAAATAGTAGAATGAATTCATTACATGTAGTGTATTGTTGGTGGATAGGTGATGCAGTGACTGTGGAAAACCGTTCCTCAAAAGGTTAAACATAGAATTATTATATGACCCATCAATTCTGCCCCTAGGTATATACCCTAAACGAATAAAAAAAAAAAAGGTACTCAAACAAATAATTGTACAAAAATGGTCATTGCAGCACTATTGACAATAATCAATAAGTAGAAACAACCCAAATGCTCAGCACTAGATAAATGAATACACAAAATATGGCATATACATAAAATGGAATATGATTCAACCATAAAAAGGAATGAAGTACTGTGATGCATCTACTCTGTGGATGGATCCAAAAAATATGCTAACTGAAAGTTACCACACACAAAACATCACATATAAATCCATTTATATGAAATATTCAGGATAGGTAAATTCATAGAGACAAAAGGCTAATTAGCTGTTGCCTGGGTTGGAAACGGAGTGAATGAGGACTGGCTGCTGATGGGTGTGGCTGTTTTGGGAGGGGGTGAATAAAAGGTTTTGAAACTAGATAGAGTTGGTGGTTGAACAATATTGCAGATATACTAAATACTCCTTTAAAATTGTTAATTTTATGTTATGTAAATTTCACCTCAATTGAAAAAACAACAACTATTGTTAGGCAGTTATTTCCTGGGTAAGCTAATCAGCATCTTCTTTAGGTAGCTTTCAGGGAGTTCAAATGATCTTTAATAGATATTTACAAAATTATATATGCCCACCATAAATGCTTTTAGGGAAGGGACATATCAAATAAGGTAGTTGTGGTAATTGAAATGTAATGGCAATTTATTTTCTTTAAATTCTTAAGTGTTTAGTATTCTGATATAAGTGACCTATTTAAAACCACTGTTTCATCTTGCTTTTCTTCCCCAGAGAACCAAATAAGGGGGATATTTGGAGAATTTTTTAAAAGTAATCTTAATGTGGATTAACTTGTGGAGAAAGTAATTTGGAAGGGAAAATGTTATTAATTTAAAACAAAACAAAGCAAAACAGAAATCTATACTTTCTTTGACTGACTTATTTCACTTAGCATAATACTCTTTGGAAGTAACTGTTTTGTTTTTTTTAATAGTCCCTAGGTTTAGGCTGTTCTAGTTTTTTGTGTTTTTTTTTTAATTTAAACAATATATCAGTTTCTTGATTTATCAGCTTGGATTGAATTCTATTGACTCCTCATTTTAAAAAAATAGCAATTAAAAGCAATTTTATCATCAACTCAATTCTCTCTATTTTTTGTTGAATTCATTGTATCCTATTAGTATACTCTATGATATTTAAATGTTTTCTGCGTCATCAACTTCAGATATTGTGTTTTTAACTCCCAAGTTGAAAAGTTTAGGAAATTATTCTTTATTTCTAACATCTTATTATCTAAAATGTTGGCAATTTTAAGATCTTTAAAATGTCAAGGTTTGTTTCATTTACATTTAATTCTGTAACCATAAGTAGATCTTCTTTGCTTAGTGTCTGAGTCAAATAATGTAAACCCAGTCAATAAGGAATGATGGAAACATGAGCATTATTCATGCAAAACCCATTATCTAACTGGATCCATAAATAAGGCCTTGTAATTCTCTTTCACTTACGGGATTGGATAACATGTCTTCTCACATACCACTAGATATAAGTGTATTATGTCAAACTTAAAATCTTATTTCAGTCTTGGTATTCATTTCATATTTGAAATATGATAAATCTATTTAAAACAAAAGTTGCCTGAGCCTTCTCTCTTGATCAATATTTAATACTAGCTGATTGAATTAAAATTTTTCAGTATATTTGTCTTTGTTGAAGTACCATTTCTTTCTTTCCTCAAAATAACTATTTTTTATTTTCTTCTTTTAATTTGATTTTTAGAGAGAGAGGAAGGGACAGAGAGAGAGAAATATAAATGCTACAGTGAAACATCAATTGGCTGCCTCCTGTACACTTCCCAGCAGGGATTGAGCCCTCAACCCAGGCATGTGCCCCAACCAGGAATCAAACCTGCAACCTTTCAGTGAATGGGATGATGCCCAACTAACTGAGCCACACTGGCCAGGGCAAAAATAACTTTTTATAACTATTTGATTTTAAAAGTTTTGCTATTTAATATTCAGATAGAAAGTATTTAAAAATTAATACTTAAGGATAATATGACATGCTGTACTAATGGTTAATCGATATGTGAGGTATTGCTTATGTATACATAGAACTAGAATTATAGGGTATCACAGAATTCTCAGTGCAAACATTGTGAATAAATTATAATGTGGCAAATGGCATATGATCATGCATATTTAGCTGATAGCATTTTATGCATATCATTTGTAATTTATATAATATATGAGAGTTTCTGATACCCACATTTTTTTGGAGAAAACATTAGAAAATGACTTCAGTGTGAATTTCAAAATTAATATCAGAGTGAGAGGAAATAAAGGCCCAAGAATATTGAAAATCATTCATCTAAATATGATAAATGTGTTTAGTTACTAAAAATTATGTTTATTATGCTTTAGCTTAATAAGCTATGTACTTAATAAGCTGTGATGGCAATAGAAGCCCTAAATTGGTTTAACATGACTCTTTTATCTTCCTTTCTAGAAAGCACTTCAGTGCAATGGAGGATGGAGGTAAAGATCACTGCACTGAAATAAAGATACTAGGTATGGCCTTTTCCCTCCATGAGTCCTCCAGTTCCTTATCTGTATGAAGGTAATCATCATATAAATAATATTACAGAGTTGCTGCAAAGATTAGAGATAATGCATGTATAATGTCTAACTCAGTCCATGGTTATTAGTATTAATCTTGCTCATTGCATTTTCTTATAATGAACAGGCCTGTTGTGGCCAACCAAGGAAGATGGGGTGCAATGTTTTTGATACAGTTCATGCTAGAGCACCCTCCAGTCTCAGATTTCTCTTTTGGAATATGTGATTATGATAATGTCTATTCCCCGGAGTGGTCATGACCATTACATTAAGAACATAAGTTATGTGAAATAGTGTGTAAACTATAAAACTCTACCAATGTTAGATATTAAAATGGGTTATTAGGATAAGACAAAATAGATTTAAAAAAATCAAAAAATGCATTTACAAACGTGGCTGAAGGACCCTACAGTGGGATGCATCTATTCAAACAATATGTATTGAGGCTTAGAATATACTTCTTCTAGGTATATTAATTGATTATACTAGTAATTGAAACAAAACCATGTGAAATAACTACTAATTACAAATCAGGAATATGAGCCATGGTGGGTACAGCTAACAAATACTGGGCTAGGATTCAACACAAGGCAGTGTGGATCCAGAACAAACTGGTTTTGAAAGATGCAGGAAGAAATCTATTTATATGTCAAAGAAGTCACAAAGAATTAATTTATCGGGAATTTATCGGGATCTTACCAAGAGCTTGTTTTTTATTGTCCATTCAGGAATTCAAAAGATATATTTGCATTTTCACTTTTCAAATCTTTTATTAACTGATTTACTTCTCTGTAGTATACTTGAGAATACATAAATGTGAAGGTGAAGAACAGGATTGGGAAATTGTCTCTTTGAAAAATAATCATTCCCCTTCAACTGTAATTTTAAAACAAGAAAGTTGTGATTTTTGAGCACTCTTGCTTTTAGAAATGGTGTTTCTTTGGCCCTGACACTGAAGGAGTTAATACAGCCAGCACACAATAGAATCCAAGTACAGGCACTTGGAATAAATAACAACTACAGACCTGTCATGACTGTGTCTTGAGTAATGGGATTCATTCATTTTGGTATTTTTAATGCAATTGTAAACTGCCGTTTTCCTTACAATTTAAAGCAGTTTTATGGATGATATAGCTATCAATGTGAAAACAAAATTAACTTGTCACATCTGAGTGGCTAAAGTATTTCCCAATCCCATTTTTAGGGTATTGCTAAAACCTCAATGATCCAGAATTAAATCAAGAGGAAGAATGGCATTTTGAGGGTTACAGAAATGTCCCAAAGATGAAAGATATAAAGAATGTTGGTAATATGTGGTTGTTTCTGAAGTACAGATGTTTTATATTAAAAATAAGAACACACAATCCTGTGCTTAATGTCAGTGAGTCAATATCCACAATGGGAAGCAGCACTATCATGCACTATTGACTAGCACTGGTATTTTATTGCTTATTAGATTAACCCTATGTATTCTTGGGGAATTCTCTATTTTGAGTAACTTAAACGTACTCTCCCCACCTTAACTCACTTGTTTCTGAAGGTAAAGATTTTTTTCTAAATAGTGCTAACCTTGGACTCATAGATCTACAAAGAATATCTAGACAGTGGGAGAGCATCCTCTTGAAGCAAAGGAGGAAATTCCCTTAAGGAGATGTATTTCTTCAAATGAACCCTCAGCAGGCTAGGTGGAAAGGCCACCCCCACCAGCATCATCAGGGGCCAATTTACAGAACCTTACCTGGGGAATTTTTATGAAAGAAGCATCTCCCATATTCCATCACATCAAAATACTTCCACTCTGCAGAATCATCTAAATGCATGTTGTCTTAACCTGCCCAGCCTCATGCTTGTGGAATGAAAACTTATCATGGGAGAAGAGTAAAGGCTTGGGACTCTAGCAGGTGATAAAATACTTATTTATCAAAAACAAGAACCCAAATTAAAACACAACAAACAAGCTTTTTACTAACAGTGAAGAACTCTATACTTTCTGCTCAATTTTGCTATGAGCCTAAAGCTGCTCTACAAATAAAATTTATTAAATTTAAAAAAATGCTGTAAACAACTTTAGTAGCTAATTAAATACCAATGTCATAACTTAAAAAAAGAACTGATGCATGTTCCTACAACATACAAGAACTGTGAAAACACTTTGCTCAATGAAAGAAACCTGTGATAAGAGACCATATATTGTATGATTCAATTTATATGAGCTTTCCAGAATTAGAAAATCTGTAGGGAAAGTAATAGTGGTTGTTCAGGGTTGGGGGTGAGAGTTGTGGAAGGCGATAGGGAGTGACTGCCAAATGTTATAGAGGTTTCTTGAATGGGGTCTGATGAAAATATTCTAAAATTATTTTAAGAAAGAATGTATGCCTCTTCAGATGTACTAAAAACCATTGACTTATACACATTAAATAGGGAAATTTAATGGTATGTAAAATGCATCTCAGTAAAGCTGTTAAATAATCTATGGCTATCTTAAAAGCATTTTGATATAATGCCTGCATCATGACAAAAACATGCAATAACCTCATATTAGAGGGTCTTCTTGAGAGATGTGTTTTTTCAAATAATTGCCATTTCCTTCTTTCACATTTAATCAATTATATTAGATGAGTTTATTCCTTGAAAATGTGCACCTGTGGTATAATCTGATACCTGCATCATTTTTTAGGGAGCACTATATATCCATATATATTTATTTATGGAATTCTAGTCTAGTATCATTAGTTAAAAAGAAAAATGCTACAGGAGTCAAATGGGATTCAGTAAGGGCCAATATCTATGTTACCTTTGGTCAAGGATAATTTAGCAGACAACCAATTTTTACTAAAATATAAATTAAGTAGGAATGGCTAGCTTAAGCTCTGCAAGTGACTTTAAAAAAAAATAAGTTTAAGTCAAATAGTTCACAGTATATGTTTTAATCTCCCATGGAAATACACAACTACATATATGAATATTTTTTGTGATTGAAGAGACCAGGATTTAGGAGATTTGATCTACAAAAAGCAGATCGGAAGCAGAAACAATTGACTGTCAAGGTAGAGTCACATTAAACCGTACTCCAGGTTTCTGGGGTAATACAATTTTCCATTTTTCCTGCTTGCCTTTTAAGCCTTTCCTGGACACTCTTCTCTTGCTGAATAATCACATTTGGTGTGTTCTGTGGCTCAGTCCTTGGAGCTTCTCTTTGCTTTATCTACAGTCACTCCTCAATAATTTCATACAACTCTGCTTTGAAATAGCATGTATAAGATAAATCTGAAATTTGTCTCTAGTTCAGACAGATTTACAGCACTGTGCTACACCACACTGGAGCCCCAGGCAAAAGCAAAAACCAGTAGTATCGATCCTGTTGGTATTATTTTTCTATTGCTGTTGAAGTAAATTACCACCAAACTTAGCATCTTAAAAAAAAAAATCAAACAAATTTCATATCTCACAATCTGTAGGTCAGAAGTCTAGTGGGTTCATCTGGCTGTTGTGCTCAGGGCCCCACAAGGCTGAAATAAAGGTGGCAGCTGGGCAGGGCTCTTCTCTGGAGGCCTTAAGGGAGAAGACTTCCAGGCTTACTCAGGTATTGGCCAAACAATTACTTGAAGTTATAAGGCTAAAGTCCCCGTTTCCTGGCTTGCTGTAGCTCAGGGGTTGTTCTTAGCCTCTATAGCTTCTTTAGTCCACCTCTTGTTTGTTTTAATGTCTTCTGCCTCTTCTCCTACCACATATCTCTGAATCTCTTGGTTTCCTTTCCTTTCCTTTTTTTATTTTATTTATTTTTTTATTGTTGACATTATTACAGATGTCCCTCAAATTTCTCCCCCTTTACCTCCTCCTCCCGGCCCCTATTCCACCCCAGGTCTTCACCACACTATTGTTTGTGTCCATTGGTTATGCATATGTGTATATAAGTTCTTTGGCTAGTCTCTTTCCTAAATGCCACCCCCCCTCTTTCCCTGAGATCTGTCTGTCTTTTACATGCCTTCATGTCTCTGAATCTATTTTGTTTGTCACTATATTATATTCTTTAGATTCCACTTATAAGTGAAATCATGTGATATTTGTCTTCCTCTGACTGGCTTATTTCACTTAGCATAATATTCTCCAGGTACATCCATTCTGTTGCAAAGGGTAAGAAACCCTTCCTTTTTTACAGCTGCATAATATTCCATCATGTAGATGTACCACAGCTTTTATCCACTCACCTACTGATGGACGCTAGGGCTGTTTCAAGATCTTAGCTACTGTAAATGGTGCTGTTATGAACATAGGAGTGCATATATCCTTTTTTATTGCAGTTTTGGAATTCTTAGGATATCTATACTAATAAAAGGGTAATATGCTAATTAGACCAGGAGACCTCCCAGACGTCCTTCCGGACAAAGCCATGGTGGTGGGGCCGAGGCAGAGGTGGTTAGGGGCGATCAGGCCAGGAGGGGAGGGCAGTTGGAGGTGATCAGGCTGGCGGGGGAGGGCAGGTGGGGGCAAGCAGGCTGGCAGGGGGGGAAGTTGGTGATCAGGCCAGCAAAGGGGGGGGGCAGTTGGGGGCAAGCAAGCTGGCAGGCAGAGTCATTAGGGGCGATCAGGCATGCAGGCAGGTGAGCAGATAGGAGCCAGTGGTCTTGGATTGTGAGAGGGATGTCCGACTGCCAGTTTTAGTGCCAATCCCACAGGAATCAGGCCTAAACCAGCAGTCGGACATCCCCCAAGGGGTCCCAGATTGGAGAGGGTGCAGGCTGGGCTGAGGAACAACCCCCCCCCATGCACAAATTTCGTGCACTGGGCCACTAGTATACCTAGAAGTGGGATCACTGGGTCAAACAGTAGTTCCAGTTCTATTTTTTTTTTTTTTTTAGTAAATTCCATACCAATTTTTCTAGTGGCTGCACCAATCTGCATCTTGGTTTCCTTTTCTGCTATTAAGGGCTCATGAGACTACAATGGACTTATTTAACAATCCAGGATGATTTCCGATTTTAAGAGAGACTGCTTAGTCAGCTTAATACCATCTGACAAGTTTCTTTTAGCTGATGAGGTCATATATTCACAGGCATATCGCTAAGGGTTATTGATCATAGGAGCCAAAATCCTCCCCACCAAAATACTTTTAAAATGTTGCTATTTTTTTCACCATGAATTATTTGCATTAATTTTGATTTTAAAACAATATCACATTAAAATATTGATTATGATTACTGCATGTTTTGGTTCACTTTTAAATTTGACATCTGAGGAGAGTGCCTCATTCACCTCACCATAATTTTGGCCTTATAATATAACTACCGGCCTACTGAGATATTCAGCTGGAATTCCAGTGGACTTCTCAAATGTTTCATATCCCAGATCAAACTCCTGATTGCTCCTTCAAAACCTGCCATTCCCCTGAATGTTCCCTCTTTCAATAAACAATCACCTCCATTGACCCAATTGCTGAGGTCAAAATACTCAGAATTCACCCATATCTCCCAGTCATATTCAGGGTGAAATCTGAATCCCCATCTAGAGTGTGCATGCCTTCTATGATCTGGCCCTTGGCCATTTAATACTCTCTCCCTTGGTCACTTACTTCAGGCGCAATTACCTTGAGTGTTCTGCTATTTATTTTTATTTTTACTTCTTACCCATATTCCAAATAAGAGCTACTTATAAAATCTCCGTCATTTGTAGAAAAGTGTGCATTCCTTAAAATTAATAATCAAATGGTCAAAGAGACCTTATATTATGAAAAGATGTCTCCTCAATCTGAAGACATCTACAGGTTCAGGGGTCATAGATTTATGAATATTCATACTAATCATTTCTGTGCATCAGATCAATGAAATTGTAAACAATTTACAAGAAGGAAATTGATGGACAGAATAATAATAATTTATCTCAGTGTTACATAGGCACACTTACTACAAATAACATGGGATACAAGAGAAAACAAAGTCATAAAGGAGTTGCATGAAATTTCACTATATCATGAGCTTCAGAGTTTTGTTGTGGTAGCAATTTGTGGTCCATGTTCCATTAAATAAAATTTATTCAGGGATATACTTTGCTTAGGAATAATTTCATCCTCATTATCTCACTAGATGTTTATTATGTTCATATATGCATTACCGAGTTAGGCACTATGTGGATACAAAAATATATTATGATCCCTCTAGAGTAAAATAAAACATAACAGTATGAGATACTGCATAACTGCAGTAAAAAATCATATATATATATATATATATATATATATACACAAGATGCAAAGATACAGGAAAGGGTTATATCAGTGAATAGTTATTCAGTATGTATTATTTCTAATACAATTTTTAGGAAATATAGAGATATTTTAAATACACCTATCATTCTTGGGTTGTTTAATACAATCCTACTATATAATAAAAGAGAAACATGTAAATTGACTGTACCTCTGCTACGCTCACCAGCCAATCAGGAGTGAGTATGCAAATTAACCCAACAAAGATGGCAGGTTAATTTGCATACACAGGCACTGGTTGGAGAGCAGAGTGGGAGAGTGGAGCGGCTTGGGGAACTTGGCTTGCCAAGCCGCCAGACAGAGAGCAGAGAGGGAGAGCTGGCAGCTTGGAGGACTTGGCAGAGCAGGAGGCCTTGGGACGGTGACAGAGCAGGAAGGGAAAACCAAGAGCTTGGGGAGCACCAGGAATTTTGGGAATAGTAGTTCTGGTGGCAGCCCCAGGACCAGAAGTGGAAGACCAGTTGCGGGGAGCACCAGGAATGCTGGGAACCGTAGTTCTGGTGGCAGCCCCAGGACCAGAAGCAGAAGCCCAGTTGCGGGGAGCACCAGGGATGCTGGGAATCATAGTTCTGGTGGCAGACGGATCTCCTAGACAGTAGAGCAAAGTGAGCCTGGAGCAAGTTACTGTTGCAGTGAGGGATGGAGGGAAAGCAAAGGTGAGAGACATAAGTAAAATCAGAGTGTCTAGGGAAGATATCCTAAAACTTCCAGTAAATCTCCACCAATGAAACAAAGAAAAAAAATGCCTCTATTATTCTGTGAGCAACAAACCTAACTGGATTGGGGTCTCAGATAATTTGCTCATATGATTGCAAAGACAGACAGAAACTCCTGGATTGGAGAGGGCTCCTCTGATGGCTCCCAGATTGGAGAGGGTGCAGGTCAGGCTGAGGGATCCACCCCCCATGCATGAATCTTCATGCACCAGGCCCCTAGTTAGATTTTAATAAAAAAAATATTTCAGGATAAAATTCCAAAGGGATAATTTAAGAGATAACAGTACTGTGGGATAAGAGACCAATTTTTGTAGTTGAAAAAAAAATTTTAATGTAGGAGAAATGTCTGAACAGAGAGCCCTTTCACTCATATATGGAATTTAAAGAACAAAATAAACAAAAAATAGAATCACACTCATAGATACAGAGAATAGTCTGACAGCTGTCAGAGGGGAGGAAGATGCAGTTATAGATGCATTGTAATTATTGTTAACTAGAAGCCTGGTGCACAAATTCATGCATGGGTGGGGTCCAGCTGGCCCACCCCAATGGGGGCTGATTGGGACTGGGCCTGTGGGGGGAGGGGCCAATCAAGGTTGGGGCCAGCTGAGGGGAGGGGCCATGGGAGGTTGGCCAGCCAGCCCTGCCCTCGATCGGGGTGGAGGGACCAATCAGGAGTGGGGCCAGCCAGGGGGAGGGGTCATGGGAGGTTGGCCAGCCGACCCTGCCCGCGACTGAGCCAGTTGGCTGACTGCAGTGGACGTCATAGCAACCGGTCATTCTGGTCATTCCAGCATTCCGGTCACTGGCTTTTTATATATATAGATAATATTAGCCAATATGTAAGCAATGCTTTACGTTTTATGGCATAAAGGCAACTCTTGATTTGAAATGAAAGAGAATTCCTATGCATTTATCTGAAATTGTTTTTCTGGATGCAGAGAGCAAATGAAATTTGAATAGTCCTTTTCACTGCTAGAGACACCCTGATCCCAAATTTGTAATTAAGTTCTGAAAACTTAGTATTAAGAAAGAATTCCTTGTTCAGGAATGCTCTATAGAATTGAAAATAAAATATTTAGTGTCTTTAACTATGCTAGAGCACTTCGACTTTCCTTCATTCCCTCTTCCTAGTAGATCCTAAAAGGGATAGTGTGAAGCAGAAACATGTTTTGCCAGCAATTAGCTTTTTATATGTATGTGAAGGAAGTGGCCCTGCCAAATATAGTCCAAATGACAAAATTCATAGTAATCTACTGGAGCATAATACTTCCTATAAGTCACATTAAAGATTGGGGGAGAGAGGATGGCTAGGCTTAGCATCTCAGGAGTTTAAATTTTAATTAAATTTCTCAAATTAAATGATTTCATGAAGCAGTAAAAAAGAAGTATGGAGGGACTTGGAGAGTATTATGCTAAGCGAAATAAACCAGTCAGAGAAAGATAAGTATCGTATGATCTCATTCATATGAATCAAATGAGTAAAATAAACTGATGAACAAAATAGATCCAGAGACATAGAAGCATGAAACACACTCTTGAATCTCAGAGAGAAGGCAGGGGTGGGTGGGAAGAGATCAACCAAAGAACTTATATGCATATATATGCATAACCCATGGACACAAATAATAGTGTGGTGAAGGCCTGGGGCTGGGACTGGGGCCAGGCTTGAAAGGGTTAATGGGGAGAAAAAGGAGACATATGTAATACTTTCAACAATAAAGATTAAAAAAATTATTTTAGCGTCAAAAGAGTAGTCATACTGCCACAGTATTTTTGGTTTCCTCAACTACATATATGGTGTACCTCCAAAATGTATCCATACTTTAATAGGTCATAGCTCAATTTTGAAAATAAAATATATTTTAATACATACTGCCTTTATACTTATTCAGAATCTGTGTATGCATTTTTTTGAGACACCCTATATTTTAAGTTCCATCCAGGAACATTCAATTTCTTCCTGCATAGGTTACAGATAAAATTTTATCAGTTTTGGCAGCTTTGTGTTGTATGGGTGTCTGAGTGTAGTGAAGAGTAATGAAATGTACCTGAGTAGGATACAAGGACACTGGCAAATGGGCAAAGGGCCAGAGAAGGGGAGGATACGAAGGTTCAAGACATAGTAGCCTTACGTTAACATTTTGCTCAAGGCTTTCCTTGAGTGAGCAGCCACCTTTGTATGAAGGATGTTACCTTTATTAGTCAGCATGGTATATTGTGTGTCATCCTGGCTCTTCCATCTGTTTCAATTGCATAATTACAAATTAGTTAATCACATGACGAAGTCATCTGATTAGGTCCTAGTATGTATATGAGCATAACATGCATACAAAAAATCCCCTAAAACCTCCAAATAGCCTGAACAAAATAGTAACTAATGTCTAAATACAACATTCTATGTCCTCTTCTCTATCAAACAAAACAAAACAAATACATATATGTGCTAATCCATAGTAGGGTTCGTTGGGTGTCTACTATGAGCCAGGCAGTGCTGTAGATACTTGACATGCATCAATGAATAAAAGAGATGAAAATATTTGCCCTTGTGAAGCATAATTTCTAGCACTGTAAAAATAGCCTAAGAAATAAGCATTACCTACGATATAAGAATGTGATAAAGGCTATGGAAAGAGAAAAATAGAGCAGGATAGAAGGACTGGGAGTGTAGGTTGAAGGGATGATATGTAGGTTATAATGGAGAGGGTGGTTACTCTTTAATTAATCTGTAAACATGTTTCTGCCTTATTAAATGCATTTAAGAACTCAAATTTAATTAGCAATGTAGATTTTTCAGGAAATTGTAGGAAATAAGCTAAGTAAGGGAGTGAGCTATGTCCGTCAACTGTTTTATTAACAGTAATTAATATTTATTAGCCAAATTGCCAGCTAGGTACACTTTGCTCTGCTGTAATATATAACTAAGGCAGCATATACTGTGTGTGGGTTTTGCATAATGGCATTCCAAGGCAGATCTGAAAGTAGGCTATTAAATATGAAGAGGAAGATAATGGGATTATAAGAATGAATTCATGTCCTGGACAGCTACAGAGAGCCCAATCACAGAGCCCAATCACGGAGGGGTCATTTAAAGTCTGCAGTTGTCTGAAATAGGAGAAGCAGAATAAAATCCAGAACCCCTTCAAATCCTCCCAGAGCTACAAAGACACCATCTTGACTTACAGTGGCATGAACTTGAAATGACAGACTAGCACTGAAGGTGTTATTTTGATCTGAAGAGAAGAGCTGTTTAATTCAAAAGTGACTGGCAGGATGTAAAGGGCTGATTAATTTGTAGGCCAAAACAAAACCTATGTTTCAAAATAGCATTTGTCCTTTAAAGATTCAGGCTGAGATATTTTAATGTGGTGAAAAAAATGAGGACAGCTGAAATTTACTTAGAACTGAAATGATAAAGAATTAAAAGACCATATTTAGACACCGATTGCATTTTCAGCCAAGAAAATGAATTCCAAGAACATCAATTTTCTTTGTATATTTTTTTTTTATCAGAAAGATTGTAAGTGCAGTCTGGTGAAAGTGAATTATAGACAATACAAAAGTTTGTGTATGAAAATAACAAATTATAAATCTATGTTTTATAAATGAAGAAAAATGAAAGAATGTAAAATTTTCACTTGAATCTCAGACATTATAATTTGATTTTAACACATTTTCATAAATGGTGGAAGATAAGAAAGAAGTTTCTCAAATTTGAGTGTCAAGGAAGAAATACAAAAGAGAATTAAAGTGTATTGATCTACAATTTGATCCCAGATAAACTACCATAGAATTCCTAAAGAAATCTATTGTGATTAAAGGACTAAATTGCATTATGATGCTTACAACCTGGGTTTAAAATAAAGGCAGATCTGATATTCATACCCTGTTATGACTAACTCCATGAACCTTGTTCTTTTCAAACCATACTGTCCTCATTGAAGGAAAAAGAGTTCTTTCAATGTGCAAAAGACTGTAAAAGTCAATTAATCATAATTTTACTTAATTGCACTAATATGTCTTTTTTTAAATCATTATTGTTGAAAGTATTACATATTAATGTGTCTTCATTGAACAAAATATATTGAAAACATGAAGTAGAAGTCACAAGGAAAAAATGCATGCCCAATTCCATCACTTTAGGAAATGCATCTTTGGTTATTTATCATCTATCTATCTGTTTTTCTTTCTGTCTATCTATCTATCCTTCATCTATCTACATATGTATGCATGTATTGGTATGTTTATATATACATATCTATATGTATACTATGTTTTATGTACAATCATTATTAGTCATTCTGCTGTTATCTTACTTAAGGTGATATCATAAACATTTCCAATTTGTTGACTACCCTTCAAAATATTATTACTAGTGGTTGCAAAATATCTATAGATTTGCTGAAACATCATTTATGTAATTATTCTCTTTGGGGGGAAATTTAAACACTGTACAAAATTGTTTATTTAGGATCAGCGTAAAATTGAGTTTCATACATTGCAATCAATGCTCTCTCTTTCCCAATTTTTGCACGTAATTTGTTTAAAAAACAAACAAACTGCAGAATTCCTCAGTATTGATTGTGCTAGTGCTTCACTGTGGTATAACTCAGTGTGCTTTTTTGTTTGCTGTATTATCCACAAGTTGGTACTTTGAATTCTACAGCGGCTTGGTGACCTTTGGGAAAGACCTATCCCTAGAGCACTCTATAGGTGACATAGTGGACACTCATTGATTGGAAAGGACATGCTGTAGTCTCCCATTTTTTGTTAGGTTAGAAATAATTCATGATCATTACCTAGATCCATTATCTCATTATGGGTTGTAAAATGATGATCTAATTTTATCATCTTTACATTTTATTCATTGTTATACTTCTATAGATGCAAACTTAACCTCCGCAAGTATGTGGCTCTTTTGAATTTTTGCAGGAAAAATCATTTCCACCATTTATCATTTTTTCAAAATAATGAGTTGGATCTCTAGCATCATGATAAAATAACCTATTAGCATGTACCTATTTATTCATCTATCCATCTACCACCTGATTGTGAATTCATGCATTTACATATTTTGGTTATATTCAACACATTGCACTTGTTATTTCTAATGATGCTCAAATTGACCCATTAATGACTATTAGAAGCTTCAACTTGGTCCTGGTGTTTTTTTGACATTATTCTTTTAATCTTTGAGATCTTGCTCACTTCCTGAAATGACCAAATAGTCTTGACTCATCTTGTACATTTCCTTCCCTATATCTAGAACTAGATGTATCTCCAAGATGTCTTTGTTTAATATGAAATGATATTAAGAGTCAGCAATGTGGCAGTTAGGGGGGCTCAATGGGTTGTCATTCTATATAATAAAGAGGGAATGTGCAAATTGACTGTCAAAGATGGCAGTGCCCATAGCCACAAGATGGCGGCACCCAGTCCCTTCATCCCTGCCACAGTCCCCAAGTCCTTTCAGCCCCGCCAAGGGGGTGGCAGGTGCGTGGTGCGGACCTGCCCTCAGGTGGGTTCGGCCACTCCTTGCACCTGCTGCCAGAGTCCCACAGTCCTTTCAGCCCACCCTCAGCCCCCTAGCTGCCCAGGGCCGGCCTGAGGTGCAGGCTAGCCTCAGATGGCTGATGCCCAGCCGACGCCTGAGGCACAGGCAAGCCTCGGAAGGCGGCTGCCCAGCTGCCCAGGGCCGCCCGAGGCTCAGTTAACCAGGGCCAGCCGAGGCTTGCACTGACGGCAGTGGCAGCAGCAGAGGTGAGGGGAGGTATAGAGGTTTCAGAAGAAGGTTTTGACAGAGGATAGATGAGATAAAAGTGATAATGAACAAAACAACCCCAATATATGTTTTCTCTTTATTATTATTTTCGAAAGAGAGCACGGCATTCCAGCTTTTCTCCAGATGCATATCTTTGACATGTCTTTAATCAGCCATGCAGAAACTCTCAATAACCTCACTGGGTGCTTGATTAGCAAAACACACATGCTTACCAAAGAAAATAGTGACTTAATTAGGGATAATTGACCTTTTATATACATTTTAGATGATAAGTGAAGCACACTGAAGACTTATTTATTGACACCATATGGCACTCCTTCACAGTGAAATTCAAATTATGTTGAACAAGGCTAATCAAAACTAAATAGCTCATCAAAGGTCTTCCATTCTAAGATGCTGCTATTTTAATTCTGGGAGGTTTTAGATACCTCATTAGACCCCAAAGTACTTTAAACATTCTTATGTTCAAAGCATGCCAAGCTTCTAGTAAATCAGCCTACAACAGTTCTCCATAATTTTCAAATCACAAGTGTCATTGTAATGCTTACCATCTCTTTGTTAGTTTATTAAATATATGTCTCCCATAACAAGTGCACAACTCCTGTCAGATTTTGTGCTAACGATGGCAGAGGTATCAGACACTGCACCTGCTGTCAAAAGAGTTGACACACCTTGCATTTAGGTCTGATTTGCAAGCAACAAAATTTGTCTACACAGGATTCATGCAGGGAATAAATGTTGGAAAAGCCTAGGGGTGGCACAGAGAATTGCTGAAAGCCTTGGAAGAATCAGACTCAAAAAGCAAATAAAAGAAACATTTTTACCTCTTCAGATAAAGCAAACAAACAAGCAAACACAGCAAACCTCTCATCCCTGTTCTCCTGCATTTTGAGGAATCTCACTTCAGAAGCAATGATTTAGGCAGGTCATATGTGCACCCAAGCTCTCAGGAGAATTTTCTTTTCTAGGGGGAGGTAGACGCAAGATTTATAAGTTAAGTAAATCCCCAAATATCAGTACATGGTTCACATAATATGGAGAAATAAAGACAAACAATATCCACTACATACTAGTACATACAACATGCTGAAATAAAATTCTAGGTAATTCAATGAAGAATATATTGTAATGCTTTCTGATCAATAAAAATACCTCAATCTGGATATAATAAATATAGTGAATGTATAATTCTAATGGTACAAAGCTATTATTTTTTGGTTTTCATATGCAATAAATGAATGCATGTTCCTCAAACCCTAATAATTTAAAAAACATTATTAACACTAGAAATTATCTGTAGGATACTATATTATCACTAGAGGCCTGGTGCACAAAATTTGTGCATGGGGGGGGGGAGGTCCCCTCAGCCCAGCCAGCACCCTCTACAATCTGGGACCCCTCGGGGTATGTGTGACTGCTGGTTTAGACATCCCTGCAGTCGGACATCCCTCTCACAATCCGGGACCCCTGGCTCTTAACTGCTCACCTGCCTGCCTGCCTGGTCACCCCTAACTGCCCCCTCCCACCTGCTGGCCTGGTTACCCCTAACTGCCCCTCACTGCCAACATGATCACCCCTAACTTCCCCCTGCTGCTGGCCTGGTTGCCCCTCACTGCCCCCCCCCACCAGCCTGGTCGCCCCTCACTGCCCCCCTCTGGCCTGGTCACCTCCCTCTGTCCTGGTCACCCCCAACTTCCCCCACCCCACTGTCCTGGTCACCCCTAACTGCCCCCCATTGCCAGCCTGGTCACCCCTCACTGCCCCCTCTGCTGGCCTGATCTCCCAACTGTCCCCCTTGCCAGCCTGGTCGCCCTTAACTGCCCCCCCTGGACTGGTCGCCTCCAACTGCCCCCACTCTGCCTGCCTGGTCACCCCCAACTGCCCCCCACTGGTGTGGTCACCCCTCACTGCCCCCCCCCTGCCAGCCTGGTCACCCCACACAGTCTGCTGTTCAGTCCTTTGGTTGTCCCTCACTAACCCCCTGCCAGCCTGGTTACTCATGCAGCCTGCTGTTCTGTTGTCCTTCTGGTTGTTTCAGTGGTGATGACCCCGGATTTTTATATATTAGGATTATTATACATTATATGCAGCATATATATTACATGCAGCATATTTTATATATTGTATGTTTTATATTACAATGTATTATATATAGAATGTTTTATATTTTTTTCTTTAAAAATCAGATCATAGTTTATCTGCTCCTGAATTTCATAAGTATAAAATCTAACACTTCAAAATGGCACTGAAACCTTTTATAATCTATTCTTAACTTGTCTTTCAGGTGTCACATTCTGTTGCTCTCTTCCATAAAATTTATGCTTTAACTTAACCCATTTTCTAAACATGGCATACATTTTTTTTTAATTTTGTGCCTTTTTTTTTTCCTGTGGTGTTTTCTTGACCTAGAAGATTCTTCCCCTACTGACTTTCTCAGAGAATATAAGTGATATGTTCAGACATAGCAGGGATATCACTTTTCCTGTGAGCCCTTTGCCAAGTTTCCCAGAAAAGAAAAGAAATGCTGCCTGGTTTTTATACACTAGCAATACATTTTACAATAGTTTCGTAGCTGAGTTTCCTTGAAAGAGTATAAGTTGTTCAGAACCTGGGATTGTCTCTTATACTTCTTTGCATAGGTGTATGTGTGTAAAGGTGATTAAAAAGGTAAATATTTATTAAATTCAATAATAATGTTGAAGGAACAGTGAGTGATTAGAAAATATTCTTTTATCTGCTGATTCTTTAAATTATCCCCAAACTCTAAGGTGGTATTATTTTCTTATTATTGTATACAAATTTGCTAGCAATATATGGGATAGATAAATTTCAGAACTGCAAAATAACAATGTGATCCTTAAAATGTGCTATGTTCAGATTAGATTACACCAGTTCAAAAGGGAAGAATCAATAAATGTTAAATTGACAAAAATATAAAATTAGTCACTTATTGATTCTATGCATATTCATACAGATATACACACATTCTATATGTTAAGTGCCCCTTTTTGTTTTCATTTAGTATCCACAACTATTGAATTAGAACTATACAGAAAGTAAAGGGAATTTGTTATGCTAAAAGAGTAAATTTCAGAAGGATTATTTTCTTGAGAATTCTATCCCCTCCTCCCCCAGTCGCACATTTACCTCCAAATGTTTGGTGTGTTTGGTATTTTGTTTTTTTTGGTTTTTTTTGTGTGTGTTTTTTTTTGGGGGGGGTGTTGTTGTTGTTTGTTTACAAGTTCTTTGTTATCTTTCAATAATGCCAATCTTTTAATTACATTATTAAACTATCAGGCCCCTTGTGAATATTTGCCAGTAGGTGATGGCATTTTTTGGCTTTTAGCATGCAGCTGAAGATTATTGTATTTAACTTCAGTTAAAATAACAATAATTACCATTTTTTAAGCAGACAGGGAAAGACAGATGCTTTGATAAACAGGTTACATGAATTAACTAATTTAATCCTTGAAGCATTACAGAAAGCATCGCTGTGATATCACTTTAAGCCGTGAGGAGATGGATAGTAGGAATCGTTATATTATAGACATCATAAGGGCGCAAAACAGGTTTCTACCGCGTGTATATAACTCCAAACACTTGCTCTTTTCTTTGTATTATCACTTATGGAATAAACATTGTAAAAAATGCAGCTCTTGCAAACCTCTTTAGATTCTGAATTCTGTGTAAGCTTCTCTATTACTAAAATTCAGAGTGTGATCTCTGTGGGTGTGCTTCTGCCCAAATAAATTGCTGCGTGCCTAGCTGCGGTAATGTCCCTTGGCTGTTTCCCTGTGGACAGCTTGCATTGCCACTCCCATCCGTGAATGATCTCACTTGTTTTGGGGTACTATAGAATGACAAAGGATAAGCGATATCTCTCAGGTTGTCATTCTGAGTAGGAAGTCAGGCTGCAGTTAGCAAACAAAACTTATAATTTGTTAACAAACTCTATCTCCTTAAGCTGTTGGGACAGAATAATCAATGGATCAAAGCAACTGCAGGCTGAATTCTGATACTGACATGGCAGAGTGGTTGGTATCAGGCTTAGTAAACAATTACACAACTGGGAAAATTTACCCAGAGATGGTTATTCAGCATTTTGTGAGGGACTGCAAGTCTTAAGAGAAATGAAATAAGCTCCATATTTACAGCAACCTTTTGCTTTGGGTCATGTTCTAAACTACGATGAAGAGAAATAAAGTAAGAAAACAAAACTCAATCTCTCTGGATGGAGAATGAAGTCTGGAATTACTAAGGCAGCTGGAATATGCAAGACATAGTACTGGAGAGCATTTCAAGATTTACTACAAGGCTTCTGTTCTATTGGATAAAGCTACAATAACTAAGAGTGTGATAATTGGCATAGAGATAGAAAAACAGCTCAAAGGAATAGACCAGAGAATCCAGCAATAGATTCACAAATATATGGTCAGTTTTAATTTTAGACAATAACATCATAAACATGGCTAATTTATTTTAATTTTAGACAATATCATCAAACAAATCAATGAGGAAAGAAAGTTATTTTCAACCAATGGTGTAGCACTGAATATTTTATGGGAAGGATGAAGTTTAATTTCTAACTGGCACCAAACAAACAAAAAATTACTAGAGATAAATCTTGGACCTAAATGTGAGAGATAGAATATTGAAGTTTTAGAATGAAGCGTAGGAGAATATTTTATCAAGCTGTGGAAAGCAAGGAGTCATTTGCCAAAAAGGCACTGTTATAGATTGAATTGCATTCCCTTTCGAAAATTGTTATGTTGAAGTCCCAATCACCAGCAACACAGACTGTGACCTGATTTGAGAAATAGTTCTTTTGCAGATTTAATCATTGAAATTAATATGAGGTCATTAGAGAGGGCACCAAACCAAAATTATTGGTGTCATACGAAGGAGAGATTTTGGAACAGACATATTCAGAAAGATGTGAAGACACAGGGAGAAGACAGCCATCTACAAAGCAAGGAGAAAGGCCTTGGAAGAAATCACCCCCTTGGACACCTTTATCTCAAACTTCTAGCATCCAGAATCGTGAGACAATACATTTCTCTTATTTAAATCACACAGTTTGTGGTACATTGTTATGTCAATCCTAGAAACTACTCTATTTACTAATCATAATCGTGGGGTGGTGGGGGGGGGAACAAAAGTATAAATTGGACCATACATCAAAATAGAAAAAAATGTTTTCTCAATAAAAGTCACCATTGAGAACATGGAAATGAAAGCAACAGACTACAAGGAAACAGCTGTGACATATGTATCATACATCTATGTAACAAAGGGCTCATGCAAAATATATAAAGAAATATTACAAATCATAAAAATCAAATAACCCAAATTAAAAAATGTACAACAGCCTTCAACTGATACTCTATACATAAAAATGTCAGAATGCCAAAAACATAAATACCTGCTCAAAAATCATTGTGATGAAAATGCATGTTAAAATTACAATGAGATACCACCTCATACTCACTCGAATTTGTAAAATTAAACATATACACACACTCACACTGACTGCATTCATTGCTTGAAAGAATATTGTACAGGCATAGATCTCAAAAATTCCAAGTGCATATTTAAAATAATGGAATTATTTTGAATACCATTGTTCAGTTTCTCATGAAATTAATCATATGCTAACCATTTGGTCCAACCAATTCCACTCCTAGATTCACCAAAAAGATGTCCACAAGAATAATCCTACAAAAAATGTAAATAAGTTTTATTCATAAGAACCTAACCTAGAAATAACCCATTGGTTCATCCATAGGAGATGGACAAATTGTGGCATACTTGTACAATGGAATACTAGTTAACAGTAACAAAATTGAATTACTGATATATGCAACAACATGGATGAATTTCAAGAACATTATAAACTATGAAAAAAGCCAGACAAATAAGAGTACATATAATCTGTTTCCAATATGTAAATTTAAAGAATAGGCAAATATTTTATAATAAGGACAGTCATTTTTTAAAAAAAATATATTTTTTATTGATTTCAGAGAGAGAAAGAAAGAGGGAGAGAGATAGAAACATCAATGAGAGAGAATCATTGATCAGCCACCTCCCGCCCCCCTACTGGGCACTAAGCCCAAAATCTGGGCACTTTCCCTGACCTGTAATTGAACCCTGACCTTCTGGTTCATGGATTGATGCTCAACCACTGAGCCACACCAGCCAGGTGGAGACAGACATTTTAATGGTTGTCCATGTAGTGGTGACTCTATTGACTCTAAGGGGCACTAGTTGTATTAAAATACATTACCAACACCTGAAGAGCCAGTATTAAAGTTAAAAATATGAAATTAAATAAGTTATAAATTAAATAAAATTAACAATGAACTAGGGTTGGCTATATGGAGTTTAAAATTCAAATGTGATATACTTCTTTTTAAATTTCAAATATAAATACTCCTCTATTTACTCCAAGGGCACATTTTATGGCACAATGATTTTAATTTATCATTTCACTAAAATATGACCTTTATATCCTTTTATTAGAGGCCTGGTGCACAAAATTCGTGCATGGGGGGGTGTGTGTCCCTCAGCCCAGCCTGCACCCTCTCCAATCTGGGATCTCTAAAGGGGTGTCTGACTGCCCGTTTAGGCCCGATACTGGTGGGATCAGGCCTAAACGGGCAGTCGGACATCCCTCTCACAATCAAGGACTGCTTACTCCCAACTGCTCCTCTGCCTGCCTGCCTGATTGCCCCTAATCGCTTCTGCCTGCCAGCCTGATCACCCCTAACCACTCCCCTGCCAGCCTGATTGATGCCTAACTGCTCCCCTGCTGACCCGATTACCCCTAGCTGCCCTTCCCTGCCAGACTGGTCACCCCTAATTTCTCTCCCCTGATGGCCTGGTCACCCACAACTGCCCTCCCCTACTGGCCCAGTCACCACTAACTTCCCTCCCTTGCCAGCCCGGTCACCCCTAACTGCTCTTCCCTCCTGGCCCGATTGCCCCTAACTGCACTCCCCTGCTAGCCTGGTCACCCCCAACTGCCCTCCCCTGCAGGCCTGGTCACCCCCAACTACCCTCCCCTTCAGGCCTTGTCCCTCCGAACTGCCCTCCCCTGCAGACCTGATCGCCCCTAACTGCCCTCCCCTGCCAGCCCAATTGCCCCTAACTACCCTCCCCTGTGGTCCTCGTCAACCCTACCTAACCTCCCCTGCTGGCCTGGTCACCCCCAACTGCCCTCCCCTGCTGGCCTGGTCACCCCCAACTGCCCTCCCCTGCAGGCCTGGTCACCCCAAACTGCCCTCCCCTGCAGGCCTGGTCACCCCAAACTGCCCTCCCCTGCAGGCCTGGTCCCCTCCAACTGCCCTCCCCTGCAGGCCTGTTCCCCCACAACTGCCCTCTCCTTTGTGGCCATCTTGTGTCCACATGGGGGCAGCCATCTTGTGTGTTGGAGTTATGATCAATTTGCATATTTCCTCTTTATTATATAGGATTGTAATTAAAACCTTTTGTATAACTAAGAGTGACTCAAAATATTGAAATACTTATACAGCATGGTAAAGCAGACTCTAGAAAAGAGATATGTTTATATAGCTTCTATGTATATATATTTATCTATATGTTTATATATACATTCTAAGTCCATATCTATATATTTATATGTAACCTTCCATTATTTAGAGCAGGTGTGGGAAACCTTTATTCTGCCAAGGGTTATTTGGATATTTATAGCATCATTCTCAGTCCATACAAAATTATCAACTTAAAAATTAGCCTTCAGTATTTTGACAAACGTTTAATTAATTCACCCCTACTGCCTTGGCAGGGCCAGACTAAATGATTTTTGCAGGCCTTATATGACCCCAGGGCCAGATGTTCCCCATCTCTGATTTAGAGACTCATGGGAGGAAGAAACAGTAGATCAAAGGTAAAAGTGTCCTATGAATTTCTTTGGCATTGAACAAATTAATATTTTCCTATTTTTAAAAAATATATTTTTTTGGTTTCAGGGAGGAAGAGAGAGGGAGAGAGAAAGATAGAAACATCAATGATGAGAGAGAATCATTGATCGACTGCTTCCTGCACGCCCCCTACTGGGGATCGAGCTCACAACCCATGCATGTGCCCTTGACCTGAATGGATCCTGGGACCCTTCAGTCCGCAGGCCGACTCTCTATCCACTGAGCCAAACCAGCCAGGGAATTTTTTTCCTATTCTTAATGCATTTTGGATTCAGTACTAGTTGTATGTGTACAGACTTAAAAACTACAGTATTATTTACAATCAAGAGTGCATTTGAAAATTATTTGCCCATATGTTCAGTAGCTCCTGTTTGTAGGTTGCTGAAAACAATAGGATTTTATTTTTTGATATGTTTAAAGACCACAGATGTATTAATTGATGCATTCTACTTGATGCATTAATTGATGTTTAGCGATTTTTCTCATAAACACCGGATAAAAATCTGTAGAGAGTTAGCTGAATTGTATTTTACTAAATATAAACTAACTTTTTGGGTAGTTTGTGGTAGCAAACCAAAGCTCAAGGATCACCCAGGGTTTTAGCTGGCAGGTGTTTGCAAAGGATCATTTACATCTGATAAGGTACAAACATGTTTCCACATAAATCACTTAGAAAAAAAATACTTAAAAATAAGGGCATAAGAAGGTGAATTCTGCCAACTTCCTTAAACTTCCTAATAAGTCCCAGGTGGTAAAAAAGAAACAGCATATAATTTTATAAAATATTATTTGTGGTCTACTAAATTTTTCTGTTTTTAGGATCCTATGTCTCAAAAATTAGAAGAAACTTTTTTACATCTTTTTGGTGAAGGAAACTTTAAAAGTGTTCTTTTCGATAGTTTTAAAATCACCTTCTGCTTTACTTCC
The DNA here is from genome assembly GCF_027574615.1 of Eptesicus fuscus. NCBI lineage: Eukaryota > Metazoa > Chordata > Mammalia > Chiroptera > Vespertilionidae > Eptesicus > Eptesicus fuscus. The sequence goes on from NC_072486.1 coordinate 49,966,737, forward strand.
ATTTTGCAGATTTAAATAAGTATGCACTATACGAATGAAATACAACTATGGCTTTATTTCAATGAATCCACTTACATATAGCCTTCAGATTCTATTTGATCAATTGGACTTTATGCAGTAAACAAGAAATCCCATATGAAACTTTGAAGTATATTCACTACTTCTATCATTTCTTTTTTTCCCTACTATCTAATAATTATAAAAAACCAACTAGAAAAGAACCCAAGGTCACAGTGTTCAAATTCTTCATCTTACAGATGGAGCATGTAAAGGGAAAATGTTTCGCAGAAGAAAAAAATTGTATTCCATGTATCTTGGCTCAGTCTCATGCTCTTATTGTTATAGTTCAGGGCTTCTTCTATGCCATTCTATACATCCTTACAAATATAAACACCCATTTCTTCATAAAATATTCACAGTTCAGCTTAAATATATATTCATGCATTTCATTAAGGATCTGATGTTAAGTTTTGAAAGGGAGACATATTTCCTTGCCTAATTTTCACCAAATGAGAATAATGTCAATTAATGAGTTAGGTGCCTAAAAAAGAATTTAAAGTAATGTTTCTTTATACCCATTTAGTTCTTTAGTTTAAGCTTATAATATCAGTTCTGGAGTGAATTCTGGTTTAGGTAGCTAACTATGTGTGTTTGGAGTGGGCAGTTGCTTTGAATTGGAGGAAATATGTCAAGAATAGGAGCCATATAAGCCAGTGGTCATCAAACTCATTAGTCAACAGAGCCAAATATCAACAGTACAACGATTGAAATTTGTTTTGAGAGCCAAATTTTTTAAACTTAAACTATATAGGTAGGTACATTGTTATTAACTTAATTAGGGTACTCCTAAGCTGGCCTTTGCTAAAAACTCAAGGGGCCAAAGAGCCGCATGTGGCTCGCGAGCCACAGTTTGCCGACCACTGAATAGGCCACTTTTGAGCTCATGTGTATGAGACATTCAGAAAGTCTCTCCACATAGAGACTCTGTCTGATCTCCAAGCATTATCGTTACTACTAGTGTCTCTGAGGACACTGGGCATCTCACATGGCCACTGGCTTTCAGTGAGCTCTCTCACTGTTGCTTTCCTGAACTTCTGACAACAGATTCAATGAAGACCCTTTCAGAAAGCAAAATGGAGGCACCCTTAGCCTTCTAGCAGTTACAGTATATCACTTTTCTCCCAGAACCTGTCTCATGGATTGTGCTAATGATATGTTGTCAAATCCGTACTCTTAAAATGAGAGGTTATTATTTCTGATAAAGATTACAAGTGGAATAACATGATATAAGCTATTATTCCTTTCTCTGCCTGTTGTAGGTTACATACTAGTATTTGGCATACTATCACCTAGGTTCATCTAGCTTCTGATATGGCAAGTACTTTGATGGCATGCATGCTTGATTATAGGTCATCGATCAGCAATGGGTGCCCAACCACTATCTTAGTAAGCATAGAAAAGCCAATTTAATCAGCTTCAGAATAGAGCAGATGATTAAGAGATGCAATTTACCCAACTTGGCAAATAAGTTTTGTGTGTTCAATGCTTCACTTTACAAAATCAGAAATATGGAATGTTAAAATATTGGCTAGAGACAACATAAAAAATAATAAAATATTGGCTAGAATTCAGGACAGTTGTTTTGAGATGGTCTTTGCAAATTGTCAATTTTTTGGTTAAACTCAATGCTACTTTTGGAAATCATGCTACCTATTCAATCTAAATGCTAAATTTTGTGGGGGTTTTTTCTTTATTGATTAAGGTATCACATATGTGTCCTTATTTCCCCATTGCCGCCCCCACCCCACTCCCATTCATCCCCACGTTTTCTTTTTTCTCTTTTATGAGCTAGTTCATTGAGCATTCTGTTCATTTCTACATTGATGAAGAGGAATACATAAAAGGAGCCTATCTCTTTGAATGTCCATGTAGATTCTATGAGACGTTTTAGTTATCATCTGCATTGTCAGGATTTTGATGATTTGATAACAAACATCTTAAATTTAATAGTTTAGTCATGCTGAGATGCTTTAGTTTATAATTCCTCTGATGTCCATTTCCATGTCCATGTCCATGTCCATATTCATACCCATACTCATATGCATATTCATCCTCCAGGAACATTTTACTCCAAACACAAGGAGTCATGGGTTATTCATTCCTCTTTTATCATCCAATACATAAATATATCTAAGATACTGTAAGATTAAATAAGTAAATATATAGCATTTATTCATTCAACAAATATGAGGACCTACTGAACTTTAGAATCTTGCCAATATTGAGTGTATATTTTAATAAGTAAAGTTATACATAAATACATAAATGTAGATGATTTACTAATAAATTAATGGAATAGAAAATAGGTACGTCAGAAAGATAGGGATTTGTGATTCAGATTCAAAAGTATATCTTTTTAGTATATGTATATAAAATAATATATTTTATGTCTTAACCTTATTTAATTCTTTTAAAATTATATGTAGTATAAGCATTATCAATTTCATTCCCAATGAGAGGCTCAGAGAAACTGAGATAACTGTTTACAATTAGCTTTTTAAACTTGGAGTCAGAATTTAAACTCAAGAATTTAAATTTCAAGTATAAAAGTTTTAAATGTGTGACCTCTTAAATTAATAAAGGAAATTGAAATATGTCATCTTTGCTCAAGCATAAATTGTGTAACAGACAGTCATCTGTATATGCATAATTGAAAGCCAATAATTTGGATTATTGGAGGAACAAACTAGAAAATTCTAAGAAGTATTGAGAATTATATGTCTTCCCATTGGCTAAAAAAATTGGACATTGGAATTTGCACAGAATAAGAAATTGGACAACTGGAATTTCTTTGCAAATAAAAATGTAAATATGAAATGAAATGTATTAGAATAATCTCTGTAGAAAAATAATCTCTTTGAAATATTTATTCTCTCTCTATAGACAGAACAGCCGTAGGCAGAAACAAAAATAAAGGCATACAATTTTGGTGGACCATGGCCATGTTAGCCAGGTGAGTATTTCTAATTGGTAAAATGACTCAGTAAAATATAAAATGCATGATTATACAATTATGGTCCTGTAAATATTTCCTTACATGGGAATAATGTAGATCCTTGAGTACTGACATATCCCTCCAACAACCTAGCCAAATGTGGTATAAAAAGCCAAGGCTAAGGGACTGCATTTCTGGGCTCTCTCACCTGTGGATAAGGGTTCCATAAGGACCACTTAGAGCAGAGCAAATTGAATATGCTGTTATGAAGAATAAAAGAAAACAGCAGTGAACCTCATCCACTTCTATTAAATTTAATGTTATGTGCATCTTTTGTGTCTCTTGTCTGCTATGCTGATAGTTAACCAAAATGAAGGCAGTTTGTCTTTCGCTTTCTCTCCATCCTTAAACCTGGAAGAGTCTGGGACTGGTTTGGCATAGCTGAATTATATTTTGTTTCAGGACCTGTCAATCACTACTTTAGTAACCTCTGGGCTTTGATAATTAAAAGTCGCATGCTGCCTTTTAGACTATCCAAAAAAATCTATTTTGGTTTTCTGCTGAGATCTGTCCTAACTGAATAGCATCCCTATCTGCACACTTTTGTTCCTTTCATTTGCATTGAAATGGGCCTGCATCATGTCCCAAATTCCTTATGGTCCCTCTGTGTGCAGTCAATTATAATGGAAAAGCTAATTTGTGCTAAGTTTTTAATGGTCCATTTTACTGCCCTTCTGAGAAATTATATGTATCTATAATACCAATCCAAAGCAATATGGTCAACCGGAAAGAATTACAGTACCATTGGAGGATAAGACTAATGAAAGCATTTCACAGAATGAACCACGTTTATTTACACTTTTAAATCGCTCAAAAATGGTGGAGAAAAGAGGCATTTATAGGGAAAGTTTCAGAAGAAAGTGGCTGATATAATTGTTACTGCAAGGATAATAATTGCTCAGAGAATTTGCATTAGTCTGGTTCTTGTCTATTTCCGCATCTTACTGTCAGTGTGGATACATTGAGTCCTCCCATTTCAACACCCAAACCATGAGCCTTCAGGCCTCTATGCCTTTGTTTAGGATTATTCCCTTTGTTACTATGCTCTTTCTTTCTTGTGAAACTGCTCATTCTTTAAAAGCCATTTAGGATATCTCACATCCTCTTTAAAATACGCCCTGATATTTTTGGGAAAACTTAATTTTACCTGCTTGTTTTTCTTATACTTTGGTCCACAAGGTAAACACAGCAGCTATCACATTGTACAATAAGTATGCTTAACTTTTTATTCTTTTTCATGACTTAGCATGGTGCCTGGGGCATAATATAAGGAAGTGAATTGAGTGAATTACTAGTAATGAGTGAACAAATAAATATAAGACCTTACAAAGACTTAAAACAATGATGGAAAATGGGAAGGAGCTTCTAGTGGTTATAATAACCACCAGAAGTTACCATGATGAATAATTTTTTTTCAACTTGAGAGTGCCACAGGGTGCTTAGATTTTTGGTTGAACACTCCTGGGTGAGTCTGAGGATGTTTCTAAATGAGATTAGCATTTGAATTGGTAGTGTGAGTAAAGTAGATCACAACTCCCCAATCCGGGTGAGCATCGTCCAATATGTTGAAGATCTGAGTAGAACAAAAGGCCGAGGAAGGGAGAATTTGCTCGCTATACCTGATTGCTTGAGCTGAGACATTGGTCTTCTCCTGCCCTCAGGCTGGGACTGACTAATACGGTTATTGTCATAGTCTATTTTGGCTGCTATAGATAAATACCATATACTTGGTAGATTAAATAACAAACATTTACTTCTCACATTTTTGGAGGCTGGGATGTCCTAGATGATGTGCCCGCAGATCTGGTGCCTGGTGAGAGCCCTCTTCCTCATTTGTAGACTGCCTCCTCCTGTCTATATTCTCATTTTCAGGAGAAAGAGAAGGCTCTGGTTTTTCTCTTCTTATAAAGACACTGATTCCATCCTGAGGGTTTCTCCCGCATGACCTTATCGAAACCTAATTTCCTCCCCAAAGACCCGCTTCCAAATACCATCACTTTGGGAATTAGGGATCCAATATATGAATTTAGGGGGGAAACTGACATTTGGTTTATAGCAGTTACTTAAAACAAAAACTTCTATTTCTGCCATAGAGGTATTAGAAATATCAACATTAAGACATATTCATAAATTATGAAATTAGGTTAGGAAATTACAGGGAGCCAAATCTCCTAGAGTCCTATAATTTGAGGATAATGTATCTCTGTTCTGTACTTTTTTACTCATGTCAAAAGAACAAGGTATTCTAAATGCACATTTCAACAAATTAGGATGGCAATTTATTTAGTAGACTTTCATAAGAATAAAGAGTTGAGTGAAAGAGGAGTTTGTAGGTCTAGTTGCTATTAATTTATGTCTCACTCCTTTATATCTCACTAATAAATTTGGAGCAGATTTTGCTTCAATGAAACTTGAGTACAAACATTTGTTGAAAACTAGTATTAGTCAATGAATCAGCAACCACCAGATTGTATGGCAACTTCATCAGTCTTTCTTTCTTTTTTTTTTAAATTAACTGTTGTTCAAACAATGTTGTTCGTCTTTTTTTTTTCCATTTTGTGAACATCTGCTGCTTAGTTTTTACCATTTTTATTATTACTTCAATTACTACAAGAGAAGACAAGGTATTTTAATTGTAACTCTGAAACAATCATTATACACAGGTAGTTATAAAACAAGATTGTGCTAAAATCTTCATGCAATTTTAAAGGGAAGACATTATCTGTTAAGAAATTTAAACAACCCAATCAAAAAATGGACAACAGACCTAAATAGATACTTTTCGAAAGAGGACATAAGGAAGGCCAAGAGACATATGAAAACATGCTCAAAGTCACTAATCATTGGAGAGATGCAAATCAAAACGACAATGTGGTACCATCTCACACCTGTCAGAATGGCTATCGTCAATAAATCAACAAACTACAAGTGCTGGCGAGGATGTGGAGAAAAAGGAAGCCTCCTGCACTGCTGGTGGGAATGCAGACTGGTGCAGACACTGTGGAGAACAGTATGGAGTTTCCTCAAAAAACTGAAAATGGAACTCCCATTTGACCCAGTGATCCCACTTCTAGGAATATATCCCAAGAAACTAGAAACACCAATCAGAAAGGATATATGCACCCCCATGTTCTTAGCAGCACAATTTACCATAGCTAAGATTTGGAAACAGCCCAAGTGTCCATCAGCAGATAAGTGGATTAAAAAACTGTGGTACCTCTAGACAATAAAATACTATGCTGCAGTAAAAAAAGAAGGAATTCTTACCATTTGCAACAGCATGGATAGAACTGGAGAGCATTATGCTACGTGAAATAAGCCACTCAGAGAAAGATAAATATCACATGATCTCATTCATTTGTGGAATATAATGAACAACATAAACTGATGAACAAAAACAGATCCAGAGACAGAGAAGCATCGATCAGAACATCAAACCTCAGAGGGAAGGTAGGGGAGGATGGGGGTAAGGAGGAGAGATCAACCAAAGGACTTGTATGAATGCATATAAGCCTAACCAATGGACACAGATACCAGGGGGGTGAGGGCATGAGTGGGGGATGGGGGGCAATCGGGGAGGGTAAGGACACACATGTAATACATTAATCAGTAAAGAAAAAAATTAAAATTTAGAACTTTTTGTATCTTGTATAACATATGAAGCTTAAATTAACATTAGTGTTAAGAACACACATGGCCTAGTTCAGATTAAAACACAAAACCAAATCAAAGTGTAATTGTTGGTTCTTGTTGGTATTATGTATTTACAACACATTATGTAGTCTGTAAAGATATCTACATTCTTGAAGGTGAAAGCCTTTCTATTCCAAGATGTGCCATACCCCATATGGATAGACTCATCCTGAACCAATGTCCCATTCTAACACACTGTTTGACCATAAGATATGTGAGTGGGATCATTAAGATAAAATATCTGAAAACTGTTTTCTAATTTTAAAGTTACCTTTTCAATTACTTTCCTCTATTAGTCTAATTTAGCATGGCATAAAATACAAAAAAAAAAAAAAAACAAAAAAAAACAATAACCCCAAACACCTAAATTCCTAACAATTTTGAATTTGATTTTTAAAAAATACATTAAATATGTTGTTATCCCTAATTGTATGCTGCAAGTTTTTGTTACATTTTTTAAAAAATTCTAATATATGTATACTAGGAATTTGTGCAGTATCCAAATCAGCCAGCTATTTAATTTCATCTATATATAATTTCTCAACCAGCAAGCTAGACATCTTGCTAATTATGCAGTTTGTCTGCAGAATATGAATAGATAGCTTTTAGGGTGGTGGTGACCCGCAGGAATGACATTTTTGATGATCACACAAATTCTCAGAATTTTCTTCTTCTACACTTTTCTGCCCATGAATAAGCACAGCTGCGGTTATTACAATATTGGGGGAAAAAAATGCTCTACTACTAGCCCTGTTGATCCTAGGAATTAAGTAATGCTTACTCTGCAATGAAACCAGCTGTTAGGGAGTTACAAAGCAGGAGTTCTCTTTCCAGATTCCCTGTCAGTGACAAGGATACTGAAATTAATTAATAGTAGCTTTGCCATTATAATTTGCCAAATGCGGGAGATATTTTTAAATTTCCCTCCATTCTTTGAAAACAAGTATTGTTCCAAATTGAATTAATAGTCCACCTATTTCCTAACACATATGTGAAAGCAGTCATTATTTTCTTAAAATATGGTAATGTGAAAATACTGCATATAAAATGCTTAAGCAACTACACCCCTTTGAACTCTAGCTAGGGATAAGATTGTGTAATGTTGTTAGGGCAGTGATGGGCAACCTTTTGAGCTTGGTGTGTCAAACTTCGCCAAAAAACTGCATAACTCGGGTAGTGTGTCACTTTGAGGAAAAAACTAACTCCAAGACTCTAGTCGCAAATGTTTCATCCTCAGGAGCAGCAAATGTTTCATCCTCGGCATGCGGCCGCGTGTCATCAGAAATGGCTACGCGTGTCAGTGCTGACACGCGTGTCATAGGTTCGCCATCCCTGTGTTAGGGATTGTTGTTTCTGTCTATTTGCTTAGTGGTAAAGTATAGGAATTTAAAAACTCCCTTCACCATGATGCTAATCAAGAGTAAGTCTTGCCCGGCCAGAATGGCTCAGTTGTTGAGCACTGACCCATGAATCAAGAGGTCACCAGTTCGATTCCTGGTCAGGGCACATGCCTGACTTGTGGGACTCGATCCCCACTAGGGGTCTGCAGGCAGCAGCCAATTGATGTTTTTTTCTAATCAACGTTTCTATCTCTCTATCCCTCTCCTTTCCTCTCTCTCTCTCTCTCAAAATCAATTAACACATTTTTAAAACAACATTTAAAAAAGGTAAGTCTTAACTGTCAATACAAAGTAGCAGAATATTCTATATTTACAAAGTTGATCATTACCTCTGAGATTAAGTAAGATAGGCAAAATCATACCACTGTGATGTTTGAAGAGATGTTATGAAAAATTATGGAAAGTGGAAAAAATGGCATGGGCAAATTTTTCCTTATTCCTACATCTGAGTACAGCTAAATATCCCTGGACATTATAAGACAAACATTAAGGTACTATGACAGGCAGCCTGATTCGGGAGGTCAGGAGCCAAGGAATGACATGCTAGACAGTTGTCTGGATTTTCATTTGCCTCATATTCCACACTTGAAGCTGCAGAAACCCAAGATTCAGAAAAGCCAACATGGGCAGGCCAAAACAAAACTGACCACAAAACTCAGCCCCAACAAAAGCTCACCCTCTCTAACCCCAAGATTGGGCACAAAACAAAGACATCCATTGTCACCACTCTTATTCAATAGAGTGCTAGAAGTTCTATTGAGTCCAATAAGGAAACTCTAGAAAATAAATGGTATATACTGGGTGGGCAAAAAGTAGCTTTACAGTTACAATACAAATAAATGATGTAATAATTAATAAGTAATAATATGAGAATAAGCTATGTTTCCAGTACTTATAACTGTAAACCTACTATTGCCACCTTGTAGTTCGTAAAGGAACAAAAGAATTCTCCCTATTTGCAAATAATATTATTATCTAGTTAGAAATACCAAGGGAGTTATAACAAAATCCTGGAACTAATAAGTGGATTCATCAGTGTTGCAGGATGCAAGACCAGCTTTTAAAATCAATTGTATTTTTGTATATTACCATTGAAAACGTGGGAACAAAAATAATTGAAAATAGAATATTACTTACTATTGCTTAAAAAGAATAAATACTTATGTGTTGATCTAATGAAACATGTACATATAGGTCAAACATGCAAAAACTACAAGATGCTGACCTAAATATTTGAGAAGATATATTGTGATTATGGGTCGAAAGACTCAAAATAGTAAAGATGCCAATTCTCTCCAAGTTTATATACAGATTTGACACAATTCCTATCAACATTTTAGTAAGATTCTTTTGCTGCGATTGATAAGCTACTTCTGAAATTTACTAGAAAATGCAAAACAACTGGAATTGTTCAAATAACTTCAAAAAAAGAAGAAGAAAGTTGGAGGACTGAGTCTACACAATTTCAAGACTTATAGCTACAATAATCAAGACAGTGTGATATTGAAGAAAGAATAGTAGACATCAATAGAACAGAAGACAGAAAAAAAAGTAGGCCAACACAAATATTGTAGATTTTTCACAAAAGTGAAAAACGATTAAATGTAGAAAAGACAACTATTTATTTTTTACAAGTGATGCTGAAGTAATTGGATATCCATTGGCCAAATAAATAAATACATAAAAATAAAATAATATAAAAATACTGCCAAATCTAGAAACCAATATAAGTCTCATTCCTTATGCAAAAGCTACCTCAATGTGGGTCATGACTTAAATATAAAATATAAGTGGTAAAACTTTTAGAAAAAAATACAGAAGAAATATGGAAAATAAAGACTGGATACCTAAAGAAATGTCCATAAGTTGGAAAGTTGATTATTCAATTTCATAAAGTTATAAACCTTTGTTCTGTGAAATACTCCACTGTTCAGAGAATAAAAGGACAAGCTACACACTGACAGAAAATATTTGCAAACCACATATTTAGTAAAAGACAGAATATATCAAGCAATCTGAAACCTAAACAGGAAAAAAATTTAAAAGTTCACTTAGAAAATAGGCAAAAGATCCTAGAACACATTTGGCACTAGGTTTGTAAGTGATGTGGACATAATTGCCTATGATAATAAAAACCTACAGAATTTTTTAAATTTTTATTTTCTCCTTAAGCATACATTATCCCCCCCCCCCCAAGGCAGATAATTCTGAGTGTTTGAGTGTGTGTGTACATGTTAACAGAATATTCAATTTGAAAACAAAAAGTAAATTGGCAAATTACATGAAATGACATTTTCCCAAAAATATAACAAGATATATGCATGGCAAATAAGCACATGAAAATATGGTCAACATTTTAGCCACACACAAATTAAAATCACAATGAGATGTCACTACATACTTATCAGAATGACTAGAATAACAAATAGTGAGGACACCAAAAGCCACTAAAAGTGTAGAGAAATGGGACTGCTAATATATTACTGATAGGAATGTAAAATGGTATATCCAGTTAGGAGGTTTCTTAAAACTAAACATGCAATATATCCAAGCAAATACACTTGAGGTATTAATCCCAGGAAGATAAAGACATATTGTCACTTAAAGAGTTGTAAATGAATGTTCATGACACTTTTTTCATAATAACTAAAAATTGAAAGCAACCCAAATGTCTTTAATGGGTGGCTAATCAAAAGACAGTAAATGCATTCCACGGAATAATAGCAATAAAATAGGAACAAACTATTGATACATGCATCAGTCTGGGTGACTCACAAGAGCATTATACTGACTGAAAGAAAAAAAAAAAAGCCAGTCCTCAAAAGCTGCATACTGTATGATGTTACTTTGTGTATATTCACAAAATAACCAAATTTTGAAAATTGAGAAATGATTAATGAATGTCAGGTGTTAAGGAAATAATGGTGTCAGGAGGGAAGTCAGTATGGCTATACAAGGCATACTTCTTAAAGCGTGTTACAGCAACACATTTCTTACAACTAATGATAATCTATAATTATGGTGAAGGGATTAGCCAAAGAACATACATCCATAACTCACAGACACAGACAATAGTACACTGATGGCCAGAGGGAAGGAGTGCTGGGGTCTGGGAAGAGGCGGGCAAAGGGGGTAAAAATGGGAACATCTGTAATAATGTTAACAATAAAAATAAAGTTAAAAATTATGACAATAATTTTAAAATATTCCTCAACAAAATATGAACAAATGGAACCCAAAACATGTAAAAAGTATTATGTACCATAAACAAGTGGAAGGCTGGTTCAACGTTTTAAAGAAGTTTTTTATTGATTTTTAGAGATAGAAAGGGAGAAGGAGAGAAACATTGATGTGAGAGGAAAGCATCTATTCTATAGGCTGCCTCCTGCACACCTCCCTATCAGGGATCCAGCCTGCAGCTGGACATGTGCCCTGACCGAGAATTGAACCCACTGCCTTTTGGTGCATGGAACAATGCTCACCCCACTAAGCCACACTAGCCAGGGCAAGTCTGGTTCAACTTTTAAAAATAAATTATTTTAATCCATCACTTCAATAGACTAAAAAATAAAAACATATGATTGTCAATAGATGTAGTAAAAACACTTGACAAAATTCAACATCCGTTCATGATAAAATTTTTCAGTCAATTAGGAATAGAGGTGAACTTTCTCAACTGGATAAAGACTTCCTACAGCTAACATCATACTTGATGAGAAACTCAGTCTTCCCACTAAGATCATGTACAAGGCCATGATGTCCTCTCTTCCCATTGCTTTTCAACATTATACAGTTTTATTTCTTCCTTCCCAATCTGTTTTCCTTTTATATGCTTTTCTTGTTTTACTGCATTAGCAAGGAGTTGTAGTATGATGTCAGAGTGGTGGTGAGAGAGACATCATACCTGAGCTTAGTGGGAAAGCTTCAAGTTCTCATCATTAAGTAACTAAAGATAATAAAAATATTACATAACAAAGCTTGTGAATATAGCTAGAGCAGGAAAATTATAACAGCCTTAACTTAGAGTAGAGAAAAAAAAAAAGGCCCCAAATATCCACCCTATTTAACTAGAAATAAAGGAATAGAAAATGTCAAAAGTAGTAGGATAAAATAATACACATAAAAGCAGAAATCAATGATGTAAGTAAAAAAGGAGGCAATAGAAATCCACCCAAAATGGGTTAATTTAAAATACTAATGAAATTTTAAAATATATGGTGCCATTGCTTAAAAATGAATAAGAGAGCCCTAGTCAGTTTGGCTCAGTGGATAGAGCGTTGGCCTGTGGACTGAAGTCTCCTGGGTTCAATTCCGGTCAAGGGCACATGCCCGGGTTGCAGGCTTGATCCCCAGTAGGGGGCGTGCAGGAGGCAGCCAATCAATGATTCTCTCTCATTGATGTTTCTATCTCTCTCTTTCCTCTCTGAAATCAATAAGAAAATATTTTTAAAAAAAGAATAAGAGAGTGATAGAGAACAACTAAACAATACTAGAAGTAAAAATGGGGCATAATTACAGCAAATAGAGTAGTATCAGGGCAGATATGGAACCTGTTATGTAAATACAAAAGATGAAGATATTTATAGCAGGACTGGATATTTATATAGGTAGTAAAAAGATGATGCAGAAGAGTGAAGTAATAATTATAGGAATAAAATCCTCAAGTCAGTATTTATTATGATGTGGTGATTTAACAGCAGAAGGATTCTAAGTTGTGCATTATTATACCAATCACAGAAAATATTATTTAGCACAGATAATAGCAAGTTGATAATTTTGGATCGCTATATAAATGATTAGCACAAATTTAATCTTTCTCAACAACTTTAATGAGAATAAACTATGCTAAAGTCTTTCAGAATTGTGAATTAAAACACTTCTGTGAAATTTTAAAGAGCAAATAATTGGTCTCAGATTACTAGTTAATTTCATTTAATGGTTATTTTTTCAGCCATTTCTTACCTTTATTTAAACAATTTATTTTTATAGTAGAAATATAGTATTTTATAAATATAAATTGATCTAGATAATAAGCCTTTATTAGCATATAGAAACAGCTTATATATTTACATTGTGGAGGAAGATAATAAGATAATTTAGGGAAAGTAGAGTTAAGATGTTAATATTACTCAACAATATGAAGCAGGATCAAGTATTCTTCGAAGAAAATTCTGAAAAAAAATTTATGTGTTACTTCAAAACATTGCAATGGCTAATATACTTATTGAGAGCTAAATAGTTTATAAAAAGGCCTTAGATAAGTACTGTTTTCTTTTTAATTCTGCAGTTTATCATACTTATTATGGACCATAGTCAACATGAGTAAAGAAAACAATAGAGTCATAAATGAAAATAGTTGCTTGGGGGTATGAGGATTTAGAGAGGATGAATTTTTAAATGATATATTGGAAAAATTTATTTGGGGAGAAATTGTGCACTTTAGTATAAGTAATTTTTTTATTTCTTCCTATTCATCTTCAAAGTAGTTTCCCACAATATTTCAGTCTTGCAAACAGATTCTACCAAATTAATCTATGAAGTGATACCAAGTGGAAAGAATAGCATGGGTGTGGAAGGCAAAACATGGCATTTGAAGCTTTAAGGATTTTGAGATCACATCACCTATTCTGAAATCATGTCTAGACACTTCAATTTAGGAATACAGAGAAGTTTAATAAATACATGTCACAGTATTCCATTATCTTACTCATGAGAGCAACAATCATTAGATCCTCATTCCAAGACTATTTTTATACCATTCTCCTAAGTATGACCATAAAAATGTACATAGCTATAACATGATGTGAGAGACAGTTAAGAGATAAAAGAACAGTGACAGCAAAGATCCTGAAGATAAGGAATCATAAACCAGAAGAGAAGTCAACAACTTTGAAGAGTAGCTTTTCTTTCTAGAATTAGAGGCAAGAATTGTATCCAAATTGAGTCTCACACATGTAATTAAATTATCTCAACCATTACCATGACTAAAATTTGTAAAGAAACCGAATCATCATGTAACTATTAAATTATGCATACTAAATATGTTGAATTTATTTAGAAAATCAAATGTTATCTGTATCAAAATGGAACAGTTTTCATCCTCATAGGTGATACCTATCTATATCCATCTATTTATCATCTTTCCTATGCACATTGGTATCTAGATGCCTGTTTTAATTCTCAAATTAACACCACCTGTAAGAGCCATTAACCTAATCGTTGCTTCATGCCCAAGCCAATTATAAATGCTGTTGAACAAAACTTGACCTAGCATTGATCCATATTTGTCTTATTAGAAATTTCTTAAAAAGCAATGCACTGCCATTCATCATTAAATTTCCTTATGAAGCATCCTTTTCATTTCATGCTACAGTACTCAGTTCTAAGCTGATCCTTGGCCTAGATTTTCAGCTGGTTTGAGCACAAGTCTGGTAAAGTCAGAGAACTTATCTTGTTAACTAAGTTAACTTTTCAGGGAGCAATTCTCCTTCCGGGCCACGGGTGGTACCTCTCCTTCAGTTATCAAAAACATGTCACTATATGGACACATAAGTTTCTGGGGAAATGTTTTTAAAAGTTAGTTCAAAGTAAACACAACTCCCTAAAAAAGAAAAAATAATTAATGTATTTGTCCCATTGGGTTTGTTTATTAAAATAAAAAACCTAGATGTAACAATTCATATCTCATCAGCAGTATCATGCCACTTCTTAAATGTAGGGTGTCCCAAAAATGTATACACAAACTTTGAATAATTATAAAGGCAGTGTTTATTAAAATACATTTCATTTTCAAAATGAGTTATCAGCTGTTAAAATGTGTATACATTTTTGGGACATCCTGTATATGGCTTTAGAAAATATATTTAACCTTACCTTTACAAAGGAATTTTCTCATATTGTAAAATACCGATAATGCAGCACCTATGCATGGAATTGTTATAAGGATCTAATGAGTTAGAATCTTGAGCCCTGATAATGGTGACTAGCTCATTGCATTATACAATTATCTGCCATTATTATTACAATAATAATTATTATTATATTAATGTCAAGAAACAGAATGGTGCCTTAATCAGGTTGTTCAAATAGCAAAATTGCATCATTCCTAAGATTGATATGATGGATTTCTATTCTAATTGCCTGGATTTATAATCTCAAAATTAAAAAATATCTTATTCCAAAATGGATAATAAGATTTTAACATAGGTCATCTTAGAAACCACATCTATACTAATAAAAGGATAATATGCTAATTAGACCAGGAGACCTTCTGGATATTCTTCCAGACAAAGCCATAGTCACGGGGTCAAGGCAGAGGTGGTTAGGGGTGATCAGGCCAAGAGGGGAGGGGAGTTGAGGGCAAGCAGACAGCAGGGAGAGTGGTTAGGTGCAATCATGCAGGCAGGCAGGTAAGCGGTTAGGAGCCAGCAGTTCCAGATTGCAAGAGGGATGTCCCAGATTGGAGAGGGTGCAGGCCAGGCTGAAGGACAGCTCCCCCCCCCCCCACTGCATGAATTTCATGCACTGGGCCACTAGTTTAAATATAATGTTTTAACGCAAACACAATTAAGTTACAATTTCAGTTTTTACTGTATTATGTAACTGTTTTTCTTTTCAATAGACAGAATTTATCCTTGATTACCAAAGGCTCCTACTAGATTCTTTTCCCTCCAATTTGCTAGGAGTCAAACTTTGATATTTATTTTGTACACAAATGTCAGCTTTCGTTGATTGAAATCCTTTGTGCTTACATCAAAATTGCTAGGTATGTTTTGTTTTTCTCAGTCCTTTGTGTAGTCTTTGAAGGGAACAAAGAGTTCAGTAAGCATGCTCATCAAGAATGTGTATAAGAGTGAGAAAAAGGAGAAGTTGAATAACAGGAAAATAATGTAAAGTATTACATTGCTTTAAATATGTCAGTTATTAGTCCATTTCCTTCAAACATCATCACACATTTATTCCTACAGCAAATATAAAAACTAGCAACTATTAAGTTCATTCTATACATGAGGAAACTGAGGCATAGAGAATTGAAATAAATTGTCCAAGATTGCACAGCTATTAAGTGTTGGAGCCAGGTTTCAAACTCAGATTAAGTATTTGTAATCTTAACTACTAAAGGCACTTTCCTGTATGCAGAATCTTCTCAGTATCCTTGTTGGGATATTTATGTTTCCCCAAGAAGAGGTACATAAGAATCCTTTACCTGGTAAGTGCAGTGATCAGAACAAATAAATGCTAGCTGCTATAACAGATACATCTAAACACACATAATGATATAACTCAATAATCATTTATTGCTCAAGTCCCACTCTGATGTGTTTTTCCCAGTTGGGTGGTACTTGTTTCTATAGTATACCAGATCACTAGGCTTATTCCATAACTAGAGGCCCGGTGCACAAAATTTGTACATGGCGGGGGTGGGGTGGGTATCCCTCAGCCCAGCCTGGACCCTCTCCAAACTGGGACCCCTTGAGGGATGTCTGACTGCCCGTTTAGACCTGATCCTGGGATCAGGCCTAAACGGGCAGTCAGACATCTCTCTCACAATCCAGGACTGCTGGCTCCCAACCGCTTGCCTACATGCCAGCCTGATCACCCCCTAACCACTCCCCTGCCAGCCTGATCTATGCCTAACTGCTCCCCTGCCAGCCTGATTGCCCCTAACTACCCTCCCCTGCTGGCCCGGTAACCCCTAACTGCCCTCCCTTGCCAGCCTGGTTGTCCCTAACTGCTCTCCCCTGCTGGCCTGGTTCCCCCCAACTGCTCTTCCATGAAGGCCTGGTTGCCCCCAACTGCCTCCCCTGCAAGCCTAGTCCTTCCCAACTGCCCTCCCCTGCCAACCTGGTCATTCCTAACTGTTCTTCCCTGCAGGCCTGGTCCCCCCTCAACTGCCCTCACCTGCAGGCCTGGTTCCTTCCAACTGCCCTCCCTGAAGGCCTGGTCCCCCCCCAACTTCCCTCCCTTGCAGGCTGGTCCCCCCATTCTGCCCTCCTTGCAGGCCTACATCACCCCCAAACTGCCCTCCCCTGCAGGCCTGCGTCCCCCACAACTGCCCTCCCCTGCAGGCCTGGTCCCCTCCAACTGCCCTCCCCTGCAAGCTGGTCCCCCGCAACTGCCCTCTTTGCAGGCCTGCATCCCCCGCAAACTGCCCTCCCCTGCAGGCCTGGTCCCCCACAACTGCCCTCCCCTGCATGCCTGGTTCCCTTCAACTGCCCTCCCCTGCAGGCCTGGTCCCCCACAACTGCCCACTCCTGCAGACCTCAGTGCCCCTCAGCTGTCCTTCCCTACAGGCCTGGTCCCTCCCAACTGCCCTCTCCTACTGGCCTGATTGCCCACAACTTCCCTCCCCTGCCAGCCATCTTGTGGCAGCCATTTTGTGTTCACATGGGGGTGGCCATCTTTGACCACATGGGGGAAGCCATCTTGTGTGTTGGAGTGATGGTCAATTTACATATTACTCTTTTATTAGATAGGATGTGATCGGGTCATTTTTAATTTATAATTGTCACAGTGTCTCTGGGATTTGTCTCCATGCTAAATACTCAGAAACAGAAAGGAAAAAATACAAAGTAAGAGCAAGCAATAGGAAGTACCATTTTGTAGAAAGATAATTTTCCATTCCTATACCTATTCTCATACACCTCTCTAAATGTATAACTCCCTCTTCTTGGACAATGTTGAATGCCTTAAGTGATGAGGAACTCATTATTTCATTTTGCTGTCACTGATGTATTTCCACTCAGGCAGTTCAATCTCTCTGATATTTGTTCCTAATTCTGTTCTTATTATTCCTTTTCATTACTTATAGAGATAGTACCTATTCACATAGGGTTGTAAATTCTAAATGTTCATATCAATGTATCTGTATTTTTTAAGTATCTAAAAGAAAAGGAACAAAGTTAAATTTTGTGATCAAAGCTTTTAGTAGATATCATACAGAATTAATGCATTCTGAAATACTTTGGGATGATGTTGATTTTGAAGTTGGCAGAAAATTGAATCAAGATTAAGTGGTAAATTTAGTTTCTTAAACAAGGACTTTCTCTATGTTTAAATATTCAATTTGTCATTGCCATCATATTATTTTTGTAAGTCTGAATAAATCATTTATATTCATAACTTTCCTCTTGTTTCCCATTCTGATATACAATTTGTTTTAAATTTCTACTCCTTTTTAACAAAGTACTCCCAAACTTAGCAGTTTGAAATGACAAAACATTTATTTTCTCATGGTTTCTGCCAGTAAACGGGTGCCTCTGGCTCAAGATCTCTCATCAAACTATAATCAAGATGTTGGCCAGGGATAAGTTACCTGAAGGCTCAACCTGGGGATTTATTTTGAAGTTCATTCGTGGCTATTGGCAGGTCTCATGATCTATTTGGCTTTGACTACACATATCAGTTCTTTGCCATGTAGGCAGTTTTCTGCCCCTCCATGTGAGAGCTCCAAGAGGGAGAAGGGTGAATGAGGGTGCACACAATGACATCTTCAACCTTTTTGTTACCTGATCGTAAATGGACGTCCTGCTACTTCCACTGTACGGTATTTGTTTGAAGTGAGCCAGAGAGAACTGCCCACACCCAGGAGAGAGGATGACAGAAGGCATGAATCTCAGGAGGGAGAGGTCACTAGGTACTATAGTAGAGGTTTGCCACACCCTTAACACATTTCATTAAACTTTTCATTAACATAGGCCATGTTTGCTAGAAAAAAAAATCAAGAAAAACTATACTATTTTAGATAACAAATCACATAGTATGATATGATTCATTCAGAATTCTCCAAGTTAATCATATACTGTTTGTTTAACTCTAAATATCAATGTCCTCCCAGCAAGTATGGCAAACTATTTTCTTTGAAATAAATTGCAAATACTTTGTGATTGTCCACGGAATTGATTTATTGCTTTTTCTTCCCATTGACATTTTATGGTTTACTTTTCCCCCCCTGTTTTCTTCCCAATGTTTTGCTTCATTATTTGAACATTCCAAAGTGACCTTGCTGATCTTTCTTTCTAGGCTGAAAGTGTTCTCTAGTCTTCAGTATATTTATACTAATGCATATTTTAGTGTATAAAAGATCATGATATTTTCAGGGACCTCCATGCAATGTGTGAACTTGTTGTATAGGAGAATTTTTTTAGGGAAATAGAGGAATGAATTATAAAAGAGCAATAATATTATGGTTCTTGGTGACCACTCAGGAATGCCTACATTTTAATATTAATGAAAACTCAATAGATAGCAAAATGATATAGTCTTCCTTAAACATTATATTATATTACCTGTAATATATCTTAGTTCTTTTTTCCCCTCAAACTGTTGAATAATTTTCTTTTGAAATAAATTATAATGCATTTATCCTAACACTTCCCATTTTTCTTAAATTTATTTTAATTAGCAATAGCTGATATAATATTATATGCAGCCTATTTTAATATAACTACAAGGCCAACATATATCATATACATATTACATGGCACTTTAAGGAAAATTACTCTAATGCAAAATATTTTAACTCTAAGATGAAGAAACATGACTCTTTCTTAAGGGGTCTGACAATTCTTTATATTGAATGAAATTTTGAAAAAAACATTAATATTAATAAAATGGTATAAGTTTATAGCAATGTTAATATGCCCTATGATTAAGAAATATTTCAAACTCTACATTATACCTAATTTATACAAAGTAACGGTGTCTAATATATTACTTACTATATGTGGCATGGAGTAACTTACTTTCATGACAAAAACTCTCAGCAAACTAGAAATAAAAGTACCTAAACTGATAATGACTTATGTGTGACAATCCCTCAGCTAACTCAGTGGTGAAGAACTACGTAAAAGCTTTTGATCTGAGATCAGCAACAAGACAAGGTTGTTCATTCTTGTCAGTTCTGCTTGACGTAGCACTGGAAGTCCTAGCCAGAGCAATTAGGCAAGAAAAAGAAGTGAAAGGCATCCAAGTTTGAAAGAAAGAAGTAACAATGTTCCTATTTTCAAATGACAACATCTTATACAGGAAAACACTAAAAGCCATAAAAAACTGTTAGAACTAATAAGCTATTTCAATATAGTTGCAAGGTATACAACCAACATACAAAAATTCATGTGTATAAATTCACACTAATGAATAATAAATGATCTGAAAAGAAAATTAGGAAAACAATCCTATTTACAATAACACCAAAAGATAAAATATATACTTAGTATATACTTAATTAACAAAGAAGGCAATCTGCAGAAAATATTTGTAAACCATATGCCGTATGATTTAACTTCCAAAATACATGAAGAATTCCTACAACTCAACTGGAAAATAAAATTAAAAAACTACTAATTCAAGTAAAGGAATTGAATAAACATTTCTCTAAAGAAGAAATACAAATGACCAACACGTATATGAAAAAATGCTCAGCATCACTAGTCATCAGGGAAATGCAAATTAAAACCACACTATTATTTCACACCTATCAGAATGACTGTTATAAAAAGCAAAAACAAACAAAAAGCAACAGTTGTTTGCAAGGATGTGGAGAAATTGGAACCCTTTTACACTATGGTTGGGAATGCAAAATTGTACAGCTGCTATGGAAAACAATATGGAGGTTCCTAAAAAATTAAAAATAGAACTACTCTGTGATCCAAAAATCACACTTCTGGATATTTTAGGAAATAGTTGAAATAATCATATTAATATTTGCCTCCTCTTGTTCATTAAAACACTATTCATAATAGACAAGGTATAGAAACAACCTAAACATCTACTGATAGATGAATGGATAAATAAAATGTAGTATGTACACATAATGAAATATTATTCAGTTTCAAACAGAAGGAAATTCTGTAATACGTGACAGCATGTTTGAACTTTGTGGACACTATACTAAGTGAAATGTCAATTTCAGGAAGAGAAATACCGCCTAAATCCATATACCAGAGATATCAAAAATAGTCACATTACTAGTAATTGAATCAAAGGGTGATTGCCAGTGGCTGGTGGAAGGGGGAAATGGGAGTTTCTAATTAATCCACCTAAAGTCTCAGTTGAGCAAGATGAGTCATTTTAGAGATCTGCTGTACAACATTATACCTATAGTCAACAATACTGTATCATACACTTCAAAGACGAGGGCTGTTCTCATGCCAAATATTATTCACACACACACACACACACACACACACACACACACACCTTTTAAAAATACAAAAAATAAAAAAATCTTACAAAAGTCATGATCTGGTACTTTTATCAAAACCTTTTTTTAAAATGAGTATATTTATAGAAAAACGCACAAAAGTATAGTGTTTAGAACAACTTTATGACCCCAGAAAGATCTCTTGTATCCTTACTAGACAATTTTCTACTTACTCTGAGAGACAACCACAGCTCTTATCTCTAGTTTTTGTATTCTAGTACTTTATATAAAGGAACTCCTCTACTCAAGCACTCTATTGTGCTAGCTACTATCACTCAACAAAATGCTTTTGAGAGTGATACAAGTAAGAAACTCTTGTTTCTCTATTATTGCTAAACTAGAAGCCTGGTGCACAGATTTGTGCACAGGTGAGGTCCCTCTGGGTGGCCTGGAGGGATCGGGCCAAAACCCACAGCCCAACACCGCCTGCAGCTCCTACCTGCCACTACTGTTCATCCCAGCCCCATTGTGCCTGCTGCGGGCTCTCGCCCAATCAGTCCCACTCAGGAGAGGCTTGCACTGCTACAGCAGCGCTCGCCAGCGATGAGCCCTGCGTCTGGTGCCCTCCCAAGCAGAGTGGCCTGCGGAATCCGACTGAAACTGGCTCTCCGACATCCTCCGAGGGGTCCCAGATTGCGAGAGGGTGCAGACCAGGCTGAGGGACCCCACCGGTACACAATTGGGCCAGGGAAGGACTGTGGGAGGGCTCCAGGGCATGTCCAACACATCTCGGTCATTCCCAATCGGCCGGACCCCAGCAAGCTAACCTGCCGGTCGAAGTATCTGCCCCCTAGTTGTCAGTGCATGTCATAGCGACTGGTCGACCAGTTGATTGTCTGCCCCATGGTGGTCAGTGCCCATCATTGCAAGCAGTTGAGCAGCCTTAGCATATCATTAGCATATTACACTTTGATTGGTTGTTTGGTTGTTCTGCCATTTGGTCTATTTGCATATTACCCTTTTATTATATAGGATATTACTCCATAGCAGGAGTCCTCAAACTACAGCCCGCAGGCCACATGCAGGTGTTTTTGCCGTTTTGTTTTTTTACTTCAAAATAAGGTATGTTCAGTGTGCATAGGAATTTGTTCACAGTTTTTTTTTAAACTATAGTCCGGCCCTCCAACGGTCTGAGGGCCCCCTGTTTAAAAAGTTTGAGGACCCCTGCTCTATAGTATAAAACAGCAAAAGTTGTCCCTTGATGGCATTTAAATTATTTCCAGTTTGGGATACAAATAAGGTAACTGTGACATTTTTGACATGTTTGACATTTCTTTCTATGTTCATACATTTCTATTTTAATTTGGCAAGTACCTGTGAGTTGAGTTGCTACCTTGTTGGATAGGCATATATCTTAACTTTATAAGAAATTGCCACACTGTGCAACTTCAGCTTGTGTAAAATGAATTCTCACTGGGGTTGTGAGAAAATTTTCCTATGCTTATTTGTTATTCATCTATCTCATTTCCTGAACTGGGTGATCAACTATATTGCTCTTACTTTCTTCAATTATATTGTTTTCTGATTATATAGACTAGGCGTTCTTTAAATATGTTAGATACAGGTCCTTTCTCAGATCGGTATGGGTGAATTTTTTTATATCTGTGTCTTGTTTTTTCATTTTTGTAGTATCATTTTGGTTGAGCAGACATTTTCATTGTAATGAAATATAATTTATTATATTTTTATTTTGTGATTAATACTGTTTGTATTTCTAAACTTGTTACATATTACAAAGTCAAACATATTATCTTATATTCATCTTCATATGGTTTATTGCTTTAGCCTTTACATCTATGATCCATCTATATTAATTATATATATGATATGTGGATTTATTATTTTTTAATGGGTGTTTTCCCATCATTATTTATTGAAATGACTTTCCTTATGTATTGAATTGCATTGGCCTTTATTTCAAAAATCAATTACTATGTATGTGTAAGAACAATTTCTATACTCTATTTCTTTGATTTGTTTATTTATTTATTTATTCATTCATTCTGATTAGAATGCCATACAGTCTATTTTACCTCAGTTTTAATATTCATTGAATTTATAGTATAAAATATGGTACAATTCATTTATTATTTTTTCTGTTACTAAAACTGATAGTTTTAGTACTGACATTTTTAACATATATATATTTTTGGACAATATAGTCATGGAAATTGTTTCAATAATATATATTTGGTGATGGTTACTTATTTTGTAAGATAGATTCCTCTAACAGTATTGAAAAGTTATTAAACAAGCCAATTTAATTTTAATAGTATCCTATTAGTATTCAACTATTCTAATTTCCATTTCTACCTGATTATGCTTGTTTAGTGATAAATAATTTATTTTTGCTTATTTATTTTTTATCTTGCTGATTTACTGACACTTCATTTCATAGTAGCTTTTATTTTGTCTTTAATTTTTTTTAGAGCACAATTATATTGTGTCCTTTTCTTATTATATTTTATACAAATTATTTTACTTTTCCGTTACTTCAAATCAATGGCCCCCAATGTTTTGTTTTTTAAAATTTTTATTAAAATATATTTGACATAATATTGTATAAATGTAAGGTATACAACATGTTGATTTGATAGTCTAATATACTGTAATGTAATTGGGATTGTAATGATAGCACCATTATATCACATAATTATTGTGTGTTGTTGTTTTGTGTTTGTGTGTGTGTGTTAGGAATAATTAAGATCAACCCCCTAATTATATTGAAAACAAAAAGATCATGCTAACAGTTATTTCTCACTTGGTCCATAATTTTAATAAAAATAGCTCTGATATTTTACCACTTAAGATGGTGCTTACTTTTCGTTTTTGGTAATATTTTCTTTGATACCATAGTTTACTTATTTTATAGCTTTCTCCAAAGCTGTCGTCCCCTGCCTCCATCTCCCACTATAGAGGTTAAAATGATTACCTGTTCATTTCCTAAGCTCCTTTGCATCTAGGGATGGCTTCTGTAAATATCCTTAGTATTTTAGTCAATATATTTCAAACTCAAAACTTGCAAGTGGAAATGAAATCAATTTAATGGGTACCAGGCAGATTTTTTAAAAGCGTAGAATAAAATTGAAAAATCAGAGTGCAGTGCACGTACTATGATTTTTTGAAACATTTGCTTCAGTTTGTATATATGAATATATACATATAAATTAATATATATAGGTATGCTGGGAAAATGTATTTTTGCATGACTTATGTTAAAAAAACGAATGTCACTTCTTTAAGTCATAGCTATTTGAATTCACTGTCACTTGTAGCAAAATGCATCCAAATTGATTCTAAAATTGATACATGTAAACAGTGTACTTAGGTAAGTAACATCCTTTAAGATTTGGAAGTAGTTGCATACAGAAAGTAAGGTGGCCTTTAATCTTTCAGCTGGGCAATCTGTGGCCCTGAATATGAAGTGGAGAAATTTTTTTATCAAACTTTTTCAAATGTGGGCATACTGAGGAGTATGTTATGAGTGGACTAATTTGCAAAGGTGTCCAGGAAAACTAACAATGACATATAAAATATCCCAAGGACATATCCCATAATGGGGAGGTTTACCAAGGCCACACTTACAGAAGGGGCAAAGTGAGACTTAAAGCTGTAGAAATTTCCTGCCCTATAGTAATTGTGGCCTCTGGTAATTTAGGAATACCCTGCCCTTGGTCTAGGGCCTCCATTTGGCTATACCCAAAATGAAACCAGTGGGCAAAGAGGCTTAACTTTTATATCCATGAAGATTACCATCTTCCTGAAGGCAGAAAACATCACGAAAAGAGGATATCTCTATACTGAGAGGATCTCAGAGGATCTCTCTATACTGATAAATTAAAAAAAAAAAAAAACATGCAAAACTATAAAGTTATGTGCACCTAATATCATCCTCAAAAATATTTAAAGAATTCACAGAACTGCAGGAGAAAAATGGACAAATACACCATTTCAATGGGATATTTTAAATATTCTTATCTTGTTAATTGATAAATTCAGGGGGAAAAATCACTAAGGATACAAAAGATTTTAATAATGCAATTAACTAACTTGATGTAGTGGGTAAGTGTACATTACTCTCAACAACTGCAGAATACATATCAAGCTTGAAAGAACACTTATGAAAGTTGACCATATACTGAGGTATAAAAAAAGCTCATCATATTTCAAAGCTTTGTTACCATGTAGAAAAAATATTCTCTCTGTACACAATAAATTAAATTAGTGATCAGTTATTTTTTTAAAAAAGATAACATTTTGATCAATTCCCAGGGAGAGGAGAGAGAATGCAATATTAAGTTGGGTTGTGGTGTAAGATTCCTCAAGAGAGTAATGATTGAAGAAAGACTTGACTGTGATGAGGGAATTAATTATGTAGATATCTTGTGGAACTCTGTTCTAGCAGAACAAAAAGCTGAAGCAATAGTCTTTGTAATTTAAACAGGGAGGCTGGTCTGGAGTAGAAAGAGCAGGAAGTAGTTAGAAAGTGAACAGGAGGTCTATAATACAGGGTGTGTTAGCCATTTTTAAAGAGTTTGTTTTTTACTTTTACTCTAAGTAAATTGGGGAGCCATTGCCATGCTGTGAACAGGGAAATAGCAGTTTGACTTATGCTTTGATAGGATACTCCAATCTGGTTTCTTCACTATGAAGGGAAAACAATCATTTGGGAGATTTATTAGAAAGTTATTGCATGATCAGATCAGTGATCCTCATGGATGTGACAAGATGGTCACTCTGGACATAATACTAAAATGGTTGTGTCTGGGTGTATATTGAAGAAAGAGTCTACCTGCAGGGAACATGATTGCCCATGGTCTGAGGGAAAGGATGACTCCACGATAGTTGGCTTGAGAATCTAGATGTGAAGAGTTGTTACCAGAGAAGATGTGAAATCTACAATTAGAGTAGGCCATGTGGGGAAGATCTGGAGCTAGGAAGAAAAGCCTGAACTAAATGTATAAATTTGGGTGTGGACAGCAAGATGGTATTTAAACTTGTTGAACTGGATGATACCAAGGGAATAAATATTAACAGAGAGGAAAAGGACTCTGAAACTTGACACTTAAGGCAAACATATACTGAGAGTTCGATATAAAAAGAAGGAACTGTTACTGGAGAAATCAGTGGGCCAGATTTCTCAGAGTGGGTGTGAGGTTTTTGGGGTACCACTGAAATAAGCATTTTCAGAAGCCCCCACAGGAGAATAAGATGTGGTAAAAGACTTTATTTCAATGTAGTTACATTCCTCAGGTTGCAAAGTCCCATACCCCTTAACCCAGTCCTGAAAGAGGTGCAGTGAGGGTTCCAGTAAAGCCAAAAGCAAGGCCGGTTTCCAGAACTTCCGTTCCATGTTGCAGCCATGTCCAGTTCAGCATTCAGGTTAATTCAAATCCATCCGTCCATTGCGTGGCTCCCACAGGACCATGAGCTATGTGGGCATAGGGGAGCAAAGCTCTTGAAACATGAAAGCCAGGAGCCCAGAGGGTAAAAGAACCAAGAGAGCGCACTCTTTTGCCCAGACGTTTAAATATTCAGGTTTCTTGCCCTTGCAGTGGCCACGCCTGTTCTGGCCAATTACCCATTCCCAGGTATGAATGACAGGTAAGCACCTTCCCACGTCACTCAGACCTTACTGGACATGCATCCAAACTGCCTTTGTCCAGTTCCTTCCCCCATCAATTTTCAGAGAACAGACCTGCAGAGTGTTAAATTAGCAAAGCTGTATAAATGGCATGCCTATAGTATCTAGTTTCCCTTTACTCCTTTCCTATTAAATAATAACCAGGTTATTATAGCAGTATCAGAACCAGAAATGAAAAAATGAGAATAAAGACAAGTGAAGGAAGTGGATTAAGAAGGAGAGAATAATCAATCAGTTGTATCAAATACTGATAATTGGTTGATTAATATGAGCACTAAGAATTAATATCACTTTAGCATATTGGAGCTGTTTAGTATTCTTAAAAGAACACAGTTCATTTTTTTTCCTTTTTATTGAATTTATTAAGGTGACACTGGTTAACAAAATCATACAGGTTTTAGGTGCAAAAAAATACAAATAAGCACAAAGAATTGGAAAGAATAAAGTTAATAGAAGATAACAGGAAAAGAACACAGTTTCACTAAGGTATTTGATATAAAAACTGGATTGAAATAGTTTTAAATGAGAATGGGTAAAGAGGAATTAGAAAGTCAAGCTATAGCCAAATTTTTGAGGAGTCCAGGGAAGCAAGAATAAGTCAATAGTGAAATGGTGGTAATATCAGGAGAAAATGCACTGTATATGTATAAAAATAAGTAGAACATGAAAAACTTACGATGTAGGAGTTACCTATTCATTCTTGTGTTGTGGATCTTGGGCAGCATAACAATGGAAGTAAAAGAAGAAGAGAACAAATGAAACCAGTTTGGCTCAGTGGATAGAGCGTCAGCCTGTAGACTGAAAGGTCTCAGGTTCGATTCCGGTCAAGGGCATGTACCTTGGTTGCGGGCACATCCCCAGTAGGGAGTGTGCAGGAGGCAGCTGATCGATGTTTCTCTCTCATCGATGTTTCTGGCTCTCTATCCCTCTCCCTTCCTCTCTGTAAAAACTTAATAAAATATATTTTTAAAAAAAAGAAGAAGAGAACAAAAAAAAATACTCACTTGAAGAAAGAGATTACTCAAGGTATACACCAATGAGGTAGATGAAAATCCATAGACAGCCATGTTAATGGATATACCTTCCCCATTCTCTCAACCACTGTTGTTTTTCTTCATCTTTCCAATCTTTTTGAACCCTTTGTGTTACATTTCTGTTCTCAAAATCACATTTGAACAATTCTAAGTTTTATCATCAATTACATTTGCTTCAGTGGGTCATTAAACTTGGCCCTTTCAACTAACTCAACTTCACACAGAATTTTCAAACCAATAATACTGCACTAGGAACCTAGTACACAGTCCTAGGCTCTCCCTGTGCAGGGTCCACAATGCCTACTGAAATATTTCCAGGTTTTTACTGCAGGAGAGAAGCTGGTAAATATTGAAATAGGCACAGTTAACACTTTCCAGGATTTTCCACTCCTATTCTTATAACATTAAAAAAAATATTGATCATCATTAAAAACTGTTGCTTGAAAATATCTTTTAAGAACATTTAATAAAATAATTCTATTTATTGTGTGTGTGTGTGTGTGTGTGTGTGTGTGTGTGTGTGTGTTTCTGCAAAGTAAATAAACTAGGCAGTAATAAATCTCTGTTTGGATTGTGGAACACATGTTTCCTTGGAGCATACTTCTGGCCAACACTCCCAGCTATTCTTCATTCTCACTTCTTTTAGTAATAAAATATCTGAATATTAATTAGGCATAGGGTCTCCTTGCCTAATCACTACATTTTTATGTTTCCCTTAGAGAAAGTTGTAGTCAGGTGCCCTACAAATCTCTTACTAGTAGCATGTGAGCAGAAGTGATTGGTACTATTACTAGGTTGCATTTATTTTCCCCTATGTTGTTTGTCATGTGGACTCTATGGTTAACACCAGAGCAACCAATTTGGATTATAAGTTGGAAGCCCAAAATGAGTTTAGCAGAACAATTGGATAGAGGGATCTGGGCTCTTATGACTATAGTGACAGCATCAATCTTGGATTTTCTATCCAGACTTGTTAAGTAAAGGAGATACATTTCTACCTGATTAACTTCACTAGTATTTTGAATCTCTCAGTTAAGCAGCTGCACTGATATCTTAAATAATATACTCTTTTAGCCTCTAGTTTATAGTAATACTCAAACTAAATAGAATTGAAAAACTCTCTAAGTCAAAAATAGAATTGAAAAGCTCTGTAAGTCAAATATCAAATATTTTCAAGTAAGCCATTGTTATCATTGGGGTGCCCTCTATGTCCCCAACTGTTGCCAGAGGAAGTGGAATTCTTGCCATGTCACATGGAAGGGACTTTCCTGAGACTCACCTGGGAGAATGGGTGATACCTATTCCCGTGGAATTAAACCCCCAGGTTTCCAATGTCCTATTTCCCTCCATCTCTCCATGGAAAAAGTCCAATCTTGTCTTCACAGGGCAAGAATTAAAGCCAGTGCCCAGTTTTTGCTCCATATTAAAGTCCAGTCCAGTCCAGTATCTGGCTAGGTTAGCTTTTGTTCCCAATTTCGGTCCATTGCATGTGGGGTCTGCAAGGCTATGGGCCATGTAGCTACGTAAGGCCACGTGACTATGGAGGCACATGGGTGAGTACAGGTCACAGAGCAAGAGAGTGCAAGGAAGCAGGAGCACAAGAGAGAGATAATTCTTTATCTGGGGATTATGTACAGTATTCCAAAATGTTCACAGGCTTGCGTTGGGGTTCACCCTCCTTGTCAATGATCATTGTTCCCAGGTTAGATTGACAGGCACGCACCTTCCCTAGGTCACCCTGACTTCACTGTGCATGTGCCCATCTTCCCCTTAGTTGGAGCCTTTCCCCCAGTGCTATGCAGGGGATGGAGCAGTGGTTCCCTGGGGAGTGTAATGTTGCCGTTTCCTGGTGAAGCTGCCCAGATGGCCATGCTAAAATGTCTGGCTTCCCCTTTGCTCTCTTCTTATTATTAATATTAGCTAGCTAATTACAATGGTCACACTACGGCATTTTTCAAACCAGAAGTGTTATACTCTATTTATCAGCAGAGTTTGTATGTTTTATAAATAATCGTTTGAATCTGATAGTGAGTTGGAATATCATTGGATATTCATAGATCACTGATTTATTGTATTATAAATTAGGTGATTGGAGTCTGTGTACGGTTTAATAACTAATAATTTCTTAGCTGTTTCAGATGATTAATACTGGAGCTGGCTCAACATTTCACTCACTGCCTGTGTACACTTGTCTACCAGGATGATAAGTCACTAATAGATTCTTATTACTATCCAGGGGCAAAATGTGTTTCTGTTCAGCATTTTTTGTGACTATCTTAACACTTTACAATGAATGCACAGAGCAAAATGAAAGAGATGTAATATAATAGAGGTGAAGAAAAAAGTAAATGACATGGCATGATGCAGATAGGTACATTTTAGATTAAAATTATTCAATATAACTCTTTTCTTCTGGATGACATATTAGACAGAAATTTTAAATTACTCTTTTATAGAATCATAGGTCTTAAAGCTAAAAGGCATGTTGAATGATAATCCGTTGCAAAGCCCAGCTCCCAGGCAGGTGAGGCATTAATAATCCTGGTCCACACACTGGCGAATAGCATTCTCTAAGATTACAAAGTAAGAAAATCAGGATTAGATTTCTATACTCCTGATGTATATAAATGCTTGTAAATTATTGATAATGTGACATACATTTATATTTGGTGATTCATTTGTTTGTATTCATTTATCAATTCACTTACATTTAAGGATCTCAGGCAGTAGGTGGGGCAACAGAGAAGTAGACAGAGAAATGATGACACCATGTGGCCAGTGAAACAGAAGTGCTGAGGAAACCTGGGTAGAAGCTGGTTCAATTCCAGAAAGTAATCAGTTGTTAGATGAATAAATACCTCTGAGCTTATTATCAAGAATAATTAGATGTTTGGATAAGAGGAATAGGGTAGAGGAGGACATTCCAGCCAGGAGGAATGTGTTATGCAGAGATAGGGAGCCATGAAAGACCATGGTAGGATCGAAAACACGAGCAGCCCAGTGGCACTCAGACATGAAACTATTGGTTCAGGTCTTCACTTGGGTGTCAATAGGAACAGTGTCCAGCCTGACTGTGAATTGCTCTGTCAGTCAGCTAAGAAATTTGGATATTTATCTGTAGGAAATAGAGACAAAAAAGGTTTTCAGTAAGTAGTCTTTTCTTCACCCCCTCCCCAACCCCCATCCCCTTTAGGATGATCCCTATTCTTTTCTAAGTGATTAGTTGAAGTAATACTTGGGGTATGAATAACATACTGAATTTAGACATAAGAAAAAGTTTTCCTGAGATGAGACAGTGCGATGGAAGGAAAAGGCCAGGCTTGATAGTGTTGCAGAAGACCAAAGGGAAACCAAGCAACGTTTTAGAGAAGAGGAGGGACACTGTTTAATACACCGGCGGACTCAGGGAATAACCTTCCAAATCTGAGTGCCAAAACATGCATGGGGCTTCTTTTTATATCTCCCTGTGGTCTCTGTCCCGCAAACATGGATTATGCTTCCGGTCCTTTTCGCGGGCCTTGCAAGAAGGCCCCCAGGTGTTGGGGGTCTCCAGGCCATATCTGATGGTCTGGCCTGGCGCCAGCGTTAATAACCCTCCCTCCAGGGCAGTGC
This sequence comes from Eptesicus fuscus, assembly GCF_027574615.1. Classification (NCBI taxonomy): domain Eukaryota; kingdom Metazoa; phylum Chordata; class Mammalia; order Chiroptera; family Vespertilionidae; genus Eptesicus; species Eptesicus fuscus. Next base: position 49,998,379 of record NC_072486.1, read on the forward strand.
ACTGTTCACAGTAACAGGTTCTGCAAGACCAGTATCTGGGAAGGAGGTAGTGACTTAATTATAGGTTATCAAGAATGTACACTGAGCTTGCTGGCATGGATTCAGATCACTAGCCCCCAAATATCAGAGTTACATTGGAATTAGCCCTTTTTAACCTTCTCAATAGGAATTTCTAAATTAGAAATTACAATTAAACATGGGGACTAGAATTTGGGACATATTTACATTAATAGAGAGTAAGGGATACAGATGTTGAAAATTGATTGAGAGGTGGTGAGAACATACAGGAGCACCCCCCCCCCCCCGCAATGTATGCACATTTTAACAGCTGATAGTTCAATTTTAAAAATGAAATGTATTTTAATCAACACTGCCTTTATAATTACTCAAAGTGTGTGTATACATTTTTTTGAGGGCACCCTATATTTGTTCATGCTAAATGTAGATTTGCAAAATTACTTAATCTTTCTGACCCTCCATTTTTTTTAAGTAAAATAGCAATAAATATGTATCTAAAAAGATTATTAAACTCATAGGAAAAGTAAATCAGATGATGCACATAAAATAACCATGATTGCCAGCTAAATGGTAGGTATTGAATAAAAAATGTTATTGTTATTTCTTATGTTATCATTGTTACTATCACAGTGAATTTAGAAGTAAGTATCTGCAGGAAAATGAAAATGTGAACCTTGGAAGAGAGGTCAGGGAGGTAAATGTCCATTTGACAGTAATTACTGTAGAAGTGTAGTTTAAAACATAAGATTAGACATAATGCTAATAGAATTTTACTCTTTGGCTATTTTAGTTTAAAAGGAAATTGAATTTTGTAAAATTTGAACACCCAAAGTTAAATGAATAAGCCAAGAGCCTGTTAGCTATTAGCAATGTGACTCTATAGAAACCGTGAAATGTCTGCATTTGTGCCTAAGCCTGAATAAATACATTTCAGGCTTCAAAGCATTCTTTAAGTAGTCAAGTAGGTTGACATTGGGCCAAAATCCAAAATATGCAAAGTTTGTCTTCAGTGGCTACCTTTGCAAATCTATTGCAGGGAGTGGTGGTGGAGGGTTTCTAGAATAAGAGCTGAAAATTCCCCTAAAGGTTTATAAGCCGTAGGTGTATAATAGCATATTCCAATCTCTCCACCATATATTTTTATAAAAGTGAAATCAAGTTAAATGAATGTTTGAAAATGACTTGAAGGAAAAAGGAAATCACAAAAGGTAATCTTAGTATTGGGTAGCATAGAAAATTGTCTTGGAGACTTTTATAGCAATGGTTGGTACTGATTATTAGTGCAGAAAACTAAAGTCATTTGTAGCAGCCAATGACAGAATCATATATTTTGCTCATGAAAGGCTTTCCAGTTCACAGCTAAGATCTGAGAATCTGGTGAATTTAAAACATGATCTCCAAAGACAATATGCTCAAAATATCTGAGATACATATTTGCTTTTCCTGAGTGGGCACTGCAGACAAGTGAGTCTCTCCTTCCATCTCTAAAAGGAAAAATCACTAGTAGTGTCATCATCACAATCATCATCATCATCAGAGTCAAAGATACTTACAGGACACTCAGGTTGAGCCAGAACCCTTTTTAGCTACTTTTCAAATATTAACTCCGTTAACTCAACAGCAATTTTATGGGGAAGGCATTGATGCTGTCTCTTATTTTACAGAGGAGAGTTTAAAGAACATCCTCAAAGTCATATATAGGGAAATGCCTTCATTTAGTTGGCTATCGTTTCCATGAGTCAAAAGTGCCCAATGGCGAGTCAGACTTTCCAGGCCAAGCAATCCTTTTATCTGTTGGAAGAGGCAGTCCCCAGAGTGGTTCAAATGGTTGCTGAAGCCCTGTCTGACCTTTAGGCTTCTATTCTAGCTAGCGCTACAGCCTTTGGAAATACAGTCCAACCTCACTTCTCAAATGTCTCTCATCTGGAACAATTCGGTTCTCCACCAGGATGTTCAGGGGGGAAAAAACGTCTCCTTTAAATGTCTGTCTTAACCTGACAACCCTTTCTTGCGGATACATCAGCATGACAAAAGGCATCTCACAGACCACAAAGGAGAGAATGGGAATCAGTTTACTGCCACACCTTGGGCCAGTCAGCATTGTTACTATCTCAGGAAGCTGTGCTGTGGGTTGAAGAGGTAGAAAAACGGTTGTTGGTTTGGATAAAGGAAAAGCGGCCAAAGCAAGCATCTCAGAGACAGTGATCTGTGGAAAAGGGGAGATGCTCATACTGACTTCCTGAATGACACCCCTGGAATGGGTGCTGAAAGTGATTCATTTAAGGCGAGTGGGTGTTGCAGAAGACCAAAGAAAAACCAAGCGACACTTCAAAGAAGAGGAGGAACACTGTTTAATACACCGGCGGACTCAGGGAATAGCCTTCCAAATCTGAGTGCAGAAACATGCATGGGGCTTCTTTTTATATCTCCCTGTGGTCTCTGTCCCGCAAACATGGATTATGCTTCTGGTCCTTTTCGCAGGCCTTGCAAGAAGGCCCCCAGGTGTTGGGGGGTCTCCAGGCCATATCTGATGGTCTGGCCTGGCGCCAGCGTTAATAACCCTCCCTCCGGGGCAGTGCACTGTTCACAGTAACAGGTTCTGCAAGACCAGTATCTGGGAAGGAGGTAGTTACCTAATTATAGGTTATCAAGAATGTACACTGAGCTTGCTGGCATGAATTCAGATCACTAGCCCCAAATATCAGGGTTACATTGGAATTAGCCCTTTTTAGCCTTTTCATAGGGAGGGGTTCAATAAATTTTAGAAAATAAGTGTTTGTTTAGAGGTTAAAAAGTATATTAGATGTGTAGTGTGTATAAGAAAGGTTAAAACAGGGAATCATTTGGGGGTCTGGAATAAATGAATTCAATTGACATCATTTCTAATGGGAAAGATTGTTCAATTTTTGAACAAATCTCCTCAAACAGCCTTCTGGACAAATTAAGTTTGAGGACCAATGTTCCACTGTATACTGATAGGGAACTTGAATTTCTGCATCTGTAAAATAAAGACAAGTGTGAAGGGAAAAATAGAATGGTGTTAGGTCATTGTAAATGTTCCTAACCGGACCTAAGTAGAATGCCCTAAGTCCTGAAGTGTAAGTATATTTAAGGGAGATGGCCCCAATGTTCTCACAGAAAGAATTCTTAGACCCAGAATCCACATATGACTTCCTCATGTAGCAATAACTCACTAAGTAGCAGAACTATTTTCTTTGATGGCTGGATAAGTTCTTTCTGAGTTCTGATATGGCTAGATTGTAGCAGCAGAAGTTACAGGTGTAGGATTCTTTAAATGCATTGATGCCTCACTCAGTGTAAGCAGCTAAGGTCACCCAACGTTAGGTGCACTTCTTTGAGCTATGAGGCAGGAAATGGGAAACTTGTCCATTCACCAGCATTACCATATAATTTATATCTTTTGTCTTGTTTATTTGAGGGCCCCCAAGGTTACCAAGCTAAAATAACTTTGAACAAAGTCTAAGCCATCATTTTTACCCACACTGATTTTGAAAAGGCCTATGTATTTAGCTCAGTATGTCAAGAATTTAGGACTTAGTTTACAGTACATACTTAAAAAGGCTGTAATGTTTTACAAAAGAAGGGGCTTGAGAAGATTTGTCAGATTATATCATCACTGTAGTTGCCTGTAATATAGTTAGGGTGGCCTCATTTAATAGATGGGTTTCTATAAATAGCAAGCAATGATATATTTGTTTTTACAGATTAAGCTTAAATTTTTCTTGGTTTCAAATCCCATGCTAAAATTAAGGACTCTTAATTCTTTTCAACACTTCCAGTACCCTGACTATATACTGAAAGGAGTTTTTAGGGGTAAAATAGGCAGGTTTAGGGAGTTTTAGGAATTAGGGGGTCCATGGGGGAGAACTGCAGGGCTGCAAAGCTGGGAACTGCCAAAAAGCATACATTTACAGAATAAAGGAGAGGAAGCCACTCACAGAATAAAGAGGAAGGCCAGAGGGAATAGAAAAAGAAAAGGGAGAAAAAGAGGGGAACCCCATGTGGGGTTTGAGCTCTGAAGCTGCCTTAGTGACCAATCAGAGGGGATATCAGGACACAAAGAACTGCAGCCTTTATAAACCTTAGAAAAGAGGGACTTGGTGGGTCTCTCTCCCCCTCCCCACAAGGGAGTCTGTGCTTGTTTCCCAACAAATTTCCACCTTTCCCAATTCCACCTTTTTTTTGTGGCTTCATTCTTCAAATCCCCCTGGACAAGAACCTGGGAAATCACCTTTGCATGCTGCCCAGAGGAAAACAACGCATTTCATTTTAATTTGCACATTTCAATACTATAAACCATTGGTGTGCTAATATAAAATCCTGTTGAATCCAGCTGGGTATGTCTTTTTCCTTTCTGCAAAATATCTTTTTATTTATTTGCTTGTATATGCTTGTGGACTTGTGCTAATTGAGACAGGTAGTATTATGATTTCTTTTTTTACATTCCATCTATAAAATAAGACTTTCAATTGACCAGATTTAAAAATTTATATTTAGCTTATCATTTTGCATTTTCACCCAGACTCCCCAAAATTAGTAAACAGTTTAAGTTAGGAGAATTAAAAAATAGAGTTAAATTATTTGCAGACTACAGATTAAATTAGAAAAACAATTTGCAATCAAGTTGCGGTAAACCCAAACAATCCCAAATGCATTCATTTTTACTAATAATGTTAGATTGTGCTTCTAAAATTCAACTGATATTCTTCCATTAATGGAATTTTTGCTTTTGGCAGTATTTTCACTAAACATTATGGCAAATTTAAGTCTATAGTAATGTTAACAGCAAACCTGCTTGGGTGGTAAATGAATTGTTTCTGGAGCTGAACCCAATCAAATTTCTGAGTTAGGTTAAAGCCTGACTTTTGTTATTGTTTAATAAAAATTAACACTTCATTTCTGGATTAGTCTAAGTTAGACTCTAAGCCATTATCATTTTATATGGAATTTTATATGAAAGAATTTTATATGAAAAGAATTTCATTCTATCTGTCTTCTCTCATATCTGCATATCTTCTGTATCTTAACAGAGACATGGAGACAAAGAGAATGACTCACTTAGGGGAAGAGGGGGTCTCAAAATGACTTACCTGGTAGCATTTCACATCGTCATTTACAAAGTATCTGACACCTAGAGCTATAAGGTAATTAATTCTTTTTTTTTAATTTATTGAAGTCTATTTTGTGTCAGATGCTCTACTAATCATTGCCTTCAAGGAGATTTATGTTAGACTCTCTAGTGGTGGTAGTTGGCTTCTTTAACTTAGTTTAATGCTTTTGAGGCATATTCATATTGTTCCATGTACATTTTTTTTAAATTTCTGAATACTATTCCATTGTTTGAATATTACACAATTTTTTATTCATTCACTAGTTGGAAGACATTTGGGTTGTTTCTTATTTTTCTGAATATAAAGAAAATGGCTCTAAACATTTACACCCAGGTCTTTGTATGGATCTGAGCCTTATGCTCTTTGGATAAATTTCTAGGAATGAACTTGCTGTGATATCAGGAGTAGTAGCACAGGGTTGAATATTTCTCAATATACAAGAAACTTCCAAGTTTGCTTAGAAACTCATTATATCATTTTGAATTCCTATCAGCAATGTATGAAAGTTTCCACTGCTCCAGCTTTGTCAGCACATGATTCTGACAAACTTTTTAATTTTGGCTAATCTAGTCTGTATAAAGTGGAATCTTCTTGTCATTTTAATTTATACAGTTATAGTGGTTAATGATGTTAAGCATATTTTCATGTACTTATTATCTGTATAACTTCTGATGAAATGTCTTTTTATATATTTATTTTTGCCCATTGTTTAAGTTTTATTCAATTTTAAAGGTTCTCTATATATGATACAGTGTATACAAAATATATATACATATATGTGTATGTATATATATAATATATACATATATGTATATATACAGTATATTAAATTCCATTTGTTAATATTTTCTCCCAGTCTGAGTCTAACCTCCTTATTAACTTGAGTGTCTTTCAAGCAGTAGAACTTTAAAATTATAATATTATTTAATTTATCATTATCTTTGAAGTTTCATGCTTTCATTTGTATCAGATATAAGACATATTTGATTAACTTGGTTATAAGGATTTTCCCTACATTTTCATCTAGAACCCTTATAGTTTGAGTTATTACCTTTAACTCTATGAGCAATAATTTTTGCATATCGTGCAAAGCAGGGTCTTTGCTTAGATATGTGCCCAGCTGTGTCTTCTTTATACTTTCCTACATAGAATTCCCAAAATTTTCACATATGTTGCTTCTTGTCATACATTAATTTTAGAAGATTCTTGTTGGTAAGCTTTTAAAATATTTCATTTTCTGTTTTCTCTATTTAATCTCTGGGACTTCAAATGAATAGATATTTATACTTTAACTAGAGGCCCAGTGCATGAAATTCATGCACTGGGGGCAGGGGGAATCCCTCAGCCCAGCCTGTGCCCTCTCACAGTCTGGGACCCCTCAGGGGATGTCCACCTGCCAGCCGGCAGTCAGACATCCCTCTCGCAGTCCGAGGCTCTCGCAGTCCGAGACCACTCACTCCTTACCTATCGCCACTGCCACTGAGCTCACCAGCCATGAGCCCAGCTTCTGGCTGAGCAGTGCTCCCCCTGTGGAAGTGCACTGACCACCAGGGAGCAGCTCCTGCTGCACTAGTGGTCAGTGCACGTCATGGCAATGGGTTGCTCTACCGGCTGTTCCGCTTTTCGGTTGATTTGTATATTTGTGTTTTATTATATAGGATATTGTCACACAGCTTTTGGATGATCTACTCTGCTTTTGGTTTGTTTGCTTGTTCTCTTTGACTCTTTTTCTCTTTGTGTTTCAGTTTGGATAATATCTGATTATCATTGCAGTTTACGAATTATTCACCTACTGGTGTTCAGCTCATGAAAAGCCAATCAAAAACATTTGCAACTTCTGAATTGTGGGAATTTCTTTCTATTGCTAGCATATATAATTGACATTTAAAAAATAGTTTTAATCAGCTCTTCAATTTCCTGTCTATTCATGGACATTGTCCATCTTTTCCACTATCTCCTTTTAATGTTAATCATAATTATTTACAATCTCAGTTTAATAGTTCCAATATTATGGCTAATTCTGGCTCTGGTTCTGTGAATTCCTTTATTTATGGTAGTCACCAGAACCACACCTAAAGATGCATTTATCTTTTTCCCCACTTTCTTATGTCTTATAATTTTTTACTCTATGCTGAACATCGTATGTAGAAGAATAGAACCTGAGGTATAATATTTTTGCTTGGCAATGGACACTCCTCTTCTTCTGTCAGGCTGTTATGATGAGGAATTGAGACAATGAGGACATTAGTTTGGTGGATGTGGGTTTTGTTTTTTGCTGTAGTTATCTTCAGTGCAGTTACTCTTTGGTTGCCTAGTGTGAGGCCTGGAGAACCAGAGACTTTATTTCTCATGTTTCTGCACCGTTCACAGTGTTTGGCAAGCATTGCATTCATGATGCATACACTTTTCCCTCTTCTGATAAATAAGCCCTGCCACATATTGCTATAGTTTTGTTTTTATTTCAAAATATATCTTCTGTTTTTTGCATTTTCTCTATTAATTTTTCTCTATTAATTTTTCAGCAATACATTTAAAATATTTCCTAGCATTCTCTCTTATCCTATATGTTTTCCTTTTTAATGACATGGCACTTTCATAATATCACCATCTACATATTTAAAAAACTAGAATACACAAGCATAAAAGCATACTGTGGTCTTTAAAGCTCATGAGGCAGCTGCACATATATTTACTACTGTGATGTAAAAACAGCAAGTTACAGAGCAGTGTATAGATTTCTCTCTCTTTGTCTGAAAACAATTGATATATGGGTTTATATGTGCATAGACTATCTCTAGTACAGTTCAGAGGAAACAGCGAATGATCATTGACTCTTGGAAGGGGAAGTTGATAAGTACAGAAATTAGAAGACTTGCTTTTTAGATCACACATTTTTATAGTTAAAGTATTTTACCATGTGTAAATGTTATCTAATCAACATTAGCTAGAGACAGTAATATAAGCTATATAATTTAGTGTTTGAATATTTTAACAGAGTTATGTATCATTTATATAAATAAATATTTCAACTAAGTCTAAAGATAGTGTGTCTTAAATCATAGTCTTCCTGAAATGTCTCTGCTCTGAGGCTCACAGAATTCTTATGTTGTATCCAGGAACTGCTGTGGTTCCCAGATCTGAATACCATTAGTATAACCTGATACCGTTAAAAAATGACCAGACTCTGCATCAGAATCTTGGTTAAATTACTATTATAAAGCACCATGCATTAATCTTCTCTTTTATTCAATACTCCCTTTTCACTTCTCCTTTTGGGGACATATGAGTAGAGAAAATTTTAAAAACAATTATGAAAAGTTTAATAACTAATTATAAGGAAACATATGTGTATGCATGGCCCAGAAAAATAAACATAATTTTGCTGGCTTTTCCAATCACAATTTCTCCATTTTTCTCCTTCACCCCAGCTACCACCTCCATATAATCCCTAGCCAGATTTGGGGGTTGATTATGTTCTGTTTTTCTTCTGAGTTTTGCCACCTAAAATTATAATTTTGCATCTCTAAAAAATATATTTAGGTTTTATTTGGTATAGAATCTCAGAAAAAAATACTAACATATTATTTTATACCTTAATATTTTCAATCTATTTTATATTTGATCCAACACTTTTTAAAAGCATCTGTTTCTACATTCAGTTTTTATTGCTATATTGTATTCCATTGTATGAACTCAACATGATAGGTGTGTATTTTCTATTCTTTTTTTAAAAAAAATTCTTTATTGTTTAAAGTATTACATGAGTCTCCTTTCCGCCCCCCACTGACCTCTCCCCCACCACCCCTTTCCCCAAGCACAAGCCCTCACCTCCCCTACTGTCTGTGTCCATTGGTTTTGCTCATATGCATGCATACAAGCCCTTTGTTTGATCTCTTACTCCCTCACCTCCCAGTGTATTTTCTATTCTTGATGGATATATGAATTGTTTCTGGTTTGGGGTTATCCATAAACTCTCTTATATATTCTCCCTGTGCTCATGTGTAGAACCTTCTCTAAAGTTTACTTTAGGTGTGAATTTAAGTCAAAGGTATGTAAATTTTGAATTTCACTATATTAGGTCAATTTTTTTTTCAAAGTGGTTGTTTCAATGTACACTCACACCAGCAGCAACTATGAATAAGCATTGATTCATATCTTTGTCAGCTCTCAACATTGTTAGGTTATTAAAAGAAATATTGGCCAAGCTGGTGGATGTGTAATAATAAAATAAATTCAGGGACAGGAAAAGTTGGATATCGCACAATTGCTGTTTGCCTCTTGAGTCATGAACTACTGATTTGAAGACACTCCAGCGAATCCATTTATTTCCCAATAAAATCATGTAATGTATAATAATGAACTTTTTGGTTCCCATTAATAAAATTATGGGACATTATCATAAATAATATTTAAAGGTGAATTTTCTTGCCCATTCTAAGTTATCATATCATTAATGAAATTGAAGTCTCCCCAGTCTTTTTCTACATAACATCCTAATTTTGTTTAATGGAAATGACATCGCTTCAGATATCTCTCATGAAACTTATCAAAGAATTTTTCTTTTCCTGAATTATCCCTTCTCTTTCAGATAAGTGTTTCTGTTTTATCTTATTCTTACTTGCTTCCTATGTTAGATTTCCTCAAATGCTTGTAAGGCTGATGTAGAACTCTGCATGTGGGGAGGCCTTTTGCCCAATTACCTTTAGTTTAGAAGGAAGTCTGGAAATGGAGGCAATTTTAGGGAGATCTTCAAAACTCGGGGACATTCCTCTGCAGTTTTACCATCCATTTTCTCTGTATTTCATTTGATCATATGTGAACTTTTTCTAGAAGAAAAACTGCTGGTTATTTTACGGATGTAATAATTCCCATGTCAGCTGATTCACACTGATTCCTGTTTCTCATTCTATCTTCCTATTCAGAGTCTCTCAAGGTTTATGCAAAATGGGTTGGATTCCTTTCCTACCTTTTATTTGAGCAGTGCCTGCTTTATTTACTTACTTTTTACTTCATAAATTTGTTAAAATTTCTTGTTTTGTTATCTGATATTATATATACTTTTAAAACTATTTTTTTTTACATTGGAATGAGGACTCAGGAGGATGGAAAGTTATTACAAACATGCTTACAATCCAATATCTTACTCTGGAAGCCAATTATATATTTAAAATGTTGGCAAATAAAACAGTTGTGTATTTTTTAAATTTTTCTATATTAATGGATGTTTTACTAGTAAATTGCCTTTTTCCTATGCTTTTAATTTCCTTGTGTTTCCATTGCTTACCCCATTGTTAAATGCCAGCTGCATAAATTGCTATTTTCCTGTCTTTCTAATTTCTGCCTCTTCATTTATATGATAAAACTTAATTATCTCTGATGAAGCTAATGTAGGCAGAAAAGAAGAGAAGACTTGGTAAAGGTCCCACTATACACTTGATTAACATAAACCCAGTGCTGATTATTAACATGGATTGAACTGCTGGAAGAACTTATGCTGGAAAACATGGACTCAGGTGCAATATGCTGCAAGGAATAACAGCTGCAGTAAATGCAATACGTGGTTTTATATAAAGTTTTAAGTCGTGCATCAACTTCTGAGCTGAACTGCAAAATTTTAAAATTCAACACTTCATAATTTCTGAGTTTGTGTCATTGATATCCAAGTTATAGAAACATCCAGACTCATTTACTCATCTCTGAAATTATTTCCTGTATTACTATGGATTGCTTGGAAGACATGGGAACATTCTTTATAATATTGTTCATAAAATGGCTGTGACAGGAATCAGTCAAGAAATGTACATCCCAGGCCTTCACTGCACTATTGTCTGTGTCCATGGGCAATGCACATACGCATCTAAATTCTTTGGTTAATCCCTTCCCGCCCCTTCTCCCTATTTCCTTCTAAGATTCCTCAGTTTGTTCCACTACCACTCCTTCCCCACCCCCCCCACCGAAAAAAATAAAGAAATGTATATCCCCATTATAAAGGGGCCTTTCTATATGAATATTATGGGGTACCAGCTTGCTCAAAGTATGTAAAGCAACCTGCCTCACAGGTCTTTTCAGGTTTTTTACTCTTGAGTGTTAGAATTTGTTAAAGAACAATGTAAGGGGGGACCAAAATTCATACACACACACACACACACACACACACACACACACACACACACACACGACATTGACTTTATTTGGTGTAAATTATTTTAGTTTATAATAGAATAATTTTAGTTTAGACACACTTTCTTTTTTCCTGATGATATCTCCATAGGGCGATTTTATGATCACAGTAAGTTATCTTGGTTCTTATGTCAACAATAATCTTTTTATCCCTCAGGTAGTTATAATTCTCTGCCTTTGACCTAAAACAAGGACAGGAGAAATACAGAAAACATTAAAGCATGCCTTATAAAACCTACCATAACAGATTGCTTTATTTTAAAGATTAAATGCCTTAAAATCTAGTGTTGGCTTCCTTTAAATAAAATAGAGCAGTCGATATCTAGAGTTTGAATTCTATGTACATATACATTTCCCAAGCCCTTTGAAAAATAATCTAATAAATGTTAAACCAATAAAGCATACACTTGAAGATTGCTATTAAATTGAAATAAGGGAATATTAGTGTTTACTATACTTTGATAACTATAAAGCCCCAGTGGTATTTTTTTTATTCTAAATTTAAATTACTTTTACTCCCAAGGTTTTCATGAGGCATATTAAATGTAAGATGAAATGGGCTTAGTAATTGTAAGTTTTTAAAGTGTGTTTGTGTGTGCACACGCGTCTTTTTAGCAACATTTACAACAACTTATTTGAAGTAGGTGTTGTTTACCCTTTCCTGAGAGAGGGTCAGTAAGCTTGGTGTAGACTCCACTGTTACCATACAGACTATGACAAACTGAGCAGTTTGAACAGCACAAACATGGTCACTAGTTCTAGGGGGTCAGAAATGTGGTCTGAGCAGCACAGAGCTAACGGGAAGTGTTGGCAGGCTTCCTTTCTGGAGGTCCTAAGAACTGGTTTCTTTGCTCATTTGTGTTAGTAGAATTTAGTCCCTTGTGGCTCCAGAACAAAGGTACCTGTTTCCTTGCTGGCAAATCAAGAAAATGAACATAAACACTTAAAAAAAGAAAAAGGAATCCCTCTTTCTGCAAAATCACCACCACCCCCAACCGCCTTCCCCAAGCAGACATGCATCTCCCCTCTATCACTGTACATTAATTTGCATTTCCTAAAATGTTAGACTATGATTCACAGAGCACCTACTCTTTTTGTCTGGCTTTTTTCATTCAACATCATTTTTTGAGATTAATTTATATAGTTCATTCTTTTCATTGCTGAATATTATTCATATATATATATATATATATATATATACATACATATTCACATGTTGATGGAGATTTAGGTTGTTTCCAGGTGTTGGCTATTGCACATGAAATATTATAATGGAACTAGAGGCCTGGTGCACGAATTTGTGCACTGGTGGGGTCCCTCAGCCTGGCCTGTACCCTCTTGCAATCCAGGAACCCTCAGGGGATGTAGTAGTGCGTGAAGCGGCAGGTGGCCGTGGAAGAGCCTGAGCCCAGGCCGGTGCCACACTGTTCCCACTCATCCTGGCCCCACTGCACCTGCCACCACCATTGGGTAGCACTGCTGCGGAAGAAGGGGAGTCTCACGCCGCTGCAGCTGCATTTGCCAGCCGTGAGCCCGACGTCTAATGCCCGTCTTTCAGCTGAGTGGCACTCCCACTGTGGGAGCGCACTGAGCACCAGGGGGCAGCTCCTGCATTGAGCATCTGTCCCCTGGTGGTCAGTGCACTTCATAGCTATCAGGTGGACCAGTCATTTGGTTGTTTAGGCTTTTATATATATACTAGAGGCCTGGTACACGAAATTCATGCACGGGGGGTATGTCCCTCAGCCCAGCCTGCACCCTCTCCAATCTCGAGGGATGTCCGACTGCCCGTTTAGGCCCCATCCTACTGGGATGGGGCCTAAACGGGCAGTCGGACATCCCTCTCACAATCCAGGACTGCTGGCTCCCAACTGCTTGCCTGCCTGCCTGCCTGCCTGATTGCCCCTAACTGCTTCTGCCTGCCAGCCTGATCACCCCCTAACCACTCACCTGTCAGCCTGATTGATGCCTAACTGCTCCCCTGCCAACCTGTTTGTCCCTAACTGCCCTCCCCTTCAGGTCTGGTCACCCCTAACTGCCCTCCCCTGCAGGCTTGATCACCCACAACTGCCCTCCCTTGCAGGCCTGGTCCCTCCCAACTGCCCTCCCCTGCTGGCCATCTTGTGGTGGCCATCTTGTGTTCACATGGGGGCAGCCATCTTGTGTGTTGGAGTGATGGTCAATCTGCATATTACTCTTTTATTAGATAGGATAGAGGCCTGGTGCAAGGGTGGGAGCCGGCTGGTTTGCCCTGAAGGGTGTCCGGATCAGGGTGGGGGTTCCCTTGGGGCATGGGGCGGCATGGGCGAGGGGCCTGTGGTGGTTTGCAGGCAGGCCACACGTCCCCTCCCCCCCTCAGTGACCCAAGCAGAGGCCCTGGTATCTGGGATTTATTTATCTTCTACAATTGAAACTTTGTAGCTTGGAGCAGAGCCAAGCCTTCTGCTCGTTCTGTGGCAGCAGCCATTTCTGTTGGGATTTATTTACCTTCTATAATTGAAACTTTGTAGCATTGAGTGGAGGCCTAGGCTGGCAAGGGCAGGCGGAAAGCTTGGTTTCCTCCATTGCTGGGGAAATTCAAGTCTCCCTCCTTCTCTCTGTGGCTACAGCCATCTTGGTTGAGTTTATTTGCATATTTGCTCCTGATTGGCTTGTGGGCGTGGCTTGTGGGCGTGGCTTGTGGGCATGGCTTATGGGTGTAGCGGATGTATGGTCAATTTGCATATTACTCTTTTATTAGATAGGATAGATGACTGTATCACATGGTGATGTCCATTTAAATTTTCAAGAGACTTTCAAACTGTTTTCCAAAGTACTGCATTCAGCCTAACACTTAATATGTTCAGTCTTTTTCACTTTAGTCATTCTAATGGTTTGTAATAGTATTTCCTTCCATTTTAACTTTCTTTACATTAATGGCTAATGATTTAAGCATCTTTCCTTAGGCTTCTTTATCATATGTTTTCCATGGTGAAATATCTGTTCAAATTTTTGCCCATTTCAAAACTGAATCATTTTCCTTTTGAGTTTTATAAAAATATACAGGGGTGGGAAAAAGTAGGTTTACAGTGATAATATGAATAACTAAGACATTAATTAATGATAATACAAGAATAAACTCTGGCCCTAACCGGTTTGGCTCAGTGGATGGAGAGTTGGCCTGCGGACTGAAGGATCCCAGGTTCGATTCTGGTCAAGGGCATGTACCTTGGTTGCGGGCACGTTCCCGGTGGGGGGTGTGCAGGAGGCGGCTGATCAATGTTTCTCTCTCATCATCAATGTTTATAACTCTCTATCCCTCTCTCTTCCTCTCTGTAAAAAATCAATAAAATATAATTTAAAAAAAAGAAAAAGAATAAACTCTGTGTTTCATGTACTCACAGCTGTAAACCTACTTTTGTTGAATACCAGATTATAAAACCATATTTCTTCATTCTCTGTGGGTTGATTTTCTATTTTTTTAACTAGGTTTTGTTTTTGTTTTATCTGATCAGTCTTAATTAAAGTACTCAAGTCTTCTGTAACATATTTCTTTAATCTAGTATCTCAGGTTATGAGAAGATAAAGTCTAAATCCCTTGGGTTTCTTAAGGGCCCAGGTTCCTTATAATAAATGATTCTTAACCAGAGCTCTTTTATTGATGAATATCTTTAATTGACTGTCATTTATAGATTTGAGGATAATAATATACAGACTTCAATTTAGCCAACATATGGAAAAGATGAAGAAAGAAAAATTTGGTTTTCAGATAGCCTATGATTGTGGAAATATTAATTATGATAGTTTGTATTATATATACAAATATATATATATGAATATATAATTAAGTGTAGGAACTAATGAGTGATTTTTCATGAAGTTGTTGGATAAAATATGTAAAATAACCTGTTGAATTTCTATATACCACCTTCAAGTTAAAAAATTAAAGTTGTAACAGGTTATAACTACAGCATTAGTGAATATATGTTGATGTATTAATGTCAATAAACACAGCACAGTATTTAGAGATGATGCTAAAATTGTTCAATACATATTACAGAAAATTTAAAAACAAATTTATATGAGAACTAAATAAATGAAAAAATGTATCAGAGATTAGAAGACAATATTTTAAACATGGCTGTTCTCCCTAAATTGAATAATAAATCTAACTCAAACCCAGTAAAAATTCCACCAATAAAGTAAGCCTATGTATTTGGATATTTGGAGACATTAGTAAGCCTATTATAGATTTTAAGTAGAAATGAAAATGGCTATAATAGCTAAAAAGTCTTTGAGGTAGGAGGCCTTGCTCTAATTACAATGAAGTTACAATAATTAAGATAATGTGACAGTAGAACAAGATTAAAAAAAAAAAAAAGAAAGATAATAGGGAATCTACAAATAGGACCTAACATACATGAAAATTGATTTATAATAAACTAGAGGCCCAGTGCAAGAAATTCATGCACTCAGGGGGTCCCTCAGCCTGGCTTGCACCCTCTCGCAGTCTGGGAACCCTTGGGAGATGTCCGACTGATGGCTTAGGCCCGGAGCGGGCCTAAGCCGTCAGTCAGACATTCCTAGCGCTGCCATGGAGGTGGGAAAGGCTCCTGCTACCACTGCTGTGCTCGCCAGCTGTGAGCCTGGCTTCTGGCTGAGTGGTGCTGCCCCTGTGGGAGCGCACTGACCACCAGGGGGCAGCTCCTGCATTGAACGTCTACCCCCTGGTGGTCAGTGCGCATCATAGTGACCAGTCGTTCTGCTGTTCAGTCAATTTGCATATTAGCCTTTTATTATATAGGATGTAGCACTGTACAGCTATAGGCATAGTTTTGCAGAAACAACTGGAACTTGTATCACATGTCAAACTACTATAAGCAATTTCAGGTCAATTGTACATCTAAATGTGAGAGTTAAAACAATGATAATCTAGAAGATAATATTAGAATTTATCTCCATTATTTTGGAATAGGCAAAACTTCTTAAACTTATTTTAACCTAATTTTTCCCAGACTTATCTAATTACAAATTGTGTGTTTGTGTGTGTGTGTGTGTGTGTGTGTGTGTGTGTGTGTGTGTGTGTGTGTGTGTGTTTTTAACACAGTGGGGAAATGATATCAATGATTATGAACTGGAATAAGTTTATGAGAACAACTCAAAAGATAGTGTTGGGCACTGGTCTACAAAAACATAATCAAGACAGGGATCTACCATATTTTTACAATAGGATCATAAATTGGATTTATTTTTGGCCAGATCTCTAAACCCATTTCTAGTGTGGCAATACAAAGCATAACTAAACTCAAGTAACTGTGTGTATATTGATTTATTGTCAAACAATATTAAAAAGAGAAGTAAAATTTAAGTTTTTAATTAAAATCATGATTAAAGAGATATATTTGTAACATTTATGCATTTGTAACACTTGTGCATAGATTTTTTAAAGTTTCCTACAATAAAAGTAGACCAATTTAACCTATTTAAACTAGATCACATTAAAGGCATTTTTGTTCCAGCCTCTTTTGAGATTCATTACTCTTTTTTTTTTCTAAAAGGCTTTTAATGATTCTTAGACTCACATACCTACTGTAATAAACTGACAATAACATTACCTCCTGTTAATTAAGTGATAGAGATGTATATTTCTTTATTAAAATTATGCCCTTTAAATAAACATAGTGTAGGAACAAGTATACATAACAGGAAGAGTAATTACCCAAATTTACATGCACATCAGAAACTTCCTTTGAGAGAGGTTGACAGGATGAAACAACCTATCATGGATCCCGTGCAAGGGAAAGTAACCAACTTTTTAAGGCACAAATTAAGTATTTAATGCAGGTTCTGATCAGTCAACTGACTAGCGAATTCTAAGAGTCAGGTGGTTGGCCTGTCACACTGTTCAAGGAGAGACTTGAACAGATCCTAAAGGCACAATTAAGTGACATGAGTAAGAGACTTAGATTCTCATGCATCTACTTTGAAAGCACAGTCTTTTCTCCATGAACCCACACTTACAGCTTTATGAGGAAGTTCCTATGAAAAATTGTCTGATGAAAAAGAAATGTATATTTGGTTTATGAATGGTTCTACATGATATACTAAAAGTGGGCAACTAACATTATTCCTACTCGGGCATTAAAAAAAAAGATCATGAATGAAGAGAAATCTTTCAGGTGGCATAACTTTGAGGAGTGTACATGGTAGTTTACTTTTCCTGAAAAAGAAGTAGAGAAATATTACATTCACTTCTATAAAAAATATCCTCACTGGAGGATATTTTTTCCATTGATTTTTAGAGAGAGTGGAGGGGAAGGGAAGGGGAAAAGAGGAAAGAAATATCGATATGAGAGAGCCACGTCAATTGGTTGCCTCTTGCATAAGCCCCAACTGAGGCAGGGAACCTGCAACCCAGGTATGTGCCCTTGTCTGGAATCAAACTCTGGACCCTTTGGTTCCTGGGCCAACACTCTAACCACTGAGAAACACTGGCCATGGCAGTCAGTCACACTTCTTTTGAGCAATGAATGGCTACTGATTTGGCTAAGTGGTCATAGACAGGAAGAAAAATACTTGAGAATCTGTGACAAAGCGGCTTGGGGCAGACCTCATGGAATGAACCCAAAGAGAGGATATTTTTATCTTTTGTAATTTCCACAGCATACAAGGTTCCTAATAATTATGTGGACAAGATGGCCCATTATGTGCATGCCAGTGAATCTCTTTGCCCAGCCATTGCATTCATTGCTTAAAAGAGCAGAGAAAGCAAGTGGCTGAGGAAGCGGGCATGGAGATTATGCATGGACTCAACAACATGGGCTTCAACTCACTATGGATGATGTGGCTATAACTACTGGTGAGTATCCACCATGTCAACAACAGAAAGTGACACTGAGCCACCGATGTGGTAATATTTCCCAAGTGAACAAGCAGCCAGCTGGTGACAATTTGATTACATTTGATACTTCTGTCACAGAAGGAGAAGCAGTTTGTTCTTTTTGGAATAGACACACATGCTGGAGATGGATTTGCCTTCACTATCAATAATAATCCTGCCAAAATGCCATTCGAGATTTTGGAGATTGCTTTATTCACAGTCAGGGAATTCTCCATGGTATTACTTCTGAACAAGGAAATGCATTCAGAGCAAACGAAGGGTCACAGTTGACCCATGCACATGCAATTCGTGGTCCCTACTCTACATCCCCTGCCTGATAGAACGGTGCAATGGGCTTGTGAAGACTCAGGTAAACACCTTGCAGGTATCTCAGGTTATATCCTATAGACAGAGTTTATTTCTGAACCCAATCTACCATTATGTGCTTCTATTTCTCCCACAGCTAGAATTTGTGGGCCCAGGATCTAAGAAATAGAAATAGAGTTCATTCCTCTTTACTTTCAGAGAAACTTCTCTCGTAAAAAACTATAGAAATAATCCTTGAATGTATTGTCTTCAGGAGTCACTCCTCATGTTATTAAACCTAATGAAATACAACTTTGGCCTCTGATGGTTTAGAAGTCTTAGTTCCCTAAGAAGAAATATTTTCACTAGGGATACACAGGGACAATGCCAAGGGGAAATAAAAATGTATTTCTTACAATCCCTTTTCCTTAATGTTAAAGTTTGTCAATAAGAGGAAATTGCATATGATTCTGAAGGCAGAGAAGGAACCTGTGATTCTAAGGAGGTGTTTGTAACAGAAAAGAGTATTTAGTGTAAGTTATTAAACTCCTCAGTTTACTAATTTTGGTTTAAATCTAGTATTCAATACTAGAGGCCCAGTGCATGAAAATTCGTGCACTTGGGGGTGTTCCTCGGCCCAGCCTGCACCCTCTCTCAGTATTGGAACTCTCAGGGGATGTCTGGCTGATGGCTTGGGCTCGCTCCCCACAGACATCACTGTGGGAGTGCACTGACCACCATGGGGCAGCTCTGGCCCCATCCCCATCACCCAGCCGCCACTGGTGGCCTTCCTGGCACTGCCCACTTGCCGGCCTTGCCCCCGCCAACCAATCATTCTGCTATTCAGTCTATTTGCATATTGGGCTTTTATTATATAGGATACTGTGACATTTTATTTGACCACATTCTGATATTCAACTTTTTATAGTTTCTTGGTTTGTTTCACTAAATGATTAAAAATTATGAAACCCATATATTAGCATTCAGTTCCTTATTTTCAATCACTCTAGTGGCTATTTCTACAAAAGGTATTTCTACAAATACTACAATAATATGTCAATATATGAATTATCATCTTTCATTAAAAACCACCCATATTCTATATCTCTAGTGGTACCTATAAGTTATTAAAATCTAAAATATCATAAGAGGCCCTGTCCAGCCCTAACTGGTTTGGCTCAGTGGATAGAGCGTCAGCCTAAGGACTGAAGTGCCCTGGGTTCAATTCCAGTCAAGGGCACATGCCCAGGTTGTGGGCTCCATCCCTAGTAGGGGGCATGCAGGAAACAGCCAATCAAAGATTCTCCTTTATATTTGATGTTTCTATCTCTTTCTCCCTCTCCCTTCCTTTCTGAAATCAATATAAATATTTTTTTTAAAAAAAGAGGCCCTGTCCAAATTCTACATCTCCTATGAAAATTTTCCTGCCACGTTTTTTTTTTCCCCCTTGATCTTTACTATACCAGCATGCAGCCCATACTTTACAATATAGTGCTTACATTTATTCCTGAAACATACCTAAACTTCACCATTGGAGACTAACTGCATCAATTGCTGCCTGGGAGATTTGAAAGAAATTGGTGTCTAGCATTTCCTTTTGAGAATTTCTTACAATCCATCCTATTCCCCCATTGAAAATTTATGGGGGAGGTGGGAAGCAACAAAAATTGACTAGCAGAAGAATGATTTCCAGGTGGACCCTCTATTTGGTTATCTTCTTTGGAGAGAATGGACAAGAAGGGATTAAATCAGGAAAGTCCAGATACTCTCACACTTCCTAATTTAAAACTATACTATAAAAATACAGTTACCATATACAGACTTAGCTCACTACATATAGGATATTGAAAGACTCAGAGTCCTGGCACTGCTCTGTCAGTTTCCCCTCTATTGGACTCTGAGGATTAGAGTGAATCACGGGAGGGATTTTCTCTACATCAGAAGGCATATGGAATGTAGTCACTGAAGCCAGAGGCTGCTTCTGCTGCTTAGCATCTGGAGCCCTGCCTGAGGCACCTGAAAGCACTACAGAGTGAAGTCAAAGCCCCCTCACATCACCTATCTCCTTATTTTTCCTCAGGCTGATTGTCAACATTTATCTATTTGTAAGTAGTGATGATTGAAAGGTTTATCTTCAGGATTACCAACACTGTTTATTGTTCTTTGTGGAGGTAGAAATCTATGAATTTTAGGTAAACCAGTCCATCCTTGAGAAATGATATTTCATTTCCATTGATTCCTAATATATGGTATCGGAAGTGAAATAAAGTTTAGCCCCAGGAACAACCAGAGAGCAATGAAAATAAAAAGCAGGCCATGGTTAGAAAAGAGCACTTAAAGTTTGGCTAATTCCTTTTTCTGGTTTTAGCAACACATATATTTGCTCATTTCTTCAAACACTTTTCCAGCCTAGCAGGTAAGTGTTAGCCTAGAGATTTCAAAGTAACAAAAATTACTATCACGATTACCAAATACCACTGAGAAGAAAAGTGCTTCTTTGATTGTTAATGAATCTCAAAGTACCCAAAAGACAGATCTGTGAGGTGGGTTAACCTAAATGGATACAGATAACCAGCCTCCATCTCAACTTGACTATTCCCTAAATTTCCTGCTTCCTGGAATAACCTTTCACTTTTGCAATATCACAAATGAATGGAATCCTCTGATGAAAGGCCAGAACTAAGAAGAGTGCCTCTGGCAACAAATTTGGGTGAAGAAATTGAAAAGGGAAAATAAGGAAAATAAACCAACAGCTAGTTGTAGAGGGTAAAATGGATTTTATTCCAAGATTAAGCTGTACCACAGAGAAGAACACACTGAGGGTTTTTTCATAAAACTCGTGTTTTAAAATGCTAGCTATCTATACTAATAATAGAGGAATATGCAAATTGTCTGGGACGCCATCACAGTAACAGTAACAACCAGCAGGCTGCATGGGGTGACAAGGCCGGCAGGGGGGTTAGTGAGGGACAACCAAACGACTGAACAGCAGGTTTTGTGGGGTGACCAGGCTGGTGGCGGGGGGCAGTAAGGGGCAACCAGGCCAGCAGAGGGGGAAGTTGGGGTAGACCAGGCCGGCAGGGGGGGCAGTTGGGGGTGACCATGTTTGCAGGGGGACAGTTAGGAACGATCAGGCTGGCAGGCAGAGGCAGTTAGGAGTGATAAGGCTGGCAGTGGGGTAGTTAGGGGTAATCAGGCAGGCAGGCAGGTGAGCAATTAGGAGCTAGCCATCCTGGATTGTGAGAGGGATGTCTGGCTGCCGGTTTAAGCCCGATCCCCGAGATCAGGCCTAAACCGGCAGTTGGACATCCCCTGAGGGGTCCTGGATTGGAGAGGGTGCAGGCTGGGCTGAGGGACCCCCCCCCCCTTGTGCACAAATTTCATGCACCAGGCCTCAAGTTCAGATATAGGTGTAAACCAGAAAGATGGAAGACTGATTTAACACACTGGGATCCAGAACCCGAGGTAAGAAGGAAGATATAAGTAGATATTCATTGTGCTGCTTGGAATTCTTAAAATGCAAACAAATATTGAAGTACCTCACTTCTCTTTCTAATACTCTATCCATTTGCATTTCTTATTTATTGACTAAAACTCTAGAGCATTGCTTTATCCAACATTGCAGGGTAAGAGTCAAATTACCACATATTGGGCAATCACTGTGATGTTGGAAGTGCATATATATTTATAATTGTTTTATCTTCCTGGTGTGTTGACTCTTTCACCATTTACAATAACACAAAAAAATATATTAAAATACTTAGGAATAAAGCTTAAGGTGAAAGACATACTGAAAACTTCAAAATATTGATGAAAGAAATTAATAAAGACCCAAAGAAATGGAATGGCATCCTTTGTTCATGGATTGAAAGATTTAATATTGTTATAATGCCTGTACTACCCAAATCCATCTCCAAATTCATCACAATACAATAAAAATTCTAATGATATTTTTACAGAAATAGTAAAAACATTCTAAAAATCATATAGGATCTGGAAAGACCACAGATAGCCAAATCAACCTTGAGCTATCACACTTCCTAATTTAAAAGTATACTATAAAAATACAGTAATTAAAACAGTATGATACTGGAATAAAGACAGATGTATAGACCAATGGAACAGAATAGAGAGCCTAGAAATAAATTCACACATATGTGGTCATTTGATCTTTGAGAAAGGTGCCAAGGATCCATATTAGGGAAAGGATAATTTCTTCAAAAATAGTGTTGAGAAATCTGGATATACAAAAGCAAAATAGTGAAGTTGGACTCTTATTTTACACCATACACAAGACTCATATCAGTCAGACTTCAATGCAAAACTGAAATTGTAAAACCCCTAGAAGAAAACATAGAGGAAAATGTCATCAAGGCATTGGTCTTAGTAATAATTTTATGGATATGACAACAAAAACAGAAAACAGAAGCAAAATTATGCAAGAAGAATTGCATCAAACTAAAAGGCTTCTGCACAACAAGGCAAATAATTGTCAGAGAGACATGGCAACTTTAAAATACTTGCATACTATAAAAATGTATGAGAATCTCCTACAATTCAATAGCAAATTAAAAAAAAAAAAACAATAACTAATAACCTCATTAAACATGGGCTAAAGATTTGAATAGACATTTCTCCTAAGAAGACATACAAATGACCAGCTAGCTAATAAAAGAGTAACATGCTAATTGACCATACCTTCACAACACCCACCAGCCAATCAGGAGTGAGTATGCAAATTAACCCAACAAAGATGGTGGGTTAGTTTGCATATGCAGGTGCCAAGCGGCTGAGGGTGGGGCGGGATACTTGCATCATCGCCATGGCGATGACGCAGGCATTTGGCACCACCCCAGCCGTTCCAGGCCTCTGGGCAGCATGGGAAGGCGTAAAGGCGGCTCCAGCCAGAGCGAAGGCAGTGCCGGCAGCCAGGGAAAAGAAGGCCCATTCTTGCATGAATCTTCATGCATTGGGCTTCTAGTATATATATGAAAGGACTCTCTTTTTCACTAATCATCATGAAAATGCAAATCTAATCCATGATGAAATATCACACCTCTAAGGATGGCTATTATTTTTTAAAAAATCAAAAGATAACAAGTGTTGGGGAAGATTTGTAGAAACTGGAACCTTTGTACTCTGTTCCTGGAAATGAAAAACTGTGTAGCTGCTGTGGAAACAGTGTGGAGGTTCCTTCAAAAACTAACAATAGAATCACTATATGATCCATCAACCCACTTCTGGATATTTAATCAAAAGAATTGAAATCAGGATGTTGGAGAGATATTAGCATTTTCAGGTTCATTTGCATCAGTGGAAGACATGGAAGCAACCTAGATGTTCATTGAGTGATGAATGAATAAAAAAAGCTGTATATATCAACAGTATAAAATTATTCAACTGAAAAAAATCTGCAATATGTGACAACATGGATGAACCTGGAGGACATTATGTAAATGAAACACAGCTGGTACTTCAATGAACTCGTCCTTTCATACAACTTCATTTCCTTATAACGTTTATTAGATGCTGAAGAAACTTAACTCTTGTTTATATCAATTAGCCTATGGTATGTTGGTTTCATTATATGTCATTTCATTTAAAGTCACAGAACCTAACCTAGACCTTAAGTGAAGTCTTATAGTGTAATCCAGTCACAATAGGATAGATACTGAATGATTACACTTATATAGGGTACCTAAAATAGTCAAATTCATAGAGTCAAAGTTGGAGAAGGAAGTGGAATATTGCTAATTAACATGCCTAAAGTTTCAGTTATGCAAGATGAATAGTCCTAGAGATCTGCTGTGCAACATTATACCTGAAGTTAAAAATATTGGTTTATACACTTAAAAGTTTAAGACAGTAGCTCTCATGTTATGTGTTCTTACCACAATAAAGTAAAAGAAAAAACAGAAAATGCACCCCTAAAATGTATCCTTAAGTCCTGGGCTCAACTGAGTCATTTTCCTTTCCTAATGGTAGGCTGTTAAGACCTCATCACCAAATTATCTCTTTAGTGATCTTCAAATGAATTCATCTTATATTTTGTTCAGCTCTTCTGAGTGCCTTCAAATTGGAGAGGGGTAGCTGGTCTGATGTATTGATAACTGCCATCCCCCAAATGTCACATTTACTTCTAGTTTTTGCAAATTCTGGGTTGTGGTTGTCATTAAAACTCTCAAAGATTTGTTTTCACAATTCCTTTCTCCTTTTTGCCTTATTAGTCCCACCATAGAAACAAAAAGGTATGTGGTTAACCACAGCCCTCAGAGTTCAAACAATCCTCTTTGTACAAAGATTATTTCCCAGTAGAAATAATCACTTAATTATCATCACAGGAGGCAGCCACACACTTCTTCATTATGATCAATTATTTTCTAGCTTCCCCTTTGCTGTGAGCAAGCATTTCAAGAACTTTCTCTCCAGATAAATATGGACTGAAGTACTGAAGGTCCATAAGTTACCCAATATCTATCTTCATACATAATTGACATTTAAAAATTCTATTTACCAATTATGGCACATCTTATAATTAAATACTGAGGGCAGCTCTAAACTCTGAAATAATCAGGCTTCAAGATAAACCCAGATTATGATGATAATATTTGGCTCTCAGATGTAGCGCAGTTCTTCCATGCCACCTGCACATTCCTCCTTTTTTTTTTTTTTTCACTTTCCCTAGAAGACATAGGGTACAATGCCAGTTGAAAAATAAAGTTCAATCTCTTTTGAAACCCCTTAAAATGAATGCCATTTTATCTGATTATTAACAGAGAATTTTTGTGATGCCTCTGAAAAATAGGCAAAAGTGAGTAAACAATCAACTCAACCAAGAGTTTGATTTTCTTCCAGATTTTCAACCTCCACCAGGTTTTTTTGATGGCCACTTTCGTAGCCTCTGACCCCTTGGACCCAAAGCCCATGACACATGTTTTTGGTTTTTAAGTGTCACTCATTTTGGGGGATATGTAATTAGTTTTCAATTGCTGTATAATAATTACACCAAAATGTAGTGCCTTATTACAAAACTATTCTAATTTTTGCTTGTGATGGTCTGTTCTCTGGCTGGTCTGACATTGTTTCACTCATAGAGTTCTAGTCATCTAGACATCTAGCTGATTCACTGGAGCTGTGTGGTTTGTGATGGCCACTTTCACTAGGGTGTCAGTGGGTGCTGGCTGTTGGCTGAGCTACAATATGGCAATATTAGTCTTAGTAATGGTGCCGATCACAAATCTCTTAAAACCAAGACTTAAAAATTGTTTCTCTCTCATCCATGTTTCTCTCTTCTATTTATGTTTCTCTCTCTTTCCCTCTCCCTTGCTCTCTCTCTAAAAAAAAAAAAATAAAAAAAATTTTAAAAAAAGAAGTGTATAAATATCTCATATCAGCCAGGGACAAAGTAACTTCGTGTTTATCCCAGCTTGGCTTTTAATCTATGTCATGCCTGGTTCATGCCCTGGACACCTGCGGGGGAAATTGCACAGTTTTATCTCATTCAATTAGTCAAAAGGAGTCACTGGGCTAGTCAAGGTGGGCCAAGGGAAGGCCAATGTGCCCTAGTGAAAAGGGGAGCTATAGAGACCTTGTGACTGTTGTCAGTCTACCTGTGTCCATTCACATGAGGTGATGGAATGCTCAGATTTCAGTTTCCTGCTATTCGTACAGATATGAACTCACAGGGAATTCTGGGCATGTTGCATATTCATTTTCTTTCAGCCCCTTTCAATCTGTTTTGTAACAACATTTTTTTTTTCTTTTCCTGCTTTTCTCTTCAAAGTTTTCTTTCACTTGAAGGACTCTTAAAATTAGCAATTTTAATTTTTCTCCCAGAGTAAACATTCTTGAAATCATATTTAATTTACCTTTATTTTCCTTATCTTTCATTTTCTACCTCCAATGTGGAAAAATTTATTTGAAATACCCCTTGATTCTCTCTGCTGTTTATATCCCCAGCCTGACCATCCACAAACATATATGTACATTAACTCAAGACCCTGGTAGCTGGCTTTCCTTTTACTATCTTTACATCCTAATTCATGCTACTTTAATTATTCCTCTCTCTTGATCAGAATCCTTGAGCAGTTCTCACTTATAGAGCTAGATATTCTAAGAATTTCCAGGCTTTAGAGGTGGTTTTTAAATAATTTGTTTGTACGTATTCAATTTTATATTGTATCAATACTAGAGGCCCGGTGCATAAAATTTTTGCACCGTGGTGGGGGAGCGTCCCTCAGCCCAGCCTGCACCCTCTCCAATCTGGGACCCCTTGAGGGATATCCTAGGATCAGGCCTACACTGGCAGTCAGACATCCCTCTCACAATCCAGAACTGCTGGCTCCCAACCACTCACCTGCCTGCCTGCCTGATTGCCACTAACTGCTTTTGCCTGCCAGCCTGATCACCCCTAAACACTCCCCTGCCAGCCTGGTCAATGCCTAACTGCTTCCCTGCCAGCCCAATTGCCCCTAACTGCCCTCCCCTGCAGGCTGGTCCCCCCCAACTGCCTTCCCCTGCAGGCCTGTTTCCCCCCAACAGCCCTCCCCTGCAGGCCTGGTTCCCACAACTTCCCTCCCCTGCCAGCCATCTTGTGGTGGCCATCTTGTGTCCACATGGGGGCAGCCATCTTGTGTGTTGGAGTGATGGTCAATTTGCATATTACTTCTTTATTATATAGGATGTATCTTTACTTCCAGGTTTTATCACCTCATATGTTTTTATATATGGCATATTCATTTCTGAATTTTTATATTTGCTATTCTATTAATCCCAAACATGAAATGATTTTCTTTCATTTGTTTGCATATCAAAATTCCTTATAATTTTAATTTATTTATACTTACAAGCTTTTATAGTTTTACTAGAGGCCCAGTGCATGAAATTTGTGCACAGGAGTGTGTGTCCCTCAGCCCAGCCTGCACCCTCTCCAATATGGGACATCCCTCTCACAATCCAGGACTGCTGGCTCCCAACTGCTCACCTGCCTGCCTTACTGATTGCCCCTAACTGCTTCTGCCTGCCAGCCTGATCACCACCTAACCACTCACCTGCCAGCCTGATTGATGCCTAACTGCTCCCCTGCCATCCTGTGTGCCCCTAACTGCCCTCCCCTGCTGGCCTGGTCACCCCCAACTGCCCTCTCCAGCAAGCCTGGGTCCCTCCCAACTGCCCTTCCCTGCAGGCCCAGTCGCCCACAACTTCCCTCCTCTGCTGACCTGGTCACCCCAAACTGCCCTCCCCTGCAGGCTTGATCGCCCCCAACTGCCCTCCCTTGCAGGCCTGGTCCCTCCCAACTGCCCTCCCCTGCTGGCCTTATCGCCCACAACTGCCCTCCCTTGTAGGCCTGGTCCCTCCCAACTGCCCTCTCCTGCTGGCCATCTTGTGGTGGCCATCTTGTGTCCATATGGGGGTGGCCATTTATGACCACCTAGGGTCAACCATCTTGTGTTGGAGTGATGGTCAATTTGCATATTACTCTTTTATTAGATAGGATGTTTCCTTTTCATTCTCCAATATTTACTGAGTTATTACTATGTGATAGGCACTGAAATATGTGTCTAGGATACAGAGGTGGACACAAACAAAAATATGACAATGCCCTTTGTATCTAATAGTTTAATGGAGTGGGAATATATTAATAATAATCATATAAATAAATGTATAATCACAACTGGATATTTTCTGTTAAAATGAGTGTCTAGTGCTATAAAAACTGACTTTAATATGGATCTGACATCTTGAGTTAGGGAGTTTCCCTAAGGAAAATTTGATTAAATTGATATATAGATTAGTTACATTTAAAAAATAACTAACTGACAAGAAAAGAGAAAGAGATATTTGAGAATAGGGAAGAGTTTGTAATTATCTGTGGTGAGAAAGATAAAATACAGAAACTCAAGGTGATCCCTTTGACTTATACAAAGAGTAGCATGATATTCTGAGAGGAGGCTGGCAACCACAGATAAATTCTATTTAATGGTAGGTGGACCATTCTAAGAAGGTCATAGGCAGGGTAAAGTCTCAGTTGCCCACAGAAGTGAACTCTATAATGTAGTCCTATTTTTTTTTCATTTCTCTCCCCTTTCTGTTATCTCTATGGCTATGTACACAGGTGGCCTAGTCTTGAACTTTGCTTCAGAGAAGCCCCAGTTAAAGCAGGAAGCAATCTCTTTTTTTGAAAATGAGAAACCTGTGGTCAGAGGTTTCAGACAGTTGATTTGAAAGGAAAAACTGAAAAACAATAGAAATCAATGGCAACATTTTTTTTTCTGAAACACACATTAGTATTTTCTCTGCAATTAGGTTATATCCCTAAAAGTAGATTTATACTTAATAATCCCCATGTTATTTCCTAGAGCACGTTTTGAGTACATGACAGACACTAATAGATACTTGTTGATTTTCTAATAAAGCCAATTCATTATGAATTGCTGTTTTTTAGTATGGACTATAAAATCCTATATGTGTTTGTATTGTATTTTCATTAAAGGGAAAAAAAACCTATAGGAAAGATATATGCTAATAATCCAAAGGAATGGGTTTTTTGAACATAGGATGATGGATTTGAGTGTTTTTGTCACTATGGCTGTTATTATGATTACCCTTTGAGACTGGCATACATGTAATTGTTATAAATTCCAAAGATTGGACTGGTTTTACTTTTGTTTTTTTCTGACATAAAGCAATTGATTGTGTTTTGTGCGATTGTAAGTCAGTATGAGAGAAATAACAATAAGGCAGGCATTAATCAAATGAAGCGCCTATGAAAAAGCACTCACTAAATTATTTTAGTGTGCCCAGATGATGATCAATTTTGGATAACATAAAAAATACAGTGAGCAACATTTTTTTCAGTGGTTAAAAATATGAACTTAAGGACAGTTTCCAGAATGGTGATATGAGATCTTCAAGGACCCTCTCCCCAGTAAACAGCCATAACTGGTGAAACATATATATGTATATATTTTTTAAATCCTCACTCAAGGATATTTTTCAGAGAGGGAAAGACAGAGAGAAACATCAATGTGAGAGACACGCATCAATTGGTTGCTTCTTACACACACCCCAATCAGAGCCCTGGCGGAAAGGAGCGTGGCCCTCACCAGAATCAAACCCAGGACTCTTTGGTCCACAGGCCAATGCTCTATCCACTGAGCCAAACTGGCGATGGCCTAGTGAAATATATTTTTAAAATCAGCTATTTAAGTTCTGGGGAATTTGTCTAAAGTATATATAGCAAGTGACAAAACAGTCAACAAAGAAAATCTACTCTCTCTCTCTAAGGACAGTGAGACTATGGCACTTGAGCCAGGCCACTTCTCCCCACCCTGCCCATCTCAGCATAAAAGAAGTGAGTGAGTGTGGCCAAGAAGACTGGGAACCCTCTCCCCAAAACTTCCCACTAAGGGCTATGGTATCAGCCTGAGGGGTGTGTGGTGGCCAACATTTTTTATCTCTTTTCCCCAGTTCCATGGCATAGAGGCTAAATATCAAGTGAGTGCCACTGAGAGGTCTGAGGATTCCTACCTGTACTCAACCCCCATACTGGAGTGATGTCAGGCCAAGAATATTGGGGCCCTGATTGCCTTGGGCTAGCTCACTCATAGGGTAGATGTTACAATCCAGGATAGACAAACCAAGGAGCCCAGAAGCTGCCACTCTGAGGCCACTTTTCTGCACCCCATCTCTGAAACAGTGGTGCAACATTGATACCTGGTACAATATATATGAACCTTGAAATACTACACTAGAAACGGATGATATGATATCACATATTGCATGAGTCTATTTATTTAAAATATACACAATAGGCAATACTATACAGAGAGAAAGATCAGTGGTGTGATTAAATTATTCTAAAGTTGATTGTGGTGATGTTTGCCCAATCCTCTGAACATACTAAAAAAAATTAACTTGTATACTTTAAATGGGTGAATTGTACACCATGTGATTTATATCTCACAGTTGTTATATAAAAAAAAAAGTAACCTTATTATAGCCCATATTTTGCTTGAAACATTTAATATAATAGGTAATCATAATTATCTCTTTTATTCTTTGTAACATATAGACAAATATATTGAGAAATGAAATGAAATTAAAAAATTATACATCCTAAAAATTAAAATAGACTTTGAAATTTAGTAATTTCCCACCATATTTTTAAGATAAGCCATGAAACTTTTATATACATACAAATAATGGTAGGTTTGGGGTGTCTGAGCATCCATCACCTGGGGAGCCAGTTGAAAACCTCTGGGTGGTATTTCAGGCTTGATCACAGACAATTACAAAGGCTTTCCCTGGAAGGCCTCAGGGAGGAAGTGCCATGGAGGGAGATGCAGTCAAGACTCAGAACTCCTTGGTGGGTCGTAATTTCTCACATAACTGCATTCCTAGCCCTGAGACTTCATTTGTTGGTGTCTTTTTCTGAGGCCTTGGGCAGAGGTCTTCTTCAGATGCCTCTCTCTGAAGGAAGGAGGGGAAACTTTAAAGACACCCCACCCCACCCCCAATCCCAGATTCCATAAAACTGCTGGAGTCTTTTGTTTGAGAGTCCCTCCTATCTGTGTAGATCCACCTGACCTATGCCCAGTATGCCCTGTAGAGGAAATGGAACAGGGACTTCGCCACCTTCTTGATTTTAGACCCTTGCTTATATCCTAGCAGTTAAGTGATTAAAGGCTTAACGCTTCCATTTTTGGCTGTTGCTTTAATCGACTACTCCGACACCTGACAGCTCAGCTTTCTCTTTCACAGCTCAGCTGAACCAACATCAACTGATTGACTTGACCAACTACTGTTATTTCTTAGCACTATATAGTATGTTCATTCTTAAGACAGTTTCCCTGAGACTAACCCACTGTTCCTGAGTCTTTGAGACTCTGATTATCTGTTGAATGAACATCATTTCCCTCTTACTGTGCACACAATGTTAGGGATTTTAGAATTTGCAAATAATAAAGGTGTCTCTATACTGAATATTTTTTTATTTGCAATAAGTGGAAATTTCAAGATACTAGTAGAAAGTTATTAATCAAAACAAGTTTAATTGTTCCTTGCTAGACAACTTTCAGATGTTACCTGGAATTCTTCTACTTCTCTATTAGAAGGAAGTTTCCTGTGATCTGAAATTCCAGAATCCTAGACTGCCATGGTGGTAGGGACAAACGCAGCCATGACCTTGAGACAAGATCCTGAGACTGAGCCAAAGGGGAAAAGTATTTTGTCTCCATTTATTAACCCCTCCAGTCAAAAATCATATGTCAATCATTACTTTTTTAAAATATTTGAGGCAGATTCATTAATTCCAACTGATTATAAGTGCCTTATTTCAGTTAAAGAAATAAGAGTGAGATTATGCTATGTCTTCTCATAGAGAAAGTTTAAAGAAAAAAAAGAGTATTCTTTGACAAAGTGGAATTCTCAAAGAAATTCTGCATACATCACCCATTCTCTTCCTGTGATGTTATGTGTACATTTTATGTACACTGATAATTTATAGCCATAGTGCTGTGTCGAATACGCAAGAAAATAAAAGAACAAAAATTGCATGGTAATGTCAAAATATTAAAGATTATGGATTCTTGAAAGCTTATCTATGAATGAAGTTCACTGAATCAAGTCAAAATCTCTATTTTAAGTTGTTCAGGTTTGGTTTTCTAAGTGTAGTTCTTTGAACATTAGGCCCCTAAATGCCTATACCTATATTTATATCTTGATCTATCTATATCTATGTAAATGTAAACAGGAACGCATAAAACTCTGTTATGAGTTTTAAAATTTGGAAAATTTTTCACATTATATGGCTCCATCTTGGAAATTCACAAGGCAGATTAGTATACTAAAGGCTCTTTAGTTGTATGCCTTTAATGCTGAATAATCAATTCACTATTAAAAACACAATCTTTCTATTCCAAAATGAGCAATATTTTTACTGTGTTTTTTTTTCATACCAGATATTAACAATCACATTTTAGGATAAAGTTTCAAAGCATTGTTTTCCAATAATACCTATTAATAGTGAAGCATATTATAACAACTTCAGATGACTACCATTTTAGAAACAAGACTTTGCCTTTCATAGGTGTCAATTAAACATGACTGCATTTTTTTTTTTAATTTGGGGGTTGGAGATATATAGCACATAGGGGTCCAAGAATAACAATTTCTCAGTGGTTTTAATAAAATTCTTAGATGCCACTTGCATGAAGATAGGACTTTTTTGTTTTATGAAATTAGACAAAAACCTTAAAGTGGAAAAGAAATTGAATTTGGATATTGTTGATAGTGTTGTGTGAAAGCAGTTAAAATATATATGATATTGGGTATAGAAGGAAAGTAAAAAGTGGATAATGACATTGATAATGTTTCATAATTGTAACACTAGATAATGTCTAATGAAATAATCAAATGGACCATGTCTAGCATAGTTTAAAGGTTTTAAAAATTTAATTGATATGAAATATGAATAGAATATTTTAAAATATTGCAAAGAGCTAATAAGAATGATGATTATGTCCTAAATGATCTGGGTTGATTCCAGCAATTATTCTTTATTTTGTTTAATGACAGATATTGCAATGATCAAAATGCTAAAATGAAATATCTATTAAAGACTTAATGGTATGCTTTAAAAATAGATTGAATCTTATTATTTATATTATAATTTTTTTATGAATTTTAAGTAAAAAAATAATAAATATTATAAATGTGTAGATTTTCACAATTGCAGTCATGAACCAAAGGAATGTGTTGGAAAAGAAAATAAAAATCAAACTACTTAAAAAAACATATTAGAAAAATCTAGGTTTGAAAAAAAACTCCATCACTAAGATTTTTTAAAATAGCACTCCAAAATGTTTGGTGGGGAAGAATAAGTTCACTTTCAATGAAATGTTTGCACTCTCATTTATACTTTATAGATTTCTCTGCGTATCTTCTTCTTGTGTTTCTGTCTATTAACTATCTATAATGTTGGCTTTATTCCTTTATTGACAATTATTTAGTCATGTTAAAGCTGGCATTGTCCAGTGAGCAAATTGGAGAAATACAGTATTTAATCAATAGAGTAGAAACAATTCTAGCCTTAGGACTGTTACTGTCTTTCTCTGTGATTTATGGGAGACTCCCTATAGCTCAAATTGACTATAAAATAGTAGGAATGGAATTCATAGTTGTTGAAATATTGATGTCTATATTGAAGGATGGATAATAAAAAATTTTATTTCCTTCATTTTTAATGGAACACTATGTGAGTATTCTTGTACTCTTCCATATTATTATCAAAATGTCTTTTTAGTAAATTTCAATTTGTGTCAGTTGTGTGCACCACTGGATTTTATTCACTAGATTTGGGAAATAAATGTATCATATATGAATATGAAGCTGTTAAACTAATTTACTTTAAAATTCTATCAGTTCAATAGGAGAGAATTCAGTATTTAATTTTAGAGAGAAATACTGGTTTTTGATAGTTTTTAGTGAAAGTTCTTTCACCAGCGATATCTTTAATATTGGTTTAATATGTGCTGCAAGATAAATTTTATACTGAATATAATTTTTTTAAAATTGTGTATTAAGTTTGTTCTTAGAAATACCATTCTACTATTCAAATATTTTATAGTTAAAGAATATTCAGTAATATAATATTTACTGATTTTTATTTATAAAGCTATGTCTGAGTTAAATCCCAGTTACATCTCATCTATGAAGGTATCTCCTCTGTGATTGACATGTAACCTTTCTTCAACTCTAAAAAGAGATGTGAAATATACAACTCGATATAAGATGTTTGCCTAGAACACATTTTTGTTAGTTTGTGTTATCATTTGGGTATACACAGATACTATATATCCACCTTCTAGAGACCAGACAAAAAGTTCATCTAAAGGACACAGATGTGATGATGACATAGTCCTTTAAAGAGTTTAGACTTTCATAAATTATTTTCTCTGTAATTTGCAAGTGTACATCAACCCAGAAAAATGTTATTTTGTTTCCTTTAAATGTTGTTCAATTGTCAAGGGAAAACAAAACATAATAATAAGATGGTTGGTTGAGTGATTTCAATGCCACTGTCATTTAAAATAATGACAGAGAATATTCTATTCTAATGACTGATGGTCATATTAGACATTCTCAATACTAACAAGTATATAATTATATGAATGCTCACCAGTCACAAGTTACTGTATGATTTGGCTTTATAATTTTATGTCTGTGACTTTTTTTAAAAAAAGTTATTGTTGACACTATTACGGATGTCCTTCATTTTCTCCCCCTTTGCCAACCTCCATTCAGCCTCCACCACTCCTTCCCTGGCCTTCACCACAACAAATTTCTATTGTCTGTGTCCATGGGCTAAGTATGTATGCTCTTTGGCTACTCTCTTTACCTTTTTCATCCAGTCTCCCTCTCCCCATTTCCTCTAAACTCTGTCAGTCTATTCCATGTATTCACGCCTCTGGTTCCATTTTGTTCCTGTTTATTTTGTTCATTATATTCCACATATAAGTGAAATGAGGTGTCAGAGACTGGCTTTGGTGAGGCCATTGACCCACTTTCCCTGTGATACTAGTCTTTCTGTGTCTAGAATAGTTTTCTTAGCATAATAATCTCCATGTCTATCCACACTGTTGCAAAAGGTAAAGAGTTCCTTCTTTTTATAGCCACCTAGTATTTCATTGCGTAAATGTACCACAGGATTTTTTATCTACTCATCTATCATGGGCACTTGGCTGTTTCCAGATCTTAGCTATTGTAAATAATGATGCTATGAACACAGAGGTGCATATAATTCTTTCTGATTGGTGTTTCAGGATTCTTAGGAAATATTCCCAAAAGTTAGATCGCTGTATCAAAAGGCAGTTAGTTACATTTTTAATATTCTGAGAAACTTCATACTGTTTTTCAAAGTAGCTGCACTTACCTGCATTCCTACTAACAGTGCACTAGAGTTCCCTTTTCTCCACAACCTCACCAGCAGTTGTTTGATGATTTATTGATCATAGCCATTCTGACAGATGTGAGGTGATAACCCATTGTAGTTTTCATTTGCATCTCTCTGATAGTGACATTGAGCATTTTTTCATATATTTATTGGCCATCCATATGTCCTCTTTGGAGAAGTGTTTATTCAAGTTCTTTGACCATTTTTAAATTGCTTTTGTTAAGTTGTATGAGTTCTTTATATATTTTTAAAATTAACCCTTTATCAGATGTATCATTGGCAAATATGTTCTCCCATACAGTGGGTTCCCTTTTCATTTTGTTGATGATTTCCTTTGCTGTGCAGGAGCTTTTTATTTTGATGTAGCCCCATTTGTTATTTTTTCTTTTGATTCCTTTGCCCAAGGAGATATATTGGCAAAAGTATTTCTATAAGAGTTGTCTAAGAGTCTACTGCCTATGTTTTCTTCTAGGATTTTTGAACTATTTTTTTCAAATCACCCTTCCAGAATACAAGGTTCTTTCTTGAGATCTATCCCTGAGGTATTTTGAGCACTATCCCTAATAAGCATGCTCAAATTATTTGTCTTACTTTACCAACACCTTTTTCTCCTTGCCTCCAAATTTCTGATGGTTTCTGAATTTCATTTCCTTTTTCCGTGGGTATCCATATTAGAAAATATCAGACAATAAATGAAGATAACTCAGACTCAAACAAATCCTTATGATGTGTTAGAATGTGAACAAAAGACATACCTAGTAAAATTTTGCAGAAAACAAATTGCAAATAAATAAGCACTAATCAATATATTTTGAATGCTAGAGAGCAGTGGAAAATGTCTTTGAAATTTTTATTTTATTGATTTTTAGAGAGAGGGAGACACAGAGAGACAATGATGTGAGAGAGAAACATCAATGGGTTGCCTCCAGCATGCTTCCTGACCAGGGATCAAACCCACAACCTGGTATGTGTCTGGAGTGGAAATTGAACCCGCCATCCTTTGGTGTATGAGACAACACTCCAACCAAGCCACACTGGCCAGGACTGCCTTTGAATTTTTAACAAAAATAATTTAATTTACATTTCTAAATAGTCAGATGATAGCCAAATAAAGACATAGCTTTAGATAAACAAAATCAGAATATTATCTCCTATATATCTTAGTTTAGAATATTCATGGAGCCAAAACAAGAAAGATATCTGAGGAAAAGGAGGATCTGGACTCTAGAGAGAAGGAAATTTGACTCAGGAAAGCATTATCAATAATCAGTCCTATTAGAGTCAGACTCAAGATTTGCTAGAAAGAGCCATCAAAACTGAGGCAATGACTGATAAAAAGTCTTTGGAAAGTGGAAAGAAAAATAATGAA
The DNA here is from genome assembly GCF_027574615.1 of Eptesicus fuscus. Taxonomy (NCBI): domain Eukaryota; kingdom Metazoa; phylum Chordata; class Mammalia; order Chiroptera; family Vespertilionidae; genus Eptesicus; species Eptesicus fuscus. The sequence continues at coordinate 50,035,197 of NC_072486.1, forward strand.
ATAAGACTAAAAACACTGATGATAGGTGTATGGCTAGTTTAAACAATAAGTTGATAGAAATTTATGTATAAAAATATAATTAAATTATTTACTCCTTGGTTAAAAGTTATAGAAGAAAATAATTGTAAACACAATAAACTACTTGGTATCACATGAAACCATATTTTGGCAAAATAATTTAACATTGATCAAAGATTTATCTATAAATTATATTAGGAAGATGTAGGGAAGGGATTTTAGCTCTCAAACTTTCAGTGATAGTTGATTTTTAACACAAATAATCATCCTATATAATAAAGAGGTAATATGCAAATTGACTGTCACCCTCACAAGATGGCTGCCTACGACCAGGCCAGCAGGGGAGTTAGTGAGGGACAACCAAACAACTAAACAAGCAGGCTGTGTGGAGTGACCAGGCCAGCGGGGGGGCCATGAGGGGTGACCAGGCCGGCAGGGGGGCGCAGTTGGGGGTGGCCGGTGGGGAGCCAGTTAGGGGCTATCAGGCCAGCACACAGAAGCAGTGAGGGATGATCAGGCTGGCAGGTGGGGCAGTTAGGGGCGACCAGGCAGGCAGGCAGGCAGGTGAGCGATTAGGAGCCAGTGGTCCAGGATTGTGAGAGGGGTGTCTGACTGCCGGTTTAAGCCCGATCCCCAGCAGTCGGACATCCCCCGAGGGGTCCCGGGTTGGAGAGGGTGCAGGCTGCGCTGAGGGGACCTCCCCCACCCATGCACAAATTTTGTGCACCAGGCCTCTAGTTTAAAAATAAGAGGCCAAAGTCCTTATTTGTTATAACTCAAAAAATGATATTAACCAAACCTTTGCACCATTCACACAGTAGAGTTTTCCAATCTTTTAAAATTTAAATCTTTCTCCCCAGAAGAATCCATTAGTTCCTGATCTTATTTTAATCTCAGCAAAACTTAACACAAGCCTTAAAATATTTGAAACCATTTTTATTTATCTCTAGCCATGTAGAGGTTAAACACATTGGCATAAGTTTTTGATCTGGGGGCATTTTATTCTGTAGTTCTATGCTGTAATAAACAATGTTAAAGATTGCAATGAAATATAAAAAGCATTTTAGATATTTTACACTTTAAAATGTTTTTCAAATAGAACTTATTTTCTATAATCAACTTAAACTGGAAGTATTTTCATGTATGTAAAATCAAGCTAGTAATGTATCAACAAATTAAAAATAATTTTAATATATTTATAAAAAGAATTTTAACTTACTTTCAATGCTTTAAGATACTTATTGTATAAATTATGTTTGGACCAAGTTTTATTAAAACAATAAACATGTTTGCATTGTGTTTTTAAATTGTGATGAAAATGGTATTGATCATATGTATGTATAATTTCACAGTTATGTGATATTTCTAGAAAATACAATAGGGCCTTACTTATTGAGCATTAATAGATGTTAGATGGATTACAAACTGAATTTTGCAGAAATGGAGATTTATGTGGGAAATATCAAAATTAAACCATTTTATAGCACTTTCTTCTTAAACAAGATGCAGGTTCCCTCTTCTTAGTAAAGATGCTAAAAATAACATATGTTTTTTGATGATTAAAACTATTTTATTTTGTAAAACAATCTTCCCTCAAGAATATTGGAACATGTGGGATACTACAATGAAATAAGCTCAGGTTGTGTTCTTTCATATGTTTGAATTGTGTTCCTGTCTCTTATACCTTCATCAGTATATCAGCCACAACTTCTCAGTGTGGTCAGTGTGCCAGATTCTAGCAGCATCCTTCTCTGTCCTCTAAGTTCTTGGTTCTTTTCTGATGTGGTTAAAAGGCAAACAAATCAAAACAAGCAAAATTACCAAATTCCTTTGTAAGCATTAAATGCAAAATAAGTTTAGGAGGTATCTTAGAGATTGATGGCCTAAGCCTTCTTCCCTGTATAATTGGAGTGAACTGTAGCCCTCTATGTTAATTGTATTAAACTAGAGACCAGTGCATGAATTCATGCACCAGTGGGGTCCCTCAGCCTGGTCTGTGGGATTTGGCCGAAACTGGCTCTGTGACATACCCCAAGGGGTCCTGGATTGTGAGAGGGTGTAGAACAGGCCGAGGGACCTCACTAGTGTACAAACAGGGCTAGGGAGGTTGGCCAGCCAGGAAGAGACTGTGGGAGGGTTCCAGGGTGTGTCTGGCCCATCTCACTCAGTCCCAATCGGCCAGACCTTAGCAGCAAGCTAACTTACCAGTTGGAGTGTCTACCCCCTGGTGGTCAGTGCACATCATAGCAAGAGGTTGAGCAGCCTTAGCATATCATTAGCATATTATGCTTTGATTGGTTGAATGGCCGACTGGTCAACTGGACACGTAGTATATTAGGCTTTATTATATAGTATAACTGTCTCAAGACTAATTTCACTTAATCTAATTGCCTTTTACATCACTTTTTAAAAAATGTATTGAAGAAGTTAAGAATTAGAATAACTATCCAGAGCCTAAAAATAAGAGGAATCACATAGATTTTCATATTTAGGGAGAGCTTTATTATGAACAAAGTTATGGTGGTCTCTTTACTGGTTTTCCAGGTAGGGTGTAATTGTTTTTTGTTTGTTTGTTTGTTTGTTTTGTAAACATTGGATGTCTACCTAGCACTCACCCTGCTTTTGTTTTTGCTAACGTATCTCTGACATTCTTTATGTGCAATCATTGGAACAGTCTTTCCCAGCTCTGGATATATCTTGGGTTCACCTGGAGAGCTTTTATACCATAGGAATGCATTTCCCTTCCACAGAAATTCTGATTCATGTGAATGAGTCTCAGACATTGATATTGTTAAGAGTCCACCCTCCCAACCCACCCCCACACTTGCCAAAACCCCAGTTGATGCTAACTAGCCATGGCTGAAAAACAATACTAGAATTCGAAATATGTTTGGGTTTGAACAGAAACCCATTCTGCATGGTTTAAGGAGGGGGGTGGGTGGGAGGAGAATGAAAGGATAAAGCTCATAGAGCATCCAGGTGGGCCAAAGAATCAGGTTTGCAGGAAGAACTGGTAAGGACCTTGACCTTATATCACCACAAGACCACTTCAGGACTCAGGCAGTCTTGGCTACCACAGAGACTTCAGCTCCCTCTGCCCCCAGTCTTATATTTTTATGCTGCCAACTTCTCAATACTTGATTTCACAGTTGCCTACCTTTTTGAATAGCTTATGATTGAATGGCATTTAAGTACCTCTCATTCTGCCTTTTGTTGGTGATCTAGGTCACATGCTTGTGGCCTAGGTGCATAAGATGGCTGGGGATTTAGTCTCAAGTAGTGTTTAAGGAACACTAAGACGATTTAGAAAGGATACAGTTTTGAGTGCAGTAAGAAAAAAAATGGGTAAAAAATAACTACTTGATTTAAGTCTTGAGTTTTCTTTAGAAGGATGGGCAATTTGGAAGTTAAATGGGTGAACATTCTTAGAAGCTTGCTATGTTTTATTGGATTTCTTTTAATATCTTTAGTGATAAAAAGTGAAAAGGGATGCATTTAAACCATTTGGTGGCAGGTATCATTATATTAATAATTTGAAAATTATCATTATATAACAGTGTTAGAAATCCTTAATCCATTACAACTAAATCTTTGAAGAGGTAGAAGAAATTATATGTCTAGAAAATAAACTGGGGAGAACGGTTTTTATAAAATCAGCTAAAATACTGAATTTTTTTAAAAAAATTATCTTTTTAAACAGAGCAGATATGAACAAATGGCATGAAGTTCAGGAGGTAATATATAGAGAGAATATACTGCTAAACCTTTAGACAAATATAAGTAAGACTTGGCTAGATATTACATCCTCCAAAGTGTCTTATGAGGGTATAATAAAAGCAAGCTAAAATAGGGGGAAATATGATATACAGTAAAGGGGATTATAGCAGCTATAGCCTTATACAGTTTGGGGCCCAGAGGTGTGGGTGTTGGGGTGTTATTGATGTTGATTAACTTTAAATTATTTAAGTCTTGTAATAATGAGTTTACATAGTGTTGAATATACATTAATAACCATTAAGAAACAAGATATAAGGAATAGCATTAAAATAGTAGAAGGAGAAATATGGAGTAAATGAAACCTTATTATCAAAGAAAGAGAAACAAACATATAAAAAAAGAACAAGTTGGCAAAGGCACCCCAAACTGTGCTAACAAATAGCCCCTAATCAGTCTCTGAGCAAAATGAAGGTTCTTTTCTATGATATCACAGTCCAATGTGTTTCCATGTTGGAGCTGGGGGTGTGGGCAGGATGATCTTCCATGAACTCAGCCCATCGGATGATCCTGCCAGTTTTAGGACCTCAGCATCTTCCCACTGACACTTTCCAGCGCCACTTTCCAAGTAACTTCACAGTAAAATGTCTAAAGAACAGAGTTAAGATATCACTTCTTCTCTGAGATCATTACTACTCCTAAATATTGATGTTCCCGTCTCCTGAGTCCCATTTCACATATGCCTTTAAGGACCCTACACCCCACTTCCCACCCAAAATATAATTACTTTTTCTAGCAAGTGTTTATATTAGGGTATTCCTGAACATGAAGGATTTCTAAGAGGCTTCTGCAGAACAAATGTTTAGTAAGAAAAATAACATAAAGTTGGAAATAAAATAATGCAAGTCATTTCTAAATGTTCAGATCAGACAAGAGGAGCCCTTGTCTCCTAGAACATTCTTGCTCTTCCTATAGTAGCCTAACTGCCATTTTTATTTCTTCAAACATTGGAAAAAAGTTATTTAATATTTGAGTTCCTTTGTGATTTTTAACTTATTTGTTGTTTCTGCTGGTTCTGAAAATGTCACATTTTGCTTGGTTTCAGTAATCTTATTGTGCACTCTATACACTGAATTTCTTCTTAAGAGAATGTTTTTTTTTTTTTTCTTTCTAAAGGCTTGACATTTTTGTGTTTCAACTTTTATAACATTTTATTTTATTGTGGTTGCATTTTGGATTTTCATCAAAGATTTTCGTCTGAATGATTTAAATGTTTCACAATTAAATTGTTTTTCTGGACTAGCATCTGATCACATTTTATAAATTTCTCATGAAAATTTAAAAAGTAATGTTAGCTTTTGATCTGAAAGAGTCCTGGAGAGGTTGAACTGGCTAGAAAAATTGTGAACTGTTCCCTGATCTCCAGAGGAATCTGCTTGTCAGAGAGGGTCTGACTTCCCAGACCGAGTTTGTCCCTCTGAGTTCAGCTGCATGACAGGACCCTTGCCAAGGCTCCAGCCTCTGTGACAGTGAAGAGTTAACCTTGCCTAGTCATTCTGTGCATCAGCGATTCTGCCCCAGGATACCCACTGCAGAGAATCATGGCGTACCAGACTCCTGAGGGAGAGCAGGCTGTATTTGGCTCAATATACTAATAAGTATTGATTTAATCTGGACGTTAGTATGAGTTGATTTCTCAATCCATAGTCACCACCTTTCTCTAATTTTATGAGCTCAGTCATTAGGGTGAGAGGATTTCCCTGCTGATGTTTGTGGGCTTCCTCTCCGATGAGAGGACAGAATGGAATCTGCTTAGTAGCCATGTCAGAGGCACAGCAAGAGGGGCCTCTGCAGTGACTCCCAAGATCTCTCTGAACTCATTCTCTTTCACCTCCAAGAGCCAGGCCAGCGGGTCTCAAAGAAGATTTAAAAGTTCCTCCTAAGTGTAGTCTCTTATGGAAACAGATTAGCCTTCTCAATACAAATGTGTAAGAAATACTCTCCTTACTTATTTTTTAAAACAAATAAGTTGATTCAGTTCTAATTGCCCTAATTGGGAAATTCTCCTGGAGGCCAATTTAAGCTCAGTCATGGAAGAAGGAAGGGAATCTGTACTTTCCTGCTAATCCTATAGCACTAAATAACCCCCAAATTTTGGCAGTGTTTTAGGCCAACTGTGATGGCCATCAAAGCATTTATTATCTAAATCCTCAAGGTCTAGTTGAAGCCCAGCTATGCTGGTCAGAACACACATCTGTTTTCTCTGAAAAGATCATGTTTTCAAAAAAAGTTAAGTTTCGTCCTGGCCAGTGTGGTGCAGTGGTTTGTGTGTCGACCTATGCACAAAAGGGTCATGGGTTCAATTCCCAGACAAGAGCATGGGTTGTAGGTTTCATCCTAGGCCCCAGTTGGATGCCTGTAGGAGGCACTCACATCGATGTATCTTTCTCTCGCTCTTGCTATCGCTCTCACTATCGGTCTCTCTCTCCCTGCTACCCTCCCTCCCTTCTACTCTCTCTAAAAATCAATGGAAAAAATACCCTTAGGTTTGGATTAACAAAAATAAATAATAAACAAACAAACAAACAAAAGTGTTAAGTTTTCCCTAGGGTAAAGGAGTCATCACCCTCTGGGATAACATTTCATGGGGTATATAGCAAGGGTATTTTAAGTATATCATATTTCAGAAATTCAAATTCCACACCTGCTCTTTCCTATAATTTATTAGCTTGAGATTGTCACCTCCAAGGAAGTGCAATGCTGATCTCCTTTCTCTCTTCCTACTTTACAAAAGAAAGGATATGCTAGGGTGTAAAACAAAGTAACCGTTTCAAATAGGAATTATTCAACAGAAGAACTCCTTTAATTATGTCAGCATTGTTTGTCCATGTCATATGCACATTTTTTTAAGTGGCCTTAGAAATATTTTGTTGGGATTTTTATATATTTTAGAACAGGACAGCAGAGAAAGAGTGACCGTTTTCATTTGGAGAACTTGCCAATTTCATTTGCCAACTATTGTGAAACAATTAATCACTCCTGAGAGAATTCCATGAAAGCAAAGCCAGGGAAGTTCAGTAAGAAATATTGAGGATGGCACACTATTTCATGCAATCAAGATATTCACGGGAGGACTGTCTTATCTATCTATCTTAGAATTGGAATTCAGAAATGAGATGGTTGTCAGAGGAATGCCTATTAATACGTTTATTTGAATTGAAAAATGAAGTCAGACTTTCTCTGACAGAAAGAACTCTGATCTGACTGATTAATTTAGAAGCACTCACTGGCTTTGCCAATTAGGGTATATAGGTTGACATTTTCCAAATCGAATAAGGTAAATCTGTAAGTCCAGGCTTTGACACACATAAAAAGTAAAGAGTGTTGCAAGATTAAAACATTTTATCCAAAACATTTATTGGCAAAGACATATTGAAATGAACAACATTTCAATCTTCCCAAACTTTTCTGAGTATATTGAATTAGTGAATGTTTGTCAAAGTTAAATTTGAACATTATAATTAAGGGGCAATTTCATAAGCCTCAATAAGCTTTTTTGTTTGTGAGGACTTTTTTGCATAGTCTCAAGAAATTGAGAGCTGAATGATTAAACAGAATAATAAATTCCTTTGTAGGTAAGGTAGAAGTATCCACAAATTATGTCCAATATATGTTAAACTTGTTCATACACTGTCCACATGAGTTTATTTAAAATATTTATTTTTATTAAAAATTAAAAATATATTGCAACTATTTAAACTGATGATGAGTAATTTGAGATTCCCAGCTTATAAATGTGTGAGAGGGCATAGAGTGCAATGTTTTCAAGTATAAACTACAAAAATATTTGTAAAACCATTATTCTTAAAAAGAGAGACCAAGTTATTGTCTAGGGATATGAGTGTGGAGGTGGGAAATTGTCTATTTCTCATTATTTTGTGATAAACCTATAGCAAAGAAAGGTATACATGCTTTACTAATTAGATCATTCTGCTACACTGTGTAATGTGGAGCATTTTTGTGACTTTTTGATAACTTTTGTTCTTATTTATCCATATATAATTAATCATATTCCTTTTAAGTATTTATAGAATCAGCTAGGACCATGTTTTCCTAGCACTCAATTCTGCAAGTAGTTTTGTTTTTTTAACCTTTGTTTTACTATCCTAAGACAAAGAATCTCCACTAATAAAAGAGAAAGATGCAAATTGACCATACCTTCTCAACACCCACCAGCCAATCAGGATTGAGTATGCAAATTAACCAACAAAGCTGGCTAGTTAATTTATATACACAGGCACCAAGCAGCCGGGGATGGGACACTTGCGTCGTCGCCAAGGTGCAAGTGTCCCGACCCCGGCCTCTGGGCAGAGTGGGAAGGAGGAACTGTGGCTCCAGCCAGAGCAAAGGTGGTGCCGGCAGCCAGGGGAAGGAAGGCCCGTTCTTCCACGAATCTTCGTGCATCTGGCCTCTAGTCTTGATTATAATAATCAGGGTTTATCAAACTAATCTACCTCTATATTGTGAAATATCTGACTCATGTTAAATGTGCTAAACTTAGACTCTACCCAGCAAAGAGCTCTATCAAATATAATTGACCACATTTGCCTCTCCCAACAGTTCATGACATCTTTAAAAGAGCCAACTGATTTCTGCTCATTTTGAACCATAAGAATATAACACAGATTTAGGTATTTGAAGTAAAAAAAAAATCACAATTTCATTTAATGTAATAAAACTATAAGCTAAGTCAAATGATACTGGACTAATCCAGAAAATATTTGTTGATCAACTACAAAGGACTAATCTTCTTATTACTAATAGAGCATATAGAAATTGAGAAGAAAATGTGATCAAACCAAAAGCAAAATGGGCAGAGGTCTTAAATGAGAGTCCTCTGAAATACAGGGGCCTTAATCTCTTAATCTATGAAGAGAAAAAAAATCTCAGCCTTAACCAGAGAGGTGAAAATACAAATGACACTAAGATGTAATTTCTCACTTATAGATTAGCAGAAAATCTAAGAGTTTAAGACAATCTGTTGCACATACTGCTGGGAAATAGGCACACTGGTATGTTGTTGGAGTGCAAAATGGTAATATTCCTATGGAATGAAATTTGGCAATATCTTTCAAAATATAAATTGCATTTACACGTTGACCCAGAAATCCCAGTTCTGGGAATGTAGCTTAACTCTGCTAGTCAGTTTTTGTGACAGCAATAGCCAACCCTAATATCTCAGTGGCTTCAAAAAAAAAAAAACAAAAAAAAAAAAGCATGTATCTATTGCTCAGATTATATGAAGCCGCAAGTCAGTTTCTGGTCTCTCTGGTGCCTTCTCATTCCTGGACCATGGCTGAAGTAGCTCCCACTCTCTGTCACATGTTGCTTTTGCAGAGGGGCAGAAGCTAAAAGGGTTTAGTGGACACATGAAAGACTTCCTAAAGTCTCTGCTTTAAATTAGTACACTGTCACTTCTGCCTATTAGACAAAGACGTCACATGACTCTAACCAAGTCATCAGGGCAGTGAAGTATATGCCACCTACCAGGAACCACTGCACGGTCATATGGGGAGTGGTGTGGGTGTCTAATTCAATCACAAGGAGGAAGCAAAGAGTTGGAGACTATATCTGCTTGCCTGTGGCCGATAAGAAATATATGCAAGGTTATTCATTGCAGCATTGTCAGTAATAATAAAGAGCATTGATTTGTAATCATTTATAAGGAGGTGTCTGACACTCTCTATATGCCTATCCTTTCTCTCAGAAGAATGCATGGTTTGACAGTAATGCTCTGTGTGTTAGGAATTCCTATTTTCATTGGCAATTGTGCCTGACTTATTTCAAGGTGCAATGTGATCTTTCTTGAACTACAGATTTTACATCATTTAAAATATTAAATTGTGCTTCCAATTCATGCATCTAATAAATATTTATTGAGGGCCTGGTATGGTTCAAGTTGATTTATGTGGAGGCAATCTGATGGATTAGGTATGTATGATAGGCATAATTAACCTACAGGAATAAAAATTCAGTATCTCTCAATCCCATATTTTTGATGCTAGTCTACCTCTGCCAAGCTGTTCTCACTCAGGTTATAGGTACAGGCATTTGAGAGTGATGAAGAAGGTGAGGATTTTGACACGAGGAACTAGAAGTCTATGGCAAGAAATTATTTTTAAAGAAAATTAAATCAACTTAAAAATGTATTTGAAGATGCCTGGGCCTAGTATTACTACCAAAACTTCTGTGGAAGTTGCTATCACTAGAACACAGTCAGAAAAAGCCTCTTCTTTTTTTTTTTTTTTTTAGAATTTCAGATATGAGAAGGCTCTGGAGGAGAATTTTAAGTGGGCAAGACAGGTAAAATGTTTTATAGGGCTTTAGAAATAGAACAGCAGACAACATGTAGCTTGTTTTGCATATAGTTGCTCAGGGATGTTTCTCAAAAGAGAGAGAATTTGTACTTGTGGATTAGTAACCATTGCTTGGGTATTTTCAGAACAATTAAAGATTGAAGTCATGATAAAAACCAAGCAGGGAACAAAGCTGTTGCAAAGAACACAGGAAGACCACATGGAAAGGTCTCAGTGCTCCCCTGTCTCACACACTTTATTGGTAAGAAAAAGTGCAAGTTTTCTTGGGGGTATTAAGAGCTGGATTGCAGGGATCTGCCAGAAGCAAATTCTCAGTATTTATTGATTCAAGTTATTGTTACCAAAAGATACTTTTTGAGTAGGGGTTGGCAAACTCCAGCCTCCGCCTACTGCCTGATTTTATTTTATTTTTTCAATTCTTTATTGATTAAGGTATTACATATGTGACCTTATCCCCCTATTGTCCGCCCACTCCCCACCCCCACTCATGCCCTCACCCCCCTGTTGTCTGTGTCCATTGGTTAGGCTTATATGCATGCATACAAGTCCTTTGGTTGATCTCTCCCCCTTACCCCCATCCTCTCCTACCTTCCCTCTGAGGTTTGAAGGTCTGATCGATGATTCTCTGTCTCTGGATCTGTTTTTGTTCATCAGTTTATGTTGTTCATTATATTCCATAAATGAGTGAGATCTGATTTTTCTAAATAAAGTTTTATTGAAACACACTGTACCTATTTATTTAGAGAGTGTCTATGGCTGCGTTCACAAAATAACAGCAGTCTTAAGTCATTGGCACTCTTTTTTATGACCCACACAGCTGAAAATTTTTATTATTTATCCCTTTGCAGGAAAAGTTTGTAGATCCTTGTTTTAGCAGCAAGGTGGTGGCTGGGTTCCTCTGCTAGAGCTGCCATAACAATGTACCAGAGACGGGGAGGTTACAAGTCCAAAATCTAGGTGCCACAAGGATTAGTATCTGCTGGTGTGTCTCTTCCTGGCTTTTAAATGGTTACTTTCTTGCAGAGAGAGGGGGTTGGGGAAAGAGAGAGGGAGAGAGAGGGAAAGAGAGAGAGAGAGAGAGAGAGAGAGAGAGAGAGAGAGAGAGAGAGAGAGAGAGGCCCTGGTGCAGGGGTCCTCAAACGTTTTAAACAGGGGGCCAGTTCACTAACCCTCAGACCGTTGGAGGGCCAGACTATAGTTTAAAAAAAACTATGAAGAAATTCCTATGCACACTACACATATCTTATTTTGAAGTAAAAAAACAAAACTGCAAAAACACCCGCATGTGGCCCGTTGGCCATAGTTTGAGGACACCTGGATTAGGACCTTACCCTTATGACCTCATTTAACCATAATTACCTACTTAAAGGCCCAATCTGAAAATGCAACAACACTAGGGGTTTAGGGCTTCCACATGTGAATTTTTAGGGAGCTAAATTCAGTTCATAGCAGTGGCTTTAACCTTGATTCAGGGAGCAAATGGAGGGGCATCTTTACTAGCGTGTTGCAGGTTGGGATCAGACTAAATATACAAAAAGCTAAAACAATGAATTATGATAAACTACAGAAGAAACAAAGGAGGCAGGTCAAAAGCATTTGTTAAACTTTCTTTTCAGAATGAAATTGTAGTATGTTTCTCTGACATCCTGAAAAGGAAGTTATTAAGGGATTATATAATTCATGCTTTTCTTCACTTCTTTTTCAATAAGTATAGTACTGTATTTGGTCTCATAGTGCCTCCTGGGAATAAATAGAAGTTTACAAAAACTGTTTAAATGTCATGTGAAATTGGATATATGTTTTTAGTGAAAAATATTAGCTTTTATAACTTTTAGAAAATTATTTTACTTATAGTATTTTTATATTGTCTCCTACAAAACAATACAATGAAAACAATAATAATCATGTCTCCTTAACAGATTTGTGTGATATTAAAATAATATGTTAAAGAACTTGAAAATTAAGTGCTTGTTCAAAAGAATATCTCCCACTTTATTTCCAGAACAATCCACATTATATTTTTTGATTGGCTTTTTGCGAATCAACATATTTTAAAAGCTCTACTTTAGCATAAATTATACTTTTTTGATATTTAAAGTGATTAGAAATATTGTTTTAAATAATGGCTAGGTCCTTACCTTACCCACGCCATCAAATTCTTTTCGCTCTCTAGCAACCACTTGAGAACTTGGGAATGTTTTTAATTTTTCAATTGCTTCTTTCCAAAACCTGGAACTTGACAAGAGTATTGAGTTACTTTCAAATAAGTTATAAATATTTTAAAATATTTTTATTGATTTTTAAAATATTTTAAATTTTTATTGATTTTTTTTAGAGTGAGCAGAAGGGAAAGGGATAGAGAGATATAAATATCAATCAGAGAGGAACATCATGGATCAGCAGCCTCCTGCACACCCCTCAGGCTGCTTATGTTTTATCTTAACCTTTAATTAAAGTAATGCAACTTCCTAGTTACTTTCTCTTCTCAATGCTTTTTATTTTCAGTCTTTCTTCCTGTGTCTTCGGGTATCTCTTTGGATCCAACTATAATTTTGTTCAAGTCCTTCCTCAAATATCTTTTGAAGATAGGAAACATTGGTATATATATTTTCTAATTCTTGCATAGGCACAAGTATCTTTCTAATTACTTAATGAGATGAATCAGTTTGTAGGTGACTACAGGATTCTTAAGCTTTTGAACCATTCTCTCATGAGCCATTCTCATGAACCATTCTTTTTACATCTTCCATTGCTTCCTAATTCCATATGTTGCATATGAAAAGTCTGAAGTGAGTTTGACACTATTTTGACTGTAAGTGCAAAAGCATTTCTGTATTTCGTCTGTAGACCTGCAAAATATTTTTCTTTATTCTTGCAAGTCTGGGATTTAACCAGAGGATGTTGACCTGTGTGAGCCTTGTCATTAATTGTTTGTTACTCAGGGATCTCTTTCAGTCTGATAATGCAAACTATTCTGCAGTTCAGGGAAGTGCCCAACTATTACTATTAATCATTATGCTGTTCTTCTCGAATTCCCTTTGGAAATTCTTTTTATGTACATCTTGGTCTGAGATTTTCATCATGTTTTATAATTTTTCCCTCATGATTTCTCTCCCCCACCTTCCTAATTCACCACTAATAATGCTCTCAACAATGACATTCCTTTTTGTAGTTTATGTATGGACATTTTATCTAAAATATTAAAAAATAATTTCTGGAAAGTCTTTCATTTGTGCTCTAATCACATATTGCTGAGAGTTACTATATTCTAAATTTAATTCTGACTCTTCCTTCAATTCTAAGTAAGAGGAAACTCCTTCTTATAGATGTTCAGGTTAATTTTTAGCCATTAGGTTTTTTTGTATTCTTAGATGTGGGGTTTTATTTTAATTTCATTCACTTGTTTTGCCACCTGTGTCATTTTGCTAGAATCTCTTGATGAGAATCTGGACAGCAGGTGGTCAAGGCTCAGCAGTTTCTTTTCGTGAGGATTATCAGGAACAGACAGGCTTTGCTAAGCTAGGATATCCTGTCATCCTCAGAAACAGAAAGAAATCTGGCCTTACTGTACAGTTCCCCATTACAAGGGCCCTAGGACTGGGGAGTCCTTTTAGAAGCACTAGCATTGAAGTGACTGTTGGAACTCTTTCCCAAGAGGATTTGCAAGGTTCTGCCACCTGTGTCTGCAGGAGGAAGCCGGGAATCATAACACTGTTCTCCAATTTTACAGCAGATTAAAATTACCCAGGGATCCTTTAGAAGTCACAATGCCAGGTCACACCCAAGACTTTCTAAGTCCAAATTTCTAAGCTGGAAACCCTAGCATAAGTATTTCTTACAGTTCTCCAGTGTTGCTAATATGCAGCAAAATAATGAAAAACACTGACCTAAATGGCTCCAGAAAAAGCAGACCCTTTATTTTACCATTGATAACCTGGGCTCTCTGGTGGCACCAACACTCATAGACTTCATCTGCTTGGCTGTTGTGTTATTCCAGAGATGGGAGGGAACTGTGCCTAAGTGGCTACCTTACTAGATTCTGACATTTTATATAGACAGTTTCTCTCTTATTTAGCTACTAGAGGCCTGGTGCATGAAATTCGTGCATGAGTAGGGTCCCTAGGCCTGGCTGGTGATCAGGGCCGATTGGGGCCTTCAGGCTGCTGGCCAGGGCCTCCCTTCCCTGGCTGCCAGCTGCTGGCCAGGGCCTTCCTTTGTTCCACATCGCCCCCTGGTGGTCAGTGCATATCATAGCGAGCGATCTGTCTCCCAGTAGAACTCCCGTGGAGATAATTTGCATATTAGCCTTTTATATATATATATATAGAGAGAGAGATAGATAGATAGATAATTGCCTGTAAAAGATCACATAAATAATCACTTTATTAAATTTTTTTTCAATATGCATCAGCTCCACTGTTTTAAAAAAATCATTTACTGTTTTCTTCTTTAAAGCTACAAGATAGAGATCATCCCTCACAAAGGTAATATTCTTTGATTCAGTGTTTTCATTCTCTAAATACTCAGATGGCCTTTTGCTCTATGACAGGCATCTTCAAACTACGGCCCGCGGGCCACATACGGGTGTTTTTGCCGTTTTGTTTTCTTCAAAATAAGATATGTGCAGTGTGCATAGGAATTTGTTCATAGTTTGTTTTTTTAAACTATAGTCTGGCCCTCCAACAGTCTGAGGGACAGTGAACTGGCTCCCTGTTTAAAAAGTTTGAGGACCCCTGCTCTATGAGATGTTTTTCAACCTCACAAATGTTCAGGAGAAAAAAGCATTTATATTTTTTAATCTATATGCTAGTATTAGAATTATTGTTTAACTTCTGGCCTAGGATTTATTTTATCTTAGTACATCTAATTTATAGACATATAAATAAGACATATTTTCTCAAAATGACATATTCCCACCAATTTTTATTTCTGAAAATATATGTATGTCATTCACTTTGTCATGGAAGCATATCAGAGTTATTCTCCATGCTCAAAATTCTCTAACACTGTCTCTAAATATTCTCCAATGTTTAATAAACCATATGCTATACATGGTTTAAGAATCTGGGAATCTCATTGCTTAGTTTATTAAATTTAATTCTAGAAGTTTTCATTCTTTATACCATCAATTGACCTAAAATATTTAATCTATAAAATAGATCAAGTAAGATTTAATGAGTTTCATGAGGAGCAATTCTCTTTTCTTATATAATTACTAGAGGCCCGGTGCACAAAATTTGTGCATGGGGGGGGGGGGGTTGTCCCTCAGCCCAGCCTGCACCCTCTCCAATCTAGGACCCCTCAAGGGATGTCTGACTGCCCATTTAGGCCTGAACCAAGTAGGATCAGGCCTAAATGGGCAGTCAGACTGAGATCAGGCCAAAATAGGCAGTCGGACATCCCTCTCACAATCCAGGGCTGCTGGTTCCCAACTGCTCACCTGCCTGCCTTCCTGATTGCCCCTCACTGCTTCTGCATGCCAGCTTGATCACCCCCTAACCACTCCCCTGCCAGCCTGATTGATGCCTAACTGCTCCCCTGCCAGCCTGATTGCCCCTAACTGCACTCCCCTGCAGGCCTGGGCCACCCCAACTGCCCTTCCCTGCAGGCCTGGTCCCCCCAAACTGCTCTCCCCTGCAGGCCTGGGTCCCCCCCGACTGCCCTTCCATGCAGGCCTGGTTGCTCCAACTTCACTCCTTACCGGCCTGGTCACCTCTAACTGCCCTCCCCTGCTGGCCTGATCACCCACAACTGCCCTACCCTGCTGGCCTGATCACCCACAATTGCCCTCCCTTGCAGGCCTGGTCCCTCCCAACTGCCCTCCCCTGTTCGCCATCTTGTGGTGGCCATCTTGGGTCCACATGGGGGCAGCCATCTTTGACCACATAGGGGCAGCCATCTTGTGCGTTGGAGTGATGGTCAATTTGCATATTACTCTTTTATTAGATAGGATATTGCTTTAAAACTAAGAAAAAAGGTCAATATTTCATTGAAAATCTGAGAAAAAAAAATGAAATCACAACAGGCATTATCTTGTTTTACTTACAAGGTCCTGCACAAAGAATTAGACAAGTCTTTGTTTGGAGGAAATTTACAAGGTAAAAAGTTGGAAAATGTAACAAAGCTGATTCACCTATTTTGCAATAATTGTTTATATTGTGAGTAAGTATAAGCCCAGTGGAGCACATTCAAGCAGATTTCTTGAAACTCATATTGAAAAAGACAGTTATCATAGGCAGCATAAGGGCTAACACAAGGGGGTCAGGAAACTATGCTACTATACATATGTATGATTTTCTCTTTGCATACTCAGACCTCATTGCTGGACACATGTATTGCTGATTTGTCTGTGGATTTGTTCAACTATGGAATGATGCAGTACACAAATAGCTAAGTAAAACTATCCATATTTGTTCATTTATTTTTTTTCTTGATTTTAAGTTGTCCTACTTTCAAAATTGTAAGAGATTAAAATTCTAGTTTTGTGACTTCACATAAGTTGGTATTTGTAATATTAGAAAACATAGTATAATAATTTCTAGTGGGATTTTGAAGAGCCTAGAGGAAGTACTAAATTTTTATTTTGAGAACTCCTTATTCGTGAAAAATTATTCTAAAAATCTAACATCCCCTAAACATATTTTATCATATTTATTCAAATTCTAAGTCAATTTGAATATTAGTTTCCTACCATAGGTGAAATATATATTTTTCCCCATATATATAAGCTAAACTTTGAGTTGTTTTTAATAAATCCACTATAAACACAATTATACCCTATTTATAATATGGTAAAAAAAAACCAGTTAATTATAAAGTCAGGGAGCTGCCAAAATCTTCCATTGTGGCATTTCCTATATTCTTTCTTAGTACTGGTTTTGATGTATGACCCTCCGTTTGTCTGGGAGGAGCTATGGAAGTGTCCAGTACCCACATAGCTTACAAAATACAGTGTGATAATGCAGCCTATCTTAACTCCATCTCTAATGTAGTCACACAAGATATTCAGTTCTGAAGTGGCTCAATAAAATAGGGCAGAAAGCTCGAGGTTCACTCTGTCTCCTCTATTTCCCTTTTGAGCAATCACAGAAGTAAATAACAGTTGCCACCACACATTATCATAAAGAGAAAAGTAAGACCATTCTCTGCTCCAACTTCTATTGGGCTTAAAAACTATTGTAAAGAGCATAATTAACATTTACATTTCATAGAAGTTTTTTACAGCTTATCTTTTTCTCTAGATGATGCCTAAGAAAAGTTATCTTCGTTATAGAGAGACAAATTTTCACTTGAGCAGTCATTTTCTGAAGGATTTTTCATACTGAAAAGTCTTTGAAATATCATTTTTCATCTACTCTCTAAACTATTGAAAAATGTCTCCACAGTACCTGAAAGATTTTCTCAGTTCTAATATATCATTTTACATTACTCAGATGTTCTGGAAATCCATAAAGTGGCAATCATAATTTATTGAAATTTATTTCTGCCAGTCAGAACTGAATACAACAATATAGTGCATTCAAGAGGAAAAAGAAAAGATAAATGAAAAGAGTAACATCAGAAACTTTGCTTTAGTTGTAATATAAAATTGTTCTGGGTAAATTTTCTTAATTTCAGCAGTTCTAGAACATTCTTATTACTTATTTCAGGCATGGGGAAGACTGAGCCTAAAATTGTATGGCAACCTTTATACTACAGATCTCTAGTAAATTACTTTACTTACAATCAACAATTATTCAATACTAGAGGCCCAGTGCACAAAATTCGTGCAAGCGGGGGTGTCCCACAGCACAGCCTATACCCTCTCCAATCTAGGACCCCTCAAGGGATGTCCCACTGCCCGTTTAGGCCCGAACCCAGTAGGATCGGGCCTAAACGGGCAGTCAGACATCCCTCTCACAATCCAGGACTGCTGGCTCCCAACTGCTCACCTGCCTGCCTTCCTGATTGCCCCTAACCGCTTCTGCCTGCCAGCCTGATCACCCCTAACCACTCCCCTGACAGCCTGATTTATGCCTAACTGCTCCCCTGCCAGCCTGATTGCCCCTAAATGCCCTCCCCTGCAGGCCTGGTCCCCCCAAACTGCTCTCCCCTGCAGCCCAGGGTCCCCCCCAACTGCCCTTCCCTGCTGGCACAGTCACCCCCAACTTCCCTCCTTGCCAGCTTGGTCACCCCTAACTGCCCTCCCCTGCAGGATTGATTGCCCCCAACTGCCCTCCCTTGCAGGCCTGGTCCCTCCCCACTTCCCTCCCCTTTGGTTGATCTCTCCCTCTTCCCCCCACCCTCCCCTACCTTCCCTCTGAGGTTTGACGGTCTGATAGATGCTTCTCTGTCTCTGGATCTGTTTTAGTTCATCAGTTTCTGTTGTTCATTATATTCCACAAATGAGTGAGATCATGTGATATTTGTATTTCTCTGACTGACTTATTTCACTTAGCATAACGCTCTCCAGGTCCCTCCGTGCTGTTGCAAATGGTGTCAGTAGCGTGGCCCAGGTCTATAGAGCTTCACGAACTTCACAAGTGTTTCTTATTTTTTCTCTCCCCTCTCAGGTGGGACAGGTGGTGTGATATTTCCCTTCCTCCAAGGGACAGATTAGAGACAGCTGGGATTAGGCATGTTCCTCCACGGGTCATTTAGGTTCTGATAAAACCCAGCAGGTTAGGCTCTGCTCAGTTTCTCTCAGCAGGGCAGGTCTGGTTAGGAACAGAATGCTCCTGCTCTGTTCAAACTGCCCACCCCCCCCCCCGCCCCCCGGAGTTTAATTCTTAGATTTGTCTACACTGAGCCTTCCAGAATTTGTCACTACAGACATCCTGCTCAGGTAAGTGACGCTTCTCTGTATTTGCTTGTTTCTTCAATTCTGGGGGAAGCCGTTCACCCAGGGACCTCCCATCTCTTCCAGCTCTAAGGAGAGTTGTTGGCTTTTCAGTTTGCTCAGCAGTTGACTTGTTTGTGCAGGGTGGTGACTTCCAAGTTTCTTACCTGCTGGGCCACAAACTGGAAACCCCTCCACTTTGTTTTTACAATAAACAATAGACTATGCTGTGATCTCCACAGCCGTATATAGAGATACTTTTCATTCCGTTTGAAGGCTGCAGAGTAATGATTTGTTTCAGTCTATTAATTATACATGCTATAAATTTATTCAGTAAATGCTGTATGGATAGACATGCAGGTTGCATCACATCTTTGCTAGTCAGTGGTCTGTACATGTAACATTTCATGGTTTTACAAGGGTATCTTTAGGATACATTACTTGAAGGGGGACTTGTGGATCTAAGGGTGAATGTGAGATTAATTTTGCCAAATTCCTCTATCTAGAGCAGGGGTCCTCAAACTTTTTAAACAGGGGGCCAGTTCACTGTCCCTCAGACTGTTGGAGGGCCGGACTATAGTTTAAAAAAAAACTATGAACAAATTCCTATGCACACTGCACATATCTTATTTTGAAGTAAAAAAACAAAACGGCAAAAACACCCGCCTGTGGCCCGCGGGCCGTAGTTTGAGGACGCCTGATCTAGAGGTTGCACTATTTTGCAAACCCACCAGCAGTCATTGAAAAAGCCTGGTTTGCCACAGCTTATTGCAATTTAATTGTGTGTACTGTTGAATTTATGGAGCTTGCTAATCTGATAGGTGATAATGGTCTCAGGGTGTTTTAATTATATTTCTCTTTTTATAGCAAGGTTAACCATTTTATCATAAATGCAATGGCCATTTGAGTACATATTTAATATAAGTGTGCATGTACTGTATATATCTTCGGCTCTGAGGTGATCATGTCCAGGTTCCCTTCCTGAAGCAGGTTTTTCCGCCTGAATCTTTTCAGCAGGAAAAGGGGGAGGGTCGAAAGTTCGTTCTAAGTCTTTTGTTTCTTAATAACCAGCTTAAAATCAGTATCCCAAAAGGGAAAACTTTTGGTTCCCTTCAGTTGCAAATCGACAAAGCTTTTAAACAGTGATTTTGTTCAAGTAGTAGCATGAAGTGTAATGTATCTGTACTTTCCAAGTTTTAAAAATAAGGCAAAAATAAGAATTATTGTGGCATAAATGATACACTATTTCTCTTTAATAAGTATTTTCCTCCTCACACTCATTCTTCACTTCACAGATTTTATTTCCTATGGAGTTGGAAATTTAGACTCTAATTTTCTTTAACTTTGTCTATTAAATTTTTCACTAACCAAGAATTCATAGTGAGAGTCATAATTGAATTCCTGTGTATAGAAAGATGCTTTCTCATTTTTTAAAACCCAGCATCCTTGCTTAACACATTAGTAATTGTAGTGCAGAAAAAATGAACTTACATTCCCCAGGATGCCAAACTGGGGGGAGAGGTTCATTTATTCCTCATTCATTCATTCAGGCAGGTGTGTGGGCTCAGTCCTACAGACATAATAGTGATGTGCTCGGTCAGTTGTCGGCAAACTCATTAGTCAACAGAGCCAAATATCAACAGTACAACGATTGAAATTTCTTTTGAGAGCCAAATTTTTTAAACTTAAACTTCTTCTAACGCCATTTCTTCAAAATAGACTCGCCCAGGCCGTGGTATTTTGTGGAAGAGCCACACTCAAGGGGCCAAAGAGCAGCATGTGGCTCGCGAGCCGTGGTTTGCCGACCACTGTGCTAGGTGATCTGAAGATAAGAAAACCATGTATTTTCTTTTCTCATTTTGCTTAAAATAGAATGGGAAAGTAGGAATTCGGGTAAATATAACCACATCCTCAGGCTCCTATGGAGATTGTCCTTGAGGTTGATCTTACAAATGAGATGAACCTGGTTGTAGGTCCATTAACATGTGATGACAATCAGTTCAGAATCAGGAGTCCTATAACCCAACTCTATGAATTTAAATAGTTTTCACACAAATAAAACTTCATTATTTTTTTAACCACTATTAAAAATACTGAGTATGAGGCAATCCCTTTAATTTCATAGTCTTTTTGTCTGTAGTTTTCAGATTAATTTAGTAAGAGTGCTTCCGAAGATAAGTAAGGGGAAGGTGATTATTTTTACCATAACTAAGTAAAGAGAAATTTACAGAGACAAATTAAGCAAACATTGCCATTAGAAGTAGACTTTATTTGCGACTTCAATTATGATATGTTCCAGGGATAGAAAGGTTGTTTTTAACCTGAGAATGTTTCTGGCTATATAATGAAACTATGACAGAATCATATTTCTCCTTGAAGTTACTCATTTAGTGCACTCATAGAGGAGAGAATATCTGATGTGACAATCTTGCTCTATTTGCTCATGCATTTTAATGAGTTTTTGACATGTGCCCTACCAAAAAAAATACCTTGTAGTAAATGAGTAATGATAAACTGTATTTTGATGCAAATACACTTGTTATTTTTGCTGGGTGGTACATTAGACTGTAAGGCCTTCCAATGTTAGCTGTCTTCTTTTTCTAACAAGTCCTTTTTTTTCTTTTTAATTAAAATATTTTCTGTTGTTCTGGAAGGGCATTTCTTAAAAGAAATATGAGGATTGTTCCTAATAATCTAAAAATAAAATATGTGAGTCAACACTTTAAAATATGACACTCATTTAATTTCTGTGTTTTCCAGGGACATAACATGATACCTTAATTTCCTCTTTGTTAACTTTAAGATTAGATTTAGTGCAAAGATTAGATGACAGACTTAGCCATATGTTTTAATTTAGAAAAGATATTGTGGATTTTAATAAATTTGAATTTCAATTAAATTGAAGTTTCTCATACTATGTAATACAAATAGTTTTTAAAAAAATCTTTTTAAATGTACCTCTAGTTTTTCCTTCTATCTCTCTTTGTCTTAGCTCTCTTCAGTCTTCCTTTCTTAAAAGGATTTTCATCTCTATTTATATTCTAACTTCTGAATATATGCCTGGAGCTCAGACATCTCTCCTGTGTCCTAACTATCTATATTTAACTCCCTATCAGGCTTTCCCAAATGAATGTGACCAAGAAATTTCAAACACCACATATACAGCATTCAATGTACAATGTATACATTTTCTGTCAAAACTTCCCCACCTGCTTTACTTCTGTTATTCACTGGCACAATCAATATAAAACTTCCACACTGCTTCTCTCTCATCTCGAACAGCAACTGGTTAGTTTTTTCTTCCAACTCGTTTCTCAAGTTTTACTGTTATTGCTATAATAAAGAACTACACTTGTGCGTCAACTCATAATGTGTTCTAGTATGTCTTCAAACTGATTCCATTTGCTCTTATTAAAGCTTTTTTCTCCGATTATTTTACAAAAATGGCTAAATTCATCTTTCAGTCTTGCAATAGAATATAAACAGATTGTTCAGATCTGGTTAGTATGTAAGTTCCAGGATTTGTTAAGAAATAAAGGTTGAGCAATATAATATTTTTATAAGATCAGGTACCTTAAGCAGAGAGTAACCCAGCATGAGCTGACACAGAGGAAGAGTTTGTCCTTATTAACATCATATCTGTGCATCATATACACTGAGTCCAATGCTCATTTTTTTCTTTCTTCCCCCACTTCCTTTGCTCCTTCTCCACCTCCTCCTCCCCCATCCCCTGCTCTTTTTTCTTCTCCTCCCACTTCTCTTCACAAACATGTTTTCAAGTAATCTATAAAATAATTTTAAGTACTTATTTGATGTAATTATATATCTTTATATTGCTATTTTATAGTAACTGTGTACTACTTCTCCTTAAAGATACATTTTCAACTCATTTGATATTAGTTTAATTGGGCTAAGAATGTTCTTAGAATTTTAGTATATAATTTGTGTACATAAATTGCAATTATAAAATTGTTAAGTAATTTTATATTCTGACATTTAAACATTACATTCATTCCCATATTTAAAATAGGTCTTGTTTTGTGTTTGAGAATAGTATTCTTTCTTAATTTTGTCAATTTATTTTGTTATAAACTTTGATTCTAGTGACTTAAAATAAATGGAGTGTCTGTTTAAAGGACTGAAAATGACTTATAGGGAACTCTTGGATAGAACTGTCCCAGTTGATTTCAATGAGAGAATATTTTCATAATAAATAGAACAGTTTTAATAAAAAGTATTTAGGGAATATGTGTGTGAGTGTATATGTGCTTTGCCTTTTTTATCTTTGCATATGTTGCAGTGATAATATATTATTCAATATTTTGATATACATATGTTTATATAATCTGTTATTAATATTGGCAGGTACCCAGATCAAATTCATTTATTTACTTTCTTTGAAAAGACAGGAAATTCTAAGAAAAAAAATTGAAGGATGAAAAAGCTATTACCTGAAAATTCTTGTTCTATTTTTCTTAAGGCAAAAAACATTTGAATTATTTGCACATAGAAAAAGACATTCAGAAAGAATACCAGGAAGGATGGAGAATAAAAGATTAGTATCTTCTTAGAGAATCAAAAGTAAAGTTCCACTCTCTATGCAAATAATTAAACACACACACAAAATTAAAAAACAACAACACCTAAGTGAAAGGAAATAAGACCTAACTTATTCCCATGTTATAAAAACATTTAGCCATATACACTTCTGGTTCTTATATGGGTAACGTATAAAATACACACACTCGCTCACTTCACACACACTGAATTATTCCTTAGAGATTTCAGTTACCAGGATATTCAGATATGAAATACAAAATAAGTATTTTAATTATGTCTAAATTAATAAGGGGCAGAACAGTTAACAAAGCATGGCAGATAAGTAGAATTTAAAGGAATCAATCATTAAGTAAAGCAAGAAAAAATTTTTACTCTTTTTTTTTGCTAACATTCCTACATTCCTGTCATTTAAAATTAGTTACGTGCTAAATCAATGTTATATTTGAAGGAATTAAATAAAAATTTTGAAATTATATGACTGCAGGATGTGGTAAAGATAAAATCACTAGAATATTGACATGAGAAAGAAGGTGAATAAGGGGAAAGAATGAGGAGGCAGAAGAATCTTATTAAACCACAATTCTGATGTCAAATAGGGTGTTTTGCAAGATATAGTTAGGATAGGAAATTAAGATATTTCCACCAGCAAAATTCAACATGTTACTCTTTATCATGAGGAGAGAGAGAGAGAGGGAGGAAAGGGGAGGGAAGGGAGGGAAGAAAGTGAGAGGGAGGAAATAAGACTACTTACACAGAATATATTTATTTCATAATTTAGGCTTATTTCTAGTTGGTGATTTTTCTCTTCTTAGCTAAAACTTGTTCTTTTTCTTATGGAGAAATGTTATATATTTTAATCAAGATAGCGCCCGAACTAAGTGGTATGATAAAACCAAAGACTGACATCAGATAATATACCAGAAATGAAGTACAAATCAAAAGAGTTCCTTTCCTACATAATTGAATTCATATCCCATGACTTTGAATTTCAAAGTTTTTACTCATTTTATAATGGCTTTCTAAATTGTTTTTTTTTTCCTAGCTGATATGCCAAAAACACTTGATACCCCCAATTTTTCTCATTATTAGAACTACTTTGATAAACTAATTTTGAAGTCAATAGGATGGTTACAGGCAAAAAAGAAATGCTACCACAGTGCTTGCAAGTTTAGCTCATTATATAGAGATCATCTTAGATAAGATTTTGTATGTGCATGTAGACATGCTCACGTCATGGTGCTAAGTATTAAGGAATTTACAAATGAAGTTCCAGAGTCTACTCGTACTGTGTTTGAAATATCAGAAAGTAGGAAAGAAATGTAATATGTACTTATTTAATCATCATTTAACAAATATTGATAAAATCCATTCCATGGATTAGATAATTCAGGGCTTTGAGAAACATTAGTTAACAAAACAAACATTCTTGCCTTCATGAAGCTAGTATTGCAAAAAGATAGACAATAAACAGTTCAGGAATGAAATAAGTAAATGAAACAATTTGCTACAATGTCGTATCACTGTATATGAAATAAGAACAGGAAAAGGAGTCATTTAGGTTTAAGAGCTGAAGAAGGGATGCTGGTTTTTGTTTGCTTTTATTGAGTGGTTAGGTCTGTGCACATATCAAAGAAGGTTTGTGTAAATATCAAAGAAGGTGTTTACAAATAGATTTCATTTAATGAAAGAGTTAGTAGGGAATAGAATATTTTAGACAGAAGGATAGCAGATAGAAAAGCCCTATGACAGGATATGCTTGACGTGTTCAAGGAATCCGTGGGGGGCCATTTGTGACTGCTACAGGGTAGAGAGTGGGAGTAGAATAGAGGATGAGGAGAGGGGTGGATTAAGAGAGAATGAATGATGTAGTTGGCAGCTTGTACATGGACCCAGTAATTCCCCACCTGCTGGTGTTCATCCGCAGTGTAACCTCTTCCCTTCAATGTGGGATGGACCTAGATCTTTGCTTCTAGCCAATAGAACATGCCAAATGTGATGATGTGTCACTCTATGATTAGGTGACAAAGGACCTTGATTGCTTGCTCTAATAAAAACCAGATGCTCTATGGAGAGGTCTAATGGCAAGAAATTGAAAAAGGCCTGTAGCCAATAGCCCACGAGAAACTACAACACTCCATTATGAATTAAATCTACTAACAATCTTAGGAGTGATCTAGATTGAAAATAGTACCTTCCCTGTTGAACTGTCAGGTGGTTGAAGTCTTGTAGAGGTCACATAAAAGAATGCTCAGTTATCTTTGAAGTTCAGATAAACAATGACATTTTTGTGTTTAAGTATAAAATATTTGGGACATACATTAAAAATTACTTATCTGAAATCAAATTTTAATTTGGCATCCTATATTTTATCTCTTAAATGTAGCAACCCTACCGAGGACTCAGGTCAACTTCTCCCTGATTCTTGACTCTCAAAATAATAAATATGTGTTTATTGCTGTTAGGTTCGGGAGCCATTTTTATGCAGAAATAGCTAGCTAAAATAAGGAAGTATTGATAAATGTATAAGGAGATAACCCAGTTCTGAATGAAGGCCAGGGGAGTACTGAAGAAATTGGGGCTTGTACTATGTTTTAATGTATTGATGATAATATTAAGATCATCTAGAATAGGGGTCCTCAAACTTTTTAAACAAGGGGCCAGTTCACTGTCCCTCAGACCATTGGAGAGCCGGACTATAGTTTAAAAAACAACAACTATGAACAAATTCCTATGCACACTGCACATATTTTATTTTGAAGTAAAAAAACAAAACGGCAAAAACACCCGCATGTGGCCCGCGGGCCGTAGTTTGAGGACGCCTGATCTAGAATAAACTTAGAAGTTTATTTCTTGTTTCTTCTTTTATTCTAGCATAGAGCTTATCATGATTCTTCTATTCCCTAATTTACTCATTTGTAATAAAAGTAAATATACATTGTCTTTGACTATATTCCTAAAGTAATTTCACTGTATTAACTTTGCAATAAATTAAAATATCTTATAAAATGTCCTTGCTGTATTCCCATGTTTATACCAATAGCTAATAGTTATAACAATAGTTAATAGTTAATATATATTATATAGAGAGTATTTCCTATGTGATAATCACTATTATCAATGCTTTCTGTATATTTATTTAATCTTCATAAAAACTAAATTAAATAACATTATTTATAGGTGGAGAAACTGTGACAGTAGGTAAAGTAATTTCTCTAAGATTATAAGATTGTAAGAGACGGACCAATATACATTCAGTGAACACCAAAGTCCTTGATTTTTAATTAACATAAACTCCTTTCTGTTGTGTATCATCTGCCACTGACTTTAAATGCATCTTTTACTACTTAGACTGCTACTATTTTTATCATAAGAATATACATTTCAACTAGTAGAAGCTTCATTATTATTTTTTTCCATGAAATCCATCCCTTGTAGATTCAAATAGTTACAGTCAGCTCTATGTGAAAAATAAGCCTTACATTCATTGGACTTCTTTTTCCCCTCTACCAGGTATTCAGTCAATCTGGATTTAAAACCAGGTTCTGTTACAGATGAATTTCATAAATCTTTAGAAATTTCCTTAATTTATCTAGCCTCAGTCTTCTCAACTATAAAATGGGAATAATGATAACTATTATTCTAGTATATAGAAAAGAATATAGAGTGCCTATACAGCATATAATCTAAGTGATGCATGTTAAATGCTAATTCCATGTCATCATTTTTTTTTTTCATTGCACCTTGTCTTCAATCATTTCCTCCTTAATCACCTGAAGTCTAGCCAGAATTCACAGCTGACACTAAGGTGTCCTCTTTGGAGACATCAGTGATATATTTCTTTTTTTTAAAATGTATTTTATTGATTTTTTACAGAAAGGAAGGGAGAGGGATAGTCAGAAACATCCATCAGCTGCCTCCTGCACACCTCCTACTGGGGATGTGCCCGCAACCAATGTACATGCCCTTGACTGGAATTGAACCTGGGACCTTTCAGTCTGTAGGCCGATGCTCTATCCACTGAGCCATACCAGTTAGGGCTTATTTCTGACCAAAGCCAGGAGCATCTCCGCAGTCCAATTCCTCTTCTTTTCTTTAGAGTTTTTGACAATTTCATTGCCCGTTTCATTTAAAAATGTATTGCTTCCTGATTTCTGTTGCAATCTTTTACAACAAAGGGTATCTTTGACCCTTTCTTTTTATGCCATTTAGTAGTACTATTTTTTTTTTTTGCAACTACAGTTTATATTCAGTATTATTTTGTATTAGTTTCTGGTGTACAGAATAGTTGGTTAGACAATCATATACTTTACATGTGGTCCCCCTATTTAAATAAATAAATCACCAACTCTTATAAAGCACGTGCAATGTGATCATCAGTAGACTGCCACACTAAAAATGTACGTGCATCCATGTTGACTTAGTTTCTTCTAATTATATTGGTTCATTTTTTAATTTCTAATGGTTAGCAACCGAATTCTTCCTTGTGTCAGCTATTCATTTGTTGCCCCTCAACTCCCAATTCACCCCTGTTGCCTTGCTTTGTGACCCTGGAGCTAGACTCAGTAAATGTCTCTCTTTGTTCAGTTGAGATGCCGATTTTGGAGGGAGGCTGCAGGAGAAAGGGATGCTCCTCAATCTGGTGTGTGGCTGCCAGCAGTGTGCACACCAAGGGTGTGCTTGCCCTGGAGCAAATTGGCTTGCCAATCCTGCCCGGTGGTTTCCTGCTCACCAGCCTCAGCTACCAGCCATCTGGCAGGAAGCTTCCTGCCCATCAGGCTTTATCTGCAAGCTGTGGGCCAGCTCTAGCTCGAGCACCATCTTCATCACCTAGTTGGTTTCTCACCTGCCAACCTTGCTGGGGACTAACTGCCCTGGCCAGTCAATAACTTCCTCCAGTACCAGTGGGCTGTGGCCACACGCCCTCCAGGAAGGCTCGAATCTCAGCCCTGGGAAGTGAGCCCCTTTCCGATAGGCTTGTCTATAAAATTCTATTTTATTCTCCTTAGCAGGTTGTTCATAATTAATATGTGTTTATGTAAAATTTTTATATTCAAATTACTGGTGTGGTTTGTGTCTCATCTAGATTCTAACTGCTAACAGGCTAGGTATGGGGATGGTCACAGGAAATAAACCCTAAAGGATGGTATTTTGCAATTAGTTTAATCATCTTAGTGGGCTTGGGCGTAGTGCTGGGCTCCTTTGCCAAAGGAAAGTGGAGTGCTAATAAGCCATATGTACACATTCAACTTCATGTGTTATGCCAAGTAATTCTCCAAAGTAGTTGTACAAATTACACTCTGACCAAAAGTGTATTTGAGTTCCAGTTAGTCTGTATCCTTACAAATACATGATGCTGTGGAACTGGGCTTTAGACATCCTGGCAAACGTGGTTTTAATTTTTTAAAACCACATTCTGGTTTTAAATTTAATTTTTATTTACATTAAGACTAATGAAGTTGAATACCTTTTAATATGCTCACTGGCCAGGTGAATGTCGTTTTTAAATTTCCTTGTTCAAATATCTTGCTTATTTTTTCATTAGCTTAGTCACTTTTCTTGATGCACAGGAATTTTTATATAGTCCATAAAATAAAACCTTTAATAGTTGTATGTTTTGTAAATATTTTTCTAGTGGTTTCTGGAGATTCCATTTAGAATAATATGAACATTTGAATGCTGAGGAATAAATCTTAATATTTGAACAAAATTGAAGAAAATATGATCTATATATCTACATAAAATAATGCTATGTTGGTGGGTTAGAAACCTACAAAAAATAAAGATATTGGTTCATCCCAATATCTACAAATGTAATACAATTTCAGTAAAAATCTAACCTGGTCTTTTCAAAAATTGAAAAACTAATTCCAAAATTAATGGAAACGTGTCAATCTTTTTTTTTTTTTTTATCATCTTTGAACTCCCCCCACTCCACTTTCCCTCTGGTAATACCATACTGTTGTCTATGAGTTGTTACTTTTTGTTAGGCCCTCTTTTTTAATTTTTTATTTAATCATTCACTTTTGCACCTGGCCAACCAACCACTTCCCCTCTGACAGATATTAGTCTGTTTTCTGTACCTATGAGTCTGTTTCTATTTTGTTAATTTTGTTCATTAGATTCCACATGTAAGTGAAATCATATGGTACCTGTCTTTCTCTGAATGGCTTACTTTACTTAGCATAATAATATCCACGACCATCCATGCTGTCACAAAGGGTAAGATTTCCTTCTTTTTTAAGGCTGAGTAGTATTCCATTGTATAAATGTACCACAGCTATTTTATCCACTCATCTACTGATGGACACTTCTGCTGCTTCCACATCTTGGCTATTGTAAATAAGGCTGCAGTGAACATAGGGGTGCACATATTCTTTCAAATCAGTGCTTTAGGTTCCTTTAGATCAATTCCCAGAAGTAGAATCCCTGGGTCATAAGGCGGTTCTTTTTAAAATTTTTTGAGCTAACTCCATATTGTTTTCTACAGTGGCTACACCAGTCTGCATTCCCACCAACAGTGCATGAGGGTTCCCTTTTCTCTACATCCTCACCAATGACACTTGTTGTTTGTTCATTTGTTGATGATAGCCATTCTGGCAGGTGTGAGATGATATCACATTGTAGCTTTAATTTGTACCTCTCTGATGATATGTGATATTGAGCATCTTTTCATACGTCTGTATGTCCTCTTCGGCAATCTTGAAGAAATGATTGCTCTACCACATATGAAGACCTACTCTAAAGCCTTGCTAATTATAAAGTGTGATTTTTATATGAATAGATACAAACAGAGCAGTGAAAAATAAGTTTAGTAACAGAGCCAGCATCATTTTCCTCAGTGTAGCTTGTATGGTGCCTAGTGATCATTGATTTGTGATTTTTTGACTTCTATTTACTGGCATATACAAATATTTGCTCTCCAAGCTTCTTCCAACCCTATTGTGTATTGGCACCTTATATCACTGCCTCTTCCATTATGTAATATTTTCTAAATAGGATTCCAGAAGGAAGTTTTGAACAGTTCTTTACATATAACCGTGATTCACTGCAAGGAATTTCTTTTTGAAATCTACAGCATAATATTTATTCCCACAGGAATGTTACATATTTTATTTCTTAAATTGCTTCAAGATAGTATTTAACATGTTAGTGTCCAGAACACGACATATTTCTTCTATTCCCTTGTAAGAAAATGAATTCCTTTTTCAGTCGTTACTGTGATACTTTATCAGAGATTAAATTTAGCATTTCTCTACTAGTTTAGTGGCATGATTGTTGTGTTTGGGGGAGATGGGGAGGCCCTTTCATTTGATTAGCAGAATTCCTAATAAAAAGCCTAGCATTGTGACAGACTTGTATGTTTTCAGTGGAAGATGTCTAATTTCCAAGGGCTGGCTTTACAGAGACTGCTATTGCCCATTCAGAGAAAACAGCAGGAGCCAGCTTTGGCAGCTCACTGGCCTTTGAAGAATTGTCCAGCTTTTGAGATTACTTGAAAAGATCATGCCTGTTTGGGATGGCATTCCCAGTAGGAAAAATGGAAAACTCGATTACAACCATCACTCACAAAAATGTCAATTTTGATCACATTTTCTTCCCTCCTGACTAATGTAAAAATTTTTAAATAGTTTCACTTTTTTTTCTACAATTAAAGGCAACATATTGTTCAAATGATCTTAAATTTTTTTTAGTGTGCTACATAGGTTTTTTAGTCTTTTACCTCTTATTCATCTGAACCTAAAATGCTTAATTTTTTTAAAGAAATAATAGAAAAGTTATTTTTCCAAAGATGCATCTAGGAACTAAAATTTAAAAATGAGCTATTCTGAATTACTTAAGAAAAGCGAAACTATTATTTTACTACTGTTATTGAAATATGTATTTTATGGATATCTTTTTTTATTTACAAAGAAAAGGCTATGGAATTATTTTATATTGATATTAAAACAGCTCTGAGGCCCTAACTGGTTTATCTCAGTGGATAGAGCGTCAGCCTGAGGACTGAAGGGTCCCAGGTTCAATTCCGGTCAAGGGCATGTACCTTGGTTGTGGGCACATCCCCAGTAAGAGGTGTGCAGGAGGCAGCTGATCGATGTTTCTCTCTCATCGATGTTTCTACCTCTATATCCCTCTCCCTTCCTCTCTGTAAAAAAATCAATAAAATATATTTAAAAAATAAAAAAAAAAAAATAAAACAGCTGTGAGAAGGGAGGGCCTAGGGGACAGCCTACTGTTTTGCCTCGGCTATTACAAGCTGAGATTTCCTTTGCTTGGGCACTGCCAGTGACCCAGCAGGGCTGGGGTAGTTCAGGGTTTGTTTTTCCTGGGGGGACTGCAGCCAGCATCTGAGCAAGGTGCTTATAGAAGGTCCAGCCATTTGTCCCTCCTGCTGGACTCCCTTATGGTGCAGTGTTACTCTGGAGCCCCCCGTGGACTGAGAGAGACTTGGGTAGATGTTCCTCATGGCATGATGGTTGTCCTGCCCAATTCTGCTGCCTCCCCTGTGCTTTCAGTGTTACTCCCGATAACCCTTTAACGCCCCTCCCTCCATCTCGGTGTCTCCTTCACAGAGAACAGGACCTGTGCAAAGAGGATTTTTAAAATGTAATATAGAATCAGAACAGTATTGCAAATCAGAGACAAAAGGCGATAGAGACAAAGACAAAACAGAGGCTTTGAGTAGTGAACACACTATACCATATATAGATGAGTGTACCTGAAACCTATATAATTTTATCACCCTAATAAATTCAATAAAATTTAAAAATGACAAGACAGAGACATAAAGTTGAAACCAAATAGTGTACACTTTGATCTATTACAATAAATTAGGCTAAAACCTCATAGTTAAAGTGTTACTATGGATCCTGGTTAGCATCTTTGACATCCTTTGTGTAAGGAAAGTAACAAAAGAGAAGAAATTCTACAAAGCGAAAACACATACATGCTGACTACACAATTTGATATCAAACAATGACTGCTCTGATGATGAGATAATGGAGACCATTGTTAAAAATTACTTTTAATGTAGTTTGTTACTTATTTTGAGCAAATGCTCTTTCAGAGAAAAACGAGGTTATATCTGAATATCAGTGGAAAAATAGACATTTTGATCAGTATGTTTTAGGAATGTGTGATGAACATTAACAGGGAAGAATACTTGTCAGACACTGATTATTAAAACTAAATAATAATAATTTTACTTATATGTTTGCTTAGTAACAACTATTACTATGAAACTACATTTTCACTACAGAAGCATATTTAAACTTATTGATGTTGGTTTTAATCACAAGGACCCAAATTCAGAAATTACACATGTAAATCAATATCCACTAAAGTATTATAATTGAGTTACATGTAAGATGCTAATTACTATAATTGCTTATTGCCCCCTTTAATAGGGATGTTATCCATAATTTGGCCTTTCGGAGATGGCATTCGCAGAGATCTTCAGATACACATAATAATATGTGAGACGCACATTTATTTTTATGTTAGTGGGTACTAACATAAAGCTCTCCATTTCTTTTGTTTGGAGGGAGTTGGAGAGAGTCCCTGTTTAGATGCTGGGGTTATAACCCACCAATATCACTGTTCTCCTACCTTTGTATACTCTGAATTCTACAGCACAGTACAGAGAAGTCATCCTCAGGAGTGCTAGAAAGTTCATGCTTTTAATCAGGTTTCAAAAAGTTTGGGCTCTAGGAGAGATTGATTTGCGCTGCTAAACACACACACACACACACACACACACACACACACACACAAACACACACAAACGTATTTACTCTTCCCTAAGTATGTAGGGCTCACAGTGCTGACTCTAGTTTTCAGCTTCTTTAGTGCTCATCATAGTTCTATTCCTCCATCAGGGGTGGCCTCTTACAATATCAGGTAGCATTTGTCTCTTGCTCCAAGCAATCCTGAGGAGTTATTCCTATGACGTATTCTAGCATTTGATAATATTCAATTTAGCACTTTCTTGCTGTGATTTTGCATTTTTCCTAAATTTTAAAAGTACCTAATATGTCAAACCCCCTCCCCCCCAATATTGTAGGTTCATTCGGGGATGAACTGATGTCAAGTATTTGTTTGATATCTATTTTTTGCCACAATGTTATACCTTGTAGCATGAATGAACCATGTCAGGTATTTAAATATCCATGAGAATTTTTAAAGTTTAATACTTCTTTTGCTAAATTGAACTGACAGTAAATCGACTGTGGGTAATACAGTTCTTAGAGTTACCTTCAGTTAATATGGGTGGATGAGAGAAGTTGCCATTCATGGATATTGAGCTTCATATGTACATGTTTTCCATGAATAAAATTCAGTGTCTATTAGAGTCGCTCTGTTGATGGATCTGACATTTAAACAAAAGAATAAAATGAAACATACCTATTTTGGTAGTTGGAGAATAGTCACAGAGAGGTAAATGACAGCATAGGGAATATATCATAACTATCTATGGTGCCAGGTGGGTACTGGACATATTGGGGAACCACCCTGTAAAGTGCATGATTGTGCAAACCACTATTCTGATACAGAATAAACGTATGAATAAAGTAGAGCCAGAGATACAGAGGCATGGACTAGACTGACACATTTCAGAGGGAAGGTGGGCGTGGGACATGGGGGTAAGAGATTAACTGGGCAACCTATATGCGTATCTGCATAGCCATGGACACAGACAGTAGTGTCGTGAAGGCCTGGGATAGGCGGGTGTGGGGTAGAGGGGGTCAATGGGAAAAGTCAAAGGGGACATCTGTAATACTTTCAACAACAAAGATAACTAACTTTAAAAAATATTGAATTTAAACTGTAATCTATATATATAAAAAGCCAACAACCATAACAGCGATAACGACCGTAACAACCAGTCGCTATGGCTATGACACCCACTGTGGCCAGAAAACCTGCCCAATCAGGGGCTGGGCTGGCCAGCCAACCTCACAGCCCCTCTCCACTGCCAGCCTGCCCCACGTTGGCCCCCCCACCCCAACCAAGGGCAGGGCCAGCTGGCCAACCACCCATGGCCCCTCCCCCAGGCTGCTGGTCCCCAATCAGTACCCCACTCCATTTGTGGGTGGGATCGGCTGGCTCACCACCCACAGCCCCTCCCCCTGGTCAGCCACACCCCCAAACGGCCCCCCAACCCCAATCGGTTGCAGGGCCGACCGGCCAATCGCCCGCGGTCCCTTCCCCCAGCCAGCCGGCCCTTGATGGGCCCCAATCAGGATGGGCCTGCTGGCCAACCTCCCACCATCTCCTCCTCCTGACAGGCCCAGCCCCAATCCGCCCTGATTGGGGCCAGGCCGGCCGGACCCCACCCATGCAGCTGGACCCCACCCATTCACGAAATTCGTGCACTGGGCCTCTAATTGAAAATAAAAAAGTTTAGCCCAGCTGATGTGGCCCATTGGTTGAGCATCAACCTTTGAACCAGGATGTCATGGTTCAGTTCCCCATCAGGATACATGTTCTGGTTGCAGGCTCGATCCCCAGTAGGGGACATGCAGGAGGCAGCCTTTCAATTAGTCTCTCACCATTGATGTTTCTATTCTCTCTCCCTCTCCCATACTCTCTGAAATCAATCAATATGTATATATATATTTGTGAGAAAACATTACAATGTATAGTTTTCTGTAATTGAAATATAATTTGGTTCCCTTGTCCTTGGTCCCTCTTCCTTTATGGTGACATAAACAGGTGATATAAAGGCCACCTCAGTTTTTATCTCTAAGACTGAAGAAGCCAGGCATACTTTGTATGGCCTGAAGTGAAGTAAACATGGGACACGTTTGTATGGTTGCATCTAATCTTTGCAGAATTGATTTAGTGGATGTTAAAGACTTTGGAGATTGTTTTACAGGTTAATAAAGAGACCTATGACTTAGGGGCCTTAAAGATGAGTGGAAATTTACAAAGTCAATCAATTACATATTGAAATACTAATTATGAGTTGGCCTTATTTAGAATTCCCTTCAATATTATGTTTAGTGTATTTAATTTATGTGTGTGTGGAAGTAGTGTAATGTAGATATACATATAATTTAATGATAAAAATAACTTTGATTTCTTACTTGCTTTATCTTTGTATTTATTTATTCATTAAACAAATATTAAGTCCTCATTGTGTTCCAGGCATTGTTTCATACTCTTGGAATATGTTGGTGAATCAAAGAGAAAACAAATCCCTGTGTTGAGGGACTTAGATTATTGAGTTCTTCAGAACCTAAATTATTCGACACTCATGTATGATGAGCAGTTTTATTGTCATAGGTCAAGTTTTACTGGAATTATCTGAACAATCTTATTGCTCTACCACTAAAACATTGTTAGTCTTACATGTGAATTATTTATCATCCTGCAGACATGATATTTCATAGCTTAAAATCCACCTGCTAATAATTTATATCTTTAGCTCATGCCTGGTATTTGTGGGTATCACAGGTTAGAATATTTGCACATAGTAAAGAATACTGTAGCATCCCACAAAAACGTCTACCCATATAAAAATTACAAGGTGTTAAAAAAGCACACACAGATCCCACATTCACAAACTCACAGACACATGTGCACACATGCATCTGTGTAAGTCTCTGTGTGTCCCACAAGCTGATTGTATAGCTGCAGAAAGTAAAGGCTAAGTAACCATTATTTCTCTTGGGGTCCACTCCACTCAGCACCACACAAGAAAGCTGGTGCAAGGTGAAGGATTTCAAGAGAAGTGTAATTCCATTCCTTGAGGCAGATATGTGACAGATGCAATGGAAAAAAACAGATTTAATACAAATATTTCAAGAAAATTGTCAGCTTTTCTTTTTGCTGAGCAGCCTCGGGGGAAAAGGAGAAATTACCAAGGAATACAGGATTGTGGGAAACAACAGAAAGGGAACACAGAAGATTCTGCTAATACAATAAATACCATTCTCACCTAAGCAGTAGCATTAAAGGAAAGTTGAGCACTGAATTTAAAGTGGCAGTGAATTTTCTGAGATTTAGATTTTTGTGTTTATATTTTTAATTAGCTGAAGTGTTCAACTTGTGTTCTCTAAAAATAATAGAATAAGTGAACAACTGAAAAAAATTAAGGCATTTGAGGCAAGATGTTAATTAGTCCCCTGTGCAAATAAATTTAACATTCTCTAGCTCTGTTGAAACAATGGATAAAAGAACAATTAGCAACTTAAATACATTGGCCAATATATTAGTTTATTTTAAATTGTCTTAAGGTCAATTGCTATTCAGTTTCTTTTTATCATTCATAATATTTGTATCCACCCACACTTGGACATTTCTTTGCTAATGTAATTGTATTATTCATAAGCAAAGCTTATTAATA
Organism: Eptesicus fuscus; assembly: GCF_027574615.1. Taxonomy (NCBI): domain Eukaryota; kingdom Metazoa; phylum Chordata; class Mammalia; order Chiroptera; family Vespertilionidae; genus Eptesicus; species Eptesicus fuscus. The sequence continues at coordinate 50,072,032 of NC_072486.1, forward strand.
TTTGAAAACTGCAAAAACAAAAGCTAGTGTAGGTTTGAGTGTCAGACTGAGAAGAAAGCTCAGAATAAAATCCTAGATGGTAATGTATCCTCGGGAATCTGTTTTGAGCTCTAGAGCCTAGTGCAATGGCAATTGTTTCAGAGTTGTTATCAGAATTGCAGAGCTCAGGCACATCTGTGCTACATTTACTGGTGGTATGATGCTTTACAGTGCTATTTCAAAAGTTATAAAAATTGAAATTGTCACACCTACTTTGAAATACAGATGCTCCTCGACTTAACGATAGAATTCTGGTAAACCCACTGTAAGTTGAAATCATCAGAAGCGGGGGACCAGCCAGAGTGGCTCAGTGGTTGACTGTCAATCTATGAACCAGGAGGTCAAGGTTTGATTCCCCATCAGAGCACATGCCCAGGTTGTGGGCTCAATCCCCAGTAGGGGGCATGCAGGGGGCAGTCGCTTGATGATTCTCTCTCATCATTGATGTTTCTATTTCTCTTTCATATGTGTGTGTGTGTGTGTGTGTGTGTGTGTGTGTGTATCTTACCTTATAATAGACAAATATGCAAATTGACCACACCTTCGGTATGCCCAAGCCATGCCCACCAACCAAGCCATGCCCACCAACCACGCCCACTAGGAAACCTTTGCAGGGATGCTGGGTGCGGCCGAGCCCAAGGCCGGGAAAGCTGCCCAAGGCTTTCTTGGCCTTGGGCACCAGCGGGGAGCCTGCATGGATTACAGGAAACCACTGGGGGTCGGCTCCTGTTATCCTTAGCAGGGATGTTGGGTGCGGCCGAGCCCAAGGCCACCGCCCGGGGCCAAGCCCCGACCCTGAAAGAAGGCAGAAGGCGTTGGCCACAGCCAAGGCCTGGGTCCCTGGTGCCGGCAGAAAACTGGTGCAGGCAGCCAGGTGAATGAAGCTCTATTGCACGAATCTTCGTCCAAACGGGCTACTAGTATATATATATATATATATATATATATATATATATATATATATAATCAGAAGTTAAAAATGCATTTAATATACCTAACCTACAGAATACCATCACTTAGCCTAGCCTACCTTAAAGGTGCTCATAACACAATATGTATCTAACAAACACTGGCAACACAGTACACTCTCCTGACCTTCTCTTCTTCAGCTCTTCTGACAGCTATGCAAGATTGCCATTGCCTTTTTTTTTTTTTTTTTTAAATATATTTTATTGATTTTTTTACAGAGAGGAAGGGAGCAGGATAGAGAGCCAGAAACATTGATGAGAGAGAAACATCGATCAGCTGCCTCCTGCACACCTCCTACCGGGGATGTGCCCGCAACCAAGGTACATGCCCTTGACCGAAATCGAACCTGGGACCTTTCAGTCCGCAGGCCGACGCTCTATCCACTGAGCCAAACCAGTTAGGGCTGCCATTGCCTTTGAATCCTGTTTAATAAGAACACATAGATAAACTTGGTCTGACTCAACCATTACTGATATATCCTTGTAATATCTCGAGACTTTTTTTTTGTTTTTCATATGCAATATTTATCCAAAACTATGGGCCAATAATTTAATTTAAAAGATACAGGCTATTCTTAGGAGAGTGGCAATATGTCTTAAGTTATGAGAGTTTTTCTATTTTATCTACAACATGAATTTAATGGCTTAAAATACCTACATTAACAGGTATGGATATAACAGTATCTCTGCTTGAATGAGTTTTTAGATAGCTCAATTATGGAAATTAGAGAATGTCAATTCCTTTGAGAACACTAATGCCAGTGGCCCCTGAAATTAATGCACACTGAGTAGACTCACATTATTAAGAAAGAATTTTAAGTTTTTCCTTACCAGATTTAAAATCTTCTTTCATGGTTGGGAACAGAAAAGAAAGTGGAAATTCAGAATGCTACCCATTAAGGAAACTCTGTTCATTTAAGCAGCCAAAGCCTGCAGAACTAGTAAAACCATATTAAAGGGCCAATATAGTCAGCTAAGTTTATCTTTTCCATCTTAGGTTATTTTATGTAATAAAACTTCCAACTCTTATTAAAATGTTACCTATATGAAGGAAAAAAGATAATCCAGAAAGTAAAGAAAAACCAGGCTTACCTCATAGAGATGATAATGGTGAGACCAAAAGAAGAATGAGGAGCTATAGCAAAAGTGTAGAGTATAATGATGTATGTTGCCCATAATTACTTCATTTTCTCATCACCTTCATAAATAATCACATACAGAGGATATAAATGTGAAGGAAAATAGTCACTCAACAGAGAGAGGGAGACAGAGGGATAATTTTAAGCAATTAGAATTGTGGGGGCTGAAGGTCTGAGATTTGTAGGGCCTGCCAGCAGGCTAGAAACTCAGGAAGGATTTCTATGTTACAGTCTTGAGACAGAATTCTTTTTTCCTCGGAAAACTCAAATTGTTACTTTAGGAGCCTTCAACAGATTGGATGAGGCTTACTTACATTATGGAGGGCAATCCTCCTTCCTTAAAATCAACTGGATTGTAAATGTTAATCACATGTACACAATCCCTTCACACCAACATCTAGACTATTGTTCAAACAAACAACTGGGTACCATAGCCTAGCCCACTTGTCACATAAAGTCAACCATCACCTAGGCCTAACAAAAAACTCATCATAGACAAATAAAAATAGTCCTGCATGAGAAATAAAAGGTTATTGTAAAATCAGGATGACATATAAAACACTGCTTGGGGAAATTTAAATATTAGAAGAAGGCTCTCTATTTGCTTGTCAACCTTTCCTATCTTATATTTCAACTAGAGGCCCGTTGCACAAAGATTCATGCAATAGGCCTTCCTTCCCCTGGCTGCTGGCACTGGTTTTCCTCCGGCACCTAGGACCCAGGCCTTCGCTCTGGCCGCCACCTTCTGTCTTCACTCTGGCCGGAGCCTTCAGTCTTCTCTGCTCCAGCCAGAACGCTGCTCTTGTAGTCCCCTCTGCCCCCACCCTCCCCCCATAGAAGGTGCCCTGCCCCGCTGCTCCACGCCTGTGTATGCAAATTAAACTGCCATCTTTGTTGGGTTAATTTGCATACCCACTCCTGATTGGCTGGTGGGCATTGCAGAGGTATGGTCAATTTGCATATTTCCCTTTTATTAGTGTAGATTACAGATGGATTGTGAGGCCACATTTGGTTGATCAAATGCAAGTAATTAAAGTTTTCTGTGCCTCAGCTTTCCTCATAGATAAAATGAAGCTGATAATAGTACATACCACATATGGTTTTAAATGAAGATTAAATTATGGAAAATATATAAAGTACTTAGAAGAGTGTTGACTTATGGTTTGTATGTCATAATTTTCATTATTAGAAATACAATTTTTAAATAAATAAAAAAGTTATTTACATAATGTCAGGCATTCTGGTTTTAATCATTTAAAATAATTTCTACATGAAAAGATTGCTATTGTATTTTTGAAAATACCACCACCCCTGGAAAAGACAGTTTTAAAATAATAAAAGAGAAACTCTTAACATTACAAAAGAATTGTATGCAGTGTAATGTTTAGCCAAAAATTTAAAATAAGCATTGGGTAATTTAAATTGAGGAAAGGCTAAAAAATACAAGGCAAAAAAATTAAAATCTTGAAATATTACAGTACTGACCCATTTTCATATTTTTCAAATGGTTGCAATGTTGCTGAAACTGATCCTAAAATATCTGCATGTGTTAACACTTAGGTATGAAAAAAATCAAAAGAAACCTTTTGTTACTCGAAGGAAAGCTTTCTATTGCTTAAGTCACTGTGTATCCACAGTATACCAGGTTGGTACATGGTTTATTGGTACATAATAGATTCTATCTTACCCTCCTACATCAGCTTTCTTACTCTCCATCACTCACTCAGACATGCTTATAAGAAAAAATAATGATATCTGAACATTTCCCGTTTTCTTTATGTGATGAATGTTGTAAAGCATGAATAATATCTTTCAAGGCTTAGATAAGATATATGACACTGGATAAAAATATAATATGTTAGATAAACTCTATAATGCAAAATTAAAGGCATGAGAACTGCAGCCTATTATTTTTAGTAATCTCATGGATTTAAACATTGTATAATAGAGATTGAGAGTCATATCTTGGTAAGTCCCATGATATAAAATGTAAACCTTTCTAATACCATGAAATAAAATAGTATCATTAAGTTTAAACATTGCCTTTACTCAATTTATGGAAATACTATTATTTAAATAGCACTATGATTACTTGACTTATAAAACTAGACATCTTCACAGATGTAAGTAAAAGTAACAAGTTGTTTTATAGCTATCACTCTCTCCTGGGTTAAAAAGAGTTTATTGAATGGAATAAAATTTAACTTTAGCATAGAACGGAATCTGTGCTATAAATGGAAAAATGCCAAATATTTTGTTATATTGATTTTATATAGTTATATGGTCATTTAAAAGTCATTTTTTAATTTATAAGTTAAAATATCAGGTGCATATCTACATATAAAGAGAGAAAACACTTAGACATTAACACTTTAGAGCTCTAAAGACCATAAATGCCAACTCCTCCATTTTGCAATGAAATCGAGGCTGTTGATACTTGCTTCTACTCTGAGATCCTGTATTCTGTCTCATAATCCCTCTGTTTCCAAGCAATAATCCACCTTATTCATTTCGTTATATACACATGCATTCAACACACACATAAAGCACCTAGTATATGCCAGGCTTTGTTCCAGAACCTGGAAATAAAAGAATCCTAGACTTTAAAAGCTTATGTTTGGAAAAAAACAGACAGCTTTTAATCCATTCATAAATGAGTGTGACAACTTTTCCTAAGTGTTTGATTACAAGTGTGCAACCACAGAGTGTGGAGTTTTCAATTATATTGGAATGAGGAAGAGGGGACAGGAATGAGTGTGAAACTTAAGTGGAGTTCCGAAAAGTGAATAGTGTTTGCTAAGCACTGTATGTAAAATACTGTGAATAACCAGGGTGGTTGGCGCCAGGCTTTGAGTAGACCAGAAGAGGAGAATGGGAGAATGAAGTAGGTGTGTGAAAAGAGAGGAATAATTGGAATCACAGATGCTTTTTATTTTTAAGCAATGATAATTAAATGTTGATTCAACTTTGTTTTTTAATCTTAAAATCTCATGACTCTATTCCCTCACTTCCAGTTGCAGCTAACTCAGACATTATCTGTGGTGGGAAGATCATTCTGCATATTCCCCTGAAAAGCTCAAATCTTCATGTAATACTTTCCATGCCTATGTCTAGCTGTGCCAATGCAGGCATACTTGACTCTCATTCAAATGATCAGAAACCTACGTAGTAGATGTGGATAATCATATTTGCTAGGCATCTGCATAACTTGCATTGTCTTAATTGACTGCCCTGTGCTCTTTTGTGAAACATGGACCTTGGAGACACCTCTGGTCTCAGTCAGATCATAAGTCCCATGTCAGCCTTTAATCCAGGTTAATAATAGACTTGGGTTTTGTGAATTCTCTTATTCTTTAACCACTCTATTCTGCTTCTGCAATTAAACCTCTCCATACCTATAAAACCGACCTCTAAAATATTGTTAGGTCTTCCTTTTCTTTAAATAAGTTCAGAAGAATCTTTAACCTTTGTCTACAACTTTGTCTGGAAACAGAAAACATCACATTGTCCTCATAAGCCTAAGGTTGGGTCTTTTGTTTCCCTCTCATTTGTCCTGGATGATAGTTTCCAAAAGGCAAAAATGAACAAATAACTCTTAAAATCACGAGTCATCAGTGATATCTATCTAATCTAATAATAGACAAATATGCAAATTGACCATACCCCCGACACACCCACAAGCCACGCCCACAAGCCACGCCCACCATCCAATCAGAGCGAGTATGCAAATTAACCCAAACCAAGATGGCTACAGCCACAGAGAGCAAGGTTTCCTAGGTAACAGAGGAGGCCAAGCTTTCCGCCTGCCATTTCAAAGCCTAAGCCTCTACTCAAGCTACAAAGTTTCAATTATAGAAGGTAAACAAATTCAAACAAACGGAGCTTGAGAGAGCAGGCCAGGGTTGCCGCCGGAAACAGGGGAAGCAAAGCTTTCCACACACCCTGGCCGGGCCCACCCCCTTAAGGCAACAAAGTTTCAATTATAATCTCAACACAATGGCTGCGGCCTCGGAGGGAGCCCCAGGCTTGGCTTGGCTCCGCTCCAGGCTACAAAGTTTCAATTGTAGAAGGAAAATAAATTCCAGATACCAGGGCCTCCGCTTGGGTTGCCAGGGGGCGTGGCCGGCCTGCAAACCACCACAGGCCCCTCACTCAGGCCGCCCCACACCCCAAGGGAACCCCCACCTGATCTGGGACATCCTTCAGGGCAAACCAGCTGGCCCCCACCCCTGTACCAGGCCTCTATCCTATCTAATAAAAGAATAATATGCAGATTGATCATCACTGCAACACACAATATAGCTGCCCCCATGTGGTCAAAGATCCTGCCCCCATGTGGACACAAGATGGCCACCACAAGATGGCCAGCAGGGGAGGGCAGTTGGGAGGCACCCGGCCTGCAAGGGAGGGCAGTTGTGAGGGATCAGCCCTGCAAGGGAGGGCAGTTGAGAGGGACCAGGCCTGCAAGAAAGGGCAGTTGGAGGTGATCAACCCTCCAGGAGAGGGCAGTTAGGAGTGACCAGGCCGGCAGAGGAGGGAAGTTGGGGGCAAACAGGCTGGCATGGGAGCTGTTAGACATCAATCAGGCTGGCAGCGGAGTGGTTAGGGGGTGATCAGGCTGGCAGGCAGAAGCGGTTAGGGGCAATCAGGAAGGCAGGCAGGCAAGCAGTTGGGAGCCAGCAGTCCTGGATTGTGAGAGGGATGTCCGACTGCCCGTTTAGGCCTGATCCCACTGGGATCGGGCCTAAACGGGCAGTCGGACATCCCTCGAGGGGTCTCATATTGGAAAGGGTACAGGCTGGGCTGAGGGAGAACCCCCCTCCGTGCACGAATTTCGTGCACCGGGCCTCTAGTATATATATAAAAACCTAAGCAACCTTCCAACTGGTAGCTATGATGCACACTGACCTCCAGGGGGCAGATGCTCAATGCACGAGCTGCTGAGCTGCAGTGACTTGGCAGCTGCGGTTCTCGGGTGACACATCGGAACCAGAGAGGAGGGAGCCTGATTCTGGGGTGTGTCACCCGAGAACTGCCTTCTCACAATCCAGGACTCCTTGGGGGATGTCAAAGAGCCGGTTTTGGCCTGATTCTCAGGCCAGGCTGAGGGACCCCACTGGTGCACGAACCCGTGCACTGGGCCACTAGTGTTTAAATAAAACAGCTCCATCCAATATTTTGTCTCTGTTCCTCTTGGTGAATACAGTTAAGAAAAATACAGTGGCAGTGTTCCTGTCTTGCAGGACATGTTATTATAGATAGCTGAAGAAGCCTTCCATATCTCATGTGAACACATTGCTGATGTCAACACAGCAGTTTAAAGTGACCTGGAATACAGGCAATTCTTTCAATTTTAGCTTTAGTGTGGTTTCTGTGATGTTTTCTTCAGATCTCACCAATTGTTCCATGAGAAAGATGTAGTACCGTTTTTATAATCATTGTCTCCACGTGATAATTTTGATAAAAAAGATTGAGAGAAACATGTGCTTTTCTTTCAAATTAAAGCATTATTTTTTAGTAATTGCTAATGAACACATTTGTGAGTTGTTTATTTTTAACAGACATGAGTAGTATGTCTCACCCCCTACCCCCAATATGCAGGTGTGGCTTTCCAATGTTATATAATTCTGAGAGATTATACCTAAGTAAGAATAGGTTCACATAATATTTACATGTTATATAGAGATGAAATATTGGAAAAATAGAAATTAAATATGAAAATTTATGTCTGAGTAAATGAGAGTATGAAATCTTCATGGGCAGACAGATTTTTCTATATATTTATATATATATATATATTCTATCAATTACTGAGAAGGAGAGGTATTGATGTCTCCTGTTGTTATAATTGTAATTATTAATAGACCTATTTTTCCTTTCAGGTCTATCATATTTTGCTACATTATATTGAAGCTCAATGACTACTTTGTACACATTTATAGTTTTTATGATTCTCAGTAATCTGACCCCTTTACTATTGTATGATATCTCTTTTTATTCCTGGTAATTTTCTTGTTCTGATAGTTGCTTTGTCTGAAAATAATAGTTTTAGTTTTGTTTTTTTTAATTCAGTTTGCACATTATGACTTCTCTATCTGTTTTATTTTAGCAAATCTATGCCTTTATTTTTATTAATTCATTTATTTTTAATGCTATTCTGGCCTCCCTGATTAGATAGATAGATAGATAGATAGATAGATAGATAGATAGATAGATAGATAGATATGCGGGGGGAGAGAGAGAAAGAGAGAGGAGAGGAGAGAGAAGAGAGGAGAGGAGAGGAGAGGAGAGGAGAGGAGAGGAGAGGAGAGAGAGAGAGAGAAACTTCAATGATGAGAGAGAATAATTGATTGGCTGCCTCCTGCATACCTCACTGGGGATTGAGCCTGCACCTCAGTCATGTGCCCTGACCAGGAATTGAACAGTGACCTCCTGCTTCATAGGTTGATGCTCAACCACTGAGCCTTGCCTGCTGAGCCAGATATTCTTGTTGTTTATTTTCACTTTATTTTTATTGTGGACACTATTACAGATGTCCCTGTTCCATCCCCCCTCCTTGGCCCACCTGCACCTGATACATCTGCTAAGAGGTTAATTTTCAAAACATGCTTTTATTTTTAAAGGGTTTTTGTAAACAGCCTAAGGTTGAGTCTTTTGTTTCCCTCTCATTTGACAATATCTGCATGTTAATTGGTACTAATGGATTGCTTATATTCAATATTATTCAGAATGTTAAATTAAAATAATATCCTGATTGCTATTTCCTGTGTTTTTCCTATCTTTTGTTTCTTTTTTTCCATTTTTTGGGTCATTTTTGGTTAATTTCCATATTTTTGTAGGTCCTTGTTTCAGCCAGGTATTATAATATATTTGCCTGAAGAATATCATTAACATTTCTTTCAGTGCAAATCTAGTGGCAATTAATTCTCAATATTTGTCTCTCAAAAAGGATTTCTCCTGCAATTTTGAAGGAAATATCAGTAAGTGGCCAATGAACACTGGTACAGGAATGACAAAAGGTATAAGGGTAAATGTCAGTTTTATTCTGTCATAAAATTTTGGTTAGCCAACAATTATGTTGTATTTAACATGACTAATAATGATGATTAGTAAATATTGTCTCAGCAGCTTAAAAATGATGGAGTTAATGAGAATTAGGGATCTATTTGTAATGACTTACACTTATGTGTAAGGAAGCCCATGGACACATAAAGCCACGTCCCTTACGTTAATAAACTTGTAGCAAAGGTAGCAGTGCAGGGTACACAGTGTCAAACGAGAATTTATTCCTGGTCTTGGGAGACTGCTGTGGTATCAGTCAGCTTGCTCTTATAATGTATTTATTGAGCTAAAACTGAAGTCCTTCGATTCTACCTCTGCCCAGACAACTGAAGATGGGAACCAAAAGGTACAAGATCCACTGCCCATCACCTCCATTAGAAAATTAAATACTTGTCCTGGACTTAAGCATGGGAACCTAGAAGGAACAGACAGTTGGTGCCACTATTTATTATTCGAATTCACCTAAAAATAAGTATGTTTGACCTTTGAGAGACAGGTGTTGAGTCACCCTTTTCCATGTGTGAAGTTTAAGAAAAATTGGAATAAGTTCTGTTACCTTGTTTTAAATTAATCTAGGCAAATCAGAGAACAATTGAAAAAAATTTTAATATATTTTATTGATTTTTTTACAGAAAGTAAGGGAGAGGGATAGAGAGTCAGAAACATCCATCAGCTGCCTCCTGCACACCCCCTACTGGGGATGTGCCCGCAACCAAGGTACATGCCCTTGACTGGAATCAAACCTGGAACCCTTCAGTCCGCAGGCCAACGCTCTATCCACTGAGCTAAACCGGTCAGGGCCAAATGAAAAAAAAATTTATAGAATTTCATATTTGTCTACTTATGTGCAAATACAGAGAAATGACTTTTTAATCCTCCATGAGCAATGCAAATTAGATCATATTTTTATGTTCTTCCACATTTTTAAAGCAGATTTCTTTTATATCTGCGACTAATTCGCATGAGTACTATACTGCAAGGTTTTCAAAAGTTAACTACTGGTAATTGCTATTTGGTGCTGAAGGACAGCAGCTTATAATGATACATAATATGTGATGAAATAAGTTTAAGAGAGAAAAGAAAAACAAGGGCATGAGTCTGTGTGATTTTAGAACTAAAAAGGTATCATTCCACTGACTTCCCAATAGTCCTACAGCCTCTTAATATATATCAATACAGATCAATGTAGATCAGTATTCTGTAGAATCCTACCTGTGTCAGTGTTTTCTTGTGATCATGTGACTACAGTCATCTTTTCTCTCCAGGTTCTCTTCTCTAAATTTGATTGCCTGGTGATTGACAGTCTGGTCCAAGCCTTTCTTCTTCCCTCACACCCGAGTTCCCTTCTCTGCCTTTGGCTCCTCAGCTGTCCTGCTGAGGAGGCAAACCACCCTGAGGGTGGTTGAATCCTCTTGCTCAGCTCAAAGAAATACAACCAAAGCCAGATACTCTAACTGTGAACTCGCCATTTACACAGTTTGCCCGTTTTCATGAAAGCTCTTTCTTGTCAAAAGTCTGTTCTATAACTTTATAAGGAAAAACAAAATTTTAAAAAAATGCAAAACATATTTGAATACTTAAAGTCAGACTCAACGTGATGACATAAATGATAATACTAATAACTACAATAATGACAGTGCATTTGCTTCTCTGTTTAATACCTGAGGAAACTGCATCTTAGAGCCATTTAGTAAATTGTTCTCATTTATGCATTTATACAAGAGCCGCACAACAATTTTATTCCATCAATAACAGTAATCCTGTGTCCTTTCTTCTACTAAGAAGGCTAGAGGCTGGTGGCAGCTTTCCCAGGTTCTAAGAGGTCTGGCATATCTGTCCCCCAGCTAACTAGAGCACAGATATCTGGGGGGAAATCTTTCTGTGAAAAATCATAGACATATCTTACTATATGAAATACATATCACAGCTTTAAATATTATAGAAAATGCTCTTAAATATATTTTCAAAATAAAAGGAAATTAAAGTTCTTACATCTTAGTGTATCAGTCTTTTATTATGGAACTATTAATTACAGTGGCTTTTGTCTATAGTTAGAATTAATACTTTCTCTTTCATAAAATTCACCAATGATTCCTAAGGAGAAAAATAATATTATTATATCCATAGATGCTGAAAAATATTTTAAAATACAGTATTATTGATTTTAAAACAGTCAAATAGACATAAACATTTACTTGTATTATTATTTATTTTTGTATTATATATTTTTCCATACAAACAACGGTAAGCCTACTTTGTCCACCCAAGTATATTGCACTCATTATTTTATAGAATGTTTCTGACCTTGTACTTGCCTGTTTCTTAGATTTGTTTCAAGCTGTGCCTCTTTGATTAGGAAAGCAACACTCTGTTTTCATCATTGCATTGCATCAGGGGGCCCATGATTGTGATTTGGTTCCTTGCTGGTTATGGCGACTGATCATTTATCAGACTTCTAATTGATTTATCAGCCAATAAATACTTGGTGTGAAACTGCATCCAAACTATATAAATATCTTATAACTTAAAAACTTTCAATGTATTCAATTTAACATATTCAAATTGACCCTTGGTCTCCTATATTTAAATTTTTATTATAATTTATTTCTGCAAAGATTTATTTTTTTATCTCAAATGGTTCACATTTGTCCAGGGAAAGTTCATTCATGTTGGCCTCTATGTCCTTTTAACATGTTCCCTTCCTTCTTTGAGAACTTCTCTAACACAAGATGATCCGGCTCATCTTGTTATTTTTCTGTCTAAGCCCTGGGGCCAGCCATTTCTTCAAGGAGCCATATTTTCTTTTTAGTAGGATATAACATTTTCCTGGCCATGTTCTCTGAGCAGACAGAAAGACACCAGGCACATGCTCACCTTAGGGACTTTGAACTTGTGTTCTTTGCACTTGGTTGCTCTTTTTGTCTGGAATATTATTTCACCATCCATTTGCCTAACTAACCACCTCGCTTCTTTTCTATCAGTAGTCAAATGTCTCCTTGTCAACACACCTAATGTAATCAACCATTTTAACATTTCAATCTTCACATAAACACTTTGCCATTGGTGCTTTTCATCCAACTTCCCTTGCTCACCTATCTCAGGAATAAAATAAATGGATTAACAAGATAGGACCATAGACATGGAAGCATGAAACAGACTGTGGGAAGGTGGGAAGGAACCGGAAGAGATTAACCAAAGAATATATAAGCATATGTGCATAGCCCATGGACACAGACAATAGGCAGTGAAGATCTAGGGGGGAGGGGATGAGGGCAAAAGGGAGAGGGAGTGGGGAACACCTGTAATACTCTCTTTAATATAAAAATAAAATACATTTAAAAATATTTTCAATGGCATCCTTCTCATTATAACACAGTATCTAATTCACTGGTGCTTTGTATTTTATGTTTTTGAATGGAACATACAAGTTGAAAATCCATACTTTGTAATGAAGTAGATAACTTCCTACATCATCTCACCACTGCCTAGACTCCAGGCAGTTTTTCACTACCTCCACCTCTTCTTACTTCTGGCAATACAAAATAATCGGTAATTTTCCAAACTTAACACCACCACATGGTGTTTTCATCTTATTTATCTTTCCAAGTTTGCTACATGCTTCTCAGTCTTCTTCCAAATAGGTTAATGAACACAAATTAATCTACATAAATTAAACATTTGTTTGCAACAATTAATTAATCTGTGCAAATTCTGAATCATGGTTGTTCATCCATTCTTGTGCATCAAATGTTATTTTCTAGTTGCTTCAATGTCTATTGCTTTATTAAAATGTTAATTATTCATAAAGTAATCTCATTATTTTTGTAATTTAGATTAGATTTTTTAGTAGGAATTAGCACCAGGAACAAATTTAGATCAACAGTCAGTTTTAATTCAATCTTATTTTTACTTGTTAAATTTATTGAAGAAAATTATAATCATTTGAAATCTTTAACCAGTTTGTTTTTTAAGTTTTTACTTCCATAACTACATGTGTTATGGATATGGGTAACCCTGTAAGTGAATATATTTTGTATCAAATGGTTATGGATGTTTCCTTGCCTAATAACTGAGTTGTTTTTTTTATTATAAAAATAATCAGTGCAAGAAATGTACCCTTGCATATTAAATTAATGATATTCCCATGATGTATAGTAAAAAAATTAAGGAATTTATTTTAAGATTCCTTAATCAAAGATATAGTTCAGTTATGCACTCATCACATGATTATTTAGTTTCTTCTATGCGGCAGACATGGTTCCAGAGACTGGTGATACATAGAAAATAAACAAGTCTGGCCTTCATGTTACTGACAGTGCATCTACCTAATAAAAGAGTAACATGCTAATTGACCATATCTTCATGACACCCACCAGCCAATCAGGAGTGAGTATGCAAATTAACACAATAAAGATGGTGGGTTAATTTGCATATGCAGGCGCCAAGTGGCAGGGGACAGGGCGGGACGCCATGGTGACGACGCAGGCAATCCGCACCACCCCAGCTGCGAGGGGGCCTATTGGCAGTGTGGGAAGGCAGAAAGGTGGCTCTGGCCAGAGCGAAGGTGGTGCCGGCAGCTAGGGGAATGAAGGCCCATTCTTGCACAAATCTTCATTCGTGCATCGGGCCACTAGTTCTAGAATATTGAGGATAAAAGTCATATGTTTATGAGCTAAAAAAAATTAGCAAGGTAATGCAGAGGTGCTTCAAAGGTATCAGAACAGGTTATGTAGAAGAGGTTTGTAAGAGGGATTAAAGATAGTCCCACCCATGCTTTTGATGCTCTGTCAATACAATTTGGTTTTAGTTTTCCTCCTCTAAAATGATACACGCAACTGGGTAGAAAGATACATGTCTCGTTATACTCTTGGATTCATCCTCACAACTTTCTCATCAAGCTTAGTTTGGATAGAAGAAGTAGGGAATCATTTTCCATTTATAGTCTGTTGTTCTTAACCCCAAGAGAGCCCACCTAGTTTATGAAAATAAAACTGCTCTTTTCCCCCCATATGATTGCATGGATATTTTATATTGCCACCTAAAACCATTCAGAAGTGGATACAGTTCCCATTACATCACAGTTGTTGCTTATAATTTATGAATCAGACAGGAATTTGTTTGGTTCCCCTAAGCTTCACTGAACCTGTAGGCTGGAGAATAAAACTTATTCTGACTGGAAAGCTGAATAAACACATTTCACAGTTTTAACGGGAAACATTTATCAAATCCATTGAGTTCAAATAGTGAGACAATTCAGTGGAATAATAATCTGTTTCCTTCGTTTAATGTTAAATGTGTCAATAACATTTTAGGCTATGGGTTAGGCTACCGACTCTAGATTACACAGAACAAAGTGTGATTATTCATTGATTCTAAGAGGTTTACATTTGTTTAAATCTGTGCTGTTTGTTTAGTAGGGTTTGTGTTTCTCATCTCCATTCAATTTATTTGGCTGATTTGATTTTGGTATATCTTCTTGAATATGGTAGTTTATATTTTGACCAAGCAGGTCAAAGAAATAACTTGGAAGATTATAATTTAGGAAAAATATATAAGCACTTGATGTTGCTGAGTTAAAATAAAATAGTATGTTTTCAGGGAATGTTTTTGTCTTTAAAACTGTCTTAAACTTCTTAATTTACAGATCTTAAAACTTGTACCATTGAAATAAAACTTACACTATCTGGTAAAATAGTGTTAAAAATATTGCAATTAGATTTCAATCAACTCTTTAAAATGTAGGCAGTCCATGAAAGGTAAGTCAGAATTCTTATTCCAGTGTCCTTGAAACATTAGTTTCTTTGAGATGAATAAAATGCAATGACTATTTTCTGATAAGGCAAAAACACATGCTAGCATATGAGGAAGTTTTAGAGTATTCATTGTTTCACTTTATTTTTAATCTTTGTATTCTGTTCATAGTGAGTTAATTTGGACACAGGTTAAAGTGAGTTAATTTGAAGATAGGATAAAGTGAGCTAATTTGAAGATAGGATAAAGTGAGCTAATCTGACACAGAGTAAAATGAGTTAATTTGAATACAGGAAAAGTTTGTTGTGGTGAATTCATTAACATATTCAGAAACTCCTAAAAGTTCAGCTCAGATTTATATTATATTGAATATCATTAATAGTACACTTTAGGAACAGCAATATGATATTTGCCACTATACAGATCCAGTAGTATTTAAAAGAAAGAAGAACAAGGATTGTGTAAATTTAGGCCAAGTTGAAAAAAACAGCATTAAGAAATGGACATGGAAGTAGCTCTAAGTTAGACACCAGAATATTAGTGAACACATGATTGAGAGTATGGAAAACATATCAACATGTGACATTAGTATGTTCATATTAATCACAAAGTACTTCCTATATGCTAAGTACTTGCCTAGAAACTGTCACACTTGGGTGAGATGCACAGATAGGCTAGGTATCCAGAAACTGACATTTTATTAGAGAGTTTTCTCATCCCAGGAGAAGTTTATAACCAACGTGCGTGTCAAAATCTGACCAGAGCAAACATCATGGCAAATATAAAGTTAGATACTCTTAAACAAATTCTCATATAGTATCTCACATTTTAAAAATGAAAATAAAATGGAATAAACAAATGAAAAAAAATGTTTTTCCCTTAATATGTTTATTATATTAATACACTTTCTTTTCATTTACTTCGGAGTCCTAATTCATAATTTTATTCCTCTTTCTTCATCTTCCTGAAATCAAATTAGCAGCTTCTATTGATTCTGTGTGTTTACTATCATTCATTATATTCTGTTTAGCTTCTTCAGTTAAATGCAACTGTAGACTCCCTGCTTCCAGTCTTGACCATTCTAGTTCATTCTAAAAATTGAATCCAGATTCCAGACACACAAACCCACTCTGAAAAGACAAATCATAAACGGGGTAAAATTTGGCTAAAGACAAATATGAAAAAGTATGTGCACCCAGAGTATATATGGCTCACTAAAAACTTAATAAGAAAAGAAACAGCCCAATAAAACATGCAAATGGTGTGGAGACACTTCACCAGAGAGATATATGGAGGACATATAATTAACAATGTTTAATATCCAAACTAAATGTGGAAGAAAAAAAATAACAAACTGGGTTGCTCAATATCATTAGTCATTAGGAAAATGCAAATTCAAATGACAATAAAATACCTCTACAAACGTAAGAATATCTCTAATCAAAGACATCCACATAATAGCAATGCAAGTAAACTCAATGATTACAGGCTTGAATGCAAAAATGACTCAACAACTTTGGAAAATATTTTGGCAATTGCTAGTAAAGGTGAACATATAATTAACATATGACCCAGCAATCCCAATTTTTGATGTCCAATTAAGAGACATGAAAACTTACATTCATACATGTGTTTATAGTTATATTTATTATATCACAAAAACTAGAAATAAGCTCATAAAACTGAACACTAAAAAGTGATTATTGCTATATGTTCATTATATATCAATAAACTTGACTTAATAGGATTATTTCCTTATTTTATTTATTTATTTATTTTTCTGTTTTTGAGTGAAAGAGAGAGGATGGGAGAGGGAGAGAAACATTGATCGGTTGCCTCCTGCACTGAGCCTGACATGCCTCCTGCACTGAGCCTGACAAGGGATTGAACCTGCAACCCGGTATATGTACCCTGGCCAGCAATAGACCCAGTTACCTTTCATTTATTTTTATTGCTGAATAATATTCCATTATGTGTTTGTGTGTATCATACAACTGACCCACATTGGGCAGGGCTATTTTACTATTTAAAATTCTCAATCAATTGCTATTACCCAAAGAATGAAAGCCACATTCTACATCATAACACGTCTCTTATCTCATAATTTTCTCTGATTCTTTCCCCATTTATTAATAAAATCAAATTCCCATTCTGTTAAACTGAAATAGCCAATTTACACAGTAAACATTCAATTTTTACATGAACCACATATTATATAAGTATGTGCTACTACTGTGATGCATAGAACTACAATGTGTTGTTTTTTTTCTGTAATTGAAATCAACTTGCCCCTGAACTCTTATTTCAAATCAATAGAGGAAAATATATCATCTCTCTAAAGAAACTCTGTGCCATTCAAGTTAAAGCAGTCTCTTAAGGTTAATTTCTCAATCAGTGTTGCATTTAAGATTAGTTAATTCAAAATTCAAACTTAATCTCAGGGACATTGTCCCATCTTAACGATCTTTCTTTTTATCCCCCTGAGCTGGAAAGAAAATATTTATCCCTCTGAGCTGGAAGGAAAATATTTAGCATTAGAAGGGGTGTAGAGTCCTGAATTGTCATCAAGGCTAGTTGTGGCATCTCTAATGTATCTTGATCTGTCTCGCCTTTGGTTCGTCTTCTGACCAGCATCTACTATGGCTTGCTGTGTCTGTCCCTTGAGAATGGCCATATATTGTTGTTGTCCTGACAATGGTATTTGCTGTGGCATTCAGCTATAAGGTCCACATACCTTGTGTTGTTCTTGTCCAGACCACAGGCATTTTCTGGATAATTCAATGATGTATCTATGTCTCCCATTGTATCATGGCTTATAAAAATGACCATGAAAAATCTGAGAATTAAATTTTGCTATTTGATTGAGCCCTTAAAAAACACAGAATGTATTTTAACTTTCAACTGCCTGGATTTTAGAATCTAAAAACCTAGTTATTAAAAGTTCCTTTTGAATTGGGCTTCACTAACCTCTTTTAGAATTTCAAAGCTAAAAAACAAAACAAAAACAAAAACTCCCTTTTATTCTAATCCTAAAATTCTAATCTTTCCCAGTAAAATAATTGCCTCTGGATTTACAAAAACAAACAAACAACAACCATGAAACACAAATAAGAAAAAAGTAAGCAATTATTTTGCAATGTATTTTGCAACATTTGTCTTATAGATGGTCCACTCCTTCCCTGAACAGTTTCCACTCATCTCAAAGGATGTGTTATTTGTAAGAATATTCTGATCTCCAAAGACTGTCCATTGCTGCTTCCACAGGTTTCCCTTGTATATTATATTCTCCATGTCTGTAATTATCACATTTATTAAAAACACTTTTTAATTACACTTTCAAGTATGATTTAGTTTTGAATTTATAAGGTATTTAGATGTGTTTTTATTTTTTATTATTTAAAATTATACTTTGAAGAAATATTCCCATCTCTTTGTCCCTTTCCTTTTTGTCAGTCATCTAATTGTTCTCTATATCCATGGGTATATTTCTATTTTGTTTTATTTATTCATTTATTTGGTGTGTTTTTTATAGATTCCATCTATGTATAAGTGAAAACATACAATGTTTGTCTCTCTCTGACTTATTTTACTTAGCAAACTTCCTTGAGGTCCATCCATGCTGTTGCAAATGGCAAGATTTCATTCATTTTTATTGCTGAATAATATTCCATTGTGTGTTTGTGTGTATCATTCAATGTTTCTTTTCTAATTCATTTAATTGCACTGAATTAAGAGACCATAGTCTGACAATACTGATGAGTTGATGTTGTGATGAGATGTGTTGAAATTTGCTTGATGGCTAATATATGTGATGAATATATGGAATATCTAAAAAATTATTACATAGATATATAATCTTTGCATATTGGGAACAGTGTTCTGTACATTGCTGAGGAGTAATATGCAAAACATTTGAAAACCAATGCTGTGTTGATTCAACCAATAGAAATGTATGTTTAATCAATCAGAGCAGCTGGGGGCACATACAGCTCTGTATACAGTTAGTAGATAAAGCTTATTATGTTGCTCAAGTCTTAGATATCATCAATGTATTTTTGCATGTTTAGCATATAATTATAATTGAAGAATTAGTGTAAAAAACTCAGTATGATGTTGAATTTTACAACTCAAAATGTTTAGATCAACTTTTTCTCTATATGTTGTGAAACTTTTTTAAATTTCATGCATATTTGAAATAATTATATTGTCCTCAAGAATGAGATATTTTAGTATGATTTTGCTCTGCTTTATCCTAAATAATGTTGTGTCCTTAAGTCTATTTTTTTCTGGAACTTACTGCTTATATATTTTATACCTCTTTGCAGGATTTATGGGGGTATTACTCATTGGTTATTCCGATGGATAAAAATTTTGTCAGAGATGTACTTAAATTATAGATAGCTAATACTTTATCATCAGTCCTACTATTCAGTTATTTTTATTCATAACATTCTTCCCCATTGCTTTTTAATTTTTCTTAGTTATTACACTATTTGAAAAAACATGAAGATACCTTTTAAATTGAGTTTATTAGGGTAGCATTGATTAATAAGATTATATAGGTTCAAGTGAACATTTCTATGATACATGATCTGTATATTGCATGTGTGTCCACCACCCCAATTTTTTAATAATGTGTTAGAGATTTCTTTTTTATTATGGTTTCTAATGGATACTAGTTTGTGTAGGGAAAAATGTATAAAATTTGCATGACTATTTTATTGATTATATTATATTTTTCTCCTATATAATAAAGAGGTAATATGCAAATTGACCATCATGCCCTCACAAATGGCTGCCTACAACCAGGCTGGCAGGGGGGTTAGTGAGGGATGACCAAATGACTGAACAAGCAGGCTGCATGGGTGACCAGGACAGCGGGGGGTCCATGAGGGGCAACCAGGCTGGCAGGGGGGGCAGTTGAGGGCAACCAGGCCAGCAGGGTGGCAGTTGGGGGCAATTGGGGGAGACCAGGCCGGTGGTGGGGGGGGGGAAGTTAGGAGCAACCAGGCAGGCAGGTGAGTGATTAGGAGCCAGCGGTCCAGGATTGTGAGAGGGATGTCCAACTGCCGGTTTAGGCCCAGCAGTCAGACATTCCCTGAGGGCCTAAACTGGCAGTCGGACATCCCCTGAGGGGTCCCGGAATTAAGAGGGTGCAGGCTGGGCTGAGGGGACCCCCCCATGCACGAATTTCATGCACCAGGCCTCTAGTTTAATATAATGATGCCACTATATATTTTTATAAATAATCACTTTTTCTTTTAAAAATTTTTACATTAAATGTAGACCATGATAGAGGGCAGTATTATTATTTTTTTTTGCTTTCACTATCTTTTTCAAAAACCTTTAACATTAAAAATATTTATCTACTATGTCCCGAATAGTACACAAATAACTTAAACACAAAATTTGCCAGTATTAGCAAGCATTTGAAGACATTTCATAGGTGCACATTCATTGATGCATTTAACACTGATAACATGCTTGATAACTGTGTAGGTAATTATTTTATGTGCTGTAAATTGTTCAAGCAATTGAGGCCCAAAGGAATTGAAAGTCAGACACAGTTATTTAAAAGACATTTGTTTGTGTGTGTTGACCTGTAAGTATTGGGCACAATAGGATCCAACTAAATCAAATGAACAGGTTCCTCGGGTGAGTCAGCTTGGTCACCTAAAGAAAAAAGTGAAAACAAATTGAGTGTTTTATGTCAACAGGGTCTATCAACCAGGGTTACAAACATGCATGCCTAAGACACCTCAAGGTTATAAAACAAATTCCTAAAAGTTCAGGTTTATTGCTTCACACTGAGGCACTGTAAAACCTTCTGAATCCCATAGGGAAGCTTTTATTTCAAAATCAATGTTGGAGTTGTTTGAAGAGAAAAGAACTCTGTTTGAACCAATGCTCAAGCAGTTAGGAAGAATCACAGGTATTTGAAATAAAATTCTAAGCAGCTTTTCAAAGTTTGAAGAATGAGTATAACAGCTACCTTTTACATGACATCCACTGAGTAAATATTGAGTTTATCTATATATCTATACTAATAAAAGGGTTATATGCTAATTAGACTGGGAGACCTTCTGGATGTCCTTCCGGATAAAGCCATGGTGGTGGGGCCGAGGCAGAGGTGGTTAGGGGTGATCAGGCCAGGAGGGGAGGGAAGTTGGGGGTGAGCAGGCCAGCAGTGGAGGGCAGTTGGGGGCGATCAGGCCAGCAAGGGGAGCAGTTGGGGGCAAGCAGGCTGGTGGGAGGGAAGTTGGGGGCAATCAGGCCAGCAGAGGGGGGGGGGGCAAGCAGGCTGGCAGGGGTGACAGTTGGGGGCGAGAAGGCGGCAGGCAGAGAGGTTAGGGGAGATCAGGCAGGCGGCAGGCAGATGAGTGGTTAGGAGCCAGTGGTCTCGGATTGCGAGAGGGATGTCCAACTGCTGTTTTGGAATAGGGCCTAAAACGGCAGTCGGACATTCCCCGAGGGTCCCAGATTGAAGAGGGTGCAGGCCGGGCTGAGGGACACCCCTCACCCCATGCACAAATTTCATGCACTGAGCCACTAGTAATTTTCTATGTATATAAAAGCCTAAGTGACTGTCCAACCAGCCTACTGGCCGACTGGTAGCTATGATGTGCACTGACCACCAGGGGGCAGATGCTCAATGCAGGCGCTGCTGAACTGCGGTGACTTTGCAGCTGCGGTTCTTGAGTGAGGCACATGGAACCAGAGAGGAGGAAGCCCAATTTTGGGGTGTGTCACCCAAGAACTGCCCTCTTGCAATCTGGGACCCCTTGGGGGATATCAGAGAGCTGATTTTGGCCTGATCCCCACAGGCCAGGCCGAGGGACCCCATCTGTGCATGATTTCATGCACAGGGCCTCTAGTATGGATATAAGATCTTTAGTTAATCTCTTCCTACCCTCTTCCCTCCCCCTTCCCTCTGAGATTCATCACTCTGTTCCATGTTTCCATGTCTGTGGGTTGAGCGTCTGTCCCCTGGTGGTCATTGCGCATCATAGCTACCGGTTGGCAGGTTGCTTAGGATTTTATATATATAGATAAGCTAACATTTTCCCACAGCCTGTGATGGCCAATTTAATTTGCTCACCTATCTCCTGCACCTGATGATGAAATCATTGCTGTGAATCCTGCTGTAGCATTACAGGTTCAGAATCATTCTGCCTTTATTGGTCTACTCTGAATGCTGATGTGGGATTTTTTTGAACCCAAGATGGAGGAATAGTTCATCTTAACTTTATTTTCTCCTCCTTTATACACTTACTTGAAAATATTCACTGAAATATTGATTATTTTAAAATAATCTGTCCCACCTATATAGATATTAAATAGATTAACAATAATATAAGCAGTTATGTAAATGCATCTGTGTTTTGTTTGAGTTTTGGCTTGCACAACAGAAATGTATCATCTCACAATTCTGGAGGCCAGTGAAACGTGGGGTTTGGGGTGCAGACTTCTTCTCATGGGTTTTTGTCCGAAGAAGATGAAGAATTAATCTGTGGACTAACAGATTTATTTAATAAAAAATATGGATGTTTATTGGAAGCATATACAAACTCCATGTGAGCATGGGTGTCCCCGAAATGGACCCCCTTGCTTTCCTCACTGGTCATTCTATTACACAGTATCAGCTTCAAAGCTCAAAGTCCTCATGGTGGCCCCCTCTTATCTCCCCTTATCTTGCAACATTTCTTTATCCTCTGCGTAAATATGTTTCCTTCCTCCCAATATCCGTTGACTTTTATTTATCCTCTGTGAATGTATGCCTTCCTCCCCCCTATTATCCTGTGGCATTTCTCTGTCCTTTGTACAAGTAAGATAAGCATTTTGGCATTTTGGAGTTATTTATGCCATTTACATATGCATCCCTCTCCCATGTACCCTCTTTATCCCCTAACCCTGCCTGTTTTGTCTCTAAAATTCCTTTTCCCAGGAGTTTGAGATAAAAGGTGTCAGCAGGGCTGTGAGGAAAGGATTTGTCCCAGGCCTATCTCCTTGGGTTGTAGATGGCCATCTTCTGCATTTGTCTCTTCACATTGTCTTCCATCTGTATGTGTCTCTTGAGTCCAAATGTCATTCTGCCTTGCAATGTGTTTTTCTCTGTTTCTGTGGTCCAAGGGGGGTGTTCCAGGATTGTCACTATGGTGTCTTGTGTATGGATATTGCTAGTTGGTCTTGTGAAGGGGCATTGAGGTCAGGAACAACCTATGTTGCCATATTGATGACATCACTCAACAGTTGAAAAATAGCACATTGCCTGTGTTCCTGCCCCATGACATTTCTCCTTGCTTCCCTTTATGGTATACTAGTAAACACATGTGGATGTGAGACTGAAGAATACAATGTTCAGATTCTCCTTGACTTAGTGTGAGTACAAATGATAAAACCGGAATACCTTTTGATATTTTTTTCTGAAAAATTATTAAAGACTAGAGGCCCGGTGCACAAATTCATGCACAGGTGAGGTCCGGCCGGCCTGCCCCAGTAGGGCCGATCGGGCCGGGCTGGCCGGGAGGAGGGAATGGTGGAGGTTGGCCAGCCAGGGGGAAGGGTTACAGGCAGTTGGCAGGTTGGCCCTGCCCCCAATCAGAATAGGGCGGACCGATTGGTAGCAGGGCCAGCTGTGTGGAGGGGCTATGGGCAGTTAGCATGCTGTCCTTGCCCCCAATTGGGGTGAAGGTTTGATCGGCGGTGTGGCCAGGTGGGGAGAGGGGCTGTGGGTGGTTGGCTGGTCGGCCCCGCCCCCTGGTCAAACTCTAGGTCAAACTCCCAGTTGAGGGGACAATTTGCATATCAGCCTTTTATTATATAGCATAGGCAGTAAACGTGAAATTGAAATGATCTTTTACAATATGGAGGAGGCTTTTGTTTTTCAATGAGTCCATATATGCCTGGATGATTATTACTTACTGCTAGGATGAACTTTTTCTAGTTTTCTTCATTATAGATGTAAATGATGAGAAAATGTGTTTAAATGAAGAGATACAAACAAAAAGAGCTTTGTAATAGCATTATTTCTCAGTTCTTTAAAAGCTTTTTAAATTATATTCCAAATAACATGATAGTTTCAAATAAAACCTATTTTTAATGTTATATCAGCTGACAACTTGATTACTTCATCCTTCAGTTTTATTGATAGCAAGGAATTGGAAATGACCTAACTTTCAAAAAGATTTGTAACTTAGTCATGTAAATCAATCACATACTAAGTTTCTAGCAATTATACCTAAAGGCTTTACTAAGATTTTTCAAAAAACATTACTTACTCCTTTTAATTCATTCTCTACTTAAAGGCAATCTGTTTAACCTGATATACTAAAATTTATTAGGGTAAAATAAAAATAATTAATTTCAGTGTGATATATCTATAATAATAAAAGCATAATATGCTAATTAGACCAGACAGCCAAAAGAACTTCTGGATGTCATTCTGGATGTCCTTCCGGACAATCTTCTGGACGAAGCTGCAGTGGCGGGGGCTAAGGCAGAGGTGGCTGCAGTGGTGGGCGGGGGCCGAGGCAGAGACCGTTAGGGGTGATCAGGCAGGCAGGCAAGCAGTTAGGGACAATCAGGCAAACAGGCAAGTGGTTAGAGGTGATATGGTAGGCATGCAGAGTGGTTAGGGGTGATCAGGCAGGCAGCCAGAGTGGTTTGGGATGATCAGTCAGGCAGGCAGAGTGGTTATGGGTGATCAGGCAGGCAGGCAAGCAGTTAGGAGAAATCAGGTAGGCAGGCAGAGTGGTTAGGGGTGATCAGGCAAGCAGGCAGAGGCTGTTAGGGGCAATCAGGCAGGCAGGCGAAGGGTTAGGGGTGATCAGGCAGGCAGGCAGGCAGGTAGGTGAACGGTTAGGAGCCAGTGGTCCCAGATTGCAAGAGGGATGTCCGACTGCCAGTTTAGGCCCGATCCTGCAGGGATCCCTGAGGGATCAGGCCTAAATTGGCAGTCAGACATCCCCTGAGGGGTCCAGGTTTGGGAGAGGCTACAGGCCAGGCTGAGGGCCTCCCCCTCCCCATGCCTGAATTTTGTGCACTGGGCCTTTAGTATTTAATAATGCTATTATTTTATCTCATGTTCTAAATATATTTGAGTGAAAATCATGGCCATAGTTTAACTCATTTGTTTATAGGAAAAGTTGGAAATGTATCATAATTGGCAAAGTCAATCCTTATACTAGTAAAATCAACCACATGAGGTTATGTTACTTCTGTGAGAAGGTAACATAAACATGTTAATAAGCTTCCCCTTGGCAATCATTGAACTAAATTCCAGCTCAAAGATAGGTAGATCCCTAGCATGATTTTGTGGTCTGGATAAAATAAAGGTCTATACCATCAGCATTTCTTAAATAGTCATTCTCAATCTACCTCTCCACCTGGGGATTGGGCCTAAACTGTCAGTCAGACATCCCTCTCACAATCCGGGACCACTGGTTCCTAACTGCTCACCTGCCTGCCTGCCTGATCGCCCCTAACTGCCCACCCTGCTGGCCTGGTCACCCACAACTGCTCCCCCTGCCAGCCTAGTCACCCCAACTGCCCCCCCCCCCGCCAGCCTGGTCGCCCCCAACTGCCCCCGCCTGCCAGCCTGGTTGCCCCTAACTGCCCCCCCCCACCAGCCTGGTCACCCCAAACTTCCCCCCTGCCAGTCTGGTCACCCTCAATTGCCCCCACCTGCTGGACTGGTCGCTCCTCACTGCCCGCCCCTGCTCCGGCCTGGTTGCCCAACACAGCCTGCTGCCCAGTCATTTGGTCACCCCTCACTAAATCCCCTGCCAGCCTGGTTATCCCACACAACCTGCTGCTCGGTCGTTTGGTCGCCCCTCACTGACCCCCCTGCCGGCCTAGTCACCCCCTACAACTTGTTCGGTCATCCGTTCGGTTGCGATGGTCACTTAGGCTTTTATATATATATAGATGATGTTGAATTATCTGTTTATTAATACATTGTCTCTCCATATTTTTAAGACATTATTCATGTTTTACATTTATATTATTTTTTTCCATGAAGGATTACCCTAGTTTTCAGCATTAGGACTAAGTACCAGACATTTCTATTCCTATTTTAAATGATACTTGTTTATAAATACATATTAAATGTGAAATTATGTGCACAGCACCTACTTTACATCTCAGCAAACGTAGAAGATAAATTTTCAAATTTTTTATTTTATAATTGTACAAATTTTCAGAGAAGTTAAGCAACTGTTTAATGTTAACTGAAAGGGTAGAGACTAGTTTTGAATGTAGGACTAATTTCCTTGACTATATCTTTTTTTTTTTTTTTTTTCTGGGGAAACTTAAATAGATATATGCAGGGATGCCAAATGTGAGCAAGTTACAATACAGTGTAAATAGTATCTAATGCATGCTTATCTATAATAATCTATAATAATAAAAGCATAATAAGCTAATTAGACCAGATGTCCTTCAGGATGACCTTCTGGATGAAGCCAGGGCTGCAAGGGAAGCCTTGTTCCCAGGTGCCAAACGGAAGCTGGTGCCAGCAGCCAGGTGAAGGAAGGCCTACTCTTACATGAATTTCATGCATCAGGCCTCTAATAAAAGTATAATTAGCCCTGGCTGGTATGGCTCAGTTGGTTGAGCATTGTCCCATGCATCAAGATGTCACTGGGTTGGGGGCTTGATCCTCAGCAGGGGGCATGCAGGAGGCAGCCATCAATGTTTCTCCCTCACCCTTCCTCTCTCCCTAACATCAATAAAAACATATTTTTTAAAAGTACAATTAAAACCCAGATGAGATAATTAATAGATTTTTTTTCTTGCTTACATTATAAAATATATATTAACTATTTTGATATGTAGTTAAAGGTTATATAAATTCAATTTATATAAGTACTAGAGGCCCGGTGCACGAAATTCATGCACGGGGGGGGGGGGGGTTCCCTCAGCCCAGCCCTTGAGGGATGTCTGACTGCCTGTTTAGGCCCGATTCCACTGGGCCTAAACGGGCAGTCAGACATCCCTCTCCAGGACTGCTGGCTCCCAACTTCTCGCCTGCCTGTCTTCCTGATTGCCACTAACTGCTTCTGCCTGCCAGCCTGATCACCCCCTAAACACTTAATAGTAACTTTATTTTCCTTTGCAATGTATTGATTATATTTTTAAAATCATCGATTTTTTGCCTTCTTTTGGTTGAGCCATAATATTTCTTCTCTTGATGTCACAGTACGTTATAACCAATTTCCTTCTCCAAAAGGAAGAACAGGGTCATTTGTCTGGCCAGCTTAGTTTTCATCTTTTTTTGTTGTTGTTGTTAAAGGAATATCTCAGATACCAATCCATTTTTTCACCAAAGCAATGCTCAAAAGAAAAATTTTTATTGGAATATTTTACACACTTTCAATCTGTTCAAGAATTCATTGCTAACAAAGGAAAAACATAACTGTAAAAATCGTTCTATAAACTCTATCACCCTCTCTTCCAAACTAAAACAAATA
This sequence comes from Eptesicus fuscus, assembly GCF_027574615.1. Classification (NCBI taxonomy): domain Eukaryota; kingdom Metazoa; phylum Chordata; class Mammalia; order Chiroptera; family Vespertilionidae; genus Eptesicus; species Eptesicus fuscus. Next base: position 50,099,461 of record NC_072486.1, read on the forward strand.
AGTAAACACCATTGTATTGGTCTTTTATACTTTTTAAAATCTTGTTTAAACTTTATAAGACTTCAGTTTAATTTCCCCTCCGTCCTTATGCTTTCATAAACCCAAAGCTTTATTTTTCCCCAGAAAATTCTGTATTTGATAATAGAATGGTATTTTGCATTTTTTTTTTGTTTTTTGCTTTGTGTGTTTTTTTCATAGAGCAATGACATTTCTCCTTGGGGTAATATGAATTGTTTTCTTTATATTTTTGGTGTGAGGGGTGAATGGATGGGTTAGAAATGGATTACTAATAAAAAATAGAGTGAGCATGAAACGTCTGTGTTTGGAAATGTATTTCTGTGGAATATGGAATGTGTGCCTTGGAACAGTTAAGTTACTCATGATCTTCATCTGTTCTTTGCTTAAGGTTACACTGTTATAAAAGTGTCTGCCCTTTGTTGTGGGCACATTTCTATTAAGGCATATAAGGAATAGAATTGTGAGAAATATTCACAACAAATCTACAATAATGGTAATATAATATTGAATAAAGTTTGTCATAGAAGCAACTTTTACAATGTTTTTTATCTTCTTAGATGTTTTTCCTGATATTAATATAGTTCATCAAAAGTTCACACTGCAATGGTGATTTTTATGAAGCCACCTTTCCTCAGCCTATTTTCAAACTACCTAGATATTGTTGAAATTCATATTGCTATTGACCTGTAGATTGTATTATTTAAGTAAGGTTACTGATCCTTTTTAAAAAATATATTTTTTTATTGATTTCAGAAAGGAAGGGAGAAAGAGATAGAAACATCAGTGATGAGAGAGAATCATTGATCAGCTGTCTCCTGCACAACCCCTACAGGGGAACTGATCCTTTTTTAAAAAACAAACACAAGATTAAAGTTGACTTATTTTATATATCACTATGACATTTTTAAGACTCATTATATTATGCTAGGGGCCCAGTGCACAAATTTGTGCACCTTGAAAGGAACTGTGTGCTGAGAGGCTGCAGTAGGCACAGGGGCGGTTCTCGGCCCATCCTCCATGTCTCTTCTCAGCCTCTCATACTGTGGCCCCCCGGTCCCCTGTCTGCCGGCAGCTCTGCTCCCGCCACCACTGCTACGGTGCTGGCAGTGGGTATGAGTGGCATCTGGTGTCTCTGGCACTAGCATCGGGTGCGAGCGGGGCCATTGCCAGCAGCGGGTACAAGAGGCAGCTGCCGGCCCCGATCTCCCCTCAGGAGCAGGGGAAGGTGGAGAAGCGCTGAGGAGTGATTGGAGCCGGCAGCCACCACTTGCACCCGCTGACAGCACTGAGAGATTGGGGCTGGTGCCAGGCGCTGGCAGTGGGTGCGAGCAGGGCCGGTGCCTGTAGCAGGTGCAAGTGCCAGGCGGGACCGCAGTATGGGGGAGCAAAGAATTTTCAGTAACCACCAGAGGCTCGCCCAGATGACAGCAACCACACCCCGCCTTGGTCTGGTGCCCCCGTTCACCTGCTCCACCATCCTGCTGTGGCTGATGCCCGCCATGTTCAGTTGTTCCACGGTTTGGTCTATTTGCATATTAGCCTTTTTTATATAGGATGATTCAAACTATAGATGATATCATAAAACTTTAAAGACATTTTATAGCTAAGAAAATGGAGACTTTTTGGGTGGCAGTTACTGGGTCTCTTGCATTTGTACATATTGTATGAGAGAGGAATCAGCCTTTTATATTCTGGTTCATTTTTTCAAGGATGTTTGTATAGCACAATCTTTGGAAGATAGAGATAGCATTTTTCTTTGGAGAAGACAGGTTTTTGTACTCCCAGTGTAACAGAGATAGTGTCTTTTTTTAAGGCTGAGGTTGGGTAGGCTTTCTTGCAACCCATTATAAAAAATTGGAGTTTCCCCAACTTGTGGTTCTTCAGCTGTGATGAAAACCCATTACAAACGCAGCATCCACCTGGACCACTGTGCATCACAGGGGAAACAATGCAAATGCAGATAGTCAAGTTATTTATCTCTGACCCAGGGGTATCATGCCATTTGCTAGCATCTATGAAACCACTGAGGGCTTAATTTTTAATTTGCATGTCAGGGAAAATCTCAAGTCCATTACAGTTAATAGAAATAGTATTTCTACTTATACCTATTTTATGAAAAATAAAAATAGGTGAAAGTAGAAATACAAGAAATGAATAATAAGTAATACTACTATTCTTACTATTTTACTATAGTTAAGTATTATTTACTTTCATAGAACTATTTTGTCTTAAATATTATATATCCTGATATAATTAGTTTTGGCACTAAAAATACTTAATAGTACAAAAAGTCCTTATTTATTTACTTTAAAATACTGTTTTATCTTTAAATACTGAGTTACTTATAGTTTTAAGGTTAAATGAAATATTATGATTTATTTATAATATTTTCTGATTAACTTTTTAGAAAAAATAAAATAAACATGATAACTTCTAGTAGAGGTTTCCATATATGTTCATATAGTTTTTATTTTTTCATCTACTTTAGCTCATGCTTCAAATTTTATTAAAATACATTTATGACAAAACTTGTTTCAGAAAATCTGTGTAATTTAATAAGAACTCAGCATTAATTTTATGCTTTTTCCATTTAATTGCCATACAATAAACATTTTAATATGCTATTAAAGTGGTTATTAAAAACTATTTAACTGGTGTGCATTCTATCAATTAGATACACAGTAATTTATTTAGCACTTGCTTTTTATTTGAAATTTATCTGTTCTATTTCCCACTATAAAAATAATGTGGTTAGAATTACTTTTGTGCATAAATTTTTATTCACAAATACAGAAAAATGACAAATTTCCCAGGAGAAAAAATTGCTTGCTTAAAATTTGAATATAGTTAAGAACTCTGATTTTTATTATTTAATATTTATTCAGAAATCAGGTGTCAATTGACTTGTAGTGTTAAAAGGATCTCAATAATATGGCAAATAAAAGGTAGAGGTTATAATTGGTTTTATTTGGCTTTTTAGTTTGAGGTTAAATATGAAGAGGATGTTAGTCATTGTTTATGTGTCCATTTCTTCCAATTGTCTGTTTTTTCAGCTGTAATGCTATCCTTGCTCTCTTCATTGTGACACTTTCTCATCTGACTCCATAAATTATTAAAGAGGAAGGGGAATTACATATTGAAGTAAACCCCATTTATTCATCCTTGTAACCATATGTCCCTGAATATTATGTATATTTTGTGTTCAGATGCTTTTACCCGGCATGTCTATGAAAAACATTCATGCTATTGCACGTCAGTATTTTGATACTATTGATAGTTGATTAGTTTAATATATATATATGTGTGTATATATATATATATATATATATACACACACATATATATATAGCACTATTTTAAGTATTAATGACCATAATCACATTAACATTATAATACTAACTAGCAATAATGAATACTTTGAAGTTCATTGTGACAATTGTGTAGTTCCCCCAAAGGTAGTTGTCGTTGGTTTTATAATTCTTCAAATCTGAAACTTGGTTTTACTCTTGAGGCTTCATTTGTCACTGAGCAACAATTTTTCTAATTCATGGTACACAGAATTTCTACTTTTAAATTTCCTTTTCAGGAAATTGTTAATTCAAAATTCTTGGTGAATGTGTCTTCCCAAAGCAGAGGGTGAGCAGGTTCTCATGCAGCCTATTATAAAACAGGCGTTTCCTAAGCTGGAGACTCCTCAACTAAGGGGAAAACCCACTGTCCCTGCAGCCTCCACCAGGGTGTCCTCTTCACCAGGGGAAAATGGAACACATGTGAGTGATAAAGGCCCATGGGTATAATTTGGTAGCATCTATGAGACTATTGAGGGCTTACATGGAATTCTATACTGCTTGTTATAGGCTAAACTAGAGGCCCAGCACACAAAATTCGTGTGCGGGTATGGTCCCTAGGCCTGGCCTGCAATCAGGGCCATCTTCCCCATCTGCCCCCAGCCAGCCCCACCCCCCACCGCCACCCACCCCCAGTTCCCTGTTTGCCATCGGGTAATCGGTGCTTGACAGCCGAGGGAAGGTACCAAGAGGTCAGCTGTTCCTGCCCACTCACTGGCCCTGCCCCTGCCACAGGTGGCCATCAGGCAATTGGAGCCTGCCGGCTGGGGAAAGGAACCAAGAGGTGGTCAGTGTGCCTCATAGTGACTGGTCCAGAGGTCACTCTGATTGTTCTGCCGTTAGGGTCAATTTGCATATTAACCTTTTATTATATAGGAGGATGGAGGCCTGGTGCATGGGTGGGGGCCAGCTGGCCTGCCCTGAAGGGGGCCCCGGATCGGGTTGGGAGTTTCCTGCTGGAGGGCAGAGCTGGCCTGGGCGAGGGGACGCAGGCAGTTTGCAGGCCGGCCATGCCCCCAGCTTTGTCAGGAAGGAGATCTGGAATGATGTTTGGAATGACGTCTGGTCTATCCAGTCTAATTAGCATATTACCCTTTTATTAGTATAGATGTTTGTGCCCCTCTCCCTAAATTCACAAGTTGAAACCTAATCATCAATATGAGGGTATTTACTAGTAGAGGTGAAGCCTTTGGGAGGTGATTAGGAATGAAATTAGTTTCCTTATAGAAGAGACCCCAGAGAGCAACCTTGCCTTCTCTGCTATATGAGGTTATGGAGGGGCGGGGGGAAGGAGGGAAGCTATCTATGGACGTGGGCTCTCACCACACAATGAACCTGCCAGTACCATAATCTTGAACTTACCAGTCTCCAAAACTGTAAGCAACCAATTTCTGATGTTTATAAGCCACCCAGTCTATGGTACTCTGTTACAGCAGAGTAGACTAAGACACCGCTTCATCTGTACTGGCAATGAGCACTCATGCAATTCTAAGTTTCCAATCAGCATAGCCACTTAAAACTGGCAAAGGGCAGGCTTAGCAGATATCCCCTGTAAAAGACAAGCACAGTATGATGCTTTCACACATAGTTCCATGCCAAATACTCATTCAGGTAAAGGCTACTTAATCCTTGAATGGTCTCTCCAGTCACACTCTGCATTTTCTAACTTGACAACTGTTCTCTCCAGTATGGCATCTATGAGCACATGTAGTTTCGAGTTAGAACCTTTTAGTGTTGTTGCTATCTTGCATAATATTTACTTTCCATTGAACACCAGAATCTTAAAAATGTTAGATGTGCATAGCACTTCACCCAAATCACTGCACATTTCCCACGGTCCCCTGAGAGTGGCACTAATTTCTGCAATTCTGCAAGGATGAGATGTGCTTCTGGTTTCTTATATTGTTAGGGTGAGGACATTCCCAGAGCTTCCACTTACGTATTCCTACTATATTGGTCATTTCTCCATGGGTCAGAGAGCCAATATGGAAAATTTGAAAATTATGAAATACATCTATTTCAACTATACATTCAGAAAATAACCACAGGATGGGTCATACCCGCCCCTACTGCAGGTTTAACTTGGACTGACTCCATCTGTCACGAGTCACCAAAAGTACACACTTTGCCCAAGGCTGCAGTAGCATTTGTGGTGTTCTGGAATCAGTGTCATTTCAGAGCCAATGTCTACTAATCTTTGATAAGTCTCAGTATTCCTTTCTCCCCAGTGCACCATCGTTGTAATAAATTGTCTTAAGTCCCTTACGAGGAAGACTTAGAGGAAAATTTATGTTCTATACTGTGACAAAGTTGCAAGCTCTTTCCACAAATGGGCCGAGCTTCCCTTCTATTTTTTAAGACTATTTTTGAACAGTTTTATATTACAGAAAATTATAGACAGATCCTATAGACAAGAACCTATAGCTTCCTTCACCGCCGTTCTTGTTAACATATTGATTAGTGTGGTTCCTTTATTACAGTTAATGAATCAGTATTGGTACATTATTATTAACTAAAGTTTAAAAATACTTTATATTTCCTTAGTTTTTATTGATGCCCCTTTCTGTTCCATGATCTCATCCAAGATAACACATTACATTTAGATGTACATCTTTTAAGTTCTTCTTGGCTATGATAGTTTCTCAGAATTTTCTTGTATTTGATGAACTTCATAGTTTCTGGGAGCAGACATTGTCTATATTATAAGATGCCCTCTATTGGAATTTGTCTGATGTTTTCCATTGATTAGATTGGGGATATAGATTTGGGAGAAAGATCACAGGAAGAGCGCTGTTTCATCATTCATGAAAAAGTTTCATACATCAACATGATTTATTCATGCTGGTAGTGACTTTGATTACCCGATTGAGGTCATGTTTGTTGGGTTTCTTCACTGCAAAGCCCCCTGGCCACTGGGAGCCATAGCGACGTGGGAATGTTCCCGCCCCCAAATACTTGCAGTGGTCTGGGTCTGGGAAACATCCTCCGGACCCAGGCCGCTCAGAGCCTGTAGGCCCGCGCTTAGGTCCTGGGCGGTAGGGGTCCCAGAACGCCCCCTGGCCACTCGGAGCCTAAGGGTGCAGGCGCCAAGGGGCTGGGTCCCGCAAACATCCTCAGGACCCAGGCCAGTCAGAGCCTGTAGGCCCGTGCTTAGGTCCTGAGTGGCAGGGGTCCCAGAACACCCCCTGGCCACTTCGAACCCATAGCTGCAGGCACCAAGGGGCTGGGGACAGGGCGGGGCGGGAACATCCCATGTCACCATAGTGCCCCAAGCCGCTTGCGAATGCTCCAGCACCAAGAGGCAGTTTGGGTCCACGCCCCCAGCCTGGCGCACATGATGGGGGACTGGCTGATGGCCCCTGGGGTGTGTGGAGACCCTGGTGGCCACCGCTGCGTGCGGCCCAGGGGTCCCTGCATGCCCCCCAGCCTGGCGCCCATGGTCAGGGCTCATGCAGGAGGCAACCAATCAAAGTGTTCCTCTCACATTGATGTCTCTCTCTGTCTCTCCCTCTGTCTCTCCCTCTCTCTTCCACACTCTCTAAAAATCAATGGGAACATATCCTTAGGTGAGGATTAAAAAAAAAAAAGAAATGCATATCCTATGAAAGACACATCTTGAAAATGCCTAAAGAAAGTTGTCATTTTTTCTTGGTGAAGGGACTGGAGTCTTGTTGATGAAAACACCTTGGTGGCTGTGGTGACTGGCAGTGACTGCAGCAGCAGGGTGATGGGGCTGGTGCCTTCCCCTGATCAGCCTGGTTGCCTCCCATAAAGGGAGGCCAGACTGCGGCTTAGGCCCGCTCCCCACGGGGAACGGGCCTAAGCCATCAGTAGGACATCCCCTGAGGGCACCCAGTATGTGAGAGGGGGCAGGTTGGGCTGAGGGGACCCCCCCCCCCCAACCCCAGTGCACAAATTTCGTGCACTGAGCCTCTAGTGTGTATGTGTGTGTGTATATATATATATACACACACACATACACACTAGAGGCTCAGTATATATATATATATATATATATGTGTATATATATATATATATATGTGTGTGTGTATGTATGTGTATGTATATATATATATATATATATATATATATATATATATATATGGTCATATATTCAACATTACAGTAACATACAGAACAATTTCATAGCCCTAAAATTTTTGTGGTTCACCTATTCATAACTCTCTAGTTCTCCAGTCCCCTAGTAACCACTTTTTCTATAGGTTTGCCTTTTCTAGAATGTCATATACAGTAGCCTTTCAGACTTGTTTCTTTTACTTTGCAATATTCATATATTTAGGGTGTCTTCATGTCTTTCCATGGTTCAATAGATCATTTCTTGTTATTTATGAATAATATTCAATTGTGTGGTAGTACCACAGTTTATTTATACTTTTTTCTCTTGATTGACATCTTGGCTATTATAATTTGGGTGATTCCAAATAAAGCTTCTATAAGCATTCATGTGCAAGTTTTGAGGTTGATATGGTTTATAATTAGTTGGGTCTTTAGGGTCATAGGGTTATGATTTCTGGATCATATGATAACACGATATTGAGATTTGTAAGAAACTGCCAAAATGTCTTTGAAAATGGTTGTACCATTTTTAATTCCCACCAGTAAGGATTAAAAGTTCCTGTTGCTCTGCATCTTTACCACCAATTAGTATCCTCAGTGTTCAGGATTTGAGCCATTCTAGTAGATGTGTTGTGGTATCTTATTATTTAAATTTGCAATTCTCTAATGACAAATAATATTCTTCACCTTTCCATATGGTTATTTGCCTTTTCAATACCTTCATTAGTGAGGTGTTTTCTCAACTATTTGCCCATTTTCAATTGGTTTGTTATTTTATTATTGAGATTAAGAGTTCTTTGTAAATTTTGGAAATGTACTTTATCAGACGTGATTTGAAAATGCTTTCTCACAATGTAGCTTGTCTTTTCATTCTATTAAAGAGTCTTAGAGTTGAAGTTTTTAACTTTACTAAGTCCAACTTATGAACATTTTCTTTGTAGAACGTGTTTTTGGTATTGTATACAAAAATTGTTGCAAAAGCCATGACCACCTAAATTTTATTATATGTTTTCTTCTAGTTTTGTTGTTTTTATTTTACATTGTGGTCTATGATATGTTTGAATTAAATTTTGTGAGAAGATTTTGTATATGTGTGTCCAATTTTTCTAGCACAATTTGTTGGAAAGACTATCCTTCTCTATTGAATTGCCTTTGGTCTTTTGTCAAAGACCAGCTAAATATACTTGTGTAGGTTTAAATATGGCTTCTTCATTCCATTCCATTAATCTGTGTGTGTATTCTTTCAGCTATACTACACTGTGCTGACTTCTGAAGCTTAATAAGGAGTCTTGTGGTTGGATGGTATCAGTTGTCTCACTTTGTTGTTAATCAGCATTATATTGGTTTTTCTGGGTCTTTTGCCAGTCTCTATAAGCTTTAGTTTCAGTTTATCAATGATATAAAGTAGGTTGCTTGGATTTAGATTGACCTGCTCTGAATCTTTGAATCAAATTTGGAAGCACTCAGATTTTAATAATATTGTGTCTTCCTATACATAAACATGAAATATCCTTCATTTGTTAAGTACTAGTATTTTAATGTATTTCATTAAAGTTTTATATTTTTCCACACATAGATTCTGTACATATTTTGTTAAATTTATAACTAAGGTGTTTGGGGTTTTTTTATGCAAATGATATTGAGTGGATGAAACCACTGAATAGATCAAACTGGTTGATAGCGTTTACCATAAGGATATAGCTGTTTACTGCAGTTATGTCCTTTCTAATTGAGTTTCTTATAGAAACAGAGTTGGATGTTGCTTTAATATACTCTGACAATACCTTTTTAAAATTCATACCTTTAGAGCATTCGCATTTAAAATGGTTATTGATATATTCAGATTAGTGTCTACCATGTTTGACACTCTTTTAAATCCATATCACTTGTTATTTTTTTTTATTTCTCTCCAATTTCAATGGTACCCCACCAGATGCCTTCTTCCTAGGTGTCAAGATCCATGCACTTCTCAATCAAGCCCTAACTTTCATACGAGAAACTGAGCAAGATTATTAATTCAATCAGCATTCTAATTATATAAACAGCACGATTAAATTGTGTGTTTAATAGTCAAGAAGTTTGACACTGAGATAGGAAGAAATAAGAGATTATTCTAGTCCTATCATGGAAGTCATCTGGTTCTGAGATCAGGACCTGAGCTAATAATTTAACAATGTGAGTTCCCAGGAATTTGGCTTCAGTTGTCACATATCACAACCACAGGTGGTAACTAGATTCCCTGTGATGTCAGTGTAATACATAGATTATTATTATTTCATTTTCCATAACAAGATGTTCAGCAAGACCATGACTAAATCAACCACCAAACTCTATAATTGAGGGACAGTATCCTAGGCCCACTGTTGACACAAAATCTGTATCAGTCATGGTCCTGTCACAGGCAGAAACCATACTAATAATTTGAACAGGCAGAGATTTACTAAAATATTACTTCTCAGTCAAGCATTCTCTTAACAGTGATTTAAAATTGCAACCTCATGCGCTGCCTAAATGTCACGATTTATTTTCCTCCAAAATTCTCACTGCCATTTATAAGATATATTTTATTTTTGTGCTGTATGTGCTTTATTACACTAAGCTGTAAACTCAAAATGTTAGAGATGTTTGTTTGGTCCATTGCATTATTCCCATCACCCAGAATGGTGCCTGGGATATGGTAGTTCTCAGTAAAACTTTGTCAGATAAATTAAGCTCCCATGGAAGGATGGGTTCGGATTTCCTCCTCAGAATTAGGACACAATGTAATCCAAATATTTTAAAATCCAAGGAAGAACTTACATGTGTGTGTGTGTGTATGTATGTATGTGTATGTATATGTATGTGTATGTATGTATATATGTATATCTATATATATATATATATGTGTGTGTATGATGAGATTTTTCATGATAGGTTATTCTAGGAAAAATATGTTGTCTTTACTAATGGTTTTCAGCTTTAAATATAACTACTTTGTGGGGATGAAAAAGGTAAAGAGGCTTAAAACACACACACATTTTCAATAGGGTAGTGAAGACCTGGGAGGGTGGGTAAGGGCTGGGAGGAGGGGAGTAAAGGGGGCAAAATGGGAGGTATTTGTAATATTGTCAACAATAACATATATTTTTAAAATAAAACATTTTAAAATTATTTATATTAATGATACAATTGAAATGTGGTGGTAAAGACCTGATGATATTGCAATGAAGTTGTACATTTAGTGAATGTTTATATGCTTTTAGCTTCACTAAACCAAATTAATATTTCTGACATTGAAAATTAATATGTCCTAACATCCCACTTTAGAAAAAGTATTTTATCTGAACATTGGTTATATTTGTCTTTTCCATTTATGTCCTGGCCTTCTTGCCCAGGGCAGAAGGAGTGAAAAAGAGCTAGTAATGGTATTTATTACAAAAAGCAATCAACCATAAAGACTGTAATTGAACACACAAGTTTAGTCATTACATGATTAATTACTTTGGTAAATCAAGCTCCTAAATATATCATAAAAAAACATTCAAAGGAGCTAGAACAAAGTGTTCAAAACCAGACTGTCTTCTGCATGATCACTGCCATTCATGGCTCCTTTTCAGTATTTCTCAGTTTTCATTATTTTCCTCCCTGCTAATCCTCTACCTTACCGACATTTTAAGATAAATGTTTTCATGATTAAGTGATAGCAGTGCAGGCATTGGCTGAGGCAAATGTTTTCCTCAAGTTTTTGTCCCACACACAAAATATTAAACTCAACGATTCATTTGTCACCTTATGCATCTATCGGTGATTGATATATTACTGCACTCATTTCTAATATTCCTATAATGCTTCAGTTTAGTAGGTGATATATCAATATCATTTTTTTCTCAAGTTAAAAGCAATGGCATATACAAGGCTCTGAAAAAAAAATAGTGCAGAGAATAAAGTCAGATGTGAGGCAAACTGATGAATAAGAGACGGTTTCTTTGGCTCTGGCTGTTCTCATATCTGGATATAAAACCCAGAACGTGTGCAGTCATCCTGCGACCTTGAGGGGAGCCAGCCTAAGGACAAACTGTCATACTTCAGATGCCAAATTAGAGAGGTAGGAAGAACCCAGGTCATAGATAACATCATTAAGCTATTGAGGCAGATAAAGCTAAAATGTGCTTTGAATCTGGACTTTGAATCTCTTCAGGCTGCCTCTCTTGCTCAAAAACCTATAATGTCCCTCAATTAAACCTATACTATGAATAAAATCATTTAGTTTTACAATAAAAACAAATAGGGAAGTACCTTGGACTTATTTCTCACAATCTAACACAGAGTAATCTCTATATAATCTCATCCTCCTCAACTACTTATTTTCATCTAAAATTACATTGAAATTTCTAACGTAAGTGCTTTGATCGAGACACCTGTTGGGTGGTATACCATTTCGCTTACCTCTTTGGTAAGAATGTGAGTAGCCACCTCTAGGACACTTGCTTGTCCCACGACTGGGCATCTCCTACAAGTTGGGCCAGGTACGTTCTTCCTTGGATTTTAAAAATGATTCTAAAAAATTGCATCCAGGCTATTGCTCTAATAAATAACAAAGATAGAACTCTGGAATGTTGGTACTCATAGTTTCTGTCAAAAAGATTTAAGAAACTGTGGAGACTCATATTAGAAGAAAGATAACAGTAGCAGAATTAGCCATGTAATAGGAAAATAATAGAACAGTTTGAAAGAGAATGTTTACACATTACACATTGTGAAGTACTAAAATCATATTGCATATGGAAAAAAAAAGAAAACATAGGGCCCTATGGTTGAATATGAAACCGTATTTTATTTTGTTTTTTTAAACTTTATTGAATAAATGATCATGTAATTACATATATTTAAAGTGATTTGATAAGGTATATTACTTTGTAGAATGATTACCAAGATCAAGATAATTAACACACCCCTCACCTCACTTACTTACATAGATAATTCTTTGTGTGTATTTGATGAGGAAGCTTAAGATCAACTTGCAACAACTTTCAAGAATACAATACTGTGTTGTTAACTATAGTCACCATACTATACTTTAGATCCTCCAAACTCCTTATACCTGAAAACCAGTGTCCTTTGACCTACAAAATCCTCTTCCAGCATCTGGTAACCACCATTCTATTCTCTGTTTCTATGTAATGAGCTTTTAATTTTTTTTTTAAAGATTTCACATATAAGTGATACTATGCAGTATTTGCTGTTCTCTTTCCATCTTGTGAATCTGTTTGGCATAGTGCCCTACAGACTCATTCATGTTGTTGCAAATGGCAGGATTTTCTTCTTTTTTTATGGCTGGTAAATTTAGTTAAATCACATAAAGGCATTTAAATATGGGTCTGATTGTCCATGATTTTGTTTATTTTAGAATAAGTTTATATTGGATTCTGATTATTTTCAGCAAGTAATCTAAAAGAAACAAGTGAAAATATATCCAGTCATAATCTATTATAATTTCCATTGAATTCTCATCTTTTCTTACAGCCATTTTTCATCCTGAAGATTTCCCTGTGATTACACTTAGGAGGAATGCACACTGAGCAATGATTAGTATTATAGTGCACATTTTGAATGGAAAAAATAGTGTGCATGTTACAATTTATTAATTAAACATACAAATGGTCCTGTTCCAAGTTTTTATGATCTGGAATTTGCCCCAGAAATTAATTAAATCCCTTTTTAGCATAACTAACAACATGATTCATGAATGCCTGTGAAGATTATTTCTAAATTGTAGTATTGTCAATGAGAAGACTATATGATGAAGTTAAAATGTAAATGACAAAAGAAGAATATCTAATTATTCTGAAATAATTACTTAGGTGTCACCCTATTTGCTTTATGGTGCCTATAAATTATTTAATTCAGAAATTGAACACAGATGTTTTCAACAGAAAATGCTAACTATAACCTATTCAAAGATGAGAATGTTTCATTTATCCTTAAGTTATTCATGCAACAAACTAACCTGCGTAAAAAGATAGCCGATAAAATTGAAATAAGCACAGTGTTTCTGAGCAGCCACAGCAGATATAAATCAGGATATAAAACTGATACACTTATTGAAAATGTGAACATATTTAAGATACCATAATAATAGATTTAACTGCAGTATTGTAGTGTAAAATGTTATATAAGACCATATTTAATTATTTTTTTATGGACATTCCCTTTAGAAATATGTATCAGTTGTTTAGGTTAATTCAAAAGAAATTTTGATAAAATGGACTTATAGATAACACTCAGCAAATGTGTTTACATGGGCTGTTTTGACATGCAAGACTTTTGGCAACAGTAGAATTAGGTGTACATACATGTTAATGTTCTAAGAATGCAAGTTTGTATAGTATTTGGAGCAAAGATGAATACTTTTTTAATGATGTATTTGTTTTTCCTTCAGTCTGTGACTTGTTTTTTTACTTATTTAAATACATGTACCTTTCTAGAAGAGCAGAGGTTTCAAATTTTTAGAAAGTAAACCTATTCAATTTTTCAAAGAAATCATGATTTTTTTTGTCATATCTAAGGCATCTTTACCTAAACCAAATACTTTTTTCTATATTTTTCCTCTAAAAATTGAAAGACTTTTAGTAATATATTTAGGTCTGTGATCCATTTTGAGTTAATTTGACTCTCCTTTCTCTATTAAATTATTTTTGAACTTTGTAGAAAAATCAATAGACTATATATATATATATATATACACACACACACACACACACACACACACACACACACACACACATACATATACATACACTAGAGGCCCAGTGCATGATTAAATCATGCACGTGTAGGGTCCCCTAGGCCTAACCTGCCATCCTGGTGCCGGAGCGGACAGGCACCCAGCTCCCACACTTTCACTTTCGATCGTGGGGGAGCTGGGTGCCTGTCCGCTGGTGCACCAGACCTTTCAAAAGCCTTCGGCGCACTGAAGGCCTTGGAAAGGCCTGGTGCACCAGTGGACAGGCACCCAGCTCCCCCGCTTTTGATGGTCCGCAGCGGGACGTGGGCTCGCTGCCCCAGAGGCCCCTTCTGTGCCATATATGTGACTTTCTATTCTATTTTATTGACCTATGTGTCTATACTTTCACAAATACCACATAATTCTGATTAATTTAACTTAAAGTAAATGATTAAATTATTTAACTATGAATTTTCTAACTTTTTACTTTTTGTATAAAGTTGTTTCTTGCTATTTTAGTTCCCATATTTCACATAAAAATCTTAAGGTTTATTTGTTGATACCTACTAAACCCACATACAGACTTTACCAAAATGCTTGTTGGATTTTTTTTTATTGGGTCTTTGTTGATTCTACAGATTTGAGGAAACTTGACATTCTACAAATATTGATTCTACAAACTTATGACACTAAATGTTTTCAATTTTTTAGGTTTACTTTGACTTCTGTTATTAGTGTTTTACTGTATGTGTTTTTGTTTTGTTTTGTTTACAAATAGATCATGTGAAGCAAACATTTTTGTTCAATTTATTTGAAAGGTTTTTTTCCTCATATTTTTATTGAGATATTGACAAATAGCATGTGAGTTTCAGGTATACAAAAGCAATGACTCAATATTTGTATATATTGTGAAGTGATCACCATACTAAGTTTAGTTAACCATCTCCTTATATAGTTATAACATAGTTATAACATTTTTTTCTATCATGAGGACTTTTAAGATCTATTCTCTTAGCAACTTAAAAAAACAACACAGTAACACAGTATTATTAGCTATATTCTCTGTTGTGTACATTGCATCCCATGACTTATTTATTTTATAATTGGAAATTTGAATCTTTGACTACCTTCACCTGTTTGCCCACTCTCCATCCCCCCACCTCTGGCAGCAACCAATTATACTCTGTATCTAGGAATTCATGTTTTGTTTGTATGTTTGTTTTTAGATTACACATATAACTGAAGTCATATGGTATTTGTCTTTCTCTGTCTGAAAGTGGTTGGCAAACTGTGGCTCGCGAGCCACATGTGGCTCTTTGGCCCCTTGAGTGTGGCTCTTCCACAAAATACCACAGCCTGGGTGAGTCTATTTTGAAGAAGTGGCATTAGAAGAAGTTTAAGTTTAAAAAAATTGGCTCTCAAAAGAAATTTCAACCATTGTACTGTTGATATTTGGTTCTGTTGACTAATGAGTTTGCCGACCACTGACTTAGCATAATTCTCTCCAGGTCCATCCATGTTGTCTCCAATGTCAGGATTCCCTTGTGTTTGAATGATATTCCATCCAATATAACAAAAGCCTAATATGCTAAGTGTCTGGTCGTCCAGTCAGCCATTCAACCAATCAAAGTGTAATATGCTAATGATATGCTAAGGCTGCTCAACCTTTCACTATGATGTGCACTGACCACCAGGGGGCAGATGCTCCAACCAGTAGATTAGCTTGGTGCTGAGGTCCAGCTGATCGGGACTGAGACAGGCCAGACATGCCCTGGAGCCCTCCCATGGTCCCTCCCCGGCTTGCCAACTTCCCGTGTCCCTCCCAGGCTCTGATTGTGCACCAGTGGGGTCCTTTGGCCTGGCCTGTACTTTCTCACAATCTGGGACCCCTTGGGAGATGTCAGAGAGCCGGTTTCAGCCTGATCCTACAGGCCAAGCCGAGGCACCCCACTGGTGCATGAATTCGTGCACTGGGCCTCTGGTTAAATATAAAATCCTCTCTTCCCCTTTATTAATTGATGCACACTTAAGTTGTTTTCATTACTTGGCTATTGAGAATATTGCTGTAATTAAAAAGGGAGTTCATATATCTTTTTGAGTTAGCATTTTTGTCTCCTTTGAATAAATACCTAGAAGTAGAAATGCTGGATCATATGGTAGTTCTATCTTTTTTTGTGTGTGTATGGAAACTTCATGCTGTTTTCCTTAGAGATTATACTAGTTTATATTTCTACAGACAGTGCAAAAAGATTCTCTTTTCTCCATATCTTACCAACTCATGTTATTTTTTGTCTTTTTGATAATAGCCATTCTAAAAGGTGTGAGATGATATGTCATTGTGGTTTTAATTTGCATTTCCCTGATGATTAATAATGCTGAACACCTATTCATTTACTTATTTCCCATCTTTATGTCTTCTCTGCCTATTTTAAATCAGGTGTTTGCTATTGAGTTTTATGAGTTTTTACATATTTTTGATATTAGCCCCTTATAAGTAATATGGCTTGCAAATACTTTCTCTCATTTGGCAGATTGCCTTTTCACTTTGTTGATGGTTTCTTTCCTATGGAGAAACTTTAGAGTTTAAAGTAGTCCAATTGGTTATTTTTTCTTGTGTTGTCTTTGCTTTTGGTGTAGAATACAAAAAATCATCACCAAGATCCATGCCAAGGAAATTGTTGCCTATGTTTTCTTCTAGAATTTTTATGGTTTCCGAGTTTTATGGTTTCTGATATTATGCTCAAGTTTTTAATCCATTTTGAGTTAATTTTTAGGTATCGTGTGTCAGATAATGAATGATTCTAACATTATCTGAAATAAATGGCTCTTGGTTCTAAACAAGAAAATCACCTTCCTCCCATAAATTCACACTCAGATTAGGAATAGGATTTGCTTTGTATGGGGTATTGAAGTCAACCTTTCTGAACTTTGTAAGCTTATGATTACTCTTTTATTTGTTGTATGTTTATCTCTTTAAGCCTTTAGCTAAATTATTTTGTGAAGAATACTGTTTTATTTCATATAACAAAATATTGACTTTGAGTCAAAGTATTTCTATTGAGTTTTCGAAGATTTCTTCATTCAAATATTGTCAAATTACTGAACCATCTAACTGATCTTTCTTTTCATTTTGTAATTTGATAAAAGTTGTAAGCTCTAATAAATCATTTTTATAGCCTCATTGTACTTTTCAATTTTAATGTTTCATTATCTATGATTGGGCACCTTGAATAGTATGTTTCTAGAGTTTATTTCTCTTTAAAAAATGTAATTCATTTTTATATAATAAAAATGAAAAAAGAAACCTGGTGCAGACTTACTCA
This sequence comes from Eptesicus fuscus, assembly GCF_027574615.1. Lineage (NCBI taxonomy): Eukaryota > Metazoa > Chordata > Mammalia > Chiroptera > Vespertilionidae > Eptesicus > Eptesicus fuscus. Next base: position 50,116,929 of record NC_072486.1, read on the forward strand.
TGCATGGCAACCTATCTTAATTATGTAGCTTCCACAAGTGAGGACACTGAATTAATTCTTGTCTGTCTTAACTCCTTATAAAAATAAGAGCTAGATTACCTTACAGAGATAGACATGCATGGTAACCCTTCTTTAGTGCTTAATTACCTCTCAAATGTTATCTTCCTTAATGGTAATGTATGAAATCACTTCTGTAATGTTCTCTGATAGCACACGTATGAATTAGTTTAACATTATAAAGATTGTCAATTATTTGGCCTGGGACATTTATCTAATTTAAAATAGTTAGATGATTTCTCCCCCTACTTTCTCATCTATCAGCAGCACCCATAATTTCATTTTTACCATGTTATTTATGCCCATCAGAGTCTATGAAGGCAACATAGAGTAGTTTTTTGTACTGCCACCTTTTTACTAAATCTTTTTTGTTATTGTAATACAATTTGTCTTCATTCTTATTGTATTTTTTGCTAGGCATATGACCTAAGAAAATATTCTTTTGTTTTATTCTATCTTTTCTATAAGTTGCTAATCAGAGCTTTCCTTCTTCATTGACTATGTCGTATTTCATTTTCTTAGAGAATTGTTCACAATCACATGATCAGAAATATAACTTTTAGAATCCCTCAGCCTTTATAAGTTGTATTAAATTATAAAGTTTGTAGGCAACATATTTTTGAAACTCTCATCTTTATTAAAATTGAGGTTAAGTGTCTGCCTATGAAATATGTGATCTCATTCTGAGGTTTCTGAATATATGATTTCTTTAGTTAGACATAAGCTTATTAAACTGGGGGAATATAATGGGCACTTTAATAAACTGTGGTGATAGCTGGGTAGCTATTTTCAGAAACATACAATTGAATTCATATCTCACATTGTAAATCAAGATAAATTCCAAACATATATACTAAATGCACTAGCAGAAAACAAGCAAATTCTTTCAGAACTCTAATGTAGAAATACCTTCTTAGCTGCAACTTAAAAAAAAAAAGTCATTTTAAAACTCAGTCATTCAACTGCAAAGAACATAAACAGAGTAAAAATGATAAGCATGAAAAAAGTATTTGAGTCAAAAAACAAGTTACAGATTAATGAAATAAGATAATATATTTTAAAATATATATTGGTAAATATATATTGGTATTCAAATGTATATTCAAATTCACATACATATTTAGAAATAAACATTCCTGAAGGATAAGCCAGTAACTAATGAAACTGTAATCTATAGGTTGGAGAGAGGGGGAGAAGCAGATATAACATGGATGGTTGCATTACATTTAAATACATAATTTTCATACTTTTAATTTTGAAGTCGGTGCTGTATATATTTAATAAAATAACATTAAATAAAAAGAAAATCACAAACAGATGAAACTGAAAGAAATGGAAACAAATTAACTTAAGGTATGAAATCAAATAGAGAAAAAAATGTATTTCAAATGGTTTAGAAAATGATTCTTTGTACATCTTTAGTGGGATATACTCCAGTGACAAAAGGTGCTGCAAATACACCTTACATTTCATAAGTTATTATTGCAAGTTGTATCATTTATATTCTTATATTTAAATTATATTAACTAATTGTGATAATGTTAGAAACATTTTTCAGTCCACGAAAGTTCTAAAATAACAGCAAGAAAGTAGGTAACACTATTAACACTCTTGAAAGTTGTTTCTAAATATATATTTTTCCCACTAAAAGCAATAATGAATCTTAGAGGAATAGCTTCTGTGTGTGTGTGTGTGTGTGTGTGTATCTGTAGCTATATATGTATATAAAGTATATAATATATGCATATAAAACAGAATATATATATATACATTTTATTAATTATTTCAAATGTCAAATGGGGCAACTTTGAATATGAAGCTTTGGATGTTAGATGAATTTGAGATATTATGGTTAATTTTTAGTGTTAAAATGACATTGGTTCAGGAGGTAAGAAAGACCTTCCTCTAGTTGTCTGGGTCAAGAGCAACATGGGATGAGGGGCTGCCCACTTCTTTCAGGGTGTGTGTATTCATAAATCAGCCATTACAATGGAATATTTTACACATTCACAATCAATTCTCCTCATTTGTGTTATGTTCTATAAAGTCACAGTGAGCACTGGATTGGTGCATACTGAAACACTGTTCCTTGGGGAAATACAGAGTTAGGTTCCTAGGAGCCACTGAATTGGTTTCATCAACCACTCAATTTCTAACCTTGATTATGTGAATTTCTGTATAACAGCGCCTTATTTAATATATAGTTGACTCATTAACATGGAACTCATGGCTAGCAGCTCTACAGCTCATGCCTGAAGGAAGCTTGTGTAACAATATATGTTCTCCATAACTACATCATGGGCTTCTCACATTCACCAACAAGAGATGGCACTACGCTTCAGAGCCATTTTAAGCAGCAGAATCAACAAAAAGCACAAAAATGAGAAAAATATGGCACTAAACAGACAAAAAAAAGGATACTTGTTGATATCATGAGAGCTGAAACAAAAAGAGCATTGCCTTGTTGAGGAGGCAAATTGAAACAAAATCCACAAATAATGAAAATTGATTATTATTTTTTATATTTCTATGAACATCAGCATAAGTCTATTCAACATTAATAAAAGTAATATTAACTAATAGTTTTGTTAATTTTATATTAATATAATTTTCTATAAATTTAAATGATGGAAATATTGTAAACAAACAATCAATAGGTGTAATAGGTCATATTGCACCCCTGTATTGAGCAATTAAAATATACACCTATACATATCAAAAATTGTTCACTTTTTGAAACATAAGTTAAAGAAATTTTGATGAATTAGTACTGTACATTAGCCTTAATCTCTAAATATAGGTCAATTAAGTTAAAAGTCAGTATTTAACAGGTAACATTGAAAAAAATCCAAATATATTAGATATTTAAAAATCCATTGTGGGTTCTGGATTCAAATAAGTATGTAGAAAGGTGGGAACAGCATCACTTCCACTGTAACAACAAAGAAATCAGAAAACCCACAAATTCATAGCTGATCGAATCAGAGAGCTGCGGCTGCAGATAGTCACCCAGCCTGAAATCTAAGGGAAGATGGACACTTCCAAGTAGAAATGAGGTGTGAGCACTGCTTTGCTGTGGCTGAGCACATACAGAAAGGTAAACACTTAAAAATTATTATAATTATTTGAATTGATAAAGAGCAAAGACACAACAGATTTAACACAGTAAGTCTGAGACTGCTATCCATAGAAGACATGCTTCTGAGATTGGGCTTAGGCTGTGTTTGGGAGGTATCTCCCCATTCTGTAATGATGGCTTTCTGTGTCTACCTTGTGGATCTGTATGGTTTATGTGGAACAAGCTGTTCTCCTGGGAACCTGCACTTAGTAAAATGCTGGGGCAGAGGGTGCCTATGTAACCATCCCCAATAAAAATATTGGGCTGCGAATCTCTAATTACTTTCCCTGGTAAGTAACATTTCATATGAGTTGCTATTTCTTGTTGTTGGAGGGGTTAGGTATATTTTTAAAATGTACATCTCTCTGGGAAGGACTTTCAAAGCAAATGTAAAAATGTGTTAATAAAAAAACCCCACTTGATATGTTAGATGACATCAAAATTAAGAACTTTTATTAATCAAAGATATTGAGTAATTAAAAGGAAAACTTTCAAGAAGATTCATATGACAAAAGAATATTGCAACAAAATAATGATAGCAGAATACATAACATTTTCTTTAAAACACAGAAAAATATTGTCCATTTTATAGTGTACAATTAGCAGAATAGGATTTTGTTAAGAAATACCCACAGTTGTTACCACATAGACTCAAATTTAAAAACCAAGAGATACTGTTTTATCCCACCAAGCTAGTAAACATCTAAGGAGAGCTGTGGATAATGTGGAACAACTATGCTCTTTGAAATCTAATGACATTTTCTACAAAGCTTAAATATATACACACTTTTTCAGTGGTTTCATCTCTAGGCATCCTAGAATAACTCATGTGCATATATATGGTCCTAGATATGTGTGGTCATATTAGCTTGTAAGAGCAAGAAATGAGATGTGATACTAATGACCGTAAATAGTGGTACAGTCATACAGGGGAATATTAAGAAAATATGTTCGATTAGAATAATTTTTAAATTGCTTTTCCTGAAAAGAATTAGAGTAAATACTTACCCAATGTAGAATTAAAGAAAATTCTGTAAGTTTTTTACGCTTTACCTATAATCTCACCAGTTAGAAAGATGTACTACTATTATTTCTTCCAGTTTAATTTCTCTGTATATAAGGACATAGCCTACTTTTTAGCCAACCCTAGCTCTTGCGTTTACATGCCATTTATTTTGGCTTAGTTATTTAATTTCTTTAAGGCCCATTACCTAGTAAGTAAAAAGAATGTAATATTGTTAATTATTTGATAGGTATTTTGGATAGCTAATGAGATAAATAGGTAATGCATCTCATCCTCTACCTTGTCTCTGTTGCTTCCTCTTCCTCTCTTCTCTCTATACAGGGTGTTCCAAAAAATGTATACACATTTTTATTATAAAGTCCGTGTTTATCAACATACATTTCATTTTCAATATTTAAAAGAATATATAGAAATTAATACTTTTTTCCGTCAATGCCTGTTTTCAAACTGGTGACATTCTGGTATAGGCACTGATGATAATGCAAAGCAATATAATTGCAAATATCAAGAATACTTTTGTTCAGTATTTGTGTGCTTTCAATTCATCTGCTGTTGCTGGTTTTGTACTGTAAACTTTATCTCTTATGTGTCCCCATAAAAAGTCTAGTGGCACTTTAGGATAAATTTCTTTTGTTCAAAGTTTAGTCTAGCTTCACACATTATTTCAAAGCAGTTAAACCTGGAAAGGAGTGAAAATTGAGTGAGTTGTCAACTGTTAAAGTGTGTGTGCATTTTTTGGGACACCCAATATTTATTACACACAGAGTGTGGCTTATTCTCTGCTAAGTTCTTTGTTCTCCTCCACATCCATGTCTGAGATGGGCATTGCGGGAGACCCTCTTTTAGGGGACTGCACACCTCTCCTGGGCAAGGGACTTTGGATTCTCTTTAAGAAACTTAAGGGTGATTTATTGGCTATGAAAGTGCTTACAAACATTAGCGATTGTCTGGCATATTTCCTCCAATCGGTTTCATGTATAAATAACCATAACTGAAATTCTCATCCAGATATAGTTGTTAAGCTGAAGAATCTCCCTTTTACTTACTGAATTTTGCATTCTTCACATTTCCCATGCATTAAAGCAGCACTGAGTGTCTTGAATACACTTGAAAGAATAAGATCAGGTAGCAATGCCAGACCTTATCCTGACCTTCATCAGTGTGCTAACTATAACAAGAGAACATGTAAGAAAATTGTTTGAAAGGGTTTGGCCACACAGTTCATCTCCTGCTATTGCTGCCCTTTAACAGACAGAGTTGATAAATGCACCAGATTGGAATACAGTAGAATTTATCTTTTTCATCCCAGCTTTCTTCCAAATTAATGAATTCTCAATGAAATTAGACTGCAAGCCGTTATAGATGGATTCCTGAGCCTTGTATCTTTGATCTCTGCTTATTTTCTTCCTGGTTCTAATTTCATGTTATCAACTGATGTGACAAAGATTGAGCACCTGCTACGCTTTTACTTTTTTCTATATTAGTACAAGAGGTTGTGATATTACAACCCAGGTTGCATGTTATCTACCTTTCAATATACAGCAGGCAACAATTTGAACAAATATTTTGCTATCGTACAACAAGAATTGTCAACTCTCTAGCTTACACTATTGGAATGCTTAGTATTTGCCTTACCTTCTCCATTCAGTCAGTTCCAGGGTTTTACTCTGTTAATTACAATAGACACTTCATTACCAAACTTTATATCATATATCATTAAATTTATTTCTGTTACATCAAAAACATTAAAAGCTTTAAAAAATAGTTACTTAATGAAAGTAGTTTATTATTAGTTTTTTATTTATTGTTGACAGTGTTTCAGATGTTCCTCATTTCCCCTCCTTGTTCCCCTTCACCCAGTCCCACCCCACCATAGGCCTTCCTCACACGATGGTCTCTCTCCATGGTTATGCATATCTGTTCTCTGGTTAATATCGTCCTATCTCTTCTACTCTCCTCCCTTCCGAGATCTGTCATTCTGTCCCCTGCATTCATGCGTCTGGACCTATTCTGTTCGTCAGTTTATTTTGCTCATTAGATTACTCATATAAGTGAGATCATGCGATATTTGTCTTTCTCTAACTGGCTTATGTTGCTTAGCATGATAATCACCAGGTCCATCCATTGTGTAAATGTACCACATTTTTATGGTCCACTCATCTACTCATGGGCACTTGGGCTGTTTCCAGATCTTAACTATTGTAAATAACACTGCTATGAAAATAGGGGTGCATATTTGAAAATAAGTGCATATATTCTTTAATATTTTAATGTTTCTTATATGTAAAAGGATTTAAAACCTAGGCAGACCAGGTTGATGTGGATGTTAAGGAGTCTTCAGAGTCATCAGGAACCTAATCTCTTTTATCTGTTCTGTGAGTTTTGTGACAAGTTTCCAAACTCAAGAATTGACTCTTTTTTTTTTAGATAGACATTGTATCTCCAGTTATCAAATACATATTCTACAACGCAATAAGAAGGAAGAAACAAGCATCAAACAAAAAGTAGCCAGCAGAGTCATCCCCCTTTAAGATGATTTCTTGAAAGTACAATCCAACTATTGCTGTTTAGAAATAAAACTTTATAACCTAAGACAAATTTATATCTCTAATTAGTTTTCTAAAGAGAAAAAATGGAGAATATAAGCAGGCAGGTAACTAGGATTCTCTGCAGTCTAATCCTACATTATTTTTGTTTGATATGTGGTTGGTATACTTTATGAGCTATCATTAGTAATGAGGATGGGTTGCTGTTAACTTTACACTCCTAAAAGTTTTGAAAGCAGTGTTCAAGTGTCCTTTTACAAATGCAATAAGTGGAATATGTTTTAATATATTAATTTCCTGATATGCCCACTTTAGTATTCCACTACATGGAGGCCACTTTCCATCTTTTATTTTCTGACAAGGAACAAGCACAGACCTGCCTTTAAAAGAAAATGCCCTACAGTAAATCTCAGATTAGATATTGCTTTTTATACAGCCACTACTGTTATTTTTAAATGGAATTTTCTGAGACAATGAAACAACTCACAAGAGTAGGCTTTTTAAATGAAACCAATTTTATACACTGAAAATTAACATTTTAAAAGATAATGCTGCTTGCCACTGCTGGGAGAGGGCTCATTTTTGCCCCTATATCAAGGTTTGTCCTGCTAGAAATACCTGGGGAAACATGATATATAGCATGTTTTCACACCAGAATCAAATACGAAGCAGTACTTTAAAAGTGAAAAAAGGATGTAGATTTTTTTAACTTGCATTTATTATGGTCAAATGCATATATATCATTTCCCATTTTTGTGCTTCTGACATTGGAAGTCAATGTAATAGACACTTTCTAAATCCCTGAATTTTAAACAGGGAAAAAATTCTGTAAATAATTTATAATCACAAAACTCACAACTGATCAATTCTTTTATAAGATCAATTGGTATGCAAGAGAGTTTGGATAGTTATTATTATTTATACATGTCCTACTGCAGTTTATTCATCTGTGTGGTGTGGGAAGGGTATATACAGGCATAGAATTAACAAAACAAAAAAAATGAAATACTTTCCTAAGGAGATTATACCCATTTTTACATCCTTATTAACAATAGCCAAAAGTTGTTTATAATAGTACCTTATGATATTTTTTATTTATGTGGCATAATTTGTAATGTCTAGTTTTTTAATTAATTTGTATTTCCTCTTTTTTTCTTGGTCAGTTTAGCTAAGGTTTTGTCAATTTTATGTGTTTTTTTATTTAAAAAATGGTCAGTTTTGTGAATTTTTTCTATTGTTTTTACATTCTATATTTCATTTATTTTTTCTCTAATCTTTATTATTTCCTCCCTTTTGATAACTTTGGGCTTAGTATTTCTCTTTATGATTCCTGTAAGTTGTGGGGGTTTTTTATTCTCTTCTTAATGTGTGTGTTTTGTCACCATAACTTTCCCTCTTAGTATTGTTTTTACTATATTTCATAAATTTTGTTGTGTTTTCTTTTTGTATCAATTTTTTTTCTAATTAACCTTTTCATTTTTTTCTTTGACCCAATGGCTATTCAAGTGTGTGTTGTGTAGTTTCCACGTATTTGTAAGTTTCTCCATTGTCCTTTTTGTTACTGATTTCTAGAAAATTTGACAGCGCATTGGTCAATTCACTATAGGAATAAGGGGATGAGAGAAGTAAAAAACGTACTTGTGAATTTCATTTTAGGAACTAGGAGAAGGATGCCACTAATCAAAACATAAAAGTCAGTTTGGTTTGCTGAAGGAAGCAAGATTTATAATAAACTTAACTATAGGATGAATTCAGTTTGTAGGGTGGATACAACATTGAAATGAAAATCACCATAGAAATGGAAATAACACATAAAGGTGTAATTGCTTACTGAGGAAGAAATGTTTATGAAAATTACATTCTTTGGTATAAGATAATATATCTCCCTTCATATAAAGAAAGCCTATAAATTTGGGTTGATTGTAGAGAAGATCATACATAAAGATGTTTAAATCTAGATTGTAGGTGGCAGCAAAATATTGTTCAGCAATGACCCTGACTCTTACTATCAGAGCTACCATTCTTCACCTTAAGAGCTCACTGCAAACCCTAACTGGTTTGGCTCAGTGGATAGAGTGTCGGCCTGGGGACTGAAAGGTCCCAGGTTTGATTCCAGTCAAGGGCATGTACCTTGGTTGCGGGCACATCCCCAGTAGGAGGTGTGCAGGAGGCAGCTGATTGATGTTTCTCTCTCATCAATGTTTCTGTCTATCTTCCTCTTCCTCCCTTCCCCTCTGTAAAAAAATCAATAAAATATATATTTTTTTAAAAAGAGCTCACTGCAAAACAAGAGGGTCAACCATTTTCTTTAGAAACATTGTATCCTCTGTACACTCAGCTCGGAGAGAATACATGGTGGGGGAAAAGTAGGTTTACATTTCATATGGAAAATAATACAGGAATAAGCTCAATGTTTTTGCATACTACCAACTATCAACTTACTTTTGCCTGAATCTGTACTCTTACAATGAGAATCTTGTCGGGAGAACACCTTGTAATATAAGCCAATTATGGATTTCTATCTTAACTTGGGCAAGGGGTAGGTAAAATATATTACAACTTTATTTTAGTCCACAAGACCCAGAATTTATTGTCAGGCTATCCAGCTCATGTTTACGACCTTTGATTTATATGGTAGAGGAAATATCAGTGATCTATAGCTTAAAATAAATAGATCCATGTGCACGCTTGCATTCTGAATTTCCACTGTAACATGAATTTAGTTTGTACCATTTCAGAATTCTTTAGAGTTGCCAAATAAAAATTTATTAGGTAGTGTCTCTATAGCCTGGGGACTGAGGCTGCAAAGCAAAAGGAAGAGAATATTATTCAGGAAGATAAATGAAACTGCATTATAGCTCCTTAATTCTAAAGAAAATGAATCATTATTCATAATAAATTTATGTGGAAAATATTAACATAACTGTGTTTCAAAAGCCTGGTCTGTCTTATTTGACTGGGAAACAGTTTTCCTGCAGGCATAGTTTATCATTTAAATTATGGAAAAATATGATGAACATAATATTGAAATAATAGAACCTGAAATTTATCTTAAATGAGATTAGACTATGCCATTGTTCCTAAAGGTATATGCTTTTTTCCAACAGTATTGGGAAATGAATTTATCATTTCAATATCAATTCTAAAACAACCACTATGTATCTTTTGAGATTAATAGGCTACTCAAAATTTTCATCTAGATATTAAAAAATAGACCCAAAAAATGCACTTTTCAGTGTAGCTGGAGGTCTGTATCTGAGACAGCAAATGTAGCTCTGAAAGCACGCATTCACAGGTGCCTGAGGAATATTTAATAATCTCTGTGTATTTTTCATAAAATTTTAATTGGGTTTCCATGAGAGGTGATGGGGAAACCTTAACTAAATACAAAAAGCATCTCATTTATTTTGTCTTTATTATATTAATAAAGATCTTTAAAATAAAACATCCGCAAGGGTGATTCCGAGGGAAGCAGACCCCAAGTTGCACATGTAGTGTGTTAATATTCAAAGTGGGTCTCTGCTTTAGGAAAACAGATTTCTGTTTTAGCTTCTGTTTGCTAACAGAATATTTTATAAGAGACAGATGGAATTTAGTGATATGAAGTCAAGAAAATCATATGTGGGCAGCTATGGAAAGGAATTGTCCCCCAGGTAATCCCTAAGCGAGTAGGGATTTGTAGTCTTCAGACAAAAATGTGGTTTAACTTTTTCTCCTGTTATTTATTCCATAGAAAGCAATTCATTAGAAATTATTTTATGGGTTTACAGTCATAATAAGAATATAGCATGTTTTATTGTAACTGTAAATAACTTGACAAAACCTTAAGATATAAACAAAGTACATAACTCATTTGCATTTCATTTCATATAACGTAATATTGAATCACATGTAATATTTCACTTAACTATATGCAAGAAATGTGTAACTAAAAACTGTCTTCCGTTGTTGCCTATTTTCTCTAATTTTACTCTTTCAATATGCTTTCTCTGGCTTAAAAGTTTCTTTTCTGCGCGTTTTAAGTGGTTGACTCTGCAGTGTAAGTAAAGGAAGCTCTGATTGGAATCACAACACGTGAGACTCAAAGAGGAAAGAGTGAAAATTGGCAGGAGATAAGCAGTGGTGGGGGCAAGAGTGATGAAAGGGGCTCAGAGCCCAATGCTACCTGCTTCACAGTGGCTCTTTGTGCTGTCTCCACTCAAAAAACATTAGAGCAGCCCTGTTCCTAATATTATAGATGAAGATGACTTCAAAGCAGGAGAGGACAAGTACTTCCTAATTATTACTTAGTTCTCATTCTGAAAAACCAAATTAAAGTGGAACCAAAAATAATAGATACTGTCTTGTCCTGGACAGTATGCTGTGTGGTTAGAGTGTCAGCCTGTGCACCTAAGAGTCACAGGTTTGATTCCCAGTCAAAGCAGCGTACCTGGATTGCAGGTCCCATCCCTGGCCTGGTGGGGTGTGTGCAGAGGCAACCAATCAATGGATGTGTCTTTCTTGCATCAATGTTTTTCTCCCTAAAAATCAATGGAAAAAATATCGTAGGGTGAGGATTAACAACAACAACAAAAATGCTATGTCTTTAAAATTTCTAAAATAGAGCATTATGATCAGCTTTAAAAACACCTTAGCTTCATGTCAGTTTTATATAACCTACTGACTTGGAAACAACATTAAAAAGAAACAAGTTAAATATTAAAGGTTTTTCATAAAGATGGAAAAATAAATAAATGTAGTCATGTATTATTAAGGGCACTTCATTTTTATAATGACTTTTCTCAACAGACAATATCCACTTTTCTATTTTATTTTTTTAACCTAGACCATAAAATCCAAGTATAACCCTAGAATAATATTTTTTCGTTGAACATACTCAGCTGTCTTATATTTGGTCATGGTTGGGCCACAAAGTTAAAAATAAATTAAACAGGAATTCCGACATGTAAAATAGTTTTTCTCTAAGTCATTATTTTGAAGAGTGTCATATTCTGTTGGTTGCAGTATATTTTGAGACGGTGCATGTTCTTACTAATTACATTTAAATATTTTGAGTCTTCATAGGAATATTTTAAAACCAAAAAAAGAAGTTTTCAAAAATAAATGAGTAAGGGTAAAATAATAGACACTAGATTTACTCTGCTACCTGAAGCAGCCAAATTATGAACTAAATTAATGCCAAAATAGTTTAAGACAGGAGGGCTCAGGCAATGAAGGACAGAAATAGATGAGAAGTAGTAAATAAACCAGTAGAACCCTATACTTTCCAAAATGTGCAGTTCTGAGTGGATTTTTGGGTTGTTACAGAGAGAGGACACCCGGGCACAGCCCCGTGGTGTCCCTGAGCTGAAGAAATGAAGCCCAGAGGACAGGTAGACCTAGTGCCTAGAACTCAGCAGACAGGCTCCCAGGTTGGAGACAGTTGCAGAGGCAGAGCTGCGGGCATCTGCAGAGGACAGGTGAGCACATAAATGGAAAGAAACTACTGGTGCTAGAGATTTTCCAGAAAGGACTTATCTCTGAAAATAGGGAAGAGCCGGTGAGCACACCCTATCCTTTCCTTCTGCTACCCTTTCTGCTCTGTCCCGGTAAAGGCATCTTGAAGACTAGGTGAGACTTTTTGGTTGCAGGACTAAAATAATTTTTAACCTAGGAAATTGGACAGGACTGCGCATCTAGAAGCCATTTTACTGCGGGCTTCATCTGAAGACAGAAATGTCACTTTCTCTGAGCTTGCTTTCCTTACTCAATAGATGAGAAGGAACCAGAGGAGATCCAGAAAGGAGGACACAGGGCATTCCTCCCGGTCCTTCCTTGTGTGGGCTGTGTCCTTTCCGGAAAGAGAAGGAGGGACAACATTCCTACTTAAGTTTTCAGGCCCAGCTTGGCATCATCTGAAAGGAGACATAAGTTTGGTCCAGGAATGAAGTGTGTGTGTTTGACACCAAATTGCAATGGGCTTGGTTTCTCAGGAAACTGAGCATGTCAGCTGGGTCACGGGTAAAAAAGGACTGTTTCCCTTTCGATATCTCAAAGTGTCTTGTACCTTAGTTCTGTATTTCTAGGAATTCATTTATTTTTATATCAAGGACTACTTTTTTTAAATATATATATTTTTATTGATTTCATAGAGGAAGGGAGAGATAGATAGAAACATCAAGGAAGGGAGAGAGAGAGAGAGAACATCAGTGATGAGAGAGAATCATTGATTGGCTGCCTCCTGCACGCCCCCCACTGGGGATCAAGCCCGCAATCTGGGCATGTGCCCTTGACCGGGAATTGAACCAGTGACCTCTTAGTTCCTGGGTCAACACTTAACTTCTGAGCTACACCCGACTGGGCAAGGACTACTTCTTAAAAAATATTGATGCTGCAACTAAAGTGTAAGATTTTATTGTTAATGCTACAAACTGCCAAAAATCCTTAGCTGTTTTAATCATTTAAGCTTTGAGTTCATTCATGATTTATTAATCTTTAGCATAACTGCTAAAGAATTTTATTTTTAATAAGATTTCAGCAGGTCATCTGGATTATACACAATTAAAAGTGTGTAAGTGGCCCTGGATGGATAGCTCAGTTGGTTACAGCATTGTCCGGATACACCAAGGTGTGAGTTCTATTCCCAGTCAGGGCACATACATGAATCAACCAATGAAGGCATAAATAAGGGGAACAACAATAAATGTGTTGTTGTTTTTTTCTCTCTCTCTCTAAAAATCAATTAAAAAAATGTATAAGTAAACTAAGTATATTCAAACTCTTAGATTATATATTAAAGTATAATTTCTTACCAAATGCAGTTGTAATAATCTAACTTGAAAAGTTACATAAAATGCTATTATGAAAACATAACCTATGAGTATTTAAAAGCAATTAAAGAATTACCTAATGGATATTAAAGCAGAATAAATGATACATGGTTTAGCAGAATGTAAGTCTATGGTACCTCCATTGCATTACCAATGTGAAATTTAATAATTTTTGTCCAGATGACTTTGCTTTCATTACAATGACTCCTAACACCCATCAATGTATTTCAATGCCACAATGAGCCTAATATCACTTTATTAAATATAAAGGTTATAATAGATGATTAATATTCATAATATGTTAAAGAGTAGGAATTTTAAATATTTATTTTGCCCTGAAAATATTAATTGAGACTATAATTTGGTTTGTTACCTAGTTTGGAATTTAGTAAATAAAATATGTAATGTATCTGATATGTGACATTAGGTATATTACTGAACCTACCTAACTCTATATGAAACATATAGCAAAATATCTAAATATAGCAATTAATATACAGACTGTTATATAAAATGTTTCCATAAATTGTACTTTATACCTATAGGGCATTGTATTTTGGGTAGAACACTATATGATTTCCTCATAAAATAGAGTGTTTTTAACTCTCAGCACTAGGCATTTGTGTCTGTCTTTATGGTTTCATTACTTTTTCATCCCTGTTTGATTTAAGTTGCAGTGTCCTCATATAAAAAATACGTAACTTTTATAAACATATTTTATAAAATTAGATATATTAGCAATGAAATCCTTTCCTTGAGATATCTAAAATATACTTTGAATTACATTCAAAATATAATTTATAATACCAGTAAATCAGATATATTATTTGCTGACATGATTTATTCTCACACTCAGGGATTTTCATAAATCAATTTGATGCATGCAAATCAAAATTATTGAATTAATATAAATTGTTAGATGTCACACAGAATATAACAATGCTAAGAACTGGAATAGGAAATTAATTTTCCTCATTTAAATTCACAAAACTGTTAATTTATGATACATTGCTTTAAAATTTCTAGTCCTATTTTTATAAAGTCCTTTATGAAGGACTATAAGGTATTCAAAGAACAAATTAAATGTTTTTAATAATTTGGGAAGGTGAGAAAATTGGTTTGTAGATATTTAAAATTTAAATATTTAAAAGCAAACCAAACTTTAAAATTATAATCTAATCATTATTTATATAAATCACAGAAAATATATATATTTTAAAATATATTTTATTGATTTTTTTTTACAGAGAGAACGGGAGAGGGATAAAGAGTTAGAAATATCGATCAGCTGCCTCCTGCACGCCCACAACCAAGGTACATGCCCTTGACTGAATTCGAAACCGGGACCCTTCAGTCCATAGGCTGATGCTCTAGCCACTGAGCCAAACCGGTCAGGGCCACAAAAAACATTTTAATAATCCTATTTAAATGTTGAGTATTATGAATTTACTTGGGATTCTGTTATTGTTTTTATTGTTTTAAATGTTTAAACATATTGTAGCAGAAATGGTCCATGTGTTTTCTTTATAAGAAGTTGCTTAAGTTAATTCAATATGTTTAGTGGTTGACTATTCTATTTACAAAATGCTCTACTATAAAGATGAAAAGGGTATATTTGTGCTTTATGAGCTCATATATCATGGAGGAAATAAGATAAAGTTATCTTAGTATTAATAAATGAGTATCGATAGAATAACGTGATTATTCATACATGGGAAAGACACTTTTAGACAGATATTTTCTGTTATCATATCATCTGTTATAATCTCCTATTTAAAGAGCAAATATTGAAGAATCAATTGAATTTTAAAGAAGAGAAAAACCTCCCGAATGCACAGGTGTCTATATTAATGGATGCCTATGGAATACTTTCCAATATTTGTCAGTGGTTGGTTTTTATTCACCAGGAGACAGCAGAGGACACAGTGCTTGTTCGCTCCTCTCTTGCAGCAACACCATCACCAACACCACCATGAACAGCAGCAGCAGCAACAGCAAGAACCTTTTCAAAACAACAAGGTATGTGGCGAGGGTTGTTGTGAATGCCAGTATAAGCGATGTTATTTTAATGCCCAAATAGCTTCTCATTTTTTGATGGTTCAGATTTTTTTCTAGTGACTTAAACGTACTTTAAGAGCACATTTATAGCCAGGGGTCGTCTGGTTAGTTTATTTTTAAAAACAGCTTTGTGAGCTATAATCTATACATGCCATAGAAGTCATCCTTCTTAAGTGCAAAATTCAAAGGTGTCATCATCACTAAAATATAATTTGAGACATTTTAGTGCCTCAAAAACAGATCTCATTGCCTGCTCACTCATTACACTGGCCTGCATGAACTTCTCCAAATAATGTGCATGAGTGGGAAATGTTTAAGACATTTAGAAATGTATATAAAGTGTATAGCTGCTTGTTAAGAGTCTGGAATTCTGTAAAATATCATAATATTTATTAGCTGATATACTAAAATATTTGCAATACATTATCACTCCTGGAATGTGAATACTGTGGTTTGTAAATATAGAGCTTTCAATAATAATTCTTTCTAACCATCTGAATGAATACTTTAGTGCAATTTGTTAGGCTTTGTCTAAATATGACTTGGTACTTACCAGGTGAACACACCTAGTTAAGCAATTTTATTGAAAGTTTGTTAAATAACTTGTCTTTACTCAAATATCTTATGACATAAAGTAGTCATTACTATTAACTAATAATTCAAAAACAATAATGCCTTGAATTATAGTAGCATTTAGATAGAAAGCTATTATACCAATTAAATTAGCATATATAATATAGTGGTTGATATTTTTCCTCCTTCAAAACCAAACATCAATACTATGAAAAGTTCCATTTTATTTTACTACTTAACCCACAGTAATAGAAAAGGGAAGGTAATACTTTTTAGGCATAATATCTATAATATAAAAATTTCACCCATACAATTTTTTCTGTAATGATTATTAGAAAAGATTTCTAAATGTAATTTGAATTAGCATTCAAAATCTGTCATTATAATATCTTTATTACTGAAGTATAGGTTACATTTTTATGGATTACTTTGGAATTTTCTGAATTGTTTATATTTATTTTTAACAAAAATATATATTTAAGGTCTACATGATTGGATATACATAATAAATAGTAAAATGATTATTATAGTCTAGCTAATTAACTTATCTCCTCACATAGTTACCATTTCTTGTATATAATGAGAGTACCTACTTGAATCTATGTTCTTAGTCCATATCCAGTATTCAATATAGTATTATTAACTGTTAGCTTCATGCTCTTCATTGAATCTCTAGACTCATTCATCCTATATGAATGCAATATAACTATATGATACATTTTTATCTGGTCAGCCATTGACAAACATTTAGATTATTTCCATATCATCAATGTTGTGAATAATGCTATAATGAACATGGAATCTAGGTGTCTCTTTGAGGTATTGATTTTATTTTGGGGGGGGTATACCACAGTGGGATTGCTGGATTATATGTATTCTAAGTTTTTTTAGGAACTGCTATATTGTTCCTCACAATGGCTGTACCAGTTTATATTCCCATCAAGGTGTAAAAGTGTTCCAATTCCTCCACATCTTCACCACACTTGTCTCTTATTAATTTTTTATAATAGCCATCCTAACAGTTATGAGATGATAACCTCATTTTGGTTTTGATTTGCAATTTCCTGATGATAAAGGATGTTGACCATCTTTTCATGTAACTGTTGGCCATTTGTATGTCTTCTGTGGAAAAATATGAATTCAGGTCTTTTGCCTATTTTTAAAAATCAGGTTATTTATTGCTATGGAATTTTATCGGCTCCTCATATATTTTGGATATCGACCTCTTCTCATACATATGGTTTGCAAATGTTTCTCCCAATCCATAATGTTTTATCATGTTGCTGTTTCCTTTCCTGGGCAGACACTGTTTACTTTGATGTAGTCCCACTCATTTATTTTTGCTTTTGTTGCCTGACCTTTTGGTGTCATATACAAAATTCATTATCAAGGCTAATTGTTTTCCTTATTCTTTCTTCTGGAAATTTAAGTTTTAGATCTTGAGTTTAAACTTGAATCTACTTAATTTTTTTTTTTTGTATGATGTAAGATAAGGGTGCATTTCATTCTTTTGCATGTAGATACCCAGTTTTCCCAGCACCATTTATTGAGGAGACTACCATTCCCCACCTATATTTATTTAACAATTCTGCTCCATTATTTTGCAATGTTTTCCTTGAAATGCTCTCCTGGGAGATACGCTGACAGGAACAGTTTCCAAAGCCAAATAAATTTGGGAAATTCTGCATATTTTTTGTAGATTTTAATTGTATATTTACATATTAAAACCCTCTGAATCTCTCCAGTAAATAAACCTATGTTGTTGTTTTTTATTTTAGTTTATTCCAGTCTCCCAAAGCTACTTGTTCATGGACTTGAAAAAAATCGTGTTAGGATGTATTTGCCTCCTACAGGGTGGTGTTCTGTGGAGCATGTTTTGAGACTTACTGATTTAAACCAAGAATATAGCAATTGAGTAAGGTTGGTTGTTTTAGTTACAACATTTATTTCTTGAATCTATTCTCTGGATATTTTTTCCATCTTCTCATCCATACATATTATCTCAATTAGTGTAGCTTTATAGAAAAGCTTGGCATGAAATTGTGTTGGTCTTACAATGATTTTCCTCCCTTAAAATGCCATTTTAACTATTTAAGATCTTCTGCATTTTCATTATAAATTTTAGGCGCAGCCAGATAATTTCTTCAAAAAGTTCCTGAGGTTCCTGAGGTTTTGACTGAGATGACATTGATATTATACATTAATTTAGAAAAATGAATATTAACAGATATATTTATTTTAGCAAAATTTGTACTTGGTATATAACTCTACCTCTATTGATCTCCTTAATTTATCTCAACAAAGTTTTGTTGGTTTCAGGTATAGTTCTTCTAAATTTCTGATGGGTTTATTCAGAGGTAATTGATGTTTTTGATATTATTGTAAAAGATATTATAACTGTTATTTTTAAGTACTTATTGTCAGCATTTAGAAATAAATTTTAAATAGCTTATATTGAGTTTGTTGCCCACAACCTAAATTTACTTACTAGCTCTAGGAACTATATTTGTATTTCTTTGCCTTAACAAAGTATCACAAACTGAGTGGCTTTAAAACAAAAAACACGTTGTCCACAGTTCTGGAGGCTAGAATTCCAAGATGAAGGTGTTGGCAGTGCCATGCTCCCTCTGAAGGGAAGGATCTGATCCAGGCCTTAGCCCTAGCTTCTGAAAATGCTTTGGCTTGTGGCAGCATAACTTCAATTTCACATGATGTTCTCTTTGTTTCCATGTCTGCATCCAAACTTTCATTTTTATAAGGACATCAGTCATATAGAATTAGGGGTTTAGCTTAATCCAGTATGATCTCATCTTAACTAATTACATCTGCAATGACCCTATTTCCAAATAAACTCACTTTCTGTGGTACTTGGGTTTAAAACTTCAACATATGATTCTTTTAAAGGACATAATTTAACCCATAACAACATATATATATTTCACACAAAATATATACATATATTTCCTAGGGTTATACATATTCACAATTATGTCATCCTCCAATAATGAGAGTCTGACTTCTTCACTTATAGTTCGGTAGAGGCCCAGTGCACTGGTAGGGTCCCTAGTGGCTGCAGACCAGGTACTCCCTCCCTTCCCCAGGCCAGCCCGCCCTTTGGTCGAACTCCTGGAAGAACTCTGGTCAAGGGGACAATTTCCATACTACCCTTTTATTATATAGGATGCCTTTTGTGACTTTATATCTTATTGTCTCTGACTAGGATTTCCAGTAAAATATGGAATGGAAATCAAGTGCAAATATTTAATTGCTTTCTTCTCTGCTTGGGGGGGAGGGGGATTTCAATATTTTACCATTGAGTTCAATGTTAGCCATAGTTTTTTTCATAGCTACCATAGTACAGCTAAAGAAAATACCCTCCTATTCCTATTTCAATAACATTTTTAAATGCTTATTCTTTATGTATAACAAAGATCATATGTTATATTCCTACCTTACCCCATTACACTGTTAATTTTCAAGAGCTGAACCAACTTTGCATTCCCAGGATAAATACACTGGGTTTTATATATGGCATTAATGGGATGCTGAGTTTGACTTGCTAATTTGTTAAGGATTTTTGTGCCTATGTTTACAAAAGTAATCAGCTCCTAACTTTCTTTTCTACAATGCCTTCAATAGGCATTATAATAGTAGGATAATAATGGGATGTGCAAAATGACTTTAAGAGGATTCTGGCTTCTTTTGTTTTATTAAAGGTTTTGTGTGAAATTGGTACAATTTTTTCCTTTAATATTGATAGAACACACATTTGAAGCCCTTTGGGTCTGCAAATTTTTATTAGAGGGGAGATTTTAATTAAAGCATCAGTCTTTAATAGCTATAAGGATATTTGAATTTTGTTTATTTTTATTATTTAGGCAAATAGTCATTCACATTGATATACTTATTGTTAGAAGGCTCTTTAAAATACTTTCTTATATTAGTAAATTCCATATCTATTCTGAGTCAGTCTTAAGCATTTACAAACTTTATTAAAATATCAAAGACCAACTTTTGATATTTTTTATTTTCTATTTTATTATTTTACTCACTATGTTATTTATGGTAATTATTTGTATAGATAATTGTTTTTTAACCTTTCTAAGTACACTCTTACTTCTAATGCATCTCCTCCTAATCACTGCGTTAGCAACAATCTGCAAATTTTAATATAATGTTTTAATTTTCACCATGCTCAAATTATTTCTCTTTGTGATTCCCTCTTTGATTCATGTTATTTAGAAGTGCACTGTTTAATTTTCATACATTTTAGAATTTTACAGATATATTTTTCTTACTAATTTATAATACTTTTATTTTTAGAAAACATATTCTGGATGATTTCAATACTTTGAAAATGTAAATACTTGTCTTTTGGCCCCCAAAATGGACTATATTGCTTAACATTCCATGTACACTTGAAAAGCATATGTATTCTGCAGTTGTTTCATGTAATGTTCTATAATATTAATTTTGTGGAAACAACCTAATTATCCATCACTGACTGAATGTATAAATATGTGGTGTGTGTATATACACAATGTAATATTATTTAGCCATGAGAAAGAAGGAAATACTGCCCTTTGTATAACTTGATGATAGTATGCAAAGTGAGATAAATTGGAGAGAGACAAATACTATATATAATATTACTTATACGTGGAATCTAAATAAGCCAAACTCAGAGTAAATTGTGGTTATTAGGGGATAACAGGGTAGAGAAATAGGATGGATATTGTCTCATGATACAAACTTGGAACCAGAAAGTAAATAATCCTAGAGATCTAAGGCACAGTACAGTGAACATAATAATTATTACCAGCAAAAAATAATTATAATTATGTTAGTTCATAGAGGTGCTAACTATGCTACAATAGCAATCATATTACAATATATAAATGTATCAACATGTTGTATACCTTAAATTCACATAATGTTGTATGTCAAATATATATCAAATGTGATATTATCACCCTTTGCCATGAGAAACATTTAATAATATATATGGATATGCATATCTGCTATTGCTTATTTTTGTGTTTCTAAAAATGTCTTTAGTATTTCTACTGTATGTTGAACTTAGAGTTAATAGATTTTTCTAGCAATCATAAAATGTATTTCAATCTCTTTTATCCTCTGTTATTTTGAATAAGTAGTCATCCATATGTCATATTATATAATATGACCCTCCTCAATCTAGCTATCTTAAACATTTATCTTTATCTCCTATTCATCAGTGTAAATACAATATGCCTAATTGTGGTTTTCTCCTTGCATTTATACTGCTTGGGATTCTTTGGGTTTAGGGACCTATGGATTTATTTCTTTGATCAATTTTACAAAATTTCAGTCATTATACTCTTTCTGGCATTCCAATTACATTTTATATTTCATTTAATACTGCCTGAAAGTCTCAGATGCTATGTTACATTTTCTTATTTTTTATTTTTTGATTATTTCTACTGACCTTTCTTCTGTTGTGTTCAGTCTACTGTTGGGATAATCAAATGAATTATTTACAACTTAATATTTTTCATAGCTAGCATTTTCATTTGGTTGGTTGTTTTGTGAAGTGGGAAGTTTTCATTTCATTTAACATGTTTAATATTTATCAAATTTATTTTAAAAGTTGCATTTGGTAATGTGTGAGTCTGCTTTTACTGACAGCATTTCCCTTGATTATGCATAAAATTTTCTTCTATTATGACTTTGAAATTTTTTTAACTGCTTGACGTTGTGTGTGAAGGACTAATAGGAACTTAAGCCATATTTATCACCAGGAAAAGGAATATTGGAGTTGTCATGTCACAACTTTAGGCAGGTAGCTAAGTAAAGTCAATCTCCAGTGATTTGGGGTTTATACTTTGCTGCTTGTTTTTAGTTAGATTTATTTGATCACCAGATGTGAATATTTTGAAGTCATGAATCATGACATTTTCTTAGTGGGGCTTGATATCCTATAACCAATCAGACTCTAGTGATCTCCGTTTACTTTAAAGCTTAGGTGCAGCTTTACAAAGCATGTATAAGTGAACTCCATAATAAGGGGGTAAGTAAGAACTCTGACTTACCACTTTTTTATGGTGTCCACTTTAGTCCCCATAATTCATCTTCTCCAAGTATCTTCACAATTTCTACTTCATGTTTGGACCTGTAGAACTTAAGAGTAACTATTTCTAATTTTACATTGCTCTCTATTTTGAATTTTTTAAAGCCCATAGTAAGCTTTCTAAAAGTCATAGCCTAGACTTAGCTCTATTATGAATACTTATGTAAAAAAGTATACCCTCCCCAAGTAAGAATGAGGAGATCAGAAGATATCACCAATGTGAAAATGGGTGTGTCCAGTAAAATAATACTGGGGAGGGGGCTCACCATCAAGGAGAGTCACTGATACATCTAGAGGGCAAGTGAAATTTAAGGAAATGGGGGTTTGTCCAGGGTTCACGGATAAGGATTCACTTTGACTGGTGTCTGATAGGCCTGAGGGTATGCATTTCTCACAGGTTGCCAGTGAGCTTCTATGTCATAATTACTTATCTATAATAATAAAAGTATAATATGCTAATTAGACCAGACATCCTTCATGAGAAGCTGGGGCTGTGAGGGAAGCCTGGGTACCTGCTGGCAGCTGGAGGAAGCCTGGGTCCCGGGTGCCAGAGGGAAGCTGGTGCCGACAGCAGGGGGAAGGAAGGCCAACTCTTGCATGAATTTCGTGCATCAGGCTTCTAGTGTGTATATAAAAGAACTGTAATTTCATTTTTGCAAGCCAGTGGAAAATGGGTTAGGTAATTAAGAGAATTGAGGTAGAAAAAAGTAAGCGGAGAGCAAGGCAAGGTATACAGAGAGTCCTTTCAAGTCCTTTGCAACTACAGATGTGGGTAAGTGACTTGCCCAAGCTCAGTATAGCTAGTGACTGGGGAAACTGGGATTTGAACTTTTTGATCTATGTTCCAACTAAGTTTGGCACAAGCAGCATAAAACTAGAATAGGCTCATTCTCTATTCAGGGAACTGATTGTCTCATGTTTTACAGCAACCTCATGTCCAGGATCCCTGTTTTCATTCCACTCAGCTTTTCATATTGAATGTGGTTATAATTTGGAAACTAACCTTTAAGGGTAAGTCCTATGCTCATTTTATAATTAAAACAATGCATTTTAGAAGGTTGGCCAGTGCATTGTAACTGAAATACACGTTTCCATCATTTGAATCTGGAGTGAGGACTTTTACTGCAATCAGTATTCAATGAGAAGTTCTGGTTCAAGATCACAATTTAGATGGACCCCGAACTCACTTTTTCCCATGGACACAATGAATCTACAGCTATATATGGAACAGTTTCCTCTGGAAAGAAAATACTAGCTGAGCAATATCTTCACATTCCACGAACAAGGAAAAAACACCTTGAAGCAGGTATGAGAGGCTGAGACATGATCCCATATTACATCTTTATCCACTCATATATCAATGGACACCTGGGTTTCTTCCATATCTTGGCTATGTGAGATCAACAAAATCCCCAAGCAAAAGAGACCCATAGATACTAATGGTGCCAGAGGGGAGGGGGTGTAGAGGGATGGGTGAGAAAAGTGAATAATGAAAAAAAAACTTCCAGTAACAAAATAAATAAGCCACGGGGTATATTGTACATACAGTATAGGGAGTGTGTTGATAATATAACTTTTCATGGTGATCTCATTGTAAGGTATATAAGTTTTGAAACACTATGTTGTACACCTGAAACTAATAGTAATGGAAGCCAATTATACTTTAATATTTTAATAGAATTGCAATTAAGTAATGTCTGCAGACCATGTGAAAAATTTTTAATAAGTATCTGAACACTATCTTATTTTAAATGAAAAGAAATACATAGAACTATCACAAATAATTTCCCTTCTCTATTGGTATTCATAAGACATATATAGTTAAAATACTGAAATTTGATGTACAAATACATCTTTACTTATGATTAACAGAGATTAACTCACAATTTCTAGATGACCACAGAGGTACTCTGCATCAGGGATCTTCTTTTTTTTTTTTTTTTAATCATCACCTGAGGATATGCTTATTGATTTTAGAGAAAAGAAAAGGAGGAGAGAGAAAGATCGATGTGAGAGATACCTTTTATTGGCTGCCCTCAGTATGTACCCCAACCAAGGATCAAACCCACAACCTTTTTTGGTTTACGGATGAAGCTCCAAACAACTGAGCCACATTGGCCAGGCCTGCATCTGAGATATTTGCTCAAACCAAAAAGATGAAAATCTCTGGTGAAATAAAGATAAGTAATATGAATAAAATTAAAGCATAAATTCCACTTTTTTCATATACTTGCGTGAAAACACCCTACCTAATAAAATAGTAATATGCAAATTGACCGCACCTTCACTCCACCAAGCCACGCCCACCAGCCAATCAGAACGAGTATGCAAATTACCCAGCAAAGATGGCGGTTAATTTGCATACACTGAGGGAGGGAGGAGTGAAGATTGAAGACAACTTAGAAGGAAGAGGGAGGAAAAGCAGAAAGCAAGGTGGCTGCCAGAGGAAAGCCCGGGTGGGGCGGGCGGCAGCAGCACGTGGTTGCAGGCACGGCGGAAGCAACGGCTGCAGCAGCGCACACCTCTGCAGCAGCCGTTTGCAGGATTCTTCCTGCAAATGGGCTACTAGTAGATTTATAAAAGCCCAATTGTAATAGTACATCTATGGTGAGTTTGTAGAAGTTGACTGATAAGCTGTTGAAATTGTCCATATGTAAAAAATTAGATGCTTCTAGATCCAAATTTCATAGTTTTAATAATTTGAATTCGTCCTCAATCTGAACAAAATTACTTGAATAATCTCTAGACTCTAGAGTCTAGAGAAACATTCTTAAACAGCCAATTAATGAACTCATAGACTTACAAAAATCTTAAGAAAAGGAATTGAGTCATTAAAGTCCTAAGAAGGGGAATAACAATGCAAAATTACAAAGGAAGTTGCTAAAATGTTAATATGCATGATAATAAAGTAAGGTGACAATGTTGAGGTTAATATTGGCAAGAAGAGATCACCTGGTAATTTTGAATTCTCAGTTAAATGAAGAGGATTAGATAGCTGCAATAGGCAAAATAAAATCATTTGAAATTTTTATTTTTCTAGGTTGACGGTCACAAAAGATTTCTATCGTAATTGACCGTACATTTCCATCAAGTATGGACTCAATTCTCTTTTGTCATTTCATATAGGAATTTCTTGTGTTCATGTTAATCTCAGTTGAATGAGTTTTCTTAAAATATAGTGTTGAATCTACAATTATAAAAACAGCATGGTCTACAAATGATACTTTAAATGTAAAGATTAGATAAGTTGAAAGTAAAGGGATGCAGAGAACTATACCATAACACTAATAAACCAAAGGTTGGAGTAACTACATGATTTCTATACCAAAATTTAGAAATATAATTATCAGAAATAAGGAAAGACAAAGTAACAATAAAAGAGCAAATTCTCCAAGAAAATCTTAAACATCTACATACCAAAAGAGAATATCTAAATGCAGAAATAAAAATAGAATTGAAAGGAGACATAGACAAAAACACCATTTTAATTGTATATTTTAGCATCTCTTCTTCAGTAATTGGTAGACAAAGCTGGCAGAAAACCCAGTTAGGATAAAATTGACCTAAAAGCACTATCAATCCTCTTGATCTAATTGACATTTAAAGACTCCTCTACCCATCAATAGTATAATACACATTTTTCTAAAATGCATACGAAGTATTGAATAGGAGAGATCACATTCTGGCCATAAAACAAACTTTGTATGATTTATGTTCTTTTAAATAATTTAAAGTAAGTCCTCAGGCCATAATGCAATCAATAATTAATGAACTTCCTAAATAGAAACCATAGGCCCAGTTGATTTACTTATGAATACTGTCAAACAATTAATAAAGAAAGGATACCAATTCTCCACAATCTCATTCGGAATAAAGCAGCAGAGGGAACACTTTCTAATGCTTATGAAACCAACATTATCCTAATAACATAACCAGATAAAGATAAAATAAAGGGAAAATGAAGATCACATCTTGCAGCAACATACATACAAAATTTCCCAACAATGCATAAAATTGTATAATCATGTGAAAGTACAACCATGTTATATTTACTTCAGTTTGTCAACCTATCATATCAAGAGGCTAATAAGAGAATTTATATGATCAGATCAACTCATGCAGAAGATGAATTTCACAAAATCTGACACCCATTCATGAGAAACCCCTCAGCAAAATAGGAATAGAGGAGAATGGTCTTAAGGACTATCACATCATGATGGTACAAAAATTGGGGCTATATGGCAAGGAAAATACAAGGGGGAGAAGAATCCATTTTGCTCCTCTCCTTGCTCATTGTCTGGTGGGTTTTGGAGAGTGTATGTTCAATTATTTAAATTGATATTCAATTTCTGTCCCATCACTTCTAAGTGTTATGAAGCACTTTCATTAGGTATAGCTCTGTATATCTGCTAATATTTAACATTTATTGAGGATTTATGTGTCAAATACTGTGCTGAGCAATTTACATGGGTTCTGTTATTTCGACCTCAAAACAATTCTATGACTTACTTTTGATTTGCGTTTAGAGCTGAAGATCCTACGATGCGGGAAGTAAGCACTATGACTAGTGCCGTGACCTTAGTGGAAGAGACAGTTCTACATCATCAGGCTCCAAAGGCACCTCTCCTCTCCCGTGTTGAACTATCTCTGGACAGGACAGGTGGGTACAGTTGCAAAAAGAAAACTTCGCAGTTAATTCTGGTGAAACCCAGGGCCTTCTTTCCTCATTGAGCATTCCTAGTGTAGGCCTTAAATCTTTGCATCAAAGGACAATTATAGAAGTTTAGGAACTTCTGCCTATTCAGGTTGCCTATTATCCAAAAATAAAGGCAGAATTTACCACACTTGAAACCTTGTTTTGTTTTGTTTTTTTCTCAGTCGAACTAGAGTTCCATAGATCTCACTTTTTATCATTGTGAACTTTTCCATGTCCTGGCCAAATTAGCTTTTGTTTCACCATTATGGTAAAACAGAAATATTTCTGTCTAGAAGCTTAAAACTAATTTTTAATTAATTAAGAGAATATATTTGTTTCAAACCAAAAGTCTTCCTGGAATTTTAGTTTCCTGATTTAATAATTCTTATACTTCTAAAACACAAGATTAAAATATCTGAAATAAAAATATTTAATAACACTCAATAACTAAATTAATGTGAAATGGAATGCTTTTGTTTTCTTGGTCTTATCTATGAAAATATTCTATATTGAGACATTTATAAAGATAAATGGATTGTTTACTGAAGAACACAAAGCATTAACCAGAGAACTATATTAAATTCCTAAGTAGATAAAATATGGAATTCAAATAGAATTCCAAATTATTTTTCTAAGGCACAATATAGTTCCAGTTTAATGGCAATTGAATATTTTTCTGCAAATTTTATAAAACAGACATCCAGAATATAAAAAGAAAAACAAAATAGTGAAAATAAATAAGAATACATTGAAATTTGACAATTTCAGGTGTGGGAGCAGGCATATTTAGAAATAAACTTCCATGTGAAGTGGCTTTCTTTTAATGACTTACCTTTAAAAACAATCATGGCTTAACCTTATCCATCTCCCTTGATTACTCTCCTCCATAAAATGCTTGGCAAAAACATTATTTAGTCATTCCATGTATATGATTCCAAACCTATTGTATTTATCAGGATATATACTAATATTTATTACACTAAAGTACTACTTTTATTGCTGACTTTGAATAACTGGTCTATAAGTTTATGAAAACTATGCAAAAACTATATTAGCATTGTATTCAAGTTAAATGGGCTTATTAGAGTTCTTTTCCATACCTACATGTGTATTCAACAGTAAGAGCACAGTAAATTCCAACAGTGATTCTTAGGATTTATCACCTTGTAATCTTGGAAAAAAAACCTATAAAAGCTGCTTATGAGCAAGATAGAGTAACTGCATCTGAATTTATAGCCTCCCAAACAACCAACTAAAAATCTGGACACCATAAAACAATACTTTTCAGGGCATTGGAGATGGTGCAATTAAGGGTAGTGTTCCCTAAAAGATAATAAACAGGATGAGCTCTATTACTGCCATAGTGTGCTGTCCAGAGCAAAGCTGGGGACTGCATCACAATGAGGGGAACCTGGGCAGAGGATGGTACTGTCACTGAGTTGAGGAGAGGAAGTCAAGTGCCTGGGTAGGACAGGAGGCTGGAGTTGACAGAGCAGAATCCTGAGAGCAGAAAGCTACACAGAGAATGTCGAGTTGTGCAGAGGGTCCTCTTTGAGTCTTCAGCTGAGTACTGATCAGTTTTCATGGCGAGGAAACAACCATGTAAAATAAACAAAGGGAAGCAACCCTCAGAGCTCACACAGAGCCAAATATAGTTCCTATTCCCACAGTGGGAAGCCTCATATTTCAGAGGCTATTGGGAAGATAACTCAGAAGGAATTTGACTTAGACTAAGACTAAACTCTGTCTGGTTCTGCTTAAAACAACCTTAAAAGCAAGACAGGTAGATCCCACCTTATTTTCAAGTAACGTAACTATGTCCAGTAATGAAACTCAACACTATTTATAGGAATGCAATACACACACACATATACACACACACATACACACACACACACACCCCAAGGCATCCATTCAAAACTATAAGGTATGCAATAAAGCAGGAACATTACCCATGATGCGGAGAAAAATCAATTAATCAAAATTAACCACAAAACACTGCTTGTCCAATTAGTAAAAACAACACTGAAACACATACTAACTGTATTTTCTATATATATAACAAGCTAGAGGAAAAGAGAGCATGTTAAGTAAAACATGGAAATATAAAAAGATACAAATTTAATTCTACAGATAAAAACTGCAATATCTGGTATGCAATGTATTGGGTATATTAGACACTAAAACAACAATGAAATTGAAGACATAGCCCTAGCCAGGTTGGCTCAGTAGATAGAGCATCAGCACTGAAGGGTCCCGGGTTCTATTCCAGTCAAGGTTATGTACCTCAATTACATGCTCGGTCCCCCACTCTGGTTGGGGTGCATATGGGAGGCAATCAATCAATGTGTATTTCCTCCTCCCACTTTCTCTAAAAAATCAATAGAAAAATATCCTCAGGTGAGGATTTAAAAAAAAAAACACTTGAAGACATAACCATAGAAATTATACAAAATAAAAACAAAGAAAGGAATAGAAATATAAATTGGACATTACTGCATTGTGGGACAAATTTCAGCAGCTTACTATAAATGTAATTAGAGTTTCAAAAGAGAGATGGAAACGGGGGGATTAAAACAAATAATATTAGAATAAGTAAAAGTCCAAATTTAATAGAAACAAAAAGCACAGATCCAAGATGCTAAATGGACTCCAAACACAATGACATGACAAAAATTATACAAGAGTACATTATAGTTAATTTGCTTAACACCAGTGATAAACATATCAAAGAGTAGTCAGAAGAAAAGCAGTATATACAAAATTAACTTATTTAATTAATAGGCAAAGATAAAAGTAACACTAGACTTCTCATAGAATATAAGTCAAGCCAGAAGTCAGTAGAGCAATGTCATTAAAATACAGGAGAAAAACACAACCAAATAAAAAAACTCATGTAGAATAATATGCCTGATATAAGTGTCTACAAATTAAGAATTAATCATCTATGAACATTAAATACAAGAAATCTATAAGGAAATGTTCCAATAAAAGTCAAATGGCGCCAAACTGAAATCTGGATACACACAATTAAATGAAGAGCACCAAAGTGTTAACTATTGGGATAGATAGGCTGTTATTATTATATAAAAATATCCAAATGATAACAATTTAAATAAAACAATAATAATGTGGACTTTATAACATGTGTATGACAAAATACAATGGTAAGTAGTGGTAAAATGGAAGTACATTGTTCTAAGGTTCTTATACTATGCATGAAGTAGTATAGTATCATTTGAAAGTAGAATGTGATAGGTTAAAATGCATAATGTAAATGTAACCAAATACTAGAACAAGCAAACAATGTAATAGCTAATAATTCAACAAAGGACTAAAATTGAATCATAAAAAATACTAAATTAACCCAAAATAATGTAATACAGTGGAAATAGAACAGGATGAAATGTGACCTAGGATTAGGCTACAATTTCTTGAAAACATAAATAAAACAATTGATAAATTACATGTAATAAGAAGTAAAAAATGTTGGTCTTTCCAAGTCACTATAAATAGAATGCAAAAATAAGATACAAGTGAAAGAAATTATCATCTATTTGATTAAGAACTATTCTGAACAAATAAAGAAATCTCAAAACTCAGTAAGAACATCAGTAACTCAAATAGAAGGCAAAATATTTGAACAGAAATATATGTTTATTCACTATGAAATAAATATAAATTGCAAATAAGTATTTGGAATATTTTCAACATCATTAATTATTTAAAACTTGCAAATTAAAATTACAATGTAATACTATTCTACATTTTTTTCGCATATCTAGCATGAAAAAAAAACTAACCAAAGAAATCATTGGCAAAATTGTAGAGCATTAGTAAATCACATTTACTTCTTGTAAGAATGTGAAATCATAAACATATTTTAGAAAACAGCTTGGCTTTTCCTTAAAAATTAAAAAATACATACACCTAGGCATATGTCCATGCAAAGACTTGCATACGCAACAAATAGAAGGTGGCTTAGTGGAAAAATCAAGGGAAATATCTTAAGGCATGTAAAACCCTTACTCACCATCTCCATATCTCAAAAAGGGTAAAGAAACCTCTAGACTTTCTAAAATCTCTGTGAGAAAAAAAAATATGTGAGAAATTTGAATCATATAAGTGAAAAATCATATAAGTGAAATCAAATATAGTAGATTAAGGATGAATATTTATAAGCATATTATATATGAAGAAATGATATCTCACAATAAAAATAGAGGTCTGTAAGTCTCAATAAGAAACCATAACAACTAAAAGAAAAATACACCAATATGTTTACCTTATTTTAAATTAAAAAAAAATGTATGTTCAATTTCAATATTAAGAAAATCTAAAAGTAACAACTAGCTTGCCTGATTAATGTTTATACTGATAACAGACATTGTAAGTGGTAACCCCTGCTTGTGTAGCACATGTAAGGAAAGGGGCTTGCTTTTGAGGACTCGAGAAAAATATTTATTTCATTTCATTATCTTGGAAAAGAAACCTCAAAATTAGCTACTGAAATTTAAAACATATTTATATTGAAATAAAATATAAAAATGTTATTGCAGCACATTTTGTATAGTCTAGGTAAAATATTTGGAAATAATTGTGGTACTGATTTTTGTAGTATATGAAAAGAATAAAAAAATTGACTTATATCACTAATTGAATTTCTCAGACACCATTATGTGAGAAGTGTAAGATGAAGAGAACACTGTATAATGTCCCAAAATTGTTAAAGAAAAATGGCAAAAATCCATTTTTGTGTACTTATGTATATCAATAATGATATTATATAAACATGGAGAAAAGTACAAATCAATTTGTTAACATTAGTAATATGATAGGTAAAGAGAAAAAGTTGATGATCATGATGTAAATATAAATAATACCAAAAGCCTATAAAAATCAGAATATGCGTTTTCCAATAAGAAACAACTGCTTCAAGCTGGAAAGAGGCAAACCTAGAGGAAATAAATGTCATTTTCCATGATAAAAAACAAACAAAAGAAAAACAGCCTTAGGATAAGACATAAAATATATGTAAATATCTGTGTTTTCTGATGGTCTTAGGCGACCCTGTTAGCAGTTCTCAACCTGTGGGTCGTGATGTGACCCACAGGTTGAGAACCGCTGCTGTAGAGCCTAAGACCATTGGAAAACACAAATATTTACATTACGATTCATAACAGTAGCAAAATTACAGTTATGAAGTAGCAACGAAAATAATTTTATGGTTGGGGGTCACCACAACATGAGGAACTGTATTAAAGGGTCGCGGCATTTAAAAGGTTGAGACACTGATCTAGAAAAACATATAAAAGAACATTATAAAAATACTAGAGGCCCGGTGCACAAAATTCGTGCACGGGGGTGGGGGGGTGCTCAGCCCAGCCTGCATCCTCTCCAATCTGGGATCCCTCAGACATCCCTCTCAAAATCCAGGACCACTGGCTCCTAACTGCTCACCTGCCTGCCTGATCACCCCTAATTCCCCCCCCCCCCCGCTGGCCTGGTCATCCCCAACTTCCCCCTCCCCACCAGCCTGGTCACCCCTAACTGCCCCCGCCCTGCCAGCCTGGTCACCCCTAACTGCCCCCGCCCCGCTGGCCTGGTTGCCCCACACAGCCCGCTGCTCAGTAATTTGGTCATCCTTCACTAACCCCCCTGCCAGCCTGGTCGCCCCATGCAGCCCTCTACTCAGTCGTTTGGTTGTCCCTCACTAACCCCCCTGCCAGCCTGGTCACCCAATGCAGCCTGTTCGGTCGTCTGTTCAGTTGTTTTGGTTGTGATGGTTGCTTAGGCTTTTATATATATAGATTAGTGGTGCTTCTTTCAGGAAATTGAGGACTATTTTTTGCTTCTTCCTTTACATTTTTATGTATTGCTTAATATTTTAAAATGACACTGTATTGTAAAATTAGTGAAAAAATATTACATATATGAAAGTATAGGAGATTTTAAAAAATGATATTTGGATGGAAATGAGAGGGGATGAGTAGGTCAATCAGGGATAAGGGGGCCAAATGTAATAATTTCAATAATAAAGATAAGTGTATAAAAAAGAGTCTTATTTTAAAACCCAAGTTAGATGAACTCTATTCAAACCTGCATTTAAAAAAATATAGCACCTTCTTTTTTATCGCAGTGTAATATTCCTTTGTGTAGATGTACCACAATTTTTTAATCCATTCATCTGCTGATGGACACTTAGGCTGTTTTCAAATCTTAGCTATGGTGAATTGTGCTGCTATGAACATAGGGGTGTGTATATCCTTTCTGATTGGTGTTTCTAGTTTCTTGGGATATATTCCTAGAAGTGGGATCACTGGGTCAAATGGGAGTTCCATTTTTCAGTTTTTTTGAGGTAAAAAAGGAGGATTTCTTACCATTTGCAACAGCAAGGATGGAACTGGAGAGCATTAGGCTAAGTGAAATAAGCCAGTCAGAGAAAGATAAATATCACATGATCTCACTCATTTATGGAATAACATGATCTCACTCATTTATGAATATAATGAACAACATAAACTGATGAACAAAAACAGATCCAGAGACAGAGAAGCATCGAAAAGACCATCAAACCTCAGAAGGAAGGTAGTGGAGGGTGGGGGTAAGGGGAGAGATCAACCAAAGGACTTGTATGCATGCATATAAGCCTAACCAATGGACACAGACAACAGGGGGATGAGGGCATGTGTGGAGGGGGTTGGGGGGTAATGGGGGGATAAGGACACATATGTAATACCTTAATAAAGAAATTTTAAAACATATATATAACAGTTTAAGAATTCATTTACTCACATAACTGAAGAGCCAAAGGTAGCCCCAGCTTTGGGCACTGTTGATACCAGTACTCAACTAGTTTTATCTGGAATGTGTTTGTCTTTATTTTTCTGTATTGCTTTATGTGTGTGTGTGTTGGAGTTATTTTCAGGCAAGTTCTACTAAAGGTTGACAAGATGGCCATAAAAAGGTCTAAGTGTATATACATCTACATGACAGTGTCAGTTAGATAATAATTTCTTTATCCAATGTAACAGCAAAAGGCCTCAGGTTGGCCTACGCTTGCTCTTACATGGCTTGTGTCATGTGCTCTAATTCTGTGAGTATTGGAATACAGTTCACTCACTGGCCAATTGTTGGAGACAGAGGAGAGTTTGTATTACCTGATCCAGAGTTTCAGATTATCTTCACGAAAATAGAGATGTCAGCAACAAATGCACAGGAGTTGGGCAATAGTCCAAAGGGCAAAAGACTGCCACTGCTTTATGTTCTTCCTAAATGAGACAAAGTTTAAAAGGTTTAAAGAAAAATATAACCACCTAAATTTATTTACCATCTCCACAGGATTTTCATTATAAACATAATTAAAAGACAAGAGGCAGATTGAAAAACACATATTGCAATAAAATATTTAGTATTTATATGTAAAGTCCCTATAACTCACAAGACAAGAAATCAACAGAAGAAAAAAAAAGATGAACAATAGCAGGAATTCTCAGTTGAAAAATGCTTATGCCCATTAGTGTATAAAAATATTTCATTAATAATCAGTAATGCAAATGAATCTGATAGAAAGTTTTCAATTTTTATTCAGTGTATTATGAAACTGGAAATGAAAATATAATTTATTATGGTTAAACAGTCTACTAAAACTAGTGCTCTCAAAGTTGATGGAAGTATAAATTGGTAGAGCCTTTTTGTCTGGTACAACTTTTAAGGTTGACAAGATGACAGTAATCTGTCAAAATTGAAAATGTGCATACTAATATCTACCCTACAAAAATATTCACAAATATACACAAATATGTATTTATATAATGTTACTGCAACATCATTTAGGTATTTGTTTTCTTAATTTTGCTATCAGTTGAATAATGATTAACAAATTATGGATGCACATATTTAGAAAGATATGAAAGTCCATAAGATTATGAAATAGCTCTATATAAATGGAACCATATAGCTCACTAGACATTGTATGAGTGATTTTATTGAAAGTAAGTCTGCATTTATGTGCAACTACACATTTCCCCCACTGTCCCTATGTGTGTGTGTGTGTGTATGTGTGTGTGTGTGTGTATGCATACAGAAAGAGAAGAATGGGCATAAACTGTTGATAGAGGTTACTTATGTGGAAAAGCAGGAGCATAATGAGGGAAGAGAAACATTTCTAAATGCTAGAGTTTTTGTTACATTTTTAAAATAAATTTTCAACTTATGGTTAGTGGAGGAAAGGTACTTCAAGCGCTGGAATATATGAAGATATAAACATGCCATGGTTGCAGAAATTATAAAAATCATCTTTCTGAAGCCTGTTGTTCAAAGAAACAGCAACTGTTGCATTTTTATTACCCTCATTTCATAGGCAAGCATATCTTTTATACTCTTACATCCTGACCCCATCTGCTCTCTCCACCCCTAAGCCTCCTAGCACTGGGAACACAAGTGGAGATGAAAATGCTAACAGAAGCAGATTTATACTAGGCCATGTTAGCATGGTCTCTGAAGATTATATGACACTGGGCAATATATTTCCTATGATCAACACACCATTAGGAATTTATTGGCTGTTATTTCTGTCTTCTGAAATTGTGAGACCTGGCCTAATAGTAGAAGGAACTGAGCCTATCAGACAACGCACTTCCTCTTGATACTTACCGTCCTAGCATTCCTTTTCCACTTTAAGGCAAGTTAACTATTTTAATGGTTTTTAAATTTTTATTATTATATGAATCAATAGATAGTGACCAAAAAGTGGGCTATAGCTTGCCAAGATGTCTCTTTGGTGTTTCCGGTGCATGCAGGGCTGAGCCAATGCAGGCTGGTTTGCTGGTGCTCAAGAGCAACAGGGTTGGGCTACCTGTGGGCCATGGCCAGTAGGAGGGCAGGGCAGCTCTGTCTGGGTCAGCCAGAACAAGGATGTTCTGCACAGCCCTTCCAGAAAGCTATTGAATTTAAACATGCTTATTAATGCACCAGGGCAAACATTACTTTATTTGAAATATATACTTTTGCAAAACCTCACTTTTCTCAATCATTATTTCATTTCATACTGAAGCCAAAAGATTATTTGTGAATACATATCACAAAGTATAGACCAAGGTAATATTATGATTTGATTTACCAAAAGGAGTTTTTGCAAGAAATTTTAAGTAAATATTCAGCATAAAAAGTATTTTGCATCTTAATTCTAAGATATTTGGCTCACAGTTCAATTTTTTTTCTATACTCTAGCATATGGGCTCAGAGTTATTGAATTTGATTACTTAAAAAAAATACTGTCAGCATGATCATTCTTTTTGTAGTTTTTCTCACCTCCCATTCATTCTTGTTTTCCTGTGTTTGTTCATAGTCCTGTTATTGTGCTTTCCATTTTTTAAATAAAATAATATTTCAAAATTATGTTGCCAATTCTGTGATGATATGAAAGTTGAGCCTAAACATGCCTTGAGGGAAGTTTTTGATATCCAAAGCTTGGAGTATTTCAGATTTTGGATGGAGGAAAACTAAGTTCCTTAATGTAATTTTAATGTATCATTTAATGACTGCAATAAATCCTGATGTATTTTTTTTTCTTTCTACAAAAGAGGAAACATCATTACCTAATATTTAATACGATTCCTCAATTTGTAATTGAGGTTACAAGTATGCATTTTCCTGTTCTTGGTACATAAACTGCTTTATTATACAAAATATATAGCTGTGAAGGATTTTTTTTCACTAATGAACAAAATAAGAAATAAAATTGCTATCTCTAAAGTTCTAAGTCAAAATTATTTCTTTCATAATAATCTTTTTTTTTTTTTTACATTTATGCATACTAAAGCAAATGCGTAAACTTCCTAGCTTTTTTACCTCACATGTTTTAAGCTCAATTCTGTATTGGGAAACCATGCTTTTTAAGCTAGTAGAGTTATGTGAGGGAATAAGAATTATATGTTAAAAGAAGATATTATAAAAATATTATTTGACTTTTAGAAAGTCTTGATAGGAGTCCACAAAGGAAAGGTCATTGCATGGCAATTTATGACATGATGAGAAAAAATGAAAATATTGTCCTATTTAAAAACTAGAGGCCTGGTGCACAAGATTCATGCACTCTAGGGGCGTCCCTCAGCCTGGCCTGTGCCCTCTCACAGTCCCGGAGCCCTTGGAGGATTTCCAACAGTAGGACATCCTTAGCGCTGCCACGGAGGTGGGAGAGGCTCCCACCACTGCCACTGCACTCACCAGCCGTGAGCCCGGCTTCTGGCTGAGCGGTGCTTACCCTGTGGGAGCGCACTGACCACCAAGGGGCAGCTCCTGCATTGAGCGTCTGCCCCCTGGTGGTCAGTGTGCATCATAGCGACCGGTAGTTCTGCTGTTCGGTCAATTTGCATATTAGCCTTTTATTTTATAGGACCAGAGGCCTGGTGGGGTCCCTCAGCCTGGCCTGTGGGAATCAGGCTGAAACCAGCTCTCCAACATCCCCCGAGGGGTCCCGGATTGAGAGAGAGCAGTTCTCAGGTGACGCACCCTGGAATCGGGCTCCCTCCTCTCTGGTTCTGGGTGCCTCACTGGAGAACCACAGCTGCCAAGTCACCGCAGCTTGGCAGCTCCTGCATTGAGCATCTGCCCCCTGGTGGTCAGTGCACATCATAGCTACCAGTTGGAACGTCTGCCTCTTAATGGTCTGGTCGCTTAGGCTTTTATATAGAGAGATAATAATAAATTCAGTCACCTGAAAATGGAGCTGGAGGAACTGCCTTGCACTTCTTATGCCTCAAATCTTTGGCATAGTAAAGCAGGGCAAAATAACCTTTGGATTAGGAATAAAGCAACATTGTGTCCTAAAGAACTGTTTGCAAAGATAGTAAGTAAGCAGTTATGACTATTGAACTAGAAATTGAAAACATTGTTTAGAATTAACATCACTATGTTATCTGCACCAATAAAAGAACCTTCTATTAATGTAATTATTCCCTGTCTCTTTCTCATAAATGCCCTTTGCTTTTGTCTCCGAATCGAAACTACTTGTGCTTTTGCCTGAATCAGTGCATCCCAAATGGCTACTTTTATTGATCTTAACTAAATGCATGCTACCTCTTACTTTGAAAAACCTTTTATTTTTAGGTTAGCACTATTTTTGGAACTAGCATATAAATTAAACAACCAGAATAAATAAGCATTACTGAGAGAGAAAGGCCAACCTAAATAGCAGTGTTTCATTTTTTTTTTTTGCAAAATGCATGGAAAGAGGGAGCATAGGAAAATGTTTTAGTTGTCCCATGCTCTTTAGAAAAACAAAAACAAAAAACCCACCAATGACCCTTTTTTATTTTATATTTTACTTTGTTTTTTTTTACTTTTCTACTTCTATTTTTTGACTTTTTCCGTTATAGTTGACATGCTATATTTTATCAGCCTCAGGTTTCAGGTGTACAGCATAGTGTTTAACAAATGGTGTTGGAAGAACTGGTCAGATACAGGAAAAAAACTGAAACCAGACCATTTTCTTACACTATCTACAAAATGGGTTAATGACTTCCATGTAAACCCTGAAACCATTAAAGTCCCAGTAGAAAACATAGGCAGTAAACTCCTTGATGTTGCTCTTATTAATTTCTTCTGCTATATCTCCTTGGGCAAGGGAAACAAAGAAAAATAAACAAGTGGGACTGCATGAAACCAAAAAGCTTTTGCACAGCAAAGGAAACCATCATCAAAACAAAAGATCAGCCTACTGAATGGAAGAAAATATTCGCCAAAAATACATCTGA
Source organism: Eptesicus fuscus (assembly GCF_027574615.1). Taxonomy (NCBI): domain Eukaryota; kingdom Metazoa; phylum Chordata; class Mammalia; order Chiroptera; family Vespertilionidae; genus Eptesicus; species Eptesicus fuscus. The sequence goes on from NC_072486.1 coordinate 50,155,675, forward strand.
TAAGGAGTAAATGGGCAGAGGGCCTGAAGAGACTTTCCTCCAAGTAGGACATACAAATGGCCAAGAGACATTAGACAGGATGCTTAACATCACTAATCCTAAGGAAATGCAGTTTTGGGGGCTAGATAGGAAAACATAGATAGCAAACTCCTTGACATTGTTTTGATTAATATTTTTTGAATCTTTCTCCTCAGACAAGGAAACAAAAGAAACAAATAAACAAATTGGACTACAAACTAAAAAGTTTTTGCACTGCAAAGGAAACCATTAACAAAATGAAAAGACACACTACTAAATGAGAGGAGATAATCTCCAGTGATACATCTGATAAGGGAATAAAATTCAAACTATATAAAGAACTCATACAACTTAATACTAAAAAAAAAAAAGAATCAAATTAAAAAATGGCCCTGGCCAGTTTGGCTCAGTGGATAGAGTGTCGGCCTGCGGACTGAGGGGCCCCGGGTTCGATTCTGGTCAAGGACATGTACCTTGGTTGCAGGCACATCCCCAGTAGGGGGTTTGCAGGAGGCAGCTGATAGATGTTTCTCTCTCATCGATGTTTCTATCTCTCTATCCCTCTCCCTTCCTCTCCGTAAAAAAAATCAATAAAATATATTTTTAAATAAATGGACAGAGGTCCTAAATAGGTATTTATCTAAAGAGGACATACAGATGGCCAAGAGACTTATGGAAAAGCTGCTCAAGATCAGTAATCATCAGAGAAATGCAAATTAAAAACATAATAAGATATGTACATATATGCAATGGAATATTACTTGCCCATAAAAATGAATAAAATATTACCATTTTGACAATATAGATAGACCTAGAAGTTATAATGCAAAGTGAAATAAGTCAGAGAAAGCCAAATACTATATGATTTCACTTGTATGTGCGATCTAAAAAAACCAAAATAAATGAACAAGCAAACAAACAGATAACTGGAAGGAGATTGGGGTGAGGGAGGGGAAGGATGAAATGATGAAGGCATTAAGAAGTACAAATTGGAAGTTATAGAAACAGTCATGCAGATGTAAAGTAAATTGTAATAACTATGTATGGTGACACGTAGGTATTAGACTTGTTGGGTGGATCACTTATGAAGTGATATAAATGTATAACCACTATGCCGAAACAAATATAATTTGAATCAAATGTAATTGAGAAAATTTTTTAAATTTAGAAAACAGAAATAAATGAATAGAATGATACCAACTTCCTGCAAAGAACCCTCCCATTCCCTCCTATAGCACCTAGGATAACAGGTAGATCTCTTTCATACGTTTACCAGGCATACAAGTTACTGGGACTACTGTCACAAGTTACCACAACGAGGTGGCTTGAAACAACAGAAATCTGGAGTCCAAAAGTCCAAAATCAAGGTGTTGACATGGCCTTGATCCCTGCAGACAATCTAGAGCAGTGGTTCTCAACCTTTCTAATGCCGCGACCCTTTAATACAGTTCCTCATGTTGTGGTGACCCCCAACCATAAAATTATTTTCGTTGCTACTTCATAACTGTGATTTTGCTACTGTTATGAATCGTAATGTAAATATCTGTGTTTTCCGATGGTCTTAGGCGACCCTGCTAGCGGTTGCGACCCACAGGTTGAGAATCGCTATTGTAGAGCCCAAGGCCATCGGAAAACACAGATATTTACATTATGATTCATAACAGTAGCAAAATTACAGTTGTGAAGTAGCAACGAAAATAATTTTATGGTTGGGGGTCACCACAACATGAGGAACTGGATTAAAGGGTCATGGCATTAGAAAGGTTGAGAACCACTGATCTAGAGGAAAGTATGTTCCGTGCCTCTTCAGATTTCTTTTCAGCAATCAGCACTCCTTGGTTTGTGGCAACACTCCAATGGTCAAGACCATTATCATCCATCCTCTCTACTCCATGTTCACATTGCCTTCTCTGTGCCTCTGCCTTTCTCTTATAAAGACACCTGTGATGGCCTCTAGAGCCTACCCAAGATCCTTTTAAGTTCTCATCTCAAGATCTTAAGGTAATCACATTTGCAAAGACTTTACCACAGAAGGTAACTTTTATAGATTCTAAGGATTAAGACCTAGTATTTTTGAGATCCATCATTCAGCCACAACACCTAATTTCTCCCCAACTCCAGCGGCGTTTAGAGCCACTTTCATTGTTTTAGTACACTGGGAATCTTTCAATGTCTTTCAAAATCTCCCCACAATGGCCTCACTGATATTCTTCAGTCCCCAGGGGTAGTCTTTCAAGTGCTCTGCTGACCTAATGTCTACTCCTTCCTAGGACACATGCTAAATGCCATTTTCTTGCAGATACTGCCTGGTATCTCACAGTGTAACTAGGTCCTGTTATGCTCCTCACAGTATCCTGTTCTTTTCATTTGCATGGTTTGTCGCATCGTTTGTGTTAATCATTTGTGTTATGATTTGTATACATTCTCTGTTCTCCACAATGCTTCATGAGGACAGAAAAGATTATCTGCTTGCTCACCAGTGTAGGTCTAGTATCATTCACAATGCAAAAAGCTCAATGAATATACATTCTTGATTTGTATATAATCTTTGTAATAGTTATGCATTTGTTCAACAAATATAGATGAAGGCCAAATGATGTATTGGAGAGAGTTCTAATAAAGATGTTTGTCTCATTTAATAAGGGGTATGCTATTGATTTAGTAACTTTTTGTATAATGAAAACATTGTTGAGAATTACAAATTTTTAATATACCATTTTCAGCCCTGGTCCAGTAGTTCAATTGGATAGAATATTGTCCCAATAAGCCAAGTCTGTGGGTTCAGTTCCCAATAAGACAAGTTTATGAATCAACCAATGAGTGCATAAATAAGTAGAACAACAAATATATTTTCTCTCCTTCCCTTCCTTTCTCTTTAAAATCAATAAAATATTTAAAAAATAAAAATTTAAAAGTAAAAATAATGGTAGTTTTCCATGCAATGTATATTTTGGACTCTGAATTTATCATAGAATATATATGATTAAATTAATCTTATGTCAGGCTATCAGATAAATGTAAAAACAGCTTTTACTTTTGAATCTAACACTAAAAAATAAATTGGCTTATTTTTATGTTTTGTCTTCTAAATGGAAAGATGAGGGAAGGTCTCAAGATATTTGAAATTATATCTATGAAAATAACACATATAAAGTGTGAATAGTATTTATTCTGTTAATGAAAAAAAAAAAACACCAATGTGATCATCACTCTTTTTTCTTTAACCTTTGTTTTTAACACCATAGTCATTCTGATGTACTACATAAAATCTCTGATCAGCAGAATACAATTTGTAGTTGTGATGAACATCTTAAAATAAATTTAACAAATTTATGCTCCTAACAAACTCATTCTATTTTAACATCTGTATACCTTATACTTTCTGCCTTTAATCAATGGTACATTATAGATTTATAACAAACAATAATTTACTAGAAAAAATAACAAACTTTATAATTACCAAAGTCATCTGTGATAGCTAGTGGCAGATAACGAATCTGACACATGATAGAACTCTGAGAATTGTGTTGTTCCTTCTTAAAGGGCAAAAAGGCCCAAATGGTCTTTATCTACAGATTTTTTAAATAAAATAAAATTGAAACCTATAATCCTGGTCTGTTATGATGCTTCAAGTCTCAGGTTATTAACAACAGCTTCTCTTGTGAGTTCCTTGGTATTGCACTATCTCCACAGAGGGGAGAATCATTCAGAAATGAGTTAACGGATATGCAGCTGCTTTATAGAATAAATATATTTGCCAAATTTTGGCATAAACTTACAATTGGAGAATGGACCATTGCTAGAAAAAGGCAAAGCAGCAAAGCTTTAATTGATGTGAGGGAATGGGTGACAAAATGTGAAGATTTTGAGGACTAATAAGATTTTGAGGTCTAAGAAATTGGGCAGAAAATTGTGAAAAGGAAAGTGAAATCTCCCATAGACATTCCATGCTTAGGAGTTGGAAAATAAATTGAATCTAAGCAGATGCAAAATAGGTCAAAGATGAAGCTGCTGGAATGAGAGGTAAATTTACAGTGAGAATCTGCAGCCAATATAATGTAGGAGCACTGATTGAGGGCTCAGATGGAGGTCACGAGTCCAGTGTCAGAAAGTAACTGCTAGAGGAAATAGAAACTGGAGTTTGACATTGTGTGTGCTGATATATTAAGGTCAGAGGATGGAGCAGCCCTCAAAACCAAGAAGGAAATTCCTCTTAAGACACTTGCCAAATTTTGAAGCATTACTGGACAAAAACTAAAGAGGATACCTTTAAAAATTATCTCAGGAAGAACGAAACTCTTATAGTCTTTCAATATTGACAAAGAACCACAGATACTCTATTAAAAGTACTAAAGGACGATAAAGTTGTGGTGTAATGGTGGTTAACCAAAAGTAGCTAAATTTCTGAAACTTCCATTCTGCTTTGAACAAGCTTAATCCTATATTAGATGGAGAGGACCAGCCCCAAAATTAACCGAGGAAATGGGGAATCCTCTCTGGATAAATGTATCACCATTTGAAGCCTTTACTCTTTTGTAATACACAGTATCTGTCAAATGATTAATAACTATGGAAACAGTGAATGCAAATTCTACACTACTAAGATAAAAATATATAAAGAGTTATGGCTATCTGATAAATTACCTATTACCTAGAGCAGTGGTCAGCAAACTCATTAGTCAACAGAGCCAAATATCAACAGTACAACGATTGAAATTTCTTTTGAGCGCCAAATTTTTTAAACTTAAACTTCTTCTAACGCCACTTCTTCTAAATAGATTCGCCCTGGCTGTGGTATTTTGTGGTAGAGCCACACTCAAGGGGCCAAAGAGCCACATGTGGCTCGCAAGCCACAGTTTGCTGACCACAGACGTAGAGAATAAAATAGACAATAGAAATAAATAGATGATCAAATACTGATGTTAGTAGGTGAGGAGTTTACAATAATTATTATTGATATGTTAAATATAGAGGAAAAGATGGTCAACCAGAGGAAAGGATGGACATTTTAATGACTAATGAGATCTAATAATCATGATCATTAAATACTAGAAATGAAATATGAAATATCTAAAAAGAGAACTCAGTGGATGGTTCTAATAGCACCCTGTTTTGAGCATGCTAGCATTGGTGCAACGCAAAACACATCAATAAAAGATGTCCAGCCCAGCTGGCGTGGCTCAGTGATTGAGCATCGACCTATGAACCAGGAAGTCACGGTTTAATTCCCGGCGGCCGGGGCACGTGCCTGGGTTGCGGGCTCGATCCCTGGTGTGGGGCATGCAGGAGGCAGTGGATCGGTGGTTCTCTCTCATCATTGATGTTTCTGTCTCTCTCTCTCTCCCTTCCTCTCTGAAATCAATAGGGATATGTTTGGGGGGGAAAAGATGTCCATACTGAGGCGAAGAAAGCAAAAAGGACAAGAAGGAACAGAGCTTAAGTGACATAGACCATTGGTTATAGAGCCTAGCACACAGGTTATTAGAACTCCCTCAAAGCCCCACTCATAAAATTATGGCTATTTGACCTGTGGTATATTAATTTCTTCTCTTCATATTCTTGGCTAATTTTAAAGGAATTTCAGACAACTCTAATATTTTTCAACCCATTTTGAAATAAAGTATTTAATTCAAAAATCAAGTGTTTGTAATATTTAGTGCCATATCTAAGAACAGAATGTTGACTCTCCTCTTATTAATATACATTTTTTTTTGTTTTTGGTTTTATCTGTGAAGTTGCTATAAAGTTATTCCTAATATTTATATTTTATCACTAATTTTTGTTTGTGGAATATTTTCTTATATTATCTAAGTTGTTTTTTATGGCATAAGCAAATATATTTATTAGATATTTTTATTTCATAAAAGCTAACTATGTGCCCTCTTTATAGTTGATTAATTTAGACTTTTGATTTCTGTCACACAATAGCCCACAAATAATTATAATATACATTTTACTCAAGTTTTATATTTTAATTAATTTAGTAAAGCTCCAGAATAAGATATATATAGTAAATAAATAAATTCAGTTTTTCAAAAAGTTAAAGAAATTTTATGCCAAGTTTTATCCCTCAGGGATAATAGATATTTCCAGTGAAAGTATTTTAATATTCATTTTGTATTTGATCTGGAACTGTTTAGAGCCAAGAATAACAATTTTGTAGGTGCCTGATGAAAGAAAGCTTTAATTTTCCTGGCAGTTAAAGCATGCTTTAAGATTGCACTTTATGCTCAGGTATTTTTTGAATGCATTTGTTAGATAATTTCAAAGTCTATAAATAAAATTATAAATATGTATTGTCATCAATATATCCCTACTATAGATGAATAAAAATAGACAAAAGAAAGCATGGAAAATAACAGAATAAAAAATAGCCTTAGAACTTATACAAAAGGCTTCATTTTACAATAATCCATGAGGTTTAGGAAAATCATTTGTTTAGTTCACCCAAGATGTGTCTTCCCATTTATGCTCTAATAGAATGACATCTTAGCCTATTTATGAATAGTTAATAATGTATTTATTAAAATTCATTTTGATTAAGATCATGGTCAACATAATAAAGCACTTATATATTATCAATAATTATACACTACATGTTGTTTTATTCTACTGTAATTATGTGTCATTTTCTGAATACTGGCTAAGAGAAATATCTTTGATCTCACTACCCTCTAGTTTATCTGTATCTTGGGTCCTTATTTATGGAAAAACATTTCTTGAATAACTTCCATATACATATTTACACTGTTCAATACAGTCACCATTGGTAACATGTGATTAATAAACACTTAAGATGTGGCCAATCCAGATGGAGATGTGCTGTAGGTGAAATATATGTAACTGATCACAGAGCTGGTATACATAAAAAAGAATGCAAAATATATTATTATTTTTCTACTGATTGTATGTTGCAATGAGCTTTGGCTATATTGGGTTACAGAAAGCATTATTATATTAGTTCTACTTAAAATCTTTTTTAATTTGACTAATGGAAAATTTTAAATTGCCTGTGTGATTTACATCATATTACTGTTACACACAGATGGGACACATAATATAAATATAAAAATGCATGTAAATGCATGTACTTTGCACTCAAAGAGTGACAATTATTTATTATTTCTGATGCTTTTCTGTTTATTGAAAACTCACAATTGCATAATCAATTAATAATTTGTATTTATTTTACACTCAAGGTAGGTGAGGCTTGAAGTGCTTCAGTAATTTTTTCTAAAGAGTTGGAAAACATAGAAGGTAGAGTGTAAACCTAACTGATATAGCATTCAAAGACATTTTTTCTTCTTTACATCTCTAGAGGGGACATAGGTCCAAAATAGTACCATCAATATAATGTAATCAAAATATAAGACAATAGATTTTGGCAGATAAACATGTTCAAAGTTGCTTCCTGGGGAAATGTTTAACTCTCCCTATAGTCTACTTCATGCAGAGTTGAAAGGCTAACTATTTGGGCAATGATGATAAATATTGAGCAAGAGATTTGTAACAAAAAGTCAACTTTTCTCCTCCATAACTGTCTTTTAATAAAAGCCTCCTGTTCTCTCCAGCAAAATCTCACTATTGAATTGATTCCTTTCCTGTGCTGCTGAGTTAAATGATATGAGAGAGAGAGATGCTAAGCTTTTATTCTTTTAGAATCTGAAAGCAAAGCCTTTGCATCTAATAAGAACTCCACAATGCTATATACTTTCATGATGATAATTCTATTTCTGTTGGAATAGCTTTCAACATTTAGAAATATGCTCTTTGGTTTTTATCCTAAACTGATGTAATAAATAGTCCAAAAAAAGAGAAAGAGTAAAAAAAGAGATAGTACACCCACATTTCCATTAGCAGTATGATACAGAAGTTACATCAATTCTGATCACATTTCATTTCCCTGGACTTCCTGGCATTGAAATGGAGGCTGGGATGCAACCCTGACTGGGTATCTGTGTTCCCAGGGGCCACTACTGAATGGAAGAAGAGAACTTACGAGGTTCACAGTTAGTATGTCTACCATACATATTATTCTCTTACTTTTTTTTTTTTGTAACTGTAATCAAACTGGGGCATTCTCTGAACTTTCAGTTCTTTTTAATATGTGAAATAAAGATGTTAATAGTCAAGAGTTATTGGTGGCCTTAAAGATTATCATGTGTAAAGATGCACTATGAACTGTAAACTCTAAATTGAACCAAAATAAGATATTGTGTTAATTGTGAAGGAATAATTACTCTTTTAAGTACTTTCATTCAAAAGGTACCAATTATGACTTGGGGCAACTAAAAATGATGTATATGTCATATTCATCAAATTACCAAAAAGGTAATTCATAATGCAAATAATTACAAGTGGAAAAATAAAATCTTTCAGAGGAAATACCTACAAGACATCACAATTGAGCAGACAATATGATTTATACACATAAATATACCCACACACAAACACACGATACGCATGTAAATATTCAATTTAGCACTGGCAAAATTCTTTAAGGCAAGCTTTCCATTTCCCAAATGAAGAAAAGTGAGGTTCTGAGGAATTATGTAAATAAACTGGTAGAAATAGAATTGATATTGTAGCTCTGATGTCAATGCCAGAGCTACAACTGAAACATGTATTCACCCTTTATTTTGATTAATCCAAATATTTTATTAATGAATCTTAGTGTTTTGTTTTTATAATAGCAGTAACATTACCAAATGTAATCTTACTACATTGACTTTAATTCTGCATTGATCTTGTTGCTTTGGAGCAAAGATTTTGGAAGTTTCAATTACATTACTAATAACTAAATAGGAAAAATGTGTGTTTTTACTACTACCTGCTTAATTCATAATAAGATTTTATATGTTAAGATAGATCACAAATAATTTGTATCCTAGTAATAGGAATTATATAATTGTATGGGTTTTGTTAATTTTGCTAAATATGAGATGCCTGAAATTGGAAACACATCTTCATGTTGTTATTAAATAAAGTGAAGATATTTGATCCCTGATGAAATAGTCACATTTTGTTCAGTTCAATGGAAATCAACATTGATTCATCATCTTTAGCCCACTGGATTTAACATCCAAGTGTCAAACTACAAGCTTATCAGCTTCATCCACAATTAAATTTCCTTTAAAACAGAGATGTGGGGAATTGAATTTGCTCATTGTAAATGGAAAAAAGATTGGATTGCAGCCTGGTTGCCAGAATGATTGAATCTTCCTGGGTAAAGCTGTATTAAATAAAATGATTAACAAGATGCTGAATTTTTTTCTTTTATAATGTGAATGAATCAGCTTTCAGGGTGAGTGCCAGAAGTATACATACAACTATTCAATATGTTGGAAAAGTGAGTGATAGAAACCATATGAAAAATTAACATTTTTAAAATATCCAGATTAGCACAGACATAGCCTGCTCCAACTTCCACCTATATAGCAGCAGAGAAACAACACTAAAAACAATTTTCAAGCCTAGTTACACAGTTAGTGGGGAGAAAGAGGGGGGAAATATGCTACTGAGAAGGTTTCTGAATAATGCTTGCACCTCTCTGCAAATCCATCAAAATAATGAGCAAATCAGACCTGAAATAGGTCATTTCTGCCTTTGTGAAGCACTTAAAGTTATTATGAGCTTTCTTTTTGAACACTGAGAAATATAAACATCAATCTGATCTCATCTGAAATCATTGAATTCTTAAGTTTCTTTGACAAGTATATGCAGTAAATAGATGAGTATAATAGAAAAGAGATGATGACAAAGAAAGGTTGAATCATTTTTATGAAGAGTCTATGTATATAATGTAAGAAAATAAGTGTGGATGGCTTCTCTGGAGGTTCTCTCAATGCTGCATAAATCCACTGCTTCTTAGTTATCAACTATATATATGGCTTTGACATAAAATTGAAAGAAGCACTCTTCATCTACCTTTATACTTCGTTATTTCATCATGAGTCCCATAACCTATAACTCTTTCCCCACATCTACTTTTAAATATGTTAGAATTTATATCTATTAACAGCTTTAAAATACATAGTAAGAGTTATTTATACCATGACACTTCATTTCCCATAATTAATCCAATATTAGGATGGCCAGTGTTATCAATAATCCCTATCCTACTGTCTGAATTCCCAAAGGTCCCTTGATAGGAAAAGACTCAAAACCTAACATTCTCTATTATATAATATTCAAATGTTAATCAAGTGATTTTTTTTGGCTATTATTTTCTTAATTTTTTTTCTAGTATCAGGTCATGGATATTTATTTTATGCTTTGGATTATAACTCTATACTACATTGGCCATTGGACATCAGGTTAATTTTTTATTTCAATGATTTTAAATTTAATATCAAGAATTTCCTTTTGGTTCTCCTTCATAGTTTCCAATTATTCTTTACAGATGGTCCATTCACTCCTTAAGACCATATTTTAAAATATATTTTATATGTATTTGAATATTTTATAATAGATGCAATTTGATAAATACAACATTTGTGCCATCACTGGGTTGGCTTCTATTGGCTATATTTATTTTTAGTATGGAAACCATTTTCATGTTTCTTTGAGTGACTAGTAATTTTTTAATTTTATATTGCACATTATAGATTATATACTGTGAAGTTTCTAGATTCTTTTACTGTATTTTAAAAGCACTGATTTTTGCTTTAGTGGGCAGTTAAATTACTGACTGATCTTCTTGAAATTGGATAGGATTGATGCTATGCCATTTATACCTGAGTAAAGCTCAGTGTGTTTCTCAAACCTATCTAAATTAGCAATAATTAATCTCCAAACTCTATCGCCTCTGTAGATATTGAGGCCCAGTTTCAGAATGGGTTAAAATGGGTTAGGGTGAGTTCTAGAATGAGGACATAAGTACTAAAGCTTGGCATCAATGGAGTCTCTGTTAGATGCCCATTGTACTAGGGATGTGTCAGAACCCCAAAGTCCCCAGCACATCTCAGCCTCTAGTATCTATGCTTCATTTACCACCTCATAGTTGCCAACTTCTGGTACAAATGTGCAGCCACATTCTGTGTATAGACAGCCCAATCCTTAACCAACTACTTTGGGGAAACTTCATCTTAACTTCTTTGGACTCCTCTCCTCTATATCGCTTTCATTTATAAATTAAACCTGCTGCATCTGCCCTAAACTCTGATTTTTGCCTTCTCCACTCAGCAGGACCACATCAATGGTTTGGATTCTACTTGACTGCACACGAGCAAGAATTTGTCCCTAGACAGAGAACAGCAATGAATGGGGGACTTCCCTTGTGCATATCCATGCTCTCAAGGATAAAGTTCTTGCATTGGCTGTTGTCCAATGCTGTAAAACAGTTGATACATTTATATGTATATGTGTTTACACACACACACACACACACACACACACACACACACACATACACACACAGACTTGTTTATTTGATTTTTTTATTTACAGTGAGAGGGCTAGTCTGGTACCAGATGGAAAAAATGTTGATAGAAAGTGAAATCAGAAACACCAATCAGAAAAGATATATGTACACCTATGTTCATAGCAGCACAATTTACAATAGCTAAGATCTGGAAACAGCCTAAGTGCCCATCAGCAGATGAGTGGATTAAAAAACTGGGGTACATCTACACAATGGAATACTACACTGCTGTAAAAAAGAAAGAACTCTTACTACTCACAACAACTCAGATGGACATGGAGAGGATAATGCTAAGCAAAATAAGCCAGTCAGAGAAAGAAAAATATCACATGATCTCACTCATTTGTGGAGAATAATGAACAACATAAACTGATGAACAAAAACTCTCCAGAGATGGAGACTCATGAAACAGACTGTCCAACCTATAAGGGTAGGCAGGGAGTGAGAGGGTAAGAGATCAACCAAAGGACTTGCATGTATGAATATGAGCATAACTAATGGACACAGACAGTAGGGGGGTGAGGGCATGTACTAGGGGGGTGGGAGTGGCCAGGGAGAGGTCAATGGGGGGAAAAGGAGACATATGTAATACTTTAAACAATAAATAATTTAAATTAAAAAGAAAGAAATCAAGAAAGTGAATTGAAGTTTCTTTTAAAATATACTTATAAAATGCTTATTATAGCCAAAACCGGTTTGGCTCAGTGGATAGAGCGTCGGCCTGCGGACTGAAAGGTCCCAGGTTCGATTTCGGTCATGGGCATGTACCTTGGTTGCGGGCACATCTACGGTAGGGGGTGTGCAGGAGGCAGCTGATCGATGTTTCTCTCTCATCGATGTTTTTAGCTTTCTATCCCTCTTCCTTCCTCTCTGTAAAAAATCAATAAAATGTATTTTAAAAAATGCTTATTATAGTTTTGACGTTCACTATTGCACTTAAAAACTTTACTGTATATTAAATATTATTTTTCTTACATGTAAAATGAGAGTTTTCTTAGAGAGTGCTGGGGATTATCTATTGACACATTTCCCCCATTTGTGTAGATTTTTCAAAGTATTTCTAGAGTATTTACCAGTACAAGTTTATTTCCAGACAAATATTCAGAAAAGAAACACAAAGTGGTTATTTCCAGTGGTTTGTATTAAACTGTATAACCTGATCTTGGAACCACAATCAGAGTTTTTATTTTTTTTTTTTAATATATTTTTATTGATTTCAGAGAGGAAGGGAGAGGGAGAGAGAGATAGAAACATCAATAATAAGAATCATTGATCGGCTGCCTACACACGCACCCTACTGGGGATTGAGCCTGCAACCCGTGTCTGTGTCCTGGGACCCTTCAGTCTGCGGGCCAATGCTCTATCCATTGAGCAAGACAGGCTAGAGCCACAATCAGAGTTTCTAAAGCATAACATTCAATTAAAAGGGAATTAAGTTGAAATAAACATATGAAAACAATTATGTCCTCATTACCACAGAGTTTTTATTGCAAAATTCCAAGATCAATACTCTCTCTGGAATTCAAATTGCACCGAATTCTCTCTGTAGCTATCTTTATAACTCCATCCATCTTTAAACGCTTTTTTTTTCTGTCTAGTATTGCATTCTCTTCTGCTAAGTTTATTCACCAAATGTTTTAAAAATCCCAATTTTCATGATTTTGGGCAGTATGAAGAGCAGTTTTCATTAACATAATAATTTTATTAATGTGTTTTAAGTGGTTGCAATCTACTGGCAGGACACAGCCTTTAATATTTTGCCCTCTATGAGCATCATCCATTAATAAGCTTGTCTTATGTGTGGAGTTCCTACTAGGATGTGTATATGCATTCTTGTACAGTGTGTTAATTAAATAATTAAATATCTAGACACTTCTTATTTGATCTTTTACTTCTTATTTTACCTTTTAAGGGATTATCCTATCTAATAAAAGAGTAATATGCAGATTGATCATCACTGCAACACACAATATAGCTGCCCCCATGTGGTCAAAGATCCTGCCCCCATGTGGACACAAGATGGCCACCACAAGATGGCCAGCAGGAGAGGGCAGTTGGGAGGCACCAGGCCTGCAAGGGAGGGCAGTTGTGAGGGACCAGGCCTGCAAAGGGAGGGCAGTTGAGAGGGACCAGGCCTGCAAGGGAGGGCAGTTGGAGGTGATCAACCCTGCAGGAGAGGGCAGTTAGGGGTGAACAGGCTGGTAGAGGAGGGAAGTTGGGGGCAAACAGGCTGGCAGGGGAGCAGTTAAGCATCAACCAGGTTGGCAGCGGAGTGGTTAGGGGGTGATCAGGCTGGCAGGCAGAAGCGGTTAGGGGCAATCAGGAAGACAGGCAGGCAAGCAGTTGGGAGCCAGCAGTCCTGGATTGTGAGAGGGATGTCTGACTGCCCGTTTAGGCCCCATCCCACCAGGATCGGGCCTAAATGGGCAGTCGGACATCCCTCCAGGAGTCGAGATTGTAGAGGGTACAGGCTGGGCTGAGGGACAACCCCCCACCATGCACGAATTTCATGCACCGGGCTTCTAGTAACTAATAAAAGTATTCCCACAGTTACCTCGCTGCCGTGTAGTGGAGTAGATTTCCGTGCAGGTGCTTTAGAGCCTCTATTAGCAGTTGCAACCTGCCAGCATTGGCTCTTGAAGCTAAATGGTAAGGAAATAATTGTTTCCCTCCTGTAATTCTACCTTAATCACTAGTAATTCTTTATCCTATGGAACATGACTTTTCTTCCAAGTGATCTTGGCATTAATGGGAAATTTGAGAACTACCATAACATAGCAGAAATGTAGAATATGTGTAAGAGAGTAGTATAATATAAAGATTAAAACATAACCAGGTAGACCATAAAGGAAATCTTTAGAAATAGATTGTCATACAATGAACCTAGAGAGGAAAAATTTCACTACAGTTTAATTGTGTCTGTTGCTCACTTGACATTATCCTTTGAAGGATTTTAAGGAAGCATGTAACAAGGTCAAGTCTGCCTGTAGGTATGCCAAAGACACATCAACCACCCACATGCTAAGTGACTTTCCCGAGGTAAGATAATCGTAGTTGGCTGTGGTAACTATGTCCTTCATATCCCTTATTCCTCTCTACTACTTATTATTGCCAGGCACATTTGTCCCTGGGGCCATACATTCAGAGTTATCCTTCTCTCATTGAAGGAGGAGAATGTCTAGAGGATTGATCTTAGTTCATGTGAGGATAAGCAGTTTGATTAACTTAACACTTATCCAGAAGATGGATTTCAAAACCTCTTCTGTGTTAACAATGGCATGTCATTTATTATTTTAATAGTTTCAAATAAATGCCTTAATATATACTATTGGGAACATTTAGAAATTTCTAATGGTATGAAAAGTACAAAGAAAAATTCACTGGGAATATGAAAATCTCTTGACTATGGGACAGATTCTCAACAAGGGGAAGAGTTTGGAAGATTACAAACAATAGAATTCACTTGGTGCCAGTCTAATTTAGGGGTATAATGATAAGAAATTCCATAATGTAAGATATTTATATGCTAAAGCTATACATATCATCCATTGTTGATTAGCAATTTTGTTGTTGCCTCAATTTTAATTTCAGTTGCTCAGGTATTTAATGAGCAGTATGGATCCTAACATTTTGCCACAAAATTACAGAATTTTATATTTGAAATATTGTTCAGCCCAACATTTTTACATTTATTCTCTTTACTGAAACATTCTCAATCTCTACAGTTAAACTTAAATGTCAAGGTTTTCTAAATTTTCCCAATATTCACAATTACTCCTTAGATAACCAATTTTTAATTTCCTGTCCTTTCAAAGTATTTCAATGGGAAAGAAATTATGTTAAGAGGGACTAAGATATGAGAGGCAAAGCCCCTCTGAAGAAATTATATAAAACTAGAGGCCCAGCACACGATTAAATTGTGCGCGTGTAGGGTCCCCTAGGCCTAGCCGCCCCGCAACACCTCGCATGCTCCACAGACGCTGCTGGCACCCAGCCTCGCCTGCTGCGAGAGTCGCTGCTCATTTGGTCGTGACGCTGTTACGGCATCACGACCACAGGCCTTTTATGATATAGATAATGGACTTATCCTCTTTAAATTGTCTGATCCAGTTACATCCGAGGTAACGATTCTAGGCAAAAGAGGGTTATAAGTTATGTTCTGGTGTACCTTGCATAGAATTCAATCCTGTTGTCCTGATAGCACATCTCATTACTCTCTTCTATTAATCAAAATTGGCAAAATTTAGATGACACATTTTATGATCTTTGTACTTATATGTAACAGGATGTATTTTAGGTAGATGTTTATTTTCCTTTAGCCAGATCTTGTCTTTTGGAGCTCACAATGTCCATATTGATGATGATGATGATGATGATGATGATGATGATGATGATGATGATGATGATTTCACTTAACTTATGCCCTTAACCTAAAAAATGTTCAGGGGATAGAAGCCAGGGAGGGAGGGAATGCTTTCTAACCCTACCCAGATTTAGCATCTTCAAAAACTCTACAAAGTATGGATATTTCTCTCAGTCCTCTAGTATGAACAGATTTATTTATTTAAAGGCATGAATAGTCTCCCTGATTTCTCTTTTATCATGTGATCACAGTTCTCCTCTGAGGCAATGAAAAACCATAATGACTTGAGTACTTTAGCATAAGATGGGTCAAGACAAGTAGAGAGGTATTAGATCTTTTTTTAAAAAAATTCAAATACATTATCTTGTTATGCATATCTTTGCTCTTCTGGTGATGCCCTTCTTAAAAACATCCTAAGTAAACATTTGGTGAATAAATTACTGACCTGGAATGAACTATGTCAGTATCATAAAATCTGAGGAGACCAGGACACCTTCCAATTTCAGAAAATAATATTAGGCAGCTGTGACCCTTGGGAGACTATGGCTTCAGCTGTAGCTCATACAAATTCAGCATGTTAAAGAATGATAATCTTGTGTCACTGAATATTCAAAAGCATAGCAAATGCTTAAAATTGCTTGACATTTGTTTTTATTTATAAAAGTGCCTATAGCTTTAAAATGAGTGACTTCCCAAATTAGCTGAGCTTTGTATTTAGTCCCTCAATCAAAACTTGGTTCCTATACCTGGCCAGTGTGTTCAGTGGTTAGAGCATTGGTCTGGGCACCGACGCGTCTTGGGTTGGATTCCTGGTCAAGGGCATGTACCTGGGTTGCAGGTTGTAAGATGTTTTCTTTTAATCTTTCTGTTGGATTTATTGAGTGTTTTTTGAGCACCTATTATGTGTTTAGAACAACATACAAAAAAAATAAACTCTTTATATCTGTGTTCATGAAACTAAAAGAAAATATGTAACAAAGGAAGCAGGTATAGCCTGTCAGGTAGCATAAGAAAAAATAAACTTAAATAGGTTACTAGGGTTTTTGAAGGAGGATTAATGGTGATGACAACAATCTAGAAAGACAAACTGCATGATGAGAAGCAAGTGCTCTGAGTGAGTAGAATTTGGTTATGCTAAAGGTAGGAAAGGAGATATAGAAGTGGACAATTCACTCTTACAAATAAATCTTTTTGTCACTGACTTTCTCAATAGACATGTGCACCCCTATGTTTAATGCAGCATTGTTTACAATGACCAAGATATGGAAGGAATCCAAATGCCCATCAGTAGAAAAGTAGATAGAGAAGATGTGGTACATATATATAATGGCATATTACTCAGCCATAAAAAGAATGAAATCTTGCCATTTGTGACAACATGGGATGGACCTAGAAGGTGTTATATTAAGTGAAATAAGACAGAGAAAGGCAAATGCTATATAATTTCACTTACATGTGGAATCTAAAGAACAAAATAAATGATAATTTAAAAACAAACAAACAAACCACAAAACAGATTCATATAGATACAGATAATAAACTGATGGTTGCCAGATGGGATGGGGTTGGGTGGCTGGGTGAAAAAGGTGAAGAAATTGCCCTGGCTGGGTAGCTCAGTTGGTTCTAGTGTCCTCCTATACACCAAAAGGTTTTGGGTTCAATTCCCAGTCAGGGCACATACCCAGATTGTGGATTGGTCCCCATCAGCAAAGCACATATGGAAGGCAACCAGTTGATGTTCCTCTCTCACGCCCATGTCTCTCTCTCTCTCTCTCTCTCTGTCTGTCTGTCTCTCTCTCTGTCTGTCTCTCTCTCTCTCTCTTTCTCAAAACAATAAAACATATCCTTGGATGAGGATTTTTTAAAAAGTGAAGAAATTAAGAAGTACAAATTGGTAGTTACAAAATAATCATGAGGATGTAAAGTGCAGCTTAGGGAATATAGTCGATAATCTATACTAATAAAAGGGTAATATGCTAATTAGACCAGGAGACCAAACATCTTCCTACCATCCAACTTCCTTCTGGACAAAGCCATGGTGGTGGGGGCCGAGGCAGAGGCGGTTAGGGGCAGTCAGGCCAGCAGGGGAGGGCTGTTGGGGGCCATGAGGCCGGTAGGGGAGGGCAGTTGGGGGCCATGAGGCTGGCAGGGGAGGGCAGTTGGGGGCCATGAGGCCAGCCAGGGAGGGCAGTTGGGGGCCATGAGGCTGTCTGGGGAGTGCAGTTGGGGGCCATGAGTCCGGCTGAGGAGTGGTTAGATGGCGATCAAGATGGCAGGCAAGTGGTTAGGAGCCAGTGGTCCCAGATTGCGAGAGGGATGTCCAACTGCCAATTTAGACCCCATCCCTGTGTGCACTAATTTCATGCACTGGACCTCTAGTATTGTAATAACTATGTATGGTGCTGGTGGGTAAACTAGAATTACTAGTATTAGGGAGATCATTCCATAAATTATAAGTTTGTCTATTTACTATACTATATACCTGAAACTAATTTACACTAATAAAAGAGAAACATGCAAATTGACCATCCCTCCACTACGCCCACCAGCCAATCAGGAGCAAGTATGCAAATTAACCCAACAAACATGGAGGTTAATTTGCCACGGAGTGAAGACTTAAGACAGCGTAGAAGGAAGCCAAGCGCTGCAGAAGGTAGCAAACTCTGTCTGCAGGAAGCCCTATTCTTGCAGGAATCTTCCTGCCACGGGCCTCTAGTTTAAAATAATATCGCATGTCAGCTGTAATTGAAAAATAAAAAAAAATAAAAATAATTTTAAAAAAAAGATTTAATTTCTTGAAAGAAAACCTCACCATATCAATCACATGCCCTACCACCAACCACTTTCACAATCCTGTACCATCCAGATGTATCTTATTGGTCCTCCTCTGTCCCCCAATTTTCTCTGTTATACAAAATCTATGTAGTCTTTCTATATATATCTCCAGTCATTTTCTACATAGTTCTTTGGTCAAAATTATTCAATGTTTTTGTTTGCTTCTATGACCATTTTTTAGCTTTTGACATAATTCTTGAACTTCTTAGATGTTTTAGTATAATATTAGTCTTTAAGGGAGTTTCAAGTACTTATTTCTGTAATAACTACATTTAATCATCATGTCCTTTCTGAAAAGTACAAAAGTGAGTGACAAATTATTTTTACTTCCTTTCTCTGCCAGCCCTAAAGTTTAGTCAAATTGGCATCATTATGCTTTAGCAATTCATCCAAGTACACTCTTCATTCTGGTTCTTATACTCTCTTCAAAACATCTACATATATAAAAGGCTAAGACTGGCCAGTAGGTATGACACACACTGACCACCAGGGGGCAGATGCTCAATGCAGGAGCTGCTGAGTGACAGCAACTTTGCAGAGTTCCCTCTTCCACTCTAGGACCCCATGGGGGATGTCGGACTGCTGGTTTCGGCCCGATCCCCGCAGGCCAGACTGAAGGACCCCACCTGCTGGAAGAACCCCACTTACTCTGCAGACATCCTTTGAGCCCCGATGCTACCCCAAGTATGGCTGGCCTGGGAGGGACCATGGGAAGTTGGCTCCAGGGAGTGTACGGCCCATCCTGCCCATTCCTACCCCACCAGCTACCTTCTAATTAATTTCCTTTCAATGTACATGAATCCGTGCACTGGGCCTCTAGTTAAATTATATTTTATTACAATTTTGAAACTGTAAGTTTTAAGTAATTGCATACTCTCCCTTCAAACTCTACAATTTCTACTGTTTCTCCCAAAACTGCTGACCAAATGTGTGTTTTTATGAAATTCCTATCTTGATTAATGCCACAACTTCCCTATCCTAAGTTTAGTTTCAATATGTAATCTTTATTATATGTGGATACATTTTTTTTCACTTAAACATGGTTTATACTTCTAACAGATAAATCTTATAAATTCATATTTTTCAGTAGCAGCAGAACAATTGTCCTTTGAATGGTTCTGTAATGTGAGGTAAATATTGATTCAGAGAAGTTCCCCAGATAGGGTTGCCTGATAAAATATTGGATACCTAATTAAATTTGAATTTCAAATAAGTAATGAATAACTATTAGTGTAATTATGCATGTATGGGTCATAGCTGTATTAAAACTATACCAATAATTTCTTTTGAATTCAAATTTAACTTGTCCTCCTCTATTTTTATTTGGCAACCCTACCCAGAAATGGTTCCTAAGACTTGGTTAGGCTTCCCCAGAGACATCCGCTTCATAATTTTCTTCCTTCTTCTTTACCAACTTGCTTTCCTCTCTGCTTTGCTTAGTCCCTTCAATGAGTGCTGTCACTCCTGCACAGCCTTTGGTACATACACTCCTTGCTTCTGGTTTCTCATCTCACATATTTGTGTCTGAAACCATTTGACCATGTCCTTAATATCTGCTCTAAAATTATCCATTGCTCTCTAATCTACTCATGATGAAGTCAAGTTTCTCAGCTAATTTTCTGCCTCTTTCTTAACTAGGTGCATGTTTCTATTCAACTACTGTCCACGAATTCCCCCAAATTAATACCTCACTGAAAATGCCTTTAGAATAGCACTTTTTTTTTTGTATACTTCTGTCATATTTGCCATGCAGCTTCCATGCCTTAGATATTTTTTTGTTTTCTCATCTGATTATCCTGTTGAGGTCTCATACAAATTCCAATTATTGAATGCTTTCCTATGCTTTTTAACCCCCTTTGCAATTACTCTTCTATTGAAGTTACCTATAATAATTACTTTAACCCATGATCCTATACTGCATTTTTTTTATACAATGCTCCTTCTTTCTCACTCAATGAAAGACTAATATTTTTGAGGTCAATGAATATGTACTTTCTTAAAGCACTAATCAAATGGAAGGCACTTAATAAATATGTTTTAATTGATTGGAAGATGATAATGATATCCTAATATAAAGAATATGAATTTTCACTGAAATGGAAATGATTGAAATAGTGTATGAGGACATGGACACAACCATATCGTCTGCTTTGGAATCTGCTGTGTTAGATGCAAGTTGCATTTAGTAACTATCAAGGGGGAGCTTAAAGTGAGAAAGCATTAGGTTTTAATTATGCTTCTCAGAGTGAAAGAGACAGGGCCCTAAGATTCTCTAAAATAGAGTATTTTGGCAGATTTCATTTTAGTGCTTGGAAGTCTCAAAGTATATCTTCTTTTCCTGATTGCTCATCTTTGCAGCTCCAGCCTGATCCTCTACTTCAAGTTCAGATTCCAACAAAGGGTTGTTTCCTGGCCATTGTAAGAAGTCTTTCATTATATTTGAGACCAGACCAGTGGAGGTCAAAGTGCAGGATCCTTGACTGAAGGAATGATATTAGGAAAAGTGGGCATTTCAGTAGTCATTCTGAACTTGGTATGAATACAAATAATAAGACATAGACACCTTTGATCTACTGACTGAGTCCCAGACATGGCCTAGTATTTTTTGCTAGTACTATATATCTGGAGTTCATATAAATCAATTTACAGGAACATTATTTATTCCTCTCTCCAAGACGATTTGCCAGAATGAGGTCAGAAAGAAGGATTAATATGACAGCTAATACCACAGCAAGAAGAAAACTGTTTTACAAGTAGGGTCAAATCTTAAAGAGGCAGGTGTTTTTGCTATGCCAGAAAATATTAAATTCACAGTCTCCTGTTAAGGACTCTGGTAGGTCCTAATCAAGGGTGTCTGAAGGCAGAGTAGCCATGACACAGGGCAACAAAGCCTTGGGTTTGAAATCCTAGGTTGACAATCCCTTTAACCTCTCTGAGCCTTGGTTTTGTCATCTAAAATTGAGAAATGGGGTTTTGTGAGGACTAAAAATGAACATTGGTGTCGAACAGAACCTTTGTTTATAGTAGCCACTTGATAAATGGGGATATTTGATTCCACCCCTTATATCTTTCCTTGCTATGGAACCAAAGCTTGGGTCTAGGAAGGAATTTGTAAAGAATTTTTAAATTGTAAAGCTCTTTCAAGTGTCATGTCTCATGTATTAAAAAATACTCCATTGATAAGCAAAGCTTATACTATCATCCTTATAGTAGTGTGCAGAGAGAGAAACTGAATTGCAGAAAAACTGTGTGAAAGAGCATTTCTAAACAAGAATCAGGAAGTTGGGTAAATTTTCAACTTAGCCACAAACTACTTTATGGCCATGAGCGCTTTTAGCCTTGTGTGCGTCAAGTGAAAAATCTCTCCTAGATGTTCACCATGGTCTGGCAGAACATGGAAAGTCCGTAATGCAGCCCAGACAGAGACAGAATCATCAACAGAATTTGGGTTTTCTGGTTAAGTGGTATGGCTTTCCTCGCTTGATTACATGGCTTCTTTTTGCAGTTATTTGCAGTATTGATTCCACATTTCCATGAAGAAATATAAATTTATTTGCCCTTTAAAAATCCAACTGCAAAATGTGTCTTACAGTAAATGCTGCTCAACCACCAATGATTTGTTGTAACTGCATGGGGTACACACATAAATAAAAAATGCATTTAGAACTCTGTCCCAATTATAAATTCAATAACTTAGTCCCAATTATAAATCAAATAACTGACTACTGTGCAACTGTCAATCAATTGAAATAGATTAACAATCTCAACTGAAGGGACTTGAACTATAGAAGTTATGGGAACTGCAAGGTTTCAGCTCTAATTTGAAGAACTCTTCATAGTGTTGGCAGGATATTTCTGTTCACTGGATAATGAAATTCTGTTCACTGGAATATGGAAATTTATAGAACACACATCATGGACTTTACTCAGACTGTCTTTTGGTTGTTACAACTGCTATATGCAGAAGCTACTCATTATTATTACTACTTTATAGATGAGGGACTGAGGATCAGAGAGGGGAAGTAGCTTGCCCTGTCACATGTTACTAGAACATAGAGCAGGACTCCAACTGCCTGCAGAGTCTCTAGACTCAGATCTCTTAACAATTACATTACACCGCTTCCTGTGCAAGTCTAAGTAGAGGAGGGTGACTGGTGGGTGGAATTTCATAGGCTAATTATCTTCCATGTTAGTGGCTGGAAAATGAAAATGTCCCCAGAAATCCAAAGTGTGTTGGATGTATCACCTTTAATGATGAGAAGGTTTAATTTTTCTTGCTCATGTGCATTATTTCTGCTTATTAGGGTGTGCATTCCACCTGTGCTGTTTCCATATCTACTAGAACTACAAGATCACTAGTTTGTGGAATTAGATGCTTCAGTTTTTCTGATTTTTATAATGACTTTCCTGAGCCACCGAGCCACTGCCTGCAGCTTACTCCCTCTCCAGACACAAGAAATGTTTGTCCATGTCATTTGATGTTGTGAGAATTAAAAAGTAAAAGAATAATTTTATACCAATACCTCTATATTCTGTTTCTCACAGATCACATTTTAGGTTGGGATAATTGATTTCATTTATAACTTAATATAACACTGCAAACCAGGCTCTGTGCTTGCTATCTTCATATGTACTATCTAATTCTCAAAACAGCACTAAGAGGAAGTTCTTAGTATCATTAAGCAGTGCAAAATCTCAGACTCCTTGTGACAAAAGTAAAAGTATAGTTTCTTCAATAAGTGGTGTTGTGAAAACTGGTTATTCATATGCAGAATAATGAAATTGGACCCTTAATTCACACAACATACAAAAATGAACACAAGATGGATTAAGAACATTGTAAAACCAGAAATTTTAAAATTATTAGAAGACAACATAGGGAAAAGCCTCCTTGACATTGGTCTGAGCACTGATTTTCTTATATATGACACCAAAGACACAGACAACAAAATAAAACTGGAAAAGTGGGATGACACCAAACTATGGAATGAGATAAAATATTTGAAAATCATCTATCTGATAAGGAATTAACATCCAAAATATATTAAAAACGCATACAACTCAGCAAATAAACGTGGCTGAAAAATGGGAAAATAACCTAAATATACATTTCTCAAAAGAAGATATACAAATGGCAAATAGGTATATGAAAATGCACTCAACATCACCAATCATTGGGGAAATGCAAATCCAAACCACAATGAAGTATCACCCCACACCTGTCAGAATGGCTATTATCAAAAAGACAAAAGATAAATGCTGGCAAGGATTTGGAGAAAAGGGAACTATTGACACTGTTTGCAGGAATGTAACTTGGTAAAACCATAATGGTAAGGATTATGGAGATTCCTTATAAAAATAAAAACAGAATTAAACATATTTTTAAAATCACACTTCTGGGTATATATCTAAAGGAAATGAAATCAGATCTCAAAGATATATCTGCACACCCATATTCTTTGCAGCATCATTCAAACTGCTAAGACCATCACCAGACAATTTAATGAAGAAAATGCAATATAATATATATATACATATATATATATGTATATATATATTATATTGCATTTTCTTCTTATAATAATAAAATATTATTCATGGGATAATGGAATATTCAGCCTTGAGAAAGAAGGATATCCTGCCATTTGCAACAACATGGATAACCTTGTAGGACACTGCACTATGTGAAATAAGTCAGACACACAAAGACAAAGACTGTATGGTCTCACTTCTATGTTGAGTCTAAAATAAACCCATAGAAGCAGGAAGTAAAATGGTGGTTGTCAGGGGCTCGAGGGAGCAAAAAATGAGATGTTGGTCAAGGGGTACAAAGTTTCAATTACGTAAGATAAAATAATTTCTGGAGATCTAATGTACGGTGATGTGACTATAGTTAACACTATATTCACTATATTAAATACCTGAAATTTGCTAAACTTATTAATTTACATATAGATGGAAAAGGACACTGTATTTTTCAGAATGAGGAAATCAGTCCTCTGGATTTCTAGGTCTTAGTACAAGCCAGGCCATCACTGCACCTGCCTAGGTTTCAGTATCATTAACTGTAGAATGAGTCACAAGGATGTTTTCTAGACCTCTATTTAGCACAAAATATTGATCTTTTCCATACTCCAACCTCAATATTCATACATTTCCTTGTTAGCCTTAAAGCAATCACCATTACTTCTAGCTTTGGCACTGGTCCAAATCTTTAACAAATGCCACATGACAGACCCTTCACCAAGACACCTTCTCCTAGCAGAGAAAGTCCCCGTTTTTATTTATGCTTATCTAGAATGTTACTCATTTCCTCACCGTGTGGACAGAGCCCCAATACGGTGAGGACTTCTTGTATTCTTCCTCTAGTGAGAGCAACTGGGAGATGCAGTTTGGTCACATATTATACTAGAGGCCCGATGCATGAAATTTGTGCAAGGAGCTCGGGCCTCACACCCCCGGCCGGCCCTTGCAGCCCCTTGCAGCCTCGGCCAGCCCTCACAGCCCCAGCTTCATCCGGAAGGTTGTCCAGATGGTCGTCTGGAATGTCATCCGGATGGTCATTAGGCTGTTCAGTCTAATTAGCATATTAGCTCTTTATTATATAGGATACAATTTTATATTTATGACCCTCTTAATTAGAAGTTATTTATATAGTGTTCTTTTTATCAATGGTTTATTGGATCAATAGTGCTTTGGACTCAAAAACATAAAATAGAGAATTATTAATGCATTGCTATACATTTATTTTTCTATTGAGCTTTTCCACACTCAATATTCACTAGGAGAAGACATATTATACACTATTAGAAATATTTTTTCATCAAGCTCTCTCTACCTCTCTCATCTCCCTCTGAATTGTTTGAGTGCGTAAGAAAAGTGTACAATCAGAAAAATTATTAATATTTCCACAAAGAACAATAATTTACCTAAACTTATTCCCTAGAAGAACAGCTTGCAGTTGCCCTTCTGGGACATCTGTTTTCCTTATTTATTAGTAGTTATTAACATACTTCAACATTTCCCCATTGAGTATTTTATCCTAAAAGATACAAATGCTAGCTATATAAATAAAAACTATATAGAAAGCACTTCATGATCCATCTAAATATATTTGTCACTTGTATAGAAGCTGTAATTAAAACACACACACACACACACAAACACACACACACACACACACACACACACACACACACACACACAGCAAAGTTCCTCAAATGTTAGTCCTTTATAGGTGAGTGTTCATAAATGAAGGCTATTTTTAAATGTTCGGAGACTAGCATAACTTAAGTCTACTTGGCTTCTCTCACAGCAAAAGAAATGGTGGCAAAGAAAAGGAGAAAAAAGAGCATCTGTATATCTTGGGCAAACTAAGAAATGGGATAATATGCTTATTTAATACATATGTAATTATGGATTGACTGTTATTCCTATAAATTAGATAAAGATTCAGTGGCCATTCTCAAGAGATACCCATCCCTTTTCTGTGTCAATTTCTACCAGAATAAATCTGTGGCTGCTGAAGTGCTACTTGGGATTCTGTGTGTATATGTATGTGCTTGCACATTTGTTATCAAGAGAAAGAGAGAATTGCTAAGTTAGTTTTCACATTCTGTGTCTAGATGGTATCACATGTCACGGGCAAGTTTTAGAAACCATGCATTATAATATCTCTGCCTTTGAAAAATACACAAACTCTTAGAAAACCAGGATTGTTAAAGGACAGCATACTAATAAGTAGCACATATTTTATACATAGCATATTAATAAGTCACTAAAACTTATAATCATAGAGCCATTATAATATGGTAGCCACTGTGTATGTGGTAGCAGCTCAAATAAGAGAGAGGTGGTTTATAGCAGGAATGGTCAGCAAAGTTTAATAGAGAAGCTGAGGCTCAGTTGACTTTGAAAGCAGATAGGATTTAGAGAATCCAAAAGAAGCAGGTGATGAGGCAATCAATAAGTATTTACTAAGTGAATTTATATGTGATTAATTAATTAATGGATGAGTGATGAGACAATATGGTAGAGAAGAATAAAAGAATGATCACATATGAATCATTTTATGTAATAAATATTTACTCAAAAGTATTGGAGTTGTGCTTATGGAGATATGCTTATCTTCCATATTATCATGGAGCTTATATTACAGTGGGGAAGGAATGGGTAGGTCTATACAAGGAATAGTAGACAAAGTAGGTTAATTACATTTAATGATGCAAAACCCAGGGATACAGAGGGCTGACTCTACATTTATTGGAAAAAAAACATGCATATAAATGGAATATAATTTGGACATAAAAAAAAGAAATCCTGTCATTCGTGACAATATGGATGGATCTTGAGTGTATTATGTTAAGTGAAATAAGTCAGTCAGAGTAATACAAATACTATATTATCTCACTTACAGGTGGAATCTAAAAATATATATAATAAAAGTTGTAGAAACAGATAATAGATTAATGGTTGCCAGAGGCAGGAGAGTGGTCAGGGAATAAGTGAAATGGTGAAGGTGGTCAAAAGGTTCAAACCTCCAGCTATAAAGTAAATAAGTATTTGGAATGTAATATATAGCATGATGACTTTAGTTAATAATATGTGGTGTTTATTTGAAAGTTTCTAACTACGTGTGGTGGTGGATGCTACCTAAACTTACATGGTGACCATTTTGCATTCTATCCATATATCATATCATTATTTTGTATACTTGAAACTGATATGTCAGTTATATCTCAATTTTCAAAAGTTACTGGGAGAAAAGAGGAATGTTAAATGAGCCCTCAGTTTTGTGTGGGTATAAAAGAGTGTAATTTATATGTGATTATACTTATTTAAGTCTTGTGACTCAAATGTGGCTTATTAAGAAAGAACTAACTCATTGTTGTTTCAATGGGTCCACAAACTTATTCAGCCTTTACTTTCCCAACTCTTGCATATTTAATTTTAAAAGCTATATTGGGGCAACCAGAATGTCCCAAATATTGGCTCTCTCATTCATGAATTATTTGGTAGAAAAGTCCGAAGGGAAACCTCTGAAATGATCTCCCCTTTGCAAAGCAGTAATGCAAAAACAACGGTGCATTCCTTTGAGAATTCCAAACCAAAGTGCTACCATAAAAATGTTGATATTGGGACCAGTGTCCAGTCAATATAGCAAGGGTATGTAGGAGCAGAAGGTTTCTATTTCTGGCCACTGAACTCTGGTTGAAGTTCAACCATCTTTAACCAAGATGACCCTGACACAAGACAAGTGGCCAGGGATGGCTTAGTCAAGAAGGTATTTAGATGAGATGATCATTGGTGGCAATTGTGGAATTCTCAACTACATACAGAGTTGAAATACGGAGACATATAATCAAGGAGAGGTTCAGCTACAGCAGGATATACTTATTAGTACAAGAAAGGCAATGTTGCTAAAGTTCAGAAAATGAGACAAAGACCTGGTTATCAAGCTGCAATAGAAGGAAGCAGAAGCTACTTGAATGTGAGAAACAGCAGCCAACAGTGTTCCTAAGAGAACAGGATGTTCTCATGGAGACTTGCTGCACAGTGCTGTCTTTAAGCAGGCTTTGTCTTAATGGAGGCAGGTCCATCTAGCATCCTGGTGATTAAAAGTCACATCTTTCTAGTTGGACTTCTCTAGTTCCATGAAGGAGAGAATGCTGTGTGCTTGTTATGCTCAGAAGACACTGATGAAAGTTAAGTAGAAAATTTTAAAAGTGTTTGAATTTGTGGGGTCTGAATTCACAGAGCTACTTAATCAGGATCCTGATCATTGTTACCAGGCAAAGTAGGCAAATTATTTAGAAACTCATAGAAGAAAAAAATATTCCTAATGTTTTTATGTTTTTCAGAGAGAGGAAGGGAGAAGAGGAGAGAGACAGAAACATCAATGATGAGAGAGAATCATTGATGACCTGCCTCCTGCACACTTTCTACTGGGGATCAAGCCCACAACCAGGACATGTGCCCTGACCAGGAATTGAACTGTGACTTCCTGGTTCATGGGTCTATGCTCAACCACTGAGCCACATTAGCTTGATGAAAAATATTTTGTAACAATTAATCAAAATATTTCATAGAGAAAATGCGCTTGATCTGAGGCGTGAATTATTGGGAATGATTTGAGTGACAGATAGAGGAAAATAGCAAACGTCAAAAACGTCTTCCATTCTAGGAAAGCAGAGTATGGGGATTTAATTTCAAATTCTGATGTAATATCTTACTTCCTGTCTGACTTATTTGACCTACTTCTCGCTCTACTCATTTTTGACAAATAGCCCTAATGATACTGTAGAAAAGTTTAAATAAAAGAGCATAAGGGAAATGCTTAGCATTCAATAAGTTTTTTAAAATGCTTTCTACAACTTTGAAACTATTTTTCTTTTATAAGAAGACTTTTAGTTTTCAAAGAAAGACATTATAAATAAAAATACACTTGAGATTAAGAAGGGCTTCTCAGCTACGATTTAGGTTGAGAAACATTGATTTCCTACAAAATAGGCCAGAGGTGAGCTATCCAGAAGAATAACTCTCAGCAATAGGAAAGGCACATTTCTCCCTGCACCCTCCTCCCACCAGGATGCCTCTTTCTAGTAAACTCTTAAACAACTTCCCAGTGCTGCCCATACATTATCAATACTTAAAAATAATTTTCTGATACTTCCAATCAGGTAAGTGCTTCACAGTAATGATAAACTTATAGCTTATTTGTATCTCTGTTTGGACACATCATCTTTTGACATGTATATCCCAGCCCTACAATGAGAGATCATTGAATGAAAGGACCATGTTCTAATATGTTTTGTGTATGCAGCAACTATAATGTATCTGGAACATAATAAGAGCATAATAAATGCTTGCCGTAGAATAAACCAGAAAAGAAAATGATAGATGCTATTAGGGAAACAGAAAGCCTAGTGCTAACCACAAATTTGTGCTTAGAATTTTTGTGTAAATCTTACTGTTATCTAATGGTGTTGTTTGGTTGGTTTTTGCTTGATATAACATGTGAAACAAAAAGGAAGGGAGGGAGGACAAAATGAATTACCCCCAAATCAAGCAAACAAAAATGAAATTCTATACTAGAGCAATTATGAGCAGGAACCAAATATGTGTGTGTGTGTATATATAGGTATTTATGTAGGGCTGGGACATACATGTCAAAAGATGATGTGTCCAAATATATATATGTATGTGTGTGTATATATGTGTGTGTGTGTGTGTGTGTGTGTGTGTGTGTGTGTGTTGTTAAAGACTTTGAAGCTTCATAAACTATATTTTAAAACATTTTGCTATGAGCCATCTGCTATGTTTCTGACATTACTTTTTTCACAGATTGTCTTCCCTTACGTTAAGACCCTCCAGTAAGATATTATTTGCTTAAAAATATTTCATGAAATTTGGTCCACCTTGTTTCAACATCTATAGAATAGAGGGTTGGGTAGACATTTGTGACTTTCAAATGGAAATATTTATCACTAAAGCCACATATGGGAGTGGCAGGTGGTTGTCTCCCTCAGTAATGGCTATGATATGAGTTACTTTAGATCAATGGTTCTCAACCTTTTTAATGCCGCGACCCTTTAATACAGTTCCTCATGTTGTGGTGACCCCCAACCATAAAATTATTTTCGTTGCTACTTCATAACTATAATTTTGCTACTGTTAATAAGTCATAATGTAAATATCTGTGTTTTCCGATGGTCTTAGGCTCTACAGCAGCGGTTCTCAACCTGTGGGTCACGACCCACAGGTTGAGAACCGCTTGCAGGGTCGCCTAAGACCATCGGAAAACACAATTATGAAGTAGCAATGAAAATAATTTTATGGTTGGGGGTCACCACAACATGAGGAACTGTATTAAAGGGTCGTGGCATTAAAAAGGTTGAGAACCACTGCTTTAGATGCTAAAGTGAAAAGCAAAGAGTTCCACAATGCATACTCTGTGCTAGGAAAATAGTCCATTGAGGCCTAGGCCCATCAGTTATCAACTGATGGGAAAGAATGAACCCTTCAAACACCCAATGCTTTGTTAAGCAAATTTCATGATACATCCGGTATCCAAAGCACAATGACTCTGTTATCTACCAACTTTGTAATAAGCAACTAGAGGAAGGTGGAGAAGAAAGTAATTTTTGTGAAATGCTTAAAAAGTTATTATGAGTCATTTATCTCTGATGACAGGATATGCCCTTCTCCCCAGCCTATTAGCCATGGGTTACTTTAAAAATGGGATTATATTTTTTCAAGTAAAACCAGGAAATTGTATTGGCCTTATGCCATTCATTGTGCCAAGGAAATAAAGAAGATTTTAACCATCAACATTCCCAGATGGAATCTAGATGGAAACCATATATACAAAAAAAAAAAAGGAGTTGTCAGTTGCCAAGAAACAACAAATGGATCAACATAATTAGTGTGTGTTTCTGTTGCCTAGGATATCTGTACCTATACGATAATGCCATATACATATTTGCATTGCCGCATAAGAGACTAATAGCTCCAAATGAGTTAGACTAAGGTTTTGGTTCTTGTTCTGTCAATAGCAAATTCCATACAACTCAAATTATATTTCTTAGCATTAGTATTTTTGTCTGGATAACATTTGGCCTGAAGTTCTATGACTACAAACTTCTAGGATTCTTTGAATCTATCCTAACAAGCTTCTTCAAACCAACAGAACTACATTAATAGGTATATGTGTTGCAGCTATCATATTTATGTTTATACAAGCACCCACAGATAGAGCCTATAATTTTATGTTAGGACTAAAGCCTGAAGGGTAGTAAATGCTGGATCATGGACATGTTCTGTAACTGATGTAGAAATATATAAAAGCTTTTTAAGCACAGGGATAAGGTGATCATATACAGAGAGTAGATTGAAAGAATAAATTAATAATGGCAAGGATATTTGACAGGAAGATATTTTACAGTGGGGAAAATTCACAGTACAGTGTAGAAGAGAAAAATCACAGGTGAAATATTTTGGAAACAGAATCAATAAGTAAGAAACTGAAAAGCAAGCTTTATTAGCTTCATGGTAACCCTGGCTAAAACCAAAGGACTTTTAAGTTATATTCCAGAAGATGAGGTATGTTTTGAATTTTCATAATATTTACAATATTATCACAATTTGCTAACCTGCATTTTCATGTATCCCTGCATTAAAATTCCATTGCTAACATTATCTGAAACATTTATGAATGCTTATTTCTTGTGCTTTGATTTTTTTTTTTACTCCAGATTATATTTTAGGGTTCATCTTTGATAGGTCTCTCTCCAAATTCAAGCACTCACTTATTAATACTAAATTTGTTTTCATTTTTATCTTTTGGCTTTGTCCCTCTCTTTACATTTTTATTACCATTGGTTTTGAATATTTACTTAATTTCCTCTCTAAGCTTTCTGCTGAAGTCCTTCATTTTGAGCTGCTACCCATTGACCCCATAATTTGCAATAGATTAAACTTCCTAAAACTCTGTTTTATAGGCATTGCATTTTTGTCCCAAAAACCTTCAGTGGTTCTTCAATCCATACAAAATAATATCCAGCCATAGCTGGTTTGGTTCATTGGATACAGTGTCGGCCTGTGGACTGAAGGGTCTCAGGTTCGAATCTGGTCAAGGGCACATGCCCGGTTGTGGGCTTGATTCCCAGTAGGGAGCGTGCAGGAGGCAGCCAATCAATTATTCTCTCTCATCATTGATGTTACTGTATCTCTCTCCCTCTCCCTTCTTCCTTGAAATCAATAAAAATATATTTTAAAAAAACAAAATATCCAAATAAACTGGCAACCAAGGTCTATCCCAAACCAAGTCGCGCATTTACTCTTATTTACTCTGATTTACCACTGAACTCCTCTACGACACTACAACTCAGACAAACAGATTTATCGGTAGCTCCACATTAGTTTAATGCATATTCCTTTATGTACACTTCCCCCACCATATAGAATAGTCTCAGTACTTTTTACCCCATCTATTAAGTCATTATCCATTCTACATAATTTCAAATGTTACACAAACCTTTTTTTTTTAATTTTAGTTACCACTTTATTTTTTATTGCACAATTACTCTGATGAAACTCAGTAGCTTCTGTCATATTCATCTTTTCTAATTTACTTCCTATTGGTTCAAAAAAACCACAAATCCTTTGAAGCTAGGAGGCATTAGTCAACTGCTTTATTTCTCTGAATACTTAGCATATTGCTCTGTGTTTAGAAGAACATAAATATGGATTTCCATTTTGTAAAAGTAGCAGAGCTAGACACAGTTGCCACTGAGAAGCTGCTGTCTTATCAAGTATAACTGTTCATTGTACTTTAAAATTATCACTAAGAAATAGTATGTGAAACCTCACCTTTATTCTTTTCTGATGTTACCTGCAGAAAAAAAAATGCAATTGGCAAGCAACATAAGCAGCTTCTTATTTGAAGATAGAAAATGACAAATGGATTTCCATACACATCTTCACAGATGGGCTCTAGAAAACTGGAGACTAACTGGGGTTGTAACAACCTACTTTAAAAACTATTCAAATTGAGAAATAATATGTAGAACCCCTTGGATTCCCAACCACACAGGAGATGAAATATTACCGGGGCTCAGTCTGCTCCATTTTCTTCCCCTCTGTTCAGTGTCATTCTTATTTATAACATCCTCTTAGCGTATTCAAAGGCAGCTATCAAATTCTTATACAACTTCCCTGTGCATGAGCTATTATGAAATACATTCTTTTAAAAAATGCTATAACAATCTATCCAGTTAGTCTTCTTCTATTTTCAATTGATCAATATCAATTTTTCTGCCCAATGCCTAATACAATTTGTTAATTTAACTTCATTGAAGTCCATGATTGAAAATTTAAATTCAATGAAATTAACAAATTTTCATCAATTTCTAAACTTTGGATTGCTCTTGATCACCAAATCTTAATAGTCAAAGCATTCTAAAACTAATGCCATTCTTATACACAAGTAAATAGCTTTTCCATATTATAGTGAGCATAATATTCCACCATTGTTAAAGCTATAGTAAAATTATCAATACAACTTTTCAGCACAATATTTTGTTTTTCAACAATAATAGCATCACTATGAATATATTATGCCTTTTTCTATAATTCTTAAGTCTAGCCCTTATTGTTGTCCATAAAGGCTCCAAAATGCTCTGCATAATAAGTTAAATCTTTTCCTAGTACTTCATAAGAACTCCAGAATCTTATAGAAATTATTTAATGCATGAACACAAACTAAAATATCTCTGACAATGTTCTAAGCATCTATCCACAAAGCAAGCTCTATGTATTTTCACAGCTTTGGCTGAGGACTCCCAAAAATATTTCTCCAGCTGGTATCCTCTCCTTAGTTTCCAATTTCATGTATCCGATTGCCTCTAATATCTTAAAAGCATCTCAAAGGTAACATCTGTAAATTGAACTCCTCGTCTGCTCCCTCTGCACACGTTCTGCTTTCTTCTCCATCCCAGTTCCCTATATTCTCTATTTCAGCAACCACATTCTTCCAATTGCTAAGACTAAAATTTTAAAGTCATCGTAGATTCCTCTTGTTTTTAGATCACATATCTAATGTCTTCAGCAAAGCCTTTCCCTACTACTTCAAAATATACTCAGTACCTTACAACTTCTCACACTTCTGCGACTCACCCTCTGTCCCCAGCCATCCTCCGAGGGTACATATGATGGCATAGATTTTGCTAAGTTGTATTTATGAGTGTTGTTCTATATTACACATTAGAGTGATTTTATTTATAAAGTGCTTCCATGATTAGTAATATGCTACAAGACATAGATAATAAGAATGATAAAGGAGAAAAATCAATGAATAAGCAAGCATCTATTTGGTTGTTGTGCAATTTTTCCTGCTGCCCCTGTACACCAGCTATTTCCCATCATGTCATTCGTCTGTGTTAGCTTTCCACCTAGATGTTTTTGTGTATACATTTACTGGCACTACTAGAATTTCATAGATCTAGATAATTATTTTTAGATAGTTTTGTGAGCACACTACGGATACATTTTTCTACTGAGCTCATTCATTATTGTGAATTGCAAAATCTACAGCTAGGTTATACGAACAGCTTGGTTTTCAAGTCAAAACATGCTACCTACCATAAGCATGGACATTTGCTGTTCCCACAGGTCATAATGCATGGCCACAAGAACGTATAGTCCAGAGGGGAGATTTCCAAAGTCGTGCCAGCACGACACTTCAATGAACCTTTCCTCCACTCATGCCACAGCCATGCCCTCTGCTATACAGTCTGGTATCTGCCCTGTAGGGGGTTTTTATTTGAGTTCTCCATCGCTAGTCTCTGGGTAATAGTTCCTTAGTATACAGGCAATTTCCATGTTCCTTAAAGTTCTCTGTATTAATTATTTTCCAATCCCAATTACTCCAATCTCCTGTTATTAGTTTTGTATTGAATTTTGTGCAAATTACTGTGTGATATTTGTCTACTGCATGGACTTTGATTGATACACATGAACATGTGACCTCATGATTTCAGACAGAGCTGGCACTCACATCAGTGAAGGAAAGTTCAGTCAATGAATGAAGATAATGAGTACCCAGATGGAAAAGGAAGAGAGAAAAATGGATGAATGATAGATGGATGGATAGATGGAAGGAAAGATGGATGGAGGGATGGATGGAAGGAAGGAAGGAAGGAAGGAAGGAAGGAAGGAAGGAAGGAAGGAAGGAAGGAAGGAAGGAAGGAACTGATTTTAGAGCATTATTTTA
This sequence comes from Eptesicus fuscus, assembly GCF_027574615.1. Classification (NCBI taxonomy): domain Eukaryota; kingdom Metazoa; phylum Chordata; class Mammalia; order Chiroptera; family Vespertilionidae; genus Eptesicus; species Eptesicus fuscus. The sequence continues at coordinate 50,191,084 of NC_072486.1, forward strand.
TATTAAACCTAAAATCAATTATAGATGTACTAGAGGCCCGGTGCACAAAATTCATGCGGGGGGGGGGGGTGTCCCACAGTCCAGCCTGCACCCTCTCCAATCTGGGACCCCTCGAGATGTCTGACTGCCCAGTTAGGCCCAATACTACTGAGCATCCCTCTCACAATCCAGGACTGCTGGCCCCCAACTCTTTGCCTGCCTACCTGCCTGATTATCCCTAACCACTTCTGCCTGCCAGCCTGATCACCCCTAACCACTCCCCTGCCAGCTTAATTGCCTCTAACTGCCCTCCCTACAGGCCTGGTCGCCCCCAATTGCCCTCCCCTGCTGGCCCAGTCACCTCTAACTGCCCTCCCTTGCCTGCCTAGTCGCCCCTAACTGCCCTCCCCTGCCGGCCTTCCCCCCAACTGCCCTCCCCTGCTGGCCAGGTCATCCCTAACTGCCCTCCCTTGCCAGCCTGGTCACTCCTTAACTGCCCTCCCCTACAGGCCTGTTCCCCCCAAACTGCCCTCCCCTGCAGACCTTGTCACCCCAAACTGCCCTCCCCTGCAGGCCTGGTCACCCCTAACTGCCCTCCCTTTCCAGCCTGGTTGCCCCCAACTGCCCTCCCCTGCTAGCCTGGTTGCCTTCAACTGCCCTTCCCTGCAGGCCTTGTCCCCCACAACTGCCCTCCCCTGCCGGCCATCTTGTGGTAGCCATCTTGTGTCCACATGGGGGCAGCCATCTTTGACCACATGGGGGCAGCCATCTTGTGTGTTGGAGTGATGGCCACTTTGCATATTACCTCTTTATTATATAGGTTTAAAAATGAAATGTAAAATACAAAACTATAGAATTTGAAAATAAAATATAAGAGAATATCTTCATGACTTTGGGGTAGAAATTTACTTAAATGACACCAAAAGAAGCACTAATCTTAAGGAGTACTGATAAGTTTAAGTATATAAACAGGAAACCTCTGTATACATCATGAAGAAAGTAAAAAGACAGCAACAAACGTGGAGAAATTTTGTATTTCAGAAAGAGACAAAACCAATTTAAAAATGAACCAAAAACTTGAAAGAAGCACTTCCTCCACCAAGAAAGGAAATTCAATTGGTCAACAGCCAAAAGATAATGTAGTGAACATTAGTCAGAATTATCAAATTCTAACTGTAAAAGTATATTACAAATATTCCACTTTGGAAAAATATTGAAAGTCTGTTATGCCAACTGTTGTCAAAGCGGAAGAAAAATTCTCAATCATATACACATTTGGAGAGAATGTATATGAATGCTCATTTGGAGACAAATGTTTATAGAATCAGATTAGTTTATCATTATATAGATCATCGATTCATTCACAGTTAGGTTGAATTTGACTGAATTCACCTGGTTTTCCTGTGCTTTTGATTTGAATTTCATTGTGTTTCTTTGATGAAGTTATAATACATTATTAATTTGCTACAAAACCCTAAAGACACAACATATACTAGTAGACTTTTTACATATAGAATTTCCCTTCCTGGTCTATATAGTCTGTGCTTGATAGCCAAAGATGACTAAGTAAATCTCATTTCACTCTTGCCAGCATGGAATTTGTTGATTTTCCATTGTTTTGATGAGAAAAGAAATGTTTGGTTATTTAATTGGCATTATTTTCTGAATACTGAGTTTTACCAAATTGCTATTTGATGGAAGGAAAAAAAATATCCCCCACAGACAAGAAAGCATTTTTATTATTCCCTCACTTTCTCCCACATAAATATTTAAGTTAGCAAGGCGTACATCTTTTCATTTATATATGTAAGCTTACTAAACCTATGCACAAAATTTCTCTCATTTGGTAATTTTTTCTCGGTATAGAAACATATATCTGCTCAAACTTTAAGGTATTATATTTGGAAATTACAGAGGATTTTTTATTCAAGGAATTCCAGTTTGTACCATATGTGATTATTATTAAATATTATATTCATGTGTGCATATTTAAATGCATGTGTGTATATATATATACACATGAAGTGTATATATGTTTGTATGCATATCAATTAACTTCATTAACTCATTTCTAAAGATATTTTAACTGTCCTCCAGGACCCAGATTTTGTTGTCAGTCAACTATAATCATTTTACTTGCATCCTTCTCTGGGCCTTTCCATGGATTTGTGTACTCAAATCCATGCTAACACATCTAAATACCAGTAGCTCAAGAAATATCAGACAATCATTTGGCAGAAGACAGATCACATACTAAATGAAATCATAGTAAATGGTATCCTGGAAGAAAAGATTTTGTAATAAAACTGATCACAACAAAGTTTAAAACTCTAATATATAAATAACTCTCATTACTTCTTTTAAAAAACACAACCAAGGGGAAGGTGACAGAATATGTGAATGAGCAATTTGTAGAAGAGTAAATACAAATAAATAAGAAATGAAAATAAATACATTACTGATGAACTGTAAATTAAATAACAAGTTATATTTCATACTGATTAAGCTGGCAAAAGTTATATTTTTAAAATGAACTTAATATTGTTGGGGAAACAGGAAAAAGAATAGTTGTACATTTTGTATCTGTACATTAAGACTAATACTAAATCCTATATGTCTTAGTCTTAATATGTCCAACCGCTATACGTGAGTAAGTCTCATTTCACCCTTGCCAGCATTACTTATTATAATTTGCTATTGCTTTAATGAGAAACATTTCATTTTAATTGGCACTTACTTGTTAAATATTTTGCTTCACCAAATCTGTCATAATAAAAGCGTAATATGCTAATTAGACCGGACAGCCAAACGACCTTCCAAACATCCTTCCTAATGACCTTCCAAATGAAGCCAGGGCTGCGAGGGCCGAGCCCCTTGCACAAATTTCATGAATCAGGCCTCTAGTTACTATATAATTGATGAAAAGGAAAAACCTACTATTGACAGACATTGACCTAAGCCAATTCATTTCCTATGAATTGGGATAATACTTTTTTGAAATAAGATAATCTTTTATTTAGCCTAACCAAATTGGACAAATTTTCTATGAAATCTATTTTTACCCATAACTACCATTCTATATATATATATATATATATATATATATATATATATATATATATATAACTATAGAATGGTAGTTATGGGTAAAAATAGATTTCATATATATATATATATATATATATATATATATATTTCTAACGAAAAGTAGTGTAGGTTTATTTTTTAAATTAAGACCAAAAACAAAACTCAAAATTACTGCACCAGACAGAGAAAGAGTAATGGCGAAGAGAATGAAAAAAAGAAATGGAGGATGAAGATAGGAACCAAAGTTACTTAGCAGTTTTGTCACAGCACCTATGAATGAATGAAACATTGAAAACAATTTTCTATCCAAGGTGTGCCTCAGGTAAATTTAGAATAGTAATATTAACTTTAATATTACTTTTTGCTCTATTGTCCAAAAAGAGAGAAACCTTCCACCATAAGGTGTACTGGTAAGGGATTTTTTTGGAGATTTCCCCTTAACTCTCAGACAATATCATAATGTGACTCAATAGACCAAGTAATAAGGACCATTTAAATAATGGGTGGTGACAAAACATATATAACTAAGGCTGCTATATGATTTATTTTTAAAATATTTTTATTATTAGAGAGAGAGGGAGGGAGAGAAACATCGAAGTTAGAGCATAGCTTCGATTAGCTATCTCCTGCACACCCCCTACAACAACGCTGGCATGTGCTCTGACTGGGAATCAAACCAACCTTTTGGTGCACCAGATGATGCCCAACCAAGTGAGCCACACAGGCCAGGGCTATATGACTTATCTTTAAAATATGAAACATGTATAACTAATAACAATTAACTGATAACGTGTTATAATGCTAAGGTTTGTTTTTGTTTATAATTCCCTATCTCTTCATCCTATCTTCTTTTTTCCTCTCTTCATCTCTATTATTCTCTCTCCACAATCAATCATTCTCTTTACTAGATATTATTAACTAGTAGCACTGCACACGAATCCATCGCCAGTAGCTCGCTGCCGCCCTCCTGTAGCTCTCTGCCCACTGCCTCACCCTCCTGTAGCTCCCTCTGCCCCCCTTCCCCTCCCTCATAGCTTGCTGCCCTGCTCCCACCTGTAGCTCTCCACTGCCTGCTTGTAGCTCACTGCCCACCCTCTTACTGATCCATGATCTGGTCATTACGCGGTCGGTCATTACACTGCATAACGACCATTTGCATGTTACATATTTATTATATAGGACTAGAGGCCCGGTGCACGAAATTCGTGCATGGGGGGGGTGTCCCTCAGCCCAGCCTGCACCCTCTCCAATCTAGGACCCCTTGAGGGATGTCCAACTGTTGGACATCCCTCTCACAATCCAGGACTGCTGGCTCCCAACTACTCACATGCCTGCCTGCTTGATTGCCACGAACTGCTTCTGCCTGCCAGCCTGATAACCCCCTAACCACTTCCCTGCCAGCCTGATCTATGCCTAACTGCTCCCCTGCTGGCCCGATTTCCCCTAACTGCCCTCCCCTGCCAGCCTGGTCACCCCTAACTGTCCTTTCCTGCAGGCCTGATCGTGCCAACTACCCTCCCCTGCTGGCCCCGGAACCCCTAACTGCCCTCCCTTGCCAGCCTGGTTGCCCTCAACTGCCCTCCTCTGCAGGCCTGGTCACCCCCCAACTGCCCTCCCCTGCAGGCCTGTTTTCCTCCAACTGCCCTCCCCTGAAGGCATGGTCCCTCCCAACTGCCCTCCCCTGCAGGCCTGGTCCCCCTCAACTGCCCTCCCCTGCAGGCCATCTTGTGGCAGCCATCTTGTGTCCGCATGGGAGCAGCCAATTTTGACCACATGGGGGTGGCCATCTTGTGTGTTGGAGTGATGGTCAATTTGCATATTACTCTTTTATTAGATAAGATTACTCTTTTATTAGATAAGATAGTTAATCTTTAGAGTTGCACAACCAAAGATACAATCTTTTCATATGATACATTTAGGAACTTTTCTTTCCTGGAACTAGAGTTATAAGACCCTGAATAAAGCAATCTAACAAACAGTACCACCCTACCCACTCACCCCCTAAAAAGAAACAGAAAACTTTATTGTCACTGTCTCAGTGATGGTGCTTTCATGGATAACAAGGCTAAGTTAACTTCCTCTCTGTTTTTCTACCCTCTGTACTGTCAACCTTTCCCTTGTGTATTGCTCAGTTTTATTCTTGTTATACAAACAAAAAACTTGGAGTTTAGTCACCCCATGAATTTCCAAGTGTTAATCAAATGCATTTGGTATAAAAGAATCCTGGTAGAATTTAAAAATTTTTTAATGATTACACTTTAATGAGCATTTAAATAATCTTTATATTTAATTTCATGAAAATCCTTTAGATTTTATGACCACATAATTTGATATGCAAAACAACTTAATGTTTTCTCTCCTCTGACTCAAGGTGTCTTTTTGCCAATAAAAATAATCACTCCCTTGCCCTGGCTGGTTGTTGTCTAGTGGTTAGAGTGTTGGCCTGCACACTGAAGGTTCATAGGTTCAATACCCCAGTCAAGGGCACATACCTGGGTTGCAGGTTCCATCCTGGGCCGCTGTTGGTCGTGTGGGACACAACCAATTGCTGTGTCTCTCTCATCTCTCTCCTCTCTCTCTCTCTCTCTCTCTCTCTCTCTCTCTCTCTCTCTTTTTCCCACTTTCCCTCCATGCCTTCCACTCTCTTATAAAAATCAATGGAAAAAATGTCCCCAGGTGAGGATTAACAAAAAATAATTATCACTCTCATTTTCTCACATATAGTAATCTATGTACCTGCACATTTCTAAGTATTCTCTGTTCATGTTACTAGTACACTAAGATTGACAACAACCATGCAAAATAGGTATTATTTTCTCCATTTTCCATGGAAAAGTAAGAAAAATTATATTATTTGCTTAACGCCACAAAAGTAAAAACTAGCTGGCAAAAGTAAAATCCTGTCTCTATCTTATATTTGTTTGCATTGTTTTCATCCATCTCAGTAGAATATACATTTTGAGAAATTTTGATAATTGAGTACAGTTGCTTAAATCCCACCACAAAAAAGATAAGAGGACAATTCCATTGTCCTAAAAATTTTCTCATGGCCCTTTACAGATTAACTTCTTTCCTAATCTCCAGCTCCAGGCAACCACCAATCTGCTTTCTGTCTGTCTCTCTTCATTATTTCTATAAATTTATATAAATGAATCACAAAGCATGTAGTCTTTTGTGTGGTTATTTCCACTTATCATAATGTTTAGAGATTTAGCAATACTCTTGTGATTATTAATATGTTCTCTTTACTTTTCTTCTCTTTTCTTTCCTTTTTTCTTTTTTTAATCCTCACCTAATAATATGCTTAAAAAGGAGGGAAAGAGAAAGAGAGAAACATCAATCAGTTGCCTGCTGTCTGTGTCCAGACTGAGGATCAAACCCACAACCTTTCTGTGCACAGGACAGTGCTCAACCAACTGAGCCACTTTGGCTGGGCTGTTCTCTTTTCTTTCTGAATAATATTCTAGAAGAACAATATGCCACTATTTGCTTAACTTTTCACTAGTTAATGGACACTTGGGTTACTTCTCATTTTGCTTTTTAAAATTATGAATAATGGTGCTGCGAATACTCATACAGAAATCTGTAGGTGGACCAATATTTTCACATTCTTGTGGAAAAGATCAGAGTAGGATTGCTGATTGGTACCATAAATGTGTATTCCACTGCATGGAAGTTACTGCTAAACAATGTGTTTTTGACAGTATTTCCATTAGCATTGTATGAGTCCTGATTATTCCATATTCTTACCAAAACTGGATATTGTCTTTTTTATTTTAGCTATTCTAGTGAGTATGTAGTGGGATTTCATTGTAGATTATCTTACAATTCTCTGATTACTAGTAATGTTAATCATCTTTTTATGTGCTTATTGGTCATTTAAATGTCTTTTGGCAATGTCCCTTCAAATCTTTTTTCCAGTTTTATTGAATTGTCTTCCTATTACTAATTTGTAAGATTTATTTATATATGCTATTACTGATAAAAATGGTGCTGTTATCTTTTGTACTGCCACATAATAGGTTTTGAATTAACTTTAACATCTTCTGAAATAGACCTATTTTCCAACCTTGATGGCCTTAATCAATACTGAGGCTCTAATTACAGATATACTTGGGGATCCCATTAAATTTAAACAAGCTGCCACCTATAATCTTATCAAATAGAAAACAGAGAAAAAATAGGTATGCCTCACCTTAACCCTCAGACTATTGCCTTGCCAAATTCCCCACAATCATAGCACTCATTGCCCTACAGTATCTCATAGTGGACATGGATGCCAAGACCCAATGAGTAATAAAATTCAATTGTCTTTGGAATTCATGATTTGCTTTGCCAAATAAAACCCTATGAATGCCCTCCTCCCCCCCACCCACACACACACACAGCAGTTTAAACCATTAATATTTAAAACAGTCTTCAAGAATGGAAATGTATTATACAAGACCTATGTGGAGAAAGGGTGATTATAATAAGCTTTCAACTACATGACTTATATATGACCCCCATCTTTTCTCTTAGAGGTTACACAAAATTCTCCTTTCCTGAAAGCACTTGTCCTCTACACTGGAATTCTTTTTCTGACTGTACATTTACACTCAAATATTTTCTTGATTCACATTTATAGCATGTCTTTGACTATCCCCGATAGAGCTGTAATCCTTCTCTGCTCTGTGAATTGTACCTGGCAGGTGGTTAACTCCATCCCCTACGTGCCAGAATTCTCTTTCCCATGTATAATCTCCACTTCAGATCTCAAACCCTTCTGTATTTTCTCTGTAGTATCAGAATATCACCTTTTTTTCCAGAGCCCTATATGAATGTCATCTATAGCAACTAGTTCATGCTAAAGAATTAAGTAGAGCATCATGGCATTGCCCTGAAATGGAAGCAGCACAAAGTTCCCTCAGGAAAAGTTATGGTACCTTACATGCACATAATATTTATCATATATTACAAAGGACTTTCAATACATCACCTGGTTATTTAGGAGTTTTTGCCTCTAAAGGGCACATAAAGCATTATCCCATTGTTCACATAACAAGGCTGAGAGGTTCAGTGAGATTAAAATACTCACCCAAAATTAGTAAGTAACACATGCAAGGTAGAACAACTGATGAATTCCTGTTTTTTACCCCTCTGTTCTGTACCATATCCCAAGATTCACAGTTTTGCCCTTTTTTATACTGATACCATCTTTACATTCTACCCCCTTCATTTATGTGGTATCCATAAGCCTACTTAGGTATCTTAATTCCTACTGATTTTGGAATTAATAAGGACATTACTAACACAGAAACATTTAAGATTTGCAGAAACCAAACTTGAACTGAACACTGCAGACTCTGCAAAATAAGTGAATAATCATATTTAGATTCTAAAATCTTTATAAATATACATTATGATTGATATATTTTAACAATATTAATCAATTCTAGTTAAGACAGCTAATAACCCAACATAATATACACTTAAGCTTATAAGCCATTTAAACATTTCCCTAACTCAATTTAATATGATTAGCCCAGCTGGCATGGCTAATAGATTGAGCATCAACCTATGAACCAGGAGGTCATGGTTTAATTCCTGGTCAGGCACATGCCCAGGTCGTGGATTCAGTCCCCCGTGGAGGGTGTGCAGGAAGCAACCAATTAATGATTCTCTCTCATCATTGATGTTTCTATCTCCCCCCCCCCCCTCTCCATTCCTCTCTGAAATCAATAAAAAAATATATCTTACAAAATTGTAATGTGATTACATGTGATTGTAATAGAGAGGCAAATAATTTTTCTTTCAATGGAATATAGTTATTACAAACATCTCTCTTCGTTTCACTTCAGTTTATTATGATTAAAGTCACTACACTATGGTTCTTCAGAAAACTGGTTTCAGACTCTTGGATGCTCACAAATATTGCTGATTTTTTTAATTTTATTTTCCTTCCATAGTCAATCATTTACGAAGTAACAAAGTTCTTTTATTTGCACATAATTCTCTCCATTTCTTTTTTCTTTTTTTCCTCCATCCTGACTTAATTGTTTTCTCTTCTATTTTTCTTCCTTTTAGGTTGATATTTTCTGCTGCTGGGTAATAGATTGCATCTTAATTATTGTTCTGAAAAATTTCCTCCCACCATGTTCTCCACTCTTTGAATAACATCTACCACAAGTCTATATGCTGAAACTGCAATAATATCTCAACAGAGATGTAATCCTTCTCTGATTACAAGCATGCTATTACTGTTTCTATGGCTATGTCCTCATTCCAAGTTTCATCACTCACTCATATTTTTTAAAAAGTTCACTTGATTCTCCTAAAAATCTTATTGAAATGGAATAATATTATTTTACCCATTTTCCAAATGAGGTAACAGGGTACAAACATTTATTAGGGTTCCCAAAAATTTTAAAGGGGGTTGTAACCCAGGTTTCCTAATTCTTATTGCCTACAACTATTTATTTGCAATCTGATTACTATAACTTTTAAGCAGCTCTACATAATGTCAGAATAAATTCATCAACAAATTGAGAATTAAATTATTTTATGTTTCAGAATTTTTTCTTAATTTGTATGCAATAAAATATTAGTATTGAAGAATTCAAAATCGACCTGAACAGGTGAATACCAGAGTTTTTTATTTCAATTTTAAAGTTTTTGTTCACTCTGAAATGCAATTAAACACCTAGGATCCTTTTTTATCTTAACATTAATTCACATATATCCTCTTTTCCCTGTCTCAGGTTTGTAGTCATTTACTTGAAGCAATGTTATTTGGAAACAATATTTTGCTCCTGCAGTTTGTTGTTAGATAAATTATTTGGTATTATATATTATTTATTTGGGGTCATATATAATACTTATTTAGTGATAGATATATATCTATATCTATATAAGATATATATATAGATAGATAGATAGATAGATATAGATAGATAGATATATATAAAATTTATATAATGATATATAGAATGAATGGATGGATAGATTATAGATAGATAGATAGATAGATAGATAGATAGATAGATAATGTATCCTATGCATGGAGAAACACACTTAACTTTTTTGATAAACAGACCAGGCAAAATAATCAAAAGCTTTTTAAAACTTCAAAGAAAAAAATCACATCAACTTCAGTCCAATTCTGATTTACTTACTTTTTCCTGATTATGCTGATTATATGGCTATAGGATTATGGCTTTTTATGAGCCCAATAAGTCAATAGAAAGACAGTTTTAACTTTCATTTTTCTTGTTAAAGTTATGGAATAATGAAATAACAGAAGTTATCATTAATCTATTACCATCTTTATGATTATTACTATTAAGTTTAAATTTAAAAAACAGCATTTTAAATGGATGTAAAAATAACAATAGGTAGAAATATTACCTTTTGTTTTGTTTGTTCTTCTAAGCATTTTCATGACATTAATCCCAGCAAACTGCCCTCATGTATAAACTACTGGTTCCTCATAATGGCGTATGGCATTTCAATTTCAAACTTGCCCTCAATAAACAAAATGAAGAATTACTGTGCTCATGCATAAACTGCTTTGTGACTCGATGTTTTTCTACCATAATCAGTAACTACCTTATTCTTAAAAAAAATCAAAGTGCATGAAAAGTAAAACAATCTTATTACTACATATGCTAAGCAAATTCTTTGTTCTTCCTTGAAGTAGAAAATATTAATAAAATAGTAAATGTCACAAAGTAAACTTCATAATACAAAAACTGTAATGTAAATTAAGCAGTAAAGTGTTCAACAAATCTGCTACTTAGTTTCCAAAGGTGATATTGTTTATGTACTTATTGATTTCTTCAGACGTATAATCTAGTGTAGCTCATCCATTCAACTGACATTTCCTCGCAAACTCCTAAATAATAAATATTATCTAGGAAAATACATTGTGCTCCAAAAGAAGTATCTTCCTGTGCAAAGAAATTCTAAGAAAGAGAATCTAAATAGCCTTCAGAGTGCCACAAGTTAACCAAATTGAAAAATAAGTTTGTTGAAACAAAAACTTTGTGTTTTCTTAATTCCAGGTAAAATTTTAATTTTTTTTGTGTGTAATAGAATTTTAGAATACAGGTTTTCTATTTACTAAGCCTGAATTTTGCTATTCCCTTTTTTCCCAGTACTTAAAGCCAATCTTTCTCAAGTATTTATCAATTATCATTTTTAAGGGAATATAATGTAAAATATTCAATTAAGCTTAGCATTATTTATAACTTTCACAACAACAACAAAAAATCAAGATGTCAGGATGTGCCTTATACTGCTCCCCTGAGGAAATGCTATTCCTAAGGAAAATACTATCTGCTAATTAATGGACACTTCAAGACTACACGATATGTAAACCCTCACCTTCTCTTATTTGGATGAAATACAAAGAAAAAGAATTTTGGAACTAAGGTTCTTGTGATTTGTTAGCTATATGACTCTTCTCTTGTTTATTTATTTATCCAATAAATTTTTATTGAGCAGCTACTATGTGCCAGGTACCCATCTAGACTCTGGGGCTACATACGGAACAAGCAAAATAATGTGCCTTTCCTGTGGAACATACATTCAAGTGGATGTTACAGAAGTTATATGAGTAGCTAGATAGAGAGATGTAAATAGTGAAATATTGTGATAAAACAGGATGGAAGAACAATTTTCAATAGAACAGGCAGAATGAACCGCTCTGAAGAGATATCTTTTGAGCAGAAGCATGATTGAGGAGTGGGATAAGAAGTGATGGTAATTCCTGGTAGAAAGTAGGTGCAAAGGCTTTGGAATGGGAGTGAACTTTGAGCATTTGGAAAGAGCAGAAGGAAGGCCGAAGAGGCTGAAGCAGAGGGCACCATAAAAAGGTAGATGAGTTCAGACCAATACCTAGAAGTCAGATTGGATGGACCTTGTAAGCCAGAGCACATTGGTTTTGATATGTGTAGAACGTGAATCACTGGAGGTCTTGAGTAGAAAAATAACGCGAATATATTTTTGCTGTAAAAGGCTCCCATTATTCTGCTGATGGAGAATAGAGAATATACAGGTTAAACTCCCAAGTCTCAATTTATAATTTTTGAAAAGGGAATAATAATGTTTGCTTAGTGCATCCCAGGAACATTGAATGAATTAGCATGCATTAATGTCTGACACATACTAAGATCTCAGTAATATTTCTTTTACTGTGTTTTATTTCCTCTTGAGTTAGATAAAACAATATCCCTATTCCTTTCAAGGCAAATTTCACCCATCACCCCTATCCCCTTAATTCAATATTTTTCTAGCTCTGACTTCTTCTCTGTCAATATTTTCCTTTCTATCCTCTAGCTTTCTTCCAAATAATTTATTCATCCAGTGTAGTCTAAAGTCATATATATCTTCTTACCTCAAACAGAATAATTTTTTAGTCCTGTTACTTCATACATCCAATCAAAATGTATCAGTCTCTATTTTTGTAACAAATTATGAAAAAGTATATTTCTCCAGAAAAACTGGTATGTTTTCAGTTAGCAGGATTTATCACTGACTCTATGCTAAAGTGATCCTTACTTTACAGATGTTAAGATTTTTATTAATTAATCTTAAATTATTGACGTTTCATTATAACAATAGTGCTTCTGTTTATATTAAAATGCAGTTTAAATCGTTTTTGAAAATAGGTAGACCATAAATCAGTGTATTCGTGTCCTGTGTCTGACATCAATTACCATTAGCTTAGCACCTTAAAAGAACATACATTTATTATCTCACAGGTCTATAAGTCAGGAGTCTGGGTAGGCCAAGCTGGTTTTTCCCTTCTAGGTTACAGACACCACTACTTGATCCACTACTGGGCTGTGATCAAGAGTCTCTGGGGAAACCTACTTCGAAGCCCAGGCATGCTGCTAGCAGAATCTCATTTCCTTGCCACACCTAATCTCTGGAGGCCGTGCCGTGGCCCGGGCCCCTGTGTCCCAAAGCCAGAAAAGGTGTTTCCACGATAGAAATCTGACTTCTGCCAATCTTTCTTCTACCTTAAGCCAGAGAAAATGCTTTGCTTTAAAAGGCTTACGTGATTAGGTTGTACCTATCCAGATACTCAGGGTAGTATGCTATATAAAAGATAATAACATCTGAAAAGTCCTTCTTGACACATAATGCAACATCCGCACGGGTCCCATTGATTAGTGTGTAGACATCTTTGGGGAGTGGGGGCCCACAATAACAAATACCACAATAAATAACTCATAAGCTAAAACACGTGGCTATTTTTCATATTTACCGCCCAAATATGAACACCCATAAGTTGTTATAGCTGATCATTGCTTAATTTAATATTCATAGAATACATTACTAATGTAATTTTAAAGATTTTTATGTACTTTTGTAATAAGCAAAATAAGTGGAAAAGAAATACATGTTTACAAAAAAAAATGGAAATGTTAGAGAAAGAAGATAATTCTTTGAAAACAATTTGTTTGCACTGGGGAGAGAAAATAAAACCCTTTATTCTTGTTTTAGATTCTAGAATCTGAAATATGTTTTAAAAGCTTGCCCTATTTGTCAATCTGTCAGGAAATGTATTTCAGCGTCAAGCCTCATGCTCCCGGGGAAATCACGAAACATCTTATTCAGCTGAAGAGGCTGAAGCTTGAAGCAGTGCAATTAATATCTCCCATTTTTGCCATCGGCACGGAAAGCCGCTCCTTGGAATCGGACTCGCTAATTGTGTGTAATAGCTTACATCTGGCCTGTGCACGTTCAGCACATTAGACTTGCTGTCTGTGTCCTGATCACTGGGCATGAGTGGATGTGCTCTGACCGGAGCTGCCACACTGAAGCTTCTCAGGAGAGAGAATATTCATTAATACCTGAAATCTGGCTTCAGGAAATGGGTGGTAGACACTCTTACCAGCAAATGCAGTTTTATTATCACTGGCAGTCTTGAATAAGCTGATAGGAACACCATCAAAAGAAACAAAATAACACTTCCCTGGAGTGATATTTAAAGCTTTGTTTAAAGTTTTGTTTAAAATTATGAGATGAACAGGGTTGTTATACGGATTCACTTAATTCTACCTTCATGCTATGAAAACTCAAGACTCTTGCAAATATTAATTTTAATAGCTACCTCAGAAAACCACTCATCTAAGAGGACAATCCACAACATAAAAAAATGTACAGTTATCTTGCATCACTGAAACTTTTCACTTGTTGAACATCAATTTCATATTTTCCCCTCCCCCTAAACCCTAGAAACCACATTCTCATACCTGCTTCTCTGAGACTATTTTAGAAACCTGGTAGAGGGAAATCATGCAGCCTCTCTCCTTCCGTAACTGGCTTATTTCACTTAGCATAATATCCTTAAGAGTCATCCATTAGTCCTATGTAGCTGGATTTCCTCATTTTATTCAAGGTAGAATAATACTCCATGGTATGTAGATAACAGTTTATGTATCCATTTATTTATTGATGGACAGTTGGATTATTTCCAAATTTTGACAACAGTGAATAATATTTTAACATTGGAATGAAGATATAGTGCCTATAGTTAACACTACGGTATTGAATGCTTTAAAATGTATTGAGGCAAGAAATCCTATTGTGTCTTCCCATGAAAACAAAACCAAACAAAAACAAAGGAACACAAGAAACTTTTGGATGTGATGGATATATGGTTTGATTGTGGTTTAAGTTTCACAGATGAATGCATATGTCAAAACTCATTGAAAGATATAACTATACAGTTTATATCAATTATAACTTAATAAAGCTGTTTGAAAAATATGTATGTTAGAGCCTCAGCCCAGCCAAATTCCTCCTTCCAACTAAGGGGAAAAAATCCTGACATTCCCCGCAAAGTGTCCCCAGCCTAGTCCATCATAGTTTCAGCTTCTGGTCCATAAAACAACCTTCCCCTAGTGAAGAGTATTACCATTGGGGCAGCACCCATGCCCATAGCGAGGCCATGTCACACTTGAGTCTCCTCCCATCTGGGAAGGAGCTCAGAAAACAATGACCTGGCACAATCATTGATAAAGGTCAAGAAAACGGGACTTTTCCTGGTTTTTTCTTGTCTACACTGCACACATGCTGACTTGGCATACATCTTCCTCAGGGAATTTTCCCTTTGGCTCTTGGACTCAGAGCTCCCTGCTCCCCATTAGCATGATTGTTCTTGAAAGAGAAGGATGACTCAAGTACTGTCACCTTACACAAAACATACATGCTCTGCTACTTACCAATACCTTCAACTATCTAGTCCTTAATTACTTGGAAAATGGGGGAGGAGGGTTGCTAAAAGCTTTATATAGATAAATTCCCTATTACTTTTAGAGAAATATATGGAATTAAAATACCTAAATGGTCAAAAAGGCACCCTGGCACCAGAATTTTAAAGGACAAAAGAAAGTGAAGAAAACTTCATTTCCTTTAATATTTGATATAACAAACACAACAAAAATGTAATGCTTATCCTGGTAAATAATCAGAAATTCTTGTAACATCCTTGTACTTAGATGGCTCTTTAAAACAATTTCCAATTTTATAGGTAGAGGGAAACATAATATTTTCTTTTCAGGGTTACTAAATTTATCCGTGTGTGTGATTTGTATGTGGGCTTATGTTTGATCTTAGTGGATTTTCCTTAAGGGTAAGATAAACACAATGATTATAATAATTAAATCAATACCTAGAATTTTAACACTATGTATATGCACATGTAGGAACACTTTATGTGACTTTTACTCATTCGGTCTTTAAAAAAACAAATAATAAGCCCTAGCCCAGTGGCTCAGCTGGTTAGAGAATCAAAAGTTTGTGGGTTTGATTCCTAGTCCAGGCACATACCTGGGTTGCAGGTTCAATCCCTGATCAAGGCTCATACAGGAGGCAACCAATCTCTCTCTCTCTCTCTCCCTCCCTCCCTCCCTTCTTCCCTCCCTCCCTCCCTCCCTCCCTCCCTTCCTTTCTATAAAAATCAATAAAAACATATCCTCAGGTGAGGGAAAAAACAGTAAGATGGATTTTATTAGCATCCACATTTTCACTCTGAGGAAAACTGAAATGCAGAATGATGTTGTCACTAGCCTGTTCGACATATGTTGGTGACACAAAAGATGGAGAAATAAAAAACCCTTGCTTAGGCCATGTTCATAAAGGGTCTCAAGGAAGATGGAAAATAAAGTGCTATTGAAGAATAGGTGAGCAGGTCTTGGCAAAGAGAACCAAATGTAAAGGGCTTTCCAAGCAGAAGAACAGCAGAAACTCCAGGATGGAGCTATCAAACAGCTTTGGCAATGGATATGGGGTGAATTCAAAGGGAATTGGAGACTGGAGAAAGAATGCCATGCAAACAGTGTATATTAGAAACACCAACATGGACCTTCAGTCAGTGGCAGGGGCACTTTGCAGATGGAGTCCCAGATGGTTAGGAATAGAATACCACAAGAAAGGATGAAGGTTGGCTCTTCTCTGAGAGTTGGGATAGAAATTGAAAAGCAAAATGGCCAAGCAAAGGGACTACCAATTATTAGAAATGGTCCAGGTAAGAGTAACAATATGTACATGGAGAGGTTGAAGAAGGGAAGATACATCCAATAATACTTAGCAATAATACTTAGCTATATGGTTTCAATGATTCTTGCATCTTGTTTATTTGCCTCTTATTCTTCCTTGGTATTGAAATCTACTGAAAAGTAAATTTTCAAGTCTCAGTTGTTCCAACAAATCTAATGTAGGAGATTTGTTTCCACCCTGAGGTCAGTCTTTAAAAAAAAAAAAAAAAAAAGAATGAGCAAGCCCCTGGGTACCAGTGTGATTAAAGCAGTGGTAATCAGAGTGGAGAATCTCAAGGGGAGATGGAATGCAAGATGACAAAATAGAGGTGATTCTGGTGCAAACATTTTGTTTTCTTTTAAATCAGTAGCTAATTACATAAGCAAGAAGATAGATTCTCCTATACAAGTCTACAATAAGTTATTTTTCTTATATTGTATGCATTGTTCCAAATGAATCTTGTAATTAGCCAAAAATTTGAATGCATGAAAGTATGAAATGTTTTCTCATTTGAAAAGTCAATTCATACCCTCAGCTGAATAAACAAACTTTGTGTACTATTACATCATAAAATGTTGTATTTATTGCCCTGACCAGTGTGGCTCAGTTGGCTGGGCATTGACCCATACACCAAAAGGTTGCCAGTTCAATTCCCCATCAAGGCACATGCCCAGGTGCTGGGCTGGATCCCCAATAGGGGGTGTGCAGGAGACAGCAGATGGATGTTGTGTTCTCATATGTACATTTAGGAGGCAGACCCACATCAAGAGAACACACCATCAAAAGCCCTGTCTTCTTTGGCACCAGTATCCAGTGATCAATGTTTCTCTTTCCCTCTCCCTTCCTTTCTCTCTAAAAATCAATAAAAAAAATATATATATATATAGTATTTGTTAAAAATAATCTCTTACTTAATACATTTCATCCTAGAGAATTTCTATAAAACATAGTACCTATAGTTTATAATATTTTTTATTATGCACTTAAAAATTAAGAGGGTAGAGATCTCATAGTGAGTGTTCTTATTACAATGAAAGAACAATAAAATTAAAAATATAAATTTTAGTTGAATAAAACAGATGCAAAATAGCATTCAATGACATAGGGATGATTTTGGTAACAATATTCTATATAATAAAGAGGTAATATGCAAATTGACCATCACTCCAACACACAAGATGTCCACCCCCATGTGGTCAAAGATGGCTGCCCCCATGTGGACACAAGATGGCTGTCACAAGATGGCCAGCAGGGGAGGACAATTGGGAAGGACCAGGCCTGAAAGGGAAGGCAGTTGGGGGCAACCAGGCCTGCAGGGGAGAGCAGTTAGGGGCGACCAGGCCAGCAGGGGAGGGCAGTTAGGGGCAATCGGGCCAGCAATGGAGCAGTCAGGTGTTGATCAGGCTGGCAGGGGAGTGGTGAGGGGGTGATCAGGCTGGCTGGCAGAAGCGGTTAGCGGCAATTAGGCAGGCAGGCAGGCAGGCGAGCGATTGGGAGCCAGCAGTCCTGGATTGTGAGAGGGATGTCTGACTGTCCGTTTAGGCCCAATCAGTGGGATTGGGCCTAAATGGGCAGTCGGGACATCCCTCAAGGGGTCCCAGACTGGAGAGAGTGCAGGCTGGGCTGAGGGATACACACACCCTCGTGCATGAATTTTGTGCACTGGGCGTCGTTATAGAATATAGATACAGATAATAAAATATAAGAAATAGCCTGGCTGGCATAGCTCAGTGGTTGAGCATTGACTTATGAACCAGGAGATCATGGTTAGATTCCCAGTCAGGAATATATACATTAGAGGCCCAGTGCATGAAATTCATGCACTTGGGTGGGGGGGGTCCCTCAGCCCAGCCTGCCCCATCTCACAGTCTAGGAGCCTTCAGGGGATGTCCTACTGATGGCTTAGGCCCACTCCCCAGGGTGCGGACCTAAGCCACAGTCTAGCCACGGAGGCTCAGAGCAGGCACCCGTGTGTGTTGTTCTCTCAGGCTCAGGGCCATGCCTGCATGTTGTTCTCTCAGGCTTGGGGCCATGTCCGGCCCCTCTTCCTGTCCAGTCGCCCCATTATGGCATCCCCACCTAATTTGCATATTACCTCTTTATATGTTAAGATGATGTAGATACTATGCTGATTCTTGAAAAATACAAAGCAACCTGGTGTGGTATTTTGTTAATCAATTTTGTTAAGGATTTACAAGACAATAATCAACTTTTCTGACAGATGTTTAGGTAAGTAGAAAAACAGATTTTTATTAAAAATAGATTTCTATGAGGAGATGTATAACACTAATAAAATCAAGGTAAACATTTATTCTTTTATGAACACAATTGAATGCCTCTTTAAATTAAAAACAGAAGCCAGTTACTGCAGGCCAATCAATTCACTAAGTCACAAAAAAGGGAAACAAAGGATGTGATATCACTCCATGGCTCACTGAAACACAGAATCCAGATTTCACAGTATTCAGCTCTGAAAGGTAGTCATTGTCCAAGAGGCGGTGACATTTTCCCTAGGGTTTAATTTCTATAGCATAACTAATCCTTGATAATCAATTCATCCTCAAGGAGAAACAAGAAGGCAGTATTGCTGACAGTCTAGATTATTCTTGTCCTGTGTTCCTTGGTTGTATCTGATTGTGTTTCCATACTCCCATTTATCTTGTTCTATTTTTTCCCTCCTATAAACAATGGCTATCTTAAAGTTCTTTTTAATATTTTTATAGAACTCAAAGTTTCTTAAGTGAAATAAAGATCACCAAAAATATCCTGTAAGGAAGTGTAGGCTATAAGGCTTTGGCTGACAAGTTAAAGTATTTTTAATAAAAGTGTATGAGCATGTTTATGCTAGTCAGGATGATTGAGTGTGATCAATATTGAATCCAAGAATACGCAATGTGAGGACACTGCTTTTATGTGTACTCTCATAAAAATAAGTTATATCTTTCCAGGTCATCATTAATATCACTATTCTTTAAGTATAGTCATGGTGCTATAGCTCCAGTAAACAAAGAAATATGATAATCTTCTGATTTTCTGGAAGGGGTAAATTGAAATTCAATGTGTGTGTTTGTGTGTGTGCCTATGTGTGTGTTTGTCTTTATGTCCTTCAGGGACAAAATCAGCAATTTTATCTCTGGATGTTAATGAGTTTCTGTTTATTCACTCACATTCAAAACACTTTGAAAAGCATCTAGTACACAGTATTGCAAAAATATGTACAATATCCCCAATTTTATTAAGTTACCAGGCATGTAATAATTATTGGAGTACAAATAAGAGACAGGGCTTTTATCAATGAATAAAAACAAAAACATAAGTTGTTTTCTCTCTTTTAAAAAAAAATGTCAAAATATGATGATAAATCCAATGCCCAAGTGATTTTTTTTCACAAGGTATTTTTTGAATCTTACTTGGCTTCAGAAATGAATGTTATCAAATATATAAGAAAAAACAACCTTGTATCCCTCTGAAACCACTGGGATATACAGATTGGGGTAAAGGTAGGTTTATAGTTGCTCATATGGAAAATAATACAATAATAAATAAAAATGCAAGAATTAATTCTGTTGTTTGCATACTCACAACTATAAACATACTTTTGCCCCATCCTGTGTACTGAACACTAGTGTGGGGGAGGGAGGCACTTATATATAAGAACCACATTTCTCTATAGAATTTCCTTAAGCTACTTTATGTAAGGTTTCCTTTGAAGGTCCACAAACTTCTACAAAGTCATTGACTTGAAGCACTGCGTAGAGAACATGATCTGGATTTCCTCCACCAAGGTCTGTATCACCCCACTTACCCCACCACAGGAGATCCAGGTGGCTATTTTAATTGCCATAAATTATAGACTGTGGATCAGTGCATGGAAGATCAAATAGATAAATAGGTATTTTTTAAAAAAGAAACATGTCCAGCTGGTGTTGCTCAGTCGTTGAGGGTAAACCCAGGAACCAAGAGGTCATCCATTCTATTCCTGGCTTGATCCCCAGTAGGGGGCATGCAGGAGGCAGCCGATCCATGGATCGATGTTTCTATCTCTCTATCCTCTCCCTTCCTCTCTAAAATCAATAAAAACATATTTTTTAAAAAGAAACATTAGTATTAATTGGAGAAAGAATGGATTAATTCAACTGAATACACCCCCCCAAATATTTTTATGATTGTGTGTGTGTGTGTGTGTGTGTACACAGAAAGAACTAATATCCATAATTTTACAGATGAAGAACTAATATCCATAATTTTAGAGAAAGAAGTATTAAGAAAAAGTAAAACTATCTACATATTGTGAGGAAATAAAACACAGACTGGGAGAGAATATTCACAATCCATGTAACAGATGAAGGACAAATCTTCATGTTTTCAGAAAGATAAATATTAATAAGAAAATAAGAAAAAATGGGAAATTTTAATAAACAGAAGAAGCAACTTGAAAATCCAATAAAATATATCTTGAAGCTATTTTAAGTAATAATCCAGGTGTGCCAGTTATTAATTTATTACTTTTCAGCTCCAAACTAACCTTCTTTGTCCTACTTAAGGATACTGAAAGGCTTAATACTTAGCACCACCAGTAGCAAGGGCTGGAGAGACTCCAAAAATATGAAAAAGGATGAGGGAGTGCTTCCTCTAGTGTAGGACACTGGCACCATAAACTGCAATTTAGTCACTAGTATCCCTCTATTCACCTTATTGGCCATGATTCTTGGGTCTCGTGGCTCAGAATGGCCAAATTCTTCATCTCTAGTGCTACCTTCAGTGTGTTCATGGTTGCCATCTCTTCAGAGATGGCTAGCCATGAAGGACCCTATTCTCTGATTTTCTAAATTCTTGGTTCTACAAGATATGCGGGGACCATTTGAAAGCGGACAGTTATGGCATTACTTCCCTACTCAGGGGTAGCCCAGAAATAGTAAAATAAAGCAAATCCTCTCTGTAAGCAGAACTTCACGTGGTACCTTTTGTAGTCAATTTTTTTCTGGAATAATGATGACCAGAAATATGAATTTTAATTTATTCATATGTAGTTGATATTGTTTTGGTGAATGGCACTAAATTGAAAGGACAGAATTAGGGAATTGGTGACAAGGAAAGGTAAGGAATAAAGTTGTTGATATGCTGCTCAGAATGAGCAGACAGTGAAGATATCTGTGTCCTATTTCAATGTTCACTTACGAACATCTCCTGCAGTGGACAATATGACTTTATTTGTGCATTTCAATCAGCCTCTTACCCAAGCCAGTTCTCTCCAGTGATTGTTCAATGAGTTAATGAACAAAGTGGCCACCGTAGCAGCTTATTGCATGGTCATGAAACTCCAATGGTTACATGAAGGAGTATAAGGTATTCCATGAGTCCATGGCTGGTGACAGAACATTACAGACAGAAAAGGAAAATTCAGATCTCACACCATATTCAGTGATGATGCCATGGTATTGACAGCATTTCTTCTGATAAAGGAACTAACTTCAATGCAAAGGAAGTGTAGCTATGGGCTCTTCCCTTTCCCTTCTCTCTCACTGATGTTTCTAACTCACTATTCCTTTCCCTTCCTCTCTTAAGTGGTCTTACTATATACCCTATCACATAGAAACCCAGTTCTAATTGAAAAATGGAATTGGTTTAATGAAGACAGTTATGGTGACAGTTAAGTGTCTACATCCTTAAAAAATAGGATAAGACAGATGTCTTATAGGATGAAGTATATGCTTCATATCAGGGACCATTATAAGATGCTTTATATCTTCCCTTTTACAAAAATAACAAATATAAGAATAAGGAATGGAAATGGAAATGGCTTCTCTCACTATTTTACTTAATAATTCATTCATAAAATTTTTGTTTCCAGTGTTAGCAACTACAAACTCTTCTGGTTTAGAGATGATAGTTCCCAAGGGGAGGATGCTTTCATCAGGGGATAAACCAATGGTTCCATAAAACTATGAGATAAAACTGTTACTTGGACATTCTGGGGGTTTTTCACGGATGAACTGACTAGAAAACAGGATTACTTTACTTGTAGTGGTGTAACTGATCCCAATCACCAAGAGGAAAGTTGCTTACTGCAAACACTAGGGACAAAAGACTATGTCTAGAACCCAGAGGACTCACTGGGTGACTCTTAGTATTTCCTTCCCATTAATAAAGTGTCACACAAAAACTACAGCAGCCATAATCAGGAAAATGCATAAAAATTCAATTAAAGAAGAAACTATTACCTTTTGCAATAGCATAAATGGACCTGGACATTATAATGCTAAGTGAAATAAGCTAGTCAAAGAAAGACAAATACAATATCATCTCACTTACATGTGGAATCTAATGAGCAAAATAAACTTACAAACAAAATAGAATCAGAGACAGGGATACAAGGAACAGACCAACAAATGCCAGAGAGGAGAGATTTGGGGGAACTGGATGAAAGGTGAAGAGATTAGTCAAAGATTATGCATAGCTCTTGGACACAGAGAACAGGGTGGGGATGGCCAGAGGGAAGGAGGGTGGGGGCTGGGTGGAGGTGGGCAAAGGGGGAGGGGAATGGGGGACATCTGTAATACTGTCAACAACAAAAATAAGGAAAAAAAAGACCAGCCCTAGCCGGTTTGGCTCAGTGGATAGAGTGTCAGCCTGCAGACTGAAGGGTCCCAGGTTCGATTCTGGTCAAGGGCATGTACCTTGGTTGCGGGCATATCCCCAGTAGGAGTTGTGCAGGAGGCAGCTGATGGATGTTTCTCTCTCACTGATGTTTCTAACTATCCCTTTCCCTTCCTCTCTGTAAAAAATCAATAAAATATATATATTTTAAAAAGACCAATGCTATACTGATTTATACATAGCTGACTCTTAAAGTTTTTAAACTTTTAAAATATAAGTTGTTGGCAAGAACATGAAGATAATAGCAATTATTAGTGAGCATAGAAATTACAACACATTTGGGAAGCAAATTGTTAATGTCTGGAAACTTGAACATGTTCATATCCTGGCTCTCAGTCATTCCAAGACTAGTCATATTTTCTAAAAATAATGCCTGTCCATGTGCACAGAAAGCATACACATAGAAGCATTATATATAAAATAATAAAACTGAATAAAACCTAAAATTTCAACATATTAACTTAAGTCAATTATATTGTATTCATTTAATGGTATAATATATAGCAATAGAACTAAATAAACAAGTACACTTAATGAAGATCAATAAATTTCATAAATATAACACTGAAAGAAAATAAAAAGATAAATATAGAATGATGTACAATGCTAAACTATGGAAAACAATGTTTAAAATATATGCATATATAATTTATGTATACTGTATATGCATATATTTTTAATATACACAAACAGTTATAATTTAAAAATAGGCATGGGAATGAAAATATTTCTGGGGAGGATAAGGAAAGAATGGCATTGTAGAAAGGAAAAATAGGAAGCTTTCTATAGAAAAATTATTTGTTAAATCTATTAATTTGAATTTTGTCTCTTGCCTAGAACCCAATGCAAGCATCTTATCTAAGAAAATTTATAGGAATGCCTCCATGTTTTTGCACAGTAAGTATTCCCTTTGAAAGATCACATTTTCCGCCAAAACCGGTTTGGCTCAGTGGATAGAGCATTGGCCTGTGGACTGAAAGGTTCCAGGTTCAATTCAGGTCAAGGGCATATACCTTGGTTGCGGGCACATCTCCAGTAGGGGATGTGCAGGAGGCAGCTGATTGATGTTTCTCTCTCATCAATGTTTCTAACTCTCTATCCCTCTCTCTTCCTCTCTGTAAAAAAATCAATAAAATATTTTTTTTTAAAAAAAGAAAGATCTCATTTCCCTACTTTATTCCTTTAAACTTAGCTCAGATATCACCTCCTCTGAGAAGGCTTTCATGACTTCTTTAAGTTCAATGTTTTCTCTTTATGGGAGTCTCTTTGCTTTATATTTGTTTGTCCCAATAATCTAGACATCTAGGCACATACAGCTCTGTTTTGTTTTAGTTATGATGCATTGCCTAACATAGAAATTACTAAGAAACATTTATGCAAGCTAAGGTTATTTTGAATAATCTGAAACCCACGAACACCTAACTAGGACCAAGTTCTGAGAAACTAAAAATAAACTATGTGCATTGACTGCAAGCATCTTTGACTAAAATTAAAGGATAGAAACCTACATTTACAGGAATTCTCAGTTTCTATTTGTCAGAATTACAGGGAAGGTTAAAAGGTTCATTTGTTCATTCAACAAATATTTAATTCCTGCTGTATGCCAGACATTATACTAGTCAGGGTAGACTCAAGGATGAGGCAGATAAATAGGATCTCTTTCCTTAAATGTATAGTCTAGTAATCAAAATAGCTAACTGCCCCACAAATATATAAAACAATTATCATACATAATCATCATATTATCATCATTGAAGGGAAGATTTATCCTATTGTCTTGGTGTTTTTGTTAAATCACAGAATTATGAAACCCTGAAGCAATCTACCTTCTAAATTATTGGTAGATCACTTAAATGTTCCTATTCAGTACCACATTTTGGAATTAGTTTTCTGCTACTTGCCATAATTTTTTAAATTGATAGCCTTTAAATATTTTCATGACTACAGTTAATGAAAGAATCCTGGTCAATACTTGGTGAATATCCTGAGAAAGTTCATCAATTGGCAATTTTCAATTAGGAATTAAAGAAAGGTAATGGGTACAAAGAGGAGGCACAAATATTTGTAGTTTTGTTTTTACTCTTAAAACATATTCTCAGTAACTCAAAAGAGAATAGTCTATCCTCAAACTTTTTAAACAGGGGGCCAGTTCACTGTCCCTCAGACCGTTGGAGGGCCTGACTATAGTTTAAAAAAAAAACTATGAACAAATTCCTATGCACACTGCACATATCTTATTTTGAAGTAAAAAACAAAACGGCAAAAACACCCACATGTGGCCCGCGGGCCATAGTTTGAGGATGCCTGGTCTATGCTATTGACCCAGGGTAGTAAGCTGACAATTAGCTTTCACAATCTCTGCTCACTGGTGTTCCTCCTAGGTTGATGTTATCAACATGGCAAAGGGATGTTGCAGATATAATTAAGGTTAGTAAACAATGGTAACAGGGGGATTATCCAGGTAAGGTTAATAAATGCAGCTAATAAATGTCTACACCTCATTCCTCCACCTTCTGTAGCTCCCCCACTGTATCCTTTGCTCTCTGATGTAATCATGAGTCCTGCAAAGGAGGACTCCTTTTCTGGTGGCAGAAAGACAAGGTAGAGAGATTTGAAATGCAAGAAGAACTCCACACACTGTTGACTTGAGGGGTGACACGGAAAGAATGAGCAAGAAATGAGTTCTGTCAATAACCAGTGAGCTTGGAAGAGAAGGATTTATAGCCTGGTGCAACTCTGAGCAGAGAATCAAGTCATGCTGTGCCGGACCTCTGCCCTACAGAAAATGATCCCTTTGCAATCAACCAGTTATTAATAACAGGAAAGAAGTAAAGGGGAGGCCAGACATTATAGTCAAGTTGGGATGACATAGGGAGATACTTCCTGTCAGTCACACCTGGGAACAAAGGTCATGGGCCAGAATGGGCAAGGCCACTGCAGGCCTGCAGAGATTTGAAATACTTAATCCCTGAAGTTCACTCCCTTGGTGCCTCTTGGCACTTGGCTCATGGCTCACACTTGGCTTCCTAGCATTCTCCCATGTGGCCCAAGGCCATGTGGACCCCACACACAATGGGCTGATGGACTGCAGCTAGCCTAATGCTGTATTGCACCTGGCTGCAACATGGAATGAAAACCCTGGACACTGGCTCTAATTTTAGCCCTACTGAAACCCCAGCTACACTTCTTTTACTGGACTACGGGGAATGGGAGTTTGGAAGCCCAGGATATAACTCCACAGAAATAAAGCTTTCTAGCATAGCCCATGCGCCTGTGTGAATCTCAGAAAATTCCTTTCCTTGGATATCACACTCACTAGCAATTGGGGGAGACGAGACAAGTTTTTCTCTGGTAACAAAGTTATGACATAATAAATTTGTATTGCTTGATGCCACAAAGTTTGTGGTGATGTGTTAGTGCAGAAATACAAATAGATTCAAATATTTAATATTTGTATTGCTTCTTTTGTTTTTCTACATTTTTATCTGGCATCATTTCCCTTGAATTAAATAACTTCTCCAGAAATTCCTTTAGGACCAGGATGCTAGCTATGAATGCTCTTATTTTTAAATCAATGCTCATTATTTTACCTTCATTTCTGAAGGACATTTTCACTGGATATAGAATGCTGAGTTAAAATTTCTTTTTTCCCCCCACTATGTTAAAAATGATGTTTTAATTCCCTCTTGCCTTCATAGTTTCAGAGAAATCAATAATAATTCTAATTGTTTTCTATAAGAAAAGTATCATTTTTTTTGGATGTCTTGTTCTCAAGATTTGTTTTTACTTTAGTTTTATTATTTGATTATGATGTATGTGGGCATGAATTTGAGTTGTTTATAGTTTGTTGAACTTTTTGAATCCATAGGTTTATGTCTTGCACCACATTTGGAAAGTTTCCAGCAATTCTTTTTATTTTTCCCCCAGGCCTTGCCTCCATTCGCTGGGGAAATAATTCCCATCATAGGAACCTCAAAGGCCAATCCCCTACCTTCCACTCTCAGGGTCTGCCCCCAGTGGAGGTGCCAAAAGAATATGGCCCACAGCCTGTCCATATTCTCACTTGTAGAATTAAAACAAATTAAGACAGATCTCCGGAGTTACTCTGATAACCCTGATGCCTATATCAATGCCTTCCAACATATACTAGTATCTTTGGCCTATAAATAAATGCAGAAGGACATAATAATAATATTGGGCCAAACTTTGTCAGGTACCGAATGCTTCTGCAGCTAATAAATGTCTACACCTCATTCCTCCACCTTCTGTAGCTCCCCCACTGTATCCTTTGCTCTCTGAGCTTCCTTATATTGACCTGCCCTCCCCTCCCTATTCTTTCCCCTTCTATCTCCTCCACCACTCCCTACTGATTTAAGGTAAAATGAGAAAAGGAATTCTAACAACTCCCTTTAGAGAAAAGCTGGTCTCAGCTGGAGAAGAACCAGTAACTGTTCCTGATTTTCTCAGCAGTTTTTAGCCATTTTATATACACACACACACACACACACACACACACATACACATACATATATGTATGTATATGTATATATATATTTCATAATATATTTGAATATATAGGAATTCATAATTAATGTATTTAATATATATTATATAAATATATGTTTTGCACATTCTCTCCTGGGATTTAGATGACATTAAGATTTGATCTTTTGGCTCATGAAACTATTTTTTCAGCTGCATAATTTATACTAACATATCTTCAAATTTACTGTTTCTTTCCTGTTATCTCCATTCTGCTACTCAGTTAATTCAGCCAGTAATTGTTTTATTTTGCTTACTGTATTTTTTTAGTTTTGCATTTGGGTCTTCTTAGATAGTCTAAATTTTGGCTAAGACTTTCTGCCTTCTTATTTATTTCAAGTCTGTACTTGTATTTACTTTTTGGAGCATTTAAAAAAATTAATATGTTAGCTAATTTAACATCTGTGTCCTCTTAGTATTGGTGCCTGTTGATTATCTTTTTTTGTGATTTCAGTTTTTCCTAGCTCTGCATATGTGGAGTTATATTGGATTGTATCCTGAACATGTTGACTATTATGTTTTGAAACTCTGGATGCTGTTTCAATCTTATAGAGAATGTTGATTTCTTTTGTTTGTTTTATCAGGCTATTAACTTGGTTGAATTACAGCTTAAAGTTGCTACCAGCCTCCTTTATGTTGCGGTTTCAGTCAGTTACATTTTCAAAGTGTTTGCAGTGCTCTTTGGACATGTTCTGTTCCCAAATCATTGGCATGAGATTTTAGATTAGCTTACAGGTGATCCCAGACATTCATAAACTAATCTTGGGGTCACTTATCCCTCTCTGTGATATTTTAACTACATCACAAGTGCCTGGGACTCCTATTTCTGTTCTCTGACAACAACAAAAAAAGTCCTTTTGTACTTCTTAATCCCGTAATCTTTTTCACCTAGTCCCCTTTCCTCTGGCAACCATCAGTCTGTTCTCTGTATCTATGAGTCTGTTTCAATTGTTTATTTATTTTGTTCTTTAAATTTCACATATAAGTTAAATCATATGCTATTGTCTTTCTCTGACTGACTTGTTTCACTTAGCATAACATGCTGAAGGTCCATCCATGCCATTGCAAATGGTAAGCTTTCATTCTTTTTTAAAAATCTTTATTTAATCTCTATTACATAGTTACTCCCTTTTCCTGCATTAACCTCTTTCAGTCTTCTCCCATCCCCACTCCCCCAGGCCCTCACCACTCCATGGTTTGTGTCCACGGGTTATGCATATATGCATACAAGTTCATCGTTTCATTCTTTTATATGGCTAAGTAATATTCCATTGTATATATGTCCCATATCTTTGTCAACCACTTGTCTATTGGTGGGCACTTTGGTCCTAGAAATATCAAGGGGAACACTTTGTAAAGTATATGATTATTTAACCACTGTGCTGTACACCTGAAACTAATACAAAATAACATTGAATGTAAACAGTCGTTGAAAAATAGAATTTTAAAAAAATAACAGCAAAGCTGTACTTTTATTCATGCTACTGTGTACTTCCTGAAAATGCTCTCACATCTAAAGCAAAGCAGCAGGACAGGAGGAGAATCAAAGCAGTGGAAGCTTGATCTACTCTCTTGAGAACCCAGCTCCTCAGCTCAGAGTGGAAGACGCCCCCCCTCAGAATTTTAGGTGACCACAGGTCCCTTCTGCTACAGCGGCTGGTACCATCACAACCCCCATGGCAGAACTCCTTTAGGGTTGGTGTGCATGTGGAAGAAGAAATATGGGGTAATTTCCCCATTTTTTCTGAGCTTCAGGAAACATGGCTTCTCCTAAAACTCACTCTATACTGCCAATGCCAACTTCCTGATTTGGGGTGGGCTTTAGTACAGGACAGAGTATACTGGAGAAAAAGCAATAGCCCACAGCCAGTGAGGTGGTTCTGCACCCTCAAACAGGCACCAGATACATATTTTCAAGGTTCTATAGTGCATTCAGGGGGAAAGAGAGTGTGGAGGGTACTGATTCCACTTATCTAGGGATGGAACGCCTGTGCCCATAATTCTTAAACTTAAAAAAAAATTTAATTTATAGTCTTCCAAAATTCCACAGAAAATATCTATTTAATAGGAGTGGTTTCCTTATGATTTATTGTGTTGTCTTACAGGTGGAAGGAGTCATCAAGAACTGGCTGGTGGAATTCAGTTCGCAGTAAATGTAGCATGATCAATGACAGGGAGTCGGATATCAAGTCAAAGTGAATAAAAAGAAAAATATTTTAAGAGAAGACAGAAAATGGTGAAGAATCTAAAATATCTTAATAATATTCAGCTTACCACCAATATTTTTGCAATAAATTATTTACAGACCTCGAGGAAAGATACAATAAAACTAGAACTATGCAAAAGAAAATTATCATTACAAACAGAAATAACTTTTTTAATGGGTACAAAAGTAAACATTATTACATTTTATTTAAGGCATGTTTTTTTTTTTTTAGTACATCTTCAGAAATATAATATTTCAGGTCCTTATTCTAACCCAGAAGTATATCTTTCCATGCCCAACAGACAAAGGTTATGTACATATAAGTAGTCCAAGAATAAAGCAGCATGTTTGGGTTGATTATCTAACAGTGGGTGTGAGACACCTGGACTGGAGGCTCTATCCTTCACTCACAATTACTAATATGTAACCCTTGCTCTTAAAATCCCTAAGTCATCCATTTTACTCCCTGGTCCTTTCTCTCTGTTTTGTGAAATATTTCATTCTATTACTCTCTTCTTTTTGTTGTGTTGCCCACCACTAATGCTACAGGGACAAGATTTCCCTGTAACCTAGTCAAGTTTCCACCTCTATCCCTTTGTGTCAATGAACCTTGAAGACACCTAAGCTCCTCTCTGACAGGAAAGATTTGACATCTGCCACTCCTCACACTCAGTGGGGGGAGATGATCTCCAATCACCTTTGCTACTGATACCGAAAATTTTTGGACTGGAACCCGGATTCTTTGTCCGCCGGATTCGAAAAATGAATCCATGGACAGAAAGTGGTATAGCAAAGGTGGTGACTTATTGAAGAACAAGTACAGACGCCCAAGTGTGGAGAGGGAAGAGTCCCATAGAATGGACTCCCAAGTAGGGAGGGGGGGAAAGAGTCCCTGAACTGACTCCCACATGGGGAGGGGGAAGAGTCCCACTGAGTTCTTTTTCCCCATGGCGTATAAAGGCTGCAGATCCTGGTGCCTTGATATCCCCTCTGATTGACATCTGCCACTCCTCACACTCAGTGGGGGAAGATGCTCTCCAATCACCTTTGCTACCTCAGAACACATTTCAACCAAAACATTTGATCCATAATTTTCTCCACTCACTTTTAACTAGGGAAGTTTTTAGGATCTATGTCATCACTGCATTTTACAGTCTGCTTCACAATCTGTTAAGTTCTGCAGCACTACGTAATTTTATCTTCATTGTGAAACAACCATTCACCATCCCGGACCATATGGTACCATACCATGTTCCCAGAATTCAGATATTGTCTTAAATTAGGCATAACTCCCAAAGTTTCACAACACATGTTTTTCTTATGGAGAATAGCACTCCACTTCTAATATCCTGAAGTTTCTTCTGAGATAGCTTGACTTCTTAGTTGTGATCAAGATTAAGAAAGTTTCTGCCTGAAGTTTGTTCAGTTCTAGTTTGTATTCTTATAATTACCAGCATCTTGACACTACAGAGAGCTTCACACTTCAGAGAGATCCCACAAAGTACTTCTAAAGAAATGACATACCTAATTATCAACCTAGACTTCTGAAAATATCTGCCAAATAAGATATTTAGAACCTGGGTATGGACACAGTTTCACCTCGTCCTGTTTGGTTCAGCTAAAAATCCTGGACAATATATCCAAAACCAACCTAAGAAGACTACAACGTGAAGACAAAAAAGCAGTCTGGCTAGTGACTTCACCTGAAGAACAATGTGCTGGTATGTTTGTTGGGTGTTCTTTTTGCCTCACGTCCCCCATACGTGCCAATGGAGCAAACCAAAGAGGCCCGAGAAAAGCTTTGTTTCTAGATAAAGATAGGGAGAGAAGGGCAACCTCATAAGACACAAAACAACCCCGACAAACGTTTAGCCAAGAAAAACTCTACCCCAACAAACAGCATGGAGAAAGCTGCAGTCTCACCACCAACCCTGTCATCAAAGTCAGGTAGGCACATGAGAAACAGTCTTGTCTGGCTATGGCGAACTGCTCCCACTCCCTCACCCCCATGGCTGTAGTATCAAGAGAAGACAGAGAAGAGCTAGGAGGCTCATCTTCGCCTGGCAGTAATGACCATGGTGTCACTTGGGGACATGCAAGGATCCTGGATTTCCACCTCACCTAGCAGTAATGAGGCATATCTGATCATCCCCACTAGTGTCAGAGGAGGCAAATGGGAAACTGCAAATCTCACCACCCTCCAGTGGAAATAAGCCTGCTACCGTGCGCTCAGTAGAGGCTACATCAGGTGCAAGAACAGGGTGGAGTTAGCAGAGGACTAGTGGGGAGTCTGAAATCCCATCTCTGCTCAAGGCATCCCAGGAGTGGGAGAAAGGAAAGATGTCAGATGTTCCCAGACTAAAGATGGTTGGCAGAGGAAGCTGGAGGCAGACTAACTTCAAGCAGGGCAGCCTATGTGATTGGTCAGGAGATCGTATCTGGCCTCCTGTCATTGGCTCTAAGA
The DNA here is from genome assembly GCF_027574615.1 of Eptesicus fuscus. Classification (NCBI taxonomy): domain Eukaryota; kingdom Metazoa; phylum Chordata; class Mammalia; order Chiroptera; family Vespertilionidae; genus Eptesicus; species Eptesicus fuscus. The sequence continues at coordinate 50,223,549 of NC_072486.1, forward strand.
TAGAAGCAGGGGCACAAATTAGGAAAGCCAGCAGCTATGAATTAAGACCTGGCAAGTTGGAGCTCACTGCTGGAGATTGTGGTTTGGCTTCTGGCTGGTAGCTGCAGATTGTGAGTTAGAGTTCTATTGTAATAAATGGTTCTGGCCATTTCTCTCTATGTATTCCATCTCTAACTGGTCACATCTAAGTCCATTGTTCCTTTCCAGAGTTAATTCAAAATTACCCTTTTAGTTATATTGGTGCTTCCATTCACCTGCTAATATCCCAGGTCCACATGATATTTTGTTCCAGCTTTTACCCTTTTCCATAATACATTCCACCACCCTCCATGACTATCCTATCTAACTCTTCAAAACCAGTTCAAGAACCATAAAATGTATAAGAATCTCCTCTACACCTCTTATCCATTAAACATCAAAGTCCTTCTTCTCTGCTCCTGGAGTTCTGATTGCTTATGCAACTATCATTGCACCACATAACATAGAACCTTGCCTTGTTTTATTTTTTCTCTGTTTCTTGGAGGACAGGATTCAAATCAAACTTCTTTTGTTTTCTTTTGTGACAGAATAGGGTGATGAAAATATGGAATTTCAATCAAGAGGATCAGAATTTGAATTCTAGCTCTGTCATTTAATTACTTCTGCAATCTTAGACCTTGAATATTATTTCCCTAATGTATAAAAGTGGGAAATATTAATGGAATCTTACCAGGTAGCGAGAACTTAAAAAAAATACACTTTAATGGTACTATCAACAAAGAAGCATTCTACTTTCTTTCTGTATCCACTTCATTATGTAATATTAAAATAATGCCTGGGTAGCAGGTAAGACTAAGCCTGATGTTATTATCTTAGATTTCATGCTTAGGATCCAGGATAACAGATAATAATTGGCATTTTCCTTGCCTTTCTCAATTAAGTAGGCATTTGATATATTCTCAAATAGAGAGAAACATTTTTGAAGAAAGTGTTCTTTAATTGTTAGATGTAATCACAATTTGAAATAACATTGTTTTTTATAACTACTGAAGCAAATGCAAATATCTCTTTTATTGTGAAAAAAAGAAAAAGTGTGATTAAGAGAAATCCAAATGGTTTCTTTCTAGGGAAAAATGCTGCCTTCTATTCAGAAATAAGAGCATTTTTAAAATGTGTTTCCAATCTCCAGCTGTAGAATTATTGTGAGAATGAATTTATCTCCAAAGAAAATCTATTTTTAAGTACAATGGAAATAAAGAATATAGTCTCAATATGATAATGTATAAGAAAACTGCCATTTACTGAAGCTAGGATAAGATTCATGCATTCTTTTTATACTGTTCTAACTTTACAATCTAGGGTTTTTAAGTTTTAGTGTCAGTGAAAAATACCATTTTGAAATCTTTGAAAACTGGCTTTCTTTTCTCAAAAAGAGGTTTTGAGTTTTTACATTTTTCATAGAATTTGATCTGATGTGCATTCCCAAACACTCATTGGTAAGACTAAGACAGTGTCTACAAATAAGACAACAATATTCTCTATGAAACAGTGACAAAGTTGTTGTCACAAAAAAATGATACTTATAAGCAATCTAAACTACTAGAATTAAACAAATTCTCCAGATCTTTTTGAAGTAAAGATTAAGACAGTGTCTAGACATCAGACAACAATATTCCCTATGAAAACAGGGACAACATTATTGTTACAATAAACAACATGGCACTTATAAGCAATATAAATTACTAGAAGAAAATATATTCTGCAGATTTTTTTAAATAAAGATAAGGAGAAAAGTATTTTTTTTTTAATTGCATGTGTTAGGTTAGTAACAACACGTATTATTTTCAGAGGAGTTTAAATAATTAATCTCATTAATATTACTTATTTTCCAGGTTATCACCCATTTTCCTGACCTTCCCCAATTTAAAAACAAAACAAAACACAATCACTGAATGTTAAATGTGTATTAGTATGCATCAGAATAATTGAAAGTAATTCACTAATATGTCCCAGGAAAAAATACTTCTGAGATCTTCATAAGACTAAATAAAAGATAAAACTTGCCATTGTGTTTAGCATTGATGGTATTATTATTTAATGTCCATCTCCAATTTAATTCAAAATTAAACCTAAACATAGTATCTTATAGATATTTAATTATATTTATTTTTCAAATTTGGTAAGTTAATGAGAAAAGCCAAATACAACATGATTCCTATTTTCTAGGGTATACCTATTTCTTCATTTTCTTTGTAACCAAGCTGTGCATAAATATAGTTATCTTGTTATCAGGGATTTAAACAACAATAACCATCCTATATAATAAAGAGCTAATATGCTAATTAGACGAAACAGCAGAATGACTGTCCAGACGACCTTCCAGATGAAGCCAGGGCTGCGAGGGCCTAGGCAGCCAGGGCTGTAAGGGCTGAGCCCCTTGCATGAATTTCGTGTACCAGGACTCTAGTACATGATAAAAAACAAAGGCATTTTATGATGAATCATTTATACTAGTATCATGTCATTGTGGGGGAATGAATGATGGTCCCCCAAAGAAGTTCATATCCTAATCTCCAGACCTGTGAACATGGTACCTAAAATATAAAACAACTTTTCAGATGTGGTTACATCAATTATCTTGAGATTAGGGATTATCCTGGGTTATCCAAATGGGCCCATGTGATTACTAGCATCCTTCTAGGAAGAAGGCAGGAGGTCAGAGAAGATAGAAGATGCTATGCTATTGGCTTGGAAGGTGGAAAAAGAGGCAACAAGCCAAAGAATATGCATGTCCTCTAGAACCTGGAGAAAACAAGGAAATATATCTTCCTGGAAGCCTCAAGAAGAATGCAGTCCTGCCAACACCTTGATTTTAGGCATCTGACCTCCAAAATTATAAGATAATATTTATGTTTAAGTTTGTGGTAATTTTTATAGCAGTAATAGGAAACTAACACAGTTAATTTAACATTTTGTTATTTGATTATTTTTATTAGTTTGTTTTTATAATTTATAAGTAGGAAACTAGGAATGCATGTCTTTTATAAAATACTAGCTTTCCCGTTGCAGGAAAATTCCTGCAATGGGATTTCCTGATGCACTCTACCCCGCCTCCGTTCCTCCCTTGCCGCCCGCCTCGCCTTCTCCTCCAGCCCGCCCTCGTTTCCCTTCACCCCCGGCCCCGCCTCCGCCCCGTCCTTGCCGCCGGCCCTGCCTTCTCCTCCAGCCCGCCCGCGTTTCCCTTTGCCTCCGGCCCCGCCTCCGCCCCGCCCTTGTCACGGCCCCGCCTTCTCCTCCAGCCCGCCCGCGTTTCCCTTCGCCTACGGCCCTGACTTCGCTCCTCCCTTCTCCTCTCCCCGCCCCCCTGGCTTGCTTGCTTCTTCGAAGCTTTACTCCCCTTTGCAGCTCTTGGCTTCTTTCGACACTGTCTTGATATGCAAATTAGCCGCCATCTTTGTTGGGGCAATTTGCATACTCGTCCTGATTGGTTGGTGGGCGTGGCTTGGCTGGGGGGCGTGGCTTAGGTGTAGAGAAGGTGCGGTCAATTTGCATATTTGTCTATTATTAGATTAGATATGCTTTTAGAAGACTAAAAATTGGGGGGAAATACTTTGGCAAATATTAGCAAAGAATTGGGTATTATTTATTCATTTGATAAAATTCATTTATTCATTTAATGTTTTAACCTGTTTTTTTTTAATGCAGAATTTCATTTACATCAATAATTGTTTTTAAATGCCATGAAATTATAGCCCAGTGCTCACTAGTAGAAGTTCATGGGCAAGAATCTATGCCCTGGAATAGAGAGGACCAGACATAATTCAACCTTCGCCTAAATACTAGATGTGAGGCATTGGGCAATAAAATATCCCTCAATCCCTTAATATGTCCATTCAAATGTAAAATGAAGAGAATACTCCCTAGGATATTTTAAGGATTAAATTAAATACCACTATAAACCCTTTTTAAAAAGGCTTGCCATATGAGTGGGAGCTCAATAAATACCAAGGATGATAATGTTGATCATGAAAATGTTAAAAACAAGACAATAAGCTCTAAATGGAGTCAGTTATGCTAAGCCTCATGTTACCAAACCTAATTATAGTTTGGCTCTCCCAGAAATGGAACTTTAAACCAATCAGGAATCACCTGATCAGCATTTGTAGGCTATATGCTTATAACTATAAAGGCTATAAGGTCTATCAAGGAGATGGTGAGGCCAACTCCCAAAGGATTTATGGCTTAGAAACCAAAGACAAGCTCAATCCAACATAGTGACTGATTTTGCTTAATGGTAACCCCTAGTCTCCTTATATGCTCATTTTAATACATTAGCATCCCACAGGACACACCCCGTGACACCATGATTAGAAATGAAAAGTCCATATAAAGATACAACATGGCCAACTGTGCTCTTCTGTAAAGTCTCCACCTTTTTCCTGGAAAAAATCCTGAATATTCCTTTCCTTTATGGAATGCTTCCCCCCCCCCCCCCCCAATTAAAATGTTAGAAATTTTGGAAATTAAGGGGACCATGGAGGAATCACAGGGTAGCAGAGCAGCAGAAGGTATATTTCCATAGAATAGGGGAGCTGAAAAGCTGCAACAGGTACATTTCCATAGAATGAGGGAGCTGGGAACAGCAAAAGATCTATATTTACAAAATAAAGAGAAGGAAGCTCTTCACTCAGAAGGAGAAGAAGAAAGCCCAAAGGGAATAGGAAAAACAATAAGGAAGGAGGCAGGGAGAACTTCACATGTCCCATGTGAGGTTGACCTTTGAGCCTAGGAGTTACTATAGTAACCAGTCTAAGGGAATAGTGACCAATCAGAGGGGATATCAAGGCACCAGGATCTGCAGCCTTTATAAGCCCTGGGGAAAAGGCACTTTGGGGGACCCTTCCCCCCTCCCCATGCGGAAGTCCATTCTGTGGGACTCTTTCCCACTGTCCGTGGATTCATTCTTTGACTCAATGGACAAAGAATCCAGGTTCCAGTCCAAAAATTCCATTTCAGTTGCATTTAAAGATTTGGGGAATCTAATGTGTAAAGACAACATTTTTCAAAATATCAGTAAAGCCAGTATATAAGTGGCTCAGTTTCTGTGTACAGTGGCAATGATAGAAGGTGGATGGTGAGGGAGGTAGAGAGGAGAAGCAGAGGTGAAGTAAAAGGTAAGCCATTTGACCAGTTAACTGGGAGGCAGCACTGGACACAGAGCTTATAAACTAGATTCAAATGAAGGATTAATGAGCTAATATCTACCAAAGGCAAAAATAAAAACTATTAAATGGGGAAAAATTTAATCCATAAATTCAGAATTTTTTAAAATGCTTTTTAATTGAGTGATGACATATCATTTAAAACCTTCATTTCATCTCATTTTTTGTGAAAAAAAAATGCAACTTTGGTCATTTTTATGCAAAGTAATTCCCAATAAAGATTGGCTTACTGAAATATAAATTTGGTAATTTTTTACTAGACTTGTTAAAACTTTCCCAATAAGCACTAGTGTTGCAGCAGCTCTTTATATTGTTAAAATGTAAAAGAAGAAAAAGAAAAAATAACAATTAGACATATTTCATTCTTCTTTTACTCAGCCACAAAACCTATCAATATTATCAATACACACTTAACCTTAAATCATTCAAGTTTCCAATAAATACTTTTTATTTTAATATTTTCTAAAGTGTTTTGTAAAATGTTTTGCTGTAGCAAACTCTAAAAATTCTATTTCAGCTCTAGTCACTGATCCATCAAAACACTTAATACTCAAATTCTGTTAAGCATCTATGCCTGGCATTTTCTTTCAAGAGGAAATTACAAATAATCAGTTGTGATGGCCTAAGGGAATTTCCAACAAAAAGAGCTATCCCAATATCTGACTTCTAGGCTTTAACCTCATAATTTATTATGAATATGCATTTCTCTTTTTATAAAATAAAATGAGTATTTAAAAAAACACTGTGGGTGTAATCCTTTAATACAATCTATTTCCAAAAGAGCTATGTTCCATTTTGGACTCATGTTTAGGAAAACAATAAGCAAGATGCATATTAGTTACTTTACATCATTTGTTATTTTTCCTGTTTTTTTATTGTTTTATTTATACTACTAGTACTATTATAAGTCCAAACTATTAAAGTAGTAATTGAGTTTAAGTTTTAATCTAACATAGTTGTATAAGATGTTTTACCTAAAGAAAATCATAAGTGCACATGAAATAATACCTTTAATTCTAATTGAATTGATTTGTTAAACTGACTCAAGTGAGGAATCCTAGCTAATAAAAGAGTAATATGCAAATTGACCATCACTCCAACACACACATGGCTGCCCCCATGTGGACACAAGATGGCTGGCAGGGGAGGGCAGTTGGGGGTGACACAGGCCTTCAGGGGAGGGCAGTTGGGGGGGAAACAGGCCTGAAGGGAAGGGCAGGGGGGGGACCAGGCCAGCAGGGGAGGGCAGTTGGGGGAAACCAGGCCTGCAGGAGAGGGCAGTTGGGGTCGACCAGGCCAGCAGGGGAGGGCCATTACGGGTGACCAGGTCTGTAGGGGCAGGCAGTTGGGGGGTACCAGGCCTGCAGGGGAGGAAAGTGAGGGGTGACCAGGCCTGCAAGGGGAGGACAGTTAGGGGTGACCAGGCCTGCAAGTGAAGGCATTTAGGGGTGACCAAGCTGGCAAGGGAGGGCAGTTAGGGGTTACCAGGCCAACAGGGGAGGGCATTTGGGGGCAAACAGGCCTGCAGGGGAGGACAGTTAAGGGTGACCAGGCTGGCAGGGGAGGGCAGTTAGGGGTGACCAGGCTGGCAGGGGAGGGCAGTTGGGGACAATCGGGCCAGCAGGGGAGCAGTTAGGCGTCCATCAGGCTGGCAGGGGAATGGTTAGGGGTTGATCAGGCTGGCAGGCAGAAGCGGTTATGGGCAATCAGGCAGGCAGGCAGACAAGCGGTTGGGAGCCAGCAATCCTGGATTGTGAGAGGGATGTCCGACTGCCCATTTAGGATCAGGCCTAAACGGGCAGTCGGACATCCCTCTAGGGGTCCCAGATTGGAGAGGGTGCAGGCTTGGCTGAGGGACACACAACCCCCATGCATGAATTTTGTGCACCGGGCCTCTAGTATTAACATAAAACCTCTAAAATATTTTTATTGGATTGCTGCCCTGAAAGATAGCATAACAAAACTCATTTTCTCAAGAGGGAATACAACTAATGACAGTATAGGCAAATGCCATAATGTCTGGAACACATTTAATCATTGACAATCTCATAGAGTTTAAAATTTCCATTGTCTTATCTGACAACTATAACTTCCAATCACCTGTACCCTAAGGGCAGAGTTACAAAAATGGGCAAGATTAAACTATAGGCCAACATGTTCTAGGATTAAATTTCTCCAGCATGTTGGGGTGATTAGCAAATTTTATTTTATTATGTTAATTTATATACTTTATTTCTATTATATTTTCAATGTTTGAAAACTAAAGGTTTTTAATAGATAATAGATATATAATACTTTGTGTAAATCTAAAAAGCGTTCAATCATCTAGCAGAAAAAGAGGAATAGATGAAGAGGAGACAAACTGAGCAGAGAGGGAAAGAAATCTCAAAAATATCAGTGCTTTGAAGAGGTAATACTTATACAAATGTCTATTGTGTATTTTCAGTGTTTATTTAATGACCATTGTTGGGTTAAATAGGATTAAATAAAGCCTTTTTTAAGGGTCCAAATATGGATCTGATTAAGAGACCTACAGAGGAGTCAGGAAGATGAAAATCAACGTTAGCTAAAACTTCACTCCACCATTAGATGGACCAACTCACCCCCCCCCCGCCCCCTCCTACCCCCGCCACCACAGAGAAAACAAAATTCTACGAGGGTGGGCCCTTTACCAGTGGTAGTTTACAGAGCAGAGCACACTATCTCAGAAGATGGACTGGGCTAGAAGAGAGGGAAATGAAGGCACTGAACTTGGTATATTGTCAGAAACTCACCAATCCAATCAGCCATCCTTGAGAAAGTAAGTGAGGTATGGGAAACAATCTAAGGCTGATAATCCATTTTAGTGAATCTCCTATTGGCTGCTCATTGAAATTACCTGAGGAGTTTTACAAAATACTTATGCCTGGGTCCCTCCTCCAGAGACTGATTTAATTGGCATTGGTCTTCAAAATAATGACTTCTTTCCACCTATTTCTAGGTTTAAGGTGAAAATCTGTTACAGTGGGTTTTGTGAACGAAATTTAGTATTACAAATAAATACAATTTATACCTTTAATATAAGGTGACCAGATTTTAACATTGGTAAAGCGGGACACCATTGACCGGGGTGGGAGGGGAGGGAGGGGTTCTTGATTAAAAATTTGGTCTATATGGAGCAACAAACATTTTTTCATAGAACGCAAAAATAGTATTGTAATATATTTTTTTAAATTTCAACATAAGTACAATTTACAAATAAAATGAATAAAAAATTATGTATAGTGTTATTTTATTCTTTGGCATATTTCTCATTTGAGTTAATTTTTTTTAGTAGATTGTTGTCATTGTTTAAAAGGTCATGAATTTGCCGTAACGTACATTGTAAGTGTCACTTTCAAGGCCGGCGCTAGACTTTTTGCCGCCACTATAAAATATAAATAATAGGAGTACTGTCTGCTAAATTCAAGAAAATGTATGTATTTATGAAATAAATAAATTACTTACCTAAGTTATCTGAATAGCTGATTTGTAATGACATCACTTGTTTAACTAGCTTACTAGCACGCAGTACAATGTGTATCGTCTGAGAGACAGTTACAAAATGTTTTCATCGTTGCCAATCCCAAAAAATGCCATTGTTCATTAAGTCCAAACAATGGTGGTCGAATTCTAACAACTGATCAACAATGCGAACTTTGATAAGCAGTTCTCGATAATCAGTTCTCAACAATTATTTGTTATTATTAAAGTTTAACATTATAAAATTAAAAATAATATAAAACTCATATCCTGGCTAAATAGCCACATGGCCGCCGAAAACTATATATTCCCTTCCCGTTCTCCCGCTGTTCCCTAGCTTGTTGTGCTTTCTTTCCAAAAATCGGGACTTTTTTAAAACGCCGCGGGACGCGGGACAAATTGTTAAAAATTGGAACTGTCCCGCCAAAAGCGGGACGTCTGGTCACCTTACTTTAATATCACATTTAATGGTAAGAGTGATTATTATTATGCCATATGGTTATTAAGTACAAGGAGTAATTATAATAAATTGAATGAAATTATATGATTTTCATATATCACAAGGCTAGGTTCTCTCTGGGATATCTTGAATCTCTAAGCTGTTGTGTACCCAGGGTTACCTTTTGGCTACATTGATGAGATCACAGGTTTAGAGGCACATTATGGAGTGAACTTTGGTCATTTGGCTTTGTACTAGCATTTTCCTACTTCAAATCAATACAGAAGAGTAAAGAGATGAGTAACAACACAACACAGTAGGGAACACAGGAAAGTAAAAGAAGCAAAAGGAAAAGGAAAGATGGGACGATAAGAAAAGATTACAGAGAAGATGCCAGAGAAGAGACCAAAGGCAACAGAAATGGTAACTTTGATGGATTGGCTGAATTGATAATAATTATGAATTTGCTGAATTCAGTATTACAAAGAACAGTAGTTTGGTTTTTGTAGGAAAACTGCCTTTCAGTGAAAAAAAAAGACAATGAGAACTTATAAATTCCATATTATAAGGCTCATTAATGTGAGCCTGGGCTATATGATCTGCTTCGGCCAATGGGATGCACATGGATGTGATATTACCACACTGAGTAGAAGCTTGAATGAGAATGCGTGGACTAGCCCAGGCCACTTGTTCAAGCCTCCATGGGGACTGCCGGAGTTTTAGGTGAGAAGACATGGGGAACAGAGCCCTCCCCAATTGATGCAAGCTAAACAGAGCCAAGCAGAACTGCAGATGACTCACAACCATAAATAATAGTCATTTACTGGTGCAAGTAACAGAATGTGAGGGTTGTTTGGTGCCATAATGAAAACTCATTAATACTTATATTGTCTGGGGTAATCATTTATTAAAGTGGAAATGTGGAGGCTTTCTTCATAGCAGGGACAAGAGAGTAAGTATATTGCTGGAATATATGATTTTCTTACATACCTCATAGTAGTTCCATGGGCAGTAATAAACATTAAAAATTATCATAAATTAATACAATCCAAAGATTATATCCCACAGGAATGAAGATTTGTGTCATTCTATAAGCTAAAAAAATGATATTGTCTGTGGCTATACTGTCAAAATGAAAAGAGGCACTAAATAAACAGAAGAGAAAAAATAACAAATATCAACTATGATTTTGTGATCACTTCAGAAATAAAATCTATAGCAGTTATGCATATACACTGAGTGGCGAGATTATTATGATCTCTGAATGCATAATAATCTGGCCACTCAATATACACACACATATATAATGTGTATATATACATATATATACACATATATGTGCATATATATGTATATATATGTATATATGTATATATATATGTGTATATCTATATCTATCTATATATCTATCTATCTATCTATCTATCTATATATATATATATATATATATATATATATATATATATATATATATATTAGAGGCCCGGTGCATTAATTCATACATGGGTGGGGTCTGGCCAGCCTGGCCAGGGGGAGGGGACATGGCGGTTGGCCAGCCTGCCTGCTGGTCAAACTCCTGGTCGAGGGGACAATTTGCATATTAGCCTTTTATTATATAGGATATACACTGACTGGCCAGATTATTATGCATTCAGAAATCATAATAATCTGGCCACTCAGTGTATACTGGCACATGTTGTAGTCTTTCCCCATCTTCCCTTATGAATTTACCTAAAGTGGGAAGGTGGTTAAAGATGCAATTTTATCTTTAAGTTACAGGGTAACAAAGGGTTATCATGAACAAGAGAAGAATAAATGTCATTACAAGATGAAACAGACAGGAGTCTGTTTTCCCATTTTTGTGTTAAGAATGTGTATTTGTATGAATAACAGTGTGTTATCTTTAGTGGTAATGTGTTATTAATGCTATTGCCTGTAAGTTTAAGTATAGATAGAAGGGTATGTGTGGATTCTCAGTAACCAGATTTGGGTGGGGGAGGATGGTGCCGCAGGTTCAGCTCCCAGTATTGGATCCTGAGAAGGAGATTAATCTACAGAAACTTTATTGGGTAGTGTTCTTGCAATCAATACTCCTGTGAGGGAAGAAAAAGAAGCTGATGGAGAAAAAGAACTTCAATACAGTCTCAGAAGCCTCAGCTGATCCAGCAGGAGGTTCTGAAATGAAATGAGTGTGGAATTGGAAGTTACCTGTTTGCTCCCCTCCATTCCATATATAAATGTTAGTTTATCCATTGATTCTTCTAGATATCTTCCTCAGATCAACTTAGTTCTAATTCTTTAAACAGGCACTTGATAGCTTTTATTTATTTTATTAATATTTTTTGGCAATAGTTTTGTTTTTGTGTTTTTGTTTTGTTTTGTTTTGTTTTATTCAGCAGCTATTAAGGCATAATTTTATATACTTGGAATTTGTTCCTTTGTCAGAAAATTTAAAAGCATACATACAGTTATTTGAGCAGAACATTTTGCAAAGGTGTGTGAGAAGCCTATAATGTTTTATCATCTCTATGCCTTTATGTTTTACATTTTTACAATAAGCATATCTTATATTTACAATTTTTAAAAAGATAAAGGACTTTCTACAGAAAAAAAGGATTAAAATATTTATCTGATATTTTTCTTATCTGTTTTTTAACCAGTTTCCAATCTTCAAACAGTTTGCTAGTTTTCCATGAACCTTTTGAGCCACGTTGTAAGATGAAAACAAATGTAGCCTCTGATTTAAAATTGATTTGGCAATATTGGCTTGATGTATTTTTTACAGCTTTCTACTAAAATAAACATAAAGGCAAAGAAAAGATGAAAACCTATAACACCACTAAAAATGTAGTCACTGTGTTTTAAATATGTAAGGTTTTCTCTGAAATATGGACTCGTCACAGAATTGAGAAACATCAGTACTGATGAACATATGCTATACTCATGTAATAGTAAAGCACATACTTCATCACTCCTGCCTAATACTCATCCTGCTTTACAAACTTGAGGTTTTTCTTCCAATCAGAAAACAGAGTAATCCTCTTCTACTGTGTAGGTCCTATTGTTTACATGTTATTTCCAGGCTGTCTGATGCAGCCTAAATACTATTTCCATACATCCGTCTATGATAATGATTTTATGTATTAACACCCAGAAAGAGACTAGGACCACACACACAGAGACAATTTGTTTCCAGGTAAACAGGTACCTATATGTTGTTGCATGCTTGCAGGTTGTTGCAAACTTATAGTTTCATCCCCATATGTATAAAGCACAGTAAGTGTCAGAGACAGAACATATCCCCAGGGACAATGCATGCTGGAGAGCAGCTGTAAGGTCGCCCATGTTTGGGGAAGTGATGGTAAGAAAATATTGCTTTTCCGTTCGCTAGAGCAAAGTCAACTACATACTGCCATTTTCTGGAATGGGAGTAACAGCTATGCACATTTTCTTTGCTATTTTCTTTGCAGTGAAATAAAGGGAATGTATATCGTTGGCTTATTGGCAACACTTTTCTAGACAGATGTATCCTCATTAATAGATAGGTCAACATAAATAAACTACATAAGTGGCTTATTAAAATTTCAAAACAAAAGGAAAAGAACATCTTATATCTTAAATCTAATTACCTTAAATCTAAAAATAATGTGTTATATTTATAGGTTTATATGTCTGTTATATTTACATATTTATATATTTTATATGTAATATATGTCACCTATAATTTATATGTATATAACATTTATTATAAAGTCCAGATTAATACTTTAGAAACTCATTGGACATTTTCAATGTATTTAAGAGAAGAAAATACAGAACCTTTATGAAACAAGAGAGCAAATTGTGAGGTCAACATGACTTTAAAATTGAGACAGAGATGAGAAGATTCAGAGAGACAGAAAGTGCTTATTGAAATTCATTGAATATGGTACTATTAAACATACATCACATAAAAGGAAGAGAAAAACTAAATTTCAGATGACAATATAGCAAATATTTATAGATTTTTAAGAAAAATTTGATAACTCTATAATTTTAGACCATGTTTTTTGTCCATTAGTAATCATAGGAAAGCAACAAAAGCATTGTATCTAGAAGACCCCAAAATATTAGTAGGTCTTCCATTCCCTCTTAGAGAAAAAGTTTTTGAAGACATGTCCATAATACATCTGAAATATATACCAAAATTAGAAAAGTCATAATTAAAAATTAAGAAAGATACTTATTTCATCTCCTATAGAATCATGAAAAATACACCCTGAATTGAACTGGAAGCTGTCAAACAATTCTCATTCATTCACTGATAGCCTCAGTTAAATGCAGCTTTTCATTGTCTTCACTCTGCATGCATTGGCTGGCAAAATAAAGATCCATCTTTCATTCTCAGATGGGATGTAGTTAGGGAAGACACAAAAAGTAATCTGATTTTTAAAAATAAGGAAATTATATGATATGTTAGAGAGTGATTGTCCTAGCCCAGTGGTCTGCAAACCGTGGCTCGCGAGCCACATGCGGCTCTTTGGCCCCTTGAGTGTTCTAACGCCACTTCTTCAAAATAGACTCGCCCAGGCCTAAAACCGACTTTTGCGCATGGGCCACGAAGTTTCAATCGCACTGTACGTGCGTGCCCGCACGTGGTATTTTGTGGAAGAGCCACACTCAAGGGGCCAAAGAGCCGCATGTGGCTCGCGAGCCGTGGTTTGCCACCACTGTCCTAGCCTATTTGGCTCAGTGGATAGAACATTGGCCCTACCTCCTTTGCAGGTTCAATCCCTGTGCGAGAAGCAACCAATGTGCATCTCTCACATCGATGTCTCTCTCTCTCTCTCTCTCTCTCTCTCTCTCTCTCTCTCAACCCCCTCCTTTCCACTCCCTCTAAAAGTGGTTCTAAATATCCTCGGATGTGGATTAACAACAACAACAACAACAAAAAGAGTGATGGGTGTTATGAAAGCAAGAAAGCCTAATTTGAAGGAGGGGATGTATCAGAAGACACGTGGTGGGTAAATTGCAATGTAAATAGCAAGAAATCACAACTGTTTGAACATTCAAAGACATACAGGTAAGGTAAAGAAAGACTTTAAATTCTTATATTATTAGTTATTATTGCCAGTATTACTACTACATTATTATTACTACAGGTCCTGCTGCTGCTGACACTGTTCCTAATGATATAAATACAACTTATGAAGTAATACATATGTTCTCAAGCACTGGAATACATGCTTTACATATTTAATACAATAATCTCATGAAGTTGTGACTATTATATCCATTTTAAAGATGTGAAAACTATGACTGAGATTTTTAGCAACTTACCCAAATACTCTCTTATCTTTCACAATGCCATATTGATGAAGATTACAATCAAAGCAATCTTATGACTTTAAAAATTTCATTAAATTAAACTTAAGAAACTTCTTTAGAACGCATTTGCTTAAAGAAGCATTGACTAACAGATTTATATTTCTTTAAATATATTTACACTGACTTAAGTTAAGACACCCATACCATTAGAAAGGTAAATATACCCAAATGCTAATTAATGTCATAAGACTAAAGTGAATTTTAAATAATACCAAATACAATGCGTTACTAAGTTTTTAGGCTTATATCCTACATAATAAAAGGGTAATATGCAAATAGACCAAACGCAGAACTGAACAACCAATCAAAGCATAATATGCTAATGTTATGCTAAGGTTGCTCAACTGCTCGCCATTATGTGCACTGATCACCAGGGGGCAGACAGTTGACCGGTCGCTATGACGTGCACTGCCCACCAGGGGGCAGATGCTCCAACATGTAGGTTAGCTTGCTGCTGGGGTCCAGCTTATCGGGACTGAGTGAGACAGGCCAGAAACACCCTGGAGCCCTCCCATGGTCCCTCCCCAGCTGGCCAACCTCCTGCGTCCCTCCCCAGCCCTGTTCGTGCACCAGTGGGGTCCCTCAGTCTGGCCTGCACCTTCTCACAATCTGGAACCCCTCGGGGGATGTCAGAGAGCCAATTTCAGCTCGATCCTGCAGGCCACTCCCCTTGGGAGGGCACCAGACGCAAGGCTCATAGCTGGCAAGTGCTGCTGTGGCAGCGTGAGCCTCTCCCGATCAGGACTGATTGGGCACAAGCCAGAAGCAGGCACAGTGGGGCCAGGATGAGTGGGAGCAGCAGGTAGGAGCTGCAGGCAGTGTTGGACTGCTGTTTTTGGCCTGTTACCTGCAGGCCACTCAGAGGGACCCCACTCGTGCACAAATTTGTGCACCGGGCCTCTAGTATTTTATAATGAAAAACAAAAAATAAGCTAGTAAAGCAAAAACACTGACTATAAATAACCCAAAGGTCTAAAAAATCCCACAAAATATTTACAACTGGTACATAAAACATCTTAGAAAACGCCACTGCTGGCCTTTGGTCAATTTTGCTTTGCAGTGCAGAATAGTAATAATGAAGTACAACTTCAATCAGTAGAGGAAAAGTTATTTTCATTTTGTGATCAGATTAAATATTGGGATCAATTTTTGAAATCTCACATTGATGATTAAATTCCAAGGACAGCTTTGGCAGTCAAAATGTTTCAGAAATATCTCACAAAGGAATTAGGATTCTCTTAGCAGTAACTGACAATAAGGGATGCTTGTAGGCAGTTTGCCCATTTTGAAGGACACCCTCAGCCAGATTCCCTTGGATCCTAGCACATCTGTATATCTCTCCCTGGCTTCAGCCTCCAAAACTCTGTTCTGAAGAATTCCCTTGGGCTACAGGAGCTGCTCTGTCTTCAGGCTAAGAGACCTATGGATGCCTGGGAGTTTATATCTGTTGCACCCACCTGGGAGACCCTAAGCCAGTTATAGACTGAACTAGGAGTGAAGAAAGCCCATCTTCTAAGGTTTCAGATAGTGTGTAATATGCATGTTACCGTTAGTTTGTGTATTCATCAACTTATTTATTTTCTTCATAGCACTTATAATCTGTAATTATTTTTTAACTATTTTTAGTTAACTATTGCTTTACTATTTTGCTTCCTTAACTAAGAATATAGGGCACACAATAAATATTTACTCCTAACCTCATTAATCTGTTTGTTCATTTAGGCAATGATTTACTCAACTGGTATGGATTAAGTGACTACCCTGTGCTGCACTGTTTAGTATGAATCTAGGTAACAGAAAAGCACTTTGAACATAGAAACACTGTCAAATGTTAGCCATAGAGTTCCAGCCTCCAATTTTTCCCTGACTAGAGAGAATCGGGACCTATTACTTTACTGATAAGGCAATTCATACACAAACTCTCTAATCTATAAATATAGATTTCTGAGATTCTGAGGACTATCTTTTATGTTTTATTTCTTAAAGTGCACAAAATAATAGATATGGCACATACCTGTGTTGAATGAAAAAAATAAGTATACATGTTCCTATACACGTTAGAATAATAAATTGAATGAATTTACAGTGGAAAAGGTATTGTAACAATACCGACTACTTTTATTTGATAGATGAATAAGCTAAAGCCCAGGATGTGACTTACTTATTCCCTTAATATAGGTTTTTGCCAACAACAAGAAGGCAGGGCATTATCACTTCCAGACAGAAGCTCCTGCTATCTCTTGTGGTTTTTATTAAATTTGTTTTGTTTTGTTTTGTTCTGTTTGTTTTTTGTTAATCCTTACCTGAGGATATTTTATCCATTGATTTTTAGAGAGTGGAAAGGAAGGAGGGAGGAGAGAGAGAGAGAGATCAATGTGAGACACATCAATTGGTGGCCTTCCACACTAACCACCAAGGCAGGGATTGAGCCTGTAACCTAAGGATGTGTCCTTGGCTGGAATCTAACTGGTAACCCTTCAGTCAGCTAGGCCAGTGGTCGGCAAACTCATTAGTCAACAGAGCCAAATATCAACAGTACAACGATTGAAATTTCTTTTGAGAGCCAAATTTTTTAAACTTAAACTTCTTCTAACACCACTTCTTCAAAATAGACTTGCCCAGGCCGTGGTATTTTGTGGAAGAGCCACACTCAAGGGGCCAAAGAGCCGCATGTGGCTCGTGAGCCGCAGTTTGCCGACCATGGAGCTAGGCCAAACTGGCTAGAGCTATCTTGTTTTTGTTGTGTGTTTTTTAATCTTATATTTCAAAGGTCTTCCCCATTTATGAAAAAGGAATGAAATAAAAATCAAAACCCTACCACTGTCAAACTATAATCTATATATATATGAAGAGGTAATATGCAAATTAGCCAGGATGCCGTAACAGTCACGACTGGCTCAGGAGAAGGTTGTGGGCACAGATGGGCAGGAGGGGACTGCTTGGGCTGTGAGGCTAGCCATGGATGGTGCAGTCCCGGAGTGGAGGCAGGGGGGCGTGCCCAAGCCACTCCCGCCACCTGGCCTCAGCAGGCCCTGGGCCAAGGCAGGGGGGGCGTACCCAAGCTGCTGCTGCCGCCACCTGACCCCAGCAGCCCCAGAGCAGAGGCAGGGGTTGTGCCCAAGCCACTGCCTCCGCCTGGCCCCAGATGGCCTGCCTCTGTGCATGAGTTGCAGAGGAAACACCTTTTCTGACCACTCATTGGCTAAGCTCGCCATATGTACTTGCGGTGTTCTTGATAACTTGGGTAATGAGAATCCAAGAAGGTGATCTAGGGTTTTTCCACCTCACTCCTGGAGGAAAAAATGAAGGTCTGCTGCTGGAGGGGCTAAGAAATGTCATATCCTGCCCTAGCCAGTTTGGCTCAGTGGATAGAGCTTCAGCCTGCAGACCACAGGGTCTGGATTCAATTCTGATCAAGGGAATGTACCTAGGTTGCAGGCTCCTCCCTGGCCAGGGCCCAGGTCAGGGCTCAGGCAGGAGGGAACCAACCGAAGTGTCCCTCTCAAATTGATGTTTCCCTCTCTTTCCCTCTCTCTTCCATGCTCTCTAAAGATCAATGGGAAAATATCCTCAGGTGAGGATTAATAAAAAAAGAAAGACATGTCATATCCTATGAAAGAGACATCTTGAAAATGCCTAAAGAAAGCTGTCATTTTTTTCATGGTGAAGGGACTGGAGTCCATGTTGATGAAAACATCTTGGCAGCTGGCAGTGGCAGCAGCAGCAGGGTGATGGGGGTGGTGCCTTCCCCTGATAAGCTCACAGAGGGAGGCCAGACTGCATGGGAATGGGCCTTAGCCATCAGTAGGACATCCTCTGAGGGCTCCCGGGCTGTGAGAGGGGGCAGAGTAGGCTGAAGGACGTTCCCCACCCCCCGCAGTGCACGAATTTCATGCACCAGGCCTCTAGTTTTCAAATGTTTAAAACAGAATTCTCCTGTCTCACCCTCTCCATTCCTCTCTGAAATCAATTAAAAAAATATATTTAAAAAAAGAATTCTCATAAAAATGGATAGTGAGGTTAAAGCAAACTTTTATGTAACTCAGTGAGATGCAACAAAAAAACTAATTCAGTTCAAAAAGTTGGAAAGATGAAATTTATATTGGGGGGTGGGGGATATTAAAATACAAGATAGACACAAAACACATAAATGTCCTACAGGGCCAAAAACCAAAAACACACAAAAAAGCTTAATTTGAGAAATTATTTTCTCCAGAATAGTAAAGAAAATAAATGTACTTTATGTTATTTATAAATTTACCTCTAATTTTACAGAATGTCAGTAATGTGTATTTAGTCAAAGAAAATATGCATAATCAATAGTAAATAGCAAGTTAATTTCCCTAGGGTCAGATGACCTATAGGTGGGGTAGGCATCATTCATGATTAACCAGTTAACTGCCATTCATCCAAAATGGAAACCATCACCACACGCCACAATATTTTAAATTTAATTTAAAAAATCAACTTGCAATCAATATTATAAGAATAAATACATTTACTCACAATTTGGGTGTTCTTGAATATTTTCAGCTGAAAATTCTCACAAAAAATGATTTTAAATTTGGTCAGGGTTGCCACTTAGGGAAAACATTTTTTTATAGAAGTGTGTGGCATGTGGGGAAGGTCTGCCACTTGTGTCTACAGATGCTTATGGTGTACAACGGGTTAAATTAAGAAGTCATCCATATCTTTTCAACTTCCAAATTTGGGATAAATATCTTTAACTCAAACTACTTCTGTCCTTATTAACTAACTAAATCACACCAATCACATTTGTTTGTCATGATTCATTCATCTTAAACCAACCTCCTCTAACACTAAAAATAGAAAAAATAAAATTTTAGCAATGATCCCATAGGCACCAAATATAAAACTTTTCCAAAAGTCTTTATTCTTTTTAAATGTTCAACCATTTGATAGTGTTCCCTATTTCCTTTCTGAAATCCCTTCTTTTACCTTTTTTGCAGCATTGCACAAACCATCCTTTTTCCTTTTGTGATTCTCTGCTAACACTATGTTTTCCTCATTCCTTTTGTTGTATTCAGCTACCCCCATAAATTTAGCATTCCAAAACTTGGACCTCAATATTAACATCTTTGTTCTCTATATAAGCACTTATTAGCAATTTTTATTAAATAAAATTAAATTTAAAATTATATATGTATTCTCAATAAGTACATTTGTATTAAAAATAAGGCCTATTAATTAATACTAGTAACTGACAACTGGATATTCTTAATGGCTACAATTCCTTATAGCTCAAAATATTTAAAGCTAGAATTCACATTAGAATCCCACTACCCACACTTTTCCTGTTTTGTGTTTAATTTTACTGCCATTCTCCCAACTACAGGAGTTTAAAAATTTATTTACCTCTTTCTATTCCTTTATTTCCTACATCCAGTTGTTAGATAAAACCTAGTAGATAAATACTGTTTGTAATGTCTCTTACATCATTTTTATTCCCTCTACCAATAGACAGGTTAATCTCTTTCTACTTCCCACCCAACTATGACCCAGATTGTTGGCTTGTTTAGTTGAAGGCAGACTCATTATCTCTGATCTAGCCAGATTAAACAGTGTAAAATGTGACTTCTACACTGCCTTCTGTTTATAGTTTTCTTAGGCTCCTTACTGATAAGATGATAAAATATATATATATATATATATATATATATATATATATATATATATATACATACACACACACACACACACACACACACACTCCTTGAGGTTTTTGTTTGTTTGTTTGTTTTTTTCTTTTATATATATATTTTTTATTGATTTCAGAGAGAAAGGGAGAGGGAAGGAGAGATAAAAACATCAATGATGAGGATCATTGACTGGCTGCTCTCCTGCATTCCCCCTAGTGGGTATCAAGCCTGCAACCTGGACATGTGCCCTGACTGGGAATTGAACCATGGTTCATAGGTCAATTTTCAACCATTGAGCCACACTGGCCATACCTCCTTGAGTTTTAAGGTTATCCATGATTTTGCCCTGACCTGCCTATATTTCTGACATTAATTTCCTCTCCTTAATACATTATAATTGTTTGTTCATCCACTATCCCTCTCCTCCCCAATGACTCAGCTCATGCTTTCTTAACATCCACCCTGAGCATGCCTACTTCCTACTCTACACATGTACATTTAGGAGGCAGACCCACATCAAGAGAACACACCATCAAAAGCCCTGTCTTCTTTGGCACCAGTATCCAGTGATCAGTGTATTGCAGCAAGTGATTGATAGTTATAACTCAATCATTTCGTCACCCACTTACTCCTTCAATAGATATTTTTAAAGCCTACTTTATGTGCTGAAAATAGTGAATGGAAGAGATAATGTTCTATCTTCATGGAGCTTATATTAACAATAAAGAATAAAATAATATTATTTCAAATTGTATTAACTAAGCTCCATGTATAACAACAACAAAGAGGTAATTAGGGAATGAGAGACATTTTAGCTTAAACCTGAAAAATAGGAAGAATCAGACTGTGTACATGATGAGGTGAAACAGACAAGACCTAGATTAGTGGCAGTGCTGGATGGGGGAGATCAGTGCTAGGACTTTCATTGTAATTTGAAGACAGAGTTGATGGTTTTTTCAGATGGATTAGGCTAGTGTCAGAGGTAAAGAAAGGGAAGTTACAAAGAAGATTTTGTAATTTTTTGTGGGTTGTTTTGTTTGTTTGTTTTGGTTTTATTTGAGGAGTTAGTAGAATAAAAACCCAATTGAAAGAGGTGGAAAAGACTGAAAGAAGGGCAATTGTGTTGGGTTGGGGAAGGAATCACAAATTCTGTTTGGAAAATACCTACTTAAATATTCCTATTATACATCTAAACTGGATTGTTGTATGAGTGAGATAAAAGCAGAGATCTTGGTTGGACATAACAATTTGGGAGTCAGCATGTTGATGAGATCCTCCCCACACTCCAAGGTTCAGTGGAAGAACCAGAAAGAGAAGCTAGGAAGTTTCTATAATAATAAAAGTGTAATATGCTAGTTAGACTAGATGTCCTTTCAGACATCCTTCCGGATGACCTTCCAGATGAAGCTGGGCTGCAAGGGAAGCCCGGGTCCCAGGTGCCAGATGGAAGCCGGTGCCAGCAGCCTGGGGAAGGAAGGCCTACTCTTGCATAAATTTCATGCTTCGGGCCTCTAGTATGAGTATAAAGAACATTGTATTGGAAGCCAACTGGAAGCTTTCCAAGAAAGAGAAGCATAGAATTGTTTCAAATGCTGCTACATCAAGATGTAGCATTTAAGATGATGACTAATATAATATTGATGGCTAGAAGTCCCTCTAATCTACAATGCCCCCGCCCTATAGTGCCTTTCACAGAGAAGGCATTCAAGCAAGTCATTAGCTGTTTCCTTTGTCACTGCCACATTATATTGTAGCATAAATTTATAGTGACAAGTTTCCTAGTAAAAGTGCAGTCCTGGCTTTTGTCAAGAGTTAATTGGAGGCACTACATCCACTATTTGCTCTAAAAGTTCTTCAATTAGTATCAATCCTTCAGGTTTGATGTCCACTTCCAAAACCAAAGTGACTATGGGTAAGTGACCATTGATATTCATTTCTGTTCCATCTTTTATTCATGCTAGCTATAGTCACATTTACAGTTAGAGGAGTCTATTACTTCACAACACCTCCCAAGAGGAGAGAAAGTTACTAAATAAATCAGTATATATATAAAGTGCCAAGTAGTATCCCATGCGAGCTTCTTTTATTCTTTAGGATTTCATGTCTAAAACCAATCTGTTTCTAGAGAGAAACAAGGGAAAAATTGTGCTTTTAACATTCCCCTCATTTCCACATGAAAATGCAATATTATCTGAAGCTCACAATAACCCCAAGTAGACAGAAGACTGTGGGTGGCCTAATAAAATCTATTCTGCTAAAAGACTTGGACTCATTCTAGTTCCAAGCTCTTATTTCACGGTATTTCAATAGAATCGCTGTTTAAAAGTCGACTTGAGGAATGAACTAAACTTTTTCTCTGCCTGACTCCTCACAGGCCCAATGACCTTTACAAATGACAGCAAATTTCTGTTGAATGAAGGATGAAGGGAAAGAGGAAAACATTAAGATATTTTGTCCTACTTTTTTGTGACTTGTTAAAAATAATCATGGGGCCTATTTGTCACACCGGAGCTTCGTCTCTTTTCCCTGTAGCATCTGACACGCTCAATGAAAAAAAGTGCAAGTGAAGATGAATTGGCAGCAGTATCATTTCAGCTCTGTCTCCTGGTCTTTCTAATTTCGCCTCAGATGAAATATATATACAATATCAAGTCAGTTAAGTGAAAGAAACATCTATAGGGAGAAGGAGAGGAGCCAAGCCCTTTCTCTAGTACAGAAACTGCTATTAAACAATATCTGTCTCTTTCACTTTCAATAGTCCAGTTATACCCCAAGTCGGCATATCTATAAAATGAAAATGTGTTTTCCTTTGGAAAATGGAAATGACAGATGGTCCGGGGAGGCAGAGGACTGAGAGGAAATGAAAGGGAGGGAACAGAGGATTTAGGCTGAATAAATACTAACAACCATAAACTGAGCTAAGGGAAAAGATTGCATTCTGAAAGACATTGTCTGGATGACATGTTTTAAGTTGAAATGAAACAATCCATTCAAGAATATATGGTAGAAAATAATATGGCCCTGAAAATAAAATGATGACATAGAATCATACCACATAATTTAGAGCTAAAGGAAACTTTCAAGGTTCACCAAGTCAACTGGTAAGGATTCTTTATCTGGTCTCCTTGACGCACAATCACTAAGCCCCTTCTTCAATACACTGAACAGAGAACGTCTTTGTCAAAATGTCCCTTCCTGATGTTGATGCCTCTTCCTTATTTTGGACTAATGTAGATTTCCTTAATCTGTCCCAATTTAACTAGGCTGTGCTACTCAAGATTAAATTAAATTTTTATTCCATATTTGTGTTAAGAAATGCTTCCTCAAGTTTGATTACCACTAGGTCAAATATTTTTGTGTCTTCTGACTTGGTGTGTTTTTTTTAACCCTATTATTAATCTCTAGATCTGTTTTATATTTCTCAGCCTTCACAGTTACTTATATTTAAAACATTATGCTAATGTTCATAATTCACTTTTAGTTGTGTAGCAGTTAATTACCCCAAGATATTAGTCGTTTTAAATGGGCATTGTTGATCTATATTGAAGTTATGTTTAAGCAAACCACTACATTTTTGTCTTTATTATTTGTTTTTCTCTCCCATAATCCACTGTTAAGTTGGTTAGATTTTATGTTACCTATACTTAAGCAGTTGTGTTATTAAAACTAAGTATGAGCATTGAGCTTTTAAAATTTGGTCATGGCCAAGTGTCTTGATCTGGCCAGTAAAATATGAGAAATGGCATTTTATATTTCTGTACAGAAACATTTAAGGAAGCTAGGAAGCAACCCTTTCCCCACCCCTACTCCCTAGCTATAATATTACCACATGTTCTTATAGTATTGCAATAAGTTCAAGATAGCTTTGAATGAAGAGTGCACACATGTAGGGTACATGCCCTGCAGAGTTTTAAAGGGAAGAAAAATTTGCTATCATTTCCTGCTGTGTAACTTATCCTGGCTATGATAAAATAAATCAGAACTAGTACAAGAATTCCATATTTGGGATGATCCAGATATGCATCAGCAAATTCAGACCATGCTATATAATAAAAGGCTAATATGCAAATTTTTCCCTTGACTGGAAGTTTGACCAGGAGTTCAACCAGGGGGTGGGGTCAGCCTGCCAACCTTCCGCATCCCTTCCCCCTGGTCAACCTGGCCTGATAGGCCCTGATCGGGGTGGGCTGGCCAGACCCCACTGATGCACAAATTCGTGCACTGGGCCTCTAGTCACTAAATAAAATGATGGTTATTTTGACACCATGTGCAGCTAGTACACATTTTGTCCTCATATACATTCCCCAGTGTGTGAGTTTGTGCAAGGGCCATTCATTATATATGGGAAGACAATAGTTTGGTGAACAGAAGACTAAGAGATGCTCAAATATGCAAAGGTGTTTGTGAGCCAAGAAAAGATTTAGATATTCTAGAAGAAATTGTACGTCAGGCAAAGTAACATTTTAAACCTGGATTCCTGGAAAGTATTTCAAATGTACATATCATATCAAACTATTAGATCATGCTACCTGAGTAAAATGTCCATGAAAAGGAGATGTGTAGGTAAAACAAAACAAAACAAAAAAAACAAAAAAACAAACCCATCCCACAAGGCTCTATTTCCTAATTCAATTGGAAGGACCTGGAATAAAGGTACCTCTTCATATGTCAATTACCTTAATTAAGTAAAAACAACTATAGGTAGCAAGGGACAGCAGGTGGAAAATACCTGATTTAATCCCTAAATTATGATGTATGTCATTAATTTTGCATTTGTTATACTTGTTTGCTGTAGTATTAGAAATAAAGTGCTTTTATTGTTTATATGCTTATCATGGGTTCCTCATTCTAACTATTTTACACATGATTTCAAGTTGCTGAATTATAAATAATTTTAGCTTCAGGAAAATAATCATCAAGTCTGGGAAGGAATGTTTTATAAGTAACCAGTAATTAACCACTTTGAGGGGGAAATATGATATTATTTTTTCTTTATGGTTGATTCCCAGAAACAATTTACCAATTGGTAGAAATATATTTAAAAGATAGTTCCAATTTTAAAAAGTAATTCAGATTTCAACAAATAATTGACAGAATTTTGAGAAACATATGCTACCACTTAACTGTATTAGAAAAAATATCTGGCTTAATTCTTTTTTTGTTACTAATGAAGTAACATACATACCCACTCAAATACCTTATTTCCCTGATTATATTTATTCCTATGTAATTAATTATTCATGAAATATTCTTTAGCTGTTTTTATTACCTATAGCATTTTATATATTTAATAAATGTTTTCTTGAAAGCACAACAGGAAAGGACAAAGAAGTTTTGAGACAGATGAGTCAGAGTTGACTTCTCTTCCATTTTACTTTTTGGCTGTGTAACCCTAAGCAAGTGAATGAGTATAGGCAAGTGTATGTATGTTTAAGACACATACACACACACATACACACACGTGTAGAATGAGATATATCTGGCTGGTGGGAGGCACCTGAGGGCTGACATCAGAGCCACAGCCCTACCCCTGAGGACACCCTCAGATTCTCAATCCCTCAGGCCTTTCATCTTAAAAGGTATCCTAAGAAGCGGTTCCTAATTTTCAGACTTTCAAAGCCAACTGCTAAGAACTCAACAGCAGGAAGATCAGATTCCTCAAGGGGAAACAAAGGCCTCCAAAGTGTATTTTCTCAATGGCAACAAATCCAGCCTCAGATGGGCATCCTTGGGAGTGTGGAATGTAAGACACCATATCTTTTTGGCAGCAAAGATATTCCTCCAAACCCACGAGAATGAGAGACACCAGCAGCTCTCACAGAACCAGCTCTTCCTTCAGAAGGAAGCCCCCTGGTGAAGAAACCCTTGGACAGAAAGAGGTGCCTGAAGGGGCTTAGGCCTCCTGAGGAATCCAGACCAGATCTGCATGTAGAGTTTGACCACCATGAAATGCCTGGCCACCATGTGGAACCAGAAGACAGGCCAACCCCACATTTATGACCCAATTGAATCTTAATTATCTCTCCAAAGTCCTTATGGTTAAATACAGTCACACTGGGAGCTGGGGCTTCAACATATGAATTTATCAGGGACACAAACAGTCCATAACAGCTCTTCACTTATAAAGTGGTATGCTAAAACAAACACCACAAAAGTACTGAGCATCAAATAAAATGAAGAGCATACACAATAACAGTACTTATTATTTTTTATAATTTAGATTTATTGCAAACATTTTTTATGATAAATCAACTTGGTGATTTACTTTGAAATAAGCTTTTTTTTTATTGTGTGCTTTATTTTAGAGATTCTCTGGTTAGACATGTTTCCTCCTTTCAGAGTTTGGAACTGAACATCAAATGCCATTTTATGAAAATTAATTTAAGTTTTACATGTAGCAATTCACTAATTATGGCATTTATTTAGGTGTGTAACATGATGTAAAAACGTTATTTCTAAATTGCTAATTTTCCAGAATTATTTTTTGCCTGTGAGTATGAAAGGATAACAAAAATACAATTAAAATTATTACCTACAGCTAACTGGGGAAGATAGGTCAAGAAACAAGGAGAAAAGCAAGTTTTTTTTAAAACATACCTTATTAGTTTTTACTTTGAAACCAGGTGAATATTTTACCTATGTTAAAAATCAAACCATACAACAATCTCTAGACAGTGGGGCGGGAGGGTAAGGAGGCTAAACAAATATAGCTTACATTATAACAATGTCTGCAAATCAGATAGAAAATAAGTATTTAAATTAATTTAAGTAACGAACCTAGATTTTTATCACAAGAGAAATAAAATGTATGTGTAAAATGTGAAATTATTAAATGTAAGGTATCAGAATAAATACATCATGCCATTTCTCTTTAAGATATTAATAGCTGATCTCACAATTGAAAAGACTAGAAGCAAACAAGTGAGTCTTGGCTATGTGTGCTACAAAGCAAGAAGAGTCCAATGAGTTAATGTCAAAAGGACAAAGATAATTTGACAGAATTCCCAGTAGACAATTTAAACAGCATAAAGAAATACTATTGATATGCTGAATTAAAGTAAATTAAATATACAAAAATTCATAAGATAATTATACTAAAAATATAAATATCTTTGGATACCACTGAAGTTGCTAGGACACCAACTCATAGTTGTGAATTATTTATTCTACCTTTTCCTTATGTTTAGATGCAAAGTACCCAAATGTTGACAGGGTAAATTTCATTTTCATGGAACTCCAGGAAATACAAAGAGGGAAGATATTATTAGAAGATTTCCATTTGCAAATAAGAAATAAGTGGATGCAGAACCTTGCATTATTACCTTAATGATGAAATACTAAAAGATTACACAGTCATCCATAAAAAGTTCTTGCTTCAATATGAATCTATATCTAACTATCAATTTGCAGAAATATTGAAAAGAGGGAAGCAAGTTACTCCATGAGGCAATATTAGCACATTCAGAATAATCTCTGATATAATCTGGGTGATTTAAATATGAGCTGGGTATGAGATGATATTAAGGAACTACTATTCATTTTCCAGAGTTCTTAATTACATGGTAATTATCTTAAGAAAAAGTTTGATTCCTACATGATAACTGGGAATAATAGCTTTTTAAAAAATAATGCAGAAAATAAATAAATGAATATGCACAAATACATTAAAAGAGGATAGGGAATGTAAAAAAGTCATGGCAAAGTTGACAATTGTTGAACCAAGGCAATTATAAATGGGAGTTTGTCATACAATTCTCTTTATGTGAGTCTGAAAATTTCCTTAATAAGAAGTGAAATAAAATAAAAAGTCACAGAAAGCCCAAATCATGTGGAAGCTGAATTTATAAGGAGAAATCAGGTGTAAGAAGTTAGTCAGTAGAGAAAGCAGGCTTAGGCAAATAAATGGGGAAACTGGTTAGTATCTAAAGATTTCTAATTCCAGTCCTTGAAATATTACAACTAATCCTTTTTTAAAATATTTATTGTTGAAAGTATTATATCTGTCTCCCTCTTTCCCCCATTAACCTCCTCCAGCCCACTCCCACCCCCTGCCCCAGGCTTTCACCAGCTAATTGTCCTTGTCCATAGCTTATGCATATATACATACGAGGTCTATGTATATATAGACCTTCCTGCTTTTTAAATGTAAGCTGGTGATTTTCCAACTAAACAAGCCAAATTAGAGTACTATTTCAAAAGGACTCAAAAATGTTTTGTACTGATATCACTAATTAAGATGAAAATGAACCTTTATTTACCAACTGAATATTGTGAAAAATTTAAAAGCATTATTGGATTTTGATATATATTCCCTATAAATTACAAACTTGTTTTGTGTAACTCTATTAAGGAGAGCAACAAATCTTTGTCCATTTGATGGCCTTGGGAATCTCATTCCTTATTAGGTCACCCAGTAAAGAGATAAACTCAGTTAAACTGGCTCAACAGAAGGGTCTCAAGGTCTGGAACTAAAACTCCAACACCTTTTTGAAAAATAAGGTCTTGTCCTGAACCCAGACAATACGGCCTACAGCTGCAAAGCCTCATAATGCCGATTACTTCTACTTCAACCCCGTGAGTTCCCAGTTCTGATGAGGGATGTCTCTATTAGAATCCCACCTTGTATGGCCCTTCGCCTTGGTTTATGCACCCTGTGCTGCATAGAGCTATCACAGAAAAGTTTAGTGTTCTCAATATAATTGTAGGTTTTGTGCTCTATGTACATCTCCACATTTGTTTGTTTTTGAAACAAAAACAATAGGTGTTCAATTTATTGAAAAATGCATTGCGTCAGCTGTTCTAGGAAATAGGTAGAGAGGTTTCTGAATTAGCCTTCTACACTTTATTGAAGGCTCAATTATAGTTTCTGGGGACAGAGGATTCTAAGCAATAGACTCTAAATAATAGACACTCTGTTTTTGAGAGACCTTAAAAATATTTAAGCAGTCAAACATTCTAAAAACGCTCCTAGCTAGGAGAAATGACCATTCAATATAATACTGTGAGAAATGTTCAAGCAGCATGTGAAACTAAAAGGCCTATAAAATACAGGTAGAAATCCTTGCAGACTGGACCAGCTTAAGATAACTGCACAGGAAAAGAACAAAAGGGAAGGAAGACATCCTGGTATGGGTTCCACAGGTAATGAGCCTGAAAGTCACTACTCTGTCCTAACAAGTAAAAAGTTGAGCAGATTGAAAATTCAACAACTCTTCCTGGATTCAAAAGAGAAGGGAGGACATGGCAAACTGCTGCCCCCAATGCTGGATACAGAAAATATATAAAAAAAAGGAAACCAGACTCACCAAAGCAGAGACTTCACGACTAAACAGTCGACCTGCAGCAGCCAAGGCCAGGCGAGAAAATGTCAGCTGGAGCTGGGGGCTCCTGCAGACAGACAACTCAGCGAGTTAGAACTCCTAGGGGTCCTTGTCATAGGGGACACTCATGATATTGAGAAATTAACACCCAGGACTCATCCATATTCCTACAGTAAATATCAGAGAAAAATTCTGGTGGGCTTCCATCAGGGAGAGGGGA
This sequence comes from Eptesicus fuscus, assembly GCF_027574615.1. Taxonomy (NCBI): domain Eukaryota; kingdom Metazoa; phylum Chordata; class Mammalia; order Chiroptera; family Vespertilionidae; genus Eptesicus; species Eptesicus fuscus. Next base: position 50,253,257 of record NC_072486.1, read on the forward strand.
AATGGAGCCATTTTTAAATACTCCTTCGGGTCCTGATCTCAACAAGGCCAGCACTCAGGCGAAACTATTTAACTAGAGCCTAATTCCTAACCATCTCCAGCTGGCTCTAGGCTTCCACGTGAGAAAAGTAAAATCCCATGCTAATCACCCTGGCCCACCAAAGGGAAAGGAAGAAAATGAGAAACATGTGAAATGCACAGCCCAGCGGCTTGCCAAAAGATTGAGACCTAATAATAGAACTTAGAATGCTTACCGTGCCCTACACTTTACCACCAAGTTAGTAAAGACCTATTTACAGCAGTTCCTTTCACCTGGTCAGACATTGTGTCTGACTATCAAGAAAAAATGATGAGGTATACCATCTGGAAAAAAAACACACAAAAAACCCACAGTTTGAAGAGCCAGAGCAAGAATCAGAATGAGACATAGCAGGAATGCAGGAATTATGAGGCCAGGAATTTAAAACATCTATGATTAATATGTTAAGGACTCTAATAGGTAAACTTGACAGCACACCAGAATATATGGGCAATGTAAGCAGAGAGATGGAAAGTCTAAGAAAGATCCAAATGCTAGAAATAAAATGCTAGAAATAAAAAAAATATTGTAAGGCTGTCTTTGATGGGCTTATTAGTATACTGGACATGGCTGAGGAAAGAATCTTCGAGCTAGACATACCAATAGAATCCTCAAAAACTGAAAAGCAAAAGAGCAAAGACTAAAAAATAGGAACAGAATATCTAAGAACTGAGGGACAATCACAGAAGCATAACACACACAAAATGGAAATACTAGAGTGTGACAGAAGAGATAAAGGAACAGAAGAAATATTTGAAAAAATAATGACTAGGAATTTACCCAAATTAATATCAGACACAAAAATATTGGTCCAGGAAGAAACAGAAGGAAGGAAGAATCTTTTGTTTTTATAAAGAATTCACACAACCTGTGAAGGGGGAAAGAGTTATTTCAACGTGGTCTTGGATTAGTTGTAAATTATACTGCAAGCTCTATGACAACCACACACAAAAAGGAAAAAAAAAAGTACAACTGATAAGAAAGAAGAGAAAATGGAATAATGTGAAATGCTCAATTAAAACCACAAAGGCAGAAAAAGAGTAGAAGACAAAAATAGAAACAGAACAACAAATAGAAAACAGTAATGTGGAGGATATTAATCCAACTATATTGATAATCAATTTGAACATCAATGGTCTTAATGCAGAGTAGATTAAAAAACACAACCTATATGTTGTCACTTTAAATATAAAGGCACATGTAGATTCGAAGTAAAGGAATGGAGAAAAATATACCATATTAGCCCTAATCAAAAGAAAGCAGGAGTCACTATATTAATTTCAGACAGAGCAGATTTCGAAGAAAAATTATCAAAGATAAAGAAAGCCATTACATAATGATAAAGTGGTCAATTCTCCAAGAAGACATAACAATCCTTAAAGTGTATGTGCCTAACAACAGAACATCATACTATGTGAGGCAAAAACTAACAGAACTGCAAAGACAAATAGATGAATCCACTATCATAGTTGGATACTTCAACACTCCTCTCTTATAATGGGACAGACCCAGCAGGCAGAAAATCAGTAAGGACATAGTGCAATTCAACAGCACCATCAATCAACTGGGTATAATTGACATCTATAAACTACTTCATCCAACAAAGGCAGAATACACATTCTTCTTAGGCTCACATGGAACATTCACAGAGATAGACCACCTTCTGAGCCATATAACAAGCAGTAGCAAATTTAAAAATAAAAAAGAAATCATCAAATGTCTGTTCTCAGACTACAATGAGATCAAACTACAGATTTATAACAGAAATATAACTGGACCATTCCAACATACACAGAGATTAAACAATAATAATACATGGGCCTACGTTTGAAAAGAGACTCTGCTTGGGGTGATGGGTGCACAATGCAGTGTGCAGATGACATGTGATTGAGTTGTACACTTGAAACCTGTGTGGTTTTGTGAACCAATGTCACCCCCAATAAATTCAATAAAAAATAACAATGATGATGCCCTAACTGGTTTGGCTCAGTAGATAGAGCATCGGCCTGCGGCTGAGGGGTCCCAGGTTTGATTCTAGTCAAGGGCACATGCTCAGGTTGCAGGCTCAATCCCCAGTGGGGGACATGCAGGAGGCAGCCAATCAATGATTCTCTCTCATCATTTATGTTTCCATCTCTCCCTCTCTCCTTCTTCCTCTCTGAAATCAATAAAAATATATCTAAAAATAATGATGATGAAAAATTCAGAAAAATAATAATACACAGGTAAAAAATAAATCTCACAAGAAATTTCAAAATATACTAAGTGAGGACACAACTTATCAAAATTTGTGGGATTGAGACTGTGAATGACTAAAAATTTAAGTATATGTTAAGCTTTGGAAATGCTGAAACTAGAACTGATTTCTGGCAACACACTGCCTAGGATTCCAAAGACCCCCAGGTTAGCACTTTCTATAAATTATCTTCTACTTATAACACTCTGTGATTTGTAAATACCATTAAAACTAATAAAATTGGCCAGTTACAAATGTACTTCCAACAACGAGTTTTGAAATCCAGGTCCAACATTTTGTGAGGGTTGAGGGGAAGGCACAGTTAGATACCTCTGAAACTTAGACAACAGTGTAGGGATGTGAGAATAGCTGTGCTTTGGGTGTGACCTGCAAGTTTCCTTGGTAAGCAACCCAAAATAGCAATGTTGACTTTGTCATCTTTGACCACAGACAGTTTTATTTGTGATTAAATAAATAACTAAAACAAAAAAAGCAGGCCCTTTATGTGATGCTTTGTCTCCACTTCTGAAGTGGACCTTAATACCACCCTCTAGACCAGACCCCACATTGCAGGCAGAATGATCTGGAAAAGTAAAGCTAACTGTATCAAACCTCTGTTAGGTCTCAAATGCCCATGGCCTAAAATGTAACCTTCTTGACTTGATGTACAAAGTCTTTGACAATATGACCCTAATCTACACCTGATTTTTAAAAAATGTAAGATGCAGTGAAAGCAGTACTTATGGGGTAATTTATAGCATTGAATACATACATTTACAAAATACATATTTAAATTGAACAATCTAATCTTCCACCTAAGGAATCTAGAATAAGAAGAACAAATTAAACCCAAAGTAACCAAAAGAAAAGAAATAAGAATTAGAGCAGAAATTAAAACAATTTTCTGAAAACAGGAAATCATTTCAAATGAGTAAATTTTATTGATGAAAAACTGAATTTCTAAGACCAAAATGGAAAAAAATTAGAGGCATGTACAACCTCTCAACAAGACTCACATAATATGGGTAATTACCCCCAAAGAAGGGAGATTTGGGTGTTAATCAGCCAAACACTTTTAAAATTCAATTATCTTGCAATCTCTCTTACTACCTCCCCAGAATGTTTTATTCCTTTAACAAGAATTTTTTGACTACCCACTATATTCTAGATACTGTTCCAACATCCACATAAATTCTTTTGGTAATAAAAAATTTAAAAGCTCCTAATTAACTTAGTGTAACCTTGTGGTACAGAGTCCCAAACACACTCCTTCTACACATCCCACACAAAAGACAACTCAAATTATTATCTTTTAGCAGATTCAGCTCCAAGCTAAGAATCCCTGAACGATGTCTTTTCCTCCTGTTTCTTTTGCAATTGTTTCAATAATCAGCTATCCTTAGACCCAAATTTATAATTAACCTCCACAAACAAACACATAAATAATGGAGGGTGGGGAGAAGAAAGACAAGGGAAATGAGGGAAATCTTGAAGCCTCTGTGTGAGGACCTTCCTCTCCATGTTAGACTTCATAATTGGTCTCCAACACAGACTAGAATTGGATTCTCAGTGCAGGCCTGGAGATAATGAGCAATGATGGGAAAGGGACCCCCGAGGAAAATTAACTTCCTCTTGAAATGGAAACTCCTCTGACAAGGCACTAACAGGGTCTTTTTACAAACCAGGGAGAAAAAGCCTTATCAAACAAGAGAGAGGAGGCGTGATGTTGGCCATGGGAGGCTTAGATGGTTATTCCAAAACAGGGCCACATTGTCACACAAAGGCCCCAAAGTCTCCACACCTACCCCATATGGAATTCTTCCCATTCTATCTCTCCCCAAACTTAGGAAAAACAGGATATTCAGATCTGTGCTGCACTTCCTGACACCAGCCCAGTCCTTTGTGCCACCTGTCAGGCCCAGTGTGTTTCTTCTTCTTCCTACGGCTGTCCTTTGCCCACTAAGGTATTCTCCCAATACCATTTTTTTTAAGGAGAGGCCTATAGCTTTAAAGCTGTTCTCATTCAGAAAGAGAAATTGGAGAGTTCATTTTGGCCTCATGATTCAAGCTACATTTTACAATTTAAACTCATTAATAAAGATAACTTTTTAAAAAAATTAAATCTCCTTCTCTCCACAATCACCAGTATTAAGAAGCTAGTAAAAGAAAATGATAAGACAGTCTCACACCAAAGACTCTAACATCTATGTAGAACAGGACTATTATTGTAATGTATTCAATAGGATGGCATGCTATACATAGAAAAATGAATATTTCAGCACCCAACATACCTATCAAAAACAATAACAAAAGAAAAAATATATTTCATAGTAGAATTGTAAAATTCCACAAATAAATCAAGTAAGTCCAAGATTTTCAAAGTTTCATGTGAGAAAAATAAAAATGTATTATAAAGGAAATTTTTAATAAGTGGAAAGACCTAGATATTCATTTTCCCAAATTAATATAGCCCTTGAATTTATCATCAATGACATTTTTGAAACCAAACAAGCTGATTCTAAGATTTTTACAGAAAAATAAATATGAAAAGCTAACTAAGAAAATTATGAATAACAAAGACAAAATTTTTTACCTACCAAATAAGAAAAATACTGGCAATAGGCTATAATTAAGACAGCATATCACTGATCCAGAGTTAGACAAATAGATTAGAAGAATATAATTGTGAGCACACAAAGAAACCTATGCACACATAGAAATTTATAGATGATCTGCAAGGCATTATGAATAGGTAGAATAGCTGAACTACTCAATAACCACAGACAAGAATATCGGTACTCCCCCATACTAAAGAGCAAACAAAGGCAGGAAATCCTAATGCCAAAAAGTAAAGTGTGAATAAATGTTGACAACAACAGTTTATGACTGGGATAGAAGTTAAAAGACACAATTGACTAAAAGAAAACATATGCAGTACTCATAGCAAAATTTAATACCCATAAACAGTATATAATGATTTTTTTCAACTAAGAGTAGAAAGTAAATATTTAATGAAAATACAATGGCCATTTAATATCAGAATATTAATTAATACATAAAATGAAATTAAACTTTATTGATAATCAGAGAAACAGTTTAAGCAATAATGATAAATTATTTATCACTCATTAGAATGGCAAAAATTAAAAGCATTTAATGATATCCAGTTTGGGGTTGTGAGAAAATAAGCATTCTCACATATTGTTGGTCAGTCTGTAAGTTGGAGAGCGTTTTATCACCATCCATCAAAATTTCAAATCAACTGACTTTTGCTCAATAATCCTACTGCAGCACACTAATATTCTGAACATTTGTGTATAAAGATGTGCACACAAGGATGTTGATTGTAGTATAGTTTATATTATTGCAGAATCATTTATAATATTATAGAATTTTAAACAGCCTAAATCATTGTTTAAATATATCAAGCTACATCTCTATTTTGGAATAGTAAGCAACAGTTACAAAAGATCAAGCTAGAACTATTAATGATTTCATGAAAGATCATTGGGGAGGAAAGTGTAATTTATAAAGATAGAAATTCACCTGTGAAAGAAATGAACTTTACATATTTAACAATTTTTATAATCACCAAGAACTTAAATATTTCTTTCATAATGTTTCAATCAATTAAAAGAGCATAGCCAATCAGAATGGTTTATAAGTCCTAATTGTGACCCAGGTTATACAAGCATATTGATTTTGTGTCTACCATCAATGAGGAGGCTGAGGTCCACTCAATTTCAAATTGGGCCACTATTGAAATATGATTATCTCTGAATAAAATATGAACATCTCTTGGCATCAAGGCTCTTTACATATATTCTAAAATCCAGAAGTTACAATGTTAAAGCATGAAAAAGATTTATTTATCCCCAATACCCCAAGAGATCAGAAACCTCATCTGTTCTCTTCATAACTGTTTCTTGAGCACCAACAAATTCTCCTACTATAGAAGAAAGATAATCTTACGTCCTGAGAGAATTACATCTTAGACTTTAATTGAAGACTGATTCCTCTACCTTGGGATGGCATGAGGTGGTAGAAAGGAAAGATTTGAGAAGGAATTTATCTGATGCACAGCGGTGTAACTAAAGTCAGGGGAGACAGGGAAAGATAAAAAGGAGCCTCCCTCTTTTCTTAAAGACATCAGGGGACTTCTTTTGCACTATAAGAAAAGTCCCTATTTACCAATTCCAGAGACTTTAAATGTTTTTTAAAAGCCAGTATTAGTTTTCCATGGTTGCCATAACAAAGTATTACAAAGTGGGTGGCTTCAAACAACAGAAATTTATTCTCTTACTAAAAGTCCAAAATCAAGGTGCCAGAATTATTGCCAGGATTGTTGGCAATCCTTGGTGTTCTTTTGCGTATGACTATGCCATTCTGATCTCTGCCTCATGTCCTTCTTTCTTGTGTGTCTGTGTCCAAACTCCCCTCTTCCTATAAGGACACCAGATGTATTGGATTTAGGACTCGCCCTAACCCAATGCAACATCGCCTTTCCTTCATTACATTCTGCAAATGTTTTATTTTCAAATAAGGTCACATTTACAGGTTGTGAGTGGACATGAATTTTGAGGGAACACTATTCAATCCAGTACAAACCCATAGTAAGAAACATCTCTATATATAAAAACCCAGTGACCATTACAGCAGAACGACCAGGATGACCAGAACGACCGGTGGCTATGACACACACTGCAGCAGCCAACCAGCCTTATCCAGGCCAGATCGCCCGCCAACACCCCCATCAGGGTGGGGCCAGCCAGCCAACCACCTTGGCTGGCAGAAATTTGGTCTGGGGACCTTAGAGGTGCTCAGTCTCCAGCAGCTGTGTGGGCAAAGCTCTCCTTTGGCAGAAGTGGATCCGGGATCAGGGCGCTGGAATCGGGGATGGGCTGGGGAGGCTTTCCTGGTGGCCACAGCAGTCCCTGTGGGCTGTGCACAGCACTTGGGCATCTGGCCCCAGTGGGAACAGTGGCAGGAATAGGGGCTGGGGGCTGCAGGGGACAGCGACACACAGGAGCCAGGAGGCGCAAGGCTAGACCTGGGCTCTTACCCCACCCGCCCGCTGGGCCCAGCAGCACCAGCAGGTGGGCCATGGTGTGCAGCGAGGCACTAGGCTACCAACTGGAGGGGAAGCAAGCCAGGAGGGCAAGGCCCCGCACCAGCCAGAGCCCTGAGCAGCATAGGCGGGGTAGAGCTGGGAACCTTGGAGGAGTGGGCCAGGCTGCAGCCCCCACACCTTTTTGGTCTTGGCCTTGGAATTCTGAAGGCAAGCAGTGTACTGGCTACCAGCGCGTCGGAGGTCAGCCCCACTTCAAGAGAGAGGACATGGCAGAAAGTGGCAAGGCCACATGAGGGATAGAAAACATTGTGGCCATCTTTGGGAAATACAGCTGCCATGGTCTTCAGTAGCTATGAACAACTAATCTTTGGTCTTCATTCTACAGAAGAGGAAGCTGAGACTCAAAGAAGGGAGCCTTCCGCAACACCTCACCCACTTCTCATACCTGACCCCAAGCAGCATTGTTTTCGTTGAAAGTAGAGGATCCAAAATGTTTTTAGATCTTTGCTGTTTTAGACAGGAAAGAATTTAGCACAGGGAATTGGTGCTTGGGAAATCATCGGAAAGCTGGAGGAGTGGGTATTAGACTGGCCCCCCAGGAAAGACTCCCTGGCTAGCGGGAGGAGCTGCCCCCTCAGTCACAAGTGAATTCTAGGACACTCTGGCATAGCTGTGTGTGGATTGGGAAACTGCTGCCCCTGCAAGTGCTCTCCAGCTCCCACAAAACAGGTCACTGGGCACTGCCTCTGCCACAACTGCCTGTGCACAGCCTGGATTCCGCTGCAGAAAACCTCCACATCTCTGCAAACATGATCACCAGCAGCAAACAGCCCAAACTACGGGAATATGCCCCACTTCTGCCTTCAAAATATTGTGCAAGCATATCCAATTGACAGAAACTAATTCATATCCATAAACCTAGCTGCAAAGGAGTTTGGGCAATTTTTGTCTAGGAGTGAGATCTTGCCAATGTACCTCATGTGCCTGATTATAAAAATGGGGCCCGGATGGTGGGGCTCAGTGGTTGAGCATCGATCTATGAACCAGGAGGTCATGATATGATTCCCGGTCAGGTTATGGGCTTGATCCTCAGGAGGCAGCTGATCAATGATTCTCATCATTGATATTTCCATCTATTTCTCCCTCTCCCTTCCTCTGAAATCAATATTTTTTTAAAAAATGGGGTCATGCTGTATATATGTGTTATAATGAGTTTTTCACTTCATAGATCACTAATGTCTTTCATGTTAAAACCATACTTATAGAACATTATTTGTTTATCATTCATTTTAATTGATCTCGGAGAGAAGAAGGGAGAAAGAGAGAGAAACATTGTTCCGTTGTTTCCTGCACTCACTGCACTGGGTATTGAATCTGCAAACTGGGCATGTGCCCTGACTGGCAATCAATCTACCACTTCCTGGTGTATGAGACAATGCTATGCTGGCACCCTGACCCCAAATTCCAGCCTCCAGAACTGAGAAAAATATATTTCTGTTGTTTAAGCCACACCAATTTATATTTTGTTATGGCTTCCTGAGTTGACTAATCCTATATAATAAAAGCCCACGACTGAATGGCAGAATTACCAGAATGACCATGGCCCCTCATCCTGGCTGGCCCTGCCCCCGATCGGCCCCCATTGGAGAGGGCCGACTGGACCCCACCAGTGCACGGATTCATGTACCAGGCCTCTAGTATATTATACAAATGCAAACAAACAAACAAACAAACAAAAAACTTATACAATGAATTCTAATATTTTCTATTCTCTTTAATTTTTAAAAAATTTGTCACAATACACAACATTGAATCCAAGTACCATTAACATGTGACATCACAGTCTGGAATACTTAGTAAGACCAATAATATTTGTCACTTTAATATTTTAAGTCATTTGTGACATTGCAAGGACCCTCTCCCTGAAAGGTTGGCCAGGCTAGGAGAAGAGGGAATGGATATCTTGTCTTCCAGATATCGCATATTTTTTGTAGGCATCCAAAAGGGAAGGGGCATGGTTCATTGGGTGGCCTGGAACACAGACCTACCAGTCCTATTGTCATCAATCAAGTTCCACCATCCTGTAGACAGGATTTGACATGGCAGAGTCAGTACAAACTACATAATAACACCAATCCCACGGTTTAGCAAAGTTAACACTTTTTTAAAAAGTGAAGGGTCATATGGGGTAATAATTATCGAGTTGCATTTACATTAAGTTAAATCTACATTATATTTTATTTTTTAAAAATATGACCAATAAGTTAGAGTACCTAGCTGTTCTCATGTTTTCTTCATCTGGAAAAAAGTTCTAATGAAAATGAGAGAAACACCCTTGAAAAGTAACTCAACACTCTTCTTCAAATTCCTTTGGAAAATGAGTTATTTGAAAAATCTGCAGATACCACATTGAATAAATCTGAGTGAGAGTCCTTGATAGAGAATAAAGACAGAGGTGTCCTTTCCAAGTTACTTTTATGACTAGCCCCAAACCTTAACTACCAGCTAAGAGTTCATACTAATGATTAACCCAGGAACAAAACTCCTCTACAATATTAATTGATCTAATAAAATATTCTTCCTTGGGCTGCTTTTCATGCATTCATTTTATTATCAAGTCAGCAACCAGTCAAGGAGTTATAATTCTTTTTTTTTTTTTGTACCTGTATTCTAGGATGAAGTAATAGATACTATGATGAGACAGCCCTTTGTAATATTGCTTCAGAGAAACTAAAAAGAATTAAAGTTGTAACATATTACAGAAGGTATCAAGGTGAGATTCTAATTTATGGTGTTGGGTGCATGAATTTTAGAGAGATTTAGTATTTTCCTCTGCATTCAGTTTCTCATGGGCTCTCCTAACCTTAATAATAGCCTTCTTACTGAAAGACAACTTTATAATTTGTTCAAATATGAAAACATTATCATCTTAAACCACCATGGCCAAACCTAGTCTTACACATAACATATTATGCAAGTGATAAATACTATATTTGAAAATTGGTATTTTTATAATTATATTGTTAAAGTTAGTTTTATTACTTTCTCTGCTGCAAGGCACTTGCCAAATTAGAAACCTAAAATTGTGATATATTTAATATAGGCTAAGCAAGAAAATTCCTCTAAATTTTATAGATGTAGGCTATAGTTTGTGTGTGTGTGTGTGTGTGTGTGTGTGTGTGTGTGTGTGTGTGTGTGTGTCTGTGTCCCTTTACACTTCGTCCATAATATCCTGAGACAATGCTCAGATAATTTACTCTCCAGTTCTAACATTGGATTTGTTTTCCAACCTCCACCATTACCTTTTGGCAAGCCCATGGCAGGGTTATTTTTAAATTACATTTTCTAATAAACTCGTGGAATAAAGAATGGTTTGTTGACCTACCTCAAAGCAAAGGCCTGAATAGTGTTATTAAATAAAGAGCTATTTTCCCATCTATCTTCAGATCTTTATAACTGATCTCCCTGTGTAATGACTTAACTTTAATTCTCTACTTACTGGTTAGTATGGCCCACAAGAACAGTTGAAATAAATGAAAATTGTTAATATAGGGGAGACATTCTCTGAAAACTCAGGTCTATTCTAAACATAGCATGAATCTGAATAAACCTGAGAACTATCCAGTCATCTGCTCTGTGACATCGTACATCAAGCAGTGACTTCATTCCGCTAACCATCTGGCTCTTCTTTGTTGGATCATCTTTTTTTCAGGAATTTCAATTTATTTGACTACAGGAGAAATGGTCAAAGTTCTTTTGACTGAAGATAACTTTTAGGATGAGAGGAATGTAAATACTCATAAATCTACCACAAATACATTTTTATTCTATTTATCTCTCCATTATTTTCTACATTGATTTTTAAAATCACACACAAAAATTATGAAACACTACTCTGCCTCAAAAACACATAATTTTTCTTCCACTGTCATTATCTATGCGATTTTATTATTTTCTCATACAATTCTTAAAATACTCATTCTATTCTCCATACATTTTCTTACCAAATCAAGAAAAACAATTTAAGAAAAACCTATTATTCCAACCTACAGCTCAAAACAAATAAAGTATGAAGTAGTGGGTATCATACAGTTAACAAAAACATCATTTTATTATGCCTTAGCTCATCATTGGTTACACTGGAGCACTCAAAAGATGTATTTCCAATGCAGAGATCATTTTAGAAAATCATCAGCAGGAAAACTGTAAAATTAGTTTCACCAATTCAATTTTTACCTGTGGGCCAGACTGAATGTCATCTAAAACCAGACTATTTTCCAAAGAGATTTGCTCTCTAAATAATTGGACAGAACCAGTATATCAGCTGAATGTTTGGAGCAGTTACCCAGTGACACAAAATAGAATCAATTTCCAAATTTTGTGGTCACAAAATTCCTAGAAAACTTTTTCTTAAGACCTAAAGGAGAGCATCGAATGCTCACAAAAATCCAACTTTCTCCGGATCTATTTTTGTTTCAACTGTGCCAGTTTCTGGCCACTAATAAGGTAAGTGAGTTCACTGAGCCCACAATTGAGCCCAATTCTCCGCTCATTGTGCAGGTGACTCTACTTCTGGGGTAGACAGACAGGCTTCTCTGGATTTTATTACCTCTGTAGGGTAGTTGGGCAATAAAACACTGTGGAAGCTGAGAGTAGGCTTCATTTGGAAAAATGTATCTATGCCATGGCTGGAAATCCATGGAAGCAGAAAGTAGTGAGCAAAAGGACAAGACTATAAACTCTTCACTTTGACACTTTGCCTATAGGTTATGGTTCCCTTTGAAATGAGTTTTAGGGGTAAATAGGCAGGTTAGGGCATTTTAGGAAAAGAGAGGGTCCATGGGGGAGAACTGCAAAGGTGGGGGCTTGGAGCTGCCAAAAGGCATACATTCACAGAGGGAAAAAAGAGGTGCCAGGATAAGGGGAGAGGAAGACATCCGTTCACAGAAGATAGGGAAAAGCCACAGGGTACGGGGAGAAAGAGGAAACAAACTTTCACAGGGGATAGAGAAATGCAGACAAATGGGAGAAAGAGGAAAACAGGTTTTCACAGGAGATAGAGAATTTTACCACTGAAGGGGGAGAGAAACAGGGGTCACCACGTGGGTTTTAAGCTTTGAAGTTGATATTCTACCAATTGAAAGGCAGCATCAAGAAACAAAGAACTGCCCTAACTGGTTTGGCTCAGTGGATAGAGCCTGGGCCTGCGGACTCAAGGGTCCCAGGTTCGATTCCGGTCAAGGGCATGTACCTTGGTTGCTGGCACATCCCCAGTAGGGAGTGTGCAGGAGGCAGCTGATCGATGTTTCTCTCTCATCGATGTTTCTAACTCTCTATCCCTCTCCCTTCCTCTCTGTAAAAAATCAATAAAATATATTAAAAAAAAAGAAAAGAAACAAAGAACTGCAGCCTTTATAAACCCGAGGAAAAAGGAGCTTAGTGGGTTACCCCCTTTGGGACCCCCTCCCTACGGGGGAGTCTGTACTTGTTTCCAATAAATTTCCACCTTTTCATATACTACCTTGTCTGTGGCTTCATTCTTCAAATCAAACTGGACAAGAACCCAGGAAAGAAATCACCCTTGCATCCTGCTCAGGAAACAACCACTCGACTCACCTTGAATTAGGAAAGAACAGACTGATTATACAAAGCTTAACAAAGATATGATGCCTAGAGTCCAATTCTGGCAGTTAGATTGTTGTAACTTTAATTGTTTGAAAACATCTTTAAATAGGATTGCTGGGTTTCAGTGAGCAGAGACCCAGGGTCAGGTGTATCACTATGACACTCTCTAGAGAAGCCTGCCTCACTCCCCGTCCTCCAACATACTCACTGTGAAGGAAGGAGGTTGTTGCAAGACTAGAAATATGGGTTGATAATGCTGTAGTTATCAAACAAATCATCCTGAACTATAAAATCATCATGCTAATTATGTAAACTATTTGCATGAATACTCATTTCACTGTATTAAGTCCAAACTTTTCAACTTTGCTCACTCCTTTCTATAACCTGGGGGACTCTGGAGAAAATGACTTGGATTGAGGCCTACCACATTTACTATTATAATAAAAACGACTTCCATTTATTTAGCACTTAAATATCTCTGGTGTCATATTAAGCAGTTTATATTATCCCATTTAATTCTCAAAATAGTATTAAGAGGTTAAAGTAATTATCCCATTTGCTGCTGAGAAAACTGAGGCATACAGTTTCTCAAAGTCCTGAAGCAGAGATTTAAATATAGAATTGTCTAATCCTAAATCCTCTCTTTTTATTTATTTTATTATTTTTTAATAATCTGTATTGTTGTAAGTATTACATATATCCCCTTTCCCCCCCACTTGGCCCTTTCTAGCCTGCCCCCACTCCCTGCTCCAGGCCTTTGCCACCTTATTGTCTGATTATTCCCATTTAGAAGTGAACAATTCTGAGTCTTAAAGATATTACATAATTTTTTAAAAATTGTTTTTGATTTTTAACATTTTAATACAGATCAGTCTGTCAGGTTCATTTCCGCTCCTTCACCGCCAAACCTGGGGGCAGGGACTGCTTCAGCTTCTCAGCCTTCTCTTTGTCTGTGATGACCGAGGTATAAAGGTATCTGCTGCACCGGACTTTGAACTTCACATTATCCTCATTTTTCTTGATCTTGACAGATTTGGCATCATTTCTCCTGACTGTGAACTGGAAGTCCTTGATTTCCTCAATTTTGCGAGGCATGGCTACCAGGCATGTGGTCAGCAAAGTGGCAAGAAGCAAAGAGGCAAAAAAAAAAAAAAAAAAGAACTACATAATTTTTTTTAAAAATTACAAGCTAGGACGTTTCATGATCAGGGACTTAAATCAAATAATTTTAATTTTTGTTGCAGAAGTCTTTCTTCCACATATTATCGATTCCCTGAAAGGCTGTTGAGACTGGTAGCTCATCAGTCCCTGCTCTAAAGGGTCTCAGTAAGCTGTGATTTTAGAGGACTTGCACGTTTTTCCATAATATTGCTGTTCCTTCCTTAGGGAGTAAGGTGTCAATTATTTTATATTTTGCCACTCTGTCTTTATATAGCAGATCCTATCATCCCTCCTTTTAAATTCCTGCTACCAATTTGCTGTGGGTTTGAAATCCAATCGTTAAACGTTTAAAATAAGACTCTGCTGGTTGTGAGAGGTCATTTAAAAGTAATGCATATGAGCTTGCATTTTATAGATATTTGGTTGCTCTTTATAATTTTTTCTGACTGAAAATCAACTCATGCTCATTATTTAAACAATAACAAAATGTAGAAGGTTTAAATGTGAAGAGCAAATACACCATCTTTCATCTCAGCAGCCAGACAACAGCTCAATATTTTAGTGTATTTTCTACTGTATGTGTCTAATATTATTACTATTAGTGTGATTATCTTTAGTGTTATTTTTTAAAATGAAACAGCTTGTATCCTGCTTTTTTTTACTTAGCATTTAAATTGAAATATTTTCTCATGTCAATAAATAATTTTCAAACACAAGAATTTTAATTTTCATATAAACTTTATGGTAGAAATATGCCATAGTTTATTAAGCTATTTTCCTCTGTTCCACATAATGTTTCTATTACTTTCTTTTTTGGCTATAATTCTATGAAAATCATTTTTGTCCAATCAAAACTGAAACTTTGATTTCTAGTTGTGATTTCAAGGTCTAACTTTCTCAAAAATTAGGCACTAGATATATATAGCCAAATTCTTTTATCAACCATTACATAAATTTATAGTCACACCAAAATTAAATACTTTAATTATTTTAATTACTTAATCTATCTCTTATAATGCTTTTTCATACTCATGAAGGTTTTACTGGCTCTATTCTAAATATTTGAGTTTGAAATTAAGTGTTACTTAAAAAGTGAGGTATTACTACAAACTAAGGATGCAAGGTTTTCATTCCACTATTAATTTTCATTATTCTTAAAATTCAATTTTATTTTTAATAATTATAAGTGATATTATGGATTCACACAAATACACAAAGGCCTGTACTTTGAGCTGCCTTTATAGCATTTGAGGGCTGGCATACAGAGATAGCTCCCCTCTTTCTGATTCCTCCCTAGTTCTAAAACAGCTGTCTGATACTAAGTTACAATTGATTTCTGTGCCACAGTGTGAACTTTATTTATCCATATTGTTAATGACTCTGTTGGAAGAAAAAAAGACTATTATAAAGCATAATCATTTGGGGGACTTAAAATAAACCCTAAGAAAAAGTCAACAAACATGCACATTGCTCAAACTATGTATTAGGATCTGTCTCAGGTTGTTCAGGCTACTATAACAAAATAGCGTAGATTGGGTAGCTGATTAACCATCACAATTTATTTCTCACAGTTCTGGAGGCTGGGAAGTCCAAGATCAAGGTGCCAGCATGATCACATTCTGGTGAAGTCCCTCTTCCTGGTGGCAGGTGGCCAACTTCTCACTGCAATGTTTCTGCCACAACTATTATGTGTGGATTTATTAATCCCTCTTCTTCATCCCTAACCAGTTATCGCACTAGTATTAAACCCTAGCTTAACATTCAAATTACTGCCACAGCATACATATTCAATTAGGAACAGGAATTGCCACCTCACACTGGAGATACTCATTTCCTCTTAGAGGATTCGTTCCCCCAGGCTGAGACAGATCCGGCTCCATGTGTAAGGAGGCTTTATTCTTATGATCTGGTCTCATCACTTATTCTACCCAAATCCTGATTCCAAGTGAATCCAGTGAAGAAATAGCAAGAACACTATCACAACAAAACAACCGTTCACTCTTTAGATCTATAAATTACAAGACCTGTATTCTTAAGCACATTCATGTTTTATACTCTCACATACATACTTCTCTTTTAAGTGATTCTTTTTCTTTATCTCTCTCTTCCCTTTGAACTTATGCACATTTTCTTGCTTCCTGTAACAGAGATATACAACTCCCCAGTCCTATAACATCCCCATGGTTAAAGTAGAGAATCTTAGAACTTCTTACTTCTTATGTTGAACTTCTTATAGGTTAGAGAAACTTAGAACTTCTTATATTAGCTAACTCTTACATAAATATAATATTAGTAAGTTGCAAGCACTTTTCTATGGAACATTATGAAGGAAGCCTATAAATAAATGCCTTTTTCATACTTGTCCTGAGTGAGGACAGACTGTGTATCTGTGTGTGTGTGTGTGTGTGTGTGTGTGTGTGTGTGTGTGTACACACCTACACATACTTTGCTGGAGGTCAGAGCCTCTGCTTTGAAGGCTCAGATCTCCTCAGCCACTCTTCCATGCTCCCCAGTTAAGCGTGGTGAGTACGCCACAATAACCAGATTCTAGCATTCTAAGATAAATGTTTAAATGCTTCTTAGATGCTGCAAATAGATGCTTATTTCAATGATGTCAATAATAAACAATGTGTGAAAAAATGTTTAAGAACCGGTGCTCGTCTGAGTGTGGCTTTCTCCTGGCTCACTTATAAAGGTTGCCTGTTTGAGGTATTTTATTTATTTTAAGCCAAAAAAAAGGAAGAAGAAGAAAGGCTATGCTACTTTGACAGTCTTTGGTGTTGTGGCCTGGACAAATGTGTGGCAGCCTTCAATTTGATCCAAGTACTTCTGCTTTGATTTTCAATCCCATCTCTAAAAATAATTACCGTATTTTGCTATTGGTCTTACACTGACTAATTTTTATATAGCATATTGATTTCTAATTTTGTTCCTGGCAGTTCATCATTCAATTTTCAAGACACATCATTCTTTCTGTGAATTGCAGTTCCACATTATCCATCTTGAGCCTTTCTTCTAAGCAATGTTACCTCCCTTCTTCCTATGGCAAGCCAACTTCCCTCCCTAAGGATTTATCTTCTTTAAAAATGCATATTTCTTCATGTTTTTGTTGTTGTTGTTGTTGTTAATGAGGTATTAAACTTTATTACAAGGCACATAGAAGGCACATACAAGGCACATGATTTACGAACTTAATTTTTGAGGAAGTGGGAACAAGTTACTCACCTAACCTTAGTACTGCACTAATGATGTAAGGTGTGTGCTGGGGCTGACCAGCAGACCTTGAGTGACAGATGAATGATTACTCTGACACAAGTTTCTGTGAAAGAGAGGGCTAAGGGACTGCCTGGCTGAATGAACCAAACAGCCCCGTTCACCTGCCTCCTTAGGCTCTTATTGTAGCAACAGCTTGAACTAAAATTAACCTCTAGACATGATCAGCAGGGTAAGCATCCTTGAGAAGACACATGCATATGCAGTCTCCTTTAAACAAGGACGTTTTGAAGTCTAAACATAAAGATTCCAGTAAAATACCCAGGGACTCAGACTTGTTTGGAAAAGTCAACACAGGATCTGCCTCCTTTGGCAAGAATCCCCTAGAGGCCTCCGACCTTCCAGAGAGTCCTCCTTAGAGACTTTCCAACCAAGTCCCATGCTTCCCTATAGGTGTGTATTCTATGAAGGAGCCAAAATCAGAGGCCCACACTCCATTTTCATGGGTGTTCCTCTTCCTAGATCACATATGGATTTGTATTAGCACTGTGACATCTGCTTCTCTTAAATGAGAAGGAAAGGAAGAAGTGATAAATATTTTGAACCAAACACAGACGAAGCAGGGTCAGAAACATAGATAGATCACTGGTATTTTTTTTTAATATATTTTATTGATTTTTTACAGAGAGGAAGGGAGAGGGATAGAGAGTTAGAAACATCGATGAGAGAGAAACATCGATCAGCTGCCTCTTGCACACCCCCTACTGGGGATGTGCCCGCAACCAAGGTAGATGCCCTTGACCGGAATCGAACCTGGGACCCTTGAGTCCGCAGGCCGACGCTCTATCCACTGAGCCAAACCGGTTAGGGCGATCACTGGTATTTTTAAAGATTAAGCATCTGTTACAATTTTTCTTGGTTTACATGAGGCTGAAGCAGGATTTGATTGTCAGCTGGCTCTTCAGGCCAAAAGAAGGCTTTCCTCAGGGTCTGGTGGGGAGAGAAAAGGGAGAAAGCAGGACTTGTACATTTTAAGGAATATTTCCAACTCTCACTTAAGCTGAGTCAGCAGAATCCTACAGCTCTCCTCACCTGGACTCTTCCTGCCTTTATACGCCATTGTGCACATCACTCCCACAATAATCTTTTGAAGTCACTCCCCTGCTCAGGAACTTGTAATGGATGAGAATAATAGTATTAATGGCTCACATTAGCAGAGAGTCTTTCCATTTACCGAGTGCTCTCACATGTATCATCTCATTTCCTCCCAACAACAATCTCTGAGTACTTAGTAGATCTGGTCTAAAGTCCTTATCCTTAGCACAGCTTTAACACTTTCTTGACTAGTTAGCTGTTTTCTCTTACTTCTCCCAAAGGAAGTTGTCAGCCTTTTCTTTACTCCCAGACAGTAACTGTTTTCGCCTTTAAGGATTGCCTCTTGCACCCTGGCCGGGTAGCTCAGTTGGTTAGAATGTCATACCTATATACCAAGGTTTTGGGTTCAATCTCTAGTCAGGTTACATACAACAAGAAACCCAGGAATGCATAAATAAGTGTAACAACAAATCTCCCTTCCTCTCTCTGTCTCTAAATCAATGTTTTAAAAAAGAATTCCCATTTGCATTTGCCCCTGCTCTGTGCCTGCAAATGCTCCAGCCTCCTCTTGCCTCCTTGTGAAAGCCAGGAGGAGATGCCAGCTGGTGGGGGCACCCTGGTTTCTGAGGACAGTGCCATAGATTATCCACCATTTCTGGCCTTGCTTCACCCACTTCTCACATGAACATACTCTACAGTTTCTACTCACTCCCATGGGATGACCCTTTGTTAGTGAAGTTATGTTTGGCATAGAAGTTCGAATCCTGACCCTCATCTTCATGTCATATTATTTTGGGCTCAGTTTGCCTGCAGATTCAAATTGAGCATTGATTTTACCCACAATAAACTCCTCCCTCAACCACTCTACATAGCTCTGAAAAGTTCTTGCTAGAATTCCATTATTAGAAAATATGACATGCCCATTAACTTTATAGAAAATTCTGCAGAAGTACTTTTGCAGGTTTATTTTGTATTAACTTCACTTTCTTTCTGGAGCAGCCTTAAAATCATCATCAAGGTATCATCTATGCTCTTAGCCCTGACAGTCTGATGGGGGTAGGAGTTAAGTCAAGCCAACTTTCTTAACCTCTGTAAACGTCAACATCTGTATAAAGATGCCTCGTTTCTGTCTCTCTGGTAGCCGGATGGTAGGTCAGATGAAAGCCAATGTCAAGATTTCTTTTCTCTATAAGAACTTAGCTTCCGTATTCACTTCTGGGACCTGTCAAAGTTCAGGAACAGCTGAAGTCACTGAAGTAGCAATTAGGAAAAGTACATTGTGCACACACCAGAAAGACAGTGTGCAAACTGGGAGCACTCAAACCAAAACATGGAATGAGGCTCCGGGGTAATTGTTATAAAGAAGCGTATAAAGCAGTAACTGTATATTCTTTATAGTGATTGGTTATATCATCAGGATCTTCTTAAATGATAGAGAATCGGTCAATGGTTTCCTCATATCAACCTTGGGAAACAGTGAGTTTTGCTTATACTTTCCAGAGGCATAAGCAAGAAATGACCCAGGTCATTTGTAAAATAAACTAAGTTAAGCTTTGCTTGTATGATTTAGCCAGTTTCGTCTGCCCAGGAGGTTTTCAAGGCTGGTCTCCCTTTGCATTTTATTTTAACAGAGCTTTCAGACCTTTATGAAGTGATCTGTAATAGGATTGTACTTTTCTCTGATTATTCAAATCATGTGTTAAAAGTTCATAAAAATAAATGTCTAATGACGTTAAAAAAAATACTCATCATCTCAGTGTTTCTATGTGGAAAAGACTTTTATTTTTTATTTTTTTTCCTGTTTATTTGTCTTTCTCTTCACCAGCTCTTGGTTTTCCATTTTAAAGTCTCTCTTTTCCTCTTCTCTATTTTTCACTTTCTCTCTCCTCCTTTCTTTTCCCTTCCTCTATTTTCACACTCATTTATTCATTCCAGTAATTAGAATTTGTCAGGTAATTTTACCATAATGTAGTCAGATCTTAACACCAAAGCACTCTCTCCCATTTCTTAAGACTGAATGGAAAAGCTCTGGATAATAAAATATGAATGTGTGTGTTTTTTTTTTACCAAGACGCCACCCTCAATTCAGCAACAAACCCAACCAGCAACAGCAATTTTGGGGAGCTTGGCAGAATTTAGAGTCACCTGTCAGGAGAAAGACTTCTTTAAAATGTACCTCTGTCCTCCCACCAACATGTCCTTCTCTCTATTTCTACTCCCTGCTCTCTTTGCTGTGATCTTTGCTGATCACCCTGCTCTACTGTTGTTGCCCATTATTCGGTGGAGGACCTGTCCTGTCAACCCCATACTGTCATAACATAGCACAGAAAAACAAACAAACAAAACAAACAAAACAAACAAACAAACAAACAAAAACAATGAGCAACCATCATTACCAAAAAAATCTAGCATAATTTCAATCCATGGAGATCTATAATCCCGCTCTTCCAATCCCTTCTTCATTCTAATTTTATGATTCCTTTTACATCCTAAAAACAAGCATATCCACATCTTTCCTAACCTACATCAATGTTGACCAATGCCTCTTAATCTCAGCTTCACCTTTATTAGCCTTGGTGTCTTACCTGGGGCTGTGACCTAGACAGGATCCTGAGGGTAACTGAGTTCCCAATCACCGACCCCTTTCCAGGCTGAGGATGCTGATCTGTGCATTTACCATGAAACTGAGCACCAGAAAATCAAGATGCACTCAAGAGCACTGCTTGGGCATCAAACATAACCTTTTCTACCCCCACTATATAACAATAGCCCAATCACCTCCTGATAATCAGGATCAGTAACACTGCCAAGTTGGGACTCCTTTCTTTCCTGATATTCCCTGGGAACTTGGGAGTGCCCAGGCAGCAGGTGAAGAAGATGGTGTTCTACCACTTTCTGGTTCCTCTGGTTTATGATGAAAAATCACCAGCAATTCTAATTGTTTTCTTTTTATAGGTAAGCTATTATTTCTCTCATTGCTTTTGAGAGTTTGGTGAAGTGTCCATTTTCTAATTGGATATTTTGTTTTATTGGTGAGTTTTGAGAATATTTTATATATTCTATATTGTGTGTTTTTTTATTTTTAGTTTATGGAAGTTTGACTATACGGTATCTTTTTATGAATTTCTTTGATTGATCCTATTGGGAATTTACTAAGCTTCTTGAATATTTAAGTTTATGTCTCTTGATTATTAGGGGATATTTATAGCCATTATTTCTTTCAGTATTTTTCAGTCCCCTTTTCAACTTTCCTTCCAGACTCTAATGACATGAATGTAAGAAATTTTTGTATATTTCCTTAGGTCCCTTAGGATCTGTTTGGGTCCTTAAAAAAATCTATCTTCTCTGCTATTAAGTTTGGGCAGTTTATCATGATTTTACTTATATATGGAATCTAAAAAACAAAATAAGCAAACAAAGCAAAAACAGACTCATAGACACAGAAAGCAGACTGGGGGTTGCCAGAGAGGAGGAGATTTGGGGGACTGGGTAGAAGAGGTGAAGGGATTAAGAAGTACAAATTAGTAGTTACAGAATAGTCAAGGGGATATAAATTAAAGCACAGGAAATATAATTAATAACATTGCAATAACTATGTATGGTTCCAGGTGGGTACTGGAAATATTGAGGGAACACTTAGTAAAGTATATGGTTGTCTAACCACTATGATATACACCTGAAACTAATACATAGTAATATTGAAAGTAAACTGGAATTGAAAAAAAAAAAAAAAGATTGGATAGTTTCTTTTGTACTGATTTTTTTTTCTTTTGACTTCTATTCTGCTTCTGATCCATTGAATTTTTTATTTCAGTTATTGCATATTTTATTTACAAAATTTTCATTTAGTTGTTTTTATATCTTCTGCTTTCTTTGCAGTGATTTTCTATTTATTTGTCAAGATTTTATGTTTCTTCATTTGGTTAGAACATGCTTGTTAATATCTCGCTGATAAATCTTTTACTAGCTGCTTTAAATTTTTTGGCAGATAAGTTTAATATCTATGTCATCTCAATGTTGACATCTATTGACTGTCTTTTTCCATTCAAGCTGAGCTGTTCCTGGTTCTTGGTATGATGAGTGATTTTAAACAGGACATTTTGGGAATTATGTTATGAGACTGGAGCTTATTTAAAGTATCTATTCTTATCTGGCTTCTTTTGACACTGCTCTGGTTGGAAGAAGGGTCATGCCATCTACTTACTGCCAGATGGAGGTAGAAGTCTAGGTTCCCCCCTGGCCTCTGATGACACCACAGGGGCGTGAAGGGGGAGGGGCTGCCCTTATCATCAGACTGGGGTGAAAATGAAAGTCCTGACTCTGGACTTGGCCTCTTCTGACACTAACCCAATGGGCAAGAGAAGGGGTGACTCATTCTGATGCTTAAGGGTGAGCAGACCCTTCATGAATGAGGGAATTCTCTGCCTCCTACTAGTGGAACACAGGTTTTGAAACATTTATAAATCTAAGGTAGCCCCATTTCTTTCTGAAGTTTAACTTATACAAATGTGTGCACCCTAGCTAATTTTTTAATATTCCCAGCTTCTAAATATGTTATGTGTTTGTTTGCTTTTGCTTTTTCAGTAAGTCCATGAAGATAGGTAAAAGAAATGACCACAGGTTTTAAAAGATGAATATGGCATGAGGATGACTCTTTACTGTTGTAAGTGTCAGTATCCAGAAATAACATTACTGACTCAGCAATTTTTCTCAGAAAAGACAATAATGGGGCATGAGAGAGACACAATTATGACAGTAGCATGTAATGTACTTACCTCTTCTTCATTAAATTATATATTCTTATATAACATTATCCTTGTTTATCAATTGAGATGAAAACAATGCCAATATTTAAAAGGTATGAAAATATTTTATCTTATTTGTTAAAATATAAAGAGAATACATTCCACATAGGACACACTCAAATTGCCACATCAGGGCAATGAGAAAATAATCCAGTATCAAAACATGTGCTTGAGAAGCATGAGCAGACTAAATAATCAGTTAGCATACCTGAATCCTAGTCTCCATGGTCTCCGTCTTCCTCTAAGCAGTGTGATGACATTGTTAAACCTGTTTCTTGATCCATAAATGAAGAGCTTAGATTAAGGGAGCCAATGCTTATACAACTCTAATATTTTATACTTCAAAGAAAGGATAAAATGATTATATTTAAATATGTCAGTGAAGCTTACCTCCAACTACGTCCCTGTGGAATGCAGAGTTAGACCTTGTTTTCAGACTAATATAATGTTTTGTACTGTAGTGGTGAGGGCCATTTGCTTCATTCTTTTATCAGTTCCTTTCGTGATTGTATCAGGTTTCTCTAGAGAAACGAACAATAAGTGACAGATAAATAGATAGGAAGATGATAGATAGATAGGTAGATAGGTAGGTAGATAGATAAATAGATAGATAGGTAGGTAGATAGATTATAAATAGAACTGGCTCACATGATTGTGGGGACTGGCAAGACAAAATCCAGAAGGCAGGCAGGTGGCTGGTAGACCAGAAACTCAGACAGGGTTTCTATGTTACAGTCTTGAGGCAGAACTGCTTTTTCTGGAAATCTCTTAGAGCCTTCAGCTGACTGGATGAGGCTCACCTACATTATCAAGGGTAAACTTCTTTATTTAAAGTCAATTGATTGTAAGTGTTAAATCATATGTACAAAATGTCTTCACAGCAAAATTAGAACAGTATCTGACCAAAGAAGTGGGCACCATAGCCTAGCCACGTTGACACACAGAATTAACCAGAGATGGTGTGTAGTAAATATATACCTACTAGGGGCCCAGTGCATGAATTCATGCACCTTGTAAGGAACTGTGGGCCACAAGACTGCGGTGGGCACAGGGGCGGATCTTGGCCCATCATCCACGCCCTTGCCTGACCCCTCCCACCATGGCCCTGGTCCCCTGTCTGCCAGCAGCACCCCTCCCACTGCCGTTGCTCCCACATGCTGATGGCACTGGCCCCACTCGCACCAGCTGAGTGATTGGGGCCAGTGCCAGCAGCAGATTCGAGTGGCAGCTGCTGCCCTGATCACCCCTCAGGAGCAGGGGGAGGTGGAGAAGCCCTGAGAGGCGATCAGGGCCAGCTCCAGGAGCCGGCAGTGGGTGCAAGTGGGGCCAGCACTGGCAGCAGGTGCAAGCACCGGGTGGGACCATGGCACATGGGAGCAAAGAATTTTCAGTAACCACCTGAGGCTCGCCCCAATGACAGCGACTGGCACACCACCTTGATCTGGCACCCCCACTCACCTGCTCCACAATCCCGCTGCAGCCAACGCCTGCCATGTTCCGTGCTCTGCTGCCTGTTGCCAACACCCGCCATGTTCTGTGCACGCCCCCTGGTGGTCAGCGCACATAATAGTGACTGGTTGTTCAGTTGTTCTGTCATTTGGTCTATTTGCATATTAGGGTTTTATATATATATATATATATATAAAACCCTAATATGCAAATAGAGGTGGGAGGGGTCAGGCAAGGGCTCGGAGAGAGAGAGAGAGAGAGAGAGAGAGAGAGAGAGAGAGAGAGAGAGAGAGAGAGATTATTTAGCACCTACAATGAATCAGGATTATTCTTGGTGCTTTGAATAAGAAGTCAGCTGTAATCCTCAACACTATCTTACAAATTACCTGTGGTTACTTTCACTTGAGGCATGAGGAAATTGATTCTCTGGGGGAAAAAAGCCAAATATCATAAAGTAATGGTACAGTCAGGATTGAAACTCAGGTTTAGTTGACTATGAAATATGACAAAATAAACACTGTGAGAAAAGTCAGAAAATTCAGATTCATATACTTCTACACTAGCTTTTAAACTTGAGGCATGTAACAGTCTTCATATATATAAAGAAGAGCTTGAATTGGATGTTCTCTAAAAATATTCTGTGATTCTATTTTGGCACTGGATACGTGTCTTTCATTTAGAATACATTATTGCCTTTGAAAGGGTAGACATTTCATTGGTGTTTGGGTTGGACTGTTCTCTTGAGCCATATAATGATTTTGTGCTGGTTGATTATTCCATTACAACAGAGAAGAGACAAACCATTATGAAGAAATATGAATCTATACCTTGGAAGAAAATACGGTGATTTTGTTTTGCCTATCAGCATTCCCATCTGTACTTACATTGCAATAAAACAAAAAACAATTGAATGAATAGGGAACCACAGGAACTGAAGCAAACAGTGAAGATGGCTGATGCCAGGCAATGAATTTTGCAGACCTTCACTCAACACTAATTTTCTCCCTAGGTGGCTTGGCCCAGGTTCTACTTACCTCAGAAACAGAAAGGAAGTTTTTAACACTATTACCTCCTGCTAAGCTCATGTCGTTATGCAGGAGCAGGCTGGGTTCTTTTTGTCTCATTCATCAACTCCAACACTGTCATCTAAGTTCCCTTTGCAGAATCTTTATTACTGCCGATGATGTCAGAGAAAAGGAACATAGCTTGATTAATAGTTTGCAGGTGCAATTTACAACACTGGCAGCTAAAAATGATCTTTTGATTTAGAAACTGAGAACATTCAAGAGAAAAGTCACACCTTTGCTCAGAACTTTGATTTTCAGAGGTTTAACAAATCAGCTTCTGACTTTTACCCTACTCCTCTTCTTTACTGCCTCTTTAATAAAAAAAAAATACAGAATTTAATATTTTTGTCTGACATTTTTCCCTAGGGGATCTGAATGAAGCTGGATTTTTTTCTTATTCACAGTAGAGATAACTAATGTTCGATAATGACCTAGTAATAGGTGCACATCTTATTGGAGTGAAAGTCATTCTATTACTTGCATCTCTTCTTATGCCATTGCCTTTTAAATAGTCATCCAAATGGAAAGGCATCTGAAATGTTACTTTTAAGTGGGAAAATAAACAAAGAATAAAAGTGTTATTTTTAAAAAGAAGAATGCCTGGGTATCTCAACATCAATATGTTATTAAAAGTGTAAGAGACATGTTGAGAGAAAGATAATATTTAAAATATTTGTACAGAATCCATTCATTTCTCTAATTTTATTTTCTTTGTTGACTAATTACCCCTACCCCTCATTTGAAGTTAGCAGAGATGCTTTCTCTTCTCATTTTCATTCAACTGACATTTTTTGACTGATATTCAGATGCTCAACTTTACCAATCTGTAATGGAATATACTTCTGATAGTGTCAGAAATTTATAGTATATATTACAGAGGGTAAACATGGAGAAAGTCCAGTAGTTATATCCGCTTCTGTGCATTTGAGATAACCAAATCTTCAGAATTCTCTCTATTATTATGTGGCATCAATGCGTTAATGTCCATGGTAATTTTTAAAATATAGTTGCTGTGCCCTTGGACTTACCCTGCACAAGCTTTTAGCACCTCAGTTCTATAAATATAATCACTGATAACATCTGCCCAACTTTGAGTTAATTTTTTATTAAGTTTCTCCATGGTTTTTTTTACAGTTAACAATGTTTAAAAATATATTATCCAAAAATAATCTCTCTAAATTTCTCTAGGTCATAAGCCAATTGGAAATATAGCAGATGTGCCTCTCAGTTAACAGACTTAGGTGTGAAGAAAATTTACGTCTATATTCCATTACTTCAACCTAATTTTGAGCCACTACCCCACTGGGTTAGTGATGACATTATTCTTAGACTTGGAGTGGGGTTAGGTTTGCCCTGCTGTCTAATGCCTCCAGTTTTGTCAAGGTTTGGAGTGGCTTACCTAGTAAAGGAATTAAGGGACAGGGGGCCAGCTAGTTTTCAAGTCACTGATCCTCAAGTGAGATGAGACATAAACCATCACCTAGGCATGAATTATGCCTTTGGTGTCTTACCTAAAAAAATCATCACCATACCCAAGGTCATCTAGGTTGTTTTCATGTGCTAGCTTCTAGGAGTTTTACAGTTTTGTGTTTTATATTTAGATCTGTGGTCCAATTTGAATTAGTTTTGCAAAGCTGTGAAGTCTATGTCTAGATTAAATTTTTTGTTTGTTTTTTGCTTGTGGAGGTCTAGTTTTTCCAGGACGATTTGTTAAAAAACAACAAGAAGAAAGCAAACTGTATTTTCTCTATTACATTACCTTTGCTTTTTTGTCAAAGATCAGTTGACTATGTTTATATGGGCCTATTTATTTCTGGGCTCTCGATTTTGTTCCATTGATCTATTTGTCCTTTTTTTTTTAAATCCAAAATGCCTTATTTTTATTTTCTGTTTTTCTTTTATAGACTAGGACCTTGATCATGAATGTGTTATCATTATGTCTGCATTGTAAATGGCTCACCAGTTGTCAATTCTAACTACATACAATTAAAATATCACTATCCATATTCCTGGGCAGTCTGTCCTTACATTTTACATTTAAGACAAATGCACATCCAACCTCTTAATGTTAAAATCCACATTATCAATTTTTTTTGCTAAAGCCTACTTCTATTTTTTGCCTTTTATGACTCCTTGGAACCCTCATCATACTAGTGTAACAATTACCAGAAAGTGGTAAGTCTCACCAATGCCATTGCAATGTTTTTTCATCCTGTGGTTGTTTCCATTAGAACTTTGCTTTCTACTGTTAGACTTTGCAGTAATCTTCTCACTCCTCACATTGTTATCTGCTGTGATCACGGTAACAGAAGAATCTTGCAGATCCTTGTGGCAGAATTTTATGCATTGCCTTGCCGAGTTCTATGCACCTACTAAGAATTGCTTTTCATAAGGATTTAAGAAGATCCTTCACTAGATTTAATTTGGAGATTCAGGCTCAAGTTCAAGTTTTGCTAACAATGATGTATATTTTTCAGTAACCTGGAAAACATACCTAACTCTGAGAAAGGTATCTAACCTTTTTTTGCATCCACGTTTGACTTTTCTTTAACAAGCAGTGCAATTTTCAGGCTTTGTCTTGGCTTGTTCAAAAGACTTTGCAAGGATTATATATGGAATATATACGCCAATGCGCTTTGAAAATTATTGTGCAAATGTTGATAATTCATTTTGATCACAAAGACACAGCAAATGATATTATTGATTCAGTCGTGTAGAGATAATTAACGACATGGTGTTTGAAAATGCTTTAACTCTTCTGCCATATTTATTTTTTCTGTTTCTGAAAGAATGAAATGCTGCTAGGAGAGATTACCACAGGAAGCAGACCCTTGGAGACTCCCTCTTGCTCCATAAATATTCTACTCCTCTGAGATCTTTTCTGAACTCCAGAATATATTATAAACATTAGAAGGTATTTGTTCCTCAAGAGAAATGAAAGCTGAAATTTAAACACTTCTAAATGAATTAGTGAAAATTAAAGAGACATATTGTTTTACTATTTTCAGCACAGCATCTAATAAAGACTTCCCTGATAAGGTGTTCTGTAGGAACTTCAAACACAACCTCCCTCAGTGGAGTTATTACACCCTGTGGCTTATCCAAACCACTCCTCCCCAGAGTGCCAAGTCAGGTCCGACTCCATTCATTTGCCTGCTCAAATGATAAAATTGCCAACTCACCCTGCTTCTCTTGTCCCTCTCAGAATTCTCTTGAATTGGCCTCCTCCATGTTCACTGTCATTGCTCTTGTTCAGACCCCAACTGTCTTAACCAGGCTATTGCAGAATCTTTTGGGCTCTTTGTCACTATGCCCCACAGCCTATACCTCCAATCTATCCTGTCAGAGAGACCTTTGCAAAAATAAACAAACAAAGAAAAACACACAGATTCAGATATATCACTTCCTCCTTTAAAGAAATCAATATTTCTCCCCTTTCATTAAAATAAATGTAAGGCTATTTACATCAGTTAGCATGGTTTTTTGAGACCTGTTTTCAATCTAGTTCTCAAATAACTTTTCAGCACTCCCTCAAGGATACTTTCCACACTCAATCTTTCCTCAATCACATTCCACGAGATTTGCTCTCTCCCAAAGAGAGACTTCCAGAGCGCTCTGTGTCAAAATAATTCTTCCACTCTTTCTTCATTCTCAGTGACGGTGGGAATTTCACTATTTAAAGGGGTTCTGAAAATTCTAAATGCATCTGGAGGAGGGTCTGAATACTGTATCTTGAGGAGTGCTTGAAAAACAGGGGTGTTCTTTTTTTTTTGGGGGGGGAGCGTGTTTACTCATTTAGTCTAGAAACAATAAAACACGGTTTGATGACCACCTTTCAATATTTAAAAGATAACATGAAGTAAATGGAGTAGAATCATTCTTAGAGGTACAACAGGACTTGAACAAATGATTGGAATTTATAGAAATGTAGTCGTTCAATGAGCTTTTTAAAAACAAAAGTAATTAAATTGGCATTTAAAATATGTTTATTGCTAACTTATAGTCCCTTTATATATAGGATTTCTTAAATCCTCACTACTCTATAAAATTTTAAAGAATATTTGCTGATAAGAATGGAGGCATTCAGAAAGGTTTAAGCAACAGAGCCAGAATGACTCTCTCAAAATTAAGTGTTTTTTTTTAAATTATATTCTTATTGATTTCAGAGAGGAAGGGAGAGGGAGGGAGAGAAAGAAACATCAATTATGAGAGAGAATCATTGATTGGCTGCCTCCAGTATGCCCCACACTGGGGATCAAGCCAGGCATGTGCCCTGACTGGAAATTGAATCATGACCTCCTCCTAGTCGATGTTCATAGGTCGACACTCAACCAGAGCCACACCAGCCAGGCTAAGTGTGTCTTTACCACTGTCCTCTGAGTACCTTGCATGGGAAAAAGAGCAGCTAACTGCCCATTTATTAGAGATATGATAAAAGGAATCTCTGCATTCACTGAAAGTGAGAAATATCTGCTTTAAAAAGAAAGTATTAATTAAAAAAATAAAGTATTTACCTCAACATTAGGAATTGATAATTTAATTGACCTATAAGATTGATATTAGTAAACATCTCTTTACATTTGGGGGTTGTTTTTTCCCCCAAAGTACTGTTAAAAGTGGCCAGAGGAAGCAAGCCTCTGCTCTCTCCAGAGAATGTTAATCCAAGGTAACTGATGCAGTTTTTTTCCTGTTTCTTGCTCCCACACACCTTCCCAAGGTCTTCTGGTAGAATTCACTTTAGGATATTAATGGCAATATATTTTTATGACATCTACAGTGCAGAATTAGCCTCTATAATGGCACTTAGGCACCTTGCTCATAAAATTCAGCACTCCAAACTACGTCATGTTCTTTGGTGGCCTCTACATTGTCTACTGGAGTCATTTCCTAACTGATAAATTCTTCCTCGTAATGGAACTTGTCAAAAAGGCTTACATAGCTACTTCAAAGTAAAGAAAAGCTCCTGGAAAGACATTTTATTTGTTTTAAATTGTTTTTCAAGTTTCACAGCATACAAGTAAACATATGAATCAGAGATAATTTTCAAACAGAACGGTATAAAAAATTAAGAGGCTAGCTATTTTGAACACTCATCTTAACTATAGTCGTGTTATACAAAGCAGATTTGACAATAGGAACACAAAAAATAAAGTGTGTGTGTGTCCATTCAGTATTTTATAAGGTTTAAACAATATAAAAAAGGTTCTATGGTTTTTATAACATTGCACTTTATAAGTGGATGTTCTGTCTTCATACGCATAGACTCATTTTCCAAGTAAACATGAATAAATAGTAAATTCTTTGAGGTGCTAAGCAACTTAGAAGTGCACTTTTTATATTCACTCCAAAAATATCCATTAAAGGTCCAAGAATATAGCTCGAAGTGGAGTGTATAACAGTTGATTAAACTGAGTTTGTCTTCTTTAGGCACTTTTTCCAATATGTTCTCAACTTCATATACTATTCCATCTATCACTGCTAGCTTGATCCTGACCCTGACCAAGCAGCATTTCAGCATTGGCAGCTATGCTACGCTAGATTGGTTAATGTTTGCTTTAAGTTCTTCTTTCCCTTCTAAAATTTAACAGCATTTGAATACAGTTACCAGCTTCAGCTTAAACTCTTCTTGTTCACATTTAAATCATTTCTGATTTGTTGGAACAAAGCTTTCTTATATGATGGCAAATCCACATTTTTCCCACAGGAAAATAGTTACCTAGGACATTTCTCTGGGGGAATTTTCCAAAAAGATATTAACAATTTGGTGGTATAATACTATTTCTTAGAGACCTAAACTTTGACACATTCCTTCCCATGTAAGCCCTTCAGCCTGCTGAGCTTCAGCTGGAGGGAGACAGTGATAGTGTTGGAAGCTAAACACAGCAGTATGTTTCGTGATCATCAATATTTTAGAAGAAGGAAAAGAAAGAGTCATTGCTGCAGTAGCCAGCATGGTACTCACTCACTAGGCCTGAGATAAGTAGGCAATGATCAGAGAAAGTTCAAAATGCAACCCCCAATTTGATATATTTGAAAGCAAGTGTGGAATACAATAGAGACAGTCACTCACAAATCACACTCCTAAATGTTCTGAACTCCTTCAGAACTGCTGAAAGTTATATCACAATACACCAGCAACATTACCAATATTCAGTATTTAAATCATTTCCATGTTACATATAACATTTAGCAGAAACAGATAATTGAAGTCCTCACTCAATGCACAAAAATTTTAAGGATTTTTTAATTAAAAAACCATATCATGAATAATTAAAGTTTAAATTCAAACATGATTAAGTTGGAATCACAAGTAATGATAATTTATTTAACAAAAATAAAAAGTGTTGTTTTGGTGGTATTCAAGAAAGAGGAAATGGTTTCTGCTTTCAAGAAATCTATAATCTAGTGCACATTCCCGGGTTTCAGGCTCTATCCCCAGTGTGGAGTGTGCAGGAGGCAGCCAATCAACAAGTCTCTCTCATCATTGATGTTTCTATCTCTCTCCCTCACCCTTCCTCTCTGAAATCAACAAAAATATATTAAAAAAACAAACTATATATATCCGGTCTAGTAAAAGAGTATCATGCAAATTGATCATCACTTCGTGACAAAGATGGCAATGCCCACAGCCAATAAGGAGGGAATATGCAAATTAATGTGACAAAGATGGCGGTGTCCAGCCTGGAACAACGATGGGAGGTGGTGTCCGGCTCCAGGGCGAAGGCGGGAGGCGGTGGCCAGAGTGAAGGCCCAGGTCCTGGGTGCCAGAGGGAAACCAGTGCCGGCAGCCAGGGGAAGGAAGGCTTATTCTTGCACGAATCTTCATGCATCAGGCCTCTAATACACACACACACACACACACACACACACACACACACACACACACACATTCCTATCTAATTATGAACATCTAGCTAAGTTAAAAAATTGAGCTCTTTACCATCAGGTTATACCACATATGCTGGGGTAAATTACCGGGCTAATTTTATTACAAACTACCAAGCCTAAAGTAGTAGGGTCAATTCTGTAAATCTGAACCTACCCAGGGCAGAATAGCTGGGATCAGAGAAGGTAGTATATGGATCTCAAATTGCACATTTCTTTCACTCTCTATTAACAAAAGAAGAAGAGCAAGATGAAGCAGGGGTCTCAGGAGCAAACAAAAATAACCTAAATTTCTAAATCAGGGAAAAATTAAGATTTAAGAATATAACATTAACCAATTATGTATAACACATAGTTTTAATAAACTATGTGAAGAAACAATAACAACAAAAACGAGTTTCACTCCACTGGCCAGGTAAAATTTAGGAGATAAAGCATGAAATCAGTGCAGCAAAGGAGCAGATTGCTAAATTCTGTAGCCTAAATTCAAGAACTATGTTTGCCATAGTTCTTGTACTGAACACAGCAAAGATGAGCACTTTGTAAACCAAATAGAGTAAGAATATTACACAGCAAACTCTCTTTTCATTTACCTGGACCTTGACCTTTGCTCTGTCTCTTCTGTTCTCTATCTTGCTCTTCCCCCAGAGGTTCTGCTCTCCTCTGCCATTCCAGTTGACCATCCAGCTTAAACCAACCTCTCTTCCTGATTTCCATTTCAGATGCTAGACCACTAACAGGAGTCCTTTAGCATGGCTTCAGGCTGCAGGATACTTTGGGAAGCTGTCTTTGCATGACTACAGCTCTTTAAAAAGCTTTGAATATTAACTTAGCAAGTTTCCTGTAGGTCTTGTAGACTTCAGAAACACTCAACAAATAGGTTGTCTTTTTTCTTCTTTTCTTTTTTTTTTTTTTTATGGGCCATAAGTGGGTATGATCTATTCAGAAAGTTTCCATAAAGGAAAAATTTATGGAAATGATGTAAAAATGTTTACCTTCAGTTGGATGATATCAGAAAACTTTGAACAACTTACCTAAAAAAGTTTCAAAAATAAGAAATTCATAACTGTGCTGTAAAGTCATGTGTCACATAATAACATTTTGGCCAACAGTAGACCACATATGCAATGGTCCCTTAAGATGATAATGGAGGTGAAAAATTCTTATCAGTCAGTGATGCCATAATTGCCATAACACCAAAGCACAATGCCTTATTCATATGTTTGTGGTGGCGCTGGTATAAACAAAACTATTGTTCTGCCAGTCCTATAAAAGGACAACACATAAAATTACTTACAGTTCATAATACTCCATTTAAAAAAAAGAAAATAAACAACTATATTAGTGATTTATATATTTACTATACTATGCTTTTATCATTTAGAGTGTACTATTTTTATCCTATCTAATAAAGAGGGAATATGCTAATTGATCCTCATGCCATCACAAAGATGGTGGCACCCACAGCCAATAAGGAGGGACTATGCTAATTGACTACCATGCCCCCAAAGATGGCGGCACCCTCAGCCACAAGATGGTGGCGCCCAGTTCCCTCAGTCCCCCAGCCGCCCAGAGCCAGCCCGAGGCACAGGCAAGCCTTGGCTGTTGTCTGCCCAGCCGCCCAGGGCCGGTCTGAGGCATAGGCAAGCCTCGGTTGGAGGCTGCCCAGCTGCCCAGGGCCGCCTGAGGCTCAGGTAACCAGGGCTGGCCAAGGCTTGTGCTGCTGGCAGTGGCAGCAGTAGAGGTGTGATGGGGGCGTCGTCTTCCCCTGATCACCGGGTCACCTCCCTCCCCTGAGGTCTCCCAGACTGTGAGAGAGGGCAGGCCTGACTGAGGGACCCCCGCTCCAGTGCATGAATTTTCATGCACTGGGCCTCAAGTTTATATAATAAAAAAGTTTGCTGTAAAACAGTAACTGGGGCAGCAGCCTCTTACATCTCGTAGTTACCTGGTCTCTTGGTTACATTATTTCTCTTGTACTTGATTTAAACTCATGTTATTTTGTGCAGTAACATACTCTACAGGCTTGTAGCCTAGAAGCCATCATCTATACCTAATAACCTAGGTGTGTCATAGGCTTTTCCATCTATTTTGTGTAAGTTTACTCTATGATGTTCACACAATGACAAAATCGCCAAACAACACATTTCTCAGGACCTACCCCTGCTCTTAAGCAATGCATAAATGTATTTGCTAGCTATATATATATATATATGCATAGATACTAGTAGTTATATTGATAGTCTCTCAAGGTTAACAACCAAAATCTTCCCCAAATTAAAAATATGAACAAATTTGATGCTGACAAGACAGCATTATCCACATAACACACATATAAAATGTTTTTATATAAAAAACTGTTGATCACATTTGATGATAACGTCTATTCCTGGCCTCAGAAAGGCTGAAAAGTATTCAATGTAAACAATATTACAGAAAAAAAGCCTATTTAGCTTCCAACCAAACTACTCTGGTAACTTTCTAGTTAGTCCTTTTTTTAAAATCTTGTTACCTTTTTTAGTCTTGTTTTTGCCTTTTTATAAACTAAAGTCATGCCCATGTTTAATATATAGAAACTAGAGGACCAATGCACAAATTCATGCACAGGTGGGGTCCAGCAGCCCGGCCACAATCGGGGCAGGTCAGGGCTGGGCCTGTCGGGAAGAGGAGATGGTGGGAGGTTGGCTGGCTGGCCCACCCGGATTGGGGCCCAATCAGGGCTGGGCCAGCTAGGGGGAAGGGCTGCGGGCAATTGGCTGGTGGGCCCTGCCCCCAATTGGGGTTGGGGGGCTGATTGGGGGCAGTGTTGGCCGTGGGGAGGGGCTATGGGCGGTGGGTCAGCTGGCCCCACTCCCAAATGGAGTGGGGGGGGCCTATCAGGGGTCAGTGGCCAGGGGAGGTGCTGGGGGAGGTTGATCAGAGTGGAGCTGGCTTGGGGGAGGGGCCACAGGTTGATCAGTGCTGTGGGGGATGATTGGGGGTGGGGCCAGCCATGAAGAGAGGCTGTGGGTGGTGGGCCAGCCAGCCCCACCCCAAAATGGGGTGGGTCGGGCCAATCAGGGGTCAGTGGCCAGGGGAGGGGCTGGGGGAGGTTGGCCGGCCAGCCCCACCCCCGATTGGTGTAAGGGAGGCCAATCGGGAGCAGAGCTGGTTGGGGGTAGGGGCCACAGGTTGATCAGAGTGGTGGGGGCTGATTGGGGGTGAGGCTGGCCATGAGGAGGGGCTGTGGGTGGTGGGCCAGCTGGGCCTGCCCCAAAATGGGGTGGGGGGACCAATGGGGAACCAGCAGTCTGGGAAGGGGCCAAGGATGGTTGGCTGGCCGGCCCTGTCCTTGATTGGAGTGGGGGGGCTGATTGGGGGTGAAGCTGGCTAGGGGAGGGGCTGTGGTCCCATAGGGGTGATGGGGGCCTATTGGGGGTGGGGCCAGCTGGGGGGAGGGGCCACAGGCAGTTGGCTAGCTGGCCAGGCCCCTGATCGAGGTAGGGGCCAATCTGGGGTGGGGCCAGGTGGGGGGAGGGGTTGCAGGCAGTTGGCCGACCAGCCCAACCCCTATTGGGGTGGGGGGCGATCAGGGTCAGGGCCGACATGGGGAGGGGCTGTGGGCCAATCAGGGTGGTGGGGGCCCATCAGGGGTGGGGCCGGCCATGGGGAGGGGCCACAGGAGGTTGGCTGGCTGGCCCCACCCCCTGATCAGGCAGGTTGGCTGGCTGCACTGGGCGTTATAGCAACTGGTTGTTTTGGTTGTTTTGGTGGTCTGGTCACTGGCTTTTTATATACTATAGATACTAGAGGCCTGATGCATGAAGATTCGTGCAAGAATAGGCCTTCCTTCCCCTGGCTGCCGGCATCTGGGACCTGGGCCTTTGCTCTGGCCGCCGCCTTCCGCCTTCACTCTGGCCCAGAGCAGCCTTCTGCCTTCCCGTGCTGCCCAGAGGCCTGGAGTGACCAGGGCAGGGTGGAATGCCTGTGTCATTGCCATGGCGATGACGCAAGCGTTCTGGCCCAGCTGACACCATCTTTTTCACGACAATTTGCATATTCCCTCCTTATTGGTTGTGGGCGCCACCATCTTTGTTGTGAAGTGATGGTCAATTTGCATATTCTGTCTTTATTAGATAGGATATGGCTGGGGAATGGAGGTAGATCATGAGAGAAATGAGGGACATCATTTATTTTATTTATCACATTCTTCAGATATTTGGTTATAATTACTACATCTGTATTTCATTCTGAACTTCCTTCTTTTAAAAATTCTCAGAAGAAGACTGGGTTTTGCATTATCATTTCATATTTATCCTTTTTTATTTTTTATAATTCTTTAGTCAGAACTGTTTTGTCTGAGTTTACTGTCTATAAAGATACTCCTAGAATGTATTAATTATATATTTATACAGAAAATTGTCCTCATGCTTTGGCATTGTTGAATCAGGTTTATGTATTCTGAGTCCTTTTTAAAAACATAACTATTGTACTTTATATTTCAAAAATTTTTGTGATTATTTAATGCATGTCATCTGGTAAAATCAAGTAATACATACAATACCATGATCTTTTTTAAAGTGTAAATTAATTTTTCTCCATATAAATCTTACGTAAGTGTTCATAGTACATACTATACATTTTCTTGTTCGAAATCTATAATAATAAAAGGGTAATATGCTAATTAGACCGGACTTCTTCTGGACATCATTCTAGACGTCCTTCCTGATGAAGCCAGAGCCAGAGAAGCCAGCTGGGTCCTGGGTGCCTGTGGGTGGCCCGGGGGAAGCCAGCCCGGATCCCGGGTGCCTGCAGGTAGCCTGGGGGAAGCCAGACTGGATCTTGATTGATATGAAAATTAAGGAAGTCATGTTTGCCTTGAATAATTTGTAATATAATAAGTAGTTTTTATAGACTTTATAGTAATTTTAAATGAATGAAATATTCAAATAAATTGTTTTAAGATGCAATGTAGAAAGTGTGGTTGGTAAAAAAAAGTTACTGGATATTACAAAAGGGTCAATCCCAAAACTGTAGATATGCTATATTTTCATATTCCTAAATGGACATTTAAATATTTATAAGTATAATCTTTGTCTAGTTATAGCAATATAACATTAACCTAGAGGGGAAAAATCTCTTTTAAAAATATTTAACATTTAATAATTATTTCAGGGATAAAATTCCAAAGTCTAGCTCCTTCAAATTAAACATTCAATTAAACAAGTTCCATTTAATAGAAAAGTAATTCTTCATATTCTTGAGGTTTATTATCAACACCAAAGCACTTTAACATGTATAAAGTCATCTGATCTCAAAAGCTCAGTAACGTAAGCAGGGCATCCAACATAATAAAGACGTAATATGCAAATTGACCATCATGCCCTCGCACAAGATAGCTGCCCCCATGTGGTCACAAGGTGGCGGCAGCGGACAGCAGTTGTGGGTGATCAGGCCAGCAGGGAGGGCAGTTAGGGGTGACTGGACCAGCAGGGGGCAGTTGGGGACGACCAGGCCTGCAGGAGAGGACAGTTAGGGGTGACCAGGCCAGCAATGGAGGGCAGTTAGGGGCGACCAGGCTGGAAGGGGAGGGCAGTTAGGGGTGACCATGCCTGCAGAAGAGGGCAGTTAGGGGCAACCAGGGCAGTAGGGGAGGGCAGTTAGGGGTGACCATGCCTGCAGGGGAAGGCAGTTGAGGGCCATTGGGCTGGCAGGGGAGTAGTTAGGTATCGATCAGGCTGTCAGGGGAATGGTTAGGGGGTTATCAGGCTGGCAGGCAGAAGCGGTTAGGGGCAATCAGGCAGGCAGGCAGGTGAATGGTTGGGAGCCAGTAGTCCCAGATTGTGAGAGGGTGCGGGCTGGGTTGAGGAACACCCCTCTCCCCCCCCCCAGTGCACAAATTTCATTCACTGGGCCTCTAGTAGACTATAATCTCTATTTCACCAAAGGGAATATAGTGGCTCAGAGTTGAGTGACCACATAGTTTTCACAGGACTAGTGAAGGGAGATGTTGGGAAGAGAGCAAAGTTATCATTTATCCATCAGGTTTTCCCAACTCATGCCTTAGGAACTCCATTCAACAACATTTATTAATCCTTTAAAAATAATTCTTCATGTGAAAGAAAAATAATTATGGATACAATATTCACCCCTCCCCTCCACATCTACATTATTTATCAAACTGTAATAAATAAAATGCACATGGTTTTAAGTATGGAGCTAGAAGCTGTTGTTTGTGAATAGGCAGGTCTGTTTATTATCAATGATACCCAATCCAAAAATTAGTATTCATTAGCATTTCTCTTTGTATTCATCTAAACACTCAGAAAGATTTAATAGTTGCTTTCAGTGTTCAGCATGTTTCCTTTTTCTCTGTGAGTGCTATATTTCTCAAGATATTTAATTAGATGAAAGACTGGGAGACACAAAAAAGTTTAAATATTTGCTGAAGTCATGCTACTGCTACATTTTAATTCCTATCAAAATCAATAACATGTTTCAGGCCTCTGGATAGAGAATTT
The DNA here is from genome assembly GCF_027574615.1 of Eptesicus fuscus. NCBI lineage: Eukaryota > Metazoa > Chordata > Mammalia > Chiroptera > Vespertilionidae > Eptesicus > Eptesicus fuscus. The sequence continues at coordinate 50,292,442 of NC_072486.1, forward strand.
TTTACCTGCTGATGACTGAAAGGGCAGTACATGTATTGTATTTATATGTACAAGTTTCCCTTGCCTTTCTCTCCAACCTTCATAGCAATCATTAATAACATAACCTTCAGTACAGTGGGCTGTCATTGCTTTCCCTCTATTAGCAGAAACATATATCACCCATTTCCATAGAGAATAGGTAATGCCAGCTGAAAAATATGCTAGTGAAGACAGGCATTCATTCAAGTTATTTTACCTAATTCTATGTGACACCTGGGAGATGGTGATATTCATTTCATCTTCCTATTGTAGATATTGGATGGGAAAAATCAAGGCAATATATTAATGGACTTTTCATAGTCCACGCCCATAAAAAGTTTGCTTTTGGGGCTATGGTTCAGTATGGCAGGTTTAATTATTATTTTTGGTGGTGTTGGTGGTGGTAGTGTGGTGTTGGTAATGATCTGAAAACAATTTTCCAAATTTTGTAGGAGTTTTGAAAATTAGAATGCACAATGTAATTGTAGAGCCCTTTTCTAAATTCTAGGCATTAAAAGTTTTATAAGAAACTAAAATATAAATTATTACTACTATTTTTAAAATAATATATTTTATTGATTTTTTACAGAGAGGAAAGGAGAGGGACAGAGAGTTAGAAACATCGATGAGAGAGAAACATCGATCAGCTGCCTCTTGCACACCCCCCACTGGGGATGTGCCCGCAACCAAGGTACATGCCCTTGACCAGAATCGAACCTGGGACCCTTCAGTCTGCAGGCCGACACTCTATCTACTGAGCCAAACCAATTAGGGCAAATTATTACTACTTTTGTCCTTTTCCTTTGTTATCAACATCAAGAAAATTTTCTTTTTCATTTGGCAGTAGGAAGTGGTCATGAACAAATCAGGCTAAATATAATGTGTTAACTGCTATTCAAAGGAAATTACAACATATTTCACATTGGGAATGCAACATTAATTCTACTTAGTGATAGATCCTCCCTTCCCCCAACTGGTGGGCAGAGTATGATGTAACCTGCACATGTGGCCTGGACATAACTGAGTACCTAACCAGGCACCTTATATGGATTATACATTGAACCACCAATCAGCACCTGCCAAATACCCTAAGCCCTTGTCCCTAAGTACCTGAGTGACTAACTATGTATTTTTTTTTTTTTTTTGGCTCAGTGGATAGAGCGTCAGCCTGCGGACTGAAGGGTCCCAGGCTCGATATTGGTCAAGGGCATGTACCTTGGTTGCGGGCACATCCCCAGTAGGGGGCGTGCAGGAGGCAGCTGATAGATGTTTCTCTCTCATCGATGTTTCTCACTCTCTATCCCTCTTCCTTCCTCTCTGTAAAAAATCAATAAAATATATTAAGAAAAAAACACACAACAACTATGTATCTTATATGGACCATACATTAAGCCACCAATCAGCACGTGCCGAGTACACTAAGCCCCCATTCCTTCCCATTCCTCCCCTCAAAAGGCATGTTCACCTCTGAACATGTTGCTGTTCTCCCCTTGTGAGACAGCGGGCAGTTCCTTCTCCTCCAATAAAGCCTGTAGTCCTGGTTTTCGGCCTCTGTCTGACCTTTCACTTAGGAGAAGAAGGACGTCTGCCCAGTAGTGAAACAAGCAGCCATACAAAGTAGTGAGTTCATTGCCAAGTATGAGAAGTATTAAGAGACTAGTTGACCAATCACCAAAAATGTTGTAACACAGAAAACAGGAAATTTTTAAGTAAAAATAACAGCTGAACCAATTTACCCTCAAGTCCCTCCCTGCCTTGTCATTCTATATTTCTGCACAAAGTAAAGTGATGTAAAAGGTTAATCCAAGGCACCAAGAGTTTGTGGCAAGAACTGCATAATATGTAGAATCAGCTCGTATCAAGTACTTATATATGCCACTCTATGTAAATTATTTTTTCTTTTCCACAATAAACCTATGAGTTAAAGATACTGTTCCCTCCCAACAGTTAACAGAGAAGGAAATTTGTACAGACACACGAGAAGGAGGTGCTAGGGCTCCGAAGCCTTTGCACTCAGCCACTCTGCCTTCAAGGTTTATATTCTGTGTACTCTTCTAATTATTTCTGAATTATGTGATTCTAACCCTATTAAAGAATATTACCGTTGAGTCTTTGGAGAACAAATTACCCAAAATAGATGTTCTCAGGCAGACTGCCAAAAACACGGCGCCAGCACCCATGCTAAGCCTTTGGCTCATTTGGTTTTCGTGAGGTCTCTTTACGGGGGCCCTGGATGCTCACGCAAGAAGCCCAGGAAGTGGAGCCAGAAGAACTCAAGGGGCCTCGGGCTTGCTCACACAAGCATTTCTAGATTCATTCTGTGAAGATAATTCATTCACTCAGAAAAAACCTTCCTAACCTCGCATCACAGAAACGAAGTGTTTTTCTCATGACTCTTCCAAACAGCCCTCCAGGAACCCAGCAGAGATGGACTGTCACACGCTAGGCTGGCTTCCATGGAACCCCCACCTGACCCAAATCTTCTTCACTGAGGAATTCTCCTCAGGAAATAAAATGTTTGGCTTAAGGTTTCTGGCTTTCATAACATTAACATTACTGCTCATTTTGTTTCTCATTTTACAATAACTAAATTTATCCAAAACAACCTTTCGCTTATTCAGGGCATTACCACATATTCAATCTCAAGCTAAGGTAAATTCTGTCCATTAACATTTTTTTTTCTTGATAATCTGCTTAAATTCCTACACTCTAACACAATTTTTGTGCCCCGCTAGGTTATCTTGGTCTACCTGCCCCCAGGCTGACCCCCTTGCTCAAAAAGCTTCCCTGACTACACTACCCAGCATATCCTGTCTCCGCATCATCTTTTGCCCAGGGGTTTCAGCTTTGCAAGTCCTGGAAAGCACACTTCCACAGGACTCCATTCACAGGCCGCAGCACGGCCACCAGCGTCTGGGTGGGATCCTACATAACACAGGCTGCTGCAGGGCCACAGGATCACCGGGATCCAGGTGGGATCCTACATAACACAGGCTGCAGCAGGGCCACAGGATCACCGGGATCCAGGTGGGATCCTACATAACACATGCTGCAGCAGGGCCACAGGATCACCGGGATCCAGGTGGGATCCTACATAACACATGCTGCAGCAGGGCCACAGGATCACCAGGATCCAGGTGGGACCCTACATAACACAGGCTGCAGCAGGGCCACAGCAGCACCGGGATCCAGGTGGGACCCTACATAACACAGGCTGCAGCAGGGCCACCAGGATCACCGGGATCCAGGTGGGATCCTACATAACACATGCTGCAGCAGGGCCACAGGATCACCGGGATCCAGGTGGGACCCTACATAACACAGGCTGCAGCAGGGCCACAGCAGCACCGGGATCCAGGTGGGACCCTACATAACACAGGCTGCAGCAGGGCCACAGGATCACCGGGATCCAGGTGGGACCCTACATAACACAGGCTGCAGGAGGGCCACCAGGATCACCGGGATCCAGGTGAGATCCTACAGACCCTCTAGCTTCCCCAGCAGCTGCCTAGCTGGGTGGGTAACAAAACCAAGGAGTACAAGCAGTAAATACCAGCTGTGAAAGATTTGACCAATGCACATCAGAATGTGGAAAGTGTCTGACATAAACTCTTTCCTCCTCTCTGGGAATATTCTGCATGACTGAGCGGTTAGCTCTGTTTCTTGTAAGGTTGTGTGTCTCAGTAACACACCAAGTCACCTCTACTCATCTGGTCCTACCCAACATAGGATGGCTCAAATTACCATTTTTTGACTGTATGATGGTGTGAAAACAATCTATATTCAGTAGAAACCCTAATTCAAATTTTGAATTTTGATCTTTCCCCAGGCTAGTGACATGGATACTTTTTATTTCTCTTGATGCTGGGCACTGGCAAGGAGCAGCAGCTTCCCCTGCAACAGCCACATGATCACAGGGTTAACAGCCAATACTCTACAGTGTATGCATTGTGTTAGACGTTTCTACCCAATTATAGGATAATGTAAGTGTTCAGAGCAGGTTTAAGGTAGGCTAGGCTAAGCTATGTGTTCAGGATGTTAAGTGTATTAAGTGCTTTTTTAACTTAAGATATATTCAATATATGATGGGTTTATTGGGATGTAACCCCATCCTAAGTTGAGGAGCACCTATATTTGTTTTTTCTTCTTTCCCTTACTCATGTAGTGCTGCAATTGTACCTCCAAAATATGAGAATGTTTGCTTTGCTTTAGTTTCTCATTACTAAGAGATATTGTCTACACTTTTTTTAAAAACCTTCTTATTAGCCTTTAGCACTGCTTCAAAACAGAGAAAGGGGCCCTGGCCAGTGTGGCTCAGTTGGTTGGGTGTCATCCCATGCACCGAAGTGTTGACAATTGGGACGTGTGTCCAGTTTGCAGGCTCATCCTTGGCGGGGGCATGCATGCAGCCGATCCATGTTTCCATGTCACATCCATGTTACTCTCTCCCCTCTCCCTTTCTGTCTCTCTCAAAAATCAATAAAAACTTTTTTTAAAAAAGAAAGGCAAACAGAAGTTTAATCAGGAGAAATATTTGTCTGTTCTACTACTAAAGCAATTTTCATACATATTTCTAAAGGAAATTTGAGCAATGCAAAACCATATAATCATAATGTACCATTTTCTTGCTGTCTCGATTAAAATTTAATATCATTATCAATATTCCATACTTAATTAATCATCTCAAAATAGCCCTTTCAATTTTGAGGAGAAGATATGAAACTTCTCTTCCATTTTACTTCTTCATGTAAGTATTAACTTCCACTTTAAAAAAGAAAATGCCACTGCCAGGAAATTTGCTTTACTGGTACTTTAAGGTCAACAGTTTAATTTTCTTTTGCACTCTTTTTTTTATTTTCATATCTTCATTATAACCCACTTTCACATAAAGCTAAATGTACTCTTTCATTACCAAGGCAGTAAAAAGATTAATTTAAAGCAAGAAGAAGGAAAATAAAAACACAAAACAACATCAGCACTTTACTATATCCAATCTCTGATTCCTTTCAATTGCTTTATTTGTTTAATCACTTTCATATTGAAATATGTTAAACACCCTAAACATACAGACTAACAAAATGAACATCAGAGTACCCACCATCCCATGCTAGCTCTCCTGACATTTGGTCAACCTGCTTCAGATTTTTAAAATTAATAAAATATTATTTAGGAGGTGACCTCTTCCCTATGACATGTCTCATTCTCTGCCATGATGAATTTGATTTTCAGTCTCATTCACAATTCTGCTATTAGTACATGTGTAATTATGTGTAAATGATCTTTTTTTTCTTTACAAATGGTATAATAATTTAGGTATTCATTCACTTAACTCACAAACCCATATTTTTAGCACCTTCCATATGCCAAACAATAATCTAAAAATTGAATTTACAATGAAAATCGATACAAAGTTTGTAACTCTTTTGGACTTTACATTCTAGTTGAAGAATTATCAGGAAGTGATAATTGCTGTTTATAAAAATAATAGAGTGTTGAAGTGAGAAGTGCTAAAATACTTAGGCTGGGGAGCAAAGTCTGAATAAAGTAGCAGAGAGAGAGACATTTGAATAATTAGGTAAAGTCTTGTAGAGAGAGGTGGCATAAATACAACACTGAGGGCAGGCCCTAAATGGTGTGTTCAAGAATCCAAAAGTGATGGCAAGAATGTAGTGAGAAGGATGGAGAGCCAAGAGCAGGAGGTTGCCAAGGTTTCTTGCATAACATGCTCTTTGTAGTCCAACAGTTTTCAGAGGTTGAACCATCTTTTAATGAGTAAACCTTGTTTAATTATTTTTATAAATTTTTCCATTGGTTAGGAGCCTAAAATTTAATTATCCATGTACACATCAATTTAAATTATTTATAATTTTCCTTATTTTCACTATTGCAAAAGATGCTATGTACCTTCATGCTAGTGAAACAGGAATTTTGGGGGTAAAATAGGACAGGTTTAGGAAATATTAGAAATTTTGGAAATTAAGGGGACCATGAAGGAAGCACAGGGCTGCAGAGCAGCAGGAGGTATATTTCCATAGAATGGGGGAGCTGGAAAACTGCAACAGGTACATTTCTATAGAATGAGGAAGCTGGGAACAGCAAAAGGTCTACATTTACAAAATAAAGAGAAGGAAGCCCTTCATCCAGAAGGAGAAGAAGAAACCCCAGAGGAATAGAAAAACAATAGGGAAGGAGGGGGGAGAATTTCACATGTCCCATGTGAGGTTCAACCTTTGAGCCCAGGGAATAGGGGACCAATCAGAGGGGATATGGAGGCACCAGGATCTGCAGCCTATATAAGCCATAGGGAAAGGGAACCCAGTGGGACTCTTCCCCCTCCCTCCATGGGAGTCAGTTCTGTGGGACCCTTTCCCCCTTCCTACTTGAGAGTCCGTTCTGTGGGACTCTTTCCCCTCCCCATGTGGGAGTCTGTACTTGTTCTTCAATAAATCTCCACCTATTCTATACCACTTTCTGTCCGTGGATTCATTCTTTGATTCTGGCGGACAAAGAATCCGGGTTCCAGTCCAAAAATTCAGTATCACTAGGGCTTCATCTTCCAAACTCTCTCTCCTTCTCTGTTTGTTAAGCAACCAGGTTATTCATCTTTAGAATATTGCATAATTTGGATTTTGTTTATGATACATACTGCTTATTTCCAATAGAGTCATCTGTTATTATTTATTTTAAATAGTCATCTGTCATATGTATGCAAATGAATAGCTCTTTTAATCGGTTATTTTGACTGTAAGTAAAATACCTATTATTTGTTTTTATGTCTGAGACTAAACCAGTTACATGTGTAGAAGGAAACCATTGATCAGATTCTGCTCCATACCTCCAACCACAGCACCCGCAGTGACAACTGTGAAGATCCCTGCGTCCCTTTCTTCTAATGCTCTGGGAGGGAAGTGAAGTTGACTCAAGGCTAGTCAGAGGTCAGGGAGAGAGCAAGAAGGGAAAAAGAAGAGCACAGCAAGCCATGGGTTAGTATTAGAAATGTTAAAGGTTCAAGCAGATAGAAGAAATCTAGATCTAATCAGTAACCAGAAAGTCTACAATTTTGAGAGAAATGAAGCAAGAACAATCTGAAAGAAATGTAAATGTTGCAAATATAAGTACTTTAGATGACAGAATACATTCTTCAGGAAAGTAATCTGGTATTTCCTTTTAGTAAAATATTCAAGCAGGACATTCAGGGGCACAACCTGTGAATCTCACCAGAAGGAAGAGTAATAAGTGATAGGAAAACAGTAATTCCTCCCAGCCTTAGTGCATGGTTTAGTTATATAATATAGTATTAAATGAAAATTTTATAGTAGAAATTGTCAATACCTACCACTCCTCAGCCCCCACTGTACTCCTGATGACTTCTTACTGGCAATATTTGGCCCTGGCCAGGTAGCTCATTTGGTCAGAGCATCATCCCCATACACTAGGGTTATGGGTTTGGTCCTCAGTCAGGGCACATACAAGAATCAACCAATGAATGCATAAATAAGTGGAACAACAAACCAATGTCTCTCTTGCACTCTCTCTCAAAGTCAATAAATAAAAATAAATAAATAATATATATATATTTGTATGTCTCTGAATAACACTTTTTCAAAACCCTGGAAAGGCTATTTCAGGAAGCAGCCCTCAACAAATGGATCACTGGAGTAGATGTACTACAAACACCTCAGCCTTCTCTTTTGCTTGTTGGGCTAGTCCTGAAGCTTGATTTCACTCTTCACACAGTGTTCCTAAGGAGTTGAGCTCCTAGTGCCCTCTTCTGGTGGCTTGACTTAACACCCTTTATTGGCTAACTTCCCTCCCCTACTTCATATTCAAATTCTCCACTCGTATACACTACATTTCTCCCTCTAAAGTATGTGAACTCCTCATAGCAGGGACTGAGCCCCTTTTTTCTTGCTGGCCGCTGGCCGGGACTGCTCTCAGCTCTTAGAGCCCAGTACATTTCAACAATGGAGAAACCTTCCTTTTCACATCTTTCACATGCTCTGAATCTCTCTAACTTCTTCAGTCTCCAGTCAGAGAAACCTCTGTTTTTCCAGGATTTGTGTGATTAGGTCCAGCCTCCTCAGATCATGACTATATCTTAAAGTCAACTGATTGGGAACCTTTCGGTTGTACCTAGATTAGCATAATGATTGAATAATCAAAGCCCAGGAATCCCAGAGAACCATCGTAGAACTGACAACCATAACCATCATTTAACTTAAAATAAATAAAATTGTGGTGATGCTTGTACAACTCTGTACAAGTATAGTCACTGAGTTGTGAACATAAAACGGGTGGAATTTATATGTAACTTAACACAATCGAGCTTTAAAAAGTGATTTCCATGTTTAATATCTCATTTAATCTTTAGAAAAATCCTCTGCATTGTAATCATTATTATTCCTATTTTGTAGATAAGGCAAAACTGAGACTCATGGCATTTAAGAAATTCCTGTGAACATATAGTGGCTAACATAAAATCAAATGAATGTCATCTGCAATTTCCATTATTTTCCTACTTATTGCCTGTTTTTATGTAACTATAGGAAAGCCATAGGATTATTCATCTGCTTCCTGAAAAACAGTCACCATTTTAAAAAGTGGATACTATTACAAACAGTTTTATACTTACCCCACAGAACAGCTCTCAATTTTTTACAGTCATTTTCTATAGAATTAAAGTTGAAGAATAGACCAAGATGGCGGCATAGTTAAGCAGCTAATCTGCTGCCTCACACAACAATTTCGAGGGTACAACTAAGGGACAGAGCGTCTACCACCCACAACCACAGGAAAGCTGGCTGAGTGGAAGATTTACAACTAGGAAAAGAAAGGAGCACAAACGCTGGGGAGCTGAGGTACGGAGGCACGCGAATCGGGCTGGCAGCGGGCAACTAGGCGCGCGGTTTTTCTTCAACCCGCAGGGAGACAAGCTCCCTATCACTCTGAAATCCAGTTTCTGGGGACACTCGGGGGACCCAGACACCTACGGGGAGAGGCTGGACTCTCGGCCATCGGGTCGGAAAGTGAAAGTGACTTTTTTGCAGTGGTGCACCCAGCAATCATTGTTTACTGCGCTGGAGCGCAGGGCGCAGGGACTTGGAAACGTGGAAAGGCAGAGACAGCGACTGACACCAGCCATCACCGTTGGCCACGCCCCAGCCTAGTGACGCCCTGAGACCCCGCCCAGCCCTGAGGCCCCGCCCCGCACATTCTACAAACCCGCCCAGGCTCCACACAGCGGCTTTTGCATATAAATGGCCTGTTCTGTGGCAGCTCATCCAAATTAACTGCAGCTCCAGTCAGACTGCTCCAAAACCGCCCAAGCAAAGGAGGAGAAAACTAGTTCTTGCTGTAGCTCCTGCTGGGACACACAGTACACAAGGGTACACCAAGAGTGTCCATCTCAAGTAACTGGGAGGCTGACCCGTTGAACCAATAGGACATCTAGTACACAAAGCTACCCTACCAACTCAGGGAAGCAGAGAATATGAGAAGGCAAGGAAACAGATCACAAACCAAAGAAATGGAGGAGAACAAGCGACTGGACATAGAGTTCAAAACCACAGTTATAAGGTTTTTCAAGAATTTCATGGAAAAGGCCGATAAATTCAATGAGACCCTCGAGGATATGAAAAAGGACCAACTAGAAATTAAACATACACTGACTGAGATAAAAAATATTATACAGAGACCCAAAAGCAGACTAGAGGATTGCAAGAATCAACTCAAAGATTTGGAATACAAAGAGGCCAAGGATACTCCTCCAGAGAAGTATGAAGAGAAGAGAATTCAGAAAGTTGAAGATAGTGTAAGAAGCCTCTGGGACAACTTCAAGCGAACCAACATCAGAATTATGGGGGTACCAGAAGAAGAGAGAGAGCAAGATGCTGAAAACCTATTTGAAGAAATAATGAACGAAAACTTCCCCCACCTGATGAAAGAAATAGACTTACAAGTCCAGGAAGCGCACAGAACCCCAAACAAAAGGAATCCAAAGAGGACCACACCAAGACACATCATAATTAAAATGCCAAGAGCAAAAGACAAAGAGAGAATCTTACAAGCAGCAAGAGAAAAACAGTTTGTTACCTACAAGGGAGCTCCCATACGATTATCAGCTAATTTCTCAACAGAAACCATGCAGGCCAGACGGGAGTGGCAAGAAATATTCAAAGTGATGAATAGCAGGAACCTACAACCAAGACTACTCTACCCAGCAAAGTTATCATTCAGAATTGAAGGGCAGATAAAGAGCTTCACAGATAAGAAAAAGCTAAAGGAGTTCATCACCACCAAACCAGTATTATATGAAATGCTGAAAGGTATTCTTTAAAAAGAGGAAAAAGAAGAAGAAAGATAAAGATTATGAACAACAAATACATACCTATCAACAAGTGAATCTAAAAGTCAAGTGAATTAAAAATCTGATGAACAGAATAAACTGGTGAACTTAATAGAATCAAAGGCATAGAATGGGAGTGGATTGATAATTCTCAGGGGGAAAGGGGTGTCTGTGTGGAGAGTATGGGAAGAGACTGGACAAAAATCATACACCTATGGATAAGGACAGCGGGGGGGAGGTAGGGGCAAAGGGGGGTGGGAACTGGGTGGTGGGGAGATATGTGGGGAAAAAGGAGAAACAATTGTAATCTGAACAATAAAGATTCATTAAAAAAAAAAAAGAAAGAAAAAAAAATAAAGTTGAAGAATATACTTAGGAATACACAACTGCTCTTTCCACAAAATCATCCCCTAGATCAGGGGTGGGAACGTCCAGCCCAAGGGCCATCATTTGGTCTGGCCCTGCCAAGGCAACTGCAGGCAAGACTCGAAATTCAATAAATCAAGGAGCTTTTTCATAGCAACATAAATTTATATTAAGTGAATCATATTAAAGACATTATGTTATAAATATCCAAATGGCCCTTGGCAGAGAAAAGGTTCCCCACCCTGCTAGATGGATGGGGGGAATGATAAGGGAAGGGAGAGAAAGAAAAATTGTGAGAGGAAGAGAGGGAGAGAGAAGTGTTTTGCTAATAACAGCAGAATGAAACATTAGTCCATTTTTCTCAGGGTAGAGAGAACCGTAAAATGAATTCAAGTGTCCCATAATAGAGATAGGCTATTTGATACTCTACACATTTTGCCTAAGAGTATGGAGTCTCAAATGCACAACATAAACCATGGCAGCTGCTATTTCCACTGTTTCAGAAACCACAACTCTAAAATAAATCCCACACTTAATTAGCAATTCAAATATTGCATAAAATATTGCTATGCTCCGATTTTCTCAGCTGATAAAAATCCAGGTTTTATAATAAGAGGGAAGACAACTAAAATATTATAAGTCCAAGGAGAATGCAGACATAAAATTGATTTTAATTGAAATTTTTCCCCTAAAGGAAAAAACATTTTCCTCGTGTAAAGTATGTTTAGGGATCACTAAAATGTTTGCAATTGCTTAACAGCTGCCTGGCACCTTCACAGTTTTTTTTAAAGGTTTTTTTGGAAAAGTTTTGAAAGCTGTAAAAAGTATAGGCTATAAACTGTTAAAACATAAAACTGCCTGCAGCTTTTAATTCTATAAATGACTGAATACTCCTTAAACACAGAGAAAAGGCATATATATATATATATATATATATATATATATATATATATATTTCCATCCTTGGGATATAATTGCCTTCCTTGGAATATAATTGCCTTCATCATCCCAGAAGTCTTTAGGACATTTTCTTTTCCTTGGTTCTCATCCAACTATGCCCTCAACCCATAATACATTGAAGTGCCATCATAGGTTTTTTGGTCAGAAAGTCTTAAAACAACTTTCCTTAGCTTAGCTTTTCTCACTTTTTTGAATCCTCCTCACTATATGAGTTTGGGGAGGCATTTGCTAAACTGCCATTCAATGCTCACAGTAGCCACTAGTGACTCAAGTTTAGTAGCCATTAAATACTTAAAATAGTAAGGAGATAGCTGAAACTCTCAATCGGCTGAATTATGATCCCTGGGGCAGTCTTTTCTTTACTGCTTGCATTAGTGTCTTGTCATCACTCACAGTGAAATTCAGGTGACAACCCCTGGTGCTTCTTAAACCTTTTCTAATTATACCACTTCAGGCTTTCTGATAGGCTCGGACTCTGTTCAAATCTTACCTGAGTATTGGGAATGGTGGTCTCCAAGTGAAATGGGATGGTTCAGAATATGTATGTTGAATGAGACAATGTCATTATTACATGTTTTCTACTTTGTGATTGTTTTATTTCCAAGCTAAAGATGAAATGTCTCAGAAGCCAAGGTCTTGTCTCCCTTGAAAATATAGCATCCTTAGTAACTGGCTAGGCAAGACTGCCTACTATTTCTTGAGAATTATGCATGCTGACAATCTGTCACAATATAATTGGAAACTTCCAGACCTCTAGGAATAACAACGGTTTGATATAGTTATGTAGCCAACTATTTCGCTATCTACTCAAGTTTATCTATTATATCTCAGGTGTTTACTTCTTGGGGTCTGACCATGGCTTTCTTCTGGGATATCCACAGTTAGTGACTATCCTTCTAAAACAAATGGCCAGGTTCATGCCATTATTCTTTCTGTCTACCCAAAGGACAATTAATTTCATAGGATAAATATAGAAAAAGGAAAACAAGAGCAGAAAGAGCATAATCAAATTAAGGATTAAGTGAATGGTAGTTTCCCAGTAGGAAATTCTACATTAGTGAAATACATTGGAAATGGGATGTTAGTTAACTAAGCTTTCCATATACGACACCTTACACAACTGAAAAAGTGCAAATTGAGTAACACTTGAAGGTATGAACTATAGGACTCACCAGCCAGTGAAATTGTCACTCACAGGCAGCTGATATTCTGACAAAAAAAAGAAAGCTAAGTGTAGGGTGGTTTTACTGGGACAAATGAAGTGAATTATGTACAAAAATATGCATAATTAAAATGACTCTCAAAGAACTGTATAGAAAATTTATAGTAATAAATTCCTTATTTGAACAAGCATAAAACTTTGAATAAAAATGTCTTTGTCTATGCACTCAACTAAATAAAGGTTAAACAAACATTTAAAGGCTATCAGTTTTTTAAGGAAGGTAAAATTTAACTTGATAAATTTTAGTATTTCCAGTTCTGATCCTAGCAGAGTTGGCTATAGAATTATCATATCATTTCTTTTTTAAAATTATATGTTTTTATTTATTTTAGAGAGAGGAAGTGAGAAGGAGAGAGAGATAGAAACACTCATGAGAGAAAAACATCATCCATGAGCTGCCTCCTACACACCCCCTATTGGGGATAGAGCCGGAAACCTGGGTATGTGCCCTGACCTAGAAGTGAACTGGTCATCTCCTGCTGCATGTGACAACTCTCAACCACTGAGCCACACCAGCCAGGTGAATTTTCATATCTTGATCCCCACATACAGACCATAGTTTGATCATTTTGTTCTGTTCTGAATGACAGAAATTTCCTAATCACTGTTCTAATTCCCAACATCTGAAAGCTAGAGTAATGAGATTCCATTTGTGAAACTTTTACAATCCTGGAGAAAATTATATAATTATATATACAATACATTTATCTTTGTTGTAACTATACAAAGAGTTGTAATTGGCCCTCTTTTGTAAGTGTGTTTTTTGTTGTTTTGGAGAAATTTTATGATGGGTATAATTCTAATGCCGCTAATGCTGCTTTCTAAAATTTATATTGAAGACAAAGCTACTTCCCCTGAAGATGTCTTTCTTGCAATCATAAAATATGAACAAAATTTTGAATGCCTATAGCTGTGAGTGAAAGTACCTTTAACATGCTGGTAAAGCATAAGAGAGAAAAATATTCTCTGTAGCCTCCATAATATTAACAAAGAAACTAAAATATTTCATTTCTTGTTCTTCAAGTCTTTTTGTATGTCTTAATGATGCCAATTCTCATCTTACAATCCAGACATCATCATCATTCTGCAAGCCATTTTTTTAAGTATTTTTTCATATAATTGGTCATATTTACTCCTTCGGATTTTGGGTTCCCTCTTTCATTTCCTATGTTGGCCACTTACCCCTTACCATCACACTAAATCTAACCATTCCCCCCTCTCCTAGGCTTGGCCCACAATGTCTTCCAAGGAGGCAAAGGAGCTGGGGCATGCTGTGAGCAGAGCTTTTCTCTGACCTAAAATGTCATTAATTTAGTGCATCCATCCAGATATAGAAGAGCACTTTATAGCAACTCTCAAAAAATGCAGTGCCATAAAAGAAAATAAACATACCATCCACAGGAATACAGCATATTTATATATAGAGAGAACTGTTCACAGAAAGGAACTCTCCTTTCCCTATCCCTAGAAACCACTAACCTGCTATCTATCTCTATAAGTTTGATATTTTAAGAATGTTATGCAAATGGATTCATATAGTATTCACATCTTTTTTAAGACAACTTATTACTTTAATTTTGTTTCATTATATTATATTCAAATATCATAATGCACTCAAATTTCAATAGCAAAGATGCTTTCAGAAGAAATAAGTTCCAACATAGTTCTACTAACACTCTAATAACCCAAGGGGAGTCCAATACACTAGTGATGTTTGCATAGAGAATTGTTATGGGAAATTAAAAACATGGCATCTCCTATATTACAAATGTCCTCAATTTCGTACATAGCTTTGAGAATTCAGGCTTGAGAAGTTGGCCTGTATGCTCTAACTTTTGTGATTAATGTTCTTCACTCAACATAATGTCCTTGCAATACATCCATGTTGTACTAGGAATATACAGTTTATTTCATTCTATTGCTGAGTAGTGTTTCATTGTATGGATGTACCACAATATGTCTAACCATTCATACTTCTAAGGACATTTGAGTTGTTTCCAATTTGGGGCTATAGCTTTATGAGCATACATGTGTGAGCATATATTTTCATTTCTCTGGGATAAAGGCCAAGGAGAACAATTACTAAAGTATATAATACTATCTTTATTTAGATTTTTGAAATTTGTTCATCACATATTTTTACATTAATTTTTATTCTTCAAAACACTGCACTACAATGTTAAGTTTTTGATATTTTTAGCACATTCCATAAATTGTGGACCTGATGTAGACCTCCTTTTGCTTCATCTTAGTTTCAGCTTTGGGTAGTATATATTTCACTATATATCTGCCAAACTTTCTAGAGTGGCTGGAAATGTGGCTGTTCTCCAGAATGGCTGGAATCCCCAACAGCATGTTCTGAGTGGTCCAGTGACTCAGCATCCTTGCCACATTTGGTGTATTTTCATTTCAGCATTCCAATGTGGTATCTCATTGTAGTTTGAATTTGCATTTTCCTAATGACTAAGGATTTTGAACATCTTTCATGTGCTTATCTATTTGCCATCTGAAAATCCTCTATGGTGAAATGTCTGTTCTTATCTTTTGCATATTTTCTAATGGGATTGTTTGATTTTTAACTATTCTGTTTTAAGAGGGTTATTTTGTGTGTTTTTTTTTCTTCTAGTTCATGGTTCTTTGTTAAATCTGAGACTTGCAAATATTTTTCCTAATTGGTAACTTTTCATAGAGCAAATGTTTTAAATTGTGGTAAAGTTCAATAAGCAATTTTCCTTTAAAGGACTGTGCTTTCATTGTGAAATCTAAGAACTCATTGTCCAGTTCTGAGTCCCCAAAATTTTCTCCTGTTTTGTTTTGTTTTTCCTAAAAGTTATACAGTTCTATGTTTTACATTTCAATTCATGATCCAATTGAGGTGATTTTTATTTATTTTTTTTAAATTGAGACATAATCTATATATATACAAGCCTAAGTGACTGGAATGACCAGAATGACCAGTCACTATGATGCACACTGACCACCAGGGGGCAGATGCTCAATGCAGAAGCTGCCCCCCCCCCAACCCCCTGGTGGTCAGTGTGCTCCCACAGTCAACCTCCCCCTGAAAGCCAACCTGCCACGGTCCGTTCCCCCAGCCAGAAGGCCCCAATCAGGGCCAGGCCCTGGGCTGGATTGGGGAACCAGAGGGGGTAGCAATGGATGCGGCCCCTTTCCCAGGGGGGCCTAGGGCCTGCTCCCTCCTCAGGGCCAGTGGCCAACCTCCCGCAACCTGTCCCTCACCCCAACCAGCAGGCCCCGATTGGTCTGCCGCCTGCCCACTGCAGTGGGGACATGGTGCAAGGGAAGGAGGAGGGAGGGAGGCGGAGAACCGCGTGGTGGCAGCGTCGGCATCTGGCGACCACTGCCTCCTCTCCAGACCCGCTGGGGCCTTCGGGCCCCAATCGGCCCAGCCCTGATCACTGGCCAGGCCTAGGGACTCCATCCGTGAACAAATTTCGTGCACTGGACCTCTAGTTGACATTGAACATTGTGTAAGTTTAAGGTGTACAAAGTGTTGATTTGGTACACTTTATATTGCAATACTATCACCACCATAGAGTTAGTTAACACCTTTTTCATGTCCCATAATCATCTTTTCATTTTGGTGTGGGTACATTTAAGATTGAATCTCTTGGGGATTAAACCCTATCGGTGATAACATTGGCAAATATATTCTCCCACGCAGTGGGTTTACTCTCCAACATTTACAGGGAACTCATACAACGTAACTAAAGAAAGATAAACAAGCCAATCAAAAAATGGGCAATGGACCTAAATAGATACTTTTTGAAAGAAGACAGCAGGAAGGCCAAGCGGCATATGAAAACATGCTCAAAGTCACTAATCATCTGAGAGATGCAAATCAAAATGACAATGTGGTACCATCTCACACCTGTCAGAATGGCTATCGTTAACAAATCAACAAACGACAAGTGCTGGTGAGGATGTGGAGAAAAAGGAACCCTTGTGCACTGCTGGTGGGAATGCAGACTGGTGCAGCCACTGTGGAGAACTGTATGGAGTTTCCTCAAAAAACTAAAAATGGAACTTCCATTTGACCCAGTAATCCCACATCTAGGAATATATCCTAATAAACTAGAAACACCAATCAGAAAGGATATATGCACCCCTTTGTTCATAGCAGCACAATTTACCATAGCTAAGATTTGGAAACAGCCTAAGTGCCCATCAGCAGATGAGTGGATTAGAAAACAGTGGTACATCTACACAATGGAATACTATGCTGTGGTAAAAAAGGAGTTCTTATCATTTGCAGCAGTATGGATGGAACTGGAGAGCATTATGCTAAGTGAAATAAGCCAGTCAGAGAAAGATAAATATCACATGATCTCACTCATTTATGGAATATAATGAACAACATAAACTGATGAATAAAAACAGAACCAGAGACAGAGAAACATCGATCAGACCATCAAACCTCAGAGGGAAGTAGGGGAGGGTGGGGGTAAGGAGGAGAGATCAACCAAAGGACTTGTATGCATGCATATAAGCCTAACCAATGGACACAGACAACAGGGGGATGAGGGCATGAGTGGGGGGGATGGGGGGAGTAATGGGAGAATAAGGACACATATATAACACTTTAATCAATAAAGAAATTAAAAGTAAATAAATAAAAGATGAAAAAAAAGATTGAATCTCTTAGCAACTTTCTGATTAAAAAGTGGACAGAGAAGCTGGGTTCATTTTCATATAAGGTATGAGGTTTGGGTTGAGGTTGTTTTTGTTTTCTTTAGTGTTTTTATCCGAATGAGATTTTTAAAAATATATATATTTTATTGATTTTCACAGAGAGGAAGGGATAGGGATAGAGAGTTAGAAACATCGATAAGAGAGAAACATGAATCAGCTGCCTCCTGCACACCCCCTACTGGGGATGTGCCTGCAACCAAGGTACATGCCCTTGACTGGAATCAAAGATGGGACCCTTCAGTCCACAGGTTGAGGCTCTATCCACTGAGCCAAACCGGTTAGGGCACAAATGAGATCTTTTGTTTTACCAATTTTCCATTCAACTTGTATGAAAACTACTATATAGTTGCTATTTAACTTATGAATATGATAATATGTGATATCTGCAGACCCAAGCTTAGTGTAATACCATTGGGATGAGTTGCTGAGAAATTAATTGGGGTTTTTTTAGTTTGTTTAAATGTTTGTTTTTAGTAATTTTCTTATAAAAAATTAAAAGATTGTAGGAAGCGGTTATAGAGTTAAGCCTCGGACTGACCTGCTGGCAAAGTCGCAAACAAGTCCCAGCTTGGAGGGCACAGCCCTCTAAGCATAATTAAGCTTGATCTTGTAACTGCTCCCTAGATCTTTCCTGGGTAGCTAGTGGGCTGTGGGAGGGGCAGCAAGTGCTGCCAAAACAAGTGAAACTTACAAGAACATTGTCAATTGCCTTGTTTGTCCCTGACAATAAATAAAACCTCAGCTTTGCAGTCTGGATCTGTCTGTGGCCTCAGCAAGGCACAGAAGATCCACCTAGACCCAGCTTTTTCTCTTTGTCTATCATTTCTCCATCCTTCACCACCTCCCTAGGCTCGCCGAACCCTTGGCTGTTCTGGCGCAGCACAAAAGATCATTTGTCTCTTCTTTTTTTCTATAAAGGTTTGACCTTATTGCTTTCAAATTCTTAGACCCACTTTCCAATAGGCAAATTAAGAGTTTTATATATATACAAGTAGCCCTGCACACGAATCCGAGTGCCAGTAGCTCTCTGCCACCCTCCTGTATCTGTCTGTCCACTGCTCTGCCCTCCTGTAGCTCCCCCATCCCCCTCCCTCGCCCCCTCCCCCCTTCATAGCTTTCTGCCCTTCCCCCTCTTGTGGCTTTTCACTGCCTGCTTGTAGTTCGCTGCCCCACCCTCCTGCAGATCCGTGATGTGGTCATTATGAGGTTGGTTGTTACCCCTCAAGGTGTAACAGATAATTAGTATATTCCTCTCTTATTATACAGGATACTAGTGGCCCAGTGCAAGAAATTCATGCACATTAAAAGGGAATTAATTAGAGGAAATATTTGAATATTGCTATTTGCCCTTTCTCTTTAATAGAAGTGTCAGAGATGTAAGAAAATTAGTAAAACGTATATGAAAATCTTCCTCCTGTCAGACACTTGGGTGCACCGCAGGACCCAAAATCAAGTCCCGCACACCCACGCATGCCTCAAAATCACGCAAGACCCACACTGGGCTGGCCCCAGCCCCATTGGGTGAGATCCAGACCCAGCTGGCCCCACCCTCATCAAGCCCCACTGGGCAGGGGGGTGTAGCCTAAGGTTCCCTGGCACACCTTCAAGTCCCCCAGCCTGGCATTGGGGTGGGGGGGGGCACAGCCTGAGGTCTCCCATCCCAGCCCAGGGCAGGGGCACAGCCTGAGGTCCCCAGTCAAGCCCTGCCAGGCAGAGGTGTGGCCTGAGGCCCCTAGTCAAGCCCTACTGGGTGGAGGGCGCAGCCTCAGGTCTCCCACCCCAGCCCGGCACCACGCAGCCTCAGGTCCCTGCTGATCGCTTGTCCTGGGAACCCCACCTCCGCTGTGGGCACAGCCATCTTGTGATGGTGTGAGGGTTAATTTGCATATTACCTCTTTATTATATAGGATATTAAGAGTTTTATATATATACTAGTATTTTTTAGGTTGAACTCAAACCCACCCTTAAAATAATTCTAAAAAAAATTGTCAGACACCTGGGAAACAGAACAAATGTATACCAGAATATCTATGTCATTATTCACAACCTATTTAAACCTAAAGTCCTTTTATGTAAAAAAATACATTTTTATAACACTCTAATGATTATTCTAAAATGAGCTCACGAAAGATAGAAAATACTACCTATAATTATAAATCATTTAATTCAGGATAGTGCTCTTATTATATTACAAAAGTGAAGTAAAAAGAAATTGATTTACAATTACAATTATATATATATATATATATATATACACTAGGAGCCCAGCGCACAAATTCGCGTGGTGCCGCCCACCTACCTGCAGCCACACAGAACTCCAGCATGCCTGGATCAGCCCCCAAACCCTCTGGCCTTCTTTGGCCGCTTTAAGCCCCACCCTCTGTCCCTTGAGTCGCCTCAGGCTTGTCCCGCCTTCTCTGGGCACCTCCTGCTTTAGCTCCATCTCCGGAGCAACACGGCTGCTGTGCCCCATCATGGTGCTGGAGGAGAGCATGGCAGCCTCCCACCTGCTGCACTGTGCTCCTTCCCCTGGCAGGTGGGCCAGGAAGCACTCAGAGTGCGAGCGGTGGGTGGCGAAGGACTGGTGAGGGGGGCGCTATGGGCTCTCACCCCTGCCCTCCCCAGCATGGGATGGTCCCACCTCCTCTGGGAGCCTCCCCGCTTCCTCCCCATCTCCAGAGCAACGCCCCAGCTAATATGCTAATGACCTTGTTGTTACCCATTTACAGAGTCCTGACTATTAGCATATTAGCTCTTTATTAGTATACAGTTATAGTTATGCTAATGCCTTAACACAGTACATTAAGATACCTAATGAAATAGTCAGATGTTTTTACTTATGTGTAATCATCCTTTATGAAAAGCTACAACAGTGTGCGGTCTGCATGTTGTATAGGTGACTTAAAATCCATGAGTTGATATTTTGTTGGTTTCATAAAACGAAAACGGTCATCAACTTTGGACCATGTTCTGAGCAAAACAGTACAATACTTCCTCCATTTGCACAATATTTCACTCCTAGAAATTTATATAAAAACAATAAATAAAATATTTGTAATACTTTTAATATGCAGTTTAACTTCCACCTCACAGGAACATGAGCAAATTTTTTGCCTATGTGGAGATAACTGTAGAGCTATTTTTTTTAAATTTCTTTATTGATTAAGGTATCACATATTTGTCCTCATCCGCCCATTCCCATCCCACACCCCTCCCCACACATGCCCCCACCCCCCTGTTGTCCCCAACTGCTGGTTAGGCACATATGCTTGCACACAAGTCCTTTGGTTGATCTCTCCCCTTTACCCCCCCCTCCCCTCCCCTCCCTCTGAGGCCCGACAGTCTGATCCGTGCCTCCTTGTTTCTGGGTCTGTTCTTGTTCATCAGTCTATGTTGTTCATTATTTCCACTAGATAAGTGAGATCATGTGCTATTAGAAATACACTTATAAGAACTGAAAATGAGACAAGCAATAATGGTTATGGTGACAGGAAATGAATCAGTTTGTAGTGAGTTTCTTTCTGGGCCAACAGTTCTTTTGAGACCCAATTACAATGTCCAACAGTTCCTTATGTGTACATGTCAGCACTGACATTACAGTTCTGGATGGTGGACAAATGGTGGTAATGCAGGTCCGACTCTCTCTGGTTTGGTCCTGGCAACCTGCAGTGATGCACAGCTGCTAACTGCTAGTACAAGGTGTCAAAACAAGCCAGAGGAAAATCATTTGGGCAAAAAATGAAATAGGATCCCAAGTCAAATTTATAGAAAATATTCCTTTATTAACTTTTGGTCAAGAATATGTTTGTATATTTTCAGAAAACAACTCCGAGACCATGTGGATTCCAGCAACAGAGAGGAATTGACAGGACTACTCCAGCCATGAAGACAGAAGAGAAGCAGTCCAGAGATGGAAGATGCTGACGTGGTCTTCCCATACTAACTGTAGAGCTATTTGAAAGAGGCAAGTCTTTGCCATGCAAGTGTCACCTAGATTGCAGGATAGCTAGCATTCCCAGCCTATAATCTAATGCAAGTAATGCACTCCCCCAAAGCACTCTCTCACATTTCTTAAATTCTTCATATGAGTTTGACCAGCCTCACAACTCAGAAATTCTGGTCAATTCCAAATATAAGAGATCTTCTTACTAGAGGTACTAAGTCAGTCATGTAAATGTATGAATCTAGCTGGTCATTAGGTCAGAAGGGAGTTTATGGTTTTAGTGTTTCAAGTACTTAAATGTATTTACAAAAAAATGTTAATACTATGCAGGCCACACAAAATACTTCAAGTATTTTTACAACACTCATTGCAATGTCTGTATCAACTAATTTCAAAATCTGTGCCATCTTGGTGTTGGCAGGTGCTAATGTCTTTTCTATGTCAGTTGAGATTTTCATAGCTTTGTTTTTTGCCAAGTTATTTTTAATCTCATTTTGGGCATTTCGGATATTATGTCAAGATTCTGTATCTTAATTAAATCTGATAGAAAATGATGATATTTTTGTTTTGGAAGTTAATTGAGTTGGTTAAGTTTAGACCTTAAGTTCCTACCTACTTTCTATAGGCTGTCGTTCCAATGTGTGCTCAATTTTCAAAGCCTTTTCAGTTCTCTTTAGATCTATCCAGCTATTTTCTATCCACTGGTCAGCCTTTGACAAAGGCTGACATAATCCCCATATAATATGCTGAAGGCTATAAGTGTGCCCCATCAAGATATCAAGATCAATAAACCTTGTGTCTTCCCTCAAGAACATCTTAGCTGAGGAACAAAATCAGGCATGCAAAAAAATTTCAATGGATAGTTTGTAGATATGTTGAAAGCAATCATGGAAAAGAAATGAACAATAAGAAAAAATCTGTTGGTCAAAGTCAAAATTTATTTTCTTAAATATGATATATATATCCTAATATATAAAAAACCTGGGTCGTAACGACCAGTAATTACTGAGTCCGAACAACTGGAAGTCAGTCCTGCAGTCAGACTGCTTCTGCTGCAGGCACGGTGCCCTAGCACAGACTGCTGAGGGGGCTGTGAATCAAGGTGAAAGAGGTCAGAAGAGAGAAGAAGGGACTGATCCGTTGCCTCTGAGGTAGCTTTTGATCAGCACTTGCCTCTCTCTTTCTCTCCCAGTCTGGCTAGCAGCCACGCTGCCATTTCTATCCAGGCCTCCTTTTCTCTCCAGCCCCGCCTTTCTGATCAGGCCCAATTGATAGGCCCAGAGATGCTGACTGGCATAGGAACCAACCAATCAAAACCAAATGTGGGTGCTGTGAAGAACCAATGGCTATCTAGGAGGCAGAGCTTCTGACACTGACTGGCATAGACACTGACCAATCAGAAACAAATCTGGGTGCTGTGGGAAGCCAATGGCTGCCTAGCAGGTGGAGCTTTTGACACTGACTGGCATTGAAACTGACCAATCAGAACCAAATCTGAGTGCTGTGGGGAGCCAATGGCTGCCTAGCAGGCAGAGCTTTTGATGCTGACTGGCATAGAAACTGACCAATCAGAACGAAATTGGCCAGCAGAGGAGGGCAGTTCAAGGCAAGATCAGGCCTGCAGGGAAGGCCGTTGGGGGTGAGATCAGGCCAGCAGGGGAGGGCACTTGGGGGCAACCAGGCTGGCAGGGGACGGCAGTTAGGAGTGATCAGGCAGGCAGGCAGAGGCAGTTAGGGGTGATCGAGCAGGCAGGCAGGTGAGCAGTTAGGAGCCAGAAGTCCCAGGTTGCTAGAGGCATGTCTGACTGCCGGTTTAGGCATAAACCGGCAGTCGGACATCCCCTAAGGGGCCCCCAATTAGAGAGGGTGCAGGCTGGGCTGAGGGGAACTCCTCCTCAGTTCACAAATTTCATGCACCAGGCCTCTTGTGTGTGTGTGTGTGTGTGTGTGTATGTTTATACTTAAAATATACATTTTATTCCATTGGAAAAAATGGTTGTTTGTATTGTGATTTAACCTCCACAGAAACATTTTCTAAAGCTTTCACTTAGAGCACCACAGGTGACTCATCCTTAACCTTGGCTAACAAACATGACAGGAAATAATCCAACTGTCATGGACAAGGAAATATTTTTAATAGCAATTTGACTAGCAGGTGCTCAATATTTACTAAAAGAATGAATATTTTCAGGAAAATCCAAAATTGCTTAAACATTTCTGACTGCATTATTTATCCTACACATCTTGCCTCTGGGCTTTCTTAATCACCACCTCATGTACAACCGAGCAAAACATTGCCAAGCATAAGGACATATTACTTGTAGTGCCATGGATTTATTTTTCTGCAAAATAAATATGCTATGCATTTTTAAAGTACTTAAATTGCTAAGACTTAAATTTAGATCACCTTCTAGAAATGTTTTCCCTTCTCTCTATTTGGGGGAGTTGTCTAAGTCCCTTTGCATCCCTAATTGTACTGGGCATATATTTGTGCTTTACTTACCTCTGGATTTCCTTTCATACTACAACAAGAGCAATTCTAAAGAAAGAGAGAGGGGAGGGAAGGGAAGAAAAACAACATGTAGCTGGCAAAGTATAAATTATAGATAGGGTACTGGAGTTGATACATTTGTTTATGTCGGTGAATTTGGGATTCGGAGGAAAAACTAAAGGAAATATATCATAGCAAAGAATGATAAAGCATATAAATGTACTCTTTATTTATAATAACAAAATACATTTTCATGTCTGAGGAGGGCATTCAGTTTCCACTACTTAATGTTATTTTTTAGTAAGCTTTTATATAGTGTGCAGTTTCTTAACACATAACTCCAAACTCACACAGGGATTTTCTCTTTCACTCAAATGGTACCTCTAAATTTGAACTATTGATTCGAGGTGTTTTCATAACAGCATTTGAGTTTACCAATAAAATTATAGTATAAGTATTTAGGTATAATGTCTATGTTGTCAGGAAAATGTGAGTATAACACATGAGGATGTCTTTCTCTTAATAAGGCTAGATAATGATAACATTTCTGTATGGTTTCTAAATGCCTAACCAGTTGTTCCCTGAAGTCTGTTTTTAGGAATCTAATGTGCAATAGAACAACTTGCCTTTTTATTTCAGCATTTATTTGAATGCACAAATGCCTACTTTGTACTACAGTGGTTGAATTTGATGACTTGGCTAATTTTCCTACAGCATTATTTTATGATAGCAATCATAAAACCACTATTATCACACAATACTGATCTGTGGCTAGAGTAAATACACCAATTTGCTATTAATAGAGTTGGTGCCTCCTTATGTAAAATATTTAAGAATTTAGTTATAAAGTACTCATACATCTAAAAACTATTATATTAGAAACAACAATTAATGCAAGTGACTGAAAATCATTGACAAAAATAAATTAATTATGGAAGTCATACCCAAAAGAAAGCTCAAAAGAAAAGAATATGAAGAATACTCTGATTTCTGGCGTTGATAGAATACTGCTTCAGGACCCAAGGGCACTTGTGGCAAAACACTTGGAAAACAAGTGTATTGGCTCAAGATTCTATGAATAGATGGCAAGAATAAGGTAACCAAGATCAGATGTAAAAGCACTCTAATATAATACATATAATATAAAACAATAAAAATCCTACACATATTCATCTAATTTATATTTAATTAAATTCATATTTGCTTCCTCTTTTCTTCCATCATCTTCATTTTCGGGGCATGATCTTGCTCTAACTTCACTATGAAAGTTGAAGCCATAACCACCACTATCTGTATCCATGTACTCTGCCTTCCTACCTCTTATAGTAAATGGACAACTATAGCCCTTTCCTTCACTTGTGTATGATATGCTGTTCCCTCTCGCCCACTTGAGCATTTTGCCATAGCAATTCTCTCTCCTATATAATCATTTTTCCTCCTATATTATTATTATAATCAGCACAGAAACTTGCTGTGTTTTTCTTTCATTAAAAAAAAACAAAAAACCTCCTTGTGACCTCACTTCCTCCTCAGCTTGGCTCCCTGTTGTTGCTCATCAAAGTAAGCCTGGCTTAATCAGACAAGAGCCCTTAAAACAGAATATTCTCCTTTGGTGGCAGAACAGGAGTCACCTGAGAAGTTAGAAGTATGGGAAGAACTTGGCATACTGTTGCTGGTTTGAAGTCAGAGGGATCCACATGGAAAGAAATGGGAGCAGCTTTACAAGCTGAGAGAGAGGCCCCTGGCCAACAGCCAGTAAAAAACAGGCCTTTGTCTTCAGCTGCAAGGAACTCAATGCTACCATCACTGGAATCCAGAGGACAATCTAACAATCCTTCAAGATATAGGTCTGTGCGCTCACTGAGACAAGATCCTGAGGTGTGGCAGTAAAGGGCATGAAAGTCCAGACTCTTATCCTAAAGAGAATCATTAATACAAAGGTTATTGTATAAAACCAACTCAAGCAGGGAGTCGAAATATAAATATACTAACGACTTAGCCTGAAACGAAACTCATTAACCCAGGAAATACCGAGATATCCGCAGTTAGAACTTTGTCAACCAGTAGAAAGGAGGTTCAGTCATTAGAAAAAAGAATCTAAGCTTTCTTTGCACAGTTGAGTAGAGTATGATTGAACATTTATCTAAATTCTTACCTATATGACAGATTTATAGAAATCAGTAAATAAAAAAGTTTCAAATATTTCATCATGCATATTGGTTAATATATGACTAGGAGCAAAATTCAATAAATTGCACTTTAATGAAAAGTTCAAAATATTGAAAATTGTTCTTGCCTTTATTTCTTTCCCCACCTCTAAATTGAGCAAAATATTATATGTCTATTGAGGTATATAATGTGATAATGGGATAGGTTCTGTTTTTATGAAGAGATTGTAAAACTCATGAAAAGTTGCCCACAGCCAAAAGGATATTAGGCTGAGCATAAAAAACTATAGCTAGTAGAAAATAAGAATTTTAATAAAATTGAAAATACACCCCATCTACCTCTTTTATACTTCTTCAGGCTACCAATGTTCTCTCTCAACCATGTTTCACTGTTATAACATTGATAAGTATAAAGCAAGCAGATAAAAGTTTTGAGAGCTGGCCAAATAATTTTGGGTATTGAGCCATCTGAAAGCTAATATGGCAGAGTTAGTTCATTGATAGCATGAAATGTGGTGGTCATATTAATGCTATAATAAGTAATAAAACTAAAATAGGTAAGATGTGAGTATTAGAATGAAATAATAATAAGTTTTTATGCACAGAAAATAACTGAGATATCTAACCCAGCCTCTCAATTCATAGCTAGGAAAACAGGATTAGAAGCAGTTATAATAATAATAGACATATCTAAATCAAATAAAAAACTCATTAATCTAATAGTAACATTTGCCTACTTCCATTATTGACATGAAGACGATTACCACCAAGATCAGGTAGTAAAAAATGTCAGGACTTCCAGATGGGCTTTTGTTCCTGTCTTTAATAAAACTAGACAGAAAGGAATGTAATTAGTCAAGGGAAACTCCAGCTGTAGCTGAATCTATCTAAATTGTTGACAAATGCCTTAGCCTTTCTCTAGTCTTAATAGGAATTCTTTTCTGCAGTGTTTACTACCATTTGGTGATTTCATGTTCCTATAGTAATGCTGACAGCTGAGACCTTTCAAGCTATTCACAAGGCTGTGGGGAGCTGAATGAGGAACTCAAAGCCCATTGTTCTTCTAGAACAAAAGCTCCATTTTCATTACACCTACATACACACATACATACCCAAGTACTGACACACTCCCCATGAGGAATTCCTATTTTTTAAACTTAACTATAGCTGGGTTTACAACAAAAGGAGTCCTAAGTAGTGGGTTAATTTCTGTGCCTACAATAGTTTTCTCCTTTTCAAGGTTCCCTTGTGGGGTGGAGGAAGAGAATGAGATAAAAAATAAACACTACCCTGTAAACTCCAGACTTCATTCAATGGCCCCTAAAATGGTGCTTTCCCCACATTTAAGGATGCTGAACCCAAGGACAGGTTGGAAACATTAGTGAATGACATGGTCTCTTCTTTCATCTGCATAGTGAACTGCACATGGTAATCACACAAATGGTGAACACATTTCCTTGTGTTCAGTTATAAAGAGTGCAAAACCAAAGGGATAATACACTCAGATGGCAAAATCACAGACAGCAGGGACTAATTTTAAGGCTTTCCACTTGGAATAAAGGGAACATTAAAATATATAATTTAAAACTAACCTTTCTAATGAATATAGTTGCCTTGTGTTGTGGGGTAATTAAGGACAATGACTTGTTTAGGTCCACAAATCCACAGAAGTGTTAGATGTATTTGTGACTGGGAGATAACAAAGAACATTGGTTTCTAATAGAACAGTAATGTGTTTCATTCAGCCTCTGGTCTTTAAATCCACTTTGTTCAACACGGTTCTCGAGGTCTCTAGCTATATAACACAGCCTATACCCAGAGGTGAGCTTTGACATGATTAAGGCAGGCTTCCATGGATGGTGGCATTGTGAATGGATATGTAAAATTGTGTCCTCTCAGGAAATGAGACTAAGAACCTAAGATGACAATGAAACTGTGTTCAAAGTGGCTGAAGCTTTTAAATTTTATATATGTAAAGTTCAGAGTCTTGTGTATATTTACAGCCTGATGCTGGGCTTTAACTCCACAAGAAGGCATCTGGGAAGGGGGAAGAAGTATGTATGTAAGAAGTAGGGATGTAAATAGAGGAGAGCAAAGACAACACAACATGAGCCAGAATCCATGAAGATGGACTGCATCTGGGGTAATTTCTTGTTGTCTCTGATTTTGAGAGTAAGGGAGTCCTGCAGCAGACACTGGAGCCCTTGGTCATGAAATTGAACACACCCCTGGACCAGCTAGAATATTTGCAGGACAGATAGCTGTCCCATATCAATGCTACTGGCCAGCAGATAAGATAAAACTGGTATGAGTTACAATGTGGCTACTGCCTTAAATCCATCCTCCAACTCTCACTCAAGAATCTCGCTTTGCCCACTCTAACTGGTAATATACAGTACATCTTTGAATAAAGATATTTTAGCCCAAACTTTTTTTCCAATAAAGGAATAAAATATCTATAATAATATACCATATTATATCAGTCTATAATATCCCAACAGAAAAGCTACACAGCCTCTGATTATCAGAATGGGATGTTAGTGAAGCATGGGGTGCGAGGAGCGGATCTCCCCCTTGTGGGTTCTTGCCTCACGAAGTTTGAAAAATAAAATTCACGGACTAAAAGCGTGGAGATTTATTGGAAGCAAATACAGACACCCACATAAGGAGGGGATCCCAAGGTGGTAACCCACTAAGCCCCCTTTTTCTAAGGTTTATAAAGGCTGTAGTTCTTTGTCCCTTCATGCTCCCTTCTAATTGGACTCTTTCCCCATTTTATGACTCTGCTTTTTTTAATGGTCAGTCTTTTGCAGAGTATCAGCTTCAAAGCCCAAAACCCACATGGTGCCCTCCTTTCTCTCTCCCCCTTATCTTGCAACTTTCCTCTATCTCTTGTGAACATATTTCCCACCTTTCAGCATCTGTCCACATTTCTCTATCCCCTGTGAAAGTATGTTTCCTTTTTCCTCATACTCTGTGATTTTCCTTTATCCTCTGTGAATGTACCCTAGTATGTCTTCCTCTCCCCTTATCCTGTGGCACCTTTCTATTCTCTGTGAATGCATCCCTTCTGGTATCTCCAAGCCCTCACCTATGTGTTCCTCCTCCATGGATCCTTTTTATTTCTAAAACTCCCTAATTCTGCCTATTTTATCCCTAAAATTCCTTTCATTAATGACAGGCAGGAAAGCAAATATGACATAATTTGAATAACAACAGAAACAAAGATTCACTGTACTTAAAAACCTGATTATTAAAATATTCTTATGTGTTCAGGGATGGTAGTCATAACAGAGAGATTCACCCAAATGGGTTGTTTGCTAACATTTAGGTAGTATTTCATCTTTACATTATTCACAGAAACTATCAGTTTAGCCTGAAATTTTCTTGGTTTACAAATTCAATTTGTTTAGTAGAAAAAGTACTATTCATTCATTTACTTACTTTTTCAAGGAGCATTAGTAATTTGTGTCTTTCAAGGAATTTTAACATTTTAATTGTTATATATTGGCATAAAGTTGCCATAATATTTTCTTATATCCTTTTGAACTCTGTAAACTATATACTAATGTCTCCTCTTTTAGTTCTTTTATTGATAATTTGTTTTATTTCTTCCCTTTACTTTGGCTAAAGGTTGATCAACTTTATTGATCTTTTCAAAGAACAAGATTTTGGTCTCTAATTTTCTCTATTATTTTTCTAATATCTTATATCTGATCTTACCTTTCTTCTGTTTACTTTAGGTTTAATTTGCTCTTTTTAACATTTTTTAAAAAATTATATATATAAATTGCACTCTAAGTACTGACTTAGCTGTATAAAATAAATTTTGATAGGGTCTCTTTTCATTAAGTTAAAAATGCTTTTTAGTTTCTCTTTTGATTTCTTCTTTGACCCATGAGTTACATAGAATTGCTATAGTTTAAAATATTTACAGATTTCCCAGATATCTTTCTATTATTGATTTCTAACTTTATTATATTGTGATCAGAAAATACATTTTGTATGACTTAGAGCCATTTAAAAGATTTTAGAATTATTTTCTGGCCCAGAACATGTCTACCTTGATAAATATTCCATAAGTACTTGAAAAGAATATGTCATTGGCCCTTATTGAGTGACATATTCTATTAATGTCAACTAGGTAAGTTAATTGATGTTTTTAATCAGAGAAGTATATAAATGTGATGATGTATATGAATTTGTCTATTTCTTCTTGCTTTTCTATACGTTTTTGCATCAAGCATTTTTAAACTCTGTTACTAGTTTAAAAAACTCAGAGTGCTAATGCTGTTTTGACAAATTGACCCCTTTATCATTATGAAGTGACTCTGGTCCCAGTAATATTCTTTGATCTAAAATCTCCTGTTCTGGTATTAATATAGCCATATTTTGCTCAGTATTAATGGCGTATATCCTTTTCCATTCTTGTATACTTAACCAAGTGGTGTCTTTATGTTTAAATTGGATTTATTTTAGGCAGTATATTCTTAAACCTTGCTTTTTATCCAATCTGATTATCTGTCTTTTAATTGCAGGGTATAAACCATTTACATGTAATGTGATTATGATATGAGTGGGTTTAGCTCTATCATCTTATTTGTTTTTTTTAGTTCCCAATTTGTTCTTTTTTATGATTCTTTTGGATTATTTGAGTATCCTATTTAATAAAGAGGGAATATGCTAATTGATAGTCACACCCTCACAAAGATGGCGGCACCCACAGCCCATAAAGAGGAAATATGCTAATTGACTGCCACACCTTCAAAGATGGCTGTGCACACAGCCACAAGATTGTGGCGCCCAGTCCCCTCAGCCCCACTGGGTCTACAGGTGCACGGCATGGCCGGGCTTGCCCCCAGGCGGGTCCTGTCACACCGTGCGCCCACCTCCAGAGTCCCCCAGTCCCCTCAGCCCCCCAGCTGCCCAGGGCCGGCTTGAGGCACAGGCAAGCCTCATATGGCGGCTGCCCAGCCGACACCAGAGGCGCAGGCAAGCCTCAGATGTCAGCTGCCCAGCCGACGCCCGGGGTGCAGGCAAGCCTTGTATGGCAACTGCCCTGCCAATGCCTGAGGCGCAGGCAAGCCTTGGATGGCAGCTGCCCAGCCGATGCATGAGGCGCAAGCAAGCCTTGGATGGCGGCTGCCCAGCCACCCAGGGCCAGCCCAAGGTGCAGGCAAGGCTTGGATAGCAGCTGCCCAGGTAATCAGGGCCACCCGAGGCTCAGGTAACCAGGGCCGGCTGAGGCTTGCACTGCTGGCAATGGCAGCAACAGAGGTGTGATGGGGCATCGCCTTCCCCGATCGCCGGGTCGCCTCCCGCCCCTGAGGGCTCCCGGACTGTGAGAGGGAGCAGGCCAGGCTGAGGGACCCCCATCCAGTGCATGAATTTTCATGCACCGGGCCTCTAGTTATTAATGAACTAGAAGCCCAGTGCATGAATTTGTGCACCAGTGGGGTCCCTCGGCCTCACCTGTGGGATCGAGCTAAAACCAGCTCTCTGACATCCCCCGAAGGGTCCTGGATTGTGAGAGGGTGCAGGCCAGGCTGAGGGACCTCACTGGTGCACAATCGGGGTCTGGCAGGGATGCAGGAAGTTGGGCAGCCAGGGAGGGACCACGGGAGGGCTCCAGGGATTGTCTGGCCCATCTCGCTCAGTTCTGACCAGCCGGACCCCAGCAGCAAGCTAACCTACCGGTCACAGCGTCTGCCCCCTGGTGGTCAGTGCACGTCATAGTGACTGGTCGACCAGTTGACTGTCTGCCCCTGGTGGTCAGTGTACATCATAGCAAGAGGTTGAGAGGCCTTAGCATATCATTAGCATATTACGCTTTGATTGGTTGAACGGCCAACAGTTGACTGGACACTTAACATATTAAGCTTTTATTATATAGGATTCCTTTCATCTCAATTGGCTTCTTAGTCAAAATAATTTGACTTTTGTTTTTAGTGGTTGTGTAAGCATTTTTAGTACATATTTTAAATGATCATAGTCTATATTAAAATAATATTAGAAATAGAATCTTATAACAATATACTTCTATGTCCCCACTGTCTTTGTGCTGTTATTGTCATACATTTTTATTATAATACATGTTATAAGTCCCACAATTCATTGTTATTATTTTTGTTTTAAACCGTTAGTTATCTTTATGGATCTTTATAGAGATCTTAAAATTTTTTAAAATATTTTTTATTTCTCCATATATTCACTATTTATAGCGCTCTTCTTTTTTTACTTTATTTTTATTGTTGACACCATTACAGATGTAGCCATTTTCCCCCACTTTGCCCACCTCCAATCAGTCCCTGGTCCCCCTTCCCTCAGGTCATCCCCTATTGTTATCTGTGTCTATGTCAAATGCATATACCGTATTTTCCGGCATATAAGACGACTTTTTAACCCAGGAAAATCTCAAAAGTCGGGGGTCTTATACACCGGAAAATATGGTATTTGGGTTTTAAGCAATCTGATATACATTGTCAGAGATTTTTCTAACCTACCGTATTTTCCGGCGCATTAAGACCCCAACTTTTGAGAACATTTTCCTGGATTAAAAAATCGTCTTATACGCTGGAAAGTAAGGTATGTTCTTTAGCTAATCTCTTCACCTTCTTTTTAGATCTATAGTGTCAACTACTATAATTTTCCTTTTTGCCTGAAGCACTGCCTTTAACATTTCTTTCAGTGTAGGTCAAATTATAATGAATAATTTTGGCTATTCTATCAGCAAATAAATTCTTATTCCAGCTTGGCCAGTGTTGCTCAGTGGTTAAGCATAGACCTGTGAAACAAGAAGTCACTGTTTCCATTCCCGGTAAGGGCACATGCCAGGTGGCAGGCTGGCTCCCCAGTGGGGACGTGCAGGAGGCAGCTGACCCAAGATTCTCTCTCATCATTGATGTTTCTCTCTCTCTCTCTCCCTCTCCCATCCTCTCTGAAATCAATAAATATATATATATTTTCAAAATTCTTATTCCAGTTTTGTTTTTGAAATATATTTTACTGGTAAACTTCTAAGTGTAGAGGGGTCTTTTTGTGTTTTGTTTTGTTTTTTTGTATTTTCTTTCCAGCAATTTTAAAGGTATCGCTCCTACTGTCATTCTTATCTTTATTCCTCTGTACACAGTGACTTTTTTGTGACTGCTTTTAAGATTTTTTCTGATTAGTCTTAAGTAAATTGATTTTGATATGTCTTAATGTAGTTTTCTTCATATTTCTTATACCTGAGGGTTGTGAACTTCTTAGAGAGTATATAGATTTAATCAAATTTGGAGAGTTATATATTATTTTTGATCTTTATATTTTTTTTCCTCTGTATCCTCTATTATATGGACCACAATTACATATACAAAAATCTCCATAAAATTGTCCCAAAGTAGTTGTTAATTTCAATTTGGATGCTGCTATTCCTGACATAAAGTTCATTATTCTTTTTGTCTGCAATATCTAACCTGCTGCTATTTCCAACCAAAATATTTGTCATCTCTGACATTATAGTTTTCAAGTCTAGAAGCTTGATTTGAGCCTTATTTATTTCAAATCTCTACTTAGTATTCATAATCTTTCTTCTGTTTCCTTACACATATGCCATATTAGTATAATAAACATTTTAATATGCTTTTCTGTCAATTCTATCATCTGTATTTTTATAGGTCTATTTATATTGATTTTTATCTCTTTATTGTGGATAATATTTTCCTGCCTCTTTGCATGCCTACTAACTTTGGATCAGATGTCAAACATTGCAAATTTTACTTTTTGGGGTCCTGCAAATGTTTATATTTCTGTAAATATCCTTGACCCTTATTCTGGGATATAGTAGAATTACTGGAAATAGTTTAATCCTTTCAAAGTTTGCTTTTATTCTTTTTTAGGTGCAACCAGCTGTGACTTTATTTGAGAGCTAATTTGTGTGTGTGTGTGTGTGTGTGTGTGTGTGTTGTGTGTGTTTTTGTTTTGTTTTGTTTTTTAGTGTTGATAGTATTACAAGATGTCTCCCATTTTCCCCCCTTTGCCCCACTTCACATAGTTTCTGTCCCACCCCAGGCCTTCACCTCACTATTGTCTGTGTCCATGGACTATGCATACCAGTATATGCATATAAGTTCTCTGGTTAACCAGAAAGCTAATTTTGCTACTGAGGCAATACACTTCAGCATACTCTCCCCAAATATTTTAATTTCAAAATTGCAATCCCTCCAAATTGTGGGAACAAGAACTATTCCTGCCCTTTGTGACCTCTGTAAATTACTTCTAATCCATTTACAAGATACTTTCCCAGCCTCAGGTACTTGTCTCATATATATTAATTAGCACTCAGCAAGGACTTGAGAACGAGCCTTTGCAGATATTCAGATCTCTTCCTGCCTTCCAAGGCTCTCCTTCTCTCTGTCTCCCTCTTGTTCTCCATCCCTCCCCCCTTTTATCTGGTACTCTACTTTGCAAATGTTACCCACTTTGGTCTCTCTTCTCTTCCTCAGCTCATCAAGTCCACATTCTCCGGCGAGCTGTGGCAATCATAGAGCTATCTCATTTGTCTCCCTTCTCAGGGACCACTATTCTGTCCTTACTCATGTCTAATATCTGAAATCATTGTTTTCTTCATTTTGTCTGTTTGGTTTTTCAATTGTTTCAGTTAGAAGGTAAATCTGGTTCCTATTACTGCATGTTCACAAGACTATTCTAATACCTTTGTTTTCCTATCATTGCAAAGGAGCCTCAGATTTAGAATCAGAATATCTAAATTTAAAATCTAATTTGATTGTGACCAGCAGTGTTCTGTCTGTGGCTTGTTCTTTTACTAACTATAGCAACTTTGACAAGTAATTTAATAAATTGTCCTAAAATTGCCATTCCCTTTTTATAAAGTAGGGGTGGTTATACATGTTCTACTTATTGATGAGATATTTGTGTGGGGGGAAATGAGCACTAAGTTATGTAAAACTGTTTTGTAATTTCACAGTTGAATTCTCTCTTCTAAATCTAGTGCTGTTTCCACAATTGTCTGCTTTATTAAATACACAATTTAGAAATTGGTTCTTGTCAATAAAGCATTCTAAATGCCGTCACGATTTTCTATATATTTTGTTGTATGTTTTTCTCCCTATATACATTTTTTTACTGAATATTATTACCTCTGTATCACTCTCTAAGGATTTGTACAGCTTTTCATCTAGGAAAGGAGATGGTCTCCAGTGCTTTTAAAACCCAGTTATAAATAGCTGGGCAGAATGAGTGTTTATAGGGTAATGCAGTTGTATATTATTATTATTAACCACACAAGACAATTCTTAATTCTGCTTTATAGAGAGAAGTCCTTACCACTGCAAAAGTACCACAGGATTTTCAATAAATTCTGTAGGATGGGAGCCAATTTTAGTCAACCTGTTGATAAGGAAAACTTGGTTTAAAGAAAAACAAAAAAACACACACTCTCAATATATAATTAGAAATGACTTTCCAAAAAATACGCCGGAAATATATGTTGATTAAATTTTATTTTCAATACTCTCTATGCCTTCTTACCTCTAAGGATCTTTTTCTCCATTTGTCTTCCCAGTATCCTCATTTCCTGTCCTGAACTCCCTCTGATAATAGCTCTTAGGAAAAGGTTTTGAAAAACTCATATGGTGGAAGTATCTGCTACAGATTGTCATTCCAAGAGATAATGTAGTGTTTTTCCTTTTGTTTTATTTTCATTTGGATTCAAAGAGTAACACAGCCTCTTATTTAGTGTGGTTCAGAGAAGCATGTTTGAAGAAAATGACCTGTATTGTGGCACCTCACTCTGATTCCTCTATAACTCTCTGAATGAAGATTTGATCATGGAAATGCAGAAATTATCAAGGGGTTTTGGTAAATATCCATAGGATGCAAAACACAGGACTGGGAATCAAGAAACAATTTCTGATTCTGTCTCAGACTCTCAAAGCTCACTTTATAAATTTGGATAAAAATTTCTCCCTATGCAGTGCTCTCATTTGCAAAAATATACACATTAAAAGTCCACAGATTATCTCTAGCACAGAGAGTTCGCATTGAAGAGGCTCAACATGTATTTGTGAACTGAAGAATCTTATTCACTGTTTTGTGAAACTTTAACCAATTTTCAAACAAAAAATCAAGCCCCTGAATAAAATGAATGTTAATCATTTTCATTTGTTTCTCTCCTATTTGAGTTTTGGGTAAGACTGATTCAAGAAGTCAGCATAATGAAGAAAAATAAATTATTAAAGTAGGTTCATTCCCATGTAGATTAAAATAATTAGTTTGGAAATATTCTGCCAACTCTATTTCCACCAAAGTCATGATAAAATTTTATGGCTACTAAGACTTCATGGGAGCTTGTGACTTTTATTTTTTTTCCAGGTAAAGGAACAATCAATCTTAGTTTAAATCTAGCAGGAGGATCAATCTTAGTTTAAATCTAGTAAGAAAACTACTTAAGCCAATTTTCAAAGTTTCTAAAGAAATTGTTTTGAAAAGTATATTTTAAATAAAGTTGATATATTTGGTACAAGTTATACTATTCTAGAGGCCCGGTGCATGAAATTCATACACGGGGACAGGGGTTTTCCCTCAGCCCAGCCTGCACCCTCTCCAATCTGGAACCGGGCCTAAACGGCCAGTCGGACATCCCTCTCACAATCCAGAACTGCTGGCTCCCAACCGCTTGCCTTCCTGCCTGCCTGATTGCCCATAACCACTTCTGCCTACCAGCCTAATCCCCCCCTAACTACTCCCCTGCCAGCCTGAACGACGCCTAACTGCTCCCCTGCCAGCCCAATTGCCCCTAATTGCCCTCCCTTGCCGGCCTGTCACCCCCAACTGCCCTTGCCTGCCGGCTTGGTCACCCCTAACTATCCTCCCCTGCAGGTCTGGTCACCTCAAACTGCACTACCCTGCTGGCCCGGTAACCCCTAACTGCCTTCCCTTGCCAGCCTGGTCACCCCCAACTGCCTGTACCTGCAGGCCTGGTCACCCCCAACTGCCCTCCCCTGCTAGCCCTGTCACCCCTAACTGCCCTATCCTGCCGGCCTGGTCACACCTAACTGCCCTCCCCTGCTGGCCTGGTCACCCGTAACTGCCCTCCCTTGCTGGCTTGATTGCCCCTAACTGCCCTCTCCTGCTGACCTGGTGACACCTAACTGCCCTCCCATGCTGGCCTGATGGCCCCTAACTGCCCTCCCCTGCTGGCCTGGTCATGCCGAACTGCCCTTACCTGCCAGCCTGGTCACCCCTAACTGCCCTCCCCTGCCAACCTGGTCACCCACAACTGTCCTCACCTGCAGGCCTGGTCACCCCCAACTGCCCTCCCCTGCAGGCCAGGTCCCCCCTACTGCCCTCCCCTGCAGACCTGGTCACCCCCAACTGCCCTCCCCTGCAGGTCTGGTTGCCCCCAACTGCCCTCCTCTTCCGGCCCAGTCACCCCTAACTGCCCTCCCCTGCCAACCTGACTGCCCCCAACTGCCCTCCCTTGCAGGCCTGGTCCCTCCCAACTGCCCTTCCCTGCAGGCCTGGTCCCTCCCAACTGCCCTCCCCTGCAGCCTGATCGCCCACAACTACCCTCCCATGCTGGCCATCTTGTGTCCACATGGGGGTGGCCATCTTGTGTGTTGGAGTGCCAGTCAATTTGCATATTACCCTTTTATTGGATAGGAATATTATGCCTTTAATTAGGCAACCTAAAAAATGATTTCTTTCTGATGACATTCTAACTTGCTTTTTTAAAAGAAAATAATTTATGAATTTAATATTCTTGATCCCAGAGATAAGTAACACATGACTAGCATTGTTCACTGCCCTTATGCCTTCTCATAATTACTAAATCCTCACGAGGCCATAAAATTATTCATTACCTTGACTTGTATGGTATTTTTTAATGTGTTTATACTTTATCAACTAAATATGCATCTCTAAAAAGAGTGGTTTGTTTTAATTTTGTCTGAATTTTTTGTAATATAAGTACAAGGAATCATATATTCTGCATTCTTCCTGTTTTTAGTTTCTCAACCTTCTACTTCTGAGATGGATTCATATTCTGTGTAACTATATTTCATTCAATTTTAAGTATTAGGATAATACAATTAATTTATCTATTATAGTGCTATTAGGTATTTGGGTTGTTATACTAGTATTTAGGAGCTATTATAAATAATGCTGCTATGAACATTCTTTTCAAAGTACTTCTGTTGAGCATAAACCTAGGGGTAAAATTGTTAGTTATTTTCATTTTAGAACTACTTTGCATCTTTTTTTAGTGCTTTCAATGTTTTTGGTTTTATTTTAATTATTTTGTCCATGTATTTTGTTTTTGTTTGGCTTAGCTTTTGCATGTTTCTTATTAACCATTTGCACTCGCTTGCTTTTTTCTCGATTCCTTTATTCTACTCGGGATTTAATATTTTAAATACCCCAGATTTTACAAATGGCAGCAGTAGAATAAAAAACTGGAGTTTCTTTTCATACAAACTTATTTATTTGGATTTTTTTTAATATTTCAAATTATTGATACATTCAATAACCGTCACACTCAACATCCAATTGCAAAAGGTTAAATTTATTCTAAGTAAATACACTATTTTTACTTCTTGAGATTGTTGTAAATGGAGTGGTATCTCTTACTATAGCTTCTGATTCTTTTTAAAAAAATATATTTTTATTTATTTCAGAGAGGAAAGGAGAGGGAGAGAGAGATAGAAACATCAATGAGAGAGTATAACTGATTGGCTGCCTCCTGCACGCCCCCTACTGGGCATCAAGCCCGCAACCGGAGCATGTGCCCTTGACGGAAATCGAACCCTGGACCTTCCAGTCCACAGTCCAATACTCTATCCACTGAGTCAAACCAGCTAGGGCAGCTTCTGACTCTTAATTGTGAATGTGAAAATATTTGATTTTGGTGAGGTAATTTATATCCTGATATTTTACTCAATGCTTTCATTGTATAAGTTCTAATGCAAATTCTTCAACTTTATTACAGTTGTTTCAAACTTGATTTAACTATTTATGTCCTTTGAATTTCCATATAATTTTTATTTTAAAATATTTATATTTGTTTTTTAGAGAGAGAGAGAGAGAGAGAGAGAGAGAGAGAGAAAGGGAGGGAGGGAGAGAAACACTGATGAGAGGGGAACATCAATCAGCTGCCTCCTGCACACCCTGTACCAGGGATAGAGCCTGAAACCCTGTGAATGTACCCTGACTGGGAATTGAACCAGTAAACTTTTGATACATGGGATGATACCCCACCAACTGAGCCACATCACCAGAGCATGAATTTCCATATGAATTTTAGAATTAGCTCATCTATGTCTACAAAAGAACATGGTGGGATTTTGATTTCTTGAAAATTGGAATTGTTTTAAATCTACACACCACTTGTGTTGGGGAGGGATGAAATCTTAGTAACCTGAAGTCACCTGACCAATGAACATGGGATTTATATTTATTTAGATCTTCTTTAACCCTTTGCACTCGTTTGCTTTTTTCTCGATTCCTTTATTCTACTCGGGATTTAATTTTTTAAATACCCCAGATTTTACAAAGCACGGCAGTAGAATAAAAAACTGGAGTTTCTTTTCATACAAACTTATTTATTTGGATTTTTTTATATTTCAAATTATTGATACATTCAAAGAGTATAAAAAGAGCTGCTACCGATGCTAACCGTGTCGAGTCACACTCGACATCCAAGTGCAAAAGGTTAATTTCTGTAATCAATGTATTAATTTTCAGTGCACTGCTATTTCATCCATGTCAGATATATCCCTGAAATACTGTACTTCTTTGAAGTCTTGTGATTTCAAATCAAAACACCTGCCAACACAAAATCATCCTATCTAATAAAAGAGTAATATGCAAATTAACCATCACTCTGCTATGCCCACCAGCCACGCCCACCAGCCAATCAGGAGCACATATGCAAATTAACCCCAACCAAGATGGCTGCGGCCACAGAGAGCAGGAGGGAGGCTTGAGTTTCCCGGCAATGGAGGAAGCCAAGCTTTCTGCACACCCTGGCCGGCCCAGGCCTCCGCTTAAGGCTACAAAGTTTCAATTATAGAAGATAAATTCCAAGAGAAATGGCTGCCATCACGGAGCAAGCAGGAGGCTTGGCTTCGCTCCAGGCTACAAAGTTTCAATTGTAAAAGATAAATAAAATCCCAGATACCAGGGCCTCCACTTGAGTCATGGCGGGGCATGACTGGTCTGCAAACCACCACAGGCCCCTCGTCCAGGCTGCCCCATGCCCCAAGAGAACCCCCACTCTAATCTGGGATGCCCTTCAGGGCAAACCAGGTGGCCCCACCCATGCACCAGGCCCCTATCCTATCTAATAAAAGAGTAATATGCAGATCGATCATCACTCCAACACACAAGATGGCTGCCCC
Source organism: Eptesicus fuscus (assembly GCF_027574615.1). NCBI lineage: Eukaryota > Metazoa > Chordata > Mammalia > Chiroptera > Vespertilionidae > Eptesicus > Eptesicus fuscus. Next base: position 50,333,064 of record NC_072486.1, read on the forward strand.
CATGTGGACACAAGATGGCCACCAAAGATGGCCAGCAGGGGAGGGCAGTTGGGAGGGACCAGGCCTGCAAGGGAGGGCAGTTGTGGGCGATCCAACCAGCAGGAGAGGGCATTTGGGAGGGACCAGGCCTGCAAGGGAGGGCAGTTGGGGGCGATCAAGCCTGCAAGGGAGGGCAGTTAGGGGTAACCAGGCCAACAGAGGAGGGAAGTTGGGGGCGACTGGGCCTACAGGGAAGGGCAGTTGGGGGGGACCCAGGCCTGCAGGGGAGAGCAGTTGGGAGGGACCAGGACTGCAGGGGAGGGCGGTTAGGGGTGACCAGGCCTGCAGGGGAGGGCAGTTAAGGGCAAACAGGCTTGCAGGAGAGCAGTTAAGCATCAATCAGGCTGGCAGGGGAGTGGTTAGGGGGTGATCAGGCTGGCAGGCAGAAGCAGTTAGGGGCAATCAGGAAGGCAGGCAGGCGAGCAGTTGTGGGCCAGCAGTCCTGGATTGTGAGAGGGATGTCCGACTGCCCATTTAGGCCCAATCCCACCTAAATGGGCAGTCGGACATCCCTCAAGGGGTCCCAGATTGGAGAGGGTGCAGGCTGGGCTGAGGGACAACTTCCCCTGTGCACGAATTTCATGCACCGGGCCTCTAGTTTTATGATAATGCCATTTGGGGTTTAATTGTGTATCCTCCTCAAATTTATATGTTGAAGTCCTAACCCTCAGTATCTCATAATGTGACTTTATTTGGAAATAGGGTCTTTATAGAGGTAATTGAGTTAAAGTGAAATAATTAGGGTAGGCTCTAATACAATATGACTGATAGCCTAAAAGGGGGATATTTAGCAATAGATATACACAGGAGGAACACCATGTAGCCATGAAGGCAAAGATAGGGTGAAGCTTCTACAAGCAAAGGAGCACCAAAGATTGCCAGCAAAAGAGCAGAAGCGAGGCAAGAGGAATAGAATAAATTTTCCTCACAGCTCAAAGAGGGAATTAACCTTGCTGACACGTTGATCTCAGACTTCTGGCCTCCAACACTGTGATTCAATACATTCCTTTGTTCAGTTCCCAGTTTGTGGTACTTTGTTATGGCTGTCGTGGAAAACTAATACAAATGCTGTGAGTTAAGATTCAAAATACACTGGATTCTGTTTAATGACTTGGAAATAATTTATGTCCCTTTTCAGAACACAGATCTAGACATATCAATGTCTCAACTATTTATAATAAATGGAAACAACATTAATTCCTTCAGACTCCTAGATTATCGTTCAGTAAAACATGCCTCTACAGCACCAGGAGGGAGCACATTTGAAATGAGGCCGGTCCCAATCTCTCAGAGCTGAAAAAGGGCCAACCAGAACTGTTCTGTCCTGGAACCTGCCACCTGCCTGCTCTTTGCCAGGCTCTTCCTGGGTGGCATGTTTGGAAGTTGCATTAACTCATCCAATTCCCTAATGCATCATTTAGAATAATTCACCAGTTAGGATTGGCTAAGACTAGCCCTAAGTTATACTAAATGGTACCCTAAAGGCCTGAAGGAGTTAATGTAGCTTTCAAAGTGGCCTCCTTTAAATATACACAATTTGCCAGATGCAGTCAGCTACAGTCTGCTCAGGCAGCACATCTTGGGGAAAAGCAAAGATGTGTACTCCCAGGAAAGTGATGGGCACGTTACCATTCCGGGTTCTAACCAACAGAAAAACACTAAAGTTATTCATATGGATACCACTGATCATTCCACTTATATTGTAATTATTACTATTACACAGTTAAAAATAAAAAGAGGGTTACATAGACATCATAAAATGCATTAACATTAACCTCAGAAAGGCTAAAAATCCTATGTACTGACTTTGACCTTCATCAACCCTAAACCCAGGCTTCCATCACTAGATGCCTTGTATCCTCGTGCCCCTGCATGCTTTCTTTAAATCTGTTTTCAAGAATTATTCTCATTTGCACCAGAGAATACCGAGTTAATAATGATGTCAAGTTACTCTCAAGAAAAGGTCTATAAGTGAATGAGAAAGTAAGCATAGTTGGGGGAAGAAGCTAGGAAAAAGATGGGGTTTGGGGAGAAGTCAAGATCAGTCTGATCCCATCGGGAGCTGTGGAGCATGAATTGGACCACAGTTGTACTGCCCAAAGCAAGGAGGTTACATTCCATCCACAGGCTGAGAGTACATAACCCCTTGGACAATCAGCCACCAATAGGCCAAGACAGGCCTCCAGAGCTGGGTGCAGCTGAGAGCCATGAGGATGGTACCTCAACCTGCTCAAGAATGTCTGGGTAGGCCATCAACAGCCTCCCACACCATCAACATGTATTTACTCAGCTCCTAGCTCACTTGTTGGTATGTTAAGGTGAGTCATAGGACCCACTCTTATTGATAAGACAGGAGATAACCATATGTATGTATATGTACAGGGGTGGGCAAAGTAGGTTTACAGTTGTGAGTACTATGGGAAACAGGGTTTATTCAAGTATTATTTATTTATTTATTGATTAGTGCATTACTTATTATTCACCTACTTTTGCCCACCTCCCTATATAAAAGCTAATTAATGAAAATAGGTTTATTGATTAGCATAACCTATTATACTAAATCTGACAACCTTGGAATAGGTATAGCAAAATTTTTGACCTTTGACTTTATCTCAAATGGGTTTATATATTACCTGTATAAGAAATGAAAATTTTAACACTCATTTTTCTCACAATAAAATGAAGAAAGAACATTCAAATTCAAGCTGTAGAAAAAATAATTTAAATGAGTTTGATAATTTTTGAAGTTAGGAAAATTTTTAATAAAACTTTATATACGAACATTAGACTTAATAAGAATTATTTTAGTCAAATAAGCCAAACACTAAATGGGTTGAGGAACGCTTTACCAGAACTACAATTTGTATGTATTTCCCAATGTCCATTCTCCTTTTCTTTTCTCAGGGATTCCAGTATCTCAAGTCCTGCAATTAAATTTTCCTATAGAAGAGTAAACATGAAAGTAGTCCTTCTTCTTATACGAACACACATAGATATATTCCAGACATTTGTAGAAAGTTCTCTCATGAGAAAGTATTTTCAGGAATCTACACTAATAAAAGAGTAACATGCTAATTGACCATACCTTCATGACACCCACCAGCCAATCAGGAGTGAGTATGCAAATTAACCCAACAAAGATGCCAGGTTAATTTGCATAAGCAGGTGCTGAGCGGCCGGCGCGGGGCGGGATGCTTGCATCGTTGCCACACAGGCGTTCCGCACCACCCCAGCCGCTCTGGGCCTCTGGGCAGTGTGGGAAGGCGGAAAGGTGGCTATGGCCAGAGCAAAGGCAGTGCCGGCAGCCAGGGGAAGAAAGGCCCATTTTTGCATAAATCTTTGTGCATTGGGTATCCAATAGTTAAATATTAAAGTCAACCATATATCATTTGGTAGCCACATCACTTTATTGGCCTACTCCGTGTCTTAGACTCGAGAGTTGCAAAGTTCATAATTCTTATAGAAAAATGAAAAAAGATCATGATTTGCCCTGGCCAAGTTAGTTGGAGTGTGGTCACATACACAGAAAGGTTTCAGGTTCAGTGCCCTGTCAGGGCACATACCTAGGTTGTAGGTTCGATCGCTAGTCAGGGAGCATAGAGGAGGCAACTGATCTATATTTCTCTCTGACATCAATTTCTCTCTGTCTCTCAACCTCTCTCTTTCTCTCTCCCTACCTGCCTTCCTCCCTCGTCTCTCTCTCTATTATCAATAAAAAACATATCCTCAGGTGAGGATTTGAAAAAAGAAGAAAAAGAATAAAGATCATGATTTTATGGTTAGAAAGAGATGTGTTCTCATATTTAACATTGCCCTAAAATTTACCATTAGAAATTATCATGATGGCTACTCAAATTCTTATTTTCACAAATTGCATTGGTAACAAAAGTTTTCTGCCTGAGTTCTGTCCAAAAAATTGGTAGTTATTTGTATAGTATGAGAGCAGTGACAGAAAGCCTGCTTTGATGAGTTGCAAATACTTATATTCAGGTACTTAACAGCTAGTTTAAATAGTAATAATAAGGATTCCAATCTGTGCCATGTGCAGTCAAATATATGCATGGAAAGTCTTTGTGTCCCCACAACTGACCTGAAGCTGCACTTCCAGGGTGACTCACTCCTGATAAGGAGATGCCTGCTGCTCCAATGATGCTTAAAGGCCACTGTCAACTCTCCATGACTGTGGGATGCGGAATCAGACCTGCAGTCCCAAATATGATAATTTAAAAGCAATTTATGGGTTTTACAGTTTATGCTTATGGTCATAGAGGTCATCTCTTCCTGGCATTCATCATTTTACATATAAAAAAAATAAGCCTGGAAAACCAGATTAAAAATTCTAGAACACAAAGTTCAGTTATGAAAAGAACAAGCTATTAACCAGCATTAGGAAGGCATGCTTCTGAGTTATCCCTCTGTCATTACCAAAGCAAACGTCCAGGAAGTGGAAGTAACTTTTTTTAAAAAGGCCAATAACATTACATATTCAGAATGATTCAAATTTTTGACAAGTTTTTTTAAAAATTGCATGTAAAAGTTACTTACTCCCTAAAAGTAGCTTCCTTAGTAAACTATGCATCTATTTCAATAACATTGGTGAGGCTTCCTTGAATCTTTAGTATCTTCTGTGATATTGAAAAAAATTCTTACCTCTAAGGGTGGCTTGTATTTTTAGAAAAAACAAAACAAAACACAGTAAGATACAGGTTTAGTGAATATTAATAGAAAAATCACAGTTAGTAGATGTATACAGAGGCACTCATCAAAATGATATAGATACATACTGTCTTTCAGAGATATAGAATATATTATTAAGCATCCATCATTATTACAATAAATGTATATTGCTTGATATGTTTTAGTTTCTTAATTCTCTAAAGATTTGGAAAATTATTTCTAAGAGTTCTTCCTACGGCTTTAGTGTCCGAGAATTTCAAATGTGTCAACTGACAAGAAAAAAGGAGGTCAGGAAAATATATCTTCCTACAAACTACATTATCAGTATTAAAATTACCTCACTGCCTCAAGAAGTGAGCTGTGAACGGTGGCCTTGATGCTACCGTTGCCTCTCTCATTACACTTAGTCACTGGCCAGCCTCTCTCCATTTCTGTCCTTGACAGATATGAATCATGGGTTCATAGGTTGCATGAACTCGATTCCAAAAAGAAAAAACACACCAAATTAACCTTTGTGATCAGAGGTGGCCTTGCTCGGTTAGTGGAGGGTATATTTATAAACAATGAAGATAAAATGTCAAGATATGAATAGACTTTGTAACTATTATGGATGGATAACTCTTTTAGACAAGGCTAAAAATGATTTGTCTTCAGTAATATAGAAGGATTATAGTGTGGCTAGTAAATGATGTTGGGATATTTCCCTTGGAAGTTTAGTGCATGACGCTAAAGAAAAAAAAAAAGTTATGTGCCCAAATGTTAACCCTATTTTAATAGTAACCTTGTAGAGTTAGGAAGTTCTTATCTCATGGAGATAAAACCTTATGTCCCAATGGTAAATCTGCAAAATTCAAACAAGACTTTAGGTCTTTGGGGTATGTGTTAATGGCTGATACAATAGAGTTGTATTTATTTGTGTGTTCATATATGTTTGTGTGAATGTGTGTGTAATAGAAAAACATTCCAATATTTTACTATTAATCAGCCTTCAGAATTTAGTGATGTAAAAGTATGTCAGTAGAAGTAAGCTATTTCTTTTTCCTAATTACTTTTTCCCTTTCTAAGCATACTTCACTTTACTTAGTAATAAACACTAAAAAGCTGATCCCCAGTAAAAGTTTCCTTTATAGGTTTCTTATGACTGAAGAAACGAAGAAGAAATGCTTTGTCATTATTTAATAATGCATCTGATAATGAGTGCAGGGGCATGAGGACACAAGGCATCTAGTGATGGAAACCTGGACATAGGGTTGATGAAGGTTAATGTTAATATTGCATTTTATGATGTCTGCGGGATAAGATAAATGGGAGCATCTTTTACTATAATATTTGGTTTCTGGTCCTGTTTCTGAAATGGCTTCAGGCCCATAAAGGTAAAAAGGGTGTATTATTATTCATAACAAGCCCTTTCTACCACTACCGAGTTTAAGGTAATGAGGTGACTTTGGATAAGGGAGATGGACTATACGTTTGAAGTTCATTGAAATAGGGACACTCTTCCATATATAGGATGGAACACTCGGGCAAGTATTATGAAATTGAGTATTAATATGTGTCTAGGTTCACACAGAAAAAGTTACAGATATTATGGAATTCAGACAAGATTATCTATCCCTCATTCAATTTTGATTTACAGCCTTACTAATTTAAGTGTAGTCTGGAGACAGCATTAGTATTCCCTGGAAGTTTGTTAGAAATGCTGAATGGAAGGCATTTCTACTAAGTTCTTCCAGAACTACTGAATCAAAATCTGAATTTAACAAGACTCCCATATATCTGGTAAAGATTGAAAAATGATTTACAGGACAACACACCTACCTTTTTGTTGTTACTTCCGTATCTTATGTACATGCAATGTTGACACGTTTTCTAAAATCCCCTGTAAATTTTTTTCTGAATTCTATCCCATTTACCATTATTCTTTTGCTCTCTTCTCTGAATTTTTCTACTCCCAACTGAATGCTCTTCTCTAAATTTTTCTTTCCTGTTCCTTTGTTATCAAGATTTCAAGATATTTTTGAAATTTGAGCGATTTTAGCATGGTTTTGACATGGTCTTTAATAGCTTCCTTTCACTAGTATTCTTTAATATCTCTGCTGTTTTAATTTGTTTCTGATTATTGGGGAGTTTAATTTATTTGAAATTTGCTGAGATGCACATTAGGGTAAGAGATAGTATAATAAATTTTCAAGATTATATAGTAAATAATGAGACCAGAGATATGGGTCCACAGAAAGAAGTTATTTTTAAAAGGATCATTAATGATAGCCATTCTGACAGGTGTGAGGTGATATCTCAGTTTTAATTTCTCTTACGATTAGTGACATTGAGCATGTTTTCATATATCTATTGGCCATCTGTACATTCTCTTTGGAGAAGTGTCTATTCATGTCTTTTAGATTATTTGTGTGTTTATTTTTTGATGTTGAGTTTTATAAGTTCCCTATAAATGTTGGATATTAACCCCTTATCAGATATATAATATGTTCTCCCATTCAGTGGGTTGTCTTTTCATTTTGTTGATGGTTTCCTTTGCTGTGCAAAAAGTCTTTTGTTTGATGTCCTGTTATTTTTTATTTTTTGTTTCCCTTGCCCAAGGAAATATATCAGGAAAAAAATACTGCTATGAGAAATGTCCAAGATTTTACAGAAATTCAGCTTGGTTCAGCCACTGTGGAAAGCAGTATGGAGTTACCTAAAAATTTTTAAAAAATGGAACGGCCTCATTATCCAGTGATTCCACTTCTTGGAATTTATCTGAAGAAACCCAAAATACTAATTTGAAAGAATATGTGCACCCCTATGTTCATTGCAGCATTACTTACAATAGCCAAGATTTAGAAGCAGCCAAAGTGCCCATCAGTAGCTGGGTGGGTAAAAAAGCTGTTGTACATTTACACAATGGAATACTAATCTGTGATAAAAAGGAAGACAACTTTACCTTTTATGAGAGCATGGAAGGACCAAAATGCTAAGTGAAATAAGCCAGTGAGAGAAAGACAAGTACCATATGATTTCACTCATATGTGGAATTTAATGAACAAACTGAACTACCAAGCAAAATAGAGACAGACTCATAGATAAAGAGCAGGCAGACAAATCTAGAGGGGAGGGAGAGTTGGGGGTCAGCGAAGAAAGAAAGAAAAAAGGAGAGAGAACTCATGGACATGGATAACAGTGAGGTAACTGTAGAGGGGAGGCGGGTGGGTGGAGGTGGAAAGGGGCATAGAGGGGATAAATTGTGCTGGAAAAAATTAAATTTAAAACAAACAAACCAAGAAAAGGATAAGTCTTGAATACCTAGTGAAGTTTTTTTTTTTTTTTTTAATTTTATTTGGGGGCAAGAATCCATTTTGAGAATCTTAACAAAACCGTTTCTTGAAAAAACTAAACATGTGCAAATAAAACTTTGCATATAGCTTCAGGGCATTCATCTACTCTGAATCCCACATATGGATCTTGAATTTCATGTCCTAAGCTCAAGCAAAAATAAATATGAATGTCTATACTTCCTTTGCAGTGTTTCAGTCAATGGACAAAATGCTGATTGTTCTGGGGGGAAAAGTACGATTTTTTTCTTTGCCCCTGCTGATGCACATTGTGAAATATTGGTATAATCATAACAAACCAAATGAAATATAAATTTCCTTTAGTAAACTGAAGATAATTAACTCCCTTTCAGATGACGAAGTAGAGCAGTCCAACAACCATTTGTTTTATGATGTAAAGCTCCCTTCATGCAAAACTGTAGGGTCAGGAACACTCAGCCAGTTGAGCAACTGGTTGGCTGCACATCCTCAAGTGCTGTGTAATTTAGGTCAAGTAGGTTAATTAGCGTATTATTGTTTGGCCAAATGAACAGCACCAAGTTGCCAAACTTCAATTCCTTAAATAGCAACACATAAATCTTCGTACTTGGCACTTCTACAGATGGCAGCACGCTATCTGATGGATGGAAAGGGCTGCTTGAGCATAACATTAGGATTCTAAACAGCAAAAGAACTTCCGCATTGAAGAAATTTCACAGGACAGCAGAAATTTATCATGTTTGTTTTGTCACTGTAACTAACATCTTGCCAACTCAACCTCATAAAATAATAAAGGGACATTTACAGAAGGTCACAAAAGGGGGAATGAATAAAATCAATTTATGCAAAGATAGTGTACAATAACTCCACTCTAAGAAAGAAATGACATAAAGTATTGTATTGTTGCTTAGCTTTTTTATAAATAATGTAAACTTCTAGGCCTCTCATTTGTTTCTTATTTATCTTGCTTCTTGTGTTATTACAAAATGTTTTTGGAAGCATTCAGTCAAGTATTAATTCTCCATTTTATTGTTTTCTGCCTTCTCTTCGATAAGCATTATATTTATCTTTACATTAAAAAAATCATAATAGCATGCAATGCATTATGACAGGAGTCCCTGAGGGAGGAAAAAGTTTGCTATGTAGAGAGAATGGTTCTACTCTTTAAGTCAAGATGTTATGGAAATCCTACGTTAAATCCTGTTTCCCGTGTGTGTTGGAGGTCAGTGAGACCACATTCGGGTTTTCATTACTTACTGGAAGGGCTTACAGGACCCAGGAGAGCTGTTATACTCATGCTTACACTTTATTATAGCAAGAATACCTAGACTAAAATCACCGAAGGAAATGGGTGCATAGGGTAGAGTTCAGAAGAACCCAAGCACGAGCTTCCAGTTGTCTTCTCCCAGTGGAGTCAGAGTCAGTACTTAATTTTTCCCAAAATGTGTGACATGTACAAAGTGATGCCAGCCAGAGAAGTTCAGCAGAGCCTTGGTGTTCAGGAATTTTCTGCGGGAGTTGGTCACCTAGCTATGTATGCCAGGCTCCTGTAACTGACTTTAGCTACTCAGTATCCTGCCTCCCCAGAGGCTAAACTATTGTACCATGTCTCAAAGCCCCAGGCATACATATAAAAATAGGCATTTACCATAAACCACATTGTTAGCATAATCTATCCAGTGTGATTCAAGGTCACAGGGATACAAAGACATTATTTTCAGGCAGGCTATTCCAATGGCTCAGAAGTTATATCCCAGGAGGCAATCAAGGGCCAGTCCAAGAAGGCCTTGGAATATGCAGGGTTTGGGCAGCCTAAACCTGGTGAGTTTACTCTTTGTTTCATGCCATGGAAAGGGAACAACAACCATGACTAAAGTTTTACCTTACTTATTGCTCTTTCCCCAAATTTCTCCTGGATTGCTTGTTGTAATTCACTCTGACAAGACTGTATCTTTACCTTCAGGAAACTCTTGTATCTATGTATACCCAAGTACAGACATATCCTATAACTTTATTTTTTTCTCTTCAGGCAACCAAGCATATGTATTCTTTTCAAAGCAATGGTGAGCATTATTAAGTCAATTGCCCAGCACCTGAATAGATGAATTTTGTGAGAAGAGCAAGAAGCATCTAATTCTAATGAACCTACAGCACCTAAAGCTTGTGTTTCCTTGCCCCTCTGGCTGCTCATGTGGGCATGAGAACTCAGATAAGCCAACAATACTTTCCCACCTGGGTCTGAACCTGGAGAAAGTATCTCAAAGAGAGTGATAAAGGGTTCCTCCCAGGTAGCTCCTGTAGATTCCCTATTCTTGCTTAATTCCTACCCATTTGGACCCAAGTTCTTTAACCTTCCCCAAATTCCTGTGAGCCATAAAATATCCTTTCAGTATATTAATATTAGGTTAAAATTTCCAGAGTCAACATTTGTTGCTTTCAACAAAAATGTCAGCTGATATAGGAACTTTACTATGAAATTAAAATAAAATAAAAGTGAATAAATAATTATAGGAAACATTAAAACAATTGTAACAGAGAGAAACCAAGATGGCGGCATAGGTAAACACCTGAACTTGCTGCCTCGCACAACCACTTCAAAACTACAACTAAAAGACAAAACGGACATCATCCAGAACCACAGGAAGGCTGGCTAAGTGGAAATTCTACAACTAGAAGGGAAGAGAAAAGCACACTGAGACTCAGAGTAGCTGCGGAAGTAAAGTGTAGAGGTACGGAGGCACGCGTGTGGTGAGGGCTGGCAACTGAGTACACGGCTGGCTTTTTCAACCCGCAGGGAGACACAAGCTCCCAACTGCTCTGAACTCCAGTTCCGGGTGAGACTCTGGGGACCCAGACTCATATGGGGAGAAACTGGACTGTCTGGCAGTGGGTAGAACTCAAAGGCGGCTTTCTCTCAGAGGTGCATGCAGTGATTACCAAGGGACACTGAGACCCGGGGGCCTCTTAGGACAGAGCTGACGGGAAGCCAATGCTGTTTGCTCTGCCATGAGACTTTACCTCACCCCAGCTGTGCACAGAGGCTTTTGCATATGAATGGCTTGTTCCTTTGAAATCTAAACTTACCTAACAAACTGCAGCTGAGAGAGACCCAGAATATCCAAAAGAAGGCCCGAGGCCCCACAGCAGCTTGCACTGTGTCACAGCTGGGCCTCATCTGGGCACCTCCAAAACCCAAACAAAGTAGAGGAATCTGCAGATCTCTCTGTAGCTCCTGCTGGGTGGCCTTAGGCAGAGGCTAAATTAGCACCTTCTTGGAGATCCAAGAGCCAGTGTACCCAGGGGTCAGAGTAGGGCAATCCAGATTACAACTCCTCAGATCCATAAGGGACACACTCAGGGGGTAGACTCAGTGAGCACCAAAGCCCCACTGAAGCAAGTCTTGCCTCATAAGGGTGTCTCCAGCACAGAAGTTCTCCCATCATAGACACAGCTGATCCTTACAGCCAATTGGCCTGGAGGTCAATCCCAGTCATACCAACAGCAATCAAGGCTTAACTACAATAAGACTGTGCACACAGCCCACAAAGGGGTGCACCAAGAGTGTCCACCTCAGGTAACTGGGGAGGCTGAGCCAATGGGCCCTATAGGACACCTAGCACACAAAGCCACTCTATCAACTCAGGGAAGCAGCCAAAATACAGAGACAAAGAAACAGGTCACAAATGAAAGAAATGGAGGAAAGCAAACGACTGCATATAGAGTTCAAAACCACGGTTATAAGGTTTTTCAAGAATTTTCTAGAAAAGGCCGATAAATTTAGTGAGACCCTCAAGGATATGAAAAAGGACCAACTAGAAATTAAGCATACACTGACTGAAATAAAGAATAATATACAGAGATCCAATGGCAAACTAGAGGATCGTAAGAATCAAGTAAAAGATTTGAAATACAAAGAAACAAAAAACTGGAAAAGCAAAAAGAAAAATGAATCCAAAAATATGAAGGTAGTATAAGGAGCCTCTGGGACAACTTCAAGCGTACCAACATCAAAATTATGGGGGTCCCAGAAGAAGAGAGAGAGCAAGATACTGAAAACTTTTATGTTCTACTCTAGAACCACTGTCCATCCTTCTTCATCCTGTTCTGGGCCTCCGAGTCTTACCTGTATGGACTATATCAACAGGACAACTGTGCTCTCTCACTTCCAATTGAATACAGCCTATAAAGAGCCCTAGAAAGATCAGAGAAATGGAAAGAAAGTAAGTTCTTTAGTTACATGCTCAGTTTTCTCTAGTCCAGTCTCATCACCTTGCAAATCATGTATTCCATTGACTCCTCCCCAGAGAGATTGCCTCATGTTGGCTGCCTTTACAAAGCCTCTGCTACATTCAAGGCAACTGCCTGGATGGCACTCTGTCTCCATCCCTGTGTCTCCTTGGTCTCTCCCACGAGTGGTACCAGCTTCCCTGCTGCTCGTTCAGGTTCCTGCCATATTATGGCTCCCTAATACTTGCTCATGCCTCTCTCATAAGAGCCATTATAAATAAATTTTCCTTGAAAGATCTTCATTAAGTCTCTTACTGGTTAACTTCAATATAGGGAGCTTGAATTATTCTTAATTTTCCTTTTAAGATCTTTCATCTCAGGCAATATATACTAGTAAACGATGACACCATAAAACCCAAGCATCCTTACTGTGACATAACTTTAAGAGTCAGTGCTGGAGGAATAAGGTTCTTTGCTGTCCATTTTACAGGTTCTTGGCAGCATTCCTGAGCAAAAGCTGAACACACTTCTTGGGAAAAAGCCCAAGAGCCTATCTGTGCGAAGTTATAGCCTAGAGAACTTCTAGAAGGGGAGGAAGAAAACTTGGAAAGTGGAGGTGTCACTCTGCATATAGGAGTACAAATTGTCTCATTTATAGTTAGGCACACATATTAATGTAACTTCATTTGTCCCTTCATACCAGTGATGCCTAAGAATATACTGACTAGCAGCCCGTTTGCATGAAGATTTGTGCAATAGACCTTCATTCACCTGGCTGCCTGCACCAGTTTTCTGCCAGCACTGGGGACCCAGGCCTTGGCTGTGGCCACCGCCTTCTCCTTCTTTCAGGGTTGGGGGTTGGCCCCGGGCGGGGGCCTTTGGCTCTGTTGCACCCCAGCATCCCTGCTAAGGATTGTAGGAGCCAACCCCTGGTGGTTGCCTGCTATCCGTGCAGGCTCCCTGCTGGTGCCCAAGACCGGGAAAGCCTCCGCCCAAGGCTTTCCCGGCCTTGGGCTCGGCCACACCCCAACGTCCCTGAGATGGCTTCCTGGTGGGCGTGGCTGGTGGGCGTGGCTTGTGGGTGTAGCGAAGGTACGGTCAATTTGCATATTACTCTATTATTAGGTAGGATGAGTCTGGAACTATATCTCAAAGTGAGAAATTTCTACTAGGAAACTATATGAACAAAAGCACAGAACCAGGAATGGTTATGGCATTTATGGAATTGTGCAAAAAGGTCAGTATGACAAGAGAATGGGTTAGAAAGAAAGGAAAAAATATTTAGTAAGTACATGAGGATCTTGAATGGATGTTACAGAGTTTTAGCACAAATCAAGAAGGCAATGTATGTTGTATCTATGCAAGTACTTAATTTTTAAAGTATCTTAGAAATATTATTTTAACAATTTTCAGCAAAAAAGAAATCAAAGTTAACAAATATTGTTTGTTGGGACACAAACAAAGATACTGGCATAAGTATTACTCAGTAAGGAAAAACACCCAAAAGATATCTTTGAAAATGATTGATTACAATCAGATCTTGGTTTCTAATACAAAAAGGAAAGAAATGAAAATAAACCAGATAATCTTTGGATAAATGGCTACTTCTAGGCTGGAGTAAAAAAACAACAACAAGGACAGAAAACCAAAACAAAACAAAAAAACAATGTAAGATAAGCCTGAAGCATTATAGTAGTGTAAAGGAAGAAAATGCTTTAAAACAAAACCGACAGCCCTAGCCAGTTTGGCTCAGCGGATAGAGCATCATCCCTCAGACTGAAGGGTCCTAGATTTTATTCCATACCTCTGCTACTGGCTAGATCCTTGGCCCTGGTAGGGGCACGTGTGAAAGGCAACCAATCGATGTATCTCTCTCACATCAATGTTTCTCTCTCTCTGTCTCTCCCCCTCCTTTCTACTCTCTCTAAACATTAATGGAAAAATATACTCAGGTGAGGATTAACAACAAACTGAAAAGCAAAAAAAGGCAAACAAAACACCTCACAATCATTTGGGATATGTTACAGGACATAGGCGCCCACTGAAAGAGGTCCTAGTGGCCAAAGCCAGAGCAATTGGAGCAATAAAATTGCCTTAGATTATTACCCAAAGCATAAAATAAATATCCACAAGTCCACACTAATATAAGTGATTAAGTAAATATACAAACGGAGAATAGACAAATCTCCTATGCAGAAAAATTCCAAATAATTTATGTAGATTCACTGACTCCTTAGATGTGAGCTGCTCATGGTGTTTCTTCCTAACGACTACATACAGCCTGTAAAAGGGAAAAAAAATAACTTTACAATGGAGAAACCTGACTAACATGACAAAAGTCAACATCAACAGTGATGTCATGTTATAGTCTGTGTGCTTGACATTGATGGGGTTAAAATGACACTTTACCTCTGCAGTGTTTCTCCCCAGTATAATCATGAGAAAAACATCAGACAGTTCCGAATTGAGAGACATGGTATAGAATACCTGACCAGTATTCTTCAAAACTGTCAAAGTCATCAAAAACAAGGAAAGTTCAAGAAAATGTCAAAACAAAGAGGTGTCTAAGGAGACATGATAACTAAATACAATATGGTATCCTGAAAGTCGTCCATGAAACAAACAAACAAAAAAACCCCTCAGATAAACATTAAAATAATCTGAACAAAGCATGGGCTTTATTTAGCAATGATTTATCAATAAAGGTTCATTCATTGTAACAAACATACTATACCAGTGGTTGGCAAACTCATTAGTCAACCGAGCCAAATATCAACAGTACAACGATTGAAATTTCTTTTGAGAGCCAAATTTTTAAAACTTAAACTTCTAACACCACTTCTTCAAAATAGACTTTCCCAGGCTGTGGTATTTTGTGGAAGAGCCACACTCAAGGGGCCAAAGAGCCACATGTGGCTTGCGAGCCACAGTTTGCCGACCACTGTACTATACTAATGTCAGATGTAAAAAAAAAAAAAAAATCAGGGGAAATTGGGTGTGGAGTGTTTGGGTCTTTGTACCATCTTCACAGTTTTTATCTAAATCTAAAACAAATCTAAAATTAATGTTTTTTTTAAATCACTATGTGAATATAAATAAAATATCTTATGTATTGGAAACATATATAATGTAACCACCCTGAGTTCAAAAACTTTTGTTCATCATCGTATGTAGCATTTGGCACAGTGTCTGTCACATAGTAGGTGCTCATTAAATATTTGAGTGAATGAACAGTTAGAGTGGAGCACATGGGAACAAAAGCAGACTGCAGAGAGTTTATAAGAAATAAAATGTTGAAGAATAAACAATAAAGTAAATGATACTGTGGATAATAGAGAATAGGGAGATAAAAGAAAAAAATAGCAGAGCCATAGATAAAGACAGTAAAAAAATAGAGCAGGATAAACACTAACAATGCAAAGAAGAGAGGAAAGAAAAACAGATTTATTGTCATTTTGCTATAGTTTGTGACAATAGGACTTGCTCACTGAGTCCCAGTGACATACAGTGATTTCTGCTGTTGAAATGCTTCCTCAGAATGGTCCAGGCTAATGTGTACTCACATTGAAACTATCTCAGAGTTCTAATATTGTTTATTTTAAAATGAAAAACAAAGGAGAAAACTATGATAAATTATTCTCATTATCCGCAAATGAGAAAAATATACCTATAACATAAATTTTGAGGCATCCTAATTCTTGAAGGACGTACAGAAAGTGTTCCATTTATACGTAAGAGCTGCAAAATGAATATAGCAAAGACCCTCATCCATATTCCTTCAAACAACCCATCATGTTCCCTCTTACATTCTGAAGACATTGAACTCTATTCAAATGAAGTGGGTATTGATGGAGAAGATGTTTTCTGACATGTTAGATTTATTGAGTAACCTTCTGTAAAATGCCCCATATTTTAGGATTATTTTAATAGCTTTAAACAACAAGAAAGATTATAGATTGTGATTATTTCCTCAATAAAATAAAAAGGCAAAGAGAATTGTTAGATGAAACTGGAGATGTAAGCAAGTTCTAAGATGCAGAGGTAGAAAGGGAAGGGATAGGACTCTGAAAATGAACTTGGTTTATTAAACATCAAACTTGCATAGGCCCAGCTCTTTTCCCTGCTCCTGAATATTTTGGCAAAGCACATCTTTAACACATTCCAACAGATTTAATAAAAAATAAATCTGATTTGGAAATACCTATGCATTTTAAGGAAATATTTTAAATCAATAATTCATTCTACTGGGACTTTTTTAACTTTCTCTTTTCTATAAGTGTTTTTTATTTATTTTATTAATGATATTGCATTTTAACATCAATAATCATTAAGTGTCAGGAAAATGTGGATGTTTTTGCAAAATGATTTTCAAAAAGTTCCAATTTTTTGCCATTAAGGTTTAAGCCTTTGAATACTTAAAACTGAATTACTTTAGGCTATGTTGAGGAAAAGATTTCCAGGATGTTAAAAATTGCAAAAGAGACATAAATAGAAGCAATAAACTCTTAAAGGGATTAATAAGAAATAAAATTACATTTACAAACCACAATACTTGTGTCCTAATAAAATGATTGTGTACACCCAGTTGTAAAAAGACAAAACTCCCATTAAAAAAATCATTACTTTGCAAGATGTTTAAACAAGGACATGACAATGGTACAATAAGAATAATAAATTATAGTGTCAGGATGTAGTATGTGGGTGTATTTTTGTCATTTATATTTTATAACACAAAGCAAAACTTTTAATAGATTAACTATCAGTTCATAATTCCTTACAGTTCTTTGTTCTATAAAGTTTATTCAATGGTTCCCTTTTTTCATGGACTGTTAGGTCAAGCAGCATTTAAAAATACATAATTAAGATGTTTGTCCTCCTAAACTGTTATTTCCATGCCAACATATTTAGTATTTTAAGGCTATTTTGAATTCCTTTATATTATAAATGTATAATTTACTAGGTTTTACTTTTATTTACTATTTTTAATTAAATTAATTGGGTGACATTGGCTAATAAAATTATATAGATTTCAAGTGCACAATTATATGATACATGATCTGTATATTGCCTACCACCCAAAGTCAAATCTTCTATCACCATACATCTGGCCCCCTTTACCCTTTATTGTCCCGTTCCCCCTTCCCTCTAGTAACCACCATAATGTTATGTCTGTAAGTAATTATGTCTATAAGTTACTGTTTGCTTTTCTTGTTTAATTTAATGCTTTCAGTTTTATATCACACATATGAGTGAAATCATATGGTTCTTGACTTTTTCTGACTTATTTCACTTAGCATGCTACTCTTAAAATCTATCCATGTTGCTGTAAGTGGCAGTATTTCAGCTTTTCTTATGGCTGAGTAGTGTTCCACTGTATATATGTACCATATCTTCTTTATCCAATCAACTACTGAAGGACACTTCAGTTGGTTCCATGTCTTGGCCACCATGAATAAGGTTATACTTTTATATTTGGGGTATATGCATTGGGACACTTTAATATGTTATAATGATTTCTAATGAGAGCCTAATACTTCTTTCTTAGTTAAACCCTACTGGGAGAAACCAAGAAAGTTCCATTTCACATGAAGACCTTTGAATAGTGAACATTGCTCTAATGAGGTTTCTGTGCATTAAAATGTTGATGCCTGTTCCAAAAGTACTTTACCCAAAGTCAGGGAGTGATAGAGGCACCAAGAGACTCTAACATATTATTCGATGGTGACACCTATTACAGCACTCAAAAACATCACATTTCATAGGGTCTAATGATCTCTAGTACTCACTAGGGAACTTTCTTGAATGCTTTACCATTAATGTCTGCCTTTTCATAATACATTAATTTTTCTTTTATTTCTGTATTCCTACGAGTTTTATTAGTTGTGTTATATTTATCCCTTTATTGTTTCTCAGTCTTAATGTTAATTTATACGATATTGGAAGTTTATAGGGGCTCAGTGGAGGGTTAGTTTTATTTATGTACTTCAAAAAATTCTCTACATTTGATGAATGGATTTTGTAGTGAGAGAAAATTTATTGTGGAGTACTTTCTGAATATCCCATCTTGAAATCCCCTTTCCTAATACATAAAGTGCACAACTTGACATGACTTCTCTTAGTAGGGTTGAAAATGAATCATGAACAATGTTTCAGAAATAACATTGCCTGTAACTTCCAAAACTAAAGGAAAGAAAACAAAGAATTCAAGAACAGCTGAAAATATGCAGAGCAAACAGAAATGCTGCACATTGTGTTTGCCAGAATTACAAGAAAAGTAGGCAGGAATAAAATTTTCCTTTTGTTATATCTAGTAGAGAAAAAAAAAAGTGTGGCCTTTTGATGCTTGCAGTCATGGATAATTCCATGTGCCATGAAGTCAAGGAAATAATAGAGAGCAATAATATAAAGCAGTGGTTAGGAAACATACCTGGCCCAGTTTTCTACCTTAGAAAGAATGACAAAAGATAATAGAGGCCAAAGTTGCCTTGGTCACTTTCCAGAAATAAAGATACTGTCACTTTCATATGGGGTATGTCTTTTTGTGCATTAAGGACCACTAGTTGTTAAGTCTAGTTGTGTGCAAGTCTTGACTAAGATTGCCTGAGCAGGATACATACTGTAAAGCAAGAAGCTGTCCTGAGAGATACAAACATCTAAATAAGTCCTCAGAGGAGATTATGTGCCAAGCAGGAGACAAATTCAGTCTACTTAGATCTGATGTTGAGTTTCTAGGGATTATGCTAATAAGAAAATTTTTGTCAGGAAACATTTATTCTCATAAAAGCTATTGTCAGGACAGCTGTTAACAGCATTAGCAACACCAATAAAATTAAGATGCTCTCCTCCTTATGTGTAAAGGCTGAAAAATCTGCCTACCTGAGTTGGGCTCATAACTATACACAATAAATGCACTAAACTACTCTTGTGCAATAAGCAAAAATGATACTATACAAATCATTTTCAGAGGCTTTGCTGCTAAGTACCCATTATAGCTAGACACAGAGTATTAAGAAGAAATGGACCATGTTGTACTGGCCCATTTATACTGTATACACACTGGATAATCATTGTTGGTATCAAGGGTAATCCACCAGCATGCACTAGCTAGAACTGTGACATAAAGAAATGAACTGTTTGAAGGGGTTATGGAACATGAACAGAGCTAGTCTTAATAGCTATAAATGCAGGCTTGAGACCAGAAATCAAAGTAAAACAGAATGTTCTCCCCCTCCTCCCCTACTTTATTCCTAAAATCTATTAAAGCATTTCAAATAGCATAGAAAGCCACCTCATGGGACATTTTCCCAATCCACAGTAGTCTCTAAGGCACAAGGAATCAGCTTTATCAGATTTTGCTAGGAGAGACCAGTGAGTAGGGAAAACCTGAATTATTCTGACCAATGATTTTCATGTTCCTTTTTATTTTTTTAAATATATGTTTATTGATTTCAGAGAAGAAGAGAGAGGGAGAGAGAGATAGAAACATCAAAAGAAACTTGAAACACCAGGAAGAATGTATGCACCCCCATATTCATAGCAGCATGATTTACAATAGCTAAGGTCTGTAAACAGCCCAAGTGCCCATCAGTAAATGAGTGGATAAAAAAGCTGTGGTACAATTATATCATGGAATATTATGCAGCAGTAAAAAAGAAGGATTTCTTACCCTTTGAGACAGCATGGAGGGTCCTGGAGAGTATTATGCTAAATGGAATAAGCCAGTCAGAGGAAGATAAGTATCACATGATCTCACTCATATGTGGAATCTAATGAACAAAATAATCTGATTAACAAAATAGATCCAGAAACATAGAAGCATGAAACAGATTATGGAATCTCAGAAGGAAAGAGTTTAGGGGTGGGAAGAGATCAACCAATCTTATATGCATAACCCATGGACACAGACAATAGGGTAGTGAGGGCCTGGGGCGGAGGGCTTGGGGTGCACTAGTCAAGGTCAATGGGGGGAAAAAAGGAAACATATGTAATACTTTCAAAAATAAAGACAAAAAGGAAGGAAGGAAGGAAGGAAGGAAGGAAGGAAGGAAGGAAGGAAGGAAGGGAGGGAGGGAGGGAGGGAGGGAGGGAGGGAGGGAGGGAGGGAGGGAAAGAGGGAAAGAGGGAAGGAGGGAGGGAGGGAGAGAGGGAGAGAGAGAGAGAATAATCGATTGGCTACCTCCTGCATTCCTACATGCCCCTCACTGGGGATCAAGCCCACAACCCTAGCATGTGCCTTAACTGAGAATCAAACCATGACCTCTTGGTTCATAGGTTGATGCTCAAACACTGAGCCACTGAGCCACAACAGCCCGGCTTCATGTTCTTTAAAAAATTTTAATTTTCTTTACAGGTTTCTTGAAGTATAATTGATATATAATAAATTGTGCATAGTCAAAGTATACAGTTTCATGATTTTGACATGTATATACATGATGACAAGTAAATCACTCTAAAAAGTTTCTTGTGCCCACTTGTAATCCTTTCCGACATCCCTTCCCCATCCTCCAGTACCAAGTGTCATCAGGCAAATAGTGATTTGCTTTCTGTCACTATAAATTAATTTACCTTTTCTCAAATTTCATATGAACTTATTTCTATTAATTGAATCATGCAGTGTCTTCACTTTGACTGGCTTTTTTTTATTTGCCATAATTATTTTGTATGTATCAATGGTTGCACGTGTATCAACAGTTTCCTCAAAATGATTTTGCTATATATAATTATTTTGAGTGTATCAAGAGTTTATTCGCATTTATTGCTAAATTGGGGCCTCAAAGCCTGAACAAGCCTGGTTCAATCAGAGTTTTGGCTTCAATTAAAGATGATGCATAACTCATGGACACAGACAATAAATGCAGTGAAGGCCTGGGGGAGGGGGTGTGGGGGGAGATAGGGCAGAAGGGTTCAATGGGGGAGGGGAAAGTCAACAATAAAGATAATTTCTTTTAAAAGATGATTTATGTAACAATGTTTGATGATCTCATACTTCTGTCATACAGTGACAGGAAATATCAGTAAAATCTTTTTTATTGCTTCCAGCTAAATGTTTCATTTGTTACTGGCTCAGCTGCCAAGTGCATGCTTCCCTATTATGAGAATGAACATCTTATAGCTGAGAACAATGATTACAAAATCCAAATAGATTAAATACAAAGGGAATTTGTCCTAAGGCAGTGTATCAGGTTGCTAAGCCCACAGATCCTCGGTTGTATACTGCCTGTATCCAAAACCCTCTCTACCACTTATTAGTTGTGTGACCATCAAAAATATGCCCCATATTGTGATTCTGTTGCCTCATTTTAAAATTAGGCTGTGTCTAGTTAACAAATTTTGTTGGGACAAAATGAGTCAATATATGTAAAGCAGTTAAAAAAGTGCCTGATACATAGTTAAAATTATGCAAGTGTTAGTTATTGTCTGGGTAGTTATTATCCTGTTGATGACATTTTTTATAGGTGACGCTCCTGATCCACATACTAGTAATGTTAGTAAAGCAGAAATGTTTTTTCGGCTTTCTTTTAAATCCTCACACAAAAATATGTTGTTGGTGGTGATTTTTTTTTGTTTTTTTTTAGAGAGGGAGAGAAATACTCAATTGGTTGCCTCCTATATGTGCCCCGAATGGGGATGGAGCCTGTAACCCAGGTATGTGCCCTAACCAGGAATCAAACCCACAACCTTTTGGTGTATAGGACAACACTTCAACTTACTGAGCCACCTGGTGAGGGCTTTTCAGCTTTATTTTTAAAAAATATATTTTATTGATTTCAGAGAGAAAGGGAGAGGGAGAAATAGAAACATCAATGATGAGAGAGAA
This sequence comes from Eptesicus fuscus, assembly GCF_027574615.1. Taxonomy (NCBI): domain Eukaryota; kingdom Metazoa; phylum Chordata; class Mammalia; order Chiroptera; family Vespertilionidae; genus Eptesicus; species Eptesicus fuscus. The sequence goes on from NC_072486.1 coordinate 50,355,132, forward strand.
TCATTGATTCACTGCCTCCTGCATGCCCCCTCAGCTTTATTTTTCATTTTTTTAAATATATTTTTAGTGATTTCAGAGAGGAAAGGAGAGGGAGGGAGGAAGGGAGGGAGGGAGGGAGGGAGGGAGAGAGGGAGGAAGGGGGAGAGAGAGAGAGAGAGAGAGAGAGAGAGAGAGAGAGAGAGAGAGAGAGAGAGAGAAACATCAATGACGAAAGAGAATCATTGATTGGCTGCCTCCTGCACACTCCACAATGGGGATCAAGCCCACAACTCAGGCATGTTCCCTGACTGGGAATCAAACATTGACCTCCTTGTTCATAGGTCAACGCTCAACCACCGAGTCACACTGGCTGGGATTCAGTTTTATTTTTTATTGCATGTTACTATCTACATATATAAAAGGTTAATATGCAAAGTGTCCCCTCAGGAGTTCAACCGGGAGGCCGGGAATTTGATTGTTCACTATGAGTTGCGCTGACCACCAGGGGGCGGTGTGGAATGAAGAAAGGCCCTGGCTGGCAGCTGGCAGCTGGGGAAAGGAGGCCCTAGCTGACAGCAGAAGGTCCCCATCAGCCCTGATCACCATCCAGGCCTAGGGACCCCACCCGTACACAAATTTCGTGCACCAGGCCTCTAGTTTAGAATAAGATCAAAGATAATGAGATAATTGAAATGTATGACAACAAATCCCCCTTAGGAACTTATTGGTTCTTCTCCTCTGCCTCTCTATTTAAATATTGCCCTGTGAAGGAGATGGTATCTGAGAGAGCCAGAGGAAGCCTTTCCTATGAGGTGTTTTGTGCTTCCAACTTTGTATCATAGATCTAAAAAATAAAATCCATGATATTAGCTATATTCAGAAAGTCCTTTTTTCATCTAGATTGTATCAGCAAGAGTCCATCATAATGCTTGAAATATTATCAGGAAAGTAGGTTGCTAGATTCCCTTGCAATTTACCAAGTTTGAAATGGCTGGATGGGATCACCAAGGCCTTACTTTGGGAAAAAGAAGTGGGCAAAATGAGGAGAAGGATCAAGATCCCAGCCAAGTAGAGCCCAGTTTCATGGGACTAGAAATCATCGGAAACCAGGTAGCAGTTCATACTTGGGCAAAACCGGTGCCTATTTGGTGAAAGCCCGTGAGCGCAGAAGGGCCCAGAGATTTGTGAAGCACATTTTCCTGTGGAAGCAAGATTGATTTTTTGGTCCACTGGTAATGTGAATGAGGCTCATAAGATTTTTTTATTGAATTTATTGGGGTGACATTGGTTAATAAAATTATATAGGTTTCAGGTACACAATTCAATAATATATCATCTGTATATTGTAATGTGTGTTCACCACCCCAAGTTAAGTGTCCTTCCATCACCATCTATTCCCCTTTTACCTTCTTCTATATCCCCCTACCCACTTCCATGTGACTCTTTTTATCCTTGCTTAATTCTTTTATCCTTCTCACCCAGCACCCAATCCCCTCCCCTCTGACAGCTGTCAGTCTATTCTTTATATCCATGAGTCTGTCTCTACTTTGTTTGCTAGTTTATTTTGTTCATTAGATTCCACATATAAGTGAAATCATAGGGTACTTATCTTTCTCTGCCTAGCTTATTTCACTTAGCATAATACTCTCCAGGTCCATTCATGCTATCATAAAAGGTAAGATTTCCTTCTTTTTTTACAGATGAGTAGTATTCCATTGTGTGATTGCACCACAGCTTTTTTTTTTAATTGTACTTGCAGGTCTATTTCAGGTGAACTCACAAGCTCATCCTCTAGGATGTAGGTTTATACTATCTGCTGTTGGACTGGGTTTTGGTAGGCAGTGAATGACAACACAGTAGGAAATAAAAATGTATGTGTCTTTAAATGAAATGACCACAATAAGTATAATAATGCTACATTATTACCTAATTCGGAGAGTTCAAAAAAAGTTGCCTTTAGAAAAGGAACAAATTACTATTTTAATAAAAAAATAAAAATTAGTCTCCAAAATATAACATGGGAAATACATTTTAGCCGTTGGCAAAATACATTTATTTATGTAAATGGGCCTTTTTAAATATGACCTAACTTCTCTTTCTAATGTGAAACATCCTTGTAAGCAAAAATCCATCTCTCAAGTCTTCTTAAAATGAGATTTTGTTTCTTCCTTTTATAGTTATTTGAACCCCAATTCACTTCAATTATGCATTCTTTTAAATGTTAGGCTTTTACTATTTCTTCCCATGAACAACTGTCAATACTAAGAGAAAAAAAAATCATTTTAAAGTCAAAGTACTATGAAAGAAAATGAAAGAGAATGAAAGAAAGGAAACACAAATTTTCAAACACAGGCAGTAGTTTTTGTCCTGAAAATAATTCAAGAGTGGACATTCAGTTTACTTTTTGACTTAAAGATGATAGAACTATAAATGTGTAACTCTTGCTAAGAAATCCTTCTTAAGGAGCAGCAATAGAAAAACAAGCAAACAAAAAAACAAAAACCTGTGCTTCAAAGGTGAATTCAATCTGCACCTCCGCATAACACAGATCTGACATGATATTAGTTTCTAGCAGGTTGTCTACTCAATGGATCCAAATGCAAAATGCAGTTCTAGGCCTCATAAGCATTATGAGAAATTCTTTAAGTTGCTGCCTTTAAAAGAGTCTTACTATTAATCCTATATAATAAAAGGCTAATATGCATATTGCCCAATTGGCAGAATGACCCATCGCTATGATGTGCACTGACCACCAGGGTAAGAAGACTAAGTGCCATCTTCTGAAATGTGCCATTCTCTTTTAGTATATACTCATGCATTTTGTAAGGTTTAAAGCTGAATAGACAAATTATCTTTACATGATTGCTTAGCTCTAGGAGACTTGTTACAATGAAGATATTTATTCTAATCTACCTAATAAAAGAGTAGCATGCTAATTGACCATACCTTTGCAATGCCAAGACATTTAAGACAGACACTCAACACAGGAGCTGGCCTCTGGTGGTCAGTGTGCTCCCACAGGGGGAGCGCCAGGCTCATGGCTGGTGAGCACAGCGGCAGTGGCAGGAGTCTCTCCCGCCTCTGTGGCAGTGCTAGGGATGTCTGACTGTGAGAGGGCACAGGCTGGGCTGGGGGACCTCCCTATCTCCATCTCCGAGTGCATGGATTTCGTGCACTGGGCCTCTAGTTTACATATAAACTTAATAAATTTTAAATGTTTCATTAAAAATAAAAGAATGCTTTATGAAAGTGAGCAAGTATATGTGTTTTACAGCAGTTATTTTATTTAAAATATTTCACCATAATTAGCAACAGTGGAACTGATTTCAAAGAAATCAACTTTTAGTGTATTTAATCGGGATAAAAGTTTTTTTATTAAGAAAAATTAATTCAAAAATAAATAAGGAGAGTTACAAAATCTCTGTTTCTTCGTATAGAATAAAATTATTATTTCTGCCATCTGGTCTTCTTTAGTGAAAAGTTCATTAGTATGCAATAGTTGAGTTTGGCTATAAACAGAAAGGTAAAAAAAAAAAAAAAGTATATTCCTGTATATTCTACTTTTTGTTCATCTTACAAATGGTTCAAGTCTTGTCTCAGGCAGAATTTGTTTGTATTACTTGAACTGGCTATATCACTGGCCAAAGCCCACTATAGTCCAATATGTAAAACTAGAGGCCCGATGCACGAAGATTCATGCAAGAATGGGCCTTCCTTCCTTCCCCTGGCTGCTGGCACCGCCTTCGCTCTGGCCAGAGCCACCTTTCCGCTCTGGCCCAGAGCCACCTTTCTGCCTTTCCACGCTGCCCAGAGGCCCAGAGTGGCTAGGGTGGTGCGGAATGCCTGCGTCGTCGCCATGGCATTCCACCCCACCCCCTGCCACTGGGCTCCTGCATATGCAAATTAACCTGCCATATTTGTTGGGTTAATTTGCATAGTCACTCCTGATTGGCTGGTGGGCATTGCAAAGGTATGGTCAATTAGCATGTTACTCTTTTATTAGGTAGACTAGAGGCCCAGTGCATGATTGAATCATACACGTGTAGGGTCTCCTACACGCTTTTGTTTTTGATCACGGGGAGCTGGGTGCCTGTCCGCTGGTGCACCAGGCCTTTCAGAAGCCTCCAGCACGGCGGAGGCTTCTGAAAGGCCTGGTGCCTGAGCGGACAGGCACCCAGTTCCCACGCTTTTGATGGTCCGTGGCCGCTGAGGGGGGCTGCCGCGGACACCTGGCTAACCTGCCGTTGAGAAGCGCAGCTGGGTGTCCGTGCAGGCCCCCTCAGCAGCCGTGGATCTGGCCTCGATCTGGCTGTTGAGAGGCGCAGGGGGCGTGACCCCTGCGCCTCTCAACAGCAGGGTAGCCCCCCTCAGTGGCAGCGGATCCATGCCTCTCAATGGCCGGATAGGCCACCCCGAGTCCCGCCCCCCAGCCTCCCGCCGCCCAATCATGGGTGTAGCGGAGTGATGGTAATTTACATGTTACTCTTTTATTAGGTAGATTAGAATAAATATCTTCATTGTAACAAGTCTCCTAGAGCTAAGCAATCATGTAAAGATAATTTGTCTATTCATCTTGAAACCTTACAAAATGCATGAGTATATACTAAAAGAGAATGGCACATTTCAGAAGATGGCACTTAGTCTTCTTAGCCTGAAAAGCTTTAAAGTACTCATATTCCTCTATAATCAGAAAGTTTAAAATTTGCACTCTGGGGTTGTTTCTGAACAATAAATATGTAAGAGTTCATTTGTCAAATACATTCTACCGTAGATAGTCAAGCATTTTGAAATGCAAGATGGTAAGTTTAAATGTGGGGGTGGGGCATAGTGAGACAAATATAATGTAACGGCACATTATATTTTTTAAATTTTTAAAAATATGTTTTATTAATTTCAGAGAGGAAGAGGGAGAGAGAGAGAGATAGAAACATCAATAATGACAGAGAATCATTGATTGGCTGCCTCCTACACACCCTTTACTGTGGAACGAGCCTGCAACCCAGGCATGTGCCCTGACAAGGAATTGAATCGTGACCTCCTGGTTCATAGGTCAACGCTCAACCACTGAGCCACACCGGCTGGGAAAGCACTTTATATTTTTTATAAAGCTCTTTAATACTCTCTAGACTACACTCTTACTTCTTCACTTCTTAGTAGGATTCAAAATATATCTTTACTCAAAGAGCAAAAAAAAATAAACTTAAGTGCTACTTAGGGAAACTACATAGCGTGCTGTGCATTTATCTAGAATCAGTATGATTTTTCTTTCATGCCTGTGACATTGGTCATTAATCTTTGCAAGTGGCCAAGTGGAAATCTAAGGTGTCATCCATGCATAGCATTATTTCATAGATGACTAGAAGCACATTTTAAAGTTCAGCTTACTGAATCACTGAGCAAGTTACTTTCTCTTTGATCCATACCTGTCAAACTGGCAATGATCAGAGATCTTTACTGAATTACTTTTTGCAGCATCATCATTTTTCAAACTAAGAAAGCATACAAACATATCTTGATTGCAGTTGAAAATACTTTGAAGGGCATTAAATTTGTACAGAAATGGCATTTTACATGTAATCAGAGTTTTAATAAATCAAAATCAATCCTTTCTTGTGAATCAGCCTCGCTTCTTAATTTAAGTGTTCAGTTGGCACTGTGCAGTCACAACCAGGAAGGTCCCAAAAAGTACATCAATTTAATGATAATTGAAAACCATCAAACACATCCTGCTTTAGGTTAGAGGCAAAGGTGATTACACAAGAGTTACCTTAGGCACACATAGTTTATATATGTCTGAATTATTATGAAAAATGAAGCTGAAGATATTCAGAAGACCTAGACATAAACCTGATTCCACCACTCACTACCTGTGTGACCTTGGACTAGGAACATGCCTCACCCAATAGAATGTTATTCATCTAGAAAATATAATAATAACATGGCTTGCTCTACCTGACACACTAAATTCCTATAAAGTTCAAATGAAATTATGCATATGAATATGACATTCCAATTTTAAATGCTATGCAAGAGAAAACTTGATTATCTACTGCTCTATTTTTGCCTCTTCACCTTTCAAGTGTCACCTTCCTTTAGCATTTCAGGATAAAATGGTCTGTTTCATACTCATCCTAAGCTCCTAACTCGCCTATTCCTAAGTGTGACACTCTGTCTTGGACTCCACTTCAAGTCTGGTCCTGCCCTGGAATTCTGTAAGGCAATACTCCCACCAAAGTGGGGCCACTTGAGAAGGCCGAATGTCTCCTCACAAACAATAACAAGCCTGGGGAGGGGGGAACCAGTTTCCAACAAATTATTATTAAACAATCAAAGAAACAGAAAACTACAATCCATATTAGGAAAAAAAGTAAAGAAATAAAGCAGGCAACAGAAGGTATCTGTGAGAGTGATTAGATGTTGGAATTAATAGACATAAACTTCAATGTAGGCATTATAAATATGGTCACTGAATTCACTTACCCACCTGTGCACACAGAAACAGGCCATTGTCTTCTAAGTCCATGACATCAGTCAAGTACAGTATGTGCCACTGTTTTCTCTCTAAATTGTCAGTGATTCTGGGAGGTACACAGAGGCAGTAATGACTTTTAAAATATTTAAAATATTTTCTTTACCAAAAGCAAAAAAATGTTTACTCATGTAACAATGAACTCTTTACCCATAGAAATCATGTGTTTACCTTTATGTCTCTAATATTTAGGGTAATGCCTGGCACATAGTGTTTATACAATAATTAATGAATGAAGAAGTGAATGATAACGTATGTCATGTTTCATAACTTTGCAGAAATGTCATATTCTATCTTCTACCCAAACCCCAATACCTTTATTCCTGTATACTTGAGACTATATTATTAAAATATACATACTCAGAATTGTTATGTTTCTGGATTCATGACTTAATCTGTGTTTTTGTCCTATATTAATATAGCAATACCAGCTTTTTGTATATTTGCCCAATATATCTATTTAGTCTTTATTTTTAACTTCTCATTATTTTTATAGAGAAGATTGAATAGTTAGCCACATTTTCCTGTGAATATCTTATAGACATGACATATATATCTGTGGAATTCCCTGAGTTTCTGATGCACTCTCTCTGAGGTGGGGACCAGAAAATTTGCATTTTAGTTTCTAGTAATGCTGATGCCCCTGGCTTGGGACCATGATTTGAGAAGCATTTCTCAAGAAACAGGAATTTATATCTCTCTTTTAAGTAAGGTATCAATTTGCTGGTTTGGGAATCAAATTTTTAGTAGTTTTCTGCCTCTGACGCTCCCTTCTGAATTTTCCACCTTTTTGTCTCTATGTGCTGCATCTGGATAATTGTTTTATTTTTATCTTTCTTCCAGTTTCCAATTCTCTCTTCTCTGTGTTCATCCTCTTGCCAAGAACAACCATTAAGATCTTAATTTGGGTTATCTTGATAGTCATTTAAAGGAATTCTGTTTGCCTATTTTTCAAACCTACTATGCCAGTTATAAAATCTTACCCGCACCTGATTTGACGTCTGACTATATGTTTAAAGAATAAGCATAGTTATTTTAAAATTTATGCCCAGAGTTTGCTCATTTTATTCTGGGTCCTTGAAGTCCCAACTTTGTTGGAAAGAGAATCCTACAGACTCTAGACCTTGGTCAGGCCCTGGGCCTTAACTTCTGTCTCCCTTGCTATGGAATGCTATCAAATCAAAGCCCTGGAGAATTTTATCAGCAAATTCCCCTAAAGCTATAATAGATTTAGTGTTTCTATTTCTGCTGATAGTGTTACTGGAGAATCAAACTCCCCTGTCACTTGTGGGAGCGCGGTGGAGGCTCTTGGGGCACGTCGAAATAAGCACTTTCAGAAGCCCCCATGGAAGGATGGGCAGTGGAAAATGCTTTATTTCGGTGTTTACACGTCTTGGACTACCCTGCCCCTTAAGCCAGTCCTGGAAAAGGTACAGCTGGGGTTCCAGCAGACCCAGAAACAAGGCCAGTGTCCAGAGCTTCTGTTCCATGTTGAAGTCCTGTGTGGTTCAGCATTCCAGCTAATTAAAGTATATTAGTCCATGTGTGGAGTCCAATATGGCTGAGTGCCACATGGGAACAGGAGAGCGCATCTCCCTGCCACAGGAGAGCCAGGAACCCAGCGCATGAGAGGGAGAAGAGAGAGAGCACTTGCTTTGTTTGAAAGTTTAAATATTTAGGTTTCCAGCACTTGCAGTGGCCACGCCCACGTTGGCCACTGAATTGTTCCCAGGTATGACTAGAAGATGTATAATGTTGAAGACTATTTTTATTTGCTTATATTTATCCCACGTCTGGCCAAAATTACCTCATAACAGACAAAAAGTGAACAATGTATAAAAGTACTGTTTTCACGCTTTGTGAATCAACAGCACAGAACTGTGATCTTTGTAGGAAGGAAGACAAAAGAAATGAGCCCTACATTTGGCCCAACTTTATGCCTAGAGGAACATTCTGGACTTCATAGCAGGGAGGGAAATTCCAAACAGAGCAATGAATTGGCTAGAAGTTGTTAAGTAGACATCAAGACAATCAGAAGCCCTGGCTAGGTGGCTCAGTTGGTTGGAGTGTCATTCCATACAACAAAACATTGTGGGTTCAATTCCCATTCACGGCACATACCTAGGTTGTGGGTTTGGGCCCTGGTAAGGGTGTGAATGGGAGGCAACCAATCGATGTTTCTCTCACATCAATGTTTCTCTCTCTCTTTTTCTCCCTGTCTCTCTTAAATCAATAAAAACATATCCTCAAGTGAGGATTAAAAAAAGAGATAAGCAGAAGCCTCTGCAGGGTGGTGGAAGATGTCCACATGAATAGACAAGATGTGACATGAATAGACCTTGAGAATACCATGCTAAGTGAATAAGTCAGACAGAAAAAGTCAAGAACCATATGATTTTACTCATATGTGGGATATAAAACTGAGAGCAACAAATGAACAAACAAACAAAAACAAACAAAAACTCATATACACAGACAACAGTATGGTGGTTACCAGAGGAAAGGGGGAGTGGAGGGACTAGTACAAAGTAAAAGGGGTCAAATATATGGTTACAGGGGGTGATTTGACTTTGGATGGTGTGCAGACAGTGCAATATACAGGTGATGCATCATAGACTTCTATACTCCAAATCTATATAATTTTATTAACCAATGTCATCCAATTAGCTTAATTTAAATAAAAATAAATACATAGAAGCATTTTAAACAAAAAGCTCTAAAAACCTTTGAGGGGCCCTCTAAATCTTTGCTAATATAATATGTGTCTAAGGTTGAAATTCCATGAAGTTAGGCATAGAATGACTGTCGACCTGAGAGATGAATACCTCCCAAGGCTCACATGGGAAGGAGTAATGATTAAATTCCAGCCAACCAGGTAACTGGAGATCACCTCCACTGGGACTAAACAAGCCATATCTAGTTGTAAAAAACAAACAAAAAACACCGAAAAGCTATGACTAGAGTAAAGGCCATTCTATATTTTCCCTACTCAAGCTTAAAAAAAAAGGCTATAGGAGAAGAAACTAAACTACAAGTTATTTAGCTGTTGATCAGAACAAAGCCTGACAGTCTTCAAAGGAAGGATCAAATTGATTCCAATTAACCTAACTGCATTTTGAAAACATTGCATGAATATTTATGAGAATATAAACACAACACACATCTAACAGCAAAAGTTAACAATGTCTGGCATCCAATAAAAAATTTACGGACAAAAAAAATGCAAGAAAATAGGACAAATAATTAAGAGAAAAATCAATACATTAAAACCAACTAAACACTGACACAGATGTCAGAACTAGCAAATAAAGATATGACAATAATTATTTAACCACCAGAGGCTCGGTGCACGAAATTTGTGCACGGGGGGAGGGGGTGTCCCTCAGCCCAGCCTGCACCCTCTCCAATCTGGGACCCCTCAAGGGATGTCCGACTGCCCGTCGGACATCCCTCTCACAATCCAGGATTTCTGGCTCCAAACTGCTTGATTGCCTGCCTGCCTGATTGCCCCTAACCGATTCATGTCTGCCAGTCTGATCACCCCCTAACCACTCCCCTGCCAGCCTGGTCACCCCCAACTGCCCTCCCGGCCAGCCTGGTCTCCCCCAACTGCACTCCCCTGCCAGCCTGGTAGCCCCCAACTGCCCTCCCCTGAAGGCCTGGTCAGCCCCAACTGCCCTCCCCTGCAGGCCCAGTCACCCCTAATTGCCCCCCGCCCCGTTGACCTGGTCACCTCTTACTGCCCCTGCCTGCGAGCCTGGTCACCCCTAACTGCTCTCCCCTGCAGGCCTTGTCACCCCCAACTGCCCTCCCATGCAGGCCTGGTCACCCACAACTGCCCTCCCATGCTGGCCTGGTCACCCCCAACTGACCTCCCCTGCCAGCCTGGTCGCCCCCAACTGCTCTCCCCTGCCAGCCTGATTGCCACTAACTGCCCTCCCCTGCCGGCCTGGTTCCCCCAACTGCTCTCCCCTGCAGCCTGCAGGCCTGGTCACCCCCAACTGTCCTCCCCTGCAGGCCTGGTCCCCCCCAACTGTCCTCCCCTGCAGGCCTGGTCCCTCCAACTTCCCTCCCCTGCTGGCCTGGTCACCCCCAACTGCCCTCCCCTGCAGGCCCGGTCACCCCTAATTGCCCCCCGCCCCCGTTGACCTGGTCACCTCTTACTGCCCCCGCCTGCGAGCCTGGTCACCCCTAACTGCTCTCCCCTGCAGGCCTTGTCCCCACCAACTGCTCTCCCTTGCAGGCCTGGTCACCCCCAATTGCCCTCCCATGCTGGCCTGGTCACCCCCAACTGCTCTCCCCTGCAGACCTTGTCCCCACCAACTGCTCTCCCCTGCAGACCTGGTCACCCCCAACTGCTCTCCCCTGCCAGCCTGGTTGCCCCCAACTGCTCTCCCCTGCCAGCCCGATTGCCGCTAACTGCCCTCCCCTGCCGGCCTGGTCACCCCCAACTGCCCTCCCTTGCAGGACTGGTCCCCCCCAACTGCCCTCCCCTGCAGGCCTGGTCCCTCCAACTTCCCTCCCCTGCTGGCCTGATCACCCACAACTGCCCTCCCCTGCCAGCTATCTTGTGGTGGCCATCTTGTGTCTACATGGGGGCAGCCATCTTTGCACATCGGGGCGGCCATCTTGTATGTTGGAGTGACAGTCAATTTGCATATTACCTCTTTATTAGATAGGATATCCCATGCATTCAAAAAGTTAGGCAGAGACATGAAAGATATAATATGACACAAATCAAACTTCTAGAGATGAAAAGTTACAATGTGAGAGATTTAAAAAATATCCTACATCAGTGATGAGCAACCTTTTGAGCTTGGTGTGTCAAACTTCGCCAAAAGACTGAGCATAACTCAGGTAGTGTGTCACTTTGAGGAAAAAACATTATTTCGTGATATTTATAGTTTAAATAACATAAATGTATAATTGTTATATATAATTGTATTTAATAAACCAAAAACTAAATATTTAACTTACCTGCTTAGTGACTTCTTTGTTCATCCATCAGTCGGTTTCTTTTGTTGGTCTTGATATTATTTAGCTTGTGTGGGGTGCCGTGAACTAAGATAAGTGAGGGGGAGGGGGAATTCTTTAACTAACCTGCCTATTAGTGACTTTTTTGTTGCTGAATTTCATTGGCTAAATCTTCAATTGAAGGTTGGTATTTTGTACACTTCAGGCCCAAGCAAGCGCTACTAACTTCATCTGTCAATCTGTTTCTTTTGTTGGTTTTGATATTATTTAACGCTGAGAATAAGGCCTCACAAAAGTATGTAGAGGGAAAAATTGTGAGTAAAGCCATTGCTATATTTTTCAGGGTGCTAAAAGTGTCTGGTAGTCAGTTCTAGGCACTCCAAATTTCCTGTTCGTAGTGGCACTCCTCTTGATTCTCCAAGCAGCACCTTTCCAGATTCTCAAGCTTTGACCTCAAGTCGACAAACACCTGAGCCCAGATACTGTCTTGAAATTCTGCAAGTTGCATCTCCAAATCATCAATTTGCATCCATTGGAAACCATTTAATTCCAAACTACTGTAGACTACTACATCAGGATACTTAATTATTTTCATGGTCTGTTCCAGACTTCTAAATTGACTAAATCTATCACTAAACTGGTCAAGTAACGAGTCTAAAACATGCTGGTACTTCATATGCAAGAGTTCCATTTCATTTTGTACAGCTGCACTGGCCTTCTCAAAATACTTTGTTACTCAAGGAAAATACTTTGTTTTAGTTTCTTCATCTCGCTTGAAAATTTTAACTTTACTTTCAAAAGCTTTTATGTATCCAAACATAACGTCAATACTTTTGCCAAAACCTTGTAACTTTAAGTTCAGTTCATTAATATGAACAGAGAGATCTGTAAAAAACATCAGGGTGTTGACCCACTTATCATCATTAAGCTGAGGAAAGTTTCCCAGATCCTTATCATCAAGAAATACCTTCATTTCTTCAAAGCACTCCACAAAGCGCTCAAGAACTTTGCCTCGGCTCAGCCATCTTACATTGTTGTACATCAGCAGTCCACTGTAGGTGGAATCAACCTCCAGTAAAAGTGCCGAAAATTCTCGCTTGTGAAGGGGGTGAGCAGCTATTAAATTAACTATTTTTGTAACAACTGACATTAAGTCGTTTAAGTTGGTGAATCCTGCCTTGGCACATAAAGCCTCCTGATGGATAATACAATGAAAAGGCACAATCGGATGTCCAATAGCTTCTGTAAACAATTTGACAAATCCGACTTTTTTCCCCACCATATTTGGTGCCTCATCTGTCGTCACTGACACAACTTTAGAGATATCAATGCTTAGGTCATGAAATGTTTGTATAACAACCTTACATATTTCGCTTCCTGATTTACTTGTTGACACTAATACTAACTTTATCAACTCTTCTCTCATTGTGAGACCATCAGAATATCGACCAATAATGGCCAGCTGAGCATGTGATGTGACATCAGTAGTTTCATCAAGAGAGATCAAAAAATATTTACACTTCCTTATGTCTCTCTTTAATTGATGTTGTACGTTTGTGTTCAGTCTCATTATTCGGTCTTTTATGATATTTCTACTGAGTGGTAACTCAGATATACTCTTAATAACTGCATCTTTATTCTGCATATCGTGAAATAGAACTAGTGCACATCTTAGGAGAGTTTCTTTAATAAATTCTCCCTCACTGAGCGCTTTTCCATGCTGAGTTATAGAGTGAGCAATGCTCAAACTTGCAGATGTTAAATTTGTAGAGCCTTTCATAAATTTAAGGATGGAATTAGATTGGCTCTTATAAAGGTGTAGCTGCCTGGAAATGTATTCCTTCCTTTCATCCTCACTATTTTCCAAGAGCTGGGAATGATTTGTTTCAAAATGTCTATTTATATTCCACATTCTGCTTACTACCATTTCAGTACATAGAACACAAAATGATCTGCCATTTTTTTCTATAAAGCCATACATCTCGGTCCATGTCTCTTAGAAGGGTCGGCCACTGCTACTACCACCTCCTTTACTTAACCTTAGTTTTTTATTTTTTGGGTTCTCCATCAGGGGGGCAGTGACAGAAGATAGAATTATAGATAGCTTGTTAGGCCTGCAGGCAATTAGGGGTTAACTAGCCTAACTAACCACAAAATGGTGCATAAAACTGTCTTTTAGGAAAGGGCAGGGTTAACCCTTTGCACTCGCTTGCTTTTTTCTCGATTCCTTTATTCTAATGCTAACCGTGTCGAGTCATACTCGACATCTGAGTGCAAAAGGTTAATAAGCAGAAGTAGGGGTTAATAAGGATGCACAACAGTAATAGTGGTGAAATGGAGTCTGCACTATGGAGCAAGATAGTGTTCCTTATGTGAATTAAAACGGCTGCCGCTATTTCTAATGGCAGGAAACGGCACCCATAGCATGCCACAAACCCTCACCTCTCCCAGCCTCCCCCTCACTTATCTCAGTAATGATGGATTAGAAATCCATGACACCCCAGAACAGTAGATAATGGTTGCTGTGGTTAACTGTTATTTGGTTACTGGTAATGGCAGGGCCCCCAGAGATGCGTCCCCCGCTGCGTTCCGCCGGCGGAAGTGAGGGCAAAGATCTCGGCTTAACTGGAAGTCCCAGAACTAGATGCTCTGTGCCAGACTTCTGTTGTTTTGGCCTACAGACCTCCAGCACAGAGTGTCTAATAGGGGAGGATGAAACATTTGCGACTAGAAGCTTGGAGTTCCAAGACTCTAGTCGCAAATGTTTCATCCGCAGGAGCAGCAAATGTTTCATCCTCGGCATGCGGCCGCCTCAGCAGCCGCATGTCATCAGAAATGGCTACGCGTGTCAGTGCTGACATGCATGTCATAGGTTCGCCATCACTGTCCTACATGGAATTATCAGAATATTAGACATTGTAGAAAAATGTATTTATGAAGTTGAAGACAGGAAAATAGAAACTATCCAAAATAAAACACTTAGAAGATAAAAGGCCCCAAAATAAATAATTGACAGAATATTGATAAAGCTGTGGGACAATTTTAAATGATCTAATACACATGTAACTGGAATATTCAAAGGAGGAGATTGTGAAGGACAGAAACATATTTGAAAAATAATGGTTGAAAATTTACCAAAATGATGAAAATTATAAACCCACAAATCTAAGAATCTCAAAGAACCCTAAGTATAAGAAACTTGAAAAAAGTACACTAAGACCCTTCATAATAATCTTTTAAAAACCAGTGATAAAGAAAAAACTTAAAAACAGCCATAAAAAGACATTATGTACAAAACAACAGAATGACAGCAAATTTCTATTTCATAACAATGCAACAAGAAAGATAATAAAACAAGATCTTTAAAGTACTAAAGGAAAAGAAAAACTTGTTAACCTAGAATCCTATACCCAACAGCATAACTCTCAAAAACGAGGTGAAATACTATCTTGCCAAGCTTACCAAAGACTGAAAGAATTCATTAGTAGTAGACCCATGAAACAACAGATGTAAAAAGAGGTTCATTAGTTAGAAGGTAAATAATGACAAATAGAAGAGAACGAAGGAATAAAAGACACAAAAATGGGTAAGAATATGGATGAATATATCAGCTTTTTCCTTATTATTTAAATGTCTTTCAAAGAAAACTGTCAAAAGCAAAATAGTAATCATTAATTGCTCGATTTACAATCTATGTAGAAGTAAAAATTATGAAGATGAAGTAGAATAACAGATACATAATTACTCTAGAAGAATTCATCTAAAAGAAGACAAAAACAAGGGTAAAAGAAATAAAGGACAGATTGACAAAGAGAAAACAATTAGGAAGGTAATAAACATAAACCTAATCTTATCAATAATCAGCATAAATATTAATAGCCATAGCCCCACATCCCAATTAAAATGCAGGTGTTTAGATTGGATTAAAAAAAACAAAACACCCAAGAATATGTTACCTAAAAGAAATCCACTTTTAGTCGGAGGTTCTACTAGGTTAAAAGTAAATGGATGGAGGATTTCAATTTCAGTTTAGATGTGTAGTGAGCTGAACAAGAAAAGCTATTCAGTAATATAAAGAACAAATATGTACCAACATAGATGAATCTCAAACACATGCTGAGTAAAACAAGACTTACACTCAAAAATATGTACAGTCTGATTCCCTTAAAAATATTTAAAATTTAATTAATTATTTTTTTCTGATTCTTTTTAGATGAAGTTTTAGAACAAGCAAAATTTATCTAAAGGAAAATTATCAGCATAGCAGTTCCTTCTGGGAGGCTGGGCATTTGAATTGACTAGAAAGGATATGAGGAGAGAACTTTCTGGGATGGAGGTAATATTCTATCTCTTTTTTAAAAATATTTTTTATTGACTGTGTGTGTGTGTGTGAGTGAGAGAGAGAGAGAGAGAGAGAGAGAGAGAGAGAGAGAGAGAGGTGAGAGCAAAATTTCATTCAGCTGCCTCCTACATGTCCCTTAACCAGGATCAAGCCTGCAACCCAGGTATGTGACCTGACCAAGAATGGAACCAGCAACCTTTGGTGCACGGGATGACTCCCAACCACAGTGGCCAGGGTAATCCTATATAATAAAAGCCTAATATGCTATTTCCCTCCCTTCCACTCTCTCTGAAAGCCTAATATGTCTGGTCATCCAGTCAGCCGTTCAACCAATCAAAGCGTAATATGCTAACAATATGCTAAGGCCACTCAACCGCTCACTATGATGTGCACTGAACACCAGAGGGCAGACGCTACAACTAGTAGGTTAGCTTGCTGCTGGGGTCTGGCTGATTGGGCCTAAGCAAGATGGGCTGGACATGCCCTGGAGCCCACCAGAGGTCCCTCCCTGGCTGGCCAACCTCCCACATCCCTCCCAGGCCCCAATCGTGGACCAGTGGGGTCCCTCAGCTTGGCCTGCGCCCTCTCACAATCCAGGACCCCTCGGGGGATGTCAGAGAGCCGGTTTCAGCCCGATACCACAGGCCAGGCTGAGGGACCCCACTGCTGCACGAATTCGTGCACAGGGCCTCTAGTTATTCATACAAGAAAATGAGATGGACTTGCAGCAAATTAATGACTTTTCATGAACCCATTGGATATCACATTTGTCAGGGGACAAATGGCAGTCCTGAGGAGGAATAGATACTTGCAGAGAAACACAGGAGTCAAGCACTTGCTTATGTGTCAAAGAAGCTACACATGATCATAGAAGTCAGTAGGATCATTAAACTACAAATTCTTCAGAATTGCTGAAGCAAAAATGCAAAACTCCTGGAGGCTAAGACATAGGGAAATTCTCACCTTTTCCTTTCATGGGAAGGAAGGGGAAAAACTGGAGAGAGTTCACCTGTGGTACCCGCTGGGGTACATGCAGAGCAGCCACTATAAAGTCCATCCAGGCCCTTCTCCCTTATTGAAAAGACTCACTGTGCAGGTGAAATGTAGAATTCCATCTCAGCCAGGAGAAGGGAGCTCTGCCCAGCCTCAATCTCTCCATCTCACCTAAAGGAAGCTGAAAAAGCCTTCACCTCCACGGGAGAGTGTCTCAAGGTCAGACTGAGAACACTGGATGATACTCATTGCACCAGGGCAGGAAATGGTGGCTGAGGGAACCTCTACCCTGGAGGAGGACAGAAACACTTATAAAGACCAAGTCCCCAAACACGGGCCCAATGTGCACTCCAGAGACTGAGATTTAATCAGAATGTCAGCAGTGGTTGGGGTGGTCTCTGGCTGGAGATAACCTCTGGCCAGAGACAGCACTGTGATCCCCCAATTCTTGTCTTGCTTGTAGGAATGAATTCAAACAAGAGAAAACAAATAATAGCCAAAGCAGGTGAGGATTTATTTGTAGGAAAGAAATACACTCAGATAGAACCTGAGTGGGCAACTCAGCTGACTGAAACCAAACCAAGTACCCCAATATTTGGGAATGTAGAGGATTTATACCCCTAGGCTGAAACACCTCAACATAAGGAACAAGTCACTCCCTCCCTTGTGTCTCAAAAAATATATATCTTTAAACTATAAGGCTCCTTTGCCCAGGTGTTAGACCACTATTTTCAGTTTGTTACATCTCACACATACTCCCTCCAAGCCCCAGCTTCCTCTCCCAGGTCACACCTTTCCATCTGCCTATTCTAACAAGAATCCTGGACCACCAAGCCTCCAGTAAAGCTGGGAGAGCTATACAAAGAGAAAGTCAAGACCAAAAGGGGAGAGAGTTGCTAGAGAAATTTGCAGCTTCTGGTGTTCACAACAGCAACATACATCCAGCAGCATAACTACTGACTTGGTTGATGTAAATTCCTACACTAAAGGCCTGTTTACCTCACTGTCTACTTCCCTATATGTCAAACAAAAAATTCCAAGGCATGCAAAGAGGCAAGCAAATTCAGTCTGAAAGGGTCATGCAATCATCAGGGCAAGCTTTTATCATTCCTCCCATTTCTAACTGCTGAAGACAGCTAGAAAAGCAAGATAGACAGAAAGTTTAGATGAGTGTAATATTCAAGTTTGGGTCCAAAGCAAAATTGTTCTGCATAGGAGTGGAGAAGGAAAGAAGTAAGAAAGGAGGGAGGGAGGTAAGGAGGGGACTTCCTTCACAATTCTGAAATGTTTGGATGATACACAAACTTCCATATGGAAATCCCAAATGAAGCAAAGCAAAAAGCTCTTTAAAATACCCGTTTCAGAAGTTAAATGCTGTTTATAGACTGATTGCTATAGTTAAAATTCTTGTCCAAAAGATGTTATTTTCTTATAAAAAGGAACACCATTTCATCCACACCTTAGGATCTGGTGTGTGGATGAGCTTGTTCTCATGTTGGCTAAAAACAGAAAAACGTGTTTGATCCCTAGAAATGATGCCTTAGAAGTACAAACTTGGAAACTTCAGCTTTGTTATCTCCTAACATCCTCATTTGTGCCCCATGATTTAGTAATTCCTTGTATCTGGTAGTGATTTTTAAGGCAGACTTTAGCTTGCTAATACCATCATAACTTTTACCAACTCCTTGTTAGAAAATCATAAGCTCAAGAAGCTTGAAAACTTAACAAATCCCCTATAGAAGTCACTGTGAGGGATAAATGGACTCCTCTATCACCATTCTTACCCAGTCACTTTTATGGTTATAACTGCATTTAAAAGTCAACGTGGCTGTCAGGGATTCATCTCGGCATTCTGACTGATACTCCATGTAGTCAATCTTGTTACTTTAAACCATCAGTATCTGTAGTTCTCCTACACCAAGAGACAGGAGGAGGGAGTTCAGTATTTCATTGGCTGTCTAAAGCAATCACTTTTAGGCATGAATACGTCAGGCTGAAATGGATGGCTTCAGCCTACATTAGGAAACACTTGTGTGAGTGGAAAGTTGAAACACAGTATAAATTCAGGTTTGCGGATGCCACATTGCGTTCTCCTTTAGCCAGTCTCACTTTAGCCTCTATTGAAATGATAGATATATAATATCATTTTAATACAAATGCAGCCTAAGTCTCCTGAAACTGATTTACTCAAATGGCTTGTGATATTCTAGCAGAGACCTCGTTAAGGAAATTCAAGATTCTAAAGTCAGAATAGCACGCCTGCCTCTCAGAACATGGATGATGGATGGAAATGGCTGGCTGTGCATGCTTACCAATCCGTGGGTGTATTTCATTCCCTTGATCCTTTAAACAACAGTTGAAGAATTTTTTTCCAGCATCAACTTCTCTCTTTTCAATTCCATCATCAATCTGTAATTCATTTCAGAAAGTGTTTTGTTGGGCATCTCTCTCAGTATTTCATTGGTTTCTTTTGAAGTTCACACCTTCATTTTTTTGTACCAGAGATGAGATTTTGCCAAGAGCACTGGGTTATGTGCTGAAGGATTAACCTATATTCCTTCAGTTTCACATGTCCCGTATCCTCTGACATATTTGCTTGCCTATAAATACAGAAACACTTAACTTCTCCAAAAGAAAACTTAGCAATCATGGTTATACTAGTATACAAACCATAGAAATGAAGAGAAAAATGGGGCCTCTGTGCTGTAACACACATCCTGAATTAACACATGGAAGTTCCAAAATTTTCATTGAATATTCTCATACTTAGACTTTACACCTTATGTTGACAAACTTAGCATGTGATTTGCAAGTCAGGGAATAGGTGTAAGTTATTCCAGCATTAGTTCCCCCAACTGTACCTTAAATACTATTACCAGGTAATAAATCACTAAGCAAGTACTAATAAAGATGATTTAAGGGGAAGAAATTCTTTTTTCTAAACATGCAACTTTAAAGATTGTTTCTTGAAGGTATAAAATATCTTTCCATTTACTGGGATTTTGAATAACAAATCTACAGAGGTTATATCCTTATAGGAAAATAATAAATACTTTTTAATTTAAATATATAATAACTATAGTGATCAATATATAGACAATATTTTAGTGCCTAAAAAGGTAACTGTTTACTCTGCTGTAAAAAGAAAGAAAAATTAATCCTTTGTGATGGCATAAATGGACCTGGAGAGCATTATGCTAAGGGAAATAAGCCAGTCAGAGAAAGATAAGTACTATATGATTTCACTCATATGTGGAATTTAATGAACAAACTGGACTACCAAGTAAAATACAGACTTATAGATAGAGAGCAGGCAATTGGCTTGGGGGCGGCGGGGGGCGGGGGATGCTGGGGGAGGGGTGGGAAATGAGCAGAAAAAGAAAAAAAGTGAGAGAACTCATGGACAATGAACAACAATGTGGTGATTGCCAGGGTGGGTGGGAGAGAATGGGGGAGGTGGAAAAGGGCATAGAGGGGATAAATGGTATTGGAAAAACAAAATAAAATAAAAAAGGCAATTGTTTACACTCATATATATTTATTCTGTCAGCTGAGAGGACCCAGAAACACCACCACCCTAGGAGCAATGAGCACACATAGGACTTAAATTTTAGTTTCTAATAGCATTCTGCAATAAAAGGGACCAAGATTTCACTCCTTGGGAAAAATGTCTGATTCTAGAAAACATACAGGATGCTCCTGGAGCACCTTAAATGCCAGAAAGGAAATGCTCAAGTGCATGGACACACACACACAGACACACACACACACACACACACACACACACACACACACACAACAATACAAGTATCTCAAAGGAACATAGAAACCAACTAAAAGAACTCCCAATTGCCAAAATATTTTCTATTTTGGGTTATAACCAAAATATAAAATAAATATCAGGAGTCTATACTGATATAAAAATAACTGAATAAATTGAGGAGAAATGACAAATTTCTCATTCAGAAGAATTCCAAATAATTTACATAGATACTTTACCCTCAATGAAGTGGAATATAATCTCTACATTCCTTCATTCTGTACTACTGATAGCAACTTCTCTTGAAAAATTGCAGTCTGGAGAAAGTGGGAAATAGAAACTTTATCGTGGAGACAACTGTCAAACAGTTCAGTCAGGTGATCAAGGTTAAGATCAGCAGTAATAAGTCATGTTGTTCATACAAACCCTTGATATTATGTGATTAAAATGGCATTTTACTTCTGTGGTGTTCTTCCCAAGAACAGATAATCCTGCCCAGCTGGCATGGCTCAGTTGTTGAGCATTGAACTATGGACCAGGAGGTCATGGTTTGATTACTGGTCAGGGTATATGCTCACGGGCTAGATGCACAAAATGGGGTGTTCAGGAGACAGCCAATCAATGATTCTCTTCGATGTCTCTATTTCTCTCTCTCTTGCCCTTCCTCTCTGAAATCAATAAAAAAATATTTTTAAAAGAACATATAATCCCAATATAACCATGACAAAAACACCAGACAAATCTTAACTGAGTGACATTGTATAAAATACCTGACCATAACTTCTCAAAATTGTCAAGGTCATAAAAAACAAGGAAAATCCGTGTTGGCTTCAGGACCACATATAGTGAAATTTGAATGATACAGAGAAGATTAGCATGGCCCTTGCAATAGGTTGAAACATGAAAATTCATGAAGTGTTCCATATAAAAAATTTTAAAAGAAAATTAAAAAAAATAAAAATCTGAGCAACTGTCAGAGCAAAGAATATCACAAGAAGACATGAATACTAAATGTAATATGATATTCAGGATAAAATTCTAGAACAAATAAAGGACATTAGGTAAAAACTAAGAAAATCTAAATAAAGTATAGGCTTCATCATTTATCAACAGTGGTTCCTTAATTGCAACAGGTACCCTACTACTCTAAGATGTTAATACAGGCAAAATTGGTGTGGGGTATATGGGAACTCTATACAATGCTTATATCTTTTTCTGTAAATCTAAAACTATACTAAAGAAAAGTTTCTTTTAAAAAAGGCAATTGTGAAAACTTAATTTTCTTTGTTATTTAAATAGGAAATATTTATTGCCTACACATAATTTATTTAATGATGTTGAAGCAAATCTCCCTGCTTTCTTATTTTTTCCATAGTATTTTTCACCATCTGGCTTCATGTATATTGATAACTTGAAAATAATTACCATGAAGGCAGGGTTTCTGTGTGTTTTCTTAAGTGCTTTATAACCATTATATGTTAGTTATTATTGGTTAACAAATCACCATAGCATTTAGTAGCTTTAAACAAGTCACTTAGTATTTCTCACATGTCTGTGGGTCTCTGAGTCTGGCTGATCTATGCCAGGTATGTTCATGTGCCTCTGGCCAGCTGGCTGGAGGGCTTGCCAGCTGCTCTGGGCTGGCCTGAGCTAGAATGACTTGGCTTCTTTCTCTGTGTCTCTCAAATCCCTACAGCAGGTTAGCAGAGGTGTTTCTCATGGTAGTGACAGAGCTCTGTAAAATGGAACCAACATTTGCAAGCATTTTAAAAAGCCTCTACTAACATTAACTTTGCAGGTGTTTGATTAGCCCAATCACTGGCCAAGCCCAGAGTCAGGGTGCCAGGGGACTATCAAAGGCTATGATACAGAAGGTGCAATATTGGAAGCTGTTGATGCAATAAACCTATTGCAATCATCGAGAAGAGTGAAAGTTGATATTTGTTGAGTAACAGAATGAAACAACTTTCTTTAACATAACAGTACATTTTTATTGATTATATACTATGTGTATAACATCAATATTATGAGGTACAGAAATTTCCTTTATAAATTTAGAGTCCTATAACACATGCAAATAAGCAACATATAGTTACATATCAAATTTAGCAAAACGTGTGTGTGTGTGTAGTTTAAGTTTGGACTTTTTATTTCATTCTATTAGTTTTATGTGAATATCCTCATTATTTTACTTATGGTGTAAGTCTACCTTATCTATTCTGGTTCTCTGCTTTCCAGTTGAATTTTAAAATTAGCTTATCAATTTTCAGAAATTAATTGAGAAAGTATTAAATCTATACTATATTTTGGAGAGAAATTACCTCTTTACAATAGAACAATCTACACCAGTACAATATCACTTCATTTATTTAATCTCTTTCAGTAAGGTTTTGTTGTTTTCTGTGTCTAAGTTTTGCATAGCTTTAATTAAATTTTCTCTAAGTTTTGGATGTTTGTAGATGCAACATCTAGCACACTTACTTTAATTCTAATTGTGTGTTTATAGATTATTTTAGATGTTTAAGTGCACACCACATCATCTGTGATGTGAATAATAATACTCTTTTTATGGAAGACCGTGTGTGTGTGTGTGTGTGTGTGTGTGTGTGTGTGTGAATTTTTTGACCCCCACTTAATTTTGTCTTTTGTTTCTCAATGGCAACAATAACCTCCCGGTAATTTTTCACTCATTCTAATCTTTATTCAATTCACAGACAATCAACAATCCTTCCATTTCTCCTTGAAATGTCTTCTACACACATTCCTTTCCCATTGTCAATGCCACTGTGTTTCTTATAAACTCTGACGTGGACAGTTTCCTAACCATTCCTCCTATATCATCTATTCCTTTTTCACTGAAAATTGACTGCTTCATTAAATTATACTTCTTTAATATAATGTCAACTACTTGTCTTTGCCCCAATATTTCACTGATTCTTAGCTCACTTCATAAAAAGTCCAACATCTTCAACTTAGTATTTGAAGCTCTATAAAATGTAACCTAATCCTAACTTTGCCATCCTTTCATCTCTAAGTTATGTATCAGGATAAACTGTTTACTAAATTCCTATTTTGATACCTTTTCATTTACATCCTATAAAACTTGGCATTCTTTATCTCCCTCTATCTAATGCCTATATTTATTTTCCTCTTACAAATATTTTCTACCTTTTTAATTCTTATAGAACTGCTTACTATTTATTTAATATAGAATTTAATTAGGTACTACTTTGTAATATTACTCGATGTTGCTCTTGAGCTAACACTGAAGTTTTCATGTGCTTTGATTTCCCAAAACCAATTGTAAGTTCCTATGATTCAGTATTCAGCAAATATTTAATTAAGGTCTACTATATTTCAGGCATTATGAAGACAAGGCGTTTGCCTGTCTTGATAACAAACAGTAATAGCAAGACAAATAATTATCAAATATCTAAATAACACATTTTCAAATTTGGATCAGAGCTATAAAGAAAATAGACAAGGTGTGTATGCTTATGGAAAAGAAATAAATGAGCGAGAAGGACTCATGATGTATGACAGAGAATCCATAAGTTCAACAGTGATGTTTGAAAGAACTGCTGAAATGATCAGACCCTGGCCCTTCAGGCTCACAGAGCACCCTCCTTATTGTTTCTATTAGCAAAGAGCTGGGTCAGCAGAGATAGGTAAAGCTTGGCATAGCCCCAATCCTCATGCTGACCATGAATCTCAACCTTCAATCTTTTCCTTCATCTACTAATTTATTTTACAACTATAGCTGTTAAAAAATATATGGAATGTCATCCTTCTACAATTCCTTTATGAAATAAGAGTCCTGTCTTTAAAAAGAAAATGCTCAAAATTACATACTGAAAAGAATGAAGAGAGGTTAAATACTGTCAATCCTCAAATTTATAAGCCTTTTTTTAAAAAAAATTCAAAATTTATTAGACATTAAAGTATTTAAATGATGGCTATTTGCTGAAGTATGGTTTAAATGCCAATGGTAGCAAACCAGGGGACCTTACAACAGGTGATATTCTAGGAGACTGGGGGAAGAAGGGAGTCCCAGCTGGAAAGGTAGGACCAAGCTAGTTGTAAAGGCAGCAAGGGAAACAATGGATATAATAGAAGGGAGGGGACAGTGGTACAGGAAGAAGGTCCAGATAGTGCTGAATTTCCCTGTCTGTCTTAATTTTGTCTCATTCAGTATGCATTTGCACACACACAGACATATTAATAAACTGTTATCAGTTTCTTGCCCAGAGTCCTGCCTTAGGGTTTGCAGAGAAGGACTGGGCCAGCCGAGATGAAATGACCAGAGAGAAGAGAAGTAATGTCAATCTAAGCAAGGTCAGCCCATGCCTGAAAGCCAAGACCAAGTGCTTTAAGAAGATGAAGGCAAGGCTGACGTCCTTGCGTCCACTTCAGATTCCCCAGCATAGCTGAGTTGAACTTGAGAGGCTCAGGAGTTATTAGAATCATATTCTGGTCTTGGATGAGACTCACAGCTATGTGGGCCTACATGTTATCACTTCACCTCACTGGGATTTAATAACGTGGTATGAATAAGAACACTAACCTATGAGGCTATGAGAGTAGTACCTGGCTCAGAAAAATAAAAAGTGACAGAACTCTTATTGTAAATTCTCTCCATTCATTCAGTCTTCCAATCAACAAACATAATTATTTGAATTACACAGTTAATAGTTTATCAGGAAAAAAGTCTGTAAATATTCCTAAACATTATGAATTGATGCTCATAAAACTATGAGTTATTAATAACCACATGTTCTGGAAAACAGATCCAAAATAGCCTTCCAGATGGCTTTTTCAAATAAAATTTTGTTGAATAAAAACCACTTATATAATTATGATTAAGAATTAATTTTTAGTATTGGTAAAATGGGCATATATCCTTTATGTTTTTCTAATGCATAAATATGCTGGTTGATATTAAAATTTTAAAAATAGCTGTGCATAATTAACTTTAAACCCCATTTTTATCTCAAAGTGAGAATGTACTGCATAATTATTAGTGATTAGCAAACCCTATTTTTCTGCAGTGCTTTTATTGAAGAACTAATTTACAGCTCAGAAATTAATTATATACATTATTGCTTTGTTTTACTGATTTTTAAAAATTTTATAAGTTAATAGTATGCTTTGGTTACACATGTATGTATTTGGTAATACATGTATAACATTTTTGGTTATACATATATTTTTATGCTTACTTTATATATGTTGCAAGGTATTAATTTTTATTCATATAAATAAAAAGTTTATTATTAATCTAAATTAAAAAAGTTTTAAAAATGGTAATCATAAGAAGAGACTATGGCAAATATTGTCAAGGTATTAATTTCAAAATACTTAAGTTTGAGTAATGCTTCCTTAAAGAAAATTTAAAAGCTGAGCATCTTTTATTTCTTTAAGCATCATTGGTTAAAGGGAATCAGATTTCTTTTTCAAGAACATTCTGGAGTTAGAGCCTTTTTCTTAAACTTATACTGCATTTCTTTATATATCATTGAAAACCTATAAGGTGCTTCAAGATAATGGTACTTAATTATAATTCCTAGTGTATCAGGGTGATTTTAAAAATTAATTATGTTGCCATATAACACTCCATTAGGTATATTTATACATATTTTAACAAATGAAAAAAATGTAAAAGTATATCACTGCTACTCAAACACTAAGGTTTGGGCAAATCCTATATAATAAAAGGGTAATATGCAAATTGACCCTAATGGCAAAATGACCAGAACCACTGCTTGACCAGTTATTACGAGGCGCACTGACCACCCTTGGTCCTTTTCCCCAGTCGGAAGGCTCCGATTGCCTGATGGCCACCCATAGCAGGGGCGGGCTGGCAAGCGGGCAGGAACAGCTGACCTCTCCGTCCCTTCCCCTGGCTGTCAGGCACTGATCACCTGATGGCGAACGGGGAACGGGGGGTGGGTGGGGGGGGGCGCGGGGCTGGCTGTGGGCAGCTAGAGAAGATGGCCTTGATCACAGGCCAGGCCTAGGGACCATACCCGTGCATGAATTTCATGCGCCGGGCCTCTAGTATTCTCATAAAATCCTGTCCCACAGAGATAAGCTATCCTGAGGTCCTGAACTGCAGTAATAAGCATTGGAATGACAGTGGTGACAGCATCTTCTGGTTGGCCTGAAACAAAGTGAAGACCAGAGAGCACAATTTTTGAAAAGTTGCCTGTGTTTTGTCTTGCAAATTAACTATTGTTTTCCCTCTAAAACTTGCTTATTTTACTCAGAGGCTTGCGGGCTTAAAGACTTGAAACCTGAAATTTAAAAACTCTCTGAATGTTTACTATTGACTCAGTGACAAGGTCAATGAAAGATGACTTTGACAGAGATTGTACTATCCTAGAAAACATCAATAGTCTAGCCAAAATTATTTCTTCTATTGTATCTATTCACTATTCATCACAGGAGAAGCTAAGAGAAGAAAGGGACTTTATACACATGACTTAGAATTTTAGAAATTTGAGAGCTGAAGAGGACCCTTCTGAAAGATCATCTAACACAACTCTTGTTTGTGTGAATGAAGAAACTAAAGCCCCAGGGTTGAAGTGGCTTGTGCATGTCCACATGTATGTGTATACACACACACACACACACACACACACACACACATACACACACACCTGACTAATGATAAAGAAAACACTGCATGTTCTTTGCAAGATAAAATCCTTTCCAAATGATGTAAGGATTTTTCACATCTATATACATGTAATTTCTTTCAAACAAAAGTAGCATAGATCCATATATTTTAGTTTATGATTCACCTGCATCTTCTGAACTAAACTATATCTCTAAGAAATACACTTTTCCTGAGAACTGCTTAGTGAGAGCAGCATGAAAAATACTGACTCTTGAGAACAGGTGTTGGGGATCCTGAGACCCTCAGCTCAATGCAATGGCCCTCACTTGGGCACCTGTGAGGTCAGTTGTTTGGGGCTCTATCACAGCTAAGAAATAACTTTCCCCTCCCTTCAGGGGCTCTCCTTGCCAGTTCCCATGCAGTAGAATTTATTTTATTTCTTAAAAACACTGCAGACTCACAGAATTCTTTTTATGATCATCATAATAATAATTCCTGGTTATTACAGAAAATCTGATAACCTGGAAAAGAACAGGAAAGATAATTAAAATCAATCACAATCCCACTGTGATGGGAAATTATTTATTTCATTCTCAGAATTCATTCCTGCTTCCTAAAATCCTCTGGCTTTATTTTTGAATCCATGTGTTTTGGGGGACAGCAAATAGCTCTTCAAGCTCCAAAGAGGTGTGCCCATCAGCAGACATCCCCGTCCATGGCTACAGTGATAGTTTCAGGAGTAAAATGGTGTC
Source organism: Eptesicus fuscus (assembly GCF_027574615.1). NCBI lineage: Eukaryota > Metazoa > Chordata > Mammalia > Chiroptera > Vespertilionidae > Eptesicus > Eptesicus fuscus. The sequence continues at coordinate 50,383,080 of NC_072486.1, forward strand.
TCCTAAGTCACCTGTGTAAATGTTTTTTAATCTAAACATTAGAGGCCTGGTGCATGAATTCGTGCATGGTTGGGGTCGCTCTGGGTGGCCTATAGGGATTGGGCCAAAACCCGCAGTCCAACACTTCCTGCAGCTCCTACCTGCTGCTCCTGCTCATCTCTACCCCACTGTGCCTGCCACAGGCTCGAGCCCAATCAGTCCCAATCAGGAGAGGTTTGCGCTGCTGCAGCAGCACTCACCAGCCATTAGCCCTGCGTCTGGAACCCTCCCAAGGGGAGTGGCCTGTGGATTGGGCCGAAACGGCTCTCTGACATCCCTTGAGGGGTCCTGTATTGCATGAGGATGCAGGCCAGGCTGAGGAATTCCACCGTTGCACAATCAGGACGGGGAGGGAATGCGGGAGGGCTCCAGGGCGTGTCCGGCCCATCTGGCAAGCTAACCTACTGGTTGGAGAATCTGCCCCCTGGTGTTCAGTGCACATCGTAGCAAGTGGTTGAGCAGCCTTAGCATATCAATAGCATATTACCCTTTGATTGGTTGTTCAGCTGTTCTGCCGTTCGGTCTATTTGCATATTATCCTTTTATTATATAGGATATTATCTCAGTATCATATTTAGTGCTAATTTTATCAGTCTCTGCTTTCTTTAATTTAAGATCTTTTCACATAAATCATTTTTGAAATTTTTCATACATGTAAGTATACTTTTTTCTTTAGAACTTTATCATTGCTTTAATAGTTAAAAGCTCATTCCTGCTATAATCTGAAAGTCCCCCCCACAAATTTATATGTTGAAATCCTAACCCTCAAAGATTATGGTTATTAGGAGGTGGGGCCTTTGAGAAGTGATTAGCTTATGAGGGTGGAGCCCTAGTGAATGGTTTCAGTGCATTAAACAAGAGCTCTCACAAAGCTCCCTAGCTCTTTCCACACCAGGACACAAGAAGAAGACAAGCTATGAACCAGCAAGAAGATCCTCATCAGAATTCAATCATGCTGGCACCACAATCTCAGACTTTCAAGCTCTAAAACCGTGAAAAATAAATATACGTTGTTTATAAGTTACCCAGTCTGTGGTATTTTGCTATAACAGTCTGAACAGCCTAAGAAAATTACCTTTGATAATGAGCCGCAGCCACTTATAATCTAGGTGTTATGGCATCATGGTTTGCATTGAGGAAAATTTTTAGTACTAGTTGGAAAAGCAACTGAGAAGCTATAAGAACTTTCTGCCCAGGTTGTCATAAGGTTATTTTTTTTCTTTGTGTTATTTTAATTACCCATTTATTTAGCATTCACTTAATAGATTCATTGAGTTCATATTATGTGTTACACACTGTGGTAGATAGAAAAACAGTTTCTGTTAGAACAAAATCAGGATTATAATGGCACAAAAATGTGTCCAAAGAATTATGGAAGATATTATCCCCCTTTGCCTCCATGTTTGAAGGTATCAGAATGGACTCTGTGAAGGAGTTTGAGAAGAAGAGAGAGGAGTTTTAAAAAAAGAAAGGCTTAGGCAGAGGCATAAAGAGGGAGCAGTGCAGGGCAATGATTCACCTTTGCTGGAACTTAGGATACAGGGCAGAAAGTAGTTAAAAATAAGACTGGAGAGATGGACATGACAGAGAACAGAGGCCTAGAAAGTCAGAGCAAATGCACATTATTTGTGGCAGAACAAGTCCCTTCAACGGGTTTTTGCAGAAATTTTAGAAGAGATATGTTTTAGGAAATATATCCTCAAATTATATTTAGTTTAAAGAAAAGACTGAATGACTACATATTTCTGAACCTTAGAATAAAATAAAAAGGAAATCTGGCAAGCTTTTGATAGTATCAAAGGAACTTCTAGCATAGCAGAGAGATTGACGCATACCTGCAGTTTCTTACCTCAACAATCACAAATCCTGACCATCACGTAGAGGAAAATTACCTCATTGTTTATCTTTACTATTTATTAGACTATACAAGGGCCAGAAATGCTATCCTATAAGTCCCTCATTCAGGTCCCAAGAGCAGAAAAAAGAAATCCAATAAGGAATTACTGAAATACAAGCAAGATTGGATGTGAGAAGTTTTATTCCTCCACCTTAGTAAAGATTTCCAAACATTATATTCAAATTTAGACGTAAATACTACTCTTTGTTTACATTTTTAATTTCTTCTTAGGCTGATAGTTATCTTTGGAGAGGCTATTTTCAGTCATCATGAATATCCAATTTCTATTCGTGCATTGTACTCTGCTACTGTGAAGGTAAATTTGAGCTAAAAGTGAAAATTGTTTCTTGCTGCATTAATTTTCTCTACCACACACAGTATAAATTCCAATCATGTTGCTCTTCAAGGTTTCTTCTGGGGGTAGAGTGAACTTCATAGAGCCAAGTTATGGCCCCCCTCTAGCAATTTTATGAGCCTGAAAGTATAGATATCCATTTGTGATTTTCATGTACCTAGGAAAATCAGATTCAGATATAGTAGAATTATCTTTGCATAATATTCCATGAAATGTTGATATTTCTGCTGCCATACTAGCTCAGAATGCCCTACAAGTAATCTAACTTAAAATATTAAATATTAAAATTAAAGTAGGTTTATATTAATTATGGGGAGTTTGAGGAAGAAGCCCAGATAGAACTAGGGTCTTTAAGTTGAACTAAATCCTGATCTAAAGTCCTACTGTAAATGTGACCCCTAGATTTTTATGGCCTGGCTATAGTTTGAAAAATTACCTCATTTAAACATAGTTTCAGGTAATGTTTTTCTTGACTTTTATGCAATGAAATGTTTTACTGCAGCTGCTGGTGGATAAGGCACAAATTTTCAAATCAATGTGCTCAGCACTTTTGAAAAAACTAATTCACTTTTTTCATAGAGCTAAAATCATATAAATTTATACTCAAGCATTAAATTCCTAAAAATATCTATTCCATGGTACTTACCTAATAGCAGCACATTGGTATTTTAGTTCTCATTCAATCACTTGAACATTCTGGTTATGCTCTTATAATAACAAAGACAAAACTGTTCAAAATGGTAACTGTTAAAATATTTCAACAACTTAATAGCAATAGGTCAAACTGGGTGTAATGATACATTAGAAAAAAATGTGCAAACAGTATTTGTTTAGCCCATAGTTTCTAATTAAATTTATGAAAAACATTATAAAATTAACCATTTTATAATGTAAAATAACCATTTTAACCACGTAAAGTTAACCATAACTAAGAAAACATTTATAAAATGTTATATCAAAAAGAGCAATTCTGGCGTAACCATCAAAGAAGCAAAGTGCATAACTGAAACAAATACCTATGTAGATAAAATTCAACTGAATTATTTGATTATCTAAGTGATGTCTTAACACCAAAAACTTAACACCAAAAACTAAATTGAAGAAAATGTGCTTGTCTAGATTGTTTATGATTATAGGATCATAAAGCCAGTTACTGGGTGGATATCTGGTCTGACTTCAGAAAATGAACAAACTTTTATGTAAGATATAATCCCAATTCTACACAAACTTATCAAAGCTCTCAATAGTAGAAATCATTTCCCAGTTTATTTTTCTAAGGATAGCAGAACTCTGATATCAAAACCAACCAAAACACTAAAGAAAACTCCAGACTACTATCTAGAATGAAAATAGTCACAATAATCCTTCACACAATATTAGCTCATTAAATCCAGAAATACATTTTTTAAAAGCAATACCTCATCATCAATTAGAATTTATCTCCAGAATGCAGTTCTTTTAACATGTGAAAATCCATGATACACCAAATTGTGATATTAAAATTAAAATTTGTTTACCTTAATAGATGAAGAAAAAAATCATTGGACAAAATTCAATAAGCATGATGATAAAAACTCTCAGTAAATGAGGAATAGAACTTTTTCAATTTGAAAAAAAAGGGATCTATGGAAAGCTTCCAGCTAATATCATGGATAATAGTGAAAGACAGACTGCTTTCTGCATAGAAACAGGGGCAAAACAAGGGTGCCTATTCTCACCATTTCTATTCAACATAGGACTGGAGGTTCTACCTACAGCAATAAGGAGAGATGTAAACTGGGCAATAGAAGTCTTTTCATAAGTCTACAGGTAAAGCCTCAAATCATCAGATTTCATTGGGAGAGAGGGAGGAACAGCCAAAATACCTACCTGACCCATATCCAGCCTGAATTTAATTAAAGCCCCTAGACTAGAGCTTTTGTTTTCCTTCATTTGTTTTGTTTTGTACATGGTACTGTTAAATCAAGCTTTCTGGTCAAAACACAAGAAAGGCACTGCAATTGAAACATACCAATGATGGCTGAACACAGTACTAATCAACTAATCAATGAACTAACTACTAGTCTAACTACTAATCAACCAGTCAATCAACTAACAACCTGTAGTGAAGTTTCTTAAGAATTTCTGGTGTCCCTATCATAACCCTCTTAGTTTGTTAAACTGTATATTCATTTGATAAATAAAGACTAAACCTACTGTGGTAATCATTTCACAATATATGTAAATCAAACCATCATTCTGTACACCTTAAACATATACAGTGATGTATGTCAATTATTTCTCAATAAAACTGGCAAAATAATAAAAGTACACTTAAAATAAATTTACAAAAGAGACCTATTAATCTTAAAGCACTCTTGAAAAATAAAGATCTGCTCTAATATGGCAGATAAATTGACTCTGAAGTTTTTACTGAAGTGCATATTAAGTGCTTTTCTAAAAATAGACTTCTCCTGCCTCGATGGCCTGGCTCAGTGGTTGAGCTTCAACCTATGAATCAGGAGGTCAAGGTTCCATGCCCAGTCTGGGCATATGCCTGGGTTGCAGGCTTGATCCTCAGAGGGAGCGTGCAGGAGGCAGCCAATCAATGATTTTCTCTCATCACTGATGTTTCTATCTCTCTCTCCCTCTCACTTCCTCTCTGAAATCAAAATAATAAAACAAAACAAAATAAAATAAAATAAAAATAGACTTCTATACGTAAAATCAGAGAACAAAATTCTATAGAACAGCTACATGTCATAAAGCTACTCATATCAATGAGTGTAATCTTGAATTTTCCATTCTATTAATTTTTCACCTCCTAAGTCCTGCCTTGCTCTTCAGAAAGGGACTGTGGCTGTATGTGCCATCTTGATGATGCATTCAGAGGTAACGCTGAGAAATTCCAACTTTGAAAATAACCCAATACAACATATGTAAGGGAAAGGTGAGACTATTTGTTGTACATTCTTTCCCAATACACATTTTTAACATATGCACACTTATATAGATAGCATAAACATAATATTTTGCTGAATATTTCTCATTTCACCAATTAGAAATATGTAATCCAAGTCTATATTTCTAAAATCCTAGTTATTAAAAGTATATATTCTTATGTGATGACCTTGTTCTTGACTGAAAATCTCACCATTTCTAAAATTATAAATAGGAAGTACATTTCTATCTTCATTATTCCCTTGCTTTGCTAGTAGCATATATATAAAGTGATGAATGCATGGACTGTAATCAAAACTTAAATGAATACTCCAAGGTTCCATAGGAATTGCTGAAATCAGTACTGGTATGCCTTAATCTATAGGCAGCATTAATTTTTGCTCTTCTGAGACTATAGTTTGATAACTGCTGAAACTAGATGCAAGCATGTTTGGACATCTTGATGCTCTTTTAATGGTAAGATTATTTCTGCTCACTTTATCATTCTTAATAAAAGAAAGGAACCCTTAAAATTTAAAATAAGAAATGTGAATTTGTGCAGGCACCTGATTTGGGAATGGAGAAGGAAAAACTTGTGGGAAATGGGGAGAAGACCAGAATGGCTGCTTTCTTTCCTGGACCTAGATAAGGTCCCTGCACATTTAGAGCTTCAGACTTGGAGACTTTGGGGTGGAAGAGAAGAGCCTAGGCAGAGGGGCTTTGGGAGCAGTGGGACGCTGCTGAGAGAAGGGAGCCTGGGGGTAAAGCACACAAAGGCCCTGGGGCGCCTCCCTCCCTCCGACTCCCTGTGCTCCCCAGCACGGATCTGATCTGTGTTAATAGCCTTGTTTCTGAAGATCACTCTTCTCCTAGTGGATGTTCATGGCAGTGAAGAATAAAGCAAAAAATGAGGAGTGACTGTGCAGGAAGCTGTCATGGGCAGAACTTAAAAGGGAAAAAGGAAGAGAATTGGCTTAGCTAACAGATAGGGAAGTGTGTTTTCTGCTGAGCGAGGAGCGAAGTTAACCAATAATGGAAAGAAGAAAACCAAAAGAATGAGAGAACAGAGGGAAAGCCAGGGAGGAGACAGATGCTTGTTTACACCGCTTACAGGTCTTCCTTAATGAATAAACAACAGTTTTGTTCTTTGAAATCTTTGTTAGTATAAGAAGTGATACGTATGTAACACACACACACACACACATACACACACACACAAATATAAATATGTGCACACTAATATCCATGAGCATTCAAATCTTTCTAATGTACTCACAAATATCAGGCACCACGTAGAGACAGTGAAGTGACATCTTAGAAGACATTTCCAATTACATTTCAAAAGGATATATATTATCAGAATGATAAAAATATAAAACAAAGGAAACCATGTTTGTCTGAATATCTCTGTTCTCTGACATTTATCTTGCATACACACCCAGGACTCTCACAGGGCAAGCTCTGGAAATCAATACTGTAAATAAAATAGCATTGGCGTCCTCTTCTCATTTCAGCGGTGGAGTGAGTGAGTGACGAGTGTTAATATCTCCATAAATAATGTTTAGCTTCAGTCTCTTTTAGCCTCTTCCAAACAGATGAGCAATTTCTGAACAGCAACGGCAGAAAATGCACTTTTACCTCTTCATCAAAAACATATAAAAATGAAATATATTGTGATACTTAATACCGTGTAGATTACAAACTACCATGTCAATCCAGTATAAATGTGTATGTTTTTTCCCCTGTGGTGGTGACCTTCAAAAGTGATGATGTGAGAAGTCCTAGGCTTTATGACAGCTTAACTAGAAACACATTGCAGCTGCTATATTAATACAGAGTTGTGGCTTTGCTATAAAGTTTGAATTTGAAAAGGAACTTTGAACCTGGTGTTCTGCTCTAAAGATTAAATATGCAGAAAAAAGGTGTTCATGCAAGCAACAGGAAAAGGTTGAGACGAGGTTTCTATGTAATGATGCTGCCTCTTCTTCTTACCATCAAAACTCCATGGACATTTTTGCATTATCTAAATTCGAGAGTAGCAATTGGGTGACTGGCATCATCTCTAGCACAGCTACTCAGAAAAAGTTTCCAGAAGTGTATGCATGTACATATGCCCACCCTTAGGTTTCTGTGTACAGTGACATGTGAATCTCCAGGTATAGAGACGTAAGCTTCATAGTAAATGAGCAAGTATATTTCAGCTGAGTAATGAAAAATTGATGGGCACTGAAAATTTTCTTTGAAAGTATCAAATACATTTCCCCTCTGTATGTTCAAATATTTTATATGTATAAATATAATGATGCTACTACATTTTTTGTAGCTTACTTAATTCCTATAATCAGTTAGGTCAATATTTTGGTTTTAAGTGGACAGAATTTTCCATAACATATTAATGAAGCCATAGTGTATATATCAAGATATTATTAAAAGAGTTTTATATTAATTTGCATATGTCCTCAAGCAGCAACATAATGTTTTTTTCTGAAGATGGTACAGGTGGGCATGTGATATGGTGGAAACATGCACTCCCTATCAGAGCCTGTCAGATGAGGTCTTGGCTATTGTAAATAGCACTGCAATGAACATAGGGGTGCATGTATTTTTTTGAATTAGTGTTTCGAGTGATATATTGGATCTGTTCCCAGAAGTGGGACTGCTGGGTCAAGTCAGTTCCATTTTTTATTTTTTGAGGAAACTCTATACTGTTTTCCACAGTAGCCACATCAGTCTGCATTCCCATCAACAGTGCATTAGGGCTCCCTATACTGAGAAAGAGGTATGAGATGATATCTCATTGTGGGTTTAATTAGCATCTCTCTGATGATTAGTGACACTGAGCATTTTTCACATGTCTATTGGCCATCTGTATGATCTCTTTAGAGAAGTGTCTAGTCAAATCCTTTGCCCATTTTTAAATTAGATTATTTGTTTTCTTGGTGCTGAGTTATATAAGTTTTTTACATATTTTCGGATGCTTAATTGGCAAATATGTTCTCCTATTTAGTGGGTTCCCTTTTTATTTTGTTGATGATTTCTTTTGCTGTGCAAAAGCTTTTTAGTTTGATGTAGTCCCATTTGTTTATTTTACCTTTGTTCCCCTTGTACAAAGAGATATATCAGCAAAAATATTGCTATGAGAAATGTCCAAAATTTTACTGTTTTCTTCTAGGATTTTTATGGTTGTGAGTCTAATATTTAAGTCTTTAGTCCATTTTGAGTTTATTCTTGTGTATGGTGTAAGAAGATGGTCTAGTTTCATTTTTTGCATGCATCTGTCCAATTTTGACAAAGCCATTTAATAAATAGACTATCTTTAACCCATTGTATGTTTTTGCCTCTTTTGTCAAATATTAATTGACCATAAAGGTGTAGGTTTATTTATTGGCTCTCTAGTTCTGTTTCATTTATCCATATGTTTGTTTTTATGACAGTACCATGCTGTTTTGATTACTATGGCCTTGTAGTCTAGTTCGAAAACTGTAAGATATGCCATTGGCATTTTTTTGCTTCTTTTTCAACATTGTTTTCTTTTTTTATTGTTTAAAGTATTACAAATAGTAGTACATATGTCTCCTTTTCCCCCCATTGACCCACACCGTCTCCCCAACCCCCTGGTACATACCATTCTGACAGGTGTGAGATGGTACCTCATTGTTGTTTTGATTTGCATCTCTCGGATGATTAGTGACTTGGAGCATGCTTACATGTCTCCGGGCGTTCTGTAAGTCCTGTTTCAAAAAGTGTCTATTTAGGTCCATTGCCCATCTTCTGATTGGATTGTTTATCTTCCTTTTATTAAGTTGTATGAGTTCCCTGTAAATTTTGGTGATTAAACCCTTATAGGAGATAACATTGGCAAATATGTTCTCCCATGCAGTGGACTTTCTTGTTTTGTTGATGGTTTCTTTTGCTGTGCAAACAGTGGCTTTGTAGTATAGCTTGATATCTGATATTGTGAGCCCTTCAACTTTGTTCTTCTTTCTCAAGATTGCTGCAGCTATTAAAAAAAAGGGGGTCTTTTTTTTTTTTAAATTCCAGATGAATTTTTGGAGAGTTTGTTCTAGGTCTTTGAAATATGCCATTGGTATTTTAATGGGGATTGCATTGAATTTATAGATTGCTTTGGGTAGTATGGACATTTTAATGATGTTGATTCTACCAATCCAAGAACATGGTATATTCTTCCATTTATTTGTCTTCCTCTATCTCTTTTTTCAGCATCATGTAATTTTCTGAGTACAGGTCCTTTACCTCCTTAGTTAAGTTTATTCTGAGGTATCTTAATTTCTTTGTTGCAATGGTAAATTGAATTGTTTTGTTTATTTATTTATTTTTAGTTTCTCTTTCTGTGAGTTCATTATCCTATATAATAAAAGCCTAATATGCTAAGTGTCTGGTCGTCCAGTCGTCCATTCAACCAATCAAAGGGTAATATGCTAATGATATGCTAAGGCCGCTCAACCGCTCATTATGATGTGCACTGATCACCAGTGGGCAGATAGTCGACCAGTTGTCCAGTTGCTATGACATGTACTGACCACCAGGGGGCAGATGCTCTGACCAGATGCTGGGGTCCAGCCGATTGGGACTGAGCAAGATGAGCTGTACATGCCTTGGAGCCCTCCCTCAGTCCCTCCCTAGCTGGCCAACCTCCTGCGTCCCTTCCCAGCCCTGATCGTGCACCAGTGGAGTCCCTCGGCCTAGCCTGTGCCCTCTTGCAATCCAGGACCCCTCAGTGGATGTCAGAGAGCCGGTTTCAGCCAGATCCTGCAGGCCAGGCCAAGGGACCCCACTGGTGCATGAATTCATGTACCGGGCCTCTAGTTGGTGTATAAAAAAACCATAGACTTCTGGGTGTTAGTTTTGTATCCTACTACATTGCTGAATTCATTTATTAAGTCTAGTAGTATTTTGATGGAGTCTTTAGGGTTTTCTATATACAATATCATATCATCTGCAAATGCCATTGGCATTTTAATAGGAATTGAATTGAATTTGTAGATTGTGTTGGATAGTATTTTAAAGATGTTAATTTTGTCTACCCAGGAACATGTTATATTCTTCCACTTATTTGCATCTTCCTCATTTTCTTTCTTCAGTATCTATAATTTTCCAAGCACAGGTCTTTTACATCCTTGGTTAAATTTATTCTTAGGTGACTTATTTTTATTGTTGTTGCAATAGTATTTTTTTCTTAATTTCTCTCTCTGATGGATCATTACTGGTGTATAAAAATGCCTTGATTTCTAAATATTAATTTTATATCCTGCTAGTCTGTCAAATTTATTTATTAGGCCTAGTAAATTTTTGGTAGAGTCTTCAGGGTTTTTATATACAATATCATGTCAGTCCTGGACCAGATGGCTTCATGGGCAAATTTTACCAAACATTCAAAGAAGAACTAACAGTTATCCTTCTCAAACTATGCCAAATATTCAAAAGAAAGGAAACTTCCAAGCTCTTTTTATGAGGCCTGCATCATCCTAATTCCAAAACCAGATAAAGACACTACAAAGAAATAAAATCATAGGACAATATCCCTGATGAACATAGATGCTAAAAACCTCAACAAAATATTAGCAAAATGGGTCCAGCAATAGATTAAAAAAACCATACATCATGATCAAGTGGGATTTATTCTGGAGATGAAAGGTTGGTACAATATTTGCAAATCAACGAATAATATACATCACTAAAAAAGGAAAGATAAACATCACATGGTCATATCAATAGATGCAGAAAAAAATTTTGATAAAATCCAGCACCCATTTATGATTCAAAAAAACTCTCAGCAAAGTATGAATATAGAGAGTGCACCTGACCATAAGAAAGGCCATCCTATATAATAAAAGCCTAGGTGCATCACGCCCTCGTGCAACACCATCACAAGATGACCACCACAAGATGGCCCCCTCACACCATCACAAGATGGCCACCACAGATGGCTGCCACAAGATGGCCAGCAGGGGAGGGCAGTTGGGGGCGATTGGGCCAGCAAGGCAGTTGGGGGTGATCAGGCCAGTAGGGGAGCAGTTAGGTGTCAATAAGGCCAGCAGGGGAGTGGTTAGGGGGCAATCAGGCTGGCAGGCAGAAGTGGTTAGGGGCAATCAGGAAGTCAGGCAGGTGAGTGGTTAGGAGCCAGCAGTCCCGGATTTTGAGAGGGCTGTCCGACTGCCAGTTTAGGTCCAATCCTAAACCGGCAGTCAGACATCCCCCCAGGGGTCCCAGATTGGAGAGGGTGCAGGCCAGGCTGAGGGAATACAACCCCCCCCCATGCACGAATTTCATGCACCGGGCCTCTAGTATATGATAAACCCAAAACCAATCTCTCTCATTATTTAAATTAATCTGTAGTGCAAATTATTTTATATGGTAGAACTATATTATAAAGTGAAAAATCGTCTATAATTCACCTCTCTCATAAATCTGGATTATAGCATACATTTTATAAACATGTAAATAGTCATAAATTCTAGCAGTATATTTGAATTTCAGGAGACAGATACAAATCTATGAACTAAATAACTCTGTTTTTCACTTAAATTTGTGGTGAAGGCCCTGTTTGCACAGCAGCTGGTATAGCTTCTGGAGCTTACCTGCTTAGGTTCACTGCCTGGCACTGCACCTGTGCAATACTTCTTGCTCTGTCTTTCTAGAATACATGCTTCCAAGGACTCCAAACCATTTATCTTAATCTTGAGCACTTGAAAGTACATGGGACCCAGCACTATTCCAATGAAACTTGGCCTTGTTGATTACTTCTGATGACTTCAGAGATCAGAACTTCCCCATTAATCATCTTGGCAGATGATTTCAGATTTCTGCATCTGTACGCTAGTAAAAGCATTGAAGTGTTTTGTTTTGTGTGTGTGTGTGTGTGTGTGTGTGTGTGTGTGTGTGTGTGTGTGAAGAATCTCAACTTTAAATTTCTGCTTTTTGGGGACTTAATGATGTTCAAAAGTGGTGACCTGTAGTACATTTTACTTTCTAACCCTTTTTCTGTGTAATACTTGAACATCTTGTCTAACATGAAAAGACTAATTCTTTGCCCCAAATTTTTTCTTGGAGGAATCCAAAGTCATATTTGGTTCATCAATATTGCTGCTGCTTCTATATGATATCAGAGACTACCATTAATTGAGGAGTGTATTTTTTTCTGCCATGGATGCTGCTAAGGATTTCAAATACTGATATTATTTATTTATTTAAACAGCACGGAAACTCTTGAGATACATGCCTCATTGTTCCCACTTTCCTAATCAGTAAATGAAGATTAAGGAATTGTAGCATTTTATCCAGAGACCCTTAAAAACAAATGGCATATACAGAATTTGAACTAAGGCAGTTTGAGGTTAAAGATAATGTACTGAATTATGGGTGGCAAAAAGCAAAGATGTAAAGATAAGAACTCAGGTCTGAGCTCAGGATGTTGTGCAAACCACAGGGCAACAAGTGTGCAATGGAAAGATACCGTTTCCCTGGAAACTTTTTCAGTTCTGCTGCAGCATGTCAATCAATCTTTGGGACCAGCCTAATGGCTTTCAACCCTAGCCTCACTTTACAATTTCCTGGAGAGATTTAAAAGGACACTTAATATATGAGCCCCACCAATTAAATACAAATATTTTGGGGTGTGGTCCACATATTGGAGAGGGGTCCTATACTGGCCATTTCAATAAACATGTCAGTTAGAACCAGGAAGATAGGGTGTTTGGGTTTGCTGTAGAGGTGATGGTTGTTTTAGTGGTGGTTAGGGGAGGAAGATGTGCAAATGGGTAGAGGAAATCCCAAACAAAGTATCCCAGTATCACCAGCATTGAAAATTATTAGAAGCTACATCAATGTTTGCTGATCCACGGACAGACCTGTCCTATCCCCACTAAAGTTGCTGTGAAGTTTTCTGTGTCCAAAGGAGCCAGGCAGTTTGGTAAGTGTACTAAAGTTAAAAAACACTTGATGAGTGGATAAATACATGAAGTCATTTTAGTGTTCACTGGCCTGACATGAATGCAATGGGCTTTTCAAAAAACAGCTGTGTTTCATAAATTTTATTGCCAAAAACTATTCTTCCAAAATATCATGATTGTTCTCCATGGGGGATAATTCAGTAAATAAAAAATACAATAAATGGAACAAATCTGAAGATTTATTAGGTCAAGGCAACATCAATACCACTGTTAGAAAGACCTGCTGTTTTACAAAGCAAATAACATCTAGGTAAAGTGAAATAAGAACAGAAAAAAAAATTACTTAAGAGTGTGATAGAGCTAACTTGGGAAACTGGAAGCCATTTTAAAGCAGATGCTCAGTATGGCTGAATAGCATTCCATTGTATATACGTACCATATTGTCTTACCCGATCATTTATTAAAGGACACTGGTTTTTTTCATGTCTTGGCCAATGCTATAATGAACTATATAGGAGCATATATATTTGCAAATAAATGTTTTCAAAATTTTGGGGTAGACACCCACAAGAGGAGTTTGCTGGATCTTGGGGTAACTCTATTCTTGGTTTTGTGAGGAGCCTCCATACTGTTTTCTATAGGGGCTATTCCAGTTTACATTCCCACCAGCCATTGAATGAGGGTTTCATTTTCTTCACAACCTCTCTAACACCTTTTATTAGTTGTCTTGTTGATAATAGTCATTCTAACAGGTCTGAGGTGGTGTCTCATTGCAGTTTTGATTTGCACTTTCCTAATAGCTAGAGAAGTTGAGCATCTTTTCACATATCTGTTCGCCATTTGTATCACAGAAGAAGACTTTACTTTGGGTGATGGGCACACCATGCAATATATAGATGATGTATCAAAGAATTATAAACTTGAAACCTATATAATCTTACTAACCAATGTCACCCCAATAAATTTAATAAAAAATAAAACAAGATATATGCTCAGTAAATAGTAAAATATTTGCCACTAAGTTTACAAAACCATAGTAAACACAAGAAAATGATTTACCCTTTATAGGCTACTATATGTCTTCTGGAAGATGCAGTTATTTTGTAAATATAAATCAACAATTGATTCTAATGCTTATGCAGGGGATACAAGAGGCCCAGAATAGGTGACACAATATTTAAGAACAGAATCAGTGAACTAACAGTATCCAAATTCAAAACTACAGAAATCAAAACAGTGTAATATTGGTTAAATAATAGAAAAATAGGTCAATGAGACAGAATAAAGAACCCCAAAATAGGCCCACACAAATAAAGATAACTGATCATTGGCAAAGCTGCAAAGGCCATTCAATCTATCTATATAATAGAGAAATATGCAAAATAGCCAGGATGCCGTAATGTCACAACTGAAGAGCAGGGACCTGAGGCTGCATGGTGCCTGGCCGGGGCAAGGGACCTCAAGCCACGCCCCCCCACCCTGCAGGGCTTCACAGAGGACCTCAGGCCATGCCCCCTGCCCCAGCGCCAGGCCAGGAGACCTCAGGGCATGCCCCCCACTCCAGTGCTGGGCCAGGGGACCTCAGGCTGTGCCCCCCACCCAGCAGGGCTTGAAGGGGGACCTCAGGCCACACCCTCCACCCTGGCACCAGGCTGAGAGACCTCAGGCCGTGCCCCCCGCCCCAGCGCTGGGCTGAGGGACCTCAGGCTGCAGCCTTTGCCCAGCGGAGCTTGACGGGGTACCTCAGGCTGTGCCCCCCGCCCAGCGGGGCTTGATGGGGGTGGGGCCGGCAGGGTCTAGGTCTCCTGTGTTTTCGAAGCGTGTGCGGGTGGTGGGCGGGGACTTGACTCTAGGTCCCATGGTGCACCCAGACTCTGACAGGAGGGAGATTTTCATATACATTTTACTAATTTTCTTTCATCTCTGACACTTCTATTATAGAGAAAGGGCAAACAGCAATATTGAAATATTTCCTCTAATTAATTCCCTTTTAATGTGCACGAATTTCATGCACTGGGCCACTAGTTAAGAAATAATAGTCTTTTCAACAAATGGTACTGAAACACCTGGACATCCACATGCCAAAACACACACACACACACACACACACACACACACACATCTAAACACAGACCTTACACCTTTTGAAAAAATTAACTCAAAATAGATTATATATCTAAATGTAATGTGCATGTAAACATTCTGAATTCCTAAAAGAAAATATAGGAGAAAATGTATGTGACCTTGGGTTTGGCAATGACATTTTAGATACAACACCAAAAGCATGATCCATGCAAAAATAAAAAACTGGCTAATAGTACTTTGTTAAAAATTGTAAACTTCTATTTGGTGAAAGACACTGTCAAGAGAATGGAAATACAAGCCATAGGCTGGGAGAAAATATTGGCAAAAAATAGATCTAAAAATATACACAGAAGTCTTAAAACTCAATAATAAGACATAAAAAAAAAACAATTTAAAAATGGGCATAAGATCTGAACAGACACTTCACTAAAGGAAATGCACAGATGGCAAATAAGCATGTGAAAGATGTTCATCATCATATATTAGGGAACTGCAAGTTAAAATTATAAATTATACCACTGTACCCATATTAGAATGGCTTAATTTCTAAAATATTGACAACTCCAAATGTGAATGAGGATATGGAGCAATAGAAAATCTCATTTATTGCTGGTGTAATTGCAAAATGGTACAGTCATTTTGAAATATAAGGTTACAGTATCTTACAAAATTAGACATAGTATTACCATAGTATTTATCAACTGCATTCCTTAGTATTTATTCAAATGAGTTGAAAACATATGTTCACACAAAAGCCTACACTCAGATGTTTATAGAAGCTTTATTCATGATGGCCAAACCTTGGAATCAACCAAGATGTCCTTTAATAGATGAATGGATCAACAGACTGTGGTACAATTGCAGAATGGAATATGATTCATCATTAATAAGAAATGAGCTATCAAGCCACATAAAGACATGGAGGCACTATAAAGCATATTATTAAGTGAAATAAGCCAATATTAAAAGGATATATACTATAATTCCAACAATATGACATTGTGGAAAAGGCAAAACTAAGGGTGACAGTAAAAATATTAGTGTTAGCAGAGGTTGGAGAGAGGGAGGGAGAGATGCATAGACAAAGCACAAGGGATTGTTAAGGCAATGAAACTATTCTGCATGATAATGTAATGGTGGATATATGACATTATGCATTTTTGAAAACCCATATAACTGTAGAACACAAGAGTGAACCCTGATATAAACTATAGACTTTAGTTAAAAATGATCTATCAATATTGGTTCATCAATTATAAGAAATTTACCATTATACTGAAATATAATAATAACAATAATAATAATAATAAAAAGGTGCCTGCCAGTGTGGCTCAGTTGGTTGAGTGTCTTCCCAGGAAGTCAACAGTTCCATTAGGTTAGGGCATATGCCCCGGGGTTGCTGGCTCCATCCCCAGTAGGGGTCATGCAGGAGGCAGCCAACAGATGTTTGGCTGCCATCTCACTCACTGATGTTTCTCTCTCCCTCTCCCTCTCCTTTCCTCTCTTTGAAATCAATAAAAACATAACTTTTAAAAATTTTGAATAATAATAATGGATACTATGTGGAGGGGATGGTGGTGAAAATTGGTATATGGAACTTCCTGTATTTTCTGCTCAATTTTTCTTTAAACTTAAAATGGCTCTTTAAAAAGTCTATTAATTAAGAAAAAAAGAAAAAGGAAGACATTGTTGCTTCAACTTCAGTTCAAAATAGAATAATAGGAACCGGATTTATATTCCTATCTGAAAGAACTAACAAACTCGAAAAGCATATAAAATAGCAGTTCAAGACATTGGACATCAGGCAATGAAGGAGAGTGATTTATGGGAGATGAAAAAAAGAATGAGATTGACTCTAGGAAAGCAATAACTGATTGCCCAGAGAGAGTTCCTGGGCCATGGTGCAAGGAGGAAATTCAGATGAAGCCTGGTGATATTCCTGATGTGAGGAGAAACCAGTTTCTAGGGAGGACAAGTCAGCTAGAGTTCCCCAAAGAGAAGAAGACAGCATACAGAGGAGCACCAGGGAAATGCAGAGTCCACATTAAGACTTTAGCTAAAAATTCATCAGTTAATGAGTGTTAAGAAACTACACAAAGTCTGGAAAGTACTAACCAGCAAGTTGAAAGGGAACAATTCCCAGAGTTTGCACAGACCAAAAATAGTTTCTATTAGCAACATCCTATGTGAAAAATCTCATAATTGACAGGGCATCACAGAGAATACTCAGAAGGGTTCTACCTCAATAGAGTAGAAATTTAGTCCTAGACAAAATTTAGTACAACTCTGAAACTGTCTATCAATGTTTAAAAAGTAAGCCAGAAAGGAACACTCTGTTTTTAAGTAACTTAACTACATCCCAGACAGAGTGGACAAATATTTAAAGGAATGAAAAAAATCCAGAACTGAACAATATAAAAGCCAAAGTATCTGGAATTTTATAAAAAATTTACCCAAAATGCAAAAAAGTAGAAATATACAAATGAAAATGAGGAGAAAACCAGTCAATCAAAAAATAGCCTTGGAAGAGATGATGGAATTAGTAGATAAACTAATAAAAGAGTTATAATTATAATCCATATAGTCAAGAAACTAAAGGAAACATTATAAGTAGAAACACAGAAGATATAAAAAAAGACCAAAATCAAGCATTTGGAGATTAAAAATATCAAACAAAAAAAATATAGTGAATGAGATAAACAACAGATGAGTCATTGCAGAACAGTGAACGTGAACACATAGCAGTAGAACTAAAAATGAAACAGAGAGGGAAAAAACACATTAGCAGTCATCACAGGTGAAAAATCAAGGAGAGAAGAGAACAGAAAAAATATTTGAAAGAATAATGCCCCAAATTTTTTGAAATGTAATCAACACTTTGTTGGGGAGCACACGAGACTTGGTTGGAAAGTTTATAAGGAGGACATTCCGAGAAAAGGGAAGTGTGTGGAAGGTTGCCTGCCCTGTTTATTGAAATTCCAACTTAGGTGAGTGCCGTAGGCGGTGCCCCTAATTATTCCTTGACCTTTCCAAACAAGTCTGTGCACGTGCAGACCCCCGAGTGTTTACTGGAATCCTTATGCTTAATCATTAGGTGTCCTTGCTTAAAGGACATTACAGACACATGTGTCCTCCCAATATTACTTACCCTACTGATTGTATCTATAAGATAAACTTAATCTCAAACTGCTGTTATGATAAAGCCTAATGAGGCAGGCAATTGAGGCTGTCTGGTTCCTTTAGCTAGGCCAGTGGTCGGCAAACTCGTCAACAGAGCCAAATATCAACAGTACAACGATTGAAATTTCTTTGGAGAGCCAAATTTTTTAAACTTAAACTTCTTCTAATGCCACTTCTTCAAAATAGACTCACCCAGGTCGTGGTATTTTGTGGAAGAGCCACACTCAAGGGGCCAAAGAGCTGCATGTGGCTTGGGAGCCGCAGTTTGCCAACCACGGAGCTAGGCGGCCCCTTAGCCCTCTCTTTCACAGCAAACGTTCTGTCAGAGTAATCATTTATTCATCGCTCAGGGTCTGCTGGTCAGCCCTGGCAACACTTCAAACCTACAAGCTTAAAGTATAATGAATCTCCCCGCCCCCCGAAAAAAAAAAAAGGAGGAAAAAATACACCACAAAATCAAGTCAATTGCTCAAAATCAGTGATAAAGAGAAAGCCCTACATACACTCAAATGAAAAAGATACTTTGTGCAGAGAGGAACAAACATAAGAATGAAGAAAAAAAACTTATTATAAACCATGGTAGTCCAGAAGGCAGTGAATACCAAAAGGAAAAAGATCTTTCAACCTATAATTTCATAGCCAGAAAAGACAGCTTTCAAAGTCAAAATAAAAATTTATACAGTCATAAAAATTCCAAAAGGATTAATCAGCCATAGACTTGCACTATAAGAAATAGTAAAGGAATTCCTTTAGACAACAGAAAAATAATATTAGTTGCAAATATGGATCTACACAAAGGAATGTAGGGCACTGCGAATTATAACATCATATGTAATTTTAAAAATTATTTTTATTATTACTTAAAGATCTTTAAAAGATATATTATTATTTTAACTTATAGTAATATATCTTTTAAAGATCTTTATAACATAGAATTACAGTGTATGACAATCATAGGCAATAGACAACAGGAGACAATAGAATTATGTTAATTAATATAAAGTTCATAAACTAACTGTGAAGTGGAATAATTATCACTTGGGAGTAGACTGTAACAATTCAAAATGTGTACTATAAATTTTAAAGCAGCCACTTACATAGCACAATAAATGGTTATAACTAATGACTTCAAAGAAAATTAAATGGAATCATAAAAAAATGCCAAAGGAAGCAGGAAAAGAAAGCAAAAGGAATTAATATCAGATGGGACAAATGGGAAACAAGCAGCAAGATGTCAGATATGAAACCAACTGCATAGCTATTAACATTAAATGTAAATAATCTAAATACATTTTTTAAAATAGATATTGTCAGATTGGATACAAAGCAAGAATAAATTATATGCTGCCTAAAAGAACTACATATTAAATATGAAAACATAAATAAGGTCAAAGAAATAAGATGGAAAAAAATATATCATGCCAACAATAAAAGAAAACTTGAGTTGTAATATTAATATCAGATGAGTATATTTAAGAAAAAGAACATTAACAGGGATAGAGAACATCATTTTATAATTATAAATTAATGAATACATCAAGGAAACATAATAACTGCAAATATTTATGTATCTAATAATAGAGCTTCAAAATACATTAAGCAAAACCAAATAAAACTGCAAGGAGAAATAGCAAATCTACAATTATCGTTGGAGATGTCAAAACTCTTATCTCAAAAACTGACCAAAACAAATGGGCAGAAAATCAATAAGGATATAGAGACATAAACGCTACTATTGAGCAACTTTATTTAATTGATGTTTACAGAACACTCAACAGCAGCAGAATATTCAATCTTTTCACTAAACAAGATAGACTGTTTTCTGGGCCACAAACAAGATTCATTGATTTAAAAATTTTAATTGTACCAAGTATGCCCTCTGACCCCAGGGAAATTTAATTAGAAATTAATATCAGAAAGAATTTGAATAATCACAATTATTTGGAAAATATTCTTCTAAACCTAAAGATTTAAGAATAAGTCCAAAACAATTAGAAAATACTTTGAATTTAATGAATATTAGAAGACAACATATCCAAATCTGTGGGATACATCTAAAGCAGTATTTTAAAAAAAATAATTTTAAAGCATCAAATGCCTATACGGGTTAAAAAGAAAAAAGGGTTTCGCTATGCTGGTTTGGCTCAGTGGATAGAGCATCAGCCCTAAGAGTCCCAGTTCGATTCCAGTCAAGGGCATATTATCTCAGTTGCAGGGTTGATCCCCAGCCCTGGTCAGGCACATGAAGGAGGCAACCAATCAGTGTGTCCCTCTCACATCAATGTTTCTCTCTTTGTCTCTCCTCCTCCCTTCCACTCTCTCTATGAAAAATCAATGGAAAAATATCGTTGGGTGGGAATTAACAAAAAATAAGAAAAAAAGTCTCAAATCAATTATCTCAACTTCCACCAGAAGAAACTAGTTGAGCAATGTATCCCAAAGAAAATATAAGAAATAAAATAGATCAGAGAATAAAACAATAAAAAATAAATTATAAGGAAAATCAATGAAACTAAAAGCTGTTATTTTGAGAAAATCAACAGAGTAGATAAATTTATAGCCACCATGGTCTGGGGGAAAAAGGGGAGAAGACACAAATTACTGATATCAAAAATGAAAAAGGTTATGTTGCTCCAAATTCTATATATACAAGAGGAATTAAAATGTTAATTTTGAACAATGTTATGCCAATAATTGTAAACTTGGATGAAATGAAAAGTTCCTTAAAAGATATATATGATCAAAAGCTCATTCAAGAAGGAACATGTAACTTGGGGGTGAGGGTGGGCTGGAGAGGGCCAATGGGGGAAAAAGAGGAGACATATGTAATACTTTCAACATTAAAGATTTTAAAAAAAGAAACATGTAACCTGAACAATGCCATGACTATTTTAAAAATTATTTTACAGAAAAACAATACATGTAACTAAACAGATAGTCTATAAATAAGCCTTCACATATATGGTACATTTATTGTGACAAAAGCGCACTTGGTACATGTAGGGTAGGCTGAGGTGGCAGCAGTGTTAGCTGTTAACAATTCACACTTGGGTGCCTCTCTGGTATTGCTCTCTGTCAAAGAAAGCTGACCACCCAAGGCTCTGCCTGCTTTCTCAAAGGTTACTTGATCCAATGATTGGTCCAGGTAGTAGTACAAAGACCTGCCCCCTGGCTTTCCTCTGCAGACATCCCAGCTCTAGAGCTCCCCAAGGAATCATTTGACTCGTCTGTTGCAACTAAAGAGCAATTCACTTCTTTCTCTGTCCAATTTTCTCATCTCCAATAGGGGTTATTCCCAGGAGTTTTTCCAAACATCCTTCTCTATGCAATTACCAGAGCCTCAGAATCTATTTCCCAAGGAAACAGATCTGGGATGGTTGATTATCTTATTTAACCAACCAAACAATTCTCTAAGACAGGTGACCTCAAACTACGGCCCACGGGCCACATGCGGATGTTTTTGCCGTTTTGTATTTTTACTTCAAAATAAGATATGTGCAGTGTGCATAGGAATTTGTTCATAGTTTTTTTAAAACTATAGTCCGGCCCTCCAACGGTCTGAGGGACAGTGAACTGGCCTCCTGTTTAAAAAGTTTGAGGACCCCTGCTCTAAGATATGTTCTATTAGTACCTGGGTTTTACAAGTGAGAGAAAAGCTAAAGTTAGAAATTTTAAGTAATTTGTCTGAGATCACTAGGATAATGGAGGAACTGATAAAACAAAGGCCTGCATAATGCTAAACCATACAGCCTTCTGAGGGTGTTTTTATCATGAGTGAAGCACTGAAATCAAACCTAATTCTAAGCAATTGTATAAATGCTGAAGGCATAGTTTATCTTGATTTATCAAAGTATTCCAAATAATAGTTTTATATGGTGAAATGAAATGTAAATGATGGAATAGAGAGATGAATTAACATCTAACTAACCCAATGAGTGTTGATTAGTAGGGCTATTTCCAATACCCTGTGTATTTTTTTAGGGTAACATATTGTTAATGCCTACATAGGCCTGTCAGATATTTAGCATTGGTAAATGATTATAGAATTTAATTGAAGCCCTTTGGAGCCCCTAATGGATTGTCATCCAGCCCTATCCTTGATATTATCTTTTATGCTATTTATATCAGTACATTGAAGAGAGCCTGTAATTACACTTACAAAATCTGCTATAGCCGAAACCGGTTTGGCTCAGTGGATAGAGCGTCGGCCTGCGGACTGAAAGGTCCCAGGTTCGATTCCGGTCAAGGGCATGTACCTTGGTTGCGGGCACATCCCCAGTAGGGGGGTGTGCAGGAGGCAGCTGGTCGATGTTTTTCTCTCATCGATGTTTCTAACTCTCTATCCCTCTCTCTTCCTCACTGTAATAAATCAATAAAATATATTTAAAAAAAAAAAAAAAATCTGCTATAAATATTCCATTAAAATAGTGCTAAGAAATTATGCATTAAAACTCGAAGATAGGAGAAACCAAGATGGCGGCATAGGTGAAACACCTAACCTGCAGCTGGGCACAACAATTTCAAAGGCACAACTAGAGGTCAGAACGGACATCGTCCAGAACCACAGGAGAGCTGGCGGACTGAAATGCCCACAGCTGGGGGGAAGGAGAAGGCCACGGGGACAATCGGGGGAGCCGTAAAAGCCTGAGGTATGGAGAAACTGGCGGAGACACGAGCGCGCGCGCCTGCGGGGAGGATGGAGCCGGAGAGGAGGGGGCGGCTGACGGCCTGGCCGGCGTTCACTGGCAAGAAGGAGATAAAGGCTCCGGATTGCGCTAAGCGCCGGCTCCGACTGCACTGAGCGCCAGTTCCGGGCGAAACCCTGGGAAGCCAGGCGCAGGCTGGGGGAATGAATCTGGGCTGTGGGGCGCAGGCACAGAGGAGCGGGGGAAGGCAGAGCTCCAGAGGCGCGCACGGGAAGGGGCGCAAAGGATGGACTGTTGCCTGCGCCACTGAACTGCCCTAGCGGGAAGGAGACATAAGCTCAGGACCGTGCTGAACCCCAGTTCCGACTGCACTGAACCCCAGTTCCGGGCGAAACCCTGGGAAGCCAGGCGCACGCTGGGGGAATGAATTTGGGCTGTGGTGGCGGAGGCACAGAGAAGCGGCGGCTCCAGACGCGCGCACTGGAAGGTGCAGGTGCGCAGAGGACGGACTTTTGCCTGCGCCACTGGGTGGCCCTGCTGGGAAGGAGACAGGGACGCCAGACTGCGCTGAGACCCAGTTCCAACTACA
Organism: Eptesicus fuscus; assembly: GCF_027574615.1. Taxonomy (NCBI): domain Eukaryota; kingdom Metazoa; phylum Chordata; class Mammalia; order Chiroptera; family Vespertilionidae; genus Eptesicus; species Eptesicus fuscus. Next base: position 50,406,700 of record NC_072486.1, read on the forward strand.
CTGAAACCCAGTTCCAGGCGAGAATCTGGGAGTCCAGATTCATTAGGGGAGGGACTGGACTGTTTGGCAGTGGGCGAAACTCCAGGGCGCGTTTCTCTCAGAGGTGTTTGCAAGGAATACAGAGGGACACAGACACAGGAGCCTCATAGGGCGGGGCTGACAGGAAGCCAAGGTTGTAGGCTCCACCCTGTAGCTCCGCCCCAGCCAAGCTGAGCAGAAGCTTTTTCCTGCTGAGTGCCTCAGGTAGTGGCTGACCCACACTACATTGGAGACCCAGAAACGAGGGCATCTAGTGGTTGGTGGGAGATGACACCAGATTTCAATCACTTGCATAAGGGAGGCATTCTAGAGGCAGACTCAGTGAGCGCCAAGGCATTGCTGCATCAAGACCCGGCCCACAAACATGTCTCCTGCACAGCAACTCTTCCTATATAGACAAAGAGGGTCCTCACGGCCAATTGGCCTGGAGGACAATTCCTCCCAGTGACACCAACAACAATCAAGACTTAGCTGTACAAAGGAGGACCAAGATGGAGACATAGGGCGGCAGCCTGATCGTTGCCTACCACAACAATATTGAGACTACAACGGGAGAGCAGAGCAGACACCAGCCAGAAAGACCGGGGGGCTGGCTGAGCAGATGCTCTACAACTAGAATAAAAGAGAGGGGTACGCAGGATGATGCTGATGCCGGTGACCCAAAGTCCACACTTTAAGAACTATGGCTCAGGCGACACAATGGTGGCCTGGAACGTGCTCGGCGCAGTTCCCCCGGCGGTCTCCGGCTGAGGGGACGGCTCCACTCGCTGCCGAGCACGGACAGACGAGCCCCTGGGAGACATGGGGTGGGAGACTCCGTGCTTGCTGACCTCCGAGTCCTTCAAGAATCTCAATGCCCCGAAGTGGCCAGGTGCGCACGCTCAGCGACTGGCCACCGTTGCAGACCCAAGGGCCGACGCAGCGACACCGGACCAGCCCACCGCCGGGCACCGGGCACACCGGAGCCTTGCCGAGCCCGCCACCCAACGAGTTCTGCGGCAGCCGCCCTGGAGCTCTGAGAAAATGACCGAAGGAATTGCTGAGAGGGAATTGACCAACAGGAATTGGGATCAAGAAGACGAAACCCCGCTAAGACCCGACTCCAGGCGAGCCTGCGAGCCTCTGGGCTCAGATGTGGTCACACGCCTCTGGGTCTAGGTGAGGCCTCACGCCCCTGGGTTTGGGTGAGGCCACGCGCCCCTGGGTCCAGGTGAAGCTGGATTCCGGGTTCGGGTGAGGCCATGTGCCCCTGGGTCCGGGTGAATCTGAACCCTGGGTCCGGGTGAGGCCGTGGGCCCCTGGATCCGGGTAAGGCTGGGTCCCGAGTACGGGTGAGGCCGTGAGCCCCTGGATCCAGGTGAGACCACGCGACCAGGGGTCTGAGAGAGGTAACGCGCCCCTGGGTCCGGGTGGCTTCGTGCACCTAGGTCCAGGTGAGGCCACGTGCCCCTGGGTCTGAGAGAGGCCACGCACCCCTAGGTCTGGGCGAGACCATGTGTCCCTGGATCCGGGTGGGGCCTCGTGCACCTAGGCCCGGGTGGGGCCGCATGTCCCTGGGTCTGGGGGAGGCCAGGCGTCCCTGGGTTCGGGTGAGACCGTGTGTCCCTGGATCCGGGTGAGGCCTCGTGCACCTAGGCCCGGGTAAGGCCACGTGCCCCTGGGTCTGGGGGAGGCCAGGCGTCCCTGGGTCCGGGTGAGACCGTGTGTCCCTGGATCCGGGTGAGACCTCGTGCACCTAGGCATGGGTGAGATCACGTGCCCCAGGGTCTGAGAGGCCAAGCGTCCCTGGGTCCAGGTGAGACCATGTGTCCCTGGATCCGGGTGAGGCCGCGTGCACCTAGACCTGGGTGAGCCCAAGTGGCCCTGGGTCTGGGAGAGGCCAAGCGTCCCTGGGTCCGGGTGCGACCATGTGTCCCTGGAGCCGGATGAGGCCTCGTGCACCTAGGCCCGGGTGAGGCCACGTGCCCCTGGGTCTGGGAGAGGCCAAGCGTCCCTGGGTCCGGGTGAGACCATGTGTCCCTGGATCCGGGTGAGGCCTCGTGCACCTAGGCCCGGGTGAGCCCAAGTGGCCCTGGGTCTGGAAGAGGCCAAGCGTCCCTGGGTCCGGGTGAGACCATGTGTCCCTGGATCCGGGTGAGGCCTCGTGCACCTAGGCCCGGGTGAGGCCATGTGCCCCTGGGTCTGGGAGAGGCCAAGCGTCCCTGGGTCCGGGTGAGACCATGCGTCCCAGGATCCGGGTGAGGCCTCGTGCACCTAGGCCCGGGTGAGCCCAAGTGGCCCTGGGTCTGGGAGAGGCCAAGCGTCCCTGGATCCGGGTGAGACCATGTGTCCCTGGATCCGGGTGAGGCCTCGTGCACCTAGGCCCGGGTGAGCCCAAGTGGCCCTGGGTCTGGGAGAGGCCAAGCGTCCCTGGGTCCGGGAGAGACCATGTGTCCCAGGATCCGGGTGAGGCCTCGTGCACCTAGGCCCGGGTGAGCCCAAGTGGCCCTGGGTCTGGGAGAGGCCAAGCATCCCTCGGTCCGGGTGAGACCATGTGTCCCTGGATCCGGGTGAGGCCTTGTGCACCTAGGCCCGGGTGAGCCCAAGTGGCCCTGGGTCTGGGAGAGGCCAAGCATCCCTGGGTCCGGGTGAGACCATGTGTCCCTGGATCCGGGTGAGGCCTCGTGCACCTAGGCCCGGGTGAGGCCACATGCCCCTGGGTCTGGGAGAGGCCAAGCGTCCCTGGGTCCGGGTGAGACCATGCGTCCCTGGATCCGGATGAGGCCTCGTGCACCTAGGCCCGGGTGAGCCCAAGTGGCCCTGGGTCTGGGAGAGGCCAAGCGTCCCTGGGTCCGGGTGCGACCATGTGTCCCTGGATCCGGATGAGGCCTCGTGCACCTAGGCCCGGGTGAGGCCACGTGCCCCTGGGTCTGGGAGAGGCCAAGCGTCCCTGGGTACGGGTGAGGCCTCGTGCACCTAGGCCCGGGTGAGGCCACATGCCCCTGGGTCTGGGAGAGGCCAAGCGTCCCTGGGTCCGGGTGAGACCATGCGTCCCTGGATCCGGATGAGGCCTCGTGCACCTAGGCCCGGGTGAGCCCAAGTGGCCCTGGGTCTGGGAGAGGCCAAGCGTCCCTGGGTCCGGGTGCGACCATGTGTCCCTGGATCCGGATGAGGCCTCGTGCACCTAGGCCCGGGTGAGGCCACGTGCCCCTGGGTCTGGGAGAGGCCAAGCGTCCCTGGGTACGGGTGAAGCCAGATCCTGGGTCCGGGTGAGGCCGTGTGCCCCTGGATCCATCCGGGTGAGGCTGGGTCCCAGGCCCGGGTGAGACCACGCACCCCTTGGGTATGGGTGAGGCCACGTGCCCCTTAGTCCGGGTGACGCCGTGCCCCTGGGTTCGGCCGAGACCAAACCAGAGGGAGTCGGACCTCCATTACCACCATTTGTCCACCATCCAGAGCTGAGGGGTCAGTGCTGACATGTAAACATAAGGAACTACTGGACATTGAAATTGGGTCTCAAAAGAACTGTTGGTCCAGGGGGAAGCTCGCTACAGATTGATTCATTTGCCTGTCAGCATAACTATTATTGCTCGTCTCACATTCAGTTCTTATTAGTATATATCTAGTGACATATGATCTCGCTCATCTAGGGGAAATGATGAACAACATAGACTGAGGAACAAGAACAGAACCAGAAGCAAGGAGGCATCGATCGGACTATCGGGCCTCAGAGGGAGGTTAGGGGAGGGTAGGGGGATGGTGGGGGGAGGGGGAGAGTTCAACCAAAGGACCTGTATGCATGCATATAAGCCTATCCAACGGTTAAGTTCAACAGGGGATTGGGGTATGCGTGGGGAGAGGGGTGGGATGGGAATGGGGGGATGAGGACAAATATGTGACACCTTAATCAATAAAGAAATTTAAAAAAAAAAACAAAACTTGAAGATACCTTATTTAGAAATATTTATTCAGAAAACATTGGTTGAGCAGTCACTATGTACTAAATTCTCTACCATACACCTAAGCCATAAAGATTATTCAAATATTTTTTTTATTTTCTGCTACAATATAACATTTAATACTATAAATGCTATATTTGCTTTCAAAAAAAAGGAATTGCATGATGATAACTGCTCAAGGTAGTGGGCTGATTATATATTATGAAAAATCTAACAGCATAATGCTGTTATCAAGATTATCTCAGTCAAATTTATGCTGGGTTAATAGACACACAATGATGAGGTGTATAAAAGGAATACCCAGCTACATTCAGACCTGGTCAGGCCACATCCACAGTATACTACATTCAATCTAAGCACCACATTAAAAACACAACAGTCAAACAAACATTTAATAAAATGACACATACACTTGCAATTATCCAGATTAAAGCAAATTGAATACACTGGTAATTGTACTCTATGAAAACTAAATGAAAGCACTAGAATTATTTAATCCTAAGAAACAAAGGCTAACATAAGGCATAAGACATTCACTAAGGTCTATGATGTCAAAAAGATAGTAGGTTTGCTCTCTGATGCCTAGGAAAGGAAGGTGAAAGAAAATTAGAAGGAAGCACCTTACGAATTTACTTATAGAAGAACTTTGTAACAACTACACCAATTTCAAAAGATGAGTGCTCTCTCTCAGAGTATGGTGAGTTTTCTCTTCCATAAGGCAATTTTTCAAAGCAGTGCATAAAATTTGTTGATCCAAATAATTTCTAAAATTTCTTCCACTTCTTTCTTGTGAAACAGAGAGACCATTTTGCTTTAAGATAAACAATTTAATTGGATAGAATGTCATTGTGGGTTTTCACAACGTTCATATATCCTGAAAAACAATGCATGTATTGTATTTCCTACAATGATATATTTCCTTCATGGAATATGTCCAGAAAAACTTACTGTGGAAAACTAAATTCAAAATTCAAAATCTTGTGCAGTAAATTCCAACAAATGGATTTATACCTGATTCGATTTATTTGAAAAATTCTGATTAGTAACAATGCCATAAAAACCATTTTCTACAATACATGTTAGTCACTTGTCTCTTGACCTCACTATGTCATATAACTTATAATACCATTTCAAATTTTAGGGTAACATCTATATACCATACATTAAGGGAATATGGATATACTATAGTACTATTGGTGTCAACTTAATAAAAGGAATCAGAACAGTAAATTTTACATGTATAACATCTATATAGGGGTAGGAAAAAGTAGGTTTATAGTTGTAATACAGATAAATAATACAATAATTAATAAATAATATTGTAAGAATAAACTTTTGAATACTCACAACTGTAAACCTACTTTTGCCCATGCCTGTATGATTTGTACTTTTTTTCTCCTTTGTGGCCAAAAGATAAATAATTAAGATAAAAAAATAGTAAAAAAAAGTAAATGTTTTTCCAACCAGATAATTAACAACTGTTATAAATATTGGGTGTGTTACTGAAACTAGGTAAATATTTTTGGGTTATTTGTTTCCTAAAGAGGCTTAAATAGTCTTTCTTTTGGCTAAGATACAAGAAGAAGCTCTATTTCTTCCTCAAAAAAAAAAAAAAAAGAAAATAAAGAACTAGTGAAAACCACTCATGTACCATTCAGAGGAAGAAACAGAACACTAACCAGTGTAAAAAAATGAACCTTGTCCTAACATCATTTTATAAAAAGAATTAAATGACTTGGGGATTTTTCTAAAGTTAACCTCTTTAAACAAACTCTCACGTAGTAACTAGTGAGGTCAAACAACACACATTTTTCTAACAACAGATATTAGCTGTAAAATACATCTCAATTTGTTAAGAAATTAATGATTCATTATATGAAAATATCAACTCAGAAAACATTAGTCTTTCATGGGAATCAAACAATGTGTTATGATTTTAGGACAAGGAGCTAAGTAAAGAAAAGAAAGTTGTTGTTTCCACTATGGAATATTGTGTTAGAAAGGGCAGATATGAAGAAGTAAAGCAGTTAGTATATAACGCATTTCTGTGGAATTTAAATCAAGAGCTAAAACTTACTCAAAAAATTATTTGGAGACTAATTTGCAGGAAGAACTTTGATGGAATTGTACAATAACGTTTAGCTTTGAGCAAATTTAAATACTTATCAACATTCTAATAACAAATATAAATGAGGCAACTATCATGTGCAAGCATTATACTAAGCACAAGGATAAAATGAGTTTTAAGAAATGCACCTTGTCCTTATTGAGCTTAGTTTAGCAATCAGGATTATGAGACAATTAATTTATAATGGCTTCCTAATGTGCTATATAATAAAAGAATCTGATATAATGCCAATGCTGCACAAGAAAATAAACCATTTTATTTTTCAAAGGTTGCCACTGGCACAGTAGAGAATATAGACATCACATGAATAAGTAGTGTGCATAATTATTTAAAGCACAGGCTCTAGAACTTGGGTTAAGAAAAAAGTAAGTATACTAGAATATTCTAATTAGACACATATTCATGTTTATATAGAGATCTATCTATCTAGAGAAGGGGAGTTAAAGAGAAACATATTGTATTGTGTGTGAATGTATAAATGGATGATAGATCACACACAAATTAACCTAGACTATTCTCTGCCCAGATACTAAAAGAAGAATGTATAGAAAAAGTGGAAACTAAACTGGTCTGTAAGGAAAGACTAGGAACTAAATATGTAAAATGGATGTCCACCACAAGATGGGCTATACTAAGCAATGGCAACAGCTAGGTTATTCCAGAACAAAGCTAAAATAACCATGCTGCTGCTTTGTTTTCTGGCAAGACTCTTTGGATGAAGTGGAATTTTCTTTAAAAAGCCATGGACAACAAAGAATGCCAGGACGAGGACTATAGACATTATGGGCATTATGTTATGCTTTAAGGAATAACTGGTATTTTTTAAATAAGGAAATAATGTATTTTAAAAGTAGTGACCCTTAAAAGTCTGCATGAGACAATATAGCAACTCAAGGAAACTTTCAGCCACACAAATCACAGTTCTGCACCGATTCTCCAAAAATCTATGTCAATTAACAAACAGTGTATTTTGACGAAGTAGAAAGACCATGAGTTTAAAAATGGGAGGAGGAAAAAGAGGAGCAGCCTGGCCCTGGTGCCCCAGAGCTTTTTATTTCTCCAGACCTCATTCAAAAACTGGGGACTTCATCAGTTAATACTGGTAAATGGGTCACTACAGGACACCCCAATGTCCTGCATGTCACCTGCATGAGGAGTCATTCACTGCTGGCTCTGAGTTGACACTAATCTCCAGGGACTCAAAACGGCTACACTGGGCCATCTGTCAGCATGGCAAATTGTGGAAACCAGAGATATTGGGAGTCTTGCCAGTAGTCCATCTTACAATGAGCCAGTGCTTCTGACAGACCATTATGATTTTCTTTTACATTGCAAAAAGCATACTTCATAATTTCCAAAATCTCAATAGTTGTGTGAGAGAGAAAGAGAGCTATTGTAGCAGAAAAAAAACAAGGACAACTGCTTTTTTCAGAACAAATAAATGAAAGTAATATGCATTTCTGTAGGAATTACAAAGACTCATGCCCTGAGTAAAAAAGACCTAAAAGATGCAAAGGTATGAATTCCTGTTGTGACCCTGAATAATTCAATTCTAATACAGTGGTCTAATGGATCTTGGATGATACAATAGAATTATCATCAACTTAATCAAGTGTGATGTCAATCACAGCTCTCATTTGCAAATGTGGTATTTTTACTCGTGCAAATCATCAGAGCCCCTTGTACCTGCTAAGCATTTATGCACCTATTGAGTGAGTGAAATTTTTCTCAATCCTAATCAATTAAGACTATCAGGATGAGATTGCCTATATCTGATAGGTGCAGCAGAACATGCTTTTTATATTAACTCAGGATTGTTTAGATTCTCTTCATCTGTGTTATAATATAGTCTGCAGAGACCTTGTTGTATCCCAGAAAACATCATGCTAGTATTTAACATGCTTGCATTATACTAATTAGACCTGGTAAAATAGTATTCTACTAGAGGCCCGGTGCACGAAATTCGTGCACGGAGGGGTGTTGTCCCTCAGCCCAGCCTGTACCCTCTCCAATCTGGGAACCCTCAAGGGATGTCCGACTGCCCGTTTAGGCCCGGTGGGATCGGGCCTAAACGGGTAGTCGGACATCCCTCTCACAATCCAGGACTGCTGGCTCCCAACTGCTTGCCTGCCTGCCTTCCTGATTGCCCCTAACCGCTTCTGCCTGCCAGCCTGATCACCCCCTAACCACTCTGCTGCCAGCCTGTTTGCCCCCAACTTCCCTCCTCTGCCGGCCTGGTTACCTCTAACTGCCCTCTCCTGCAGGGTTGATCACCTCCAACTGCCCTCCCTTGCAGGCCTGGTCCTTCTCAACTGCCCTCCCTTGCAGGCCAGGTGCCTCCCAACTGCCCTCTCCTGCTGGCCATCTTGTGTCCACATGGGGGCAGGATCTTTGACCACATGGAGGCAGCTATATTGTGTGTTGCAGTGATGATCAATTTTCATAGTACTCTTTTATTAGATAGGATAGAGGCCTGGTACAGGGGTGAGGGCCAGCTGGTTTGCCCTGAAGGGCGTCCCAGATCAGGTGGGGGTTCCCTTGGGGTGTGGGGCGGCCTGAGCGAGGGGCCTGTGGTGGTTTGCAGGAGGGCCACACCCCCTGGCAATGCAAGTGGAGGCCCTGGTATCTGGAATTTATTTTCCTTCTATAATTGAAACTGTGTAGCCTGGAGCGGAGCCAAGCCTGGGGCTCCCTCCGAGGCCGGTAGCCATTTGTGTTGGGGTTATAATTGAAACTTTGTTGCCTTAAGCGGGTGGGCCCGGCCAGGGTGTGCGGAAAGCTTTGCTTCCCCTGTTGCCAGCGGCAACCCTGGCCTGCTCTCTCAAGCTCCATTCTGCCGCCATTTGTTTGAATTTGTTTACCTTCTATAATTGAAACTTTGTAGCTTGAGTGGAGGCTTAGGCTTGGCAAGGGCAGGCAGAAAGCTTGGCTTCCTCTGTTACCTAGGAAACCTTGCTCTCTGTGGCTGTAGCCATCTTGGTTTGGGTTAATTTGCATGCTTGCTCTGATTGGATGGTGGGCGTGGCTTGTGGGTGTGTTGGAGGTATGGTCAATTTGCATATTTGTCTATTATTAGATATGATTAGTAAAACTTCGGAAGACACATTTATGTTGCCAGGTGATAGACAAACCCTATGAAAAATCAGGGACCTGTCATCAATAAACTTGCTAGGGTGCAGTGTTCTTGACCAGGTCAAAAAATCCCCTGTAGAGTGAGAGAAAAGTAGAGACAGCTTTTTTAGTGTGGCTAAGCAAGTTGCACATAAAATATTCACTTCAAATTTCCTATCCCACAAAACTTTTTAATATCTTCCTTTATGGCAGAGGTCAGAAACTTTTTCTTTAAAAGATTAGATAGTAAATATTTTATATTTGTGCACCATATTCTCTCTTTTGCAACTATGGTACTCAACTCTGCCATTATTATAACATGAAGCCACCATAGATAAATAATGAATGGGCATAGCTGTGTCCCAATAAAATCTTATTTGTAGGTAACATGCTTTATTGGGCCTTGGGGTGGGGCATAGTTTGGTGCTCTCTGTCTTATGATATGCCAGGAAGTTCCAGCATCCCAAAGTTGCGACTATAGAATTATAGTTTAAATTAGCCAGCTCCTTCCATTGGAAGAAATCAAAGCCAAGTGAACAGCAGGCTAGGTAATGTAGTGCTGAGATCTGCCTCCCTGGTCTCACCTAAATGTTTTACTAATTGAGTACACTATCAAAAAATTTAGAGACCACATTTTAGTAGTTAATATTATATGAATATAGAGTATTATATCTTAATATTTTTAATGTACTAGTATAATGTTTACATAGAATGGGGGCATGTATATGTGCACACACTATTGAATAATGCCCTTTCAAGACACCTCAAAATTTCAATGCATCCGGCTTTATGTCTAGGTGGAAATTTCTTAATGAAGTTTGTTTTGGATGACACTGAAATTTGATGGAAAAGAAGTAATGATTCTTCTTCATTTTCTCATATCTCAGCAAGCAATTTCTATCAACCTTCTTGCCCTGTCCTCCAAGTGAAAGATTTCTTCACATATAATGTTAATGATTAAATAATCACAGTGTGATATGTATTTAGTCAATTGTATTGCACATCTTGAATTAAGGGTGTAGATCATACCTGAAGCTCACATCTGGTTTTCTTGCACTGAATACAACTGATACTTAGAACAATGCTCAGGAAGATTAGCAGCACGGGTCTAGATGATTGTGATTTTCTGTGACAGGGACCTCTCAACATGACGAAAGGGGAGCACAAGGTCATCATTCTACTTCTAGACAGACCTTATAACACTTCAATCATTCCCAGACAGGTAACAGATTCCTTTCCCCATTTATGCTAGGATGTTGTGAGTCTTATTACTTCTCTTTTATAGGCCATTGATTTTTCTTATGCATTCCATGTCATCATTACTGTCTGAGTAATGTTAATGCACCCTCGTTACTATAAACTATTTTATTTTTACTTTAATAATTTTCCCCCAACAAATATTGAGAATCAGGAATCCTTAACTCTTGTCCTGCTCTTCCACTTACTTTTTTTTATTTTTCAACGTATATATATTTTTTTATTGTTGATAGTATTACAGATGTCTAATGTCTGCTCTTCCATTTAATGTTCATGTGACTTTAGGCAAATTACGTCCCCTTCCTGGACTTAGCTTTCCATCAATAAAAGGAATAAATTGTTATAAATACTCAACTACAACATTCTAAATTTATGAAATCCCTTCAGTGGTATTAAACCACTTGCTCTTTCCTACAAAGTTTAACTTGTCTGTCTAAAAAATGAAAAGTGTATAAATTGTGATTAATCACTATCATATTTTTTCTTACTTGAAGATATTTCATTTAGACTTTGCATTGTATTCTGTTTTTTAAATGATATAGTGATTTAAAAAATAATTTTATTGATTTCAGACAGAGGATGGGAAAGGGGCCGAGAGAAAGAAATATTGATGAGAGAGAAACATCAGCTGCCTCCTACACTGGTGATCGAACCCACAACACAACCATGTGCCCTGACCAGGAATGGAACTGGTGACTTCTTGGTGCATGGGATGAAGCCAGCCAACTGAGGCATACAAGCCAGGTAATATAAAAATGTTTTTGACAATGGTGGCCATTTCATTCTTTAGCACTCCTTGGATTTCCACATTTATGCTACATATCTAACCACTCCTTTTTAGCTCTCTTCTAGCTCCTCGTCTAGCTTCTCTTAAATACTATAGGGCTCTGCCCTAAATTTTATTACCCTATACAACCCACCTGAACAGTTTTGTCCACACATATGGTTTCAAAGCCATCTATATGTTGACAACTTCTAGTCAACATATCCAGCTCAGATTTGTACCTTATGATTCAGCTCTATGCGATATCTCAAATCAAATATAGTACAAGCACCTCAAAGGCTGTGTATCTCATTCTAAACACATTACATTTTCCAATATTCTGCTTCTTCTTCCTGCTTCCTATTCTTATTAAATGTTTCCATCATTAACACAATAACTTAAGCTTCAAACCTGAAAATCATCTGTAAATCTTCTCATTATCATTTCTTAAATTCAATTATCATCTGAAGAATGTAACTGGGAGAAGTTAAAATAACCTTGATTTTTGTACTGTAGACCAACTCCCTGTAGACAAAAAAACACACACCCCAATAAAATATGAAGTTTGGTTCATGGGAGAACAAGTTTGTGAATTAATTTTGTAAAGAAAGAGTTCTGTTCATTGCAGCTACAATTTGTATGTTTAAAAGTCCCTGGCTGAGGAACTTGTCCCCAACAAACATACTTAAAAGTTCTTTTAAACATACAAATTGTAGCTGCAATGAACAGAATTTTATAGTTTTCTTCAAATTTTTACCAAGTGTTTACTACATCTAGGCACTCTGCTAAGTATTTTATAAATATTAATTTATTTCATCCTCAAAATGAGCCTATAAAGTAGATGTCTATAAAACCTATAAAATGGAATAGGGCTCATTTTAAGAGATTAAAAAACTGATGCTCCAAGAGGTACATTACCTAAGATCATATAGCCAAAAGTATTCCAGCTGGGATCCAAACCCAGGCTGTCTGGCTGTAGAGTGCACATGCTTAATCATAATGCCAATCACATTTGTTAATCTGATTTCAATCAAACTAAAATGGCACATGCTGTATTTCTTGGGATATTTCAAGATAGTTTATTTTATATGAATTTTCAGATATATAGAGAATCACTATAAAAATTTCAAAACCTATATGCAAATTATACCTGCATAGTCTCCTTCCTTCTATTAGGCAAAGGAGAAATGGTTTCCCTGCTGTCCAAGTATCTGTCAGAAGTTAGTTCCTGAAAGATATACTTCTGTATTAAATTTACCTTCAACAAGATCAAGGTAATATTCAAAGGTGAGAAGATTATTTAGAAGTGGCTCAGGACATAGCACTAGAATTGAAATGTAGTGAAGGGTTCTAAAAAGACAAATAGAAATTTTGTCCTAAAAAGAAAATGAAATGCAGAAAACATGCATTAACAATTCACAAAGAAACCTGTATCACTTCGTAAAATGTTCCTAGCCAGAACATGTGATTTTAAATGCACTGGGGGTATATTTTTGTTAACATCAGGTGTATTTGGTCTGTGAAAGATGTCCACACAAGGGCATTCACATGAAGGCAATTATTCTAACACTAGAGGCCTGATGCACAAAATTTGTGCAAGGGGCTCGGCCCTTGCAGCCCCGGCTTTGTCTGGAAGGTCTTCTGGATGGTCGTTCGGCTATTTGGTCTAATTAGCATATTAACTCTTTATTATATAGTACTAGTGGCCCGGTGCACAAAATTCATGCACGGGGGTGGGGGAGTTCCCTCAGCCAAGCCTGCACCCTCCCCAATCAGGGACCCCATGGGGGATGTCTGACTGCTGGTTTAGGCCCATTGCCACATCCCTCTAGCAATCTAGGACTGCTGGCTCCTAACCACACACCTGCCTGCCTGCCTGATTGCCCCTAACTCCTCTGCCTGCCTGATTGCCCCTAACTCCTCTGCCTGCCTGATCGCCCCCAACGGCCCTCCCCTGCTGGCCTGATATCGTTCCCAACGTCCCTCCCCTGATGGCCTGGTTGCCCCCAACTGCCATCTAATGGCCCCTAACTGCCTCTGCCTCAGCCCCCACCACCATGGCTTTGTCCAGAAGGAAGTCAGACATCCAGAAGATGGCTGGTCAACCTGGTCTAGTTAGCATATTACCCTTTTAATAGTATAGGTAGGTTATATAGGATAGGATTGCTTAAATGGGCGAGGGGAGCCTTTTTCAGCAGGAGGAGATGCTCTTGGCAGACAAAAATACATAATCCCTATATCTGGACTGATAGCCAGCCATATGCACTATACTGACAAACCGGTCATTAAAAAATAGAACTAATTTCTTACACCTTACACCAAACAGCTGTTGCCTTTAAAACCCCTCCTCAGCCCCCACCTTAGGTTCTGCCTTTGCAGTTCACCCAGATTAGGTTCTGATTGGTTGGTTTCTATGCCAGTCAGTGTAAATAGCTCCGCCTCCTAGGCAGCCATTGGCTCCTCACAGTTCACCCAGATTTGGTTCTGATTGGTCAGTTTCTATGCCAGTCAGCTCAAAAGCTCCACCTCCTAGGCAGCCATTGGCTCCTCGCAGTTCACTCAGATTTGGTTCAGATTGGTCGGTTCTATGCCAGTCAGCATCTCCGGGCCTCTCTCTGGGCCTGATCAGAGAGGCAGAGCTGATCAGCAGCCCCCATGGTTGCTTGTGAGTCCCAGAGAGAAAGAGAGGCAAGGGCTGATCAACAGCTGCCACGGAGGCTGCAGATCAGACCCTGCTTCTCTCTCCGGGCCTCTCAACAAGCCTCGATCCCAGACTGATCCGCAGCCCCCTTGGTAGTCAGTGCTGGGTCGCCACACCTGCAGCAGGAGCAGTCAGTGCTGGGTTGCCACGGCAACCCAGCACTGACTGCAGGACTGACTTCGAGTGTTCGGTCATCCATTTGGTCATTTTGGATATTACGGACCCTGGCTCTTTATATATATATATATATATATATATATATATATATATATATATATGTTCTTAATGGTGACATACACTGAGTGGCCAGATTATTATGATCTCTGAACACATAATAATCTGGCCACTCAGTGTATATTCTATATAATAAAAGGCTAATATACAAATTGTCCCCTCGACCAGGAGTTTGACCAGCAGGCAGGCTGGCCAACCGCCCATGTCCCCTCCCCCTAGCCAGGCTGGCCGGACCCCACCCACACATGAATTCATGCACCGGGCCTCTAATATATACATACACACACACACACACACACACACACACAGGCCAGATTATTATGCATTCAGAGATCATAATAATCTGGCCACTCAGTGTATATACAAATTCAAATCAATATTAGGGACAATGTTTCAATTTTGGACATTTTTTCTGATTCTTAAACCATTATTTTTCCCCCTATGCCAGTGGTCGGCAAACTGCGGCTCTGTTGACTAATGAGTTTGCCAACCACTGCTAAGGCATTAACCTTACCCAGAAGTTTTGACTTCAGGTTAAAGACATTAGTACATTATTAAAATGTTTTTTAAGTGTTTTTCCATAAGGCAGTGGTCGGCAAACTCATTAGTCAACAGAGCGGCAAACCGCGGCTTGTGAGCCACAGTTTGCTGACCACTGCCCTATACCAATGTCCAGGAGCTCAGGTCATTCTGTAAAATGTAAGCAAGGCCACCGCTTACATAATTTGATTCATAATAAGTGGAGGGAAACAAGTCGGTAGAATATAATTCAACATGTATATTTAAAATAGACAAAACAAATCCTAATATATTCACTTAAAACACTGTGATATAGCTTATCATGTTTATACAAATTGAAAAGAGAGAACAATGTGGCTTTTATTTACATTACATTTCTTGTAGCCAGCTTTTTGGCTAAATAAACAAAGGTAGGTAAACTAGGCACATATGTAGCTCTATCAAATAAATTTTAAAGAGTCAAATTAACTCCTTCAGTTCTTTATGGACTATGTCTTGCAAAGTGGCCTTGTGACTGATGTGGAAGGCTGAACCCCCCTGCCAGTCCTGCTGCCTGTATAGAGGCCCATTGGCACCTCTTAAATGCCTCTCCTGTAATTCCTGTAATTGCCACCACATGGTTGGTGGCTTCTTGGGTTACACAGAAAAGACCAGACAATTTGTTTTCCTATGAATAAGGGCTTCAAAATAGTGGAACAAACTCACAATTGAGTCAGCATTGTAAGCTTTCCAAATAATTCTAACACAAAGTTAGTAAATTCCATAAAATATGACAAAACTCACACGTGAACTTAACTCAAATACATCTGAAGAGAGAATTTTAAATTGTATATTTAATTTTAATGAAATATTCGTGACCATCAAGAATTATTTAGATCATCATTAAACAGGCCTGCCCTCGTGAACCTTGCGGGTTACTCATCCATACTACTTCCTTTGAGCACTGATCGTGGAGAAGGTGATCTCTCTGAAAGCAAGCTTTTCTGTGTCTCATCCGTTCCCTCACAGTCCCTGCCAGAATGCTCGGCGTACAGTAGTCTCCTAATACAGATGTGCTTGTTCAACCCAGCGTTTATTAATTGTGTGCTCTACACCTGACCTGCTTTATAAAAATAAGACGACAAAAATAAAAATAAAAATGGCCCTGTCTCCCAAAAGCTTACAAACAAACAGAGGATATTAGCATAATGTATGGTAGTCCCCCCAGTGGATGCCTGAAACCTCAGACAGGACCGAACCCTATATATATAAAACATATATATATACACCATGTTTTTCCCCTGGCATATACATACCTGTGATAAAGTTTAGTTTATAAATTAGGCACAGTAAAAGATTAATAGCAATAACTAATAAGAAAACAGGACAATTATAACAATACGTGGTAGTAAGAGGTGAACGTGATTCTCTCTCTCAAAATACCGTATTGTCTGTACTCACCTTTTCCCTTAAAGGAAGCACTTCAGGGCTTTTCTTCTGCATATCCGAATTGCCAGCATCCCTGCCTCTGTCCTTTGGGGCCATTATCAAGGAAAGGAAGGGCGACTTGAGCACGAGCGCCGCCCTGACGACCGCCGGCTCCGTGACCAACGTGAGGAGCGTCCACAACGTGCAGACGCGGGACTGAGGGCGGCCCGATTCGCGTGCAGGACGGCGGGACTCGCGAGATTTCACCACGAGTCAGAAGCCTGCGGTGTAAAACCGGTGAGTTGTTCATTTCTGGAATTTTCCATTTGGTATTTTGGGACCGCAGCTGACCGAGGGTAACCGAATCTGTGGTCAGTGAAACGGAGGGCAAGGGGGGGAACTACTGTCATAGGTTTTATGCCCTGGTCTGCGTGAGGCCCGGCGGGAGCGCAGAGAAGGCACCTCCACCTCCCGTGGAAGAGAAGGCCGTCGGTACCCTAAGTGTTTGCACGAGCCGGGCAGTAGCACGAGGAAGAGAGTAGCATGGGCGCGGTCACTGGATGAAGCATGACCGAAGGACGGGCAGGTTCCCAGGAGTTTCACAAGCGAGGATAGAGTGGACGGGAGTGGCAGGAGTGGAGATGGGCTTCTAGGAGGAATGGTGGCCGGAGGGGCAGACCCAGGACAATGTTGAACACAGCTGAAGAGTTTGGATTTTAGCAGGAAGACTGGGAAACAGCTGAAAGTTATTAAGTAGTGAAGGGTTAATGGGGTTTTACAAAGAACCACAGTGTATAGAAGGAAGGCAGTTGAAAAATGTTGCAGTGACTCAGGAAAAAAAAAAAAGCAACACTGGCCTAAATTAAAACAGTGGCAGCAAAAAAGGGGAAAAAATCATTCCTAGGGGGATTATGGAGATGGAATAAATAAGATATCAAATGATGAGCCATCACTAGAGAATGGAAGGGCTAGTTACATCTCCTAGGGTTCTGATCTTGCAACTGTGTGGATCCTGGTGCCATTCGCCAGGACAAAGGGTATGAGAGAAGAGTGCACTTAGTGGGTTATGGAAGAGAAAAAAATTGATGAAATATGAATGTGGTGCGTTTGGTTACATTTTTGGATTATTTTGAAAGAAGGGGCAGCACAGGACAGTAACAAGTGGAGACTTTTTATCAAAGGGGGTGATTATAATAGTGCCTTTCCTATTGTGTTATTGTGAGTCGTACATGAGTTAACACATAAAAGTTCCTAAAATAGGGCCTGATAATGTAAATGTTATTTAGTAATATTTTTCAGTTATAATTTATATCCAACTGGAGGCACCCAAGCAGTTTGAAATGGTTATCAAATTACTTTGAACAAGCCCTAGCGAGTTTGACTTAGCGATGAACGACGGCCTGCAGACCAAAGGGTCCCAGGTTCGACTCCGGTCAAGGGCACATACCTTGGTTGCAAGCTTCTCGGGCCCTGGCCCTGGTCAGGGCTTCTGCAGGAGACAACCAATCAATGTGTTTCTCTCACATCGATGTTTCTCTCTGTCTTTCCCTCTCTCTTCTACTCTCCCTCAAAATCAATGGAAAAATATCCTCGGTTGAGGATTTTTTAAAAATTACATTAAACAATGTTTCTCAACCTTGATTGCGATCCAGAATCATCCAGGAGCCTGAATGTCCTCGCCAAGCCCTACCCCTGGTGGTTCCCATAAACGGACAACAGTGAGAGCACAGGCAGATAGAGGGAGTAGATGGAATCACATGTTGGATGAGGTCCCCCTAAATGACTAGAAAGAATGAGAAGAGGCCTTAACATTCAAGTTTCCCACCCAAATTCATCATTGCTCTAACATGACCAGCTCCAGATTTTGTAATTTTACTTCTTATACTGGGACTGTGGATCAATGTGAACCACAGTATCATAGAAAATTGTAAAGATACTTGGGGCTATTGTTTTGTCTTACCTGTTATGCATCATGGGGTGCAGGGAAATGTTGTAGGGAAACAGTGACTATCAGTCATGCTGTCAATCATGCCAAGGCAGAATTCAAGCAGGCTTTGAGAACCCTGGGAAACTGCGTAAGATTCAGGGTATGATTATTTTGTTGAGGGTGAACCACTCCAGGACATGTGGTAGAAAATTGAAAATTCTTTTTTTAAATTTTCTTTATTGATTAAGGCAGTGGTCGGCAAACTGCGGCTCTCGAGCCACATGCGGCTCGCGAGCCGCGCTTTGCCGCTCTGTTGACTGAGTTTGCTGACCACTGACCTAGACTCTCGATTCCAATAATTACAGGCTGTTGTTGTTCCTTGTGATTAAGCCCCTATCCAGTGGTCGGCAAACTCATTAGTCAACAGAGCGCAAACCGCGGCTCACAAGCCGCATGTGGCTCGCGAGCCGCAGTTTGCCGACCACTGGATTAAGGTATTACATGTGTGTCCTTATCCCCCCATGGTACTCCCCCCCCCCCCCGCACTCCCTCCCCACTCCGCTCTGAAAACTGAAAATTCTAAAAGCACCACCAAGCTGGTAACTGCAGTGGGGATGGGGCTTCCAGCTTCTAAATAGTGCATTTAATCCCTGGGCTCATGGGCAAAAGGTAGAAGAATGATGACTAGCTCTTTGGATATGAGAATAACAAATCACATGCCTCACATTTGAAGTGACTTGTTCACTTCAAAGTGAATAAAATAGCTATTCTTACAGCCTTTTTTGACCTGGACCATTAGATGGCCCACAGGAAATGACAGAACTGTTTTTTTTTAAAAGCACGATGCCAAGAAGACCCAATATGACATGAACCCATCTGAGCTGAGCATAATAGCAGAAAGAGGACTTCCTCTTTACTTCCTGCCATCTTATACACATACATGAGATTACAGGCTCTCTGTGGCAGGACCTGCTTCGGAGGTCAGAGACTTCCCTGTTATGTCACAAGGAGTGCTCCATACCTCTGGCTCACATACTGTCAACTTAATGGAAAATCATTAATTTACAAAGACCACTGTTCTTTAGGCAGCTTTATGTACTAGTAACTATGCCTTGATCTATCATTAGTAGGGAAAAAAAAAAACAAGGCTCAACTAGGCAGAACTAGGTTAGAAATTTATCTAAATCTAAAACCAGTATTTTCTCACTCTATGATAGTACATATTTGGAAACAATAACTATCGTAGTCCAGTTTGTCTAATTATTTGGAAATAAATGAGAAAGAATGCTGGGAAAATGGTTTGGCGTCTCAAGGAAAAGAGTTAAAACTACATTTGGTAAACAATGGGGAGGTTGGTAATGCCCAGCATCAATGATTTTTTAACAACTCATCCACTCCCTTCCACAAATACTGCATAAGCCCCTTAACAAGCTGGCCATGAGTTTGATATGCTTGCAATGTGCCAGACCC
Source organism: Eptesicus fuscus (assembly GCF_027574615.1). Lineage (NCBI taxonomy): Eukaryota > Metazoa > Chordata > Mammalia > Chiroptera > Vespertilionidae > Eptesicus > Eptesicus fuscus. Next base: position 50,426,194 of record NC_072486.1, read on the forward strand.
TGTTGTGGGCTCTAGGTCAAGAAAAGTGGCAAAGTACTTGCTATCATGGAGCTTAAACTCTTAATAGAGGGAGATTGAAAGTAAATCACATTAAATTTATACATCTGGTGGTGATAAATGCTATAAAGAAATATGAAGTAAGATGAGGAGAGAAGATGAGGTAAGGAGGAGGTGTCCTGTTGTATATGGTACTATTTTATACAGATGGCTTCTCTAGAAATGGAGTTTCCTAGAACAGAAAGAACAGAACCAAACCCTTATTTCCCTCATTTTGTGATTCTGCTGCCTACCCATTTTCCTTACATAAATGTCTACATTATTCATACAGGATTTTTTGTGTGTGTATATTGTTTTGGATAGAAGCAATTTTTCACAACATAGGGTCTTGGAAGAAAAAAGAAAAAAACACAAAAATGTTCTCTAGCCTCTTTTTCCTCTAAAAAAATTAGAGCCAAAATAACTGTTTAGCAAATCTACCACACTGTCCCTGTCTCCTAAGCCCTACTATCATTTTTTAGTAGACCAATTTTCTCTTTTATTGTCTGTTGACTGAGGATATATGGGAGCAGCCCTTTATTGTTTTAAGAAACCAGTCACTGCAATTCAGGAAGGCTGAGCTTTCTTTTTTGCTCTTCTAATTATGAAAGGGAACCTGGACACAGCCCGATCAAAGATGCAGACAGCTGTGATGAACACTTCTCTGATACGTTTAATTCATTAAAAAGTATAATCTGCTTCTTTCTGAGTCATAGTTCCTTAGAAATTCTGTAACACAATGACATTCTGACAAATTTGTCATTTTTGCACACTTTTATTTTCTCAGCATTTTTGTTAACAATAGAAGCACTTTCTAGATATTTTAAAGGGCACAAAACACCTCAGGAAATTGTATCTTGGTTATAGCTTCTGTGAAGCTAACAAGAGTTTCAGGTTTATTTGTGTCTTTTCAAATCAGGGATATTATAAATTTGATTTTTTTTTATCATCATGTCATTGTAGGTCTTACTGTCTTTTCTCTCTTGCTACTCTATTCAATCTAACTTCCATCCAACAGTCACACTTCACAATTTACAACGCTCCTAAAAACAAAGGGCAAGGGAAATCTAGCAGCAAGTACTGTGAGGCACAGCATTCTTTCTTGCCTCTGATAAAGTAACATTCTGGAAGATATAAAAATGGTGCTATCAAAGAGGAGAAATGTGGTCTTGAATTCAACTTTGACCCACTTATTGAACTTGAAATGGGGCCAGCTTTAAACCATGACAGTATTGGTAGAATAAGGTATCATATGACATCATCCACAAGACCGAGAAACCTCCCTCCTTAAAATACCTTTTCACAGATGCTCCATTAGTAATCCATGGCTTTGGGGTTAAATGTTTCTTTATCCTTATTCTTAAAGCACCATCATGGACAGGTACACATGTAAAACATGTATTCTTTTGACTTGAGTTTATGTGGCACTTCTCTCTTGGGTACTAGAGTAATAAGTATGTGGGAATAGAAAGGAAATAGTAGGAAAAGATAGTTACAAAGCAGGAAAAGGATGGCTAAACCACACTAAATCCATTTCTTTAATGTTTTCCTAGAGGCAGCCCTACATTTGATAGAAAATGGTTAAAATTGTTGCCATTCCACAATATTAGTGCAACCACAGAGGATGGGAGGAGGCAATCAGGCATCTAGGAATGGGCTCCTCTCCTTTAGAAATACAGAGTGCCAACATTCTAGCCATTTTCATCCAAATTAAATCTGAATGGAACACCCACCTGGCTGGTTTCAGTCTATAGTAATTTTAAGTGCACTTGTCACCTGAACACAAGGGAAAGGTAGAAAATTATTCCAACCTGGATGAATAGTTTTGTTGAAAATAATATTAGGATAGCCACCTTAAAGGAAGCAGTGTCCCAAAGAACAAAATATAAGCTATATAATGTAAAGGTTGTAAAATAATCGCACATAACCATAAAAATATCCATAGCATAAATAAATATTTTTCACTTTTTTTCTTGCTTACACAATGTATCAGAGAAAGAAAGATTATTATTGTCATTATTTCTGTGGCCTTGTTCATTATCCAAATGCTTTATAGACATTGATTAGTTAACTGTATGATCCCTGCCAGAAAGGTTAGTCTGATTAACCTCAGAGCCAGAGCCAGAGCGCCCAAGGTTAAGTGATTCATCCTTTCCTCCAAGGAGATCAGTGAAGGACAAGATCTCATTGCTACAGTTCTTCTGTCTAAAGCGGTTCCTATGTAACACTGAAAAGGCTTTGTCTTCCCTAACATAAGTAATGTCAGAAAAGTACTGGAAATCATACATACTTATTGGTAAAAAATGAAATATTATCCTGGTGAGAGTCTCTGTTCAATTAGAATGAATACACTTGGATACATTTTCTAGTCTGTGGCCAGTGGTGCATTATCAGAGTTACTACATCTTCATGCAACAATTTGCTCCTTCTCTCAGTATTTATTGAGATCCCATTATGCCGCCTGAGGAATGTAGTAGGCCCCAGGGATACTGAAGTGAATTTGAGAGCCTAGGTCCTATTCTCATGAAACTTACTTTCTAGTCTGGTGAGACTGGCAATAAAAGCATTAAAGAACCAAGAATAATGGCAAATAGAGATAAGAGCAGGAGGAGAATTTGCACAGTTGGAACTGTGCCTCCGTCATTTCTAGATGGGGTCATCAGAAAAGGCGTCTCTGAGAAGGTGGCATTGAGAGTGAATGGCAAGAAGGAGATAGCCATGGGAAGAGAAAACCACAGAACATTCCAGAAGGAAATACAAGCTAAAGGAAAAGCCTGAAAGTAGAAATGAACTAGGCATGACCAGGGACCTGAGAGAAATTCAATGTGTCTGGAGTTTATTCTAGGTGCCTTGGGAAACCACTGGAAAGTTTGAAGTGTTGATGTGACAAAACCTTATTCATATTTGCAAAACATTACTTTGGCTGTTATTTTGGGGGGAAAGAGCAAAGGAAGGGAAGCCAGGTAGCAGGCTATTGCAGTGGTTCCCATGACAGATGAAGGTGATCTGAACTAGGATGGTAACAGTGGAGATGAGGATTTAATTGGATGGATTTATGTAGGTTTTTATGATAATATTGATAGGATTTGCTAATAGATATGGGAAATATGGGCATTGTAGGATTAAAGACAACTGCTATATCTTCAGGTTGTAAAATGAAAGATAATTATTAGTAAATGTTTGAAATCTAAGGCTTGTCACAATGCATTTTAACTTGGGAAATGCATAGCACCAGGAAAATAAAATATCAGGAGGATCTGACATCGTCCAAGATGTCAGCAAAGCCTTCTTTTGAAAGTGACATGTAAACTAAGATCTGAAGGAATTAGCTGGAAAGATGCCATGACCATCACTGGGATGTAGTCATAATTCATACACTCATTACCACAAGTTACTGACTAGAGCCATTATGTGTCCTTCAAATTCTGGAGAGGGAGCCTCTGGTCTCTTGATTGTCCTTAGGGCAGGTGTCCAGCTCTCATCCAGTCTGTTGTGGACCAGGGAATGCTAGTGTCACAGAGCCTGGAGTTTTCCTGGACTAAGAGAGAGCCTGTTATGTAGAAGAAAAGTTGAGTAAGACAGCAAATCGACTTATGTGTCTAATATAATCCTCCATTCACCTTTACATTCCCAGAGCTTAATAGAGTCAGACATATATAGGAAACTTTCAGTGTCAAGTGATTAAGTGTATAGAGGCAAATTAAAGAGACAGGAGGCAATTTGGGGCTTCTGTTAAGTAAAAAAGACATCTGTTTCCTAAATCAACCACAACCATCTACCAAATATGCTACTCCTCCCACTCCGTAATCTTTTGGCACTGTATCTCTCTAACAAACATATTAACAGTATCAGCTTAGAAATATTTTGGTTATTATTGACACCTGAAATTGTTCACATATAAATCCAGTGCTTCTCAAACTTTACAGAATCTAAGAATCACCTGGGCCACATATGTTAAAATGCAAATTCCTAGATCTTATCCATTTTAGGACAGCCAAAGTGGAACCCAACAATATAAAATTTAATATAATGCAGCAACCCCACTTTAAGAGGAATATTCAAAAGAATTGAAGGCAGAATCTTGAAAACATATGTGTACCCCTATGTAAATAGCAGCATTATTCACAAAAGCCAAAAGATGGAAGAAACTCAAATGTCCATTAACAGATGAATAGATAAACAAAATGTGGTATATACATACAATAGGATATTATTTAGTCTTAAAAAGGAAGGAAATTATGACATAAACTACAACATGGAGAAAGACCTTGAGAACATTATGCTAATAAGCCAGTTGCAAAATGGCAAACACTATATGATTCAATTAACATTTATTTGAGGTCTCTAGAGTAGGCAAATTCAGACACAGAAAGTAGAATGGTGTTGCCAAGGGCAGGGGTTAGAAAGAAATTGAAAGTTGTTTTTTAATGGGTTTAGAGTTTCAGTTTCAAAAATTGAAAAAGTTCTATAGATTGGTTACACAACACTAAGTATATTTATCACTATTGAACTGTACATTTAAAATGGTTAAGATGTTTTATGTTATGCATATTTTACCACATATCTAAAAGGCTAATATGCAAAGTGTCCCCTCAGGAGTTCGAATGGGAAAACAGGAGTTCAATCGCTTGCTATGACGTGCACTGACCACCAGGGGGCAGTGTGGAATATGGTGGGCAAGCAGAGGCGCCTGTGGGGCGCTAAGGGAGTAAGGGAAGGAGGAGGTGGGAAGGTGGCGAGGCTGGGGGAATTGCGCGGTGATGGCAGTGAGGGAAGGAGGAGAGGGGAGGCAGGGAACCTGATTGGCCCTGATTGCAGGCCAGGCCTAGGGACCCTACCTGTGCATGAATTTTGTGCACCAGGCCTCTAGATGAAAATAAAATATGAATTTTATCAAAGATCTCAAGTGATTAAGATGCAAATGAGGAAATTTACTTTGAGAAACACCATGCTATAGTCAGCCTTTTCCCCAGTCCAGTCTATTTTATATCTAGAGTCTCATGGATCATTTTCACTGACTGAATTGGACTTCATTACCTGTCTATTGGATCCCAATAGCCACATATTTGTGGGGTTTTTTTGTTCCAATCCCATTTCTATCCTAATCTATTACTTTAATCTAATGTCATATTCCCAAAACAATGATTTCTGTTTAATATAGATGGATTCTGATTCTGATAGAAGATTCAAGGAGAATGAGAAAAAACACAGTGCGGAAAATGATCAAATGACTACAAAAAGTAACAGAATGTAGTATGCTTACCTTAGAATTATAGATTTTAATTTTATCTTTTCTATATTTTTACCTTCTGAAACCTGAAGTCTTTTACTTAATATGACCTACAAATAATATATACATTAAAAGTTTAATGATAATACAAGCCAATAGAAATGAATTTGTAATTCTTTTCTCATTTTTCCCACTGAGACAATAACAAATTACATCTCTAATATTCTTACCATGTTTGAGGAAGAGATGCCATAATTGAAATGATGTCCCTTCATATCATGGTAAAATCACTGGTTTTCAACCCTGACTTGACTTTAGCATACCTAAAGAAGTAAAACAAACAAACAATATTCTGCCCCCATTCTAGACATATTATCTGTAATACTTTCAACAATATACTTTTAAATAAAATAAAAATAAATAAATAAAAATGAAATACACACACACACATACACACACACACACACACACACACACACACACACACTGAGTGGCCAGATTATTATGATCTCTGAACTCATAATAATCTAGCCACTCAGAGTGTGTGTGTGTGTGTGTGTGTGTGTGTGTGTGTGTGTGTATTAGAAGCCCAGTGCATGAATTTGTGCATGGGTGGGGTACAGCCAGTCTGGCCAGGGGGAGGGGACATGGGCGGTTAGCTGTCCTGCCTGCTGGTCGAACTCCTGGTCGAGGGGACAATTTGTATATTAGCCTTTTATTATATAGGATATACACTGAGTGGCCAGATTATTATGCATTCAGAGATCATAATAATCTGGCCACTCAGTGTATACACACACACACACACACACACACGTGTGTGTGTGTGTGTGTGTGTGTGTGTGTGTGTGTAGAATTGAGTTGGCAATAGGTGAAGACTGAGAACAATTAAACTAGTTGATACAACATGAAAGTCGCCATCCTTTGGGTATCTTTAGTCAAAGACAGAAAATAACTAGGCCAATTACAACCACTGATTTTACACTCTTAATCCCTTGCCTCTACATTTCTCCCTGTTCTGGACTGAATGTAATTCCCTCCACATTTATATGTTGAAGCCCTAACCTCCAATGTGATGGTTTTTGGAGGTGAGGCTTTTGGGAGATAATTAGGTTTAGATAATATCCTGAGGGTGGAGGCCCCATGATCAGGTTAGTGCCCTTAGAAGAAGAGGGTGAGACTGGAGCTTGAGTAGGTGGCTAGCTGCAAGCCAGGACAAGAGCTCTCACCAGACCCCAACCTGATATCAGACTTCCAGCCTCCAGAACTATGAGGATTAAATTTCTGTGGTTCAAGCCGCTGGTCTACGGTATTTTATTATGGCAGACCAAGCTCATTAAAACACTCCTGTAAGCTCATGGTACTTAATCTTATCCCTTATCATCTTCATAACCCATAGTTGAGACCTGTAATCTGATATAGTTTCTGATTACAAATGGTATATGAGAAGGATAACTCTCTAAACAGTTGATCCAGTTCTGTCAATTGGTGGGGTATAGTTGTAAACATCTTGTGGGTGTGTCATTTTGAAGACTTGATAGCTGAAAGTGGGGAAGGAGTAGGAGTAACAAGCATGTCTCACCACTCAGGTAAGCCTGTGAAAGGTGGGCTAAAAACATAGGGACTTTGGAATACAAACAATCAAACAAAAATAATGACAGACCTAAGAGACTAAAGGGAGTTAGAAGTTTCATTTTAACTTTAACATAACAAAGAGTAACTTTTGGGTAAATCAGACATTAAAAAAATCAAAGAGATAATATGGAGATGAGGGAACATATACAAAAAATATTTAAATGAAAATGTTTAACAAATGTTTTGAAGGGTTATGATGCTTTTGCTTCTTGCTCTGTAGACTTGATTTTATTATAGTGATTAATTTTTCTTAATAATCAACCTAATTGAATTTTGAGACACAAGAGGGTCTGTTGTTTTTGTTTTTTGTTTTTCTAATTCATGAATTACTAGCTTTTATATGCTTTCTGACTGCCACCTGGTGCATGTTAATATACTGCATGAGAAAGGCAACAGGGTACAATGAACTTCCTAATGTTAAGATCAAATTGGTAGCTCATCAGTTTATTAACAAATAGCTTTGATGTAGCTCAGTGATTTGAAAATAAAATGTGAGAGTATCTACATTCATTAGTATGGCTTTCTCTAGTTTTCAAAAACTGGGTAAAAGGGTTTCATTTTGTTTTGAGATGATTTTTATATAATGTTAAAATATGCTTTAATAAAAGATTGCCACTAAGAAGTGGCAGTGTTTTGTTTTATTACTAGGGGCCCAGTGCACAAATTCATGCATCTTGAAAGGAACTGTGGGCCATGAGGTTGCAGTAGGGACAGGGGCAGGTCTTGGCCCATCCTTCGTGCTCCCACCCAGCCCCTCCCGCTGCAGCCCCAGATCCCCTGTCTGCCTGCAGCCCCGCTCCCGCTGTCACCACCGCCGCCCCACAAGCTAACGGCATCAGCATCACTTGAAACTGCTATGGCATGGAGTGATTGGGGCCAGCACCAGCAGCGGATGCAAGCAGGACCGGCACCATCAGTGGGTGCAAGCACTGGCTGCTGCTCTGATTGCCCCTCAGGAGCAAGGGGCGGTGGAGAAGCCCTCAGGGGTGATCAGGGCTGGCAGCTGCTGCTCACACCTGCTGATGGCTCCAAGTGATTGGGACCAGTGCCGGGCACCAGAAGTGGGTGCGAGTGGCGGCTCCGCCGCCGGCTGTGAGTGCAAGCAGGGCTGGCGCCAGCAGCAGGTGCAAGTGCTGGGTGGGACCAAAGAATTTTGGTGTGTGGGAGCAAAGAATTTTCAGTAACCATCAGAGGCTCACACTGATGACAGTGACCAGCACCCTGCCTTGGTCTGGCACCCCCACTCACCTGTTCTACCATCCCGCCGTGGCCAACGCTCACCGTGTTCCACACATGCATCCTGGTGGTCAGCGCACATCATAGTGACCGGTTGTTCAGTTCCAGTAGGTCTGCCGTTTGGTCTATTTGCATATTAGCCTTTTGTTATATAGGATTATTAATGATTACCTTGCATGGAAAAAAGAAAAAAAAGGACAGGTGATCAGCCTTTCTGGAGAGGCTAAGAGAGATATTCAGAAACACTTGGACACTGTCTCTTACTTTCTTCTCTCCTCATCAAGAGGAGGGGACTTGGACTCATGCTGAATTGGTTCAAAATGTGGACATCAGTATATCAGTAGTCATGCCTTTAATGGAAATCATAGAAAATTAATGTAGCTGCTTCTTGAATGGTGGTAAAAATGCCACAAAAGACTTATAGTAAAGTAAGAATTGGACCTCTTTCTTAATTCTGGTAGGTTTCTACCAGCCAAAAAGTCTCATGAGATACTCTATGTTTACAGAGATAGACATAGATGCTTCATAGAAAAACAAGGGGCCAGAAAAAAGCTACCCTGAAACATGATGCATCTGCTCCGGCTCTCTGTAGCTGCCTTATATCCATTAATTTCTGTACCATTGGACAAATATATGCATGTGTGTGTGTGTGTGTGTGTGTGTCCTCATATTCTCTTCCTATTAATTCCTATTAAACACCAAACTAAAAGCTCCATTTTATTGCCCCAACACACATTCCCATTTTTGTTGTTGAAATTTTACTGAACTGTAAAATCCACAAGTCTAGGAACCATGGATATATAGTGATGAATAGCAGGATATAAAAGGATTGAGCTATTTTACAGTCTTACTCCCTTTGGTCTCTTACTAAAACAAGCATAATCTGTCAATTATGAAACATAAATGATAGGCCAGTAGATCCTGGTGAAAAGCCAGTTTGGGGAACGGGGTGGTAAGGGAAATAGGTTCATATAAAGACTGGGGAGGTAACATTACTTGAACTTGTAAAGAGAAGCTGAAATGGAAGATCAAGGCTGAGCCTGGTTCATGATTTTACTTTGAAATAGGGCTGTACCTGGCCTTTTATTACAAAATTAGCGACTCAGTGCACAAAATTTATGCACAGGGGTGGGGGGTCTCTCAGCCCATCCTGCACCCTCTCTAATCAGGGACATCCCTCTTGCAATCTGGTACTGCTGGCTCCTAACCACTCACCTGCCTGCCTGCCTGATCGCTCCTAACTGCCTCTGCCTGCCTGATCGCCCTTAACTGCCCTCTCCTGCCAACCTGATCTTGCCCCCAACTGCCCACCGCTGCCAGCCTGATCTCACCCCCAACTGCCCTCCCCTCCCAGCCTGATCTCTCCCCAATGACCCTCCCCTGCCAGCCTGATCTCGCCCCTAACTGCTCTCCCCTGCTGGCCTGATCACCCCTAACTGCCTCTGCCTGTCTGATCGACCTTAACTGCCCTCCCCTGCCAGCCTGATCTCACCCCCAGCTTCCCTTCCCTGCCAGCCTGATCTCGCCCCCAACTGCCCTCCCCTGCCAGCCTGATCTTGCCCCCAACTGCCCTCCCCTGCTGGCCCAGTAACCTCTAACGGCCCTACCTTGCCAGCCTGGTCACCCCTAACTGCCCTCCCCTGCTGGCCTGGTCGCACCCAACTGCCCTCCCCTGCTGGCCCAGTCACCCATAACTGCCCTCCCCTGTCAGCCTGATCGCCCCTAACTGCCCTCCCTGCAGGCCTGGTCACCCCCAACTGCCCTCCCCTGCAAGCCTGGTCATCCCTAACTGCCCTCCCCTGCAGGCCTGATCACCCCCAACTGCCCTCTCTTGAAGGCCTGGTCCCTCCCAACTGCCCTCCCCTGCTGGCCATCTTGTGGAAGCCATCTTGTGTCCACATGGGGGCAGCCAACTTTGACCACGTGGGGGCAGCCATCTTGTGCATTGGAGTGATGGTCAATTTGCATATTACTCTTTTATTAGATAAGATTGCAAATGACATTAGTTTGAGGTATACAACATAGTGATTAGACATTTATATAATTTAAGAAGTGGTCATCTGTGTGTCTAATACCCATCTGACACTATGCATAGTAATTAAAATATTGACTATATTCCTTGTGCTGTACTTTATATCCCCATGACTTTTTATTTTTAGTTACAGTTTACATTCAATATAATTTTGTATTAGTTTCAGGTGTACAGCATAGTGGTTAGACAATCTTATACTTTACAAAGTTTATACTTTTATTTAATCAATATGATAAAGGTTTTAGGGGGAAAAATAAGAAAAACATTTTCTCTAACTCTAAAAACTTGCCTAGCCATTAAAACATACTATATTCAAGTTCTTAATTCTATTCAGTTAGGTTTTTTTTTTTAATTTCTTTATTGATTAAGGTATCACATATTTGTCCTCATCCCCCATTCCCATCCCACACCCTCCCCACGCATGCCCCCACCGCCCTGTTGTCCTTAACCACTGGTTAGGCTCATATGCATGCACACAAGTCCTTTGGTTGATCTCTCCCCTTTACCCCCACCCTTCCCAACCCTCCCTCTGAGGCCCGACAGTCTGATCCATGCCTCCTTGTTTCTGGGTCTGTTCTTGTTCATCAGTCTATGTTCATTATTTCCCCTAGATGAGTGAGATCATGTGCTATTAGAAATACACTTATAAGAACCGAAAATGAGAAAAGCAATAATGGCTATGCTGGTAGGCAAATGAATTAGTCTGTAGTGAGTTTCTTTCTGGGCCAACAGTTCTTTTGAGACCCAATTTCAATGTCAAACAGTTCCTTATGTTTACATGTCAGCAATGACATTTCAGTTCTGGATGGTGGACAAATGGTGGTAATGCAGGTCCGACTCTCTCTGGTTTGGTCCTGGGCAACCTGCAGTGACGCACAGCTGCTAACTGCTAGTATGGCAAGGCAACGTCGGCGTCTTCTATCTCTGGACTGCTTCTCTTCTGTCTTCATGGCTGGAGTAGTCCTGTCGATTCCTCTCTGTTGCTGGAATCCACATGGTCTCAGAGTTGTATTCTGAAAATATGTAATCATATTCTCAACCAAAAGTTAATAAAGGAATATTTTCTATAAATTTGACTTGGGATCCTATATCATTTTTTGCCCAAATGATTTTCCTCTGGCTTGTTTTGACACCTTGTGTATTTTTCATGGGTGTCTTGCTTTTAGCCTTACAATTAATTTTCTAAAGTATTAATTTTCTAGATGTAATTTACTTACAGGTTATTTTTCCTTACATGATATTCTTCTACTATCCCCCACTTTCTTGATTTAAATATTAGGAGGCTTTTGAAAATTTTATAATGTAGTCTTGATGCCTTTTAAATTTTAATTTTTTGCACTATAATATTACTGTTTTAGGTTCATTACATGGTGCGCAATTTTATCATGAGATGAACTACCAATAAAAATTTTAGTTAACACTTTAGGAACACCTTTTTGTCCAATACAATTAATTTTTCTAGCATATTCGCTTGTTTCAACTAGCCAATTTAAATTTGCCTGAAAACTTGACTACTATTTTACTGTCAAATTTATTACTCTAACAACAATCTTATTTTACCCTGTAAATATTAGTGGAAAGGATTATTTGCCTTCTTGAGTAGGTCCTGAGCATTCCTGGTGGTAGGCTGGATTTAGATATCATAAACCCACTTCCCCACACCATGGGTACAAGACAACTCAAACAATTCTTGTTGGAGTGAGAGGGCAGCTGCTGTCGGCCAAGTCTCTTCTGGTCACCTGGGTCCTGATCTGAGCTGGACATGGGAAGCATGAAGCAGCCATGAGGGCCGGAGACCTCTCTCAGAAGGGGATAGGGTTCAGGCCCCTGCAATGTTGGGGGGGTGAGGTTCTGTACCCCACCTCTGTTGACCCCCAAGTTTCTCCTGATGGCCCCACTGCGACTGTGCCTGTCTTAGGTTGTTCCTTCCCTGAGGAATCTTACCCGTCTCTGGCTAACCAGCCATCCCCTGGGGCCAAGCAGGGTGATGTGAGATTCAGTTCTGTCTCCTTGGTAGCCTGTGTCCCCGAGGCCTCCATGCCCAGCACCTGCCTTGGGATTCCCTTGCCTGCTGGCGGGGCCCAAGCACTGATCACATATCTTGGGGAACCCGGGTTTCTTCTCCAGGGAGGGCTCAGTTTGCCCCACTGGGCGAGAGACAGATCCACAGCATCAGTCATCACGAGACTTCAGCCTCGACATGAACAGAGAGCTCATGCAACAGCTGTGAGCAATTGAATTGTGAGAAGAGGGTCCCTCTTGGCCTAAAGGGTAAGAGGGACCAATATAGAATGCTCAGGTGCCTTCCCAGGAGGCCCTCTACACAATGAAAGGGATTAAATCCTTACATGTCCTTTTTAAATTGCTGCCAGACATTCAAAGAATCAGTTTGTAAGTTTGCTTGGGATAATTGTATATTATGCTGTTGTAATTCTAAAATATCAAGAGATGTGTTACATTTGTCTCCAAGCACCAAACAGATGATTTTTTTAATTTTATTATTTTTATTTTTTATTTTATTTATTTATTTATTTATTTATTTTTTATTTTTATCCCCAAGGGTGCGAGGAACTATTATAAGTACTGGGGGTGATCCAAATCTGGGAAAAATTTTAATGACAGTGTAGAACAATATCATGTAAGGATATTCTTTGTTCTAGTCCATGGCATTCCCTTTCAAACTGGCTGTCCATTTCTTTTTATATAGACAAGGTCTTAGTTACATTTTCTGCACCTCTACTGAGGGCAAGTAGTGATAGTAGTGACACCCTTTCTTTGGTGTCCTCACAAGCCAGAAACCTCTCTTTTTTTAAAAAAAATAAATATATATTTTATTGATTTTTTACAGAAAGGAAGGGAAGAGAGATAGTCAGAAACATTGACGAGAGAGAAACATCAATCAGCTGCCTCCTGCACGCCCCCCACTGGGGATGTGCCTGCAACCAAGGCACGTGCCCTTGACCGGAACTGAACCGGGGACCCTTCAGTCCGCAGGCCAACGCTCCATCCACTGAGCCAAACTGGTTTTGGCCAGAAACCTCTCTTTCATTGTACACCCAAAGGGGCATTGTTTTGATTTTGTGTCATACAAAAGGGAAGCTGGGTGGAGACCCCTGTGTATTTATACTTTCTTGCCCCACCCATGGACCTCCTGGGGGGACTTTAATACACCACTGACATCAATGGATAAATCCTCTGGACAAAAAATCAGCAAAGAAACAGCAATTCTAAATGACACACTAGATCAGATTGACCTAATTGACATCTTCAGAGTATTTCACCCCAAAGCCATGGAATATACGTTCTTCTCAAGTGCACATGAGACATTCTCAAAAATAGACCACATATTGGGTAACAAGCAAAATCTCCCCAAATTCAAAAAGATTGAAATCATATCAAGCATTTTCTCAGACCACAATGGCATAATATTATAAATAAACTACAATAAAAACATTCCAAAAAATTCAAACACTTGGAAAAAGAATAGCATGCTACTAAACAATGATTGGGTTATCAATGAGATCAAAGAAGAAATTAAAAACATCCTGGAGACTAATGAAAATAAAAACACAACGTTGTAAATCCTATGGGACACAATGAAAGCAGTCCTGAGAGGGAAGTGTATAGCTCTACAGGCCTACCTCAAAAAACAAGAAAAAATGGTAATAGATCATGTAACTCAACAACTCAAAGAATTAGAAAGGGAGCAACAAGAAAAGCCCACAGTGAGCAGAAGAAAGGAAATAATAAAGATCAGAGCAGAAATGAATGACACGGAGACCAAAAAAACAATACACAAGATCAACAAAACCAAGAGCTGGTTCTTTGAAAGGATAAACAAGATTGATGAACCTCTAGCCAGACTCACCAAGAAGCAAAGAGAGAGGACCCAAATAAACAAAATCAGAAATGAAAGAGGTGAAATAACAACAGACCCCACAGAAATACAAAGGATTGTCAAAAAATACTATGAACAACTCTATTCCAACAAACTAGACAACCTGGAGGAAATGGACACATTCCTAGAAAAATACAACCTTATAAAACTTACTCAAGAAGAGACTAAAAATCTCAATAGGCTGATAACTATGGAAGAAATTGAAGCAGTCATCAAAAATCTTGCAGCAAACGAAAGCCTGGGGCCAGACGGCTTCACAGGGGAGTTTTACAAAACTTCGAGGAAGAGCTAAAACCTATCATCCTCAGACTATTCCAGAAAATTCAAGGAGAAGGAACACTTCCAAGCTCCTTCTATGAAGCCAGCATTACCCTAATACCAAAACCAGATAAAGATAACACAATGAAAGAGAATTATAGGCCAATATCCCTCATGAACATAGATGGCAAAATTCTCAACAAAATTCTAGCAAATTGAATCCAGCAGTACATCAGAAAGATCATACACCATGACCAAGTAGGATTTATCCCTGGGATGCAAGGATGGTACAATATTCGCAAATCAATAAACGTGATACATCACATAAACAAATTGAGAGATAAAAACCATATAGTCATATCAATTGATGCAGAAAAAGCATTTGACAAAATCCAACACCCTTTCTTGATAAAAACTCTCAGCAAGATGGGAATAGAAGGATCATACCTCAACATAATAAAAGCCATATATGACAAACCCACAGCCAACATCATACTCAGTGGGCAAAAACTAGAACCATTTCCCCTAAGAACAGGAACAAGACAGGGATGCCCACTCTCCCCACTCCTGTTCAACATAGTGTTGGAAATACTAGCCATTGCAATCAGACAAGAAGAAGAAATAAAAGGCATCCAAATTGGAAAAGAAGAAATAAAACTGTCCTTATTTGCAGATGACATGATACTGTACATAGAAAACCCTAAAGATTCCATCAAAAAATTATTAGACTTATTAAATGAATTTGGCAGAGTATCAGGATACAAAATAAATGCTAAGAAATCTATGGCATTTCTATACACCAATAATGAACTTACAGAAAGAGAGACTAAAAAAGCATTTACATAACATTCCTCTAGTATTTTTATGGTTTCCTGTCTTATGTTTAAGTCCTTGATCCATTTTGGGTTTATTTTTGTGTATGGTGTAAGTTGGTGGTCTAGTTTTACAAAACATTCGAGGAAGAGCTAAAACCTATCATCCTCAGACTATTCCAGTTTCTTATGTTTAAGTCCTTGATCCATTTTTGGTTTATTTTTGTGTATGGTGTAAGTTGGTGGTCTAGTTTCTTTCCAACACCCTTTCTTGATAAAAACTCTCAGCAAGATGGGAATAGAAGGATCATACCTCAACATAATAAAAGCCATATATGACAAACCCACAGCCAACATCATACTCAGTTAAGTTTATTCCTAGGTATCTTAATTTTTTTGGTGTGATGGTAAATGTCATATATGGCTTTTATTATGATAGTAGTGACACCCTTTCTTTGGTGTCCTCACAAGCCAGAAACCTCTCTTTACCATCACACCAAAAAAAGTAAGATACCTAGGAATAAACTTAACTAAGGAGGTAAAAGACCTATACGCGGAAAACTACACAACACTGAAAAAAGGATAGAGGAAGACATAAACAGATGGAAGAACATACCATGTTCATGGGTTGGTAGAATCAACATCATCAAAATGTCCATACTACCCAAAGCAATCTATAATTTCAATGCACTTCCCATTAAAATACCAACGGCATACTTCACAGACCTAGAACGAACTTTCCAAAAATTCATCTGGAATAAAAAAAGACCCCCGAATAGCTATAGCAATCCTGAGAAAGAAGAACAAAGTAGGAGGGATCTCAATACCAGATTTCAAGCTATATTACAATGCCACTGTTCTCAAAACTGCCTGGTATTGGCACAAGAACAGACATATAGATCAATGGAATAGAATAGAGAACCCAGAAATTGATCCAAATCACTATGCTCAATTAATATTTGACAAAGGAGGCATGAACATACAATGGAGTCAAGACAGTATATTCAATAAATGGTGGGAAAATTGGACAGATACATGCAAAAAAATGAAACTAGACCACCAACTTATACCATACACAAAAATAAACCCAAAATGGATCAAGGACTTAAACATAAGACAGGAAACCATAAAAATACTAGAGGAATCTACAGGCAGAAAAATCTCTGACATATGCCAAAAGAACTTCTTCGCTGATACTGCTCCTAGGGGCAATGGAAGCTAAAGAGAAAATAAACAAATGGGACTACATCAAAATAAAAAGCTTTTGCACAGCAACGGAAACCATCAATAAAACAACAAGAAAGCCCACTCACGGGAGGACATATTTGCCAATGATGTCAACGATAAGGGTTTAATCTCCAACATTTACAGGGAACTCATGCAGCTTAACAAAAGATAAACAACCCAATCAAAAAATGGGCAACTGATCTAAATAGACACTTTTCGAAAGAAGACGGAAGGCCAAGAGACGTATGAAAACCTCTAAATCACTAATCATTAGAGAGATGCAAATCAAAACAACAATGCGGTACCATCTCACACCTGTCAGAATTGCCATTATCAACAAGTCAACAAATGACAAGTGCTGGCGAGGATGTGGAGAAAAATGAACCCTTGTGCACTGCTGGTGGGAATGCAGACTGGTGCAGCCACTGTGGAGAACAGTATGGAGTTTCCTTAAAAAACTAAAAATAGAACTTCCATTTGACCCAGTGATCCCACTTCTAGGAATATATCCCAAGAAACTGGAAACATCAATCAGAAAGGACATATGCACCCCTATGTTCATAGCAGCACAATTCACCATATCTAAGATTTGGAAACAGCCTAAGTGCCCAGCAGCAGATGAGTGGATTAAACTGTGGTACATCTACACAATGGAATACTACGCTGCAGTAAAAAAGAAGGAGCTCTTTCCATTTGCAACAATATGGATGGAGTTGGAGAACATTATGCTTAGTGAAATAAGCCAGGCAGAGAAAGATAAATATCACATGATCTTACTCATTTGTGGAATATAATGAACAACATAAACTGATGGGGAAAACAATAGATCCAGAAACAGAGAAATATCAATCAGAACGTCAAACCTCAGGGAAGAAATTGTGAGGTAACCAGAAACCCAAGAATGCCTGAGAACACCTTTCATTTAGGTATTGAGAATTTCTTAAAGCAGAGCTTGATTATTCAAGAGATTCTTACTCTTTCCTCTTCAAATACGTCAAGTATGCATTGTTGGCAGAATTTTGGCAGTCTCCAAAGCCTTAGCAGAGCTCATCAACTTGTTTTAATTCAGGAGAAGCCTCTTTAACTTAACTACTTCAGAGAGAATCTCTCTGCCAAAAAATTAACCTATATAGCATGGAAATAGTCCTTCTTTACCTATACCAGTGATGGGCAACCTTTTGAGCTTGGTGTGTCAAACTTTGCCAAAAAACTGAGCATAACTCGGGTAGTGTGTCACTTTGAGGAAAAAACATTATTTCGCAAATGTTTCATCCTCGGCATGCGGCCGCCTCAGCAGCCGTGTGTCATCAGAAACGGCTACGCGTGTCAATGCCGACACGCGTGTCATAGGTTCGCCATCACTGCTATACTGTAATTGTCATTTTTCCCAGATCACTACAGTCAGAATGTCACTTACCTTTTTCTCCACCCACAAAGAATTAGACTCCTGAAGCTTACAGTGATATGCATTTATAATGTTTGGATCAGTTTAATGGCCATTTACATATTTTTTCAATTATAATCTATGCTGTCCCAAATATAGTTTTGACTGATGGATTTTATAGAAATTATCTGTCTTTAAAATTTTGACTTTTAGCACTAATGCTGAAGTGCCCTGAGTAATATTTATCTTAGGTCTTTCCTTCAAAATAAGTCATTAAAGCTATTTGAATAAAACAGAGGGAAGTTGCTAAGTTGCTCTTTCAAAGGGGACTTCTTTTTTTGTGCTAATGATTCATACAGTAATTGGAAAGACAAAAGTAGCATGCATGAAAAACAGTAATTGTACTTTAATATTTGAAAATCTTTGCAGAGTGGGGAATTGTACAATATTTGATTCTTTATTAATACTTATAAAGGCAGTATGTCAAATTTGAATACTTTTGTTCACTTTCACCAAATTGGGTTCTCATTGCCTTTTTAGCAGCACTAGCTTGAAAAGCCTAAGTCATATTTATAAAATAGCAGTAAGTGTTTTACTGCTGAGAACATTTTAAGTTGAAATGAAGCTATATTACTAATAATTACAGAATGATTGCACTAAAAGGCAATTTAGAGAAAATATAATCAAATGCTCATTCTGATGCCTCGTTTTATTGATCATAGATGAGGAAACTAAGTCCCAGTGGATTGTTTAATTCCACAGAGCTGGTCAGCAGGGGTAAGAATTTACTTTTCTTTTTTTTTTAAAAAAGAAGCCCATAATGTATATTGCCTTAGATTGTTTGTATATGCTTAGGGGCTACAAAAGCATAGTTTATTTTCAAACTCTATAAAAGATGTGAATACTCAGCATATATCTAGTGTTTAAGAAGTACTATTTGCTAAGGTTTTATGATTATAGCATTCTTTGTAGATAAAATAGATAATAAATGAAGTAATTTATATTATTGAGTTCCTCAAAGGTATTTATAATAGAAATGAGACCAATGTTTTTAAATTACTATTAATTGATTGATATTGCTGAGTAGCTTTTTCATAAATAATTGACACTTGAGTGGAATAATGTTTTTATATAAATTTACATTATGCCAAAAATACATAGGAGCCTTCACAACCAAAGAGAAGACCCATCAACCTTGAACCCCAGAGGCAAATCAAAGGCAGGGCAAAGTTCTTATGGTAACTTACCTCTTTTTTTGAGAAGAGAAACACCCTAACTCCTAGCTCACTCCTTGCAAAAAAAATGTTATATCTATGTCATTCTTAAACAAACTGATTCTTTCTGTAGCTTCAGGATTTATTATCCCTGACAGTGGCCCTTGAGAACTATCACAGCATTTATTAGCCTAATTCCTAAAAGTTTCAGATCCCCTACACTGAACTTCATCATATAGCATGATTTGCTGTGTGTTTTCCTATAGATAAAACAGACTTTACTAGCTTGTATTAACATAACAGAGATGAATTCTGGTCTTTTGTTTTAGAAATAAAATTTTCTTTTAGAGGACAGAGAAATAATTTCAAAGAAAAATCATAGTAACATTCAAAAGCACAATATATAAATTGTGGAAATCCACTGTACAACATGGTGTCTATAGTCAACAATAATGTACTGTACAATTAAATATTTGTTAAGAGAGTAGATCTCATGTTACGTGTTCCACAATAAAATAAAATTTAAATGAAGGAAAAAAGAAACATTCTTTAAAATCGCTCCAATAAGTTAACAGCATATATCAAATGTAAACCCTTTAGCATTTCCCCTTCCTCTCTTACTGGAGCTGTTTCTAATGTATTGCAAACTGCGTTGCTTCCTAACATTTCCTCTAGCTTCTATGCTTAGAAAATCTTTGTCTCAAAGGCAGGAAGAAAGTTTGAGATGCCTGCCCATAAGCAATTAAGACTTTTTTTCACGGAATACTCATTAGCATATTCCTTAAAATCGAGGTTCTAGCAGTTGCACTTTATTTAGATCTGCCAAGTTCAATCCACCTTTCTCAACTAAGGACACAGACTCACCCACAGTAATCCAGAAGAAAAAGTAGATTATACCTTTTTTTAAAAAGGGAGACGTGCTTAAGTAATTGAACCAAAGCCAAATAAGATGCATTTGGTTTACCTGGAATGACCTGAGTTTGCTTACCTGACATGGAACAACCAGGAGACTGAGTCACAATCATTTGGTTGGTCAAGTCAGCCTCTATCTGGAGTTGTGGTCACTTTCAGTGAAAGATAAATTTCAAAGAAAACTTTTACATAAGAGGTTTTATTTGGAAAATGTTTATTAGTATTGAGGATGTTTCAGAGGGGTGACCCGAATGACTTCTTTTTTTTTCCTAAAAAAGTAAAAAGAAAACTTCTAATTCAATTATACTAAAAATTCAATTAAAATTAATAAGATTTTTAAATATATTTTCATGGATTTTGAGTTTTCAATTTTGAGTTCTCATGCCTGCCATTAAATGTTTATCTCACAGTTGTATAGCATTTAATAGCATTTCTAACTATAGAATGAGTGGGGGGAAAAAGTGTGGGGGGGGATTAGAGGTCATTGTGCAAAAATTTACATATGATTAAACATTTTAATGTAATTTTTCTTAAAAATTCTCAAAAGTGTTCATATAGTTAATCAACTCAGGGTTATTCATTTGTTCTACAAATATTGTCTGAATGTTTATACCTAATAGTGTCCTGGGCTCTGAGATTGCAGTGGGGGTCAGAATGGAAAATAGCCTTTCCTTCATGAACCATACAGTGCAATGAGAGAGTATTAAATTAATAATAATCACATAAGCAGGTGATCAATACTACACTATTCAAAATACAGTTCTGAGAAAATGAAAAAAGGCTCCAATCTAGATGAAGTGCTATGAAAGTATCCCCTTAGCCAGTAACATTTATACTGAAGTCAAAAGGATGGACAGAAGACCAAGAGACTAGCAGGGGGAGAATGTTCCACGCAGAGGGGCCCTGAGGTGGAAACGATTAGGTGTGTCCCAAAACTGAAAGCACAGATTTAACCAAAGAGTGAATTTAAGGGGGAAAGATGTAAAATGAAGGTAAGTATAAAAGGCTTCTATCGCATGGATGGATTTTGGTCTTTATCCTGAATGCAAAAAGTCATAGAAGAGCCCAGCCGGCATGGCTCAGGGTTGAGCAAAGAACTATGAACCAGGAGGTTACGGAAGGTATTATTCAGTTCTCATTCAGGCTCATGCCCCATGGTTTGTGGGCTTGACCCCAGCAGAATGCAGCGGGGAGGTAGCATGCAGGTGACAGCCAATCAATGATTCTCTCTCATCACCTCTCCCTTCCTCTCTAAAATCAATTACACATATATTTTTAAAAATCTAAGATTTTACAGACCACATTAATTTGTGTGTTTTAAAACTTAATGTTGCTTTATTTGGTGTGTATTGTCTTCCATGGGCTGCAGTCATCTTTGCTTTTTGCTTTTGTGGGTCCCTTGCTCCATGTATATATACTTTATTTTATTTATATAAGTAAATATATATATATATATATATGATTTATATTCTTGTGGTTGGCATACATATGAATATAATTTAGACTGGACTATATATTATTTTATATTTTGTGAAGTCCAGTCTGGATTATATTTGTGTGTGTGTATATCTATAAACAGGTAACATGCTAATTAGTCAGGTGTCATGACCGGCTCAGGAGGAGGCTGTACCACGACTACTCAGGAGGAGCTGTGTGTGCAGATGGGTGGGAGGGGACTGTGTGCTGCCCCCCACTCCAGCAGACACACACCAGGGGTGGGGGCATGGCTTGAAGCACACCCCTGGTGGGTGGTTGCAGCAGCCAGAGTGAAGCAGCCCTGGTCCCAGATGCCTGGCAGCAGCTGGAGCAAAGCAGCCCAGTTCCTGGATGCCTAGCAGCAGCTGGAGCAAAGCAGCCCAGGTCCCGGGTGCCTGGTAGTGGCAGGAGAAAAACATCCTGGGTCCTGGTGGGTGGCAGTGGCAGCTGGAGCGAAGCAGCCTGGGTCCCAGGTGCCTGGCAGCAGCCAGAGCAAAGCAGCCCAGGTCCTGAGTGCCAAAGGGAAGCTGGTGCCGGCAGCCAGGGGCAGGAAGACCTATTCTTGCATGAATCTTCGTGCATTGGGCCTCTAGTAATATATGCACGAATATTTATTTTATTGTATATACTAGAGGCCCAATGCACAAAATTCGTGCAAGGGGCTCGGGCCTCGCAGCCCCAACTGCCTCAGTCCTGGCAGCCCCGGCTTCATCCAGAAGGTCGTCCAGACAGTTGTTCTGCTGTTTGGTCTAATTAGCATGTTAGCTCTTTAATATATATGAATATATATATAGTCACTGTGTTGGCACAAAGATGAATACAATCTAAATTGAACTATTTTTTTTTCCTCTCTGATATCAAAGCATTTTCTCATGTCCTAAAATTCTCATGGGCCCCTAAAATTCTCATGTCCCATGGGCCCTGTGCCTGCTGTGCCCAATCCACAAGGCAGCCCTGGTCTTACCAAAAGAAAACAGAGGTTAGTCAGATAAAGTAGGACGCAGTTACATGACAACTGACAAAAGAAGGTGGCAGACAGAGGGAAAAAAAATCAATAATGTAATCATTAGTTTAGTATTTAAATAAAGCTAAAACATAACATCCACTCAGACACTTTAAAAAGATATATATCAAGAAACCTAAACCAGCCCCAGCAGGTTTGGCTCAGTGGATAGAGCATCGGCCTGCAGACTGAAGGGTCCCAGGTTTGATTCTGGTCAAGGGCATATGCCCAGGTTGTGGGCTTGATCCCCAGTAGGGGGCATGCAGGATGCAGCCGATCAATGATTCTCTCTCATTGATATTTCTATCTCTCTCTCCCTCTCCCTTCCTCTCTGAAATCAATAAAAAAATATATTTTTTAAAAAAGAAACCTAAACCAATATTTGCTAATAAGTGACAGAAGGGAAAAGAAATAAAGAGGCTGAGAAAGATGCCAAGGGGTGAAAAAGAACTGAAGGAGGACTGGAGGTAGGACAGTGGAACGAGAGGAGGACAGACACACATGGAAGCAAAGGGATAATGGAGCAGAAAATGGATGTGCAAACTCTTGGAAAGGTAAATGTGCTGGACAAACATAGGAAGCATAATAGGAACCCAGGAGAAAATTTTGTTGGGAGCCTGGAGTCAATGCATTAAAAAATCTAATGATCACCCATAATCCTTAAGAAGAAATTAATAGGACCATCATTTCAATAGTTGTGTTAGGATGGAGCTTTAAAAAGGAGCATACGTGGGGCTTATTAGATCCAAATTTTCTGCAGAGGGATGGGTTAGTGGGAAGCTGGCAGGCATTTTTAACTGGCATCACATGTCTATTTGCTGAAGAAGCTACATACTAGTATGGTGTGAGGAGGGGAGGCAGGTGTTGTTTTCCTAGTCCTTTCTGAAAGTTCTCTGCGATGTCATGTGAAAAAATTCCAAAATGGTTTATAAGAAAAAACTCAAGGTATGCTCACAACCACTCCCTCCTTCTCTCCCAAGAGAGTTTAGTAACCTCTGCGCTCTGTTGAGAGAGTACCTTTTTATGCTCTGTCTTACCTGGAACAGGGTGACACTCTGTGAGCACAGCAGGAGGCATGCTGGCTGTGGTGGGGGCCCTTTGTTCTCTTGACACCTCTACCCTGCGACTGTGGTTATGTAGTCTTATAAGTCCACTGGGCCAGGCCATAATACCCAATCTAACACTTCAATCTAACACTTTCCATATGTGGTTAACACCCACAACCAATTGACTATAAATGAAGAATAGTGGGCTTCCACCAATCAGCTGGAGGGTCATAAAACCAAAAAAAAAACAAAACAAAAACAAAAGAACTTTCCCTGAGAAAGAAGAAATTCTGCCTCAAAACTAAAACACCAAATACTCCCTAAGACTTTCCAACCTGTAGGCCTGCCCTACAATGTTCAAACTTGCCATTCCTACAATTGTGTGAGCCAATTCCTTGAAATAAATTTCTTAATATCCGTATCCTACTGATTTTGTTTCTCTGGAGAACCCTGACTAATATAGGTCTTGGTATTGGGGAATGGTTTTAGAGGAACAGAATATTTTTTTCTTTAAATATTAATATATATTATTTTTTATTGATTTCATAGAGGAAGAGAGAGAGATAGAAACATCAATGTTGAGAAAGAATCATTGATGGGCTACCTCCTGCACAATCCCCACTGGAGATTGAGCCTGCAACCTGGGCATGTGCCCTGACCGGGAATTGAACTCCAACCTCCTGGTGCTTGAGGTCAATGTTCAACCACTGACCCACACTGGCTGGGCTAGAGGAACAGAATCTTAAGGATGAGTTTTCTGAGTTGGGTCTGGGGATTCTGGAATGGGTCCTCTAAGCTAATTAGATTTAAAGGCACTAGTGTTAAAGAGGGTGCTGATAGTCCATGGCATGATGTGGACATAAAGGTAACACAAAATGTCACCATTGCATACCACTCATCAAATAGCTATAAAAGGTGAGGTTCTGGGTGACCATGTATTTGATACCTTAGAATATTGTTATCTAATGGATGTAATAATGAATGTGACTCATTGCTCCAAACTGCACTGGAGGAAATGGGAAAAGAAAAGGATGCCTTCAGAGCTTCGAATTCCCAGCTCATCTACAGCACAAATGACCTAAAAAGTTCAATGTCTGTCCTGAAAGAAATTCTTACCTCCTGTAGCTGAAGAGCTGAGATTTCTGAAAACCAAACCCAGAAACTCATCCTACAATTGGCTAAAACAACACAAATTGAACTCCCAATCTCACAGGGCATAGCTGAACCACCTTTTTTTTTTTTTTTTTTAATAAGTTTGTATTCAGTGAATTCAATGAACCATCTTAACAGAAGCCAAGAATAAAAACAGTCTTATCCAGGAAAGATTTGTGGAAGGCTCTCATCTGGATGGCTTATATCCCTGTTAATTGCATGAAAAACTGACAAGGTTTTTGAGAATTTCATTTCATCAGAAACACTGCCAGCCTGGATTAAAAGTACCCACACAGAGAAGACACATAGGGAAGAGAACATATGACAACAGAGCAGGAGATTGGAGTGATACAGCTACAAGTCAGGGAACACCAAGGAATGCTGATAGCAAGGATTCTTCCCTAGAGCCTTCAGAGAGAGCACGCCACTGCTGACTCCTTGATTTCAGACTTTGAGCCTCCATAACTATGAGAGAATACATTTCTATTATTTTAATCCAGTTTATGATATTTTATTTAGAGCTGCCTAAGGAAATCAGAATAGTAACCATAGCCATCCAGTAAATTATTTGTACAATCCTCCCCATTGGGGGATGGGGGAGGGGAAGTATTGAGACACACAGAAATTGTGTATCTTCTTTTCCTTTTGGAATGTTCAGGAATTTAAAGGGTATGTGGTTCAAAAAATATGTTACACTTTACTCACATTTTCTCAAAGTTTATAAGACTCGGAGTGAAGCCTGGTGTATTAAAATATTGATCTATATAAATATGGTTTGAAAAGAAAGCTTTTCTTTCTCTTGACCCAGATAGTATTCCTATTTTAATTATCACTAAGGAAATAGACAGAACACAGATAAAAGTTTGAGGAAAGGTTAGAAAGAAGGTGAGGAAGGAAATTTATTATAAACTAGAGGCCCGGTGCACAAAATTAATCCCTCAGCCCCTTTGCCTCTCCACTCCTGGGGCTGCTGGAGCCAGGCGGCTTGGGCACGCCGCCCAGCCTCTCTACTCCAGGGGTTGCGCCATCCATGGCTTGCCTCACTGCACAAGCAGTCCCCTCCCACCCATCTGTGTGCACAACCTCCTCCTGAGCTGGTCGTGACTATTATGGCATCCTGGCTAATTTGCATATTACCTCTTTATATATAGATGACTTTGAAGTGACCTTAGAGTTCCAAGAGCAGTCCCAAAGATCTAATGTGAGCTACCAGTCTCTGACTCCGTTAACCCAAACTGAATTGAAAGATATTTTGGATATCATGTAATCTAGAGACATGGTATTTATCCAGATGCACAATGAAGGGCAACATTTCAGCATGCCCAGTAAATGACCAGATGTAGATCAGGCCCCTGAAGAGTAGAAGCCACGGGGCAGACGTATACCCCTGATGGCCATGTCCACCAAGCTGGAGGACAGCTCGGTGGAAGCAGCAGAGTTCTCAGTCAGTGTGCTACAGCACAATGGTGTGACTTTTTCAATATAGGCAACCACATTTTGGTGTTATTGGATCATAATCATGCTGCTTCAGAGACATCTTTCATATGAAAAACTGACCTGAGTAGGTCTTGTGCCATGAATTAGAGTTATCTAAAACTGTATGTTCAAAGAAAAGTTTTATGTTTACCAGAATATAAAAAAATATATATAAGAGAGCTTGCTAGGGGAAATGAACACCTCTAAAGAAAACAATACAGTGACAATGTGTTTCAATGGGTCCGAATGACAGAGAGATAATTGATGTTATGTAAGATGGTCTATTTAATGACAACTGACAAAAGAAGGTGGCAGACAGAGGCAAAAGTACTATTGAAGTACTATTTGTGTTGTAATTAAATCTAATCTTTAAAACTGTTTTAGGAGACTGCATATGCTGCTAAAAATTGTATGATTTCAAAAATGTTGAGAACTAGTACAATAAGATCTTTGAACACATTTATAGACTCATGTTTCATGTAAAGTACCACCAACCTTGGTTAGCTGTGCTGTCAAATCGCAACTGATTGAAAACATGCAATTAGAGGTGGGAGGACTAAAAGGGGCAGCCACACTTACAGTTGACAGCCTGGCAATAGGGAAGTAGGCATCTAACCACTCTTTAACTACCCAGTAAAAAGCTAATTTGTCATAATAATAGCAACTCTCAGGTGTGTCTGTAGCACCTTGAGCCTAAATTGTGTTCCCACTGAGATTTAGCCATGTGTGGGCATATCAGAAGTGCTGGGGAGGCACACCTAGATGATCTATTTTAAATAACAATCTTAGAAAACTCTAGAGTAAAGATTGTTTGGGGAACTCCATAGTGTCTATTAGTCATATTACCCTTTAGGCAAGTCACCACTAGTCTATTCCTAAGGACTAATAAGCTGATATATAAGAAGTGAAAGACTGTTTCCACGTAAAATCTCCAAGTTCTTAGGAGTGAAAAAATATGCAAAAGTGTGGATAAACATCCTCCTCATGTCTAAAGAGCAGCCTCAGAGATGTGACCTTGCCATATAAGGAGCTTGCAGATATCACAGGAAGGTGTACCAGATTCAGCATGTCATCCCAGGGAACAGGTATGATGGCCTTCACTTCTTCATAGGTGGCAGAAATAGTGGTTGGTCATGAAGCATCAATGAGCAATAGTCACTTGAGTGATGCCTTAACTGTTGCTATAATAAAAGGACCAGCAGCAGTGGCTGAGTTGAGGAGCCTTCATGTATCCACGTCACCTAAGAGATCAGGAGCAGAAAAAGACACCATGGAGTATTTGAAAATAATCATCTCTTTACTCTTATAGTATATACTCTTTGGGTTCTTTTAGAAATCATTAAAGAAGAAAAATCCTTCAATAACAAATTGGAGTTAAAGTAAAAAAGAGTGTTTATTGCTGTTACTATAACTATTTTTATTCACTGTCCTACTCCTGGTCCCATATGGTAGTTCTGTGGAAATATTGACTACATTAAGAAAAAGTGTTAATCATTTGGCATACACTATTTAAGATAGCAGGTGTTACAAAATACGTTTTAGCAGTGTTTTTATCACAATGGTTCATTTTCTTTTTCTTTGTACGTTTCTGCACTTGAGGTTGTATGCTTGTTGTCTATGAAATTCATTTATGTGAAATAGTCCATTCCCTGACAGTCAGGTAAATAAGGCATTGTTATAATAACAGGGAAAATTCAATTCAAGATGGATTTAAAACACCTGTATTAAAAACAACTCTTGGTTTAATTGGGAGCTAAAGTACTTCTATTTTCAATAATTACTTGTTAAGGATGGGCTAGAATTTTTAAAGGATTGATTATATTGTCCAATGCTTTTTCAACATTAACACTCTTCCTTTACATTTCTCCTATAAACTAGATGTTTAAAATGTAAATGTATGTACCTTCATGTAATAAAGGCTATATATGGCAAACCCACACCAACATCATACTCAGTGGGAAAAAACTAAAAGAGTTTCTCTTAAAATCAGAACAAGATAAGGATGTCCATTTTCACCATTCTTATTTGTCACTAGAGGCCTGATGCATGAAATTCATGCAAGAGTAGGCCTTCCTTCCCCTGGCTGCTGGCACTGGCTTCCCTCTGGCACCCGGAACCTGGGCTTCCCTCGTAGCCCCAGCTTCGTCCAGAAGGCCGTCTCGTCTAATTATCATATTACGGTTTTATTATTATAGATAGTACTGGAAATCCTAGTTACAGCAATCAGATAAGAAGAAGAGATAAAACATATCCAAATTGGAAAGGAGGAAGTAAAACTGTCATTATTCCCAGATGTCATGATACTGTATATAAAGAACCCTAAAGATTCCACCAAAAAGAACTACTAGAACTGATAAATGCATTCAGTAAAGTAGCAGGATACAAAATAAATATCCAGAAATCAGTTGCATTTTTAAATACTAATAATTATCAGAAAGGGAAACTGAGAAAACAACACCACTTACTATTGCATAAAAAACATCAACATAGGAATAAATTTAACCAAAGATGTAAAAGACCTGTTCTTGGAAAATTATAAGACACTGAAGAAAAACCTGAAAAAGATTCAAATAAGCGGAAGCATATACTATGTTCATGGAAAGGAAGAATTAACATCACTAAGATGTCCATACTACCCAAAGCAATCTATAGACTTAGTACAATTCCTATCAGAATACCGGTGGAGTAGTTCAGGAACTAAAACAAATATTCCAAAAATGTATATGGAATCATGAAAGACCATGAATAGCCTCAGCAATCTTGAAAAAGAAAAACAAAGTTGGAAGAATCATTCCATCTGATATCAAACTATACTACAAGTCCAATGTAATCAAAACAGCATGGTACTGGCATAAAAACAGATATATAGATCAATGGAACAGAATAGTGAGCCCAGAAATAAACCCAAGACTTTATGGTCAGTTAATATTTGACAAAGGAGGCAAGAACATTCAAAGGGGTAAAGATAATCTATTCAATAAATAGTGTTGGTAAAAGTGGACAGTTATGTACAAAAAAATGAAACTACCATACACAAAATAAATTCAAAATTAATTGAAGACTTGAAACAATAAAATCCTAAAAGGAATCATAGGTAGTAAAATCTCGGATATTTCTTATTGAAATATTTTTTCTGATATATCTCCTCAGGCAAGGGAAACAAGAAAAAATAAACAAATGGTACTATATCAAACTAAAAAATATTTGCGCAGCAAAGGAAATCATCAATAAAATAAAAAGACAACCCACTTAATGGAAGAACATATTTGCCAATGATACATCTGATAATGGGGTGAATATCCAAAATTTATAAAGAACTTATAAAATGCAACACCAAAAACAACAAACAGTCCAATTAAAAAATGGGCAAAAAACCTGAATAGACACTTCTCCAAAGAGGACATACAGATGGCCAATAGACATATGAAAAGAAGCTCAATGTCACTAATCATCAGAAAAATTAAAATTAATATCATAATGAGATATCACCTCACACCTGTCAGAATATCTATCTTTAATAAATCAACAAAAAAGTATTGGCAAGGATGTATCTTGCCTTGTGCACTGTTGGTGGGAGTGCAGATTGTTGCAGACACTGTGGAAAGCAGAATGGAGTTACCTCAAAAAATTAAAAATAGAACTGCCTTTAGACCCAGGGGATTCCACTTCAGGGAATATATCAAAGAAACTTGAAACACTAATCCAAAAGAATATATGCACCCCTGTGTTCAGTGCAGCATTATTTACAATAGCCAAGATTTGGAAGTAGCTCAGTGCCCAGTAGATGAAAGGATAAAAAAAATCAGTGGTACATTTACACAATGAAATACTACTTGGCTGAAAAAAAGGAAGAAAATCTACCTTTTGTGACAGCATGGATGGACCTGGGGAATATTATGCTAAGTAAATAAGTCAGAGAAAGATAAATACCATCTGATTTCATTTACATGTGCAATCTAATAAACAAGATAAATAAACAAAATAGAAAAAGACTCATAGATACATAAAACAGACTGACAGTTGTCAGAGGCATGGGAGGTTAGAGGGCTGGGTGAAAAAGGTGAAGGGATTAAGAAAAAAAAACCTCATAGACACAGACAATGGTATGGTGATTTCCAGAGGGAAAGGGAGGTGGGAGCAGGTAGAATAAGGTAAAAGGGGGAAAAATGGTGATGGAAAGATACTTGAATTGGGGTGGTGAACACACAATATAATACACAGATTACATATTATAGAATTGTATACCTGAAAGCTATATAATTTTATTAACCAATGTAACCCCAATAAATTCAATAAAAATTTTAAAAAGAAAAGAAAAATGTAAATTTATGACTGATTTCCTCCATAACATAAATTTTCAAGTTCTGAAGTCAGTGTAGTTGCCTCAAAAAGTCTTCTGTTTCCACTCACAGGGGAAGACATTTACCAGCTTCACAGCTGGCTGTCTTCTGCTGTGGGCTGCCTCTACCAGACTTTGGTGCTACAGCAAACTATAAAATTAACAACTGAGTGTTATGATACTCTGCAGAGCACCATGCATCTGGCCCGAGGAAGCGTGTTGGAGAGCAGTGACATGGGTAAGTAACTACAAAGTGAGATCAGATTCCCAAATTAGATTGACTTTTTTTTTTTTGCAACTGCAGCTCTCCTAACCAATTTGCATACTGTACATTATCAACCCACATGTTAATAAAATGTGCCCTTAGCAAATGATAGCTTTGAATAGCCAAATAAAGTCTGTGGGGAAACACACACACACACACACACACACACACACACACACACACACAAACAACAAAAAGAAAAAAAAACAGAAAGTGGTAGCATGGAATAAAAATTTTGCATGTTTTCCCATTAAAATAATAAGTTTACCTTGCTCAGGATTTTTTTAAAATAAGAAATAGATGTATATATCTAAACTTTAGACTGGCTATCTTACATCTGAGGCCAGAGCAGAAGGTAGAAAATGTGCTGACTGTGAACCACCCCACAGGGCTTTTTCCTGAAAAACTATTTCATAAAGAAATGCATCATCCTAAATTTAGACAGGTATTATATCATTTCCCAAAAATGATATGGACATCTCAAGCCATGTTTGAAGATAAAATTGTGTGTGTACTGCAAACACATTCTATACTACAAATGCTCAATATGGTACAGGCTCAGAGTAAGCATTCGATCAATGCATGTTTTGTTTGCTTTACAAGGAACAAAAAGCAGCAGTAAACAGAAATCCTAGTAAGTTTTCAGGTCTCAGACAAGAGGGAAGAAGACTTGAACACCATTTTTGTTCTTTGTTGGTCCATAAGGGGTTTTCTGGCTTCCTCTGTTTTCCCCTAAGAAGTGGATTGTAATCTTAATCCAAAAAGCATTTTAAAGTGAGTTAAAAAGTGTATATGTTTGTCTCACATTCAAATATTTTATGGAAAAATAGAGCTTAAGCAACTGAATGTGTCTTTTAAATATTTCTCCATTCTGATATCTAGAATTAACAAATGGGCCATACTTTGCAAAGAAAAATTAAAAGTTCCACTTCCCTCTCTCACCTTCATCAATGACTAATACAGTGCCGAGATTTACATTGCCTATTTCTCTGGGATCCTTTTATAAATTGAAGGTTCCTATAAGTCTAGGGATCATTTCTCTGAGGTTTTTTCAGAGGTCTAAAGAGTAAAGAGAATGAAGAGAAGAAATAAGAGAAATGCCAATCTCTTTTTGCTCTATTGGGATGAGTCATGATTTCAGAGTTATGAATTCCACTATAAGTTTTAGCAAACTATAATTTTAATAAGTTAAAATATAACTATCCTTCAAATATAGTATAAAGACATGTCAAGGAAAATAGATCCTTGAACTCATTGAAGAGGAAAACCAGCAAGATGGTGGTTCCAAGCAGAATTTGAAAGTTTAAGTGTATACAGGCCAAAACAAAAAAGCAAATAAATTTTCTAGGTTACATGGAACACTGTTTAATGTTCTTCCCTGTAAAAAAGCCATGAGTTTTAGAGGCATCTTTCTACGGAAGAGAAATTCTGTGCATATCTTCTGGATAAAATCTGAATGTTAGCAACATGTGATTTCACACTCATTTGACCCTAATAAAGAGTGAATAGTAAATCAAAACAAAAGTACATCCCCAAAAGAATTAAATAAAAATTAAGATAATGTCCTGTTACAACATTGATAAAACAGTTATTCTTTTGCCTTATTTTCAAGATAAATTTTAATAGTATCTAAGTTCTCTAGGTAATTTGGATTTCCTCTCAAGAGATGTTCTTTTGCTCTTCCTTACTGGTGATTTAAGAAAGGAGTAATTATTTAAATGCCTCTGAGATATGCCTTCCATCTTTGAAAACCCAGTTCAAGAATCCCAAGAAGCCCTCATATCAGAATGAATTGCTACCCACTTTGTGCTCTCCACACTTTTTGATTATAAGAGTTGTGATCATAACTCATTTCCTTGTCTGCCTCCCCACAAGATTGTGAGTTTTCTGATTCAAAGATTGCATCTTGACAATTTTAGCATCCCAAAAACTCCTCTTATACCAGGTGTTCAGGTTAATAATACGGATTTTGTAATCAAAGAAAACACGATAATTTCAAGAAAAATATCTAAAATGTTTTATTCAAAGTAATGTCCATCGCTAGCTACACATTTCCCCACCTTTCAGGTAATTTGTGGATACCATTCCAATAGAACTTTTCTTGTTTTGAGGCAAACCATTCAGAGACCCAATTTCCCACTTCATATGTTTTGAAGTGCTGCTCAGAAAGTACATGTGCCATCGATCGGAACAAGTGGTAATCTGAAGGATCAAGTTCTGGTGAATAAGGCAGGTGGGCTGATACTTCCCAGGCAAGATCCTGTAACATGTCTTTAACCGGTTTTGAAGTGTGTGATGGTGCATTATGATGAAGCAAAATTACTTTGCCTTGTCTTCTGGCACATTCTGGTCATTTCACGATCAAAGCGTGGTTGAAATTGATTATTTGTTGTCAGTAGCGATCAGTATTAATGGTTTCATCTGGTTTCAGAAGCTCATAATACACCACACCTTCCTGATCCCACCAAACACAGAGCATTGTCTTCTTTACAAAGCGATTTGGCCTTGCAGTCGATGTTGTTGGTTGACCTGGATCAACCCATGATTTTGGGCGTTTGTGATTCTCAAAATAAATCCACTTTTCATCGCCAGTCACAATTCGATGTGAAAAAGACTTTCTTTCGCGCTGTTGAAGCAACATTTTACTGATGACTTTTCGTTTTTCCATTTGTCTTTTTCATTCAGTTGATGTGGCACCCATTTTCCTTCCTTTAAAATCTTTCCCATTGCTTGTAAATGATTGGAAATTGATTGCTGAGCAACGTTTAATCTTTCTGCAGGTTGTTTTGAGTTTGGCATGTGTCTTCATCCAATAATGCTTGTAATTGTTGGTCTTCAAACTTTTTTGATTGACCTGGACGTTCTTTGTCTTTCACATGGAAATCATCACTTTTAAAGCATTTAAACCAGTGTTCACAAGTATCTTGAAATGGAGCGTGTTCACCATAAGTTTCTGGAAGTATATAACTTTTTCTTCAAAATAATGAATTAAAACGTCCCACATGAAATTTTGGAATGAAATTCGACATTTTTAAACATAAAAATATCTATGATGTTAACACCTTCAGAAAAATTTGACATATGAATTTTTGAAGCTTGTTGTCAATACAACAAAATAGCATACATATCAAATCGTATATATATCAACATATGTGTAATCCGTTTATTGAAAAAAATCCACATTATTAACTGGGTCACCTAGTAATGTGCTATAGTCAGGCAAAAAAAGTGTGTGTGTGTGTGTGTGTGTGTGTGTGTGTGTGTGTGAGAGAGAGAGAGAGAGAGAGAGAGAGAGAGAGAGAGCGAGCGCGCGAGCACGTGCTAGGCAAAGGGTGAATGAATGAGTCTAAGTAGGGGTTGTTACTAAAATCAACACAGCAATCCATTGTAGCTTGAACCAATAAGGAGGGTATAGGTTGGAGAAGAGTGAATGGATTTGAAGTAAAGATCCAGAAAGAGGGATCCAAGATGGTGGCCGATGGGAGCGCAGGCTGCAAGATAGTGTGTGAGTGAAAGAGTGAAAGGAGAATGCGTGGGCATGCAGGCATGTCTGTATTTGTGAGTGAGGAACAGCTATATTCCACAGGACTGTTGGAGACTATGGACCAGGCTCCCCTGGCCGGGCAGCTTCTACTACTGCTGTAATCTCGCCTGGAGAGGTGACTCTGCCACAGAGATTGCACCATCTTGAAGGGGAGAGTGGTTGTGATCAGAAGCCCATCCTTACCTTCAACCAGGGAGACCTCAGATATCTCCTGGGATACTACAACCACATCACCCAGGAACCAGCTGCATCATCTTTGAACCCATGAACAATGAAAATCCAGCCTCCCTGGTTGGATTTAGCTGCGGGCACCTAAAATGTTTGTCCAGAGGGAGACAAAGCTGCACCGAAAACATGGACAGGCCCTGCACCTTCTCACAAAACAGATAGAAGGAGCAGCTGAATTGAACAACATCCACTCAGAATTGGCGAATTAAACACAGCTGGTGAGGCAGTCCATAGATGGAAAGGTCAGAGATCACCTAGAGCAGATCATCACAAGAGAGAGAGAGAGAGCTAATAACCAGGCACCCTGAGAGGAGTGAACATGGGGAGACAAAAAAACAGTCCCCATTTGAAAGAAAGAGAGGAATCACCAGAAAAAGAAGTAAACAAAATTGAGGCAAGCAATATGTCAGAGAAAGAATTCAGAGCAATGGTCATAAGGTCACTGACAAGGATAGAAAACAAATTCAACAATATGTGTAAGAACCAAGATGAAATGAAGAACCAAGAAGAAATTAAAAATGACATCGCTGCAATAAAGAACACAACAGTGGACTAGAAGAAGTGGAGGATTGCATCAGTGAGCTACAAGACAAGGTACGAAAAAATACCCAAGCAGAGCGGCAACTAGAAAAAAACAAAAGCTTAAAAAGCAGGAGGAGAGCCTAAGGGAACTTTGGGACAATACGAAACTAAACAACATCACATAGTGGGGGTGCCAGAAGGAGAGGAAATTGAGAAAGGAATAGAAAACCTGTTTGAAGAAATAATGACAGAAAACTTCCCTGATATTGGGAAGAAGAAAAACTCACACAAGTCCAAGAAGCTCACAGAGTCCCAAACATTTATCACTAAAATGAACCCCAAAAGACCGACAGCAAGACACATTATAATTAAATTAGCAAACACCAATGACAAAGTAAGAATCTTAAAGGCTGCCATAGAGAGAGACAGAAAGTTACCTACAAGGGATCTCACATCAGACTATTGATCGACTTCTCAACAGAAACACATCAGACCCAAAGGGAATGGAATGAAATATACAAAGTCATGCAAAGCAAGGGTCTGAATCCAAGAATACTGTACCCAGCAAGGCTGTCAATCAAAGTTGCGGGTGAAATCAGGAACTTCACATACAAAAAAGGACTAAGGGAGTTTATTATCACCAAACCAGCAATGCAAGAAATGCTAAAGGCACTACTGTAAAAAGAAAAAAATATGAAAGAAAGAAGGAACACAGGCATAAATATTAAAAATGGTGACAAATACCTATCAATAATAACTTTAATTGTAAATGGATTAAATGCCCCAATCAAAAGACATAGGGTAGTGAGTGGATAAGAAAACATGACCCATATATCTTGCTTTCTATAGAAGACTCACCTCAGAACAAAGGACTCACACAGACTGATGGTGAAGTGATGGAAAAAGGTTTTTCAGGCAAACGGAAATGAAAAAAAAAAAAAGCTGGGGTAGCAATACTTGTATCTGACAAATTAGACCTCAAAGTGAAGGATATAACAAGAGATAAGGAAGGCCACTTCATAATACTAAAGGGAGCAATTCAACAAGAAGGTAAACACACATGCACACAATACAGAAGCACCCAAATACATTAACAAAAACAAACAAACAAAAATCTTCTGGAAGATATCAAGGGAGAGATTGATAGCAATACAGTCATAGTAGAGGACTTTAATACCCCACTAATACCACTGGATAAATCCTCTAAACAAAAACTCAGCAAAGAAACATCAATCCTAAATGACTCACTAGATCAGATGGAACTGACATCTTCAGAACATTTCACCCCAAAGCCACAGAATATACATTCTTCTCAAGTGCACATGGGTCATTTTCAAATATAGACCACATATTGGGACACAGGCAAAGTCTATTCAAATTCAAGAAGATAGAAATCATATCAAGCATCTTCTCAGATCACAATGGAATAAAATTAGAAATCAACTACTGTGCCACGCCAGCACAGCCAAGGGTTCAGAGAGCCTGAGGGAGGGCCGGCGAAGGATGAAGAAAAGACAGACAGAGAGAATAAGCTGGGTCTAGGTGGATCTTCTGTGCCTTGCTGAGGCCACAGAACAGATCCAGACTGCAAAGCTGATGCTTTATTTATAGTAAGGGGCAAACAAGGTAATTTACAATGTTCTTATAAGTTTCACTTATTTTGGCAGCACTTGATGCCCCTCCCATAGCTCATTAGCTACCCAGAAAAGATCTAGGGAGCAGTCACAAGATCAAGCTTTATGCTTAAGAGGACTGTGCCCTCTAAGCTGGGACTTGTTTGCGACTTTGCCAGCAGGTCAGTCCGAGGCTTAACCCTATAACTGCTCCCTACAAACTACAATAAAAACAATAAAAGAAAATAAAACACCTGGAGGTTAAATAGCATGCTATTAAACAATTATTGGGTTTCCAAAGAGATCAAAGAATAAATAAGAAGCATCATGGCAACAAACGACAATGAAAACACAACTATCCAAAATCTATGGGACACAGTAAAACAGTCTTGAGAGGGAAGTTCATAGCTCTCCAGGCCTTCCTCAAAAACAAGAAAAACATGGTAATTAATTATATATCCCTACAACTCAAAGAGTTAGAAAGAGAGCAAGAACAAAAGCCCAGTGTAAGCAGAAGGAAGGAAATAATAAAGATCAGAGCTGAAATAAATGACATAGAGACCAAAATATAAAAATAAAAAAATACAAAATATCATCAAAACCAAGAGCTGGTTCTTTGAAAGGATAAACAAGATTGATTAATCTCTAGTCAGGCTCACCAAGAAGCAAAGAGAGAGGACCAAAATAAACAAAATCAGAAATGAAAGAGGTGAAGTAACAACCAACCCCATAGGAATACAAAGGATTATGAAAAAAATACTATGAACAACTTTATTCCAACAAAATGGACAACCTAGATGAAATGAACATATTGTTAGAAAAATACAAGCTCCCAAAACTCAATCACGAAGAAACAAAAAACCTGAATATGACGATAACTACCGAATAAATTGAAGCAGTCATCAAAAAGCTTCCAGCAAACAAAAGCCCTGGTCCGGACGGCGGCTTTACAGGGGAGTTCTACCTGTAAGTATTCAAAGAAGAACTAAAACCTATCCTCCTCAGACTATTCCAAAAAATTCAAGAGGAAGGCACACTTTCAAGATCATTCTATGAAGCCAGCATTACCCTAATTCTAAAACCAGATAAAGACACCACAAAAAAACAAAAAAAAAAAAAGAACTACAGGCCAATATCCTTGATGAACATAAATGCTAAAATCCTCAACAAAATTCTAGCCAATTGGATTCTAGCATTACAGCAGAAAAATCATACACCATGACCAAGTGGGATTTATTCCGGGGATGTAAGGATGGTACAATATCTGCAAGTCAATAAATGTGATACATCACATAAACAAATTGAGAGACAAAAATCACATAATCATTGTAGGGAGTAGTTATAGGGTTAAGCCTCGGACTGACCTGCTGGCAAAGTCGCAAACAAGTCCCAGCTTAGAGGGCACAGTCCTCTAAACATAATTAAGCTTGATCTTGTGACTGCTCCCTAGATCTTTCCTGGGTAGCTAATGGGCTGTGGGAGGGGCATCAAGTGCTGCCAAAACAAGTGAAACTTACAAGAACATTGTAAATTACCTTGTTTACCCCTGACTATAAATAAAGCATCAGCTTTGCAGTCTGGATCTGTTCTGTGGCCTCAGCAAGGCACAGAAGATCCACCTAGACCCAGCTTATTCTCTGTCTTTTTCTTCATCCTTTACCGGCCCTCCCTCAGGCTCGCCGAACCCTTGGCTGTGCTGGCACGGCCCAAATCATATCAATCGAAGCAGAAAAAGCATTTAACAAAATCCAACACCATTTCTTGATAAAAACTTACAGAAAAGTGGGAATAGAGGGATTATACCTCAACATAATAAAAGGCCTATATGACAGACCTACAGCCAACATCATACTCAATGGGCAAAACCCAAATTCATTTTCCCTGAGACTAGGAACAAGACTGGGATGACCACTTTCACTATTCCTGTTCAATATAGTACTGGAAGTGCTAGCCATAGTGATCAGACAACAAGAAGAAATAAAAGGCATCCAAATTGGAAAAGAATATGTAAAACTGTCCTTATTCACAGATGGCATGATACTATACATAGAAAACCCCAAAGACTCCACCAAAAAACTACTAGACCTAATAAATGAATTTGGCAATGTAGCAGGATACAAAATAAACACCCAGAAATCTATGGCCTTTTTATACACCAATAATGAACTCACAGAGAAACGAAAAAACAAACCCATTTACCACTGCACCAAAAAATTTTAGATACCTAGGAATAAACTTAACTAAGGAGGTAAAAGACCTGTATTAGAAAAATACAGGACATTGAAAAAAAAGAGCTAGAGGAAGACATAAACAAATGGAAGAACATACCATGTTCATAGATTAGTAGAATCAACATCATTAAAATGTCCATACTACCCAAAGCAATCTACAGATTCAATGCAATCCCCATTAAAATACCAATGGCTTACTTCAAAGATTTTGAACAAACTCTCCAAAAATTCATTGTTAATAAAATAAGACCCCAAATAGCCACTGCAATCCTGAGAAAGAAGAACAAAGTTGTAGGGATCACAATACCATATATCAAGCTATATTACCAAGCCACGGTTCTCAAAACTGCCTGGTACTGGCACAAGAACAGACATATAGACCAATGGAACAGAATAGAGGACCCAGAAATGGACCCAAGCCTTTATACTCAATATTTGACAAAGGAGACAAGAGCATACAATGGAGTCAAAACAGCCTATTTAACAAATGGTGCTGGGAAATCTGGTCAGATACATGCAAAAAAAAATGAAACTAGATCACTAACTTACACCATACACAAAAACAAACTGAAAATGGCTAAAGGACTTAAATGTAAGACAGGAAACCATAAAAATCCTACAAGTCTCCATAGGCAGCAAAATAGCAGACATATGTCGTATCAGTATCTTTACAGACACAGCTCCTTGGGCAATGGAGACTAAGGAGAAAATAAACAAATGGGACTACATCAAAATAAAAAGCTTCTGCACATCAACAAAACAACAAGAAAGCCCACTGCATGGGAGAACATATTTGCAAATGCTATTTCAAATAAGGGTTTAATCTCCAAAATTTACAGAGAACTCATACAACTTAACAAAAGGAAGATAAACAATCCAATCAAAAAAATGGACAAAGAACCTAAATAGATACTTTTTGAAAGAGGACATACAGAAGGCTGAGAGATACTAAAAGTCACTAATTATCTGAGAGATGCAAATCAAAACAACAATGAGATAGCATCTCACACCCTTTGAATGGCTATCATCCACAAATCAACAAACGACAAGTGCTGGCGAGGATGTGGAGAAAAAGGAACCATGATGCACTGCTGGTGGGAATGCAGACTGGTGCAGCCACTGTGGAGTACAGTATGGAGTTTCCTCAAAAATTAAAAATGGAACTCCCATTTGACCCAGTAATCCCAATTCTAAGACTATATCCCAAGAAACCAGAAACATCCATCAGAAAGGATATATACACCCCTATGTTCACAGCAGCACAATTTACAATAGCTAAGATTTGGAAACAGCCAGAGTGCCCATCAGCAGATGAGTGGATTAGAAGACTGTGGTACATCTATACAATGGAATACTACGCTGTGGTAAAGAAGGAACTTTTACCATTTGCAACAGCAAGGATGGAACTGGAGAGCATTATTCTAAGCAAAATAAGCCAGTCAGAGAAAGATAAGTATCACATGATCTCACTCATATGTGGGATATAATGATCAACATAATTTGATGAAAAAGAATAGATCCAGAGACAAATGGCGGGGTTTTTTTTTGTTTGTTTGTTTTTTTTTTTGGTGGGGGGGTTAGAGAGCAACCAAAGGACTTGTATGCATGCATATTAGCATAACCAATGGACACAGACACTGGGGCGGTGGGGGCTTTCCCAGGGTGGGATTGGCTGGGGGTTGGGGTCAAGTGGGGAAAAAAAGAGACATATGTAAAACTTAGGCAATAAAAATAAATAAATGAAAAAATTTTTAAATGATCTAGATAGGAAAATTCTCAGACATTACTGGCTTGATGGAGGTTGGGGGCAGGGTGGATTTTTTAAAAAAATGCCCCCTAAGTATTTTTCATTGGTCCTACCTAAATGGAGATTGATTATGAAAAGATATAAAGAAATATCTGCTGTAAATTTCTTTTTAATTATAGAGGAGTTGGTGTCTCTTAGAGAAATAAAGGATGTTGTTCCTCCCCACGCACATGGTTAGTTAAGGACAGAACTTAGACTCAATCCAACATCATCTGCTTTTGTCATTACATTTCCTTTACTCGATAGAGTAGTGTCTTCACTTTCTTATATGCTAATATTCAGTTATGAATGCTAAATCATTTTCTAACCATGCATATGCAAAAATACACTGCAATACTTTTCACAAATAACGTCCTAACATTTTCTTCTTTGTTTCTTCTAAAAATGTTGTGTGTTTACCAAAATGATAATCCATCTGACCACTAAACCATTAGTTTACAATGATCCATACTAATGAGGTACATGAATTAAATGCTCCACTTAAAAGCCAGTCTTCCACTTACTGGGCATAGCTTAAATCTAGTATCTATAATCTAAAAAGTTCATGCAATTTGACAAAGATATCATTTAAATGTTTGGTTTGATGTTAGCTTGTTAACAGAGCTTAGTCTAATTGATCCTATTTTCCATCTTTGGGAAGATCAACAGCATTGCAGAAGCTCAGATGTCATTACCACTAAAACTTTAGTATTTCCATCCTGCTACACTGAGTAAATGCCAAGAACTTGACATTATAACTCTTTTTTGGATAATTCAGCCTCAACACAATCTACTACAAAATTAATAAAGGAAAACCAAGGGAAAAATGAAATAGATGTTGCTATTCAAATGGCAACATTCAGATAAAGGACTACATAAACATGGACATTTAATTTTATTGAAATTTAAATGAGTTTACTACTCATTGGATATAAGGCCTGTTTATTAAGGCATGAGTGCCTTATAAATCCTGAATGAGTGCCTATTTGCCACATCCACTTGTGCCTGACAACAGTCCTTTGTGCAAAATGAATAATAAATTTAAACCAATTAAGATACTGTATGTGTAATTATGAATATTGTCAATGAAATGAGTAGACCATGGATTGTAGATTTTAATATGTCTTATAAGGAACTATGTCACATTAATTCTTGGTAATTCATTGCTGATTATTTCAGTCCACTGGATAATCTGCTACTAACTAATCATCTTTTGGGCATTTTAGGATAGCTTACAATAAAGAGGTATTATGTAAAATTATTTTAATCTGGTCTGTGTTTACAACCAATATTGATGATTATAGGAAGTGTATTCTTTGATACAGTGTACCAGTTAATAATGCAGATTTTTTTTCAATAGATGAAGTTAAACATATGTTGATATGTATGCGATTTGATATGTATGCTATTTTGTTGTATTGACAGCAAGCTTCAAAACTTCATATGTCAAATTTTTCTGAAGGTGCCAAAACCGGTTTGGCTCAGTGGATAGAGCGTCAGCCTGCAGACTGAAAGGTCCCAGGTTCGATTCCGGTCAAGGGCATGTACCTTGGTTGCGGGCACATCCCCAGTAGGGGGTGTGCAGGAGGCAACTGACCGATGTTTCTCTCTCATCGATGTTTCTAACTCTCTATCCCTCTCCCTTCCTCTCTGTAAAAAATCAATAAAATATATTTTTTAAAAATTTATCTGAAAGTGTTAACATCATAGAAATTTTTACGCTTAAAAATGTCAAATTTCATGCCCAAAAAGAGCATTTTTGGGAAGTTTTAATTTATTACTTTATTTTGAAGAAAAGTGCAACTGAAAGTAATTGTATAATTTGTGAAGCTTATGGTGAACACGATCCATGTCAAGATACTTGTGAACACTGGTTTAAATGCTTTAAAAGTGATGATTTCCATGTGAAAGACAAAGAACGTCCAGGTCAATCAAAAAAGTTTGAAGACCAACAATTACAAGCATTATTGGATGAAGACACATGCCAAACTCAAAACAACCTGCAGAAAGATTAAACATTGCTCAGCAATCAATTTCCAATCATTTACAAGCAATGGGAAAGATTTTAAAGGAAGGAAAATGGGTGCCACATCAACTGAATGAAAAAGACAAATGGAAAAACGAAAAGTCATCAGTAAAATGTTGCTTCAACAGCGCGAAAGAAAGTCTTTTTCACATCGAATTGTGACTGGCGATGAAAAGTGGATTTATTTTGAGAATCACAAACGCCCAAAATCATGGGTTAATCCAGGTCAACCAACAACATCAACTGCAAGGCCAAATCGCTTTCTAAAGAAGACAATGCTCTGTGTTTGGTGGGATCAGGAAGGTATGGTGTATTATGAGCTTCTAAAACCAGATGAAACCATTAATACTGATCGCTACTGACAACAAATTATCAATTTCAACCACGTTTTGATCGTGAAATGACCAGAATGTGCCAGAAGACAAGGCAAAGTAATTTTGCTTCATCATAATGCACCATCACACACTTCAAAACCGGTTAAAGACATGTTACAGGATCTTGCCTGGGAAGTATCAGCCCACCTGCCTTATTCACCAGAACTTGATCCTTCAGATTACCACTTGTTCCGATCGATGGCACATGTACTTTCTGAGCAGCACTTCAAAACGTATGAAGTGGAAAATTGGGTCTCTGAATGGTTTGCCTCAAAACAAGAAAAGTTCTATTGGGATGGTATCCACAAATTACCTGAAAGGTGGGGAAATGTGTAGCTAGCGATGGACATTACTTTGAATAAAACATTTTAGATATTTTTCTTGAAATTATCGTGTTTTCTTTGATTACAAAATCCACATTATTATATGGTACACCTAGTATATTTTTAGTGAATAATAATTCCTTAAAATGTAAATTAACGAGCTTCATTCCTCTGGCTTTCCATTTCTCTTTGGTTATAGCCAAAAATCTTTAATGTGGCTCTCTAGCCATAGCTCACTGTCTTGCTCTTCTTACTCCAGAAATCTGTTAACTTCGCTTAAACCCTCAGGATCTTCAGCATGGAGTGGTGTTTTCATATCTTTACCAAACTAATTCCATAACCTCACTTACTTAGAAAAATGTTCCTTGATTTATACAAAAGGTTAGATTCCACAGCAACCCATATTTTTCTCATTATTTATACAATTATTACTATTAAATTCTTTAATATAACTTCTCCTCTTATAAATGCTCACTAGTAGAAGGTATGCGAACATTAAAACAGATCTACAATAAGGTCTTCTACCTTGAACATTTATTTGCTAGGAGGCACAAAGACTTCCCCACAGCCTGTGCCTATGACCGAAGTCCCATGCAACTCATCTGGACACTGTGACATGTACTGTGCTGGGCAGGTTCCCTCTGCTCATATGTAATGATATTTTCTCTGCAGTTTCAGCCAAACTTCTAGTCAGAACTGATGTTAGCCTTTCGTTAACTGGAGCAAATAGGAACAGAGTGTAAAGACCTATGTGTGTTAGACTACCAGGCTTGCTGATGTTATTTATCCTCACATTTCCCAAGATGACACTAGTTTTATTTAAATTCACCTCGTTTCGGAAGCCCTACCTCTAGGCCAGGAGGCTGCGTCTGGTGGGGCTTCCTGCCCTCATGACAGGCCAGGCTTTGGTATCCTGGGGCAGCAGGCTGGTGCAGAAGAGCGTTCTGCTTCCACATTGAGTTCCCTCTGGAGGGTCTCAGTGTACTTTGCTCTGAATCAGCCTCAGGCCAAACCTATTCATTAGTGCTAAATGCAGTGAATCTCTAAAAAGGAAGACTGGAGGGCTCAATTCTATTTCTTTTAAGAGTAAGTTGGCTTTACTTTGTTTCAACGGAGAATCTTTAAATACAGACATATGTCATTTGACAGGGATGCATTCTGAGAAATGCATCTTTAAGTAAGTCCTTGTGTGAACATAAAAATATGCACTTGCACAAACCTAGATGGTATACTGGCCTACTACACACCTAGGCTATATGGTGTAGCCTGTTGTTCCTAGGCTACAGACCTGCACTGCATGATACTGTACTGAATACTGCAGACAAGTGAAACACATTGATAAATATTTGTGTATCTAAACACATCACAGTTACAGTAAATATGCGATATAAAGATAAAGTGTGTG
The DNA here is from genome assembly GCF_027574615.1 of Eptesicus fuscus. Taxonomy (NCBI): domain Eukaryota; kingdom Metazoa; phylum Chordata; class Mammalia; order Chiroptera; family Vespertilionidae; genus Eptesicus; species Eptesicus fuscus. The sequence goes on from NC_072486.1 coordinate 50,470,877, forward strand.
TGTGTGTGTGTGCATGTGCATGTACTTGCACATATCAGAGGTCCAGGGAGAAGGCAGTGAAGGGCAGATGAGTTGGAGAGAGTTGTGGTCAGGAGCAGGGAGGGAGGAAGAGAGAGAGAGAAGGAAGGGAACAGGAAAGCAAGGAAAATCAGAGATCAAAAGAGACATGGAAAGATACAGAGAGAGAGTGAGAAGACAGAGGGAAAGAAAGAATTCTAAAGGAATGGATTAGGAAGAAAGGGAGATAAAGAGAAATAAAGGAATGAGGAGTGTTTGTGCTCGTGTGTGTGTGTGTGTGTGTGTGTGTGTGTGTGTGTGTGTGTGTAGGCCATGTGGTGAGAGCCTCCAAGACTCCCCTCATCCTCAGCCCCCTGCCAACTCTAGGCCCAACTGATACCGAATTTTTGGACTGGAACCCAGATTCTTTGTCTGCCAGAATCGAAGAATGAATCTAGGGACAGAAAGTGGTATAGCAAAGGTGGAGATTTATTGAAGAACAAGTACAGACTCCCACATGGGGAGAGGGAAGAGTCCCACAGAATGGACTCCCAAGTAGGGAGGGGGAAAAGGATCCCACTGGGTTCCCTTTCCCTATGGCTTATATAGGCTGCAGATCCTGGTGCCTTGATATCCCCTCTGATTGGTCACTCTTCCCTTAGACTGGTTACTATAGTAACTCCTGGGCTCAAAGGTTGAACCTCACATGAGACAAGTAATGTTCTACTCCCCCCACCCCCTCCTTCCTTATTGTTTTCCTATTCCCTTTGGGCTTTCTACTTCTTCTGGAAGAAGGGCTTCCTTCTCTTTATTTTGTAAATATAGACTTTTATTGGCTACTTCCAGTTCCCTTGTCTTATGTAAATGCAACTGTTGCTGCCTCCTTGTGTTATGGAAATGTGACTGCACCTGGCTTCCTTGTGTTATGGAAATGTAGCTTCTCCCAATCTGCAGCCCCATGGTTTTTCCATGGACCCCAATTCTAAAAAATCCCTAAGCCTGCCTATGTTCCCCCAAAATTCCTTCTTCACAACCTCCAGTGGGAGCCCTTGGTGCACAGCATACTGAGCCTCACCATCTATTTAAACCACCCTGAAATGGCAGTAAATTCAGCATCATCTTAGTCAGGTGCAGCCCTTTCTTTCAATATCACAAACAAACTTGTTGCTTATAATCCATTGTAGTCTTATGGGCCCACACTCATATATGTGCTCTGTCCTGGACTGAAAAATCTTTAATTTACTGTACATAAGGCTACTGGGAAAGGCAGTAGTGTTCAAGTCAAAACAAAGAGGTAATCACATCACTGTTAGAATGATTAGTTGTTCTCTCCTGACATCTACATAAATAAGGGGCCATTCAAGGGATTCTTCTCAGAACAGAGAAATTCTACTCCCAAATGACTCCTGCTTCCTAACAGAAGAAATAATAGTGTCAATAAAGTAAAAGTGAATTTAAGTTCTGTCTAACACACTATGCAAACCCGTAATCTTTCCTAATAGTTTATCTAGGGGTCATTGGATTAAAGATATTAAAGGTGACCTATTTATAAATAAGTAGATAGATAAATAATTTTGGGGGGGGGGGGGGGAAGATGTGCATATATTGTGTTAAGAATGAAAATGCCAAGATGATTCCAGATGATAAGATATAAGATCCAAGGGAAAAGTTGTCCCTTTCCTCTTTGCAGTTTGTTTAAAGTTTATTTTTAAAAGCCTCTTATTTATTTACTAGAGGCCCAGTACATGAATTTCGTGCATGGGGGGGAGGGTGTCCCTCAGCCCAGCCTGCACCCTCTCCAATCTGGGACCCCTCAAGGATCAGGCCTAAATGGGCAGTCAGACATCCCTCTCAAAATCCAGGACTGCTGGCTCGCAACTGCTCACCTGCCTGCCTGCCTGATTGCCCCTAACTGCTTCTTCCTGCCAGCCTGCTCACCCCGTAACTACTCCCCTGCCAGCCTGTTCGATGCCTAACTGCTCCCCTGCCGACCCGATTGCCCCGAACTGCCCTCCCCTGCAGGCCTGGTACCCACCCCCCAGCTGTCCTCCCCTGCAGGCCTGGTCCCCCCCAACTGCCCTCTTCTGCAGGCTTGGTCCCCCCAACTGCCCTCCCTGGAGGCCTGGGTCCCCCCAACTCTCCTCCGCTGCAGGCCTGGTTGCTCCCAACTGCCCTCCCCTGCAGGGCTATTCCCTCCCAACTGCCCTCCCCTGCTAGCCATCTTGTGGCAGCCATCTTGTGTCCACATGGGGGCAGCCATCTTGACCACATGGGGGTGGCCATCTTGTGTGTTGGAGTGATGGTCAATTTGCATATTTCCTCTTTATTAGATAGCATAGAGTCATTGTTAATATGGTTAACCTTTTGCACTCAGATGTCGAGTGTGACTCGACACTGTTAGCATCGGTAGCAGCTCTTTTTATACTCTTTGAATGTATCAATAATTTGAAATATAAAAAAATCCAAACAAATAAGTTTGTATGAAAAGAAAGTCCAGTTTTTTATTCTACTGCCACGCTTTGTAAAATCTGGGGTATTTAAAAAATTAAATCCCGAGTAGAATAAAGGAATCGAGAAAAAAGCAAGCGAGTGCAAAGGGTTAAAGAATAGCTGAAACCGGTTTGGCTCAGTGGATAGAGCGTTGGCCTGTGGACTCAAGGGTCCCAGGTTCGATTCCGGTCAAGGGCATGTACCTTGGTTGCGGGCACATCCCCAGTAGGGGGTGTGTAAGAGGCAGCTGATCGATGTTTCTCTCTCATCGATGTTTCTAACTCTCCCTCTCTCTTCCTCTCTGTAAAAAATCAATAAAATATATATTTTTTTAAAAAACAAAAAACAATAACCTTTTTTTTTAAAAAAAAGAACAAAATTCAATGGAGTAAACTGTAAAGATCTTAATGGTTTTATTCAGCAGCTCATGAATCAGGCAGCAGCCAATATAGCAGATAGAAATGAGCTCCAAAGAGCTGTAGAAGCTGAGAGATTTTTACAGCCCAATGTGTACAGGAACAAGGAAGTCATACTGGGCATGTGCTGATTGATTAGAGCAGGGTTACTTACATTATATGCACCAAAGGGAAGACTTTTGGAGCAGGGCAGGTAACTTGTGCTGAGCAGGCAAGCACTGATTTGTTGATACAGGTCTTCTTTTTCTGAGAGAACTCAGCCTAGAAACTTAGTGAAGTTTTGATTTGCTGCTGTGGGGCTTAGTGTGAGTAACTCCATCTTGGGCCAAATCTTGTGATGTTAACATTACAGTAATAACCATGAGAGTATATGTTCTTTTGTTGTAGAGGCTTATTATTAAGGAGACAGAAGGATAGGGGCATTTTGTTCTATAATGGCACCACAAAGACCTTAATTTTTAGAGTTGAAAAGTTCACTAGAGCCTAACAGTCTCAGACTCAAGTCAACTTCCCACCACTGAAGGCTGACAGATGCCAAAGTGTGGAAGGTGCAGCTGTGTCTCAGCTGGAAGGATAGCTGATGCAGAAGGTAGTGCCCCTCACGGGGGTCAACCTATTTACAGTGACTTCAGGGTAACCCTTCCAATAAAACCTTGTACTGCTGTTTTGATAGAATTTCATAGGCATTATTTGGATGTCACCTATGTTATAAATACTACAAGTGGAGAATTGGGGGTTGCTGCAAGAGATCATCTAATTTGGAGTATGAAATTTCCTTTGATGTTTACCTGTGGTTGGTGCACAAAAGTAAGGTCTATGGCCAACTCTACACCATTCCGCCTATAATGTGATGATAGTTTTTTTTAAACTTTATGAAAGGAAAAGAAAGCCAAAATTACCTGTGAATCCCTTCATTCCCTATGTTCCATTGCAAATATCCTAATCACCTCCAAAAGACTCCACTTAATCAAATGACTACATGAAATGAAACTACATGAGCTAGGAGGGGGAAAAGATACTTAGAGCTTGTTCAGAGCATGGACAAAATATGCAAAAAAATCAGATTTTTCTAGCTCATCCATTCATTCTACAAATACATATTGAGTATCTGCTAAATGCCAGGAACTGATCTAAGCACTCAGGATAAATCAGTAAACAAAAGAGATATACATGCTCATCCAAATGGTATTTACATACTACCTGTGAAGAAAAGATAAATAATAAACAGGAAGTATGTTATAGAATTGTATTAATATGGTATATAATTAATACTAGCAGTTGCAAAATAAATACATCAATATCTCAATGGCTTAACCAGAAAAAAAGTTGACTTTCCCTCTTATCACATTCTGTTATGTGAAGGATGGCCATTCCAAATGGAAAAGTGATATTTAAAGTCACTGTACCAAGAGAAAAAAAAAGAAAAATAGAGGGGAGGCAAAGACTACATTGACTAAGAGATGGCACATATTACTCTACTTACATTTGATTGGCCAAATTTGTCGTGTCCTTACACTAATTGCTTTGGAAGCTGGGGAATATAGAGTATCACAGATCTATTTGATGAAAACTACAGGTGGTTTTCTGCCAGAATATATTAGAAGGTAAAAAATGTAATGGAAAAAATAAGGAATACTGAAAGAGGGCATTAAGAGTGTGGGAGTACTGAATAGTGAATACATTGAAATTTTAATTAGAATGGTTAGGAAAGACTTCAATCAGCAGGTGACTTAGGGGGAAATTTTTTGAAAGTGAGGGAATTATCCTTTTAGCTTTTTGAGAAAAGATATTCTTAGGAAGAGGGAATGGTCAAAGCAACTGTTAAAATGCAAGAGTGTATTTGGCTTATTAAAGGATCATCCAAGAGGTCACTGCGGTCAGAACAGACTGAGTGAGAGGAGGGGAGAGGGAGACCAGGTTATGGAGAAGCTTGTAGTCCACTCTAAGAATTTTAGATTTTACTCAAATGAGAAACTTTTGCAGCACACTAAACAATGAGTAATATGATTTACATCTATATATATATAAAAGGCTAATATGTTAAGTCCTACCATCGGACTGGTTGCTATGACACGCACTGACCACCAAGGGGCAGATGCTCAACACAGGAGCTGCTGTGATGCACACTGGCCATTTTTAGAGAAATGGCACTGCCATGATGTTCTCTCTCATTGATGTTTCTAACTCTATCCCTCAACTGCGGACCTGGCACCTACAAAAAAATACTCAGCTTCCCCCAAGTGGGACACAGGCCCTGCCACCACTCCGGAGCAATGCCCCACCAAATCGCAGCTGACACTGCTGAGACCCCATGGCACAAAATGCGGCCCAAAGTCCAGCCCAGCCCAGAAACAGTGGCTGTGGGCGCTAGGTAATGACGTCATGTAGCATTGCCCGGCTTCCTCTCCCTCGCGACTAGCCTCCTTGAAGTTTCTTCAGCCCAGGAACATGACTTGCTTTATAGCCAGGTGCAAACATTTTACAGTTCAACCAAATGTCTGTGAAGCATTTTCCCATGCCTCATCTCATTTGATCCTCACAGAAGTCCTGGAGTAGGTAGATAGGAGACTCAGTGGAATCCTATTTTCTTTTCACTAGCTGGAAAACAGATTTAGAAAGCTTAGAAACTTGACCTGACTGAAAAGAAGTAAGAAATGGTGGATCTTGAAAATGACTTCAGATTTTCTCACTGCGCAGAATATAGTCAAACACTGAACACTGCTGCAGTTAAATATATTACCCTTTGTTCTCCCTGCATGATCTACAATAATAATCTGCTTTGTGTTGGTATTTACTGCTGTGTTGCTGACAATTACCTGAAAGAGAAGTTGGGGTGTTTCACTGGGCTGGAAAAAGTTTAGCTAAATCAGAAAGCAGGTCTAATTAAGCAAGTTCATTATATATATATGGCAAAGATGACTTATGCAAGCATGATACATATACCGTAAAGCTCTTGCTGGTGTCAGTCGTACACATGTGTTTAGATCTGTCATTGTCAATCATGAATTTGGTTGACACTTCTATTATAGAGAAAAGGCGAATAGCAATATTAAAATATTTCTTCTAATTAATTTAATTTCAGTGTGCATGAATTCCTGCACCAGGCCACTACTTTTAAATAATCAGTCTGGTGTATTGAGAATAGGCTGTATTGTTTAAGAGTGGCTGGGTGTGGGAGACCATTGCAAAAAAAATAAAAGATAATGATGTCTCCAACTAGGAGGGCAGCAGTGGAGATTCTGCATATATGTTGGAGATAAAAAAACAGAATTTCCTATAAGATAGCATGTTGTGTGTAAGAGACAGAGAAGAGTCATGGGCTAATGCCAGGATTTTGACTTGAGCAACTGGCAGAATAGAGTTGCTATAAGATAAGATGGTGAACAGCAGGTGTAGATTTCATCTAATTGAAACATTAAGCTCATTTGTTCAAGTTTGGATATATAAGAACTGAGTTAATTACAGAGATCTGGGTTTAAAATGTAACTTGGAGAATTAATGTCATATACATGGCATTTAAGTAATGAGACTGGATGAAATTACCAGAGAGGTGATCATAGAGAAAATTAGAGATTGTGCCCTAAGGCATTTCACTATTGAGAGGTCAGGTAGAAATGGAAGATACAACAAAAATAACCTGATAAGGATCAACCAGTGAGGTGGAAAGAAAACCAAGAGATTGTGGAATCCTGGAAACCAAATGAACAAAAAAATAAATCATGAAAGAGGAGTAATTAACAGTGTCAAATGCTATTGATAAGTCAAGTGAGGTAGGAACTGATCACTGGCAATTGAATTTAGCAATAAGAGAGAAATTAGAAACATTGCAAAGATATTTTTCAATGAAAAGAAAGAGAAATTTTATTGAAGAAGTGGGGCCAAAGGCTAATTTGAACACAGGAGAGAGGAGAAAATGGAGAGAGAATAAGAACTCTTTGGAGAATTTTTGTTAAAAATTGTCACAAATAATGGAATAAGGTATTTGCAGGGGTAATCTAGGATAAAGGGAAGGAGTTTTAAGATAGAAAATTAACCTCATCTTTATATGTTGATTTGAATGTTCCAGTAAACAGAAAAATGAATAATGTGAGAAAGAGAGGTGAGAATAGAAAGTGTTCATGAGCAAGAAGAGTGGGGTATAGGGTAGAAGTGGAGAGATTGGCCTTAGAAAGGAACCCAGATTGGGGGGAAAATGTCTGAAATGACTTTTTAGGAAAGAATAATGATAGAAGTCAAATAAGTTGTCTAAAGATGAACCAAATATTTAAGCAAAGCCTACTCAAATTGAGGGTAATGTTTTTTTCCATGATAACACATAGATTCTCATTGAGAAATAGAAGTGATTTAATTTCACCCAGGCTTTGATACAATTCTCCCTGACATTGCATTCTTTAGTTCCCCAAATCTATATTAAAACTGCCAATCAGCCTCATCTATTGAAATATAGAGTGAATTTTTTCCCTAAAATTATTACTCAGAAAAAGAGTCCCCTTATACTTGGGTTTTAACAAAATCTACTACATTACAGAGTACACTACCCATTATTTTGAATAGTAGAAGCACTGTTTGGAGAAAGCATATTAGACTGAAACAAGCTTCTAGTTCTGAGTGTTTATAATGACAATCTGGTAGAATCTGTGATTTAAGGGTGGGGCGGTGGGGGGGGACCTAGCAAAGAAATACAATGCTCATTTAGTAATCATTTCTGTGGGGATGTCTCCATATCTCATTTTGGATTTTGTATTGGGGCAATGCTAGATACTGTGACAAATAACTTCACAAATCCTCAAATTCTCATTGTTTAACACAATGAAAATTTAGTGTTAGATTAATAACAAACTGACAACATTCCCAGATATGCAGAGTCTCCCCTTAGCTGTGGTTCAGGTACCCACATTCTTCTGTTTGATGCCTCCAGGAACCTCTGGAGCAGGGGGCAGCAGAACCCAGTCTTTGGAACATGTCTTGTGATGTGTTATCTGTCTTCTTTCTAACCCAGCAGCAAGACTGAGAACATGCAACAGAAATCCCCATCGTCAAAATGCCCAAAATATTACTATATGGCCCCTTACATAGATGTTTACCTACTAGACCAGTGGTCGGCAAACTCATTAGTCAACAGAGCCAAATATCAACAGTACGATTGAAATTTCTTTAAGAGCCAAATTTTTTAAACTTAAACACCACTTCTTCAAAATAGACTCGCTGTCCCAATTTCTCTTTTAGGGACGTAAGCACAGGTGACCAAGGGTGCCTCAGCCAGTTTCTAAACAGACACTGACACGTACGACCCAAGGTACTTACTTAATATTGATTGAGCATAAGTTACACAGGAGACAGACATGCAATGCACGAATCACTCACGGTTTATTTACCAGAGTCCTGGTGGTTTCCAGACCTCTGCAGGCCACCCAGGGATCCGCGCCGACAGACACACACACTGGACGTTGGACGTTGCAGCTGCGGCTCGGCGTCTTGTTTGAGGCCTCACTTTCCGGCTCACTGTTTACACTCACAGTCCACGGCAGAACTTGGGCAGATGCAGGAAGCGGGGTGGAGAGTGACCGTCTGTGGAGGAGCAGAGCAGGCCTCTCTCATCTTCCTCTGGTGCTTCCTCTTTTTTATGTGCCTAGATGGGCGTCTTCAGTGTGTCTTATCAGCGGGTCCCAGGAGCCTTGCATATCTGGTTTTACATATGGGGAACAGATCACTTTATTTTCTACATACATGCCACTCGGGTGTTTATCAACCTGTTTACATTATATTCAATACTTTTTAATATCACACTTTAATATCACACTGTAATTCCACACTTTGATACTTGTTCTATATTATCCTTATTACTATTACTATAACACTCGCCCAGGCCGTGGTATTTTGTGGAAGATCTTTGGCCACACTCAAGGGGCCAAAGAGCTGCATGTGGCTCACGAGCCGCGGTTTGCCGACCACTGTACTAGACCACATTCTGGGAAGGAGGATATGGTCAAGGCACTTCCCATCATGACTGCCATCACTGATACAGGCGGCCCCTGCTGGCCTGTGGCTGGCAAGACCTGGAAGGGGCATGGAAAACTTGATTTTGGCTAGGAAGCTACTTTCTAGTGATAGTTCTAAACAGTGCAAGGTAAAGTACAGCTCGTGGGTGGGTATCTAGCTGTTTTTGCTGCAGTTGTCACTTTAAACAAGCCTTTTAAAACTCTTTTGAAAAAGCAATAGAAATCACACGTATGCAACCTCAGGATGAATAAAAAACCAAATACCCTAAAGCTGGGACTTGAGATAAAATTCCAGGTGACAGCACCATACCCAGATATAAAAATTGCAATATCTCACACTGGACAGTAAGATGAAATGAAAAAAAAAAAGACTGGATTAGATTGTACAAAATGTTTTAGTTCCAGCAAAGGTACTGATATAAAAGTACATGTGCAGAATTTGATTAAAAATATTTCACAGCCCTAACCAGTTTGGCTCAGTGGATAGAGCGTTGGCCTGCGGACTGAGGGGTCCCAGGTTCGATTCCCGTCAAGGGCATGTACCTTGGTTGTGGGCATATCCCCAGTAGGGGGTGTACAGGAGGCAGCTGATCAATGTTTCTCTCTCATTGATGTTTCTAACTCTATCCCTCTCCCTTCCTCTCTGTAAAAACTCATAAAATATATTAAAAAAATATTTTACAGCCCTAGCCAGTTGCTCAGTGATTAGAGACTCGGCCTGTGCTGGGAAGGGTTGCTGGTTCGATGCCCAGTCTAAGGCCAAGGGCATGTACCTGGGTTGCAGGTTCTATCCCCAGTCCCGATTGGGACATATGCAGGAGACAACCAGTCCATCTCTCTCTCTCTCTCTCTCTCTCTCTCTCTCTCTCTCTCTCTCTCTCTCTCTCTCTTTCTCTCCCCTTCCCCCCTCTAAAAAAATCTATGGAAAAATATCCTTAGGTGAGGATTAACAAAAAGTATTTTATAAACATAAGTGTAAAAGCACAACACTTCCATGTGAACATATCTCATGTACCTTAAAAGTTCAATTAAATTTAAAAATTATATATAAGTAGACATTAGACTATGCCATCTACATGCCCAAAACTACCTATTTGTCATGCAAGGTACATAATTGTTCTCACGGAAAATGTCACATGGTTCAGCAAAGAGACATATTTGATGGCAACACGTACAAGTGAAGGAATAGGAGGGAGGACAGGATCCCCAAACTGCTAATGTGCCTCCATGCACAGAGCTGGGTGTCTATTCAAAGCTCTTCAAATACTGGCTCCGCAGAGCTTCATATATTTATAGGCTAGCCAGAGAAGGGGAGTATCTAGACTTCTTTGAAACAATATAAGGGAGGAATCTCCAGACGGGGTTACCTCCTGAGACCACTTAAAGAATGAGCTTATTTTTGTTGAAATATCAACCCATGGTTTTGAGTCAGATCACGAAAAGGAAACTGGGGAGACTTTACAGGCCCTATCTTAAAAACCAAAGTTTTGCCTGTCTTCAGTGCTCATGTTAACTAGAGAACTTTGGCTGGATAATGTCATTGGGAAGATAGGAGGATTACCATATATTTGAGTTTGTATGGTCTATATGCAATGGGGGTTTTCTTACTGATGCAGGAATTTGACAATTAAAATATTGTATGTAAATTGAGGTCAGAATTTTTTATTTATTTAATAAATCTTTATTGTTCAGATTATTACAATTGTTTCTCTTTTTTCCCCCCATAGCTCCCCTCCACCCGGTTCCCACCCCACCCTCTGCCCTTACCTCCCCGCCACTGTCCTTATCCATAGGTGTACGCTTTTGTCCAGTCTCTTCCTGTACCCCCCATACCCCTTTCCCACTGAGAATTATCAGTCCACTCCCTTTCTATGCCCCTGATTCTATTATATTCACCAGCTTATTCTGTTCCTCAGATTTTTAATTCACTTGATTTTTAGATTCACTTGTTGATAGATATGTATTTGTTGCTCATATTTTTATCCTTATGAGTAAAAATTCATAAGGATTTAAGTTCCCTATATTTTATCCTTCTTTATTCTTCCTCTTCCTAAAGAATACCTTTCAGCATTTCATATTATACTGGTTTGGTGGTGATGAACTCCTTTAGCTTTTTCTTATCTGTGAAGCTCTTTATCTGACCTTCCATTCTGAATGATAGCTTTGCTGGGTAGAGTAATCTTGGTTGTAGGTTCTTGCTATTCATCACTTTGAATATTTCTTGCCACTCCCGTCTGGCCTGCATAGTTTCTGTTGAGAAATCAGCTGACAATCGTATGGGTGCTCCCTTGAAGGTAATTAACTGTTTTTCTCTTGCTGATTTTAATATTCTCTCTTTGTCTTTTGCTCTTGGCATTTTAATTATGAAGTGTCTTGGTGTGGTGCTCTTTGGATTCCTTTTGTTTGGGGTTCTGTGTGCTTCCTGGACTTGTAAATCTATTTCTTTCACCAGTTGGGGGAAGTTTTCTGTCATTATTTCTTCAAATAGTTTTCAGTATCTTGCTCTCTCTCTTCTTCTGGCACCCCCATAATTCTGATGTTGGTACTCTTAAAGTTGCCCCAAAGGCTTCTTACACTATCTTCAACTTTTTGGATTATTTTTCCTTTTTTCTTTTCTGGTTGAGTGTTTTTTGCTTCTTTGTATTTCAAATCTTTGACTTGATTCTTGCGTTCCTCTAGTCTGCTGTTGGGTCTCTGTATAATATTTTTTATTTCAGTCAATGTATGTTTAATTTCTATTTGGTCCTTTTTCATATCCTCGAGGGTCTCACTAAATTTATCAGCCTTTTCTAGGAAATTCTTGAAAAACATTATAACCGTGGTTTTGAATTCTATATCCAGTTGTTTGTTTTCCTCCATTTCTTTCGTTTGTGCTGTTACTGTGTCTCCGCATTTTCGCTGCTTCCCTGAGTTGGTAGGGTAGCTTTGTGTGCTAGGTTTCCTATATGGCCCAGTATATCGGCCTCCCCAGTTACCTGAGGTGTACATTCTTGGGGCACCCCTTTGTGGTCTGTGTGTACAGCCTTGTTGTAGTTAAGTCTTGATTGTTGTTGGTATCACTGGGAGGAATTGACCTTCAGGCCAATTGGCTGTGAATATCAGCTGTGTCTACGCCAGGAGACCTGTGCTGGAGATAGCCTTATAGGACCAGACTTGCAAACTTGCAAAAGCCTCTGTGCTCAGCTTGTATGGGGTGGAGTCTCAGGGCTGAGCAGACAGTCATGGCTTCCCGTCAGCCCTGCCCTTGTGCACATGCCTCCAGACCTCTGCCTTCCGCGGCTCCCCTGAGTTTCCACCTGACAGTCCAGATTCCCCCCGTAAGAGTGTGGGTCCCCAGGGGTTCACCCGGAACTGGGGTTCAGTGCAGTTGGAACTGGGGTTCAGTATAGTCAGGAGCTTTCTACTCCCTTCTACTAGGGAGAGCTAGTGGCAACCTCTGCAGTCAGTCTTCTCTGCGTGCACTCATGAGCGCACGCGCTTCCAGACCCCTGCCCGCTGCAGCTTCCCTGAGTCTCCGAATCTCCGTGAGCCTGGGTCCACGCAGTTTCGCCCGGAACTGGGGTTCAGTGCAATCAGAACTGGGGTTCAGTGCAGTCGGGGGCTTCCTTCCTCCTCCCACCAGAGAAAGCCAGCCAGGCACTCAGCCACCCTTCCTCTGTGTGTGTGTGTCTCCGTACCTCAGCCCTTTCCAGCTCCTCTGATTCTCTGTGAGATTTTCTCTTTCCTTCTAGTTGTAGAATTTCCACTCAGCCAGGTTTCCTTTGGTTCTGGATGATGTCCATTCTTTCTTTTAGTTGTAGTTTTGAAATTGTTGTGCGAGGCAGCAGTTGAGGTGCTTACCTATGCCGCCATCTTGGTTTCTCCAAGGTCAGAATTTTGATGAAAAGGATTACAGTGCCTATTACCCTAAAAGTTCTGAGCTCTGTTTTCAATTTACATTAACTTGTTTTTCCTTCTATTCAATACAAGTTGCAGTTGTGGCTAGTTTTTATTTCCTTCCCTTTTAATATTTTTGCTGTAATTTGGTGCCACATAGCTTTTTTATCTTAAGTAAGGCTGGCTCTGCTTTCAGGAATTACTAGAAGACATCAGAGCAACACTTTATTAATCCAGGTATAGGTTTTCAAGGTCCTAAAATCTAGGGCATGATGCTCAGATTTTTATTTTTAAGTGAAATAAATTAAAGAAATGGTTATTTCCTACTAGATTCTAAAGCCAATACAAAGGACTCTCTAGACCCTACTACTTCAATCATTGTGCTGTTATAAAGCACCCAACAGACAGAGTCCACCACATCTTTCATATTCCAGAATAGTTCTTTCTCCTTTCCAAGACCTATCTTGAATTGCAAAACCAAGTTGATGCAGCTGCTAAAACTCTGCAGTATCTTACATTTCTTTTATCATAGAAAAAGCTTCTTGTTGGGTTTGGTGCTAATCAGGATCCCAAATTCCTGAGTTTATTTTTTTAATTTAAATTCTTTATTGTTTAAAGTATTATATGAGTCTCCTTTTTCCCCAATTGACCTCTTCCCGGCTGCTCCCACCCCACAGCACATTCCCTCACTCCCCTATTGTCTGTGTCCATTGGTTATGCTCATATGCATGCATACAAGTCCTTTGGTTGATCTCTTACTCTCTTGCCCCCTGCCTTCCCTCATAGATTGGGCAGTCTGTTCGATGCTTCTATGACACTGGTTCTATTTTTGTTCATCAGTTTATGTTGTTCATTATATTCCACAAATGAGTGAGATCATGTGATGTTTATCTTTCTCTGATTGGCTTATCTCGCTTAGCATAATGCTGTCCAGTTCCATCCATGCTGTTGCAAATGGTAAGAATTCCTTCTTTTTTGCAACAGGATAGTATCCCATTGTGTAGATGTACCACAATCTTCTAATCCACTCATCTGCTGATGGGCACTCTGGCTGTTTCCAAATCTTAGCTATTGTAAATTGTGCTTTTATGAACATAGGGGTGTATCTATCCTTTCTGATTGATGTTTCTGGTTTCTTGGGATATATTCCTAGAAGTGGGATCACTGGGTCAAATGGGAGTTCCATTTTTAATTTTTGAGGAAACTCCATACTGTCTTCCACAATGGTTGCACCAGTCTACATTCCTACCAGTAGTGAAAGAGAGTTCCTTTTTCTCCACATCCTCGCCAGCGCTTGTTGTTTGTTGATTTGTTGACGATAACCATTCTGACAGGTGTGAGATGGTACCACACTGTTGTTTTGATTTGCATCTCTCAGATGATTAGTGATTTTGAGCATGTTTTCTTGGCCTTCTGTATGTCCTCTTTGGAAAAGTGTCTATTTAGGTCCTTTGCCCATTTTTTGATTGAATTGTTTATTTTCCTTTAGTTAAGTGGTATGAGTTCCCTATAAATTTTGGAGGTTAAATCCTTATCAGAGATAACATTGGCAAATATGTTCCTTCCATGCAATGGGCTTTCTTGTTGTTTTGTTGATGATTTCTTTTGCTGTGCAGAAGCTCTTTATTTTGATGTAGTCCCATTTGTTTATTTTCTCCTTAGTTTTCATTGTCCAAGAGCTGTATCAGTAAAGATATTGCTATGACATATGTCTGCTATTTTGCTGCCTATGAATTCTTCTTAGGTTTTTATGAGTGATTTCAGAAACCTCTTCATCCACTGCTTTTATAATAAGAGAATATATTGAGCAACTACCACTGTCATTTATTCAGCCAAGAATTTACATTCATTGGTGTTCATTTCTTATGACAAGAGTATAAGGGATATTGTTATCACCATTTATAAATAGGAAAAGTAAGACTCATATTGGTAGAGTATCTTTCCCAGCATATGCCAGAGTTAGTATTTGAACTCAAGACAAGAGTACTTTTCAAGACACAGCCAGAAAGTGATTGATTTCTCTCCTCATGTCACTCAGGTCCTACTTCAAATTCCTAGGGATGAAAATCTGGTTGACTTTCACACCTGTATCAGTGAGCTATAGTCAGGAGGAAAAGTCTCATAGGACAACCACAGTTGTTGGGACTGCCTCCTACATATCCAGTGTAGTCCAAAAAGGTTGAGGGGGGGTGACTTATGATCCAGGAAGTCACCAAGAGAGGAGCCTGCTACACAGGCTTTGATGTAATCCCTCAGACCTGATAGGAATACTCTGTAATACTAATCAGCCTATTCTAGATCATCTGTAAATCCTCAGTAAATCATCTTTCACTTTCCAATTCCAACTGCTTCCCAATACAGGATGAGTTCTCTCTTAGCTCCTGTCATTCCTGGGTCCCACTGTTAGGATGCCACTGTTAAACTCACTCTCCTTGGACTAGCCAAGGACATCTCTTCTAGTCTTGATTTTTCATGAATCTCTTAAAGGGCTCTATTCCTTCTTAACCTGTAGGCAACCTTTTCATCTAAGAGAAGACAGTAAGTTATACTTAGTTCACCCATTAAAAATTGCCTCCTCAAACATTATGTTAAGTGAAATAAGCCAGTCAATGAAAGAAAAATACCACATGATCTCACTCATTTATGGATAATAAAGAACATTATAAACTTGAACAAAAAGATAGATACAGAGACAGTAAAGCATCAAACAGACTGTCAAATTACAGGGGGAAAGTTAGGGAGAGGTGGGGGAGATAAGAGATCAATCAAAGGACTTGTATGCATGCATATAAGCATAACCAACGGATGCAAAACTCTGGGGGGTGAGGGCATATATGGGAGTGGGGTGGGGGGGTGGTAATGGTAAGATATGTACACATATAATACCTTAATAAAAAAAATTGAAAAAAATATTGCCTCCTCAAAAATGATCTATTTAACAATCATGAACAAGTGTCAGCAGGAGTTCACAACACTAAGTTGCAACACGAGTCACCATACATTCTGCAAATATGAAGAGCTCTCACATAATGTAGGTGTCTCTAGTTATTTCCATGTTGAATAAGATTATATACAGTGATCTCATGCCTAGCACATAAAACTGAAGAAATATTTGTAGGTTTGATTTGAGCTCCCCTGGAGGAGATAATGTATTATTGAAATAATAGCATAAGAATAATGTTTCTTAAGAATCATATAACTTATTTACAAAGTTTTATATTTATATTTGTGTATATACATATGTATATATACATATACAAAACATACACAAATATATATGATGTTCCTTTGCATGTTTACATATTTAATTTACATATATATACACACAAATATATATAACATTTCTTTTCTACCCTTATATAACACTCACCTCCCTAATTTACCTTTAACAAATTTATTTTGTATTCAGTATCCATGTTATTCATTTTAATGCCCTAGAAGTCTTCTGAGATTTCAAGTAGTAATTCTGAAACATCCTTTACTCCAAAATAAGAAAGTATATCTTTTGGAGCTCAAATATCAAGAATACATACATATGCAAATTTCAAGTTAGAGACAAATTTAAATAAATCTTCCACCACATTTAGTGAGTTTGTGGAATGATAAAAGCACTCTAAGAGTGGGGAAGGGGGAGCATACAGGTAGAAGTTTCTCACAAACTGAAATACTACAGCTGCCTAAACAGATGTTCATTCACAGCCCAGGATAGACAGAACAGTTGGACCTCCGAAAAGGAAACCCCTTTGGATAGCATGAGAGAGACTAAGCCCATGCCACTGACAGCATATTCTACTATTCCTAAAACAGTAGCAAGGCTTCCTACCCCATCAAAGGGCTAAAATGTCATACAGCCTGAGTTAGGCCTCTGGGGAGAACTTGACATGCTTGTTAACAAATTAGAAAGATAGCCAGCTAAATTGAGCTACATCTAATTATTTTACTTTAATAGTGAAGCATTTTCTCCTTTTATACTCATGGCCCAAATAAATGGTTTACACTAGCATTTATTCTCAAACCTATTAAACAATCCTCTTCACATTTGCTTTCCGTAACTTTTAGCTTTGTATCGAAGACCAAATAACATGAAGGACATAACAACATACACAAAGATTTAGAGAAGCTGGCAAAAAAGTGAGGCATTAGAATTATTTAGATATAGTATCAATACCATTAATAACCTGGTTGTTATTAACAGGAAAGGAGTAAAGGGAAGACTAAATGATATAAGTATGCCATTTATACAGCTTTGCCAGGAAGCTGTAATTAACATTCTCCAAGTCTGTTCCCACAGATATGGGGGAAGGGACTGGACAATAGAACCATACCCAGTAAGATCCGGGTGATGTAAAAAGATGCTTACTTGTCAATCACACCTGGGAACAAGTCAGTGGCCAGAATAGGCATGGCCACTGCAAGCGCAGGAAGATTTGATATTTGAGCGCCTGAACAAAGGAGCCTCTCTATCTCTTGCCTCTTTCTGCTTGCCTGCACTCCTGGCTCTCATTGCAGGGAGCATGCTCCCCTGCATTTTCCTACATGGCTAGAGCCATGTGGGACCCACACAAT
Organism: Eptesicus fuscus; assembly: GCF_027574615.1. Lineage (NCBI taxonomy): Eukaryota > Metazoa > Chordata > Mammalia > Chiroptera > Vespertilionidae > Eptesicus > Eptesicus fuscus. The sequence continues at coordinate 50,488,221 of NC_072486.1, forward strand.
GAACTAATGGACTGAATCCTGCCTGATGCTAAATGCTTACTAGCCCACTTCACTATGGAATGAAACTCTGGACACTGGCCCTACTTTTGGATCTGCTGGAGCTCCAGTTGCACATTTTCCATGACTGTTTTAAGGTTATTTGCAACCTATAAATATAATTCTATGCCAATAAAAACCATTCATTCTCCCATGCAAGTCTTAGAAAATTCATTTCTGAAGATATGGTAACAGCCACCCCACTTCCTCTAGTGTTGGGGAAATTGAACCCACTGAATTTTCCAGCAACAGTATGATATAAAATAGAAGTTTTGTCCATCATCTCTGGCTTTAGTCAACCCGGATACCCTCTCCTCTGCACCCACGCACACATCTCCTGTGTACTCAGTTTAAACATGGAAATTAGTAGGTCTTCAATTAAAGGAACTTTGCTAATTTAAGAAATTCAATATTAGAATTTGGAAGAAAATAAAAACGGACTTAATTCTGATTATTCCTTTTTAAATATGTATCCTATGTTCTCCAGCCCCATTGCTAGCCAGCATCCTATCTTCACCTTTAATCAATCCTACTTAGATTTATTGTAGTAGGTTGCTAACTCCCCTCTTTTTCAAGATTTTATGGTCAATATCTGTTGCACTTGTAGCTCTGGTCTTCCCCAAAACATCACAATTAGCCTATTACTGCCAGGACATGAACTAATTACTTAATACATAAAATCAGCCCAGCTGATGTGGCTCAGTGCTTGAGTATCAACCTATGAGCCAGAAAGTCATGGTTCGATTCCCAGTCAGGGCATATGCCTAGGTTGCAGGCTCAATCCCCAGTGTGTGGTATGCAGAAGGCAGCCAACAATGGTTCTCTCTCATCATTGATGTTTCTCTTTCTTCCTCTCCCTTCATCTCTGGAATCAATAAAAAAATATATATTTAAAATACATAAAGTCACATTCCTATTTTTTTCCCACGTAGACTCTATTTCCATGAGCTTATGACATTTCTTTCCTATAGCAGAAAATCTCTTAACTATTCCTGGAGGTCCTATTGGTTGTCACAATAAATTTGCTCAGGTGTTTATGTTGAAACCTCTGCCCACAATGTTATTTTTCTCTTTACTTTTCCTGTGCAAATCCTACATATTCTCCAAGGCTAGGTTCACTTCTCATGCTCTCTATATAATGGTCTATTCTTATTTTTATTGATAATTCAAGTTCCTAAATTGCCAGACTACTAAGACTCAGGCAAGAAGGATCCTTGCCTGGGACCTTAAGCTTTAGATGCTCTATGCTCTCTCGCTCTCGCTCTCCCGCTCTCCCTCTTTCTCAAACACATGCACTCGCACACGCACATGCACACACACGCACGTGCTCACACAATCTTCTTCACATTTGCTTTCTGTAACCTTTGCCTTTGTCTTGAAGACCAAATAACAACACGAATGATTTAGGAAAGCTGGTAAAAAGTGAGGCAGGATAACCCATAACCTAAGCATCTACTTTTATGACTAATACTATTCAGGCCCTAGAGACATTTTCTCCACCATTTTTTCTTTATAATGCATTTGACTATTGATGAATATTTTAAAGGATTTGAGTTTTGGTGCAGCCAGTTTCTGTTATGAACACTGCTTTAGAGCACAGGGGCAAGATGTACTTTGATAAAAGACAGCACAAATGAACATGTCAAAATCTTACTTTCGATTTGCATGCTTGCAGTGGAGTCTTGCATAGCAAAGATCATTTCCCAGAACTACCACGTGTCCATTTTCTTGCTTCAGTTACTGATCTGACATGTAGTTGTGGAAGTAATCATAATTTAGCATAGCATTTGCAACCGTTACAAAAGTGACTAGAAACTTTTTTGCAATGTTAGAAAGTTTGCTTTTTATTCTTAAATATATTTCTTTATAAAAAATTATATCTTTATAGGTATAGAATATAAAAAGTATGAGACAAATTCTTTACATGGGCAACTAGATGGATACTGTATACTATAATTAAAAGTATTTAATAAGATAATTAAGTTTCTAAGATATATATTAAAATTTTATATTTAAATGCTGATTTTTATATTAATTATAATTTATAAAATTTGTACTATTAGAATAGATAATTTTGAATATATTAAGATAAAATATATTTGTTAAAATTGATTTATACTTTAATAAAAATTTTCAAATTCATTACAGTGATACAATTATATTTATGTGTTTAAAGTCATTATTTTAAACAAGAAAGATTATGTGAAAATATTGATTATGAATTTTAGTAGTTTCTTACTTATTTTGCTGGAATGAAAGAAACAAAGATAAATCTTATAAAATATGTACATAAAGGATTATGAATTATAGGTATATTTATTTTATTATCATGTAAACATTAACCAGACTATCAAAAGAACACTTAGGCACACTCAATAATAGTTTAAACTAATCATAGTTGGTATTTTGTCAACATTCACTATTTGGAAAGCAAAAGCTTTACAAAAATGTTTTTATTCCATCAATATAAAAAAAAATACATTTTGCCAGTGAAGGAGGAAAAATATTTCTTATTTAATTGTTTGCTTTTTTCTGTATATTTAAAAAATGTTAACCTATGATAAGTAGAACTTCATTTCTAATTCCTGCCTCAGAGTTTACAATTATTATACCTGGCCATAAAACCATGAACTCAAACTGAAATCCAATACTATTTCCTTTCCTATTATTGTTTCCCCTTGAGGTGTGTGTGCTGCTCTCTTTCCCCAGTAAAAAGTGAATTACATGGCAGGGACCATGCCTTTCATTTCTTATCTATTTCTCCTGGTCCCCATCACTATTGTGAACAACATGCTGGTCCTTAAGTAGCTGCCAATTGATTAGAAAAAGATGAGAAAAAATAATTAGGAAATTACAAATAACCAGTGTTTCCAAGTTGAGTGTTGGGTGTAGGTTGATGGGTGGTAGGGAGGTTATATTTAGTCTTGAAGATGACAGCTTCCCTTAGGGGCATACGAACAGCCTGAGGAGCAACAGGAGGCTACTTTAGTGCAGCTTTATGTGGTTTCTGCATGACAGAAAGCTGGTGAGCAAGGTCTTCCTTATGGAAAAGCAGTGTTTTATAGCTGCACAACAATGCTCAATGCTGTTTAATTTTAAAATGATGGGAATAAGAAGTTTGTTCTTAGAAAGCAATTCTCCAGTCAATCTTTTTTGTTGCTCTATTTTGCAGCCATGTCAAACCCATTCATTTCCAGACCTTCAGTGAGTTTGCTCAGGATCAATTTTTGTGTGAGCAGAAATAAAAAACTGTCTCCCAACTACTCTCACTGAAGAGAAAGGACATGATATGTAACGTTAAACTGACATTTAATTACTGCCAGTTTACTATTAAGTAATAGCTTTTCTTTTTTTAAAATATGTTTTTATTGATTTTTAGATAGGAAGGGAGAGGGAGAGAAAGAGAAATATCAGTCGGCTGCTCCTACACACCCCTTTCCTGGGATCCTCACAACCCAAGCATGTTCCCTGGAATGGAACTGGCAACCTCTCAGTGCACAGGACGAGGCTCAACCAAGCCACACTGGCCAGGGCAGTAGTAGCTTTCTTTAAAAAAATTAAGCAAATACTGAAATCATTTCTTTACAAAGACATTTTGATTTAGCTGGTTTGAAAGCTATTGTTAGCTGCAAAATAGTTCAGTTAACAAGATATCATGTGTGTGGAAAGCCAACCATTGCAAAATATGTATTGCAAAATTCCTAAAGGAAAACTGCCTATTGCTCTAGTTTTAGGCTTTTAGTAAATACTTTTAAGTAAGATCATTCTCAAAGTAGTTTTACTTGGAAAATAAAATTTATAATATTCCTCAGTGGTCAATGTGATTTTCCAGATTTAATGTATTCTCATTACTCATTACCCATTCCAAAATACTTCTATCTAATCTAATAATAGACAAATATGCAAATTGACTGCACCTTCGCTACACCTAAGCCACGCCCACCAGCCAAGCCACGCCCACCAGCCAATCAGGACGAGTATGCAAATTACCCCAACAAAGATGACGGCTAATTTGCATACCAAGACAGTGTCGAAAGAAGCCAAGAGCTGCAGAAGGGAGTAAAGCTTCGAAGAAGCAAGCAAGCCAGGGGGGAGGAGAAGGGAGGAGCGAAGTCAGGGCCATGGGCGAAGGGAAAAGCAGGCGGGCTGGTGGAGAAGGCGGGGCGGGTGACAAGGGCGGAGCGGAGGCGGGGCCGGTGGCGAAGGGAAAAGCAGGCGGGCTGGAGGAGAAGGCGGGGCGGGCGACAAGGGAGGAGCGGAGGTGGGGCCGGGGGTGAAGGGAAACGTGGGCAGGCTGGCAGAGAAGGCTGGGCGGGCGACAAGGGAGGAGTGGAGGCGGGGCCGGGGGTGAAGGGGAAAGCAGGCGGGCTGGAGGAGAAGGCGGGGCGGGTGACAAGGGAGGAGCGGAGGCGGGGTAGAGTGCAGCAGGAAATCCTATTGCAGGATTTTTCCTGCAACGGGAACACTAGTTTTTATATATACACAAACAGTGAATTCAAAAAGGAGTTATGTGAAAATCAAGATCTTTGCAGAAAACATATTCTTATACTTTATGAATAAGCTCTATTTCACATCATTTTTCTTATTTTCTTATAATTCAAGTCAATGAATTTAAATAAAGCTTACTTATTTTTATTAATTTCATAGAGGAAGGGAGAAGGAGAGAGAGATAGAAACATCAGTGATGAGAGAGAATCACTGATTGGCTCCCTCCTGCATGCCCCCCACTGGAGATCAAGCCTACAACCTGGACATGTGCCCTGACTGGGAATCAAACTGTGACCTCCTGGTGGACACATTCAACCGCTGAGCCACACTCAGCTGGGCTTAATTTTTTATTGAATAAATTTGATGTGCAACATTGTGTAAGGTGTACAATGTATTGATTTTATACACTTATACTAAAGGCCCAGTATATGAAATTTGTGCACGGGTAGAGTCCCTAGCGGCTGCTGGCTGCTGGACGGGGTCTCACTTTGCACACGCCTTGGCCTGGTGCTGCCTGCTCACCTGCTCCACCATCCCACCACGGTCCCACTCTTTTCGGGGCCATTGGGGCCGGCAGCACCTTCACTGCCACCCGCTGCCAGGGCCAGTGCCTCGTCACTGAAGCACGCCATGTTCCACGCTGCCCCCTGGTGGTCAGCGCACATCTAACTTCCAGTCGGTCAAAATCATGCCTGTAGGGACAATTTGCATATTAGCCTTTTATTATATAGGATATTGTAATATGATTGCTAAAGCAGTGACAGTTATAATATTACATAATTATAGTACACTAGGGACCTGGTGCACGAAATTCGTGCACTGGGGGTCGGGGGTCCCTCAGCCCAACCTGCCCCCTCTCACATACAGGGAGCCCTCAGGGGATGTCCTACTGATGGCTTAGGCCCACACCCCACAGGGAGCGTACCTAAGCCACAGTCTGGCCTCCCTTTGTGGGAGGCAACCGGGCTGGTCAGGGGAAGGCACCAGCCCCATCACCCACTGCTGCAGCCACTGTCAATCACCACAGCCACCAAGGTGTTTTCATCAACACGGACTCCAGTCCCTTCACCAAGAAAAAATGACAACTTTCTTTAGGTATTTTCAAGATGTGTCTTTCATAGGATATGGATTTCTTTATTTTTTATCCTCACCTGAGGGTATGTTTCCATTGACTTTTAGAGAATGTGGAAGAGAAAGGGAAAGACAGAGAGAAACACTTTGATTGGTTGCCTCCTGCATGAGCCCTGATCTGGGCCTCGGCCAGGGAGGAGCCTGCAACCTAGGTACATGCCTTTGATCAGAATCAAACCCAGACCCTGCTGTCTGCAGGCTGAGGCATTATCCACTTAGTCAAACTGGCTAGGGCAGGATATGACATTTCTTAGCCTTCCAGCAGCGGACCTTCATTTTTTTCTCCAGAAGTGTGGTGGAAAAACCCTAGGTCACCTTTTTGGATTCTTATTACCCAAGTTACTAAGAATATTACCAGTGGCATACAGGAAGCTTAGCCAATGTGCAGTCAGAAAAGGTGTTTCCTCTATAGTTCACACCAATGGAGGGCTGGGCCCTGCCCAGGCCTAAAGCCTCTGGCCGAAGCTTTAGGCCTGGGCAGGCCTCTCCAGCTCCCTCTGATCACTGGTTAGCCCCTGCCCAGGCCTGCCCAGACCAAAAGCCTCTTGGGCAGGAGTGGACCCCCAGCTCCCTGCAATCGATGGCAGGGGGTCCACTCGTGCACCAGGCCAAAAGCCTCTTTCGATGGCAGGGGAGCTGGGTATCCGCTTGTGCACCAGGCCAAAAGCCTCCAGCAGAGCGGACACCCAGCTCCCCGCTTTCGATGGCAGGAGATCTGGGTGTCTGCTCCGGCTCCAGGCCAAAAGCCTCCGGCGGAGGCTTTTGGCCTGGTGCACGAGCGGACACCCAGCTCCCCGCTTTCAATGGCAGGGGGTCCGTTTGCCACACCCACCATCCAATCAGAGCGAGGAGCTGGGTGTCTGCCATGCCCACCATCCATCTAAAGCGGGGAGCGGACACCCAGCTCCCTGCAATCCAACGCAGGGGGTCAGCTCAGGGCGCCTAACTATGCAAATTAACCGCCATCTTGGTTGGGTTTATTTGCATACTTGCTGTGATTGCATGCTGGGCGTGGCTTGGGTGGTGGGCGTGGTTTGGGCATAGTGAAGATGCGGTCAATTTGCATATTACAGTTTTATTAGGTAGGATTATTGTTATTGTATAGTGCATTAGGTCTCTATGGCTTATTTACTACTAATTACTAATTGGTACCTTTAACACCATCACTTTTGTTCCCTCTTCCCCCATCTACTGGTAACCAACATATTCTGTTTTATATAGGTTTAACTTTTTTAGATTCCACATATAAGTGATATTATATAGAACTTTTCTTTCTCTGACTTAACTCACTTAGCATCATGTGCTCAAGGTCCATCCATGTTGTCCCAAATGGGAGAATATCTTCGTATTTCATGGCTGAATGATATTTCATAGTGTATATGTACTACATCTTTTTTATCCATTCATTTGTTGATGTCTGTTTGGGTGGTTTCATATCTTGACTATCGTGAATAATGCTGTGATAAACACGGGAGTGCTTATATATCATTGAAATCCTGTTTTCAAATTCCTTTTGATATATACCCAGAAGTGGAATTGCTGGGTTATATGATAGATCTATTTTTATTTATTTAAGGAACCTCCATATTGTTTTCCATAGTGGTTGAACCAATTTACATTCCCACCAACAATGTATAAGAGTTCCCTTTTCATCAAGTTCTCATCAGCAGCTGTTGTCTCTTATCTTCTTGATGATAACAATTCTAATATGATAACTCATTATAAGGCAGTGTCTCCTTGTGGTTCTGATTTGTACTTCCCTGATTATTAATGATGTATCTTTTCATTTGACTTTTGGCCATTTTTATGTCCTCTTTGGAGAAATGCCTATTTAGTTCCCTTCCCTATTTTTAATCAATTTTTTTTTGCTTTTGTATTATTGCATTATTGAGCTTTTTATATATTTTTCATATTAACCCCTTATCCCATACATGGTTTGCAAAACATTTTATCACATTCTGTAGGTTGTCTCTTAATGTTGTTATTTGTTTCTTGTGCTGTGCAGAAGCTTTTGAGTTTGATGTAGTCCAATTTGTTGATTTTTTCTTTTGTTATTTGTGCTTTTAGCATCATGTCCAAAAAAATTATTTCTAAAACCACTTTCAATGAGCTTCTTCTCTATGTTTTTTTCTAAGAAGTTTTTTTTGTATCAAATCTTATATTTAAAGGCTTTGATTCATTCTGAGTTAATTTTTGTAAATTGTATGAGGTTTTATTGTTCTGAAGGTGTCCCTCCAGTTTTCTTAGCACCATTTGTTGAAGACACTGTCCTTTTCTTATTGGGTATTCTTGGTCCCATTGTCAAATATCAGTTGACCATAAATGCTAAGGTTTAATTCTGGGCTTTCTATTCTACTCCATTGGTTGGCGTCTATTTTTGTGCCAGTACCGTACTGTTTTTATTACTAATGGCTTTGTAGTATAGTTTGAATCTGAAAGTGTGAGAACTCTGGCTTTGTTCTTGCTCAAGATTGCTTTGGCTATTCAGGTTTTTTGTGCTTCCACACAAATTTTAGGATTATTTCATTTATTTCTGTGAGGAATGCCTTTGGTATTTTGATCAAGATTGTGTTAAACCTGTAGATGGCTTTGGATAATATGGCCATTGTAACAACATTATTTCTTATAATCCATTAACATGCAAAGTTTTCCACTTCTTTGTCTCTTTGATTTTTTTCAGCAAAGTTTTGCATTTCTGTAGTACAGATCTTTCCCTTCCTTGGTTAAATTTATTCCTAAGTTGTGTGGGTTTTTTTTGATGCTATTATAAATAGAATGGTTTTATTTTTTTTCCAGATGCTTCATTATTAAGTAAAGGAATGCAATTGATTTCTGTATGTTGATTTTGTACCCTGCCACTTTATTGAAATCATTGATTAATTCCAACAGAAATGTTTTGGGATTTTTATATAGGATCAAATCATCAGCAAATAATGGCAATTTTACTTCTTCCTTTTCAATTTAGGTGCCTTTTATTTCTTTGTCATGCATAATTGCTCTAGTTAGGACTTTCAGTACTACATTGAATAGGAGTGGTAAGTGGCTTGTTCCTAATCTTAAGGAAACACTTCCAATTTTTTTTCCATAGAATAGAATGTTAGGAGTTTGCCATATATGCCCTTTATTATGTTGTAGTATGTTCCTTCTATACCCTATTTGTTCAGTGTTTTAATAATGAAAATATGTATTTTTTCAAATGATCTTTTTTGTATCAACTGAGGTAATATTATTTTTATCTTTAATTTATTGGTGAGATGTATTACATGTATTGATATGTATATATTGAACCATCTCTGTATCCCAAGGATTAATCCCACTTGATCATGTTAATGGATTTTTTAATTCACCTTGATAATAATTTGTTGAAATTTTTGCATCCATATTCATTAAGGATCTTGGTCTATAATTTTTTTATACATTCTATACTTTTCTTGTGGCATCCTTCTCTGGTTTTGGAATCAAAATAATGCTGATCTTATAGAATAAGTTTCAAAGTGTTCCCTCCTCCTCAATATTTTGGAAGAGTTTGAGGAGAATTGGAACTAACTCTTCTCTTTCCTCATTATTGATCTATTCACATTTTCTACTTTTTTTCTGGATCAGCCTTTGTAGATTGTGTGTTTCTAGAAATGTATGCATTTCTTCTGGGTTATGTAATTTGTTGGCATATAATTGTTCATAGTAGTCTTTTATAATTTCTTTGTATTTTTATAATATCAATTGTTATGTCTCCTCTTTCATTTCTAATTTTGTCTTCTCTTTTTTTCTTTCTTAATCTAGCTTAGCTTTTGTCGATTTTATTTATATTTTCAAAAAAAAAAGCAGCTCTAAATTTTGTTGATCCTATTGTTCAACTGGTCTCTATTACACTTATTTCTGAGCTGATCATTACTATTTTTTCTTCCTGTTAACTTTGGTCATAATTTATTTTTTTCTAGTTCCTTGAGGTGTAAAGTTAGGTGTTCACTTGCAATCTCTATAATTTCTTTTTTTAAATATATTTTTAAGGGAGAGGGAGAGAGAGATAGAAATATCAATGAGAGAGAATCATTGATTGGCTGTCTCCTGCACATCCCTTATTAGGGATACAGCCTGCAATCCGGGCATGTGCCCTTGACTGGAATCACACCTGGGACCTTTCAGTCCGTATGCTGACTTTCTATCCACTGAGCCAAATAAGCCAGGCATCTGTAATTTCTTAATACATGTGTGTGTTTATTGTTATAATCTTTCCCTTCAAAATGGTTTCCAAAATATTTGATATGGTGTGTTTCCGTTTTCATTTGTTTTGAGATAATTTCTTGATTTTTTTGTTGTTGTTGTTTGACCTAATGCTTGCTTAGAAGTATGTTGTTTAGTCTTCACATACTTGAAGATCTTCTCACTTTCCTCTTGTTGTTGATATCTCATTTTGAACCTGCCACCTTCTGGTATATGGAACATCTTACCCTCCAACCAACTAAGCCACATTGGCCAGGGCTGATTTCAGTCTTCTTGAATTTGAGAAGATTTGTTTTGTGGCCTAACATATGACCGATCCTAAAAAAAGTTCTTTGTGCCTTTGAGAATGAAGTATTCTGCTGCTGTTGGATAGGATGTTCTGTCTGGTAGAAGCTTATTTAGATTTTAACATATATATGATATGTTCAAGTTAAATTATAGTGAGATAAAATTTATAAAATATTAGGATTAAATTCAAAGAAGAAATAAAACCTATCCTCCTCAGACTATTTCAAAACATTCAAGAAGGAACACTTGCAAGCTTATTGAAGCCAGGATTACCCTAATATCAAAACAATGAAAGAGAACTATAGGCCAATATCCCTTATGAACATAGATGCCAAAATCCTCAACAAAATTCTAGCAAATCAGATCCAGCATTACATCAGAAAGATCATACACCATGACCAAGTAGGATTTATCCTGGGATGCAAGGATGGTACAATATCTGCAAATCAATAAGTGTGATACATCACATAAATAAATTGAGAGATAAAAATCACATGGTTATATCATTTGATGCAGAAAAGCATTTGATAAAATCCAACACCCTTTCTTGATTAAAAACCCTCAGGAAAATGGGAATAGAGAGATCATACCTCAACATAATAAAAGCCTTATATGACAAACCTACAGCCAACATCATACTCAATGGGGAAAAACTAAAACCATTTAAACTAAGAACAGGAATGAGACAGGGATGCCAACTTTCACCACTCCTGTTCGATACAGTACTGGAAGTACTAGCCATAGCAGTTAGAAAAGAAGAAGAAATAAAAGGTATCCAAATTGAAAAAGAAGATGTAAAACTGTCATTATTCCCAGATGACATGATACTCTACATAGAAAACCCTAAAGACTCCATCAAAAAATATTAGACTTAATAAATGAATTTGGCAATGTAACAAGATACAAAATTAACGCCAAGAAATCTATGGCATTTTTATACACTAATAATGAGCTTACAGAAAGACAGATTAAAAAAAAAACACACAATCCCATTTACCATTGCGCCAAAAAAAGTAAGATATCTAGAAATAAACTTAACTAAGGAAGTAAAAGACCTGTACTTGGAAAACTATAAGACACTGAAAAAGAGATAGAGGAACACATAAACAGATGGAAGAACATACTGTGTTCATGGGTTGGTAGAATCAACATCATCAAAATGTCCATACTACCCAAAGCAATCTATAGATTCAATGCACTTCCCATTAAAATACCAATGGCATATTTCACAGACCTAGAACAAACTTTCCAAAAATTCATCTGGAATAAAAAAAGATCCCGAATAGCTGTAGCAATCCTGAAAAAGAAGAACAATGTAGGAGGGATCTCAATACCAGATATCAAGCTGTATTACAAAGCCACTGTTCTCAAAACTGCCTAGTACTGGCACAAGAACAGACATATGGATAAATGGAATAGAATAGAGAACCCAGAAATCGACCCAAACCACTATGCTCAATTAATATTTGACAAAGGAGGCAGAAACATACAATGGAGTTAAGACAGTCTCTTCAGTAAATGATTTTGGGGAAATTGGACAGATACATACAAAATAATGAAACTAGACTACCAACTTACACCATACACAAAAATAAACTCAAAATGGATAAAGACTTAAACATAAGACAGGAAACCATAAAAATATTAGAAGAATCACTAGGCAGCAAAATCTCAGACATATGCCGAAGCAATATCTTCACTGATACAGATACTAGGGCAATGGAAACTAAAAACAAATAAATGGGATTATCTATACTAATAAAAGGGTAATATGCTAATTAGACCAGGAAACCTTTCGGGAGACCTTCCGGACAAAGCCATGGTGGTGGGGCAGAGGCACAGGTGGTTAGGGGCAATCAGGCCAGGAGAGAGGGCAGTTGGGAGGAGTAGTTGGGGGTGAACAGGCCAGCAGGGGGGGCAGTTGGAGTGAGCAGGCTGGTGGGGGGGCAGTTGGGGGCGATCAGGCCAGCAGGCAGAGTAGTTAGGGGCAATCAGGCAGGCACGCAGGTGAGTAGTTAGGAGCCAGCAGTCCCGGATTGAGAGAGGGATGTCCAACTGCCAGTTTAGGCCCGATCCCACAGATATCCCCTGAGGGGTCCCAGATTGGAGAGTGTGCATGCCCGGTGAGGGACACTGCCTCCCCCCCGTCTGTGCAAGAATTTCAGGTACCAGGCCACTAGTATCAAAATAAAAAGCTTCTGTACAGCAAAAGAAACACCAACAAAACAACAAGAAAGCCCACTGCATGGGAGAACATATTTGCCAATGTTATCATCATAAGGGTTTAATCTCCAACATTTACAGGGAGCTCATACAACTTAACAAAAGGAACATAAACAACCCAATCAAAAAATGGGCAACAGACCTAAATAGATACTTTTTGAAGGAGGACATAAGGAAGTTTTGAAGAGACATATGAAAACATGTGCAAAGTCACTAATCATCTGAGAAATGCAAATCAAAACAACAATATGTTACCATCTCACACCTGTCAGAGTGCTATCATCAACAAATCAACAAATGTCAAGTGCTGGCGAGGATGTGGAGAAAAAGGAACCCTCATGCACGGCTGGTGGGAATGCAGACTGGTGCAGCCACTGTGGAGAATAGCATGGAGTTTCCTCAAAAAACTAAAAATGGAACTCCCATTTGACCCAGTGATCCCACTTCTAGGAATATATCCCAAGATACTAGAAACACCAATCAGAAAGAACATATGCACCTCTATGTTCATAGCAGCACAATTTACCATAGCTAAGATTTGGAAACAGCCTGAGTGCCCATCAGCAGATGAATGGATTAAAAACCTGTGGTACATCTACACAGTGGAATACTATGCTACGGTAAAAAAGGAGTTCTTACCATTTGCAACAGCATGGATGGAACTGGAAAGCATTATGCTAAGTGAAATAAGCCAGTCAGAGAAAGATAAATATCACATGATCTCACTCATTTGTGGAATATAATGAACAACATAAACTGATGAACAAAAACAGATCCAGAGACAGAGAAGCATTGATCAGACTGTCAAACCTCAGAAGGAAGGTAGGGGAGGGCTGGGGTAAGATGATCAACCAAAGGACTTATATGCATGCATATAAGCCTAATCAATGGAAACAGACACCAGGGGGGTGAGGGTATGACTGGAGCGGTGGAAGGCAATGGGAGGATAAGGACACATATTTAACCCTTTGCACTCGCTTTTTTTTTGATTCCTTTATTCTACTGCTAACCGTGTCGAGTCACACTCGACATCTGCGTGCAAAGGGTTAATACCTTAATAAATAAAGAGGAAAAAAAAGATTAAGGTTAAGGATTCAGGTTAGATACCAATTACCAGAAATTGTGAATTACAGTAATACAAGATTAAACACTGAGCTACTCCTTTTCTTCCACTTTCTCTTTCCTGTACTTCCATTTTTTTTTTTTTTAATACAAAGGTCATTAGATGAGGCCAAATAAGACAGGCATTTGTGCAGGAGTGAGAGAGGGGATGAATAGGGAGTTACAGTGATGAAAGGGAATGTCAGAGGCCAACATTAATGAGGAGGGGCATTCTAAAGAGGTGCATTCAAGCCCAGTTAGGCTAAAGGAGTGTTTACACACAAGGGGCAGGCCAGTGTAAACTGTCATAGCCCAAGGCATAGATGTGGTGTGACCTGAGTAGGGTGGCAAGTGAATATATATAGGGTAAGTCCTGGTATACCTCTGGGTGTCTGAGCACAGGTGACATAGGGAGTGTGCCCAGGGGAGGGGACAGCAGAGAGATCCTTGCACAGGGTGTCAGAGCCCAAGTAGGGTGGTGAGGGAAGTCATAAGGGGGAAGAGGCAGCATCATAGCAGAAGATTGGTTATGGGATGAAGGGGAGAAGAAGAGAACATATCTATATCTATATCTATATCTATATCTATATCTATATCTATATCTATATCTATATATCTATCTATATATCTATCTATATATCTATCTATATCTATATCTATATCTATAAAAGGCTAATATGCTAAGTGTCCCTCCGACTATCCAACCAGTCACTATGATGTGCACTGACTGCCAGAGGGCAGATACTCAATGCAGGAGCTGCCGTGACGCACACTGGCCATTTACAAAGAAATGGCACCATGGACTTGGCGCCAACAAACCAACACTGGGCTTCTCCCAAGTGGGACACAGGCCCTGCCACCACCCAGGAGCAACAGCCCACCAAATCGCAGCCAATGCTGCCAAGACCCCATGGCACAAAATGCAGCCCACAGCCCAGCCCATCCTGAAACAGTTGCTATGAGTGTGGGGTAATGATGTCACATAGCAATGCCGGCTTCCTCTCCCTAGCGACTAGCCTCCTTGAAGTTTCTTCAGCCCAGGAACATGACTTGCTTTATGGCCAGGTGCAAACATTTTACAGTTCAACCAAATGTCTGTGAAGCATTTTCCCATGCCTCATCTCATTTGATCCTCACAGAAGTCCTGGAGTAGGTAGATAGGAGACTCAGTGGAATCTTATTTTCTTTTCATTAGCTGGGAAACTGAGATTTAGAAAGTTTAGAAACTTGACCTGACTGAAAAGAAGTAAGAAATGGTGGGCCTTGAAAATGACTTCAGGTTTTCTCACTGCGCAGAATATAGTCAAACACTGCTGCAGTTAAATATTTTACCCTTTGTTCTTCCTACGTGATCTACAATAATAATCTGCTTCATGTTGATATTTACTGCTATGTTGCTGACAGTTACCTGAAAGAGAAGTTGGGGTGCTTCACTGGGCTGGAAAATGTTTAGCTACATCAGAAATCAGGTCTAAGCAAATTTATTCTATATATATGAAAGGATTGCACATGGGTGATACATATAAAACGCTCGCTGGCGCCAATCGCACGTGTGTGTTTCCATCTGTCATTGTCAATCATGAATTTGGTTGACACTTCTATTATAGAGAAAGGGAGAATAGCGATATTAAAATATTTCTTCTAGTTAATTTCCTTTCAACGTGCACGAATCAGTGCATCGGGCCTCTAGTTAAGTATAATGGGACGTAGTTTTATTGCTGTCAGAGTCGAATACGCATATAGAAAGAGAAAGAAACTCAAATACACCCTGTGGTATTGGGTTAAAATTGAAGGTATTTCTGTGAGTATATAATTTTCAATATATAGAGTGAAACATATAGAAATGAATATAGATATAAATGTATCTGTATGTGCGCATATATATATATATATATATATATATATATATATATATTCATACACACATTCCTTAGCTCTACCCAGCAGCACCCCAATAGCAATGAATATACCTGGTGCCCAGATCTCAGTCTCTGAATACCATTTTCCCACCGTACACTTACAGTAACTAGACTTGGAGAAATGACTGATGCCAGAGCTTGTGTAGGGGGAATGTAAAAGGAGTCTTGCAATTCTTGCTGTGCTGAAAAGTAAGGAACTGCTCAAAGAAAGATGGATACAGAAGCCTGCTGAAGAGGCTATTTATAGACAAACCTGGGGGTTTGGACATCAAAATATATGATAATATTGAATTATAACCCATTCCCCAAATTGGAAACTATGAATTTATACTGATAGAAATAAATAAATGGAAAGTTTAATGGGGAACATGATATCTTCATAGTCTCAAAGTAACTTCCCACAAAATATAAATGAAGGAGAGTATTTTTCCAGAGAAGCTTGGCAGATACCACCTTGATCAAGTGATCAAATTTTCCACTGGTAATGGGACACATCAAAATCGTATGCTCCTTAATACAATTTATGCAGTGATGCAGAAAAATCTTTGCTTCGTAGGAAAAATACCGTACTTTCCGGCGTATAAGACGACTGGGCGTATAAGATTTTCCTGGGTTAAAAAGTCGTTTTATACGCCGGAAAATACGGTATATTGGACTATATTGTTGGGATTAGATATAATGGCTTAGATATATTGGACTACCGTATTTTCCAGTGTATAAGACGACTTTTTAACCCAGGAAAATCTTATATGCCCAGTCGTCTTATACGCCGGAAAATATGGTACTCTAAAATTTTTAGGAGTAATGGGTCATCAATCCAGCAACTTACTCTCAAATGATTTCAGAAATAAAATAAGTGTTCTTTGTAATGCCCTTGTCTCTTGTTTCTTAGCATGAGATTGTAAAAAAAAAAAAAAAAAAAGTAAAACTGAACATATACAATTCTTGAGATAATACAAAATAATCCAAGAGAGGCCCTAAACTAATTTATCAGAATAATATTCCCTCCCCTGATTTTATTCCCATTTCTCATTTAGATAATGTGATCAGAGCCCACCTTATAAATCTGTATATTAAGTTATTACTAATACAATATGAAAAAGTCAGGGAGACTCACTGACAGCAACCATATATAGTGCCTAGATGTTTTTCCCATGGCTAAGAATACGCTTTTAACAGGGCTGTTAGAGAACATAATTTCCTGGATGCCAATGAAGAATTACTGAGAGGAAAGGATACATTAAAAAAACATATGGACAAGATGGACTCATCTAATCCTTTTCTTTTCCAACTTATTTTTAGAATATGAGGGGGTTAAAAGGAAATGGCACATCCCAGAAGAGAAACTGAACCACAGTGTAGCTAAGCCAGAGTTCGTGGACCAGAATAGAGCCAAAAACACAGCCAGAGACCCATTCAGTTAGTTTGGCCAGGGAGATAGGTGGTCCAGGTGAATAACTGGTCTGGAACCAGGTGGGTCAAAATCGCCAGTGGCCATAAATTGATTTTAACTAAGAAATAAAGTAAACCAGAAAGTGGATTATAAGCATGAAGATGAGCCAAATGTGACTCACAAGCCAGAGAACCAGGAGTAGAAAAATGGATTTCAAGGGCAGGTACATTAGATGAAAGGGGAGAAAGGAAAAGACTATCTTTCTACAAGAAACAGTGTACCTGCTTAGAGAATCTACCTGGATGTTGCTATATATTCTTTATTCTAATGCATTCCTACTTTAAGTTTTAAGATGACCATTCTTATATTCTGAAACATTGAGTAGAATTGGAGAGAACAGACCTCTTGTCTCTGCCCTCCTGGTCTCAGATTTTACAAGAGTAAAAAAGAAACATATTGTAATGTAGTAAATAGGAGATGCCTATAAGGACTTTCTGCCTACATGTGGACAATAATGTCAGTAGTCCATCATCAAAAAGATAACCATCATTGGCAGGGATATGGAGAAAAGGGATTCTTTTTTCACTGTTGGTGGGCATGTCAATTGGTGAAGCCACTATGGAAAACAGTATGGAAGTTCTTAAAAAAAAAAAAAATAGAACTACCATATGATCAAGCAATTCCACTTCTGGGTAAAGGAAATTAAGTAGGCATAAAGAAGAGATCTCTGCATTACCATGTTCCTAGCAACATCATTCAAAATAGCCAAGGTAAGGTAACAACTTAAATGTCTGTGAATGAATGACTGGATAAGAAAATGTGTACACACACACACACACACACACACACACACACACACACACAATGGAATATTATTCATCCTTTAAAAAAGAAGTAAATTCTGCCATTGGTAATACCATGGATAAACCTGGATGACATCATGCTAAGTGAAATAAACCAAACATAGAAAGACAAATACTGCATGATCTCACTTATATATTGAATGAAAAAATCATCAAATGCATAGAAGAAGAAACTAGAATCATGGTTATTAGGAACTGGGGAGAGGAGGAAATGAGGAGATGTAGGTCAAAGTGTACAGTTTTGTTTATTAGATGAATAAGTTCTGGAGATCTCATGTGCAGCAATGTAATTATAGTTAACAATATATCATACTTGAAATTTGTTAAGAAGGCAGATCTGAGTTGTCACCAAGAAGAAGGAGAGAGAGAGAGAGAGAGAAAGGCACTAAGACTAGAATCCCCACTGGGCTCGAGGCTTTGCCATGCATCATCACAGCTCAGCTTCCATGCTGCTCAACTCTGCTCCTTCCCCTTCCTTTCATCACTGCTACTCCCCAATAAACATCTTCTATCACAAATTATCTTTCAAAATCTGCTTCCAGAAAACCCAACCTGTGACCTTTGTTATTGGAGATAACCTGAGAAAGTGCCATGGAGTATGAGAGAGGTTACCTCACTTCCAAGACAGCAGTGAGGTAAGTGGAGCCAGACAGACCCCAGGACTGGGTAGTGATTTAGCTGTTAACACTCTCTGGTGCTGACTTGGAACAGTGTAGGAATGGGAGAGAATCCATGTAGCAGGTGTGATGTGGCAAGCATTTGAAACATAGAAGGAAGCAATATTGGATGGCTATTGTTAGGAGCCACTGATGTGCTGACAGGCTTCAGAAAGTTAATGGCAAGCTGAGAGGAGTAAAAACCAATTGAAACTCAGGTGTGAAAGCCAGAGGGTCATTTTGGTTGTAGTGTATGCAGAGCCTGGGTCTAGGGTAGAAGACTAGTGAGATACTAACTTCAGCAGAAAATCAAAGGGAGTGCCAAATACCAAAACCCTCTGCAATCAAGAGTGACTTTCTCTCAGGCCTGGTACACCTTCTTTAAGCTGAATCTTCTAGAGTTGAGGTTTGGGTGGGAAAGAAAAAAGGAGAAACCATCTTACATAACTGCTTGTAGATATTTTGTTGTTTTGTGTTAGTATCTGTAAATGTTTTTAAAATACTTGCACAATGTGCTATATGTGTGCAGGTGCCTATACCAATGGTTCTCAACAGGGACATTTTGCTCCCATGGGACATTCCGTGATGTCTGGACACATTGTTAGTTGTCAGTGTTAGGGATGGTGCTCCTGGCATCTAGTGAGTAATGGCTAGAGATGCTTCCAAACACCCTCCAGTACACAGGACAGTGCCCCCCACACAACAAAGAAGTATTCAGTCCAAAATGCTCACAGGTTGAGAAATTATATTCTACCTGGAGCAGTTACCATTTGAAGTACCCTCAAAATAAGTAGGTCCTGCAGTTATTAATTATGTAAAGGACCCTAATCAGGAGTCCAGGTGCCAGAGGTGGCCTCTACAGACATCAACCATCACTATCTGAGGAGCACCAGAGGATTCCATCAGTAGCCTTTGAAATTAGTGTTGGAGGAACATGGATTGGTTACAGTGAGCTGGCCCTTCTGTCCTGCCATGTAAAGGAGTATAAAAATCTGATCCTGCATCCAGGCAGCCTGTTCACATCATGGATTGCCCTTGGGTCAGAGCTCCAGTTCGGCACTTGTCTGTGGGGACTCTACCACAAGATCCATCTATAAGATCAGCTGACTCTTGTGATTTCTGCCCAGTGCTAACTAACCTCTTCTGGTAGTGCCAAGTCCTTGAGTCCAATGGCCCATAAACCAACTCACTGCAAACAGGAGTCAGTCTCCCCTTCTTCCAAATTACTCCAGTCTATGTTCATTTTTAGGTCCTGATTACCAGCAAGGGCTGTGCATGGAGTAGACAGAGATGAAGGCTATAGGCCTCCTTTGCCACAATATCACTATCAGGCGAACCTTAGAATGAAGCCTAGTTTAATGATGGTAACTGCAAAATGCTGCTACAACTAACCTAAGCATATCTGGGCCTTCATACCTGTCAGGTTATTTGTAGTAGATATCAGCGTCAAACTTGGGATAGTCTCTCTGTATGAACACAGAAATCTCCGAAAAGCTGATTCCTGCAGTGTGTTTCCTACCCTCATCCCTTATTTCTCTTATGGAAAAGGCTACATTCTCCCATTCTTAGGAGATTTCAGAGAGTTTCACTCCTATAACAAGACCTTCTTACAAGTCTGCCACAATGAACTTAATACCTTTATTCTCAATAGCATGCTATTTCAGCTCTGGCTCCTGCCCAGTTCAGGAGCAGAAAAAAATATTTTAATGACCATGTTTCAGCATTCAATGATGCTACTATTTGAGACTGCCAAAATATCCAAACTAAGTTGCTTAAGTATAAAGTTGGAGTCTCTCTTTTCTTAATATAATTATTTTCTTGATTTTGCCATACCAACACATAAATAAACATGAATTTGTTACTGGAAATATGTACATTTTGTGTGAGCAAAGCTCTGTGGTAATTTAGGTTTAGTCATATACAATCAACACCTCTGAAGCAAACTTAACTTTTTTCAGCTACATCACAATATTTTCCACTTGATTTTTCATAAATTTCTGTTTCAGTATAAAATGCCAGAGTGCATCCCTTGGCCTGTGGTGATCAGGCTGAAACCAGCTATCTGACATCCCCTGAGAGGTCCCAGATTGCAAGAGGGTGAAGGCCAGGCCAAGGGACCCCACCAGTGCACGATCAGGGCCGGGAAGGGACCTTGGGTGGGCTCCAGGGCGTGTCTGGCCTGTCTCACCCAGTCCCGATTGGTTGGACCTCAGCAGCAAGCTAATTTACCGGTTGGAGCATCTGCCCGTGGTGGTCAGTGCACATCACAGCGACTGGTCGAACAGTTGGACACTTAGCATATTAAGCTTTTACTATATAGGACTTGGTTAGAAAAGACAAGAACAATTGAATTTGTTAATTTCTTCTGTTATACTGTCTCTGAAATTAGATGTTATTGTCCCCAAGTATAAGGTAAGTCTTTCATGGCAAGGTCAGAGCCCTGGTTCGGAAAGAATGACCTCCCACACATGAGGTGGACACATCAAGGTTGATGGCCTCAAAGTCTTGAATGTTAAGATGAACTTGAGATTCCAGCTCTCATCTCAGCTCTGCTAGTGCCCCTCTGGTCTGACCATGGACATGGGACCTCACTATGCCTCCATCTTTTCATGTGTAAAATAATGGTTTCAAAATCAGGTAAAATACCAGATGCATCATCTAGGGCACACCTCCTCCAGGGTAGCCTTGAAACACATTGGTGAGGGAAATACTCCATATAAACTGTCATAAAAAATAAGTATTTTTTTTTAATTTAATAAGATTGACTAAATGACTCAGCCAGTGCCATCTGTCAGCCTCTGTCATCAGATAATCAAGCCCTGACACTTATAAGGGACATGTGATGAGAGTAGCCCTAGGGGCAGAGATGGAGATTACACATGTTCCAATAGCATGGGTTGACACATATTAAGGATACTAAGAACTAGCTACTTCCACCATCCAACGTCCAAATTGTCAGCAATAGAGACCATACTGAACTGAGTCCCTGATAGAATATCGTACCTCAGGAATGAACACATATTTGAAGATATGAGTTTATTTTCTTTTTCTGCCCACAGAACCTCAGCAGCATCACTAAGATTCCTTCCAGACATGTCCAAAGACCCACTAATTATAACCTATGTTATATAAAGGGGGGCCAAGTGGACATAAAACCATGGGATTCTTCTTATCATATTACATTCTTTTTTTTTCTTTTTTTAAAATATATTTTATTGATTTTTTACAGAGAGGAAGGGAGAGAGATAGAGTTAGAAACATCGATGAGAGAGAAACATCCATCAGCTGCCTCCTGCACACCCCCTACTGGGGATGTGCCCGCAACCAAGGTACATGCCCTTGACCAGAATCGAACCTGGGACCCTTCAGTCTGCAGACTGATGCTCTATCCACTGAGCCAAACCAGTTTCAGCCATATTACATTCTATACCATCCAGAAGCTTCCAGCATGAAAGAGCAATGGACCTGCCTGTTAAAAGTATAGCTGAAGTGTCCATTTGGATGCCCTAAATTGCAATAATAAGGACTATTCTGCAGGATGCAGTGTACATTATAAATCAACTACTTTTATGTGGTGCTGTATCTTTGATAGGGAGAATATATGGGCTCAGGAACCGAAGGGTGTCTGGGAGGCAGAATTCTAAGTTGGCCACCCCACTATACACTCTACCTGTATAGGACTGTGTGTATGAAGGGTTCACACCTGTGCTTTTTTTACATTATATGGCGTGGTTAACCATAAGATGCCAAGATTGTTCCAGGTGGCCTGCCTAATCACATGACTTAAAAGCAGATAATTTTCTCAAAGGGGAGATCAGAGTTTTAAAACACAGGAAGAATTTGATGACTTGAAGATGAAGAGGGCCATAGGCAAGTAATTCAGGTGGCCTATAGGAGTTGGGACATATCCATGGTTGACAGCCAGCAAGGTAACTGGAAGCTTTGTTACAACAGCAAGGACTGAATCTTGCTAATAGTAAGAATGAGCCTGGAAGCCGCTTTTCCTCCAGAGCCTCCTGATAAGAATTTAGCCTCACTGACCCTGATTTCAGCCTTGTGATGCCATGAGCCAGGCCAGACTTCTGATCTACAGAACTGCAAGCCATGGGTGGTTTGTTGTTGTTGCTTTTAAGATATTTTATTGATTTTTTTAGCGAGTAAGGGAGAGGAAGAGAGAAACATCAGTTGGCTGCCTCCTGCATGCCTCCTACTGGGGTTCAAACCTGCAACCCCGGGCATATGCCTTCAACAGGAATCAAACTGACAACATTTTGGTACAAGGGATTATGCCCAATAAACTGAGCCACACTGACCAGGGCACCATTTTAAACCTCTCCGTTGTTGACAATTTGTTATGCATCAATAGGAAACTCACCTTGGGTGTTTCCTTTTACAAGGATCCACAGTCCTTGGATGCCTAAGGGTCAATGAGTGAAAACAGTTTGCTCATACATTGTGTTCATTTTTATAGTTGTTGGAAGCAGGAGGATAAGTTTGGTGTTGGCTCTACTATCATAGCTGAAGCAGACATGCAAAGTCATTTGGCTATTTTAAACAAGCTTAAAATGGTAGGTTCAAGTCAGGCATAAACTTGGTCACTAACATCTCCTAGGTCTAGTATTTCTAATGGAATAATAGATCAAGTTCTTAAGTATGACTTTGGAGAAAATGAAATAACTGAGTAAGGCAAATATCATTCTGGGCAAACTATACACAGTTTTCTTTGTGTGGATAACTAAGTGATGGGTATACACAGAGGTGATTTCAGTTTAAATTCATGAGAAGATCTCTGTAGATCACATGTTGTAATTAGAGTTAGATTTTTAAGCTGTTCTAAAGCAACCTTTTCTCTTCCAGTTATGTTTTTCTTTTATTGAGTTCCACACTGGCTTTGCTTCATCTGTCAGATCACTGCTTCCATTATATAAGCTATCCAAACTCTCAGATTCCCTACAGACATATTATGAGTCCTATCATAGACATCCACATTTTATCTACTCTCACCCCCAAAAGACCAGTACTCACATTTCTCTTAATTATTTTCTCCTTTGACTTGTGTTTCTTTTTTCTTTGTATCAGTGTCAAAATTCTTTTGTATGTCACGGAGCAGAAGACTATTTCTTCTCTCTGAAAGCGGGAGATATTATGTATTTTCCCCATCGTGAAAGCTGAAATACCTAAAATTACCCTCCAGAAAACCCATACACATTTACCGTGTACCTGAATAAAAGAACAAGGAAAATAACATTTAGTAAATGTGTTTTGTATTATGATAAAGTCTATTTGTTGAATTGTCTTTTTAATGCATTCCCTTAAGAAGCTTAAATAGATTGTATGAGGACATATTGACTGAATAATTTCATTGTCCTTTTCCAACTTTGCAGTTGGAGACAAACATATGTAGAAAGATGCAAGAGCTAATATGCACCACTCTGATGTAGTCATTATATCTGCAAACAATTTTTTTCTGGAAATGCCTGTGTGAGAATGGATCATGTCATAAGAATGGACTTACTGATTTACTAGAAATATATCTCTGACAAGACTTTTAAGCTCCACAAGCTATCAGAGGAAAATCTTTTGGGTTATTAGTAGTTCCTCTTCTGACAGTAAAAAACATTCACTTGAGACTGATGAAACTCGCTCTGAGCCTGACATCACAGGACTGGCGTTCTCCCTTAAGTGACCCTGTCTGTCCTCTGGATGAAATCAGTCCTTAAGATTCAGGAGGGAAGCATGAAGAATTATAATTATATACACCACTGTATTTTCTCTGCAATAAAGATAACTCAGTCTCCTTTTTAAAAATAATTCTATTGAATTTATTGGGGAGACATTGGTTAATAAAAACAGACAGGTTTCAGGTGTAGAATTCTATAATATATCAACTGTATATTGTATTGTGTGTTCACCACCCAAAGTCAAGTCTTCTTCTCTCACCATTTATCCCCCTCTCTATCCTCTTCTACCCTTCCCCACTCCCCTGAAAATCAGCATAATATTGCCCTGCTTTTGGCCAAATGGCTGAAGGCAATTCCCTAACCCAGTGGTTGGCAAACAGCGGCTCGAGAGCCACATGCAGCTCTTTGGCCCCTTGAGTGTGGCTCTTCCACAAAATACCACGTGTTGGCGCGCATGTACAGTGTGATTGAAACTTCGTGGCCCATGCGTAGAAGTCGGTTTTCGGCCTGGGCGAGTCTATTTTGAAGAAGTGGTTCTAATGCCGAGCCACACTCAAGGGGCCAAAGAGCCACATGTGGCTCGTGAGCCACGGTTTGCCGACCACTGCCCGAACCTGATAATCCTTTATTGTTTACCAGACTTTACCTTTGATATTCCTGTTTGCTTTGCTAAAGGGAAAATGTGTATTTTAGTAAATAAAAGCTAATGGGTCTGGGGGTTCAGAGAACTTCTCTGCTAGAGGAAAGTTATCCGCCAGGCTCCCCCATGCCTTCTAAATTTATATTTCTTGTCTGGTGTATCCTTTTGTGCACAGCCCCTTCTCCAGACCTTGAACCCTAGTAACAGATGGATGTGGTGTTCACATATGGGTTGTTGTTTGGGGTTTATTTTGTTTTTGCTTAGTCCCTTCCTTTTTAAAACTTATTTTGGCACTTTTATAATTTTATAAATGATCATGCAATTAATTGTAGCTCTATGATACAGATTTAGAGGAGTGTTGTGATTTCTAATTTATCTTTTATATAAGGATGTTGTTTTAATATTTTCCTTAACTATAAAAAATGGGATGCCATCTGAGTTTAAAATAAGGAGAAAAAGGCACTGATTATTTCTAGCTGATCCACAGCAGTATTATAAAAATAAATATTTTGTATGGCTTACTTTAGCTCCTTACCACCATGCTCAATTTGCACATCTGTAAGGAAAGTTTGTTTTTTGACAGAGCTCAGTGAGAAGGGACACCTTGCTTTGCATTGAGAGGGAGGAGTAAATGCTGGGGACCCAAGCCTGTAAGGTCTAGGCACATGTAGAAGGAAAAAGAAGAAGGTATTTATAGGTTCCAAGGAAGGCAATATTAACTCGCTATGTGGGGGAAGGGGAATCAGCACCCTAAGGATCAATATGCTTTCTAAGAATATCAGGATGTATGAACTGGGCAGCTACCCAAAATCATGCCTGCGAAAAAGCTCCCTATATAGCTAAAGGTGTGTGTGTGTGTGTGTGTGTGTGTGTGTGTGTGTGTGTGTGTGTGTGTCTAGTCCATGAAGTTGCGTATGCAGTCTGGGGCAGTCTCCATCTTAAGGAGAGGGTGGCTGCAAATTCAGACAGAACTACCACATGTCATAGCAGAGGCCTGCCCTCTCCTCTCCTTTCAATCCCCTTTTCTTCTATTTTCATCTCTCTTCTACTTTTGCCTTAACCTGTCCCTTTCTCAACCCCCCTTTCCTTCACTGTCCTCCCTCTGAATACTAACAGGACCATTATATGGATATGCCAAGAAGATGCATTTGACTTCATTAATTACTCAAAAGAAAAGAATATTGAGAACCCAGACTTGTGAGGAAGAGATTGTGGAGGGAGGAATTGACATAATGCATTCATATCCAGATCTGAAGACTTGGAATGGATGGGAATGTTTTGAGTAAACTAAGGTAATGACATAAACAATATTTTCTTATGTTTCATACTTTTATGTTTTTTCTTTATTGATTAAGGTATTATATATGTGTCCTTATCCCCCCATTGCCCAACCTGCCTCACCCCGCTGGTGTCTGTGTCCAATGGTTAAGCTTATATGCATGCATACAAGTCCTTTGGTTGATCCCCTTACCCCAGCCCTCCCCTACCTTCCCTCTGAGGTTTGATGGTCTGATCGATGCTTCTCTGTCTCTGGATCGGGTTTGTTCAACAATTTATGTTGTTCATTATATTCCACAAATAAGTGAGATCATGTGATATTTATCTTTCTCTGACTGGCTTATTTCACTTAGCATAATGCTTTCCAGTTCCATCCATGCTGTTGCAAATGGTAAAAGTTCTTTCATTTTTACCGTAGTGTAGTATTCCATTGTGTAGATGTACCATAGGTTTTTAATCCATTCATCTGCTGATGGGCACTCAGGCTGTTTCCAAATCTTAGCTATGGTAAATTGTGCTGCTATGAACATAGGGGTGCATATATTCTTTCTGATTGGTGTTTCTAGTATCTTGGGATATATTCCTAGAAGTGGGATCACTGGGTCAAATGGGAGTTCCATTTTTAGTTTTTTGAGGAAACTCCATACTGTTCTCCACAGTGGCTGCATCAGTCTGCATTCCCACCAGCAGTGCACTAGGGTTCCTTTTTCTCCACATCCTCGCCAGCACTTGTCATTTGTTGATTTGTTGATGATAGCACTCTGACAGGTATGAGATGGTACCACCTTGTTGTTTTGATTTGCATCTCTCAGATGATTAGGGACTTTGAGCATGTTTTCATATGTCTCTGGACTTCCTTATGTCCTCCTTCAAAAGTATCTATTTAGGTCTGTTGCCCATTTTTTGATAGTGTTGTTTATCTTCCTTTTGTTAAGTTGTAAGAGTCACCTATAACTGTTGGAGATGATTAAACCCTTATTGGTGATAATATTGGCAAATATGTTCTCCCATGCAGTGGGCTTTCTTGTTATTTTGTTGATGATTTCTTTTGCTGTACAGAAGCTTTTTATTTTGATATAGTGCCATTTGTTTGTTTTCTCTTTAGTTTCCATTTCCCTAGGAGCTGTATCAGTGAAGATAATGCTTCGGCATATGTCTGAGATTTTGCTACCTGTGGATTCCTCTAATATTTTTAAGGTTTCCCATCTTATGTTTAAGTCCTTTATCCATTTTGAGTTTATTTTTGTGTATGGTGTAAGTTGGTGGTCTAGTTTCATTTTTTTGCATGTTGTAAACAATATTTGAGAAATATTTTTTTCTGGCAAATGTACAAAAAGTGAACCAGACTCAGCATAGAGTAAAAGACTCATTTCAGTTTCCCTTAAATGAGCAAGTTATATGAAAATATTTGAGGGAGGGAAGAACAATTGGTCTATCTTGGATCAAATGGGACCAGCCATGGCTCTAATGCAGGAAAATTAAGTGAGCACCAACAGGGCATCCTTATAACAAAAATCTAATAAACTGTGTTCCAGTAATAGAACATGTTTTGGTTACCAGAACTTAGTTCACTTAAAACAACTCTCCACATTAGCAGGTTAAATAAGTATGCCAACAAACAAATAATTAAAAGCAGAATATTGCAGAATACTAGAGACATATATACACTGAGACGCCAGATTATTATGATCTCTGAATGCATAATTGGCCACTCAGTGTATATCCTATATAATAAAAGGCTAATATGTAAATTGTCCCCTTGACCAGGAGTTCGACCAGCAGGCAGGCCAGCCAACTGCCCATATCCCCTCCCCCTGGCCAGGCTGGCTGTACCCCACCCATGCACAAATTCATGCACCAGGCCTCATATATATATATACATACATATATATATATATATATATATATATATATATATGTGTATGTGTGTGTGTGTATGTGTGTGTGTGTGTGTGTGTGTGTATTTACACATACACTGAGTGGCTAGATTATTATGCATTCAGAGATCATAATAATCTGGCCACTCAGTGTATATTTCTAATATGTAAGGATAGAAAACTTGTACTGTTTCTGTGATCTGAAAGGAGTATTAATTCCTTCCTAACTGCAAAAACCCCAAACAAGTTTGATTCGTTAATGTGGTAAAATAGTGCCTCAGTAGAGACAGCTTTCTGCTGCTAATGATTTCTTTCTACAAAAATTCAAATTGTAAAAATAAAGTGGAAATTCTAGGTCTTGTAAGTAGAGATCTAGCCTCATATAATTTAAAAATTATAATAAAATTCCAAGACTCAATCTTGGCAACCTACTCCTAGCATTTTGTACATTGTTCTTTAATTTTATTTTTTTCCCCTTATAATTGAGCACACAATTAACTGAGTACTCAGCAGAAGCTAAAAATTCACCCTTTTTTTACATGGCCTATTATTTCAAACTTTGTCTCAATTTTATTAAGTTCATGAGACCTTAAGCTTATCACTTTTTCTATTTATCACTTCATTGTTTGGTAAATGAGTGATGTCAAATGCAATAAAATATTCAAATAATGAAGAAAAACTACTGTGCAAATTGCCAGTCTTGACGAAATAGAATTGTTGGCTGTTGAGCAGTGCCAATATAGCTTAGAATTCTTGATTTTCAGATAATGCATAAAGTGTAAGTTCAGAGTACTACTGGAAGTAGTTTATATATCAGTCTACAATAATGTAAAACAAGGTAACATTTTCTGAAAGATGGATATAGCAATTTCAATATTTACCCATAGTTTTTAAAAACCACCTTTCCAAGGAAGCATATATAAAAGATAAAATCAGTTTACAGAAGAACCTAGAATATAAAGAAACTGGAAATATATTCTTCTAAAGATAGAAACTGGTTATTTTGACTTTCAGATGCTAAAAAAAAAATCTTAGAGAAGTAACAATAATAATAGGAAAGATGCTCATCTGGAATTAATCTTGATGACAAACAGGTTTGGTTCATGATGTAAAGAGATAGGATTGAAATGACATAATCATATTTACATTTTAAAAATTAATATAGATGGAGTGGACTAAAAGTGAGCACTGCTGGTATTTGGGAGGCGAACTAAGTTTAAGTTTGGGTTCACCCACACAGGTTGCCCTTCACTGATAAGTATAATGATGACAATTTGGTTCTCAAGGATGAGTGGTATAGATCCATGGTCGGCAAACTGCGGCTCGCGAGCCACATGCGGCTCTTTGGCCTCTTGAGTGTGGCTCTTCCACAAAGTACCACGGCCTGGGCGAGTCTATTTTGAAGAAGTAGCATTAGGAGAAGTTTAAGTTTAAAAAATTTGGCTCTCAAAAGAAATTTCAATCGTTGTACTGTTGATATTTGGCTCTGTTGATGAATGAGTTTGCCGACCACTGGTATAGATGAAAGGTCAGCAGGTCCACCCATCCATTATTCATGCTTCTTAACAATCGAATTCTCCAAACTTTGTCCAAAGATTATATTTCATCAGCCATTTTTGTGTGACATAGCTGCATAAATTAATTTTCCTTCCCATTTCTTAAACTACCTTATCTAATCACTGGTAAAACCACATTCCCAGTCTGTTGCAGGTAAATCATACAGGTACATGAATGCTATAGCAAAATGCCTGGCTCTAGTCTCTTAACAGGCCCCTGGTTCCTATAAATTGTTTAAAACTATTAAAAACAACTTCCGTAAAATTAGCTTAATTTTCTTATATTGCCACTATAACCCTTTGATATACCTAGTTTCCTTGCCAATCTATCACAAAGTCTAAAGCAGTAATCCAGGAAGCTAGAGGCAAAGTGGGGTGGAGAGAACTAATGAGCACAAGTATTAACTAAAATAGGTAAAACAGTTGGGTAATAGATTGGATATTGGGATGAGAGTAAGTAGAGAAAATAGAAAAAATATTCTATTGGAATTGTTTAGGGGCTTAATAAATATTATTTATTTATCCACATTAGGTAATATAGAATTAGATGTTCTAACATTACATCATAGTCATTGCATGTTTGAGTTAGGGATTTCTCCTCTCGTCATTTCACACCTTACCTCTATTAAATAACCATATTCTATTCATGGTCCTTTTTTTATTAATTAAATTTATTGGGATGACATTGGTTCACAAAACCATACAGGTATCAAGTGTACAGCTCAATAAAACAGCATGTACACACTGCATTGTGCACCTCTTGCCCCAAGCAAAGTCTCTTTCCATTTCCATTTTCATCCCCTTTGTTCACCTCTACCCATCCCCACCCCACTTTCTCTCAGGCTATCACCACACTGCTGTCTGTGTCCATGGGTTATTCATATATGTTATTTGGCTAATCCCTTCACCTTCTTTCATCCAGTCCCCTTCCCCGCTCCTCTCTGACAGCCGTCAGTCTGGTCCATGTATCCGTGCCTCTGTTACTATTTTGTTTGTCAGTTTATTTTGTTCATTAGATTCCACATATAAGTGAGATGATACAGTATTTGTTCTTCTCTGACTAGCTAATTTCACTTCCTTTTGCAACAGCATGGATGGACCTGGAAATTATTCATGGTACTTAACAATTACACCACTCAAAAACTAGGCCCTCTCTGACCCTTACGTATTTTTATTTTCTGTATGTTCACATATTTCCCCAACTCATTAACTCTCATTTAGACAAATAGTATAATTTTATATTTGGTCTTTCTAGTCCAGCTAAGCTGGAAAAATTACCTGAAAAAATTTATCTAATAAACACACTCCCACCTACTTTCATACAGATATTATAGATGATTCTGTTGAAGCCCAGAAAAGTTAAGTGAACTACCTAACATCATGTAGCTAGTAAGTTCTAAAGTAAAAATTATAACTAAGGAAATCTCTCTGACAATACAATAACTTTTCTATCACACCCAACCTAGATATTATTCTGCTTCCAGTTTTATCTTCTTCAAACACTAACTCCAACTCCTCAAAAGCTGCCTGTGTCTCTCTTTTGTCTGAAAATACAGTCCAAATTTTCTGTTATTTAAGGCTGACCATTATGGGGCCTTACATTACCTACCATTATTTCCCACCACATCTCAACACAGATCTCCACGCCTCTCACTCTAGTACCATTATCTTCTGTACCAGCTCTTTATAGGCTATAAACATTGGCTTATGATGCTCACTACACTTAAATTGATGCTTTTTTAATCCCTAGTCTCAATCCATCCATTTATTTCAAGTCAGTTGAAGCTCATTTCATTTTTCCAGAGCAACATTCTATTGCTTTCCAAGCAGTAATTAATCTCTAATTTAATTCTTGCTTATATTGTACATTGGGACAAAATAGTGTTATACTTTGATTAATAATTATTTGGAATAAATAAGTTTTCTCTTCCAAATTATTTTCAAAATGCTTGAGAAGGATAGTAAACACTCCTGGTGTTTCTTTAGTCTTCCCTTTAGCAAATTAAAAAGAAACAGACAGTGTTATTAATATATTAATCATTCAATGGATATTTGTTAAGTGAATAAAATCAATTTTCAATGATGTTATTTGAAAGAAACATATTTGCATAGTGAATCTTAATTTATTGACTTTTATTTGGGACATTAGCTCCCCTCTATCACCACCTTTAGGCAGCAAATTTGCATTACAGGAGAAGGAACTATACATATATGTATTATACAAAATAACTTATATAATTAAATGCATAATTAAATATATAATTATGTCATAATATTCAATTTCATAATTTAAGGTTGACTACATAAAATATCCGTGGTTATTTCTATTCAAAAGTTAGTATCGGGGCCTTATTTAATTATTTAACAGTGTACCAAACTGTATTTCAATTTTAAAAATTATTTAAATTATATAGTTTCATCTTGCTTATCTTTTCTACAAACATAATCCACAATTCTGAGAACAATGTTAGATATTCATAGATCATTAGATTTAAAAGGAATTACAAATGATTGTATAACCCCAAGCATGATTTTTTGGGTAAGATAATTCAGTGTGAAGCAGTCTCCCAAAATAAATTCACAGTTAGACATGAATGCATGATACAGGGCAATATAACTCAAATGCATAATCATTATAATTTTTATCGTTACTTTCTGATTGGCTAAATGAGACTAAAGTTATTAATTTACTTGTGAGATACCTTCTACTTTTTTACCACCTCAGAACCCTACCCCAAGCTGACAGTGCCTCCAGAAATCTTGCATTATTGTTTGAGAATATAAGATCAAACATAGCCACACAAAATACATAAAAGAACACAGCTCAAAGGCATAGAAAAATCAATGAGCAGAAATTCTCTAGAAATTTGAATATCCCCACCCATATACCAAAGAAGCTTACATGAAAACATTTCTTTTTTCATATATTTTTTATTTTTTTACACATCTAATATCCTTGCCTTATTAGGTAAACTTACTTGCTATCGGCTGTATTTTCACTTATCTCTGTTCTGTTTTAGTATAATTTTCAATGTTTATTTTTTGTATTTATCAAGTAAAAATTCTAATAACTGTCCAATATAGTCCCTGGGTTGTTGTAGAATTTAAATGTGCTAATAACTAATAGGTATAAAACTGTTTCAAAAAGGTAAAAACTCATTAGAGCTGTACTATATAATGATTACTCCTCTTTTAAACAGTAGTCACCTTATTGTAACCTAGAAAAAATGTTATTGTAGTATACAAGATTATAGGAATACAGGGAATTATGGAAGAAAGGATAGTAAACCTGCTCAGCTGAAGCCAAGATAGCAGAGAGATGAAATGAAGGAAATACAGGTGAGAACAAAGTTAGTATTTACATCAGTAAGTGGGGGTGGCCCAGCAGGCTATCTGGCTTGGCAGCCACCATGGAAGGGCCAGCCTTGTTCTTGTTTTTTGTTGGTTGGTTGGTTGGTTGGTTTGTTTTCAGTCCCATCTGGACTGTCCTACCTCCCCTGGCTATCTCAGAATCTTTCTTTTTTGGTCCCAGTTTTTTCAGAACTGAAAATATCTTCTCTTCTGCAAGTGACCTCCTCCCTCCAACCTACATTTCTGGGTTTCTATTGGATAATTGGATCTCCCCATTTGATTTCCCTTGAGGAGGAAGGGAATTCTTGTTTACCTGCTACTATGAGAAAAGAGAGCAAGAGAGAGATCTCAGCTTGGTTATATGAGGGGATTCACTCATTGACAAAGGATGATTTTTACCATCTAAGGGCAAGTGTATGTGTGTTGGTAGATCATAGCATACAAATCACAAGGTATACAGATAATCTGTCCAAAATACTCATCAGATTAAAGTCATGGGTTAATGCTTACAGAAGGAAAAACAACCCGCTTCACGGCCCCGGTGTCTGGGGCCATCTCTATAGAGGCGTTCTCGCCCTGCAGCAGCATTCTTGACATGAGGTATTTATTCATCCTGCAGAAATCTGTCCTAAAGCTATTGCTCAATGATGATTTTCATGGCTATTCTAATCCTGTCTAAGGAACAGGATGATGAAATGAGCACTTTGATGTGCAGATGTGAAATGTAAATTTATAGACTTTAAAGATTTCAATTGACAAAATTATAAGAGGTGGCAAATATGAAAAGCTATAAAAATGTTCATTTCTGTTCTTCTGTAGAATTACTAGGCACTGAGCAAAGAAGCCAAAATGAATATTAGATTTAGATTTTTTTAAAAGACAAACATAGCCAGAAATTCCTAAAACCATATAACCTAAGAAATGAGCTTAATTTGGATGCAAAAATAAAAATAAAATATTAGAAGTAAATATTTGTAACATCTTATTTTGTCTGCAGTTTAATAATTGAATGATATAATAATCTTGGGTAATTTCTCCAAATATGAATAATTTCTGTACCAAAGTCTTATTTTGTAAAAGAAACACACACATACTAAAACTCAACATTTTCTTTGTATTGAACATAAAATGCTCTATTCATAAGCATCTTTTTATTGTTTTGTTTTATTCATGGGCATCTTAATTTGGAGCTCTATGCCATTCACTGTGGCTTCATAAATTTGTTTTCTAGATAAGGCCTAGAAATGCTGACTCCTTCTTGCTAGTCCTGGGCATGCAATTTAATCATAGTAGTAAAGTTTACTAATAGGCTAACAGGCAAGTCAGTCAAGAGAAGGTATCTACACACAGAAAACCAAGACCCCAATTATAATATACTAGAGGCCCGATGAACGAAATGCATGCAAGAGTAGGCCTTCCTTCCCTCAGCTGCCGTCACTGGCTTCCTCTGGCACCTGGCACCTGGGATCCGGTCTTCCCTCCGGCCACCAGCAGTCACCCGGGAGCTGGGCTTCCCTGGCTTCATCTGGAAGGTCATCCGGAAGGATGTCTGGAAGGACATCCAGTCTAATTAGTATATTATGCTTTTATTATTATAGACTAGAGGCCCAGCACATGAAATTCATGTGCAGGTATGGTCCCTAGGCCTGGGCTATGCTCAGCGCCGTCTTCCCCAGCTACCCGCAGCTGGCCCCACCCCCTACCACCACCCACCCCTGGTTCCCCATTCATCATTGATTGATCAAGGCCTGACGGCTGGGGGAAGGGACTAAGAAGTTGGCTGTTCACTCCTGCTCACTGGCCCCACCCCCACTGCAGGTGGCCATCAGGCGATCAGAGCCTGCCAGCTGGGGACAAGGACCAACAGGTGGTCAGTGCGCCTCATAGTGACTGGTCCAGTGGTTGTTTTGGTCATTCTGCCATTAGGGTCAATTTGCATATTACCTTTTTATTATATAGGATAGAGGCCTGGTGCATGGGTGGGGGCCAGCTGGCCTGCCCTGAAGGGGGCCCCAGATCTGGGTGGGGGTCCCTGCTGGGGGGTAGTGCCGACCTGGGCAAGGGGCCATGGGTGGTTTGCAGGCCGGCCATGCCCCCGGTTTTGTCAGAAAGGACGTCAGGAATGACGTCTGGTCTATCTGGTCTAATTAGCATATTACCCTTTTATTAGTATAGGTGATCCAGATATTATATTAGCTGCACTTAAAATGAAAGACTGTTAAATAATGGCAACAAATTCTCTCGTTCACTATATTTGTCCAGTATAAATAGAAATTATATGAAATGAGATAGAAGATAAATGTTATCTATCTTCTTCCTCTAAATTCAATTATTGTCTTTGAACTCTCTACCCTACATCAGGTTTCTCCCTGTTTTTTTGTTTTGTTTTAAGAGTAAATACTTTGCTCTGTCCCATTTATGCTTTGAGCATCAAAACTGCTTTTATTCTGCAGCTGAAAAGTGTCATTTTGCAACTCTAATTAGAAGAATCCTCCTCTACACTGAAACACCAAGATTCGAAGTGTTCTTGTGGTTTCTCTCTGAATTTCTCCATCCCATTTGTGAAACTGAAATTGTTCTTCCTTGAACATGTTCAAGAAGTTGTGCAAAACTAAAAAATTATGTTAACATCACAAACATAAAAAATTATGAACTTTGAAAATGTTATATTCCTAACACATAAGTGGCATTTCCCCCATAACTCTTTCATTTATTTATTCATTCAACACAGACAATATATTTTAGACCACTAATTTAGAACCAGAGAACTTGAAGATAATCAAAATTCATATGGAAGAACACATGTATATCTAGATCCCAGTTAAGAAACACTATGTTTCAGTTAAAATTATTACTTCAGAGAATTATTTGAGGACAAAGTAATTACAGACACATATGTAACCAATGATACCAAAGATTTATGCCATTGCCTGATTATATCTTAGTTATTAAGATTATTTAGAGCATGTTATCAACTGTTTTTATTGTCATCTACATAAAAATCACAAGTATATAAAGAGATATACATATAAAAAATAAAGTAGATAACTTGAGGGTCTGAGAATACAAGAACAGTCTACTAGGAGTCTTATGAACTCAAGTTGAGAATCTCTGTTCCAGTTTAAGATCTTGATTTACATTCCCTTGAAATTCTGTTTTCTACCTCACACAATCTGCCTCTGTTACCCAGATAAATCTTCAGTCTGGTTTATTCCTGCTGTCTCTAGCCTTCTGGGCAGGCCAGCAATTAATTTATTCAGCAACTGACTAAATATTTGGTCTTTTTTTATATCCTTTCTGTCTTATTCAACTTTTTCAACATATGAAGCACATGCACAATAACTGTTTTTATGCCATTCTCTTCTAATTCTAACATCTAGGTCAATTTCGATGGCTTCTTCTCCTTACTCATATTTCCCTGCCTATTTGAATGCCAGAATGAATTTTCCCTTGTTGGGTGCTGAAGATTTTTTTATTCCTATAAATATTTGTGAACTTTGCTCTGGGATACAGGTACCTTGGTTGGAAACAGTTTGATCTTTTGGGCATTGCTTTGTAGATTTGTTAGTGGGAATAAAGCAATGTTTATAGTCATGGCTTAAAATACCCTACCACTGGCAAGATGATTCTGAGCCTCTATTCAGTACCTTGTGAACCATAAGGTTTTCTATTTTGGCTAATGGAACCAGGTACTATTCTTGGCTATTAGTGTAGGGCACTACTTGTAATCCTTTTGGGGGTTCTTTCTTTAGCCTTGGTAGTTTCCTCATAAGAATACACCGATAATATTCATCTGGAACACTCAAGGGGGAGCTTCTGCAAATCTGAGGGTCTTTCTCTCTGTTTCCTCGTTGGTAATCTGTCTTGCCAACTCTAGCCTCCTTGATCTTTCTGGACTCTTAGATAGGTTTCCTCAACATAGGGACCCATCCATCCCTGGGATCCCTTCTACACTCAGACCTGGAATTTGCCTCAAGCAACCATCTGGGACAGTCCTAGGGGTCACCTCATTTATTTCTCATCTTTCAGGGATCACCTAGTGTCCACTGTTTACATATTGGGTCTGGTTTTCTTTGTGATTTCTGGAGGGAGGGTAAATCTAGTCTCTAGTACTCCATTTTAGCTATAAGCAGAAGTCTATTATTTTCTTCCTAAAAATTGGATTGAACTGAATCAAAGGCTAAGAATCAAAAATAGATAAAATAATAATTCCCTATATAAATAGTACTCTAATACTTTATAGGCTAAGATACTATAAAAAAGGAGAATACACATTAGTGCTTTCTAAGGTCATGTCCTTGGGGGCCATTCCTAGCCAGTAAGCCATATTTCCAGCTAAAACTTTAGAGTTTGTATTATTAAAAGATGGAAAAAAACTGATGTTGGGGATAATAAAGAATTTTGGCCATAAACACTAAGAAAGTTAATTTAAATGTCTCATATTCTCTACAAACTTTATATTTTGCCAGAGATATCTGAAATGGTTTTAGATCCCAGGAAGAGGAGTAATTTAAAAAAAAAACTCTCCGGTTTATAATAAATAATTTGTGTACTCAAAGATTTTCATTTAATCTATATTTATTCCTCACTTCAGTCTAACAATAAGCTGCTTTTGGAATTTGCCTACCATTTTGTAAAATGCTCACTTATAAAAGAAAGTAAATGCTTCAAAATGAATGTTCTATATCTTAATCTGTTGTTGTGATAAACACACACACACACACACACACACACACACACACACACCCCTCTAGGAATCCTCAAGCTTCTGTTACCTTTCTATACACCACTGCACCCTATTAATTTGCTAAATTCTATAGGCCTGATACCCTAACAATTAGCTTCTCCTAATTTCACTAGGTCCTAGACAAAATGAATCAAGACAACAAAACTTATACAAGGCTGATTTGAGGTCCACTACCCAGCAATCGATTTGATGAATTAGATGAATATTCCAAATGCTAGGAGAACACACACACACACACACACACACACACACACACACACACACACTCACTCACTCACTCACTCACGCATGCGCTGCTCAGCCTACATGAGAAAACTATTTAAAAGCTATCCCATGAGTTCATGGAAATGGCAGTCCTATGGATGAGTATGCTAGAGAGGACCTGTGGTTCTCACATTGCACATTTGCTCAGGGCTTTCTGGAGCATTGCTGGAAACAGAAAACTGGGTGCCTGTATTTCTCTGCCAGTTATGTCTTCTCAGTCCCCAAGGATCCTACTCAGTACAGTAGCATCAGCACCTAGATTCAAGACACACAATGTCTTTCTTGTTTTACAGAAAGCCTCCAAAGACATTTAATCTCTTTTTTTGGTGTCTTAGGAGAGCTAGTTAACTCATAAGAGAATATTTCCACTTTTCAACCTTCTCACAACTTCCATTACAAGTTAGGGGATTTAGTGCTTCTTTAAGAAGAGTGGGATTTAAAACAAAAAGGTATACTTACAATATTTTATTCTTTCTCAAATTTATGAAGTATATTTTAGTCATAATATAACCATGGCAGGATTCCTAATGCACACTGATAAGAATCTCACACTAATTCTGAATTCTAAATGGAGAAGCAGTTTTAAAAGTTGTTGGGTTCAGAATCAATTTGGATTTCAGTCGAAGGCACATAACTTTTTAAATTAAATGTATTGGGGTAACATTGGTTAATAAAATTTATATAGATGTCAAGTGTACAATTCGACAATACATCACATTGTGTATTTACCACCCAAAGTCAAATCTTCTCTGTCAGCATATACTAGTTCTAGAGGCCCAGTGCATGATTGAATCATGCACGTGTAGGGCCCCCTACACACTTTCGCTTTCGATCACAGGGGAGCTGGGTGCCTGTCCGCTGGTGCACCAGGCCTTTCAGAAGCCTCTGGCGCGGCGGAGGCTTCTTAAAGGCCTGGTGCCTGAGCGGACAGGCACCCAGCTCCCACACTTTTGCTTTCGATCGCAGGGGAGCTGGGTATCTGTCCGCTGGTGCACAAGGCCTTTCAGAAGCCTCCGTCGCAGCGAAGGCTTCTGAAAGGCCTGGTGCCTGAGCAGATAGGCACCCAGCTCCCACGCTTTTGCTTTTGATCGCTGGTGCACCAGGCCTTTCAGAAGCCTCCAGCATGGCGGAGGCTTCTGAAAGGCCTGGTGCCTGAGTGGACAGGCACCCAGCTTCCACGCTTTTGCTTTCGATCACAGGGGAGCTGGGTGCCT
The DNA here is from genome assembly GCF_027574615.1 of Eptesicus fuscus. NCBI lineage: Eukaryota > Metazoa > Chordata > Mammalia > Chiroptera > Vespertilionidae > Eptesicus > Eptesicus fuscus. The sequence goes on from NC_072486.1 coordinate 50,527,148, forward strand.
GTCCGCTGGTGCACCAGGCCATTCAGAAGCCTTCGGCGCGGTGAAGGCTTCTGAAAGGCCTGGTGCCTGAGCGGACAGGCACCCAGCTCCCCCGCTTTTGATGGTCCGTGGTGGGACATGAGCTCACTGCCCCAGAGGCCCCTTCTGTGCCCCCTCACAGCAATGGCGCAGACGCTGAGCTCGAGCCGCCGCTGGCAACGCGAGCTCAGCGTCCTGCCAGCCCAATCGGCCACCCCAGCCACCCCGAGTCCCGCCCCCCCGCACCTCCTGGCCAATCGTGGGCATAGCGAAGGTACAGTCAATTTGCATATTTGTCTATTATTAGGTAGGATTTGGAACCTTTACTATCACCCTTCCCCCTGGTAACCACTAGCCATACTGTTGTTGTGTCTATGAGTTTATGTTTGTTTGTTTGTTCATTTGTTATTTCAATTTTATATCCCACATATGAGTGAAGTCATATGGGTCTTGACTTTTCTGACTTATTTCCCTTAGCATGGTATTTTCAAGATTCATCCATGTTGTCACAAATGGCAGTATTTCACATTTTCTTATGGCTGAGTAGAATTTTTAAACAACATTTTTCCCAGGATGTTTTTGTGTTCATCAGAACAAGAAGGCAGGAGACTTCAGAGTTACTGACTCTGTGATAGAAGATGGACAGGTGCCAGAGGGATGTCAGAGGGAAACTCTGGGGCTTTTAGGAGTTTGAATTCTCACAAAGAAGAGTGCAGTCTAAGGAAGTGGATGATGAATATAAAACTAACAAATTAAATCACTGAAATAAAATGTTATACTTATTGATACACTTTAGGACTGTGGGCAGGATAGGAGAGGCCATTGTGAAAATTTGTTCTACAAATAGTTTTAAACTTTCCATGGCAGACATCTTACATGATTAATAATAGCCACCACTTTGATTTAGAGAATTTTGGCAACAGCATAGTCAGATCCCCTTGACATGGGTTGAATCAGTTCATTTCCCAATGAATTCAGGCCATGGTTATTAACTAAATACTGTCACCATCTAGTGTTTTATGTCCTGTGAGAATGAGTGTAGACTATCTGTGTAAAAGAAAACTTTGTGTCAGCTCCATATTTGAGATCAATTTCCTGTCTCTATATTGCAAACACCTAAGGGTCTCCATTCCTCTGATTGTATATGCTGTTAACATAGAACCAGAATTACATTTACACATTAGTGTCACAAGGCAATCCTATATAATAAAGAGGTAATATTCAAATTGACCATCACTCCAACACACAAGATGGCCACCCCCATGTGGTCAAAGATGGTCACCCGCATGTGGACACAAGATGGGTGACAGGGGAGGGCAGTTATGGGCAATCAGGCCTGCAGGGAAGGGCAGTTGGGAGGGACCAGGCCTGCAAGGGAGGGCAGTTGGGGGCAATCAGGCCTGCAGGGGAGGGCAGTTAGGGGTGACCAGGCCGGCAGGGGAGGGCAGTTAGGGGTGACCAGGCCAGCAGGGGAGGGCAGTTAGGGGCAATCAGGCTGGCAGGGTAGTGGTGAGGGGTGATCAGGCTGACAGGCAGAAGCGGTTTGGAGCAATCAGGCAGGCAGGCAAGCAAGCGGTTGGGAGCCAGCAGTCCTGGATTGTGAGAGGGATGTCCCACTGCCTGTTTAGGGGATCGGGCCTAAACGGGCTGTTGGACATCCCTTGAGGGGTCCCAGATTGGAGAGGGTACAGACTGGGCTGAGAGACAGCCCCTCCCCATGCACGAATTTTGTGCACCAGGCCTCTAGTAGAGTATAACAATAGAAGCCTGGGCTTTGAAATCAGATATCCTGGCTCCAGGCTTATGACTCTGGATATTAGGTAACCTCTTAGTTGCTCTGTCTTCATATCAGTAAAGCATGGGATGACAGCAGTCATCTAATAATTAAGTAGATGTTAATTGAGCACAGTCTTGTCAGACACTGGAGAAGGGAAACTCAACAACAGAAAAAAAAAATGCCTCCTACTCTTAGGACCTTATAATTTGGCTAATGATACCATCAGATTACATTTCTTCAATAGGTTTTTGTAACTCCAATGACACAATAGGCAAAAAAAATCTTAGCAGAGTGCCTGTTACATAATAATTGCTGACAAGCATGCTGGTTTTTTAAATTTTATTTATTCTTTATTGTTGAAAGTATTATAGATGCCTGTTTGTTTGTTTGCTTTTCTCATTGAACCACTCCACTCCACACTGGCCCTTCCCAGGCCTTCACCACTGTATTGTTTTAATGTTGTGTTTGGATGTGAGCTTCATCACTATCATAATTTCCTTCACAATACTGGAAGTTAACTACTTGGGTAACATGACTTCAGAAGTATCAAGGAGGTCCATATACAAGTAAAATACTCCCTTTCACACTCGATGAAGTTAGACTGTAACAAAGTGCTCAAATCCAAGATTACTTGTGGGTGGTGGGCAATAGCTTGTTCTATGGAATAACTGAGCAACATACATGAGGGAAGACACACTTAGCTTAGGTTTTGGAGAGGATTGAAATTTATACATTTTTTACAATGTGAAATACTGTGGGAGGTCAGAGGTATGTGTTAAAATATGAATAAAGTTGGTATGTTATGATTTGAATTTGAAACTGTCAGAAGCATTTCAAGTTTATTTTAAAACATCTGCAGATAAGAGATAGAAAATTGGGCTGCTTTCAAATATTGGAAATTCTAAGCTTTTTGTATGTATTCAAAATAGGGAACTTAGCTTTGAAGTGGGGTGATAATGGAAAAAAACACACCAATAAGTTTACTTAAGTTGATTCTGTCTTTGTTTTTTAACCATAAAAAATGCAAATTGTAAACAGCACAACTTCCTCCACTGTCATGTTCTAAGCCTTTCCTCAATTATCTGAAATGTCTTCACAGACTTGCAACACAGATGCCCAGGTTTACATTTAACATGTTGCATTTCCACTGAGGAAAGTGACAACAGGTGTGCTCTTACTTGACTGGCAGGTAAACACAATCACAGAGCACATCACCATCCCACAGCAGAATATAGTCAAGTTTAAGCTTGTGTGAAAAATTCACTTCAAATGTGGTTATCCAACCCATACTTTTTTTTTCTAGTTTAGTTGGGTCAAGATTTCAGTTTCTTATATGCACTCAGAAAGGATTATAATATAGAAACTGAATATACAACATTTCCCCCACCCCTAGGATATTGCCTAGGTTCTTTTTAATTAAAGCTGATTTTTTTAAAGGAAGAATCATATTTCTGATTTTCTATTTTCCTGCATCAAACAAAGGACTTATAATGTTTGGCTTCCACAAGGGGAGTGTTAGCAGACAAGTAAACACAGGAACGTTATACATGCAGCCCCTGGATGAATTGAGCAATGGCTATGAATGAGGTCAATTTAAAGGCTGGAGCTGCCTGGGAATTAGTACATGTTAGCAAGCTATCTGGCTACTGTTTGAGAGGTGGGGTATGTCATTACCTGTCAGTTGAGCTTCCTAATGCACCCGAATTAAGAATACTTGCCCAGTGTTCAAATATTTCCGGGTGAGGAAAGTGTTTTTAAGAGCATTCTTTTATTTCTTTGGCTATAATACCCTGAGAGATGCACAGAGCAACAGTGACAGACCACTTGGAGACCCTCCATGGTGGCTCTCCTCCCTCAGGTGGTGAATTGCATCAGAAATTTAGGACAGAGGTGATGCAGACTGAGCTTTGAGAAGCATACAAAACCTTAAAAATTGGTGAAGTAGGGGTAATATGCCACCCTCTGCCAATAATTCCCATGACATTAGCTCAGAGACCTCCAGAGAGATGATGACGATGATGGCCAAGAATAGAGGTGCAGATTCCCTCTGAGAGAAGTGTGGCATCTCAGTCTTTGACATTGAGATCATTAATCACTATATTATGGAATCCGCTGAAAGCAGATTGTGATAGGGAGAAACAGAAAGCAGTGAGGACATAGATCCCCAGGAATATCAGGATGGAAAGCCTGTGACTGCTTCAAACAGGGGTTCCTCCAGGCAGGTTGGAACCAGAGAGAAACTGTGGATGCCTCGTGGTTGAAGCCATGGGCTGTGGGTTTAAATCTACCACATTTTGTACTGACTCCTTTAGTGACTTTTGGTAAATTGCCTACTTTCTGTCAACTACATTTTCCTCATCTCTACAATGTGGACATTAAACCTACTTCACATAGGTAATTGAAGTGATGCTTGAAAAGCAGTTAGCACAGAGAGTGGTACATAATGAGCCATTCGTTCATGTTAATTACTTGCTTTTGTTATTGTTACTATTGTTAGGGGGAAAGGGAAGCACTCCCTGGAGAAGCAGGGTCTAACCCTGGCAAAAGGGATGCTCCTCCTCTCCAGCCCTGAGATATTGCTAGTCCTCTCTAGGGACATCAAATGACTCAGCTTTAGCAAGAAAATGCCTGTGCACTAGCTCAGAGCAAGAGCTTGGGGAACCACGGACTCTTAAATGCTCTAGTCCTCTTTGTATTCATGTGAAAAACTGGCAGGATTTATCACCAAGAAAAAAAAAATCTCTGGATATCATCAAAGCATAGAAAGTTTTGAACTGTCTCTTTTTCAATTCATAAAATATATTTGATGCTTATCTGATGGCATAGCTGAAAAACACTTCAAATTGGCTCAGAAAAATGAGAACGATGAATGCACCCTGTAATTTTCTTACAGATTTAAATGTTTCTTTTCTTTTCTCTTACTTGAAAAAAAAAGTGAATGTGAAAAGAAATAATGAAATGGGCAAAACTTAAGCATCCAACATTCAAAAATTTACAGTGATGTGGCAGTAATCTTACAATATACAGTCTAGTCATATTAAATGTAAATTTCTAAAATAAAGATAATTTTGTACCAGTCTAGAAAGTGGAAATTTTGAATTTTCTAAGTGTCATACACTAAAAATCTTACTTTTTAAGTTACATGTAAAACTACAAATTTACATGCTGTTTGACCTCAAGCATCCAAAATGGAAAAGTCAAAACAATTAACTAAAAGGAATCCTCTATTCTAACATTTAATTGTGGGGTGTTTTTGTTTTTTTTTTCACAATTTCCATATCTATGCACTTAACACTATTTTTTATTGTAGCTGATACAATAAACATGAGGAAACTGTATCAAAAAGGTATCAAATAATTTCTCCAAAATACTATGTCATAAGGATCTCAGTCACTTTCAAACTTACGAGTCTACAGAGCAGTTAAGAAATTGTATGTGGAAAAGAAACCCAAAATTACCAGAATAGAACTTAAAATTATGGAAGAACTTCAGCTTATTCATGCATAAAGCAAACCAAGTCTGTGTATTTTAAAATGGCAAAAACAAATAGGCTTTTCTCTCTGCAATTTTAAAGTTGTCAATTGCCATCTGTTAAAATAAAATTTTAATATGGTACAAATAATGGAACTAATATTGAGTGTGCAGTGCTGAGCTATGAATAGCAAAGCATGATCAAGTTTTAAGTAATTGATTCATTCATAAAGTAAACTTAAAGGAAATATTTCTTTAATTAAAACAGATTTGGCAAACATTTCTGAGAATAAAATAACATCAAGCGTCTTGAGTGGTTAGATAATTGATACAATGAAATATTAAATAAAGATGTTAGTTTCCTAATTACCCAATGAAATGAAGATTCCATTCAGTTAGAAAAAGTTAGACATAAGATTTAGGAGAACTATGCTTATAGAGGAAGAAGGTGAGAGTATAATCTGCTCCATGAAAAGGCCCTCACATTGTTGTCTTTATGTCACTGGCACCAGGCACGATAACCTGCATGGTGGAATTTCAATAAGTATTCCTTGTAATAAACCAAATTTGTGTTGATAAAAACCAACAGTTGAGACATTTGAGAGCTTACTCAGGCACAGTGCTGAGAAATGTTGTAAATTAAAGATTGTAAGTGGAGGTCAAGCAATATATCAACCTCCATAATAAGTCCAGAGAAGAGAGGTGGTTATAGATAACCATAGGTATTTTACTCATTTATCTATTCAGCCATTCAAACAGAAATATTTACCAAACTCACCCAGTGTTCCAGAAAATGTCCTCAGTTCTGGATATTTAATAGTGTTTCATGGTTTTGTCCTTGACCTCAAGGCTCTTAGGAGCTCAAAGCTTCACCTGTGCTCTGACCTAAACTGAGGGGCTTCCTGAGAGAGCAGGAGTTAGCTTTTCTAACCCTAAAAAGCTAATGTCATTCTTTTACTTAAAAGCCTCAAGGTTTTCCCCTTTTAAAGGATAAAATACAAACTTCTTGGTGTTGCTGGTAAAGCCCTCCTGACTCACCCTCTGCACACCTGGTCTCTATTATCCCCCAGTCCTTTTGCACTCTTTGAAGGAGCAACACAATTTATTGAGTTCCTCAAAAGCTTCTGCCCGTGCCATTCCCTTTGTCTGGAATGCCTTGCCCTGTGTTATCCACCAGATCAAATTGAGTAAGTTCAATCAATATTTCACTTCTTGATTTCAATGTCTCCTTCCAGTGGAAGTGTGCATGTGTACAAACACACACACACACACACACACACACACACACAAAACACACACACACACACACATGCACACGCACAGGCACATGCACAAATGCACACACCATGCCCAAGCCTTACTCAGTGCTTCTTTTTAGTGCCTTTTCTCTGTACCTTTATAATTCTCTGAGTATCTTCATAGTGCTTATCACTTAGGTTTGTAATCATTGACTCTTTTGCCTCAACCAAATTTCAAGAGGAAATCAATCTTATTGAACATCCTACAGAGCAGTCACTAGTTCATCTGGCCATTAGTAGATTCTCAGTAAAAATCCTTACCTTATAATAGATGCCGAAGTTAAAAGATATTGCTCTGAAAACAAAGATTCAAAGCTTCAAATTAAACCTTTATATTCTGGAACCTACATACTCCAATTAGATGTTTCTCTATTTTTTTTTTTTTACATTTTGCACCTTCCTGTTAAATATTTCCATAAACCATAATTTTTTTAAAAGTAGCAACATAATTTCACTCATATCTAGGAAGAGACCAGATATTTGCACAAAAGTCAGAGTAAGAAAATAGAGATTTGCTGCTTGGTAAATGTTAACAGAAATTCTCTTCTCTCCTTGGTGCTCCATTTCTCTAAGTGAGGGTTCTAAGTGACCTGTCCAGTCTGTTGATCACTCTGAAATGAAAGCACAAACAGACCACTAAGTTGATTAAATTCCCTCTTAGTCCTGGATTAAAAATAATAGCTTCTAAAACCTAGAGACATTGTATGGTGGGTGAAAGCAAGGGGTCATTAAACCACGGAGATTGATTTACTTTCAATGAACTATTCTTTTTTTTATTGATTAAGGTATTACATATATGCCCTTATCCCCCCATATCCCCCCACCCCACTCCCCACTCATGCCCTCACCTGGTGTCTGTGTCCATTGGGTTAGGCTTATATGCATGCATACAAATCCTTTGGTTGATCTCTCTCCCTTACCCCCACCCTCCCTTATCTTCCCTCTGAGGTTTGTTGGTCTGATCCATGCTTCTCTGTCTCTGGATCTGTTTTTGTTCATCAATTTATGTTGTTCATTATATTTCACAAATGAGTGAGATCATGTGATATTTATCTTTCAATGAACTATTCTTAATATTTCCCCTGTGTTGCTTAAATTCACAAGAATGTTATTAATTGAAAAGAGTTGATAGTTTCTGTAAGTTTTTTGGAGTAATAAATTAAGACGTCCTTTCACTACTTTGGGCAGAACATTTTTTCCAAACGGCTGGTTTCTGTTAATAGGCACATCCTTCCTGCCAGAGCAAGCAAATTGGTAATCCCCATCATGCCTACGTGTCACTGCCCCAGAGCATAATCGCAGAGCACGTGCCCTTGCTTTTCAAGGATTTTTTTTCTCTTTCGAGGCTGAGGTTGTACTTTTGGGACCACCCATTTTGTACACCCATTTCATGGCTTACTTTAATTATTGCACCTGATATTTATGGTGAGGAAAATAAAATAAAGCTAAAGATATACAATTGCCTATTTCAAGTATCTCAGCTCACATATCTTCAAAATGTAAAAAGTTCTCTGAAATGCTATACAAATATACAAATATGTTTCAAATTCCAGAATTTATGGAATTAGAGAATATTTTTTAAAAAATAGACGATGTGTATAGTATATTCAAGATCTAATAAATTCAGGATGCCTTGACCCCGGGTGAAATTAATGCCATATTGTAATTGCACAATTTTATGCTCGTCAGGAGTATTGGAGTTTTTTGAGTTTTATTTTTCATTTTAGATAATGATTCTATTTATAATTTAATTGTATAAAAGCAATAACTGGGCTTCATACTTAATTCACCAAGTACACATGGTTTGTTGCTGTTTCAAATTGTGGGTTGGTCCATAGTTTCAGTTTTAGTTAATTCCTCTAGGAAGGCATATGCTTAATATGATAATACTTTCATTCAAAACAGATGGTTATCTGGAAAGAATAGGTAGAAGATTGCCTCTTCCACGTGTAAAAAGAAAAAGTCATTTAAACATAATTTGAAGGAGAATGATCTATTAAGGGGCAACTAAAAGTGTTTTCATTCACAAACAAAATACATAATGTGATTTTTTTATTGTTGACAAAAAAATATTACAGATGTCCCCCACTTCTCCCTCTCTTTACCCCACTCCACCCAGCCCCCATCCAACCCCAGACTTGAACCACACTTTTGTCTGTGTCCATGGGCTATTCATATGCATATAAGTTCTGTGGTTAATCTCTTCATGATGTGATTTTTTATGTAAGAAAGTTTTCTTTTCAAAATACCTTTAGAAGTCCGAAAGAGAACTGTCAAGAGTTTGATCAGCAAATATTGGTAAGATGAGGCAGGAATACATGGGAAACATGAGCAGGGGTGAGATTGAATCAGATGGATGGAACATGGATTTCCTCACTGCCCACCGTGGATGAGCCAATCTCAGTGAGGTCATTCTGAAGGGAATGCAAAAGGCATTACTGAAGATAAAGTGGACACTTCCTAAAGATAAATTTTCATTAACAGGAAAAGGAAATAGTCCAAAATTTGCACTACCTAATAAGATTTGGCAAATATGAGCAAAAAATTGAGAAAAAATCATTAAACCAACAGACTTTCCAATGAAACAAAATTTCGGTAAGGATATAAAAGATTTGAATAGCATGACTGACAAAATTCAAATAAATTATATATAGTAATCTATTTATAAGTTTCCAAAAGTGGTTTCTTTCCAAATCAGAAAGAACATTAATCATAATCAACACATTATGGGATATTAAACAAAGAATTTTAATGACATAGTGTCCTCTGATTGCAGAGAAATAGGTTAGAAATCAACAACAAATAACTGCAGAATTCATCTACACTAATAAAAGAGAAACATGCAAATTGACCATACCTCTGCTATGCCCACAAGCCAATCAGGAGTGAGTATGAAAATTAACCCAACAAAGATCACGGTGGCCGTGGAGCTGCAGCAAGCAGGAGGCTTGGGTTGCCCCCAGTGATGGAGGAAGCCAAGCTTCCAGCCTGCCCTGGCCTCTGCTCAAGGAGGGGCTGGGGGCCTGGGTCACCTGGGGGTGTGGCCAGCCTGAAAACGGCCCTCAGCCCCTTACCCAGGCTGGCCACACCCCCATGGGGTGAGGGTCCCTGCTGGGGGGGTTGGCCAGCCTGCAAACAGCCATCAGCCCCTCATCCAGGTTGGCCAGGCACCCCAGTGGGGACCCTCACCCTGAAGGGGGTGTGGCCAGCCTGAAAATGGCCCTCAGCCCCTTACCCAGGCTGGGCATGCCCCCATGGAATAAGAGACCCCACTATGGGGAGTGGCCAGCCTGCAAACAGCCATTAGCCCCTCACCCAGGCTGCCCCACATCCCAAGGGAACCCCCACCCTGATCTGGGACACCCTTCAGGGCAAATCAGCCGGCCCTCACCTGTGCACCAGGCCTCTATCTATACTAATAAAAGGGTAAAATGCTAATTAGACTGGGAGACCTTTCAGGAGACCTTCCGGATGTTCTTTCGGACAAAGCCATGGTGGTGGGGCCGAGGTAGAGGTGGTTTGAGGCCAAGAGGGGAGAGCAGTTGTGGGTGATCAGGCCAGGATGGGATGGCAGTTTTGGGTGATCAGGCTGGTGGGGGACCCATTGGGGGTGATCAGGCTGGCGGGGGCAGGGGGGGCAGACCAGCAGGGGAGTCAGTTGGGGGCAAGCAGGCCATCAGTGGGGGTCAGTTGGGGGTGATCAGGACAGCAGGGGGGCAATTTGGGGCAAGCAAGCCAGTGGGGAGGGCAGGTAGGGACGATCAGGCCAGCAGGGGGGGGGGCAGTGTGGGCAAGCAGGCTACGGGGGGGGCATTTAGGGGTCAGTACGCTGGCACGGGGGGCAGTTGGGGGTGATCAGGCTGGTAGGGGGGGCATTTGGGGGCAAGCAGGCTGGCGGCGGAGGGAAGTTGGAGGCAAGCAGGCCAGCAGGCAGAGTGGTTAGGGGCAATCAGGCAGGCAGGCAGGTGAGCGGTTAGGAGCCAGCAGTCCCAGATTGCGAGAGCGATGTCCGACTGCTGGTTTAGGCCCGATCCCTCTAAACTGGCAGTAGGACATCCTTCAAGTGGTCCCAGATTGGAGAGGGTGCAGGCCGGGCTGAGGGACACACCCCCATGCACCGGGCCACTAGCGTATTTATAAATTAATTTCATGCACCGGGCCACTAGTGTATTTATAAATTAACAAGCATGTTTCTAAATAACTCATTAGTTATAGCAAAAACCAGGATGGAAATTAGATAGTATTTTTAACAGAATGCTTATACAAATATATCAAACTTGAAGAATGCAGGAGAAGCTGTGATTGTAAGAGAGCAAGGTGGGATCTGGCTGGGCTCAGAATTATGCAAATTCACTTTAGCAGTCTTCTTGTGAAGTGCTTGTGAAAGTGCCAGTCTAAATTTAAGGGACAGTGACACAGTTAGTATAATCACACTTTCTTTCTCCACATAAAAATCAAACTTGACCCACCCACCATACAGCCTTCCAATGGAGAAGGGGAGACCTTCCTGGGGTGACCTACTAAGGGTTCTGTCAGTTTTAAAACTCTTCCTCACTGAGATGGGATGGGGGGAGAGTTACATGGGCCATGACCTCTGGCCACCCCTGTGGCTTCCATTGAACAAACACATGGAATATTCTGGCAGTGGGTTGACTCAGTCAGCGGGGAATTGTCCTGCCTCTTTGGGCCATTTGAATTAAGTTATGTGATCGTCTTTAAATAAGGAGCACGTGTTTAGGAATCCCCTGCCAGACTTTACACATTTTAATTTCATCAGGAACTCAGTCTTCTCTGCAATAGATCCTACCCTTTCCTGAGAGACTGTCTTCAAAGCTGTTCATAAAAAGCAAGGAATTCTGTTCTGGGTAGGCTTCCTCCCACCCCAAGTCTGCTATTTCTCAGAACATTGGAGGCATCCTAGTCTTTGAAGTTGACTAACACTGTCTCATGTGGGCTTTTCATAAGCTCATCCAGGAATCCTTAGCAGGTAACAGGACTGACATTCAGCTCACCATGCCATTTCAAGAGCACACATCACATGCCTCAGACATGATATTTATGGGTGGGGGACAAGAGGTCAGTGCGCCTGATACCAAGAGCAGCAGTAGATGGTGGTAGCAGTAGCAGTAGTAGATGGTGATAGGTCCTTTTCTTCAAAATTCAGTTCTCTGTACTACTGACCACATACAATATAGCCTTCCATAATCTCCCCAGTCAAATTTAACCTGCCCTTCCTTTGAAGTACTGTATTACTTCTTCAGCAATTGCTCTCACAGTATTTGGACCTTTTCTGCATGTAATTATGATTACAGCATAGTCTAATATTCAAGGCAAAATTAGTGATATTATTTTCCAAAACTAGCATTATGTTCTCACACAGTATGCCCTCAATAAATCTTTAGAAAAATTTATGAATTAATACTAATTTACCAATCTATTCGAATTTTTATCATTATAAAAATAAGTAGGTGAGTTTGACATTACTTGTTCTGAGCAAGCACATGGTGATTCCTAATCTGCACATCTTCATTTCCATCTGCTTTCATAGCATTTACAGCATAACTGATTATGCAATTTTGGTTGTTATTGACCTCAAGCTTTCCTAATTTGAATTTTCCAAATTGAGTTTGATAGGCTTTCCAATTTGAGTTGTAATTTTAAGTATTTCCAGTATTAAAACAATATTTCCATTTGCCAGCATTTTTTAGAACACATGATTAAAATCTTGGATGACTCCTATATATATAAAATCTTGGATGAACTCCTATATAATTAAAATCTTGGATGACTCCTATATAATTAAAATCTTGGAATATATATATATATATATATATATATATATATATGCCTATGCTTAGAAAAAGGAATAATTAAAAGTATTTAAATACAATCAGTATATTTTCTGTGGTCTTACTATTTGATTACTTTTTATTGATGTAGAATTTAAACTTTTTTGAAAATCACTTTCTTTGGTGGAGGAAAGAGAATTGATTACTTTTCCATTTTTTTTATCAATAGCTCTGAGCTTTCGTTAAGCACTATCTATACTTGGGTTAAATAAATAAAATATACCCATAAATACTATGCAGCCTGCCCTTTCTTCATTTATCTTAATGCATTAAAAGGCTATAAACTCTTTCATAATAAACTTTTCTTATTTTTGATACTGTTCGCAAGTGTCAAGTAATTTGCTTTTTTAAAACTTTAAACACTATTTGTAGATATTTCTGATGCTTTTTATTCATATTCATATTCATATAGAGGTCATTTAATAGAAATATTTTCATTTTGCAGTTGATGTACCTAAAGCCAAGAAAGTTAAAGCTTAGAAACCCAAAGAGCCAGGGATATCGATTTCATTATCCTTTTAATTCCTTCTGTTCTTAAAAAATGTATTTAGTTATTCTCTTTTTGGTCTTTATAAGATGCTGCTTAGTTTAAAATCTCTTCCCTTATTAATATATTTTCAGTTGTATTTCATTGAATTGGCAACTTTTGTCTACTCCATATGTCACTGTTAGCAATCAAAAATACATTACACTACAAGCAAGAAAAAAAAAAACCTACTAGTTGGTTTAGAATATAAGGTTTATTTTTCTCACATTTCAGACTGTCAGGAGTTAGGGGTCTGTCACTTTGGTTCAGCAGCTCAAGGAACGAGCCTGGCTACTCTGATTATTCAGCCTTTTCATCACAATCACAAGATGATGGCTTAGCTTCTAGTCATATTCACACCTTTAACCAGAAAAAAATTTCCCTGCAAATTTCACTCAAACATCTTCTATTTGTGTGTTCTTGGACAGAACTATACCACATGGTACCTCTGAATATAAGGAAGACGGGGAACTGTAGTGGGTTTTGCTTTCGGAACGCAGAGTATGGGCACTTACACAATTTATGTGGCTGAATTTTATATACTCATCATTAATGAAAACAAGTATTTTCTTATAAGAATATTTCTAATTCAATATTATATTGAACATCTATTATGTGCTTAGTTCTGTGTTGAGATGGCAAAAGAAATGAAGTTTCTCATCACTCAGACGATCGCCAAAATTGTCAGTGATAACGTGAACTGTCAATAAATAAAACAATGGTTTTATACAATCAGGACTTTTAAAGATATTCACATTCTTCATCATGGATGTTTTTGCATATGGGAGATTGATCTATGTCGTATAATGTGACCTTTTACAAGATATGCTCATAATAGAGAATGTCTGTCCAATAGACATAGTTTTAGGACAAGTATTTGAGTCAGATATGTCTCCACAAACCTTTTCCTAGTTTTTTTGTTTGTTTGTTTTTTGTGTGTGTTTTTTTAAAGTAGGGAAGAAAAGAAGGTGACTGCAATGGCCAGAAATAGCAGGCCAACTCCAAGGAAAGATTTACAATTTGCAGAAAACTATGATGATCATCAATTCTAAAATTTCTACCACTTACACTGAATTTTAACTGAAAGTTAGATTCATTTTATCAAGTATAAATGTATGAATGATAAGGTACTGCTCTTTGAGATAAAATATGCTTTATCCCTGAAAACATATTCACATCTTTCATTCAGATTAGAGGTGAATGCATATATCTCGGCCACTTTCCTTGCTTCCAAGAGGAAAAGAGAAAAATGGTTTCTTCTTTCTTACTCACAAATATATGTAGATACTGCTACAGATATATAGATATACATATAATATGCATTTATATGTTTCAGTGAATCCTGGTAGTTTTATTCTCTACTTATTGCTTAATTCTGTGGTTACCACAAACTTTCCATCTCTAGGTATTATTTATTTAGTAAGTAACTTGCCTTGCCAACTGCACATATGTTCAATGAGATTCTCAGGTGCCAAGGCTAACCTGTTCATTTAAGTCAAGCTAATGTTGGCAGGGAGCCCAGCTGACTGGGGCACAGCAGCTACATGAAGCAGAAGAGGCTCTTCCCAGTGTATTATTGAGGATAACATTTCAAGCAGCTGGCTCAGAGTTTAGAAAGTCTGTTCTCCCAGACATTTGGTTTCACCCTGCTCTTTGAACAAAAGTGGACAGAGAGGTAGTATCAGAAAAATATTTACTCTTTTCTCAATCCTACCCCTGTATGGGGTCAAGGCTTAGTTGTGGTCTATGGTATTAAAAACATCCCTCAATATGAATGCAAGAAAGGGATTTTTTCTCCATTATTCATTTTTTAAATTAGATGTGTTAAGGTATACAACATGATGTTCTGATAGACACATGCACAGTGAAATGATTACTATAGTCAGCCAATTAACATATCCATCTCTCATATGGTTACATACATGTGTGTGGTGAGAGCACCTCAGATCTACTCTCTTAGCTAATTTCCAGTGTACAGTACACTATTATTAACCATAGTCATCATGCTGTACATTATATTTCTAGAACTTATTCATTCTATATAAATGCAATTTTTTACCCTTTGACCAACATCTCTCCATTTCTTTCATCTCCCTACCCAGCAACTACCTTCCTACTCTGCTTCTATGAATTTAACTTCTTAGACTCCACATATAAGTAAGCTTGTGCAGCAATTTTCTTTCTTTTGTGTCCTTACTAAAAAACAAAGGAGAAGAGGAGGACAGGAGGAAACTCTGAGATGTGTTGGATATAACTATAGCTCTAATTGTGGTGATAGTATTATCAGTATTTATATGTCCAAACATTTCAAATTGTACACATTAAATATTTGCCATTATTGTGTGTAAATTATATCTCAATAATTTTTAAATAGAGAAATTTATACTTTAAGTGCTTATATTTTAACATAAGCCAAGCTTAAAAATCATTAGCTAACTTCTGATTTTTTTTTTTAATTTAGGGAAAAGTGAAAAAGAATAGAGGGGGGAATAATAAATATAAGATCAGGAATTAAAGAAATAGAAAATAAAATTTTAATTGAGAAATAAAGTAAACTTAGCTTTCTTAAACAATTACTAAAGTAGAATATACCTTGCAAGATTCATTTTGGAAAAAAAGCATAAATATATAAAATCTCTAGTTCAATGGGAGATAAAACTACAGCTATGTCAGATATTAAGGAGATAAGACAGAGTTTTGTTTTTTCTGTAGTGGAATGGTTCATTCCTCTCCGGATTTCATGTATAAATTCTAGATTAAATCCAAAATAAACTACCAAAGGCTCTGAAAAGTAATCAAATTTTTCATGGGAATCAGAAATTGGAGAACCAACGTGCACGGGGATGAATTTTGTATGACTTTTCCACAAGGGCAGGTCACAGTTATAGAGAGTTCAGCCCAGTCAGCTAATACTCCAATAGAAATTCCATCATTCTTGTTAGTGAAATCAGGGAAAACCACTGAGAGCAGGAAAGAGAGAAGGAAATATCCCCTAATTTTATACACAACTTGAATAAGTATTAGTCTAACTTGAACTACACACATATGTAATAGACTCAAATCAGAAAAGTGAAAGCTTAACTGAGGCTTGAACACCACATACAGAATGAGAGAAATAACTCACAATATAAACTTACCTGTGTTTGATTACCTCCTAAAACTAAATATTACTTAGAGGGTTATAACTAAATCCATTCTTGACAACAAAAACATTAAAATATCCAGTATAAAATAAAAAATTACTCAACATGAAAATACCAGAAAAATGTAGTTCATTTTTAAGGAAAAAAGGAAATTTACACATATCAATCCCAAGATAATTGAAATGTTAGAATATTCAGGCAAAATCTTTACAGCAGCTACTTTAAATATACATAGGTAAAAACTTGAAATGAATAAGAAGACAGGAAATATGAGTCAAAAAATAGAAAATACAAAAAAGAACCAAAGGGAAATTTTAGAACATTAAAATAAAATCTAAAATTAAGAACTTACTCTATGCATTTATTAGCAGGATGAACATATCAGGAAAAATAAACAGTAAACTTGAAGAAAAGAAAAAAAATCAAACGAATTGGAAAGGAGAGAGAACTTAATGAAAAAATAATAATATACAAAGTAGGACACTGTCAATGATTTAATATCATGTAATTGGAGTCCCAGTTAAAGTGATTGGTATCCCCTAAAAATGTGAAGAAATACTTGATAAAAATTACCAAATTTGGTTAAAAGAAACTTATATTTACAAGTTCCAAAAGCTCACTGAACCATAATTAGTATAAAATCAAAATGCCCAGAAACATAACTATTGAAATATATGTATAGATATAGAAATAGATTGAAAGCAGCAAAAAAAATAAAATAACACATTAAATATGGGAAGTAATGGAAGGGAATTTAAACTACATTGGACTATACATCAGAAATCATGGAGGACAAAACAACAACAGTGTAATAACATTTTTAAAGTACTAAAAGAAAAAGAAAGCACTATCAATCCAGAATTCTATACCCAACAAAAATATTGTTTAGAAATTAAAAGACATTTTCCAGTGAAAGAAAACTAAGAGAATTTCTCACAAATAATCTATAATAATAAAAGGGTAATATGCTAATTAGGGCAGACGTCCTTCTCCACAAAGCTACAGCGGCTGCCCGAGGCTCAGACAGGCCACGGATGGTGGCTACCACTGCGAGGGCCTGAGACTCAGGCAACGAAGGCCAGGCCAAGGCTCAGGCAAGCAACGGTGGCTGGGAGGGCCAAGTCTCAGGCAGCCAAGGTGGCTGGCAGTGGCAGCAGCAGAGGTGTGGTGGGGGCATTGCCTTCCCCTGATCAGCCAGTTGCCTCCCACAGAGGGAGGCCAGATTGCAGTTTAGGCCCGCTCCCTGAATTTTCACGCACCAGGCCTCTAGTTAAATATAAAAGACTGTTTTTCCTCATTTTAATATGTATAGTTGTTTAAAGCAAAATTGTCTGCAGGGTAAGGTTTGTACAAGTAATTCACATGAAAACTATAATAAAGTCAGTGGAGCATGACGGTAAAGGAATCTATCTAGTTGCAAAGTGTTTTAATTTTTGAAAGAAGTGGTAAATATTAATGCTAAGTAGGTGTGAGTTTAGATATATAGATTGTGATAAAATACAAAAAAATAGTACAGCTTTTGGCCGCTGTGAAGCTTGAGAAATCTGGCCAGGCCTAGGATGTTAGAACTCATTGTCTTACCAACTTAGACCCTCTCCTAAAGGCCTTCAATAAAATGAAAGGATCCATAAAAAAAAAGTAGTAAAAATATCCAATAGATAGGTTAAAGTAGAATTTAAAAATTATCCAGTTGATCCAAAAGAAGGCAAGAAAATGGGAACAAGTGGAGAAAAAAAGAGCATACAAATAAAAAGAGATAATGGTAGCCCTAAATTCAACCATATCAATGGTTATTAATTTAAAAATTAATTAAAAATTTATTAAATGTTATTTGTCTAAATATGTCCATTAAATGACAAAGAGTGACATTAAAACGCAAAACTCATCCACAAGCTACCTGCAAGGAGCACATTTTAATATAAAAATGCAAATAGGATTGAAAGTAAATAGATTATAAAAGATTAAATCATACAAACTATAAACATAAGAAGTCTAGAGTAGTTGTATTAATATTAAATGAGCTAGAGGCCTGCTGCACGAAATTCGTGCACTGGGGGTGTGTCCCTCAGCCCAGCCTGCACCCTCTCCAATCTGGGACCCCTCAAGGGATGTCCAACTGCCTGTTTAGGCCCATTCCTACTGGGACTTCTGGCTCCCAACTGCTCATCTGCCTGCCTTCCTGATTGCCCCTAACCACTTCTGCCTGCCAGCCTGATCACCCCCTAACCACTTCCCTACCAGCCTGATTGATGCCTAACTGCTCCCCTGCCAGCCAAATTACCCATAACTGCCCTCCCCTGCAGGCCTGGTCACCCCTAACTGCCCTCCCCTGTAGGTCTGGTCCCCCCCCCCAACTGCCCTTCCCTGCAGGCCCAGTCGCCCCCAACTTCCCTCCTCTGCTGGCCTGGTCACCCCTTACTGCCCTCCCCTGCAGGCTTGATTGCCCACAACTGCCCTCCCTTGCAGGCCTAGTCCCTCTCAACTGCCCTCCCCTGCTGACCATCTTGTGGTGGCCATCTTGTGTCCACATGGGGGCAGCCATCTTTGACCACATGGTGCAGCCATCTTGTGTGTTGGAGTGATAGTCAAATAAAAAGAGATAATGGTAGCCCTAAATTCAACCATATCAAAAATTTATTAAATGTTATTTGTCTAAATATGTCCATTGAATGATCACCCCCTAATCACTCCCCTGCCAGCCTGATTGGACAGGCTGTTGGACATCCCTCGAGGGGTCCCAGATTGAAGAGGATGCAGGCTGGGCTGAGGGACACCCATACACGAATTTCGTGCACTGGGCCTCTAGTACTAAATATTTTACGTTCCATTTCAGTGCTTCTGATTTACGATCCATTTATGATTTCTAAATTTCCAATTTTACAATTCCATTTCAATGTTGATAATGATTGAAGATTTGTGCTTAGATATCGCGAGCAAAGTTCTCAATCAATTGGGAATGCCATCACCGAATCAGTCTGCTGCTGCTTCGTTCGATGTAGAATTGCGTTGTGAACAAAATTACAACACGGGTGATCTTTTGTCGTATGTGCAATCAAATATTCCTAAGCTAACGCTTGAGCAAAAAGGCATTTAAGATCAAATAATGCAAACTGTCAATAATGAGGTTGGAGAAATCTTCTTCTTAGATGCACCAGGAGAAACTGGTAAAACGTTTCTAATTAGATTGATTCTGGCAGCAATTCGATCCCAAAATGACATAGCCTTAGCTCTTGCGTCATCCGGAATAGCTGTGACATTGCTACCAGGTAGAAGAACTGCTCATTCTGCTTTGAAATTGCCAATGAACATGCAATTCATTGAAACTCCCACGTGCAACATTTCCAAAGCATCCGGCATGGCAAAAGTATTGCAGAAATGCAAACTTATTGTTTGGGATGAATGCACAATGGCACACAAAAAATCACTCGAGGCTCTTGATTGATCATTGCAAGATTTGCGTGGAAACATCAGACCATTTGGGAACGCATTAATATTGCTTGCAGGAGATTTCAGGCAAACATTACCTGTAATTCTTCGATCGGCACCAGCGGACGAAATAAATGCTTGCCTAAAATACTCTACTTTGTGGTGACACGTAAAGATGTTAAAATTAACTACAAATATGCATGTCCAGCTGCAAAATGATCAATCAGCTGAGATATTCTCACATCAATTACTGGAAATTGGGAACGGAAAGGTGCCGGTTGATCTGACCTCAGGACGAATTTCATTGCCTCATAACTTCTGCAATTTAGTGACGTCAAAAGAAGAATTGGTTGAAAAAGCATTTCCCAATATTCAAACCAATTATAAGAATCACGATTGGCTGAGTGAACAAGCTATTCTTGCGGCCAAGAACAAAGACATCTACGAACTTAACAATATTATTCAGTCTAACATTCAAAGCGAGGCAGTCACATACAAGTCCGTCTACACTGTTGTGGAAGCAGATGAAGCAGTTAATTATCCAACAGAATTTTTGAATTCACTCGATCTGCCAGGGATGCCACTGCACGTACTGCAATTGAAAATCGGTGTGCCAATTATCATGTTGCAAAATATCAACCAGCCAAAGCTTTGCAATGGCACGTGGCTTGCAGTAAAAAAATTAATGAGCAACGTCGTAGAAGCAACAATCTTGACAGGACCTTTCAAAGGTGAAGATGTCCTCATTCCTCGCATTCCTATGATTCCAATGGATATGCCATTTCAATTTAAGAGATTGCAATTCCCAATTCGATTGGTGTTTGCAATCACCATCAACAAAGCTCAGGACCAATCTTTAGAATTGTTCGGTTTAGATCTAGACAAGGATTGCTTCTCACATGGACAATTATATGTTGCGTGTTCTAGAGTCAGCAAACCAGACAATCGCTATATCTGCACAGACAATGGAACAACAAAAAATATTGTATACCCACAAGCATTGTGAAATTAAACATATTAGAAACGTGCACTTTCTCTTTTCTTTCTTTTCCATTTAACCAGACTGAGCCACAGCACCGTGTGGCCAGGTACAGCTAGTACTTTATAAAACATGACTCTCAAAATATATCTGAAAAGTAGGCTAAAATGAGGGAAATATAGAATTCAAATTGTAGAAAATCAGTAAAAAGACACTTGTGTAAAAATGTTCTCATCATAAGAAGAGTGTTGAAAAGAAACTGAGTGGCAAAAATTATGACAAATGTCCATGAAAGTAGGAAAGGCATTAGGTTTCTTCCAATTATTTGTAGTTCTATAAAATTTATTTCATATTTGTTGTCATATTTTTCTAACTTATAGTTTAGAATTAGTTTGTTATTGTATGTTATTTCAATAAATATATAATTATAAATATACACATTTCTTCTCTTTTATTTATACAAATGATTCAGTCAGTCCAAAATATTGTGAATATTCACTATGTACCAGGCACTGTTTGAGGCACTGGTATACAATGGGAAGAGAATAGACAAATGTTTCTGCCCTCATGGAGATTATATTCCAATGAGACAACCAGTCATTGGAGAAGCATAGTCTGTTATTCAGAAATCACACTGAGTTTGTATAGTGGTGCCAAACTGGAAATAAAAATCAATGATAATCAATTTAAACATATAACACGTAAGGAATTGTCAACAGGTGTTGAAATAAATATGGTTAATAATTATATCCCATTACAAAAGCGCTTCAGAATTCTGCTGGCAATATGTGCCTAGTTAAGGAAAAAACATTAAACTCCACAAGTCAGGATAAGAGCTGTTATATTTACTGAACTACATCCTGAGTATAACACAGTTACTTAAAGACAATGTTGCAGTGTGGGAGAAAGCAATCCCTAAATATGTCAAGTGGCAAGGTAAAATGGGTTTATTGCACTCCAGAAAATGCTTCATAATAAAAGATGCCATGCAAATATAAGTCCTCTGCTGAGCTAGTAATTTATATTCATGAGAGGATGCATCCAGCAATGATCATTTAATTAACAAATATAGAGTGTTCTAAAGAGAAATGATCCTTCCCTTCTGCCAAATGTGTCATCCAATATTAGTGTCACTGCTGAGGTATCAGGAATGTCAGATAAATCTTCAGATGCCTTATTCCCTGTGCAGTGGAAGTAATTCCACTTGGAGATAAAACTTCCATTTGGCTCAATTACCTTCATACACTCTAATTCCGGAAGGCAAGTGGGTTTCTTTTTTAACACTCTTTTAAGCTTCAAAGGGTTTCATCACCAGAATGATTTCCCTAGATGTGGAATATGTTTTACTTCAGCATTAAATACAGTTTAAAACCAAACAATCTTTGGGAAAGATTTTAGCAGGCAGTTTAGATCTCCCATCGAGAAGTTTTTCTTAAGCATGCATAGCAATGAAGCAACGGAGTCATGGCACTGCATCACCATTCAGGTTTTTCAAACAACCTGCAGAACAAGACTGGTATTTTATCAATGAGTTGTGGAATGAGTAATTTCTCTAAGGTCAACAAAGGCTCATAGTGAGCAGAAGACAGACATTCAAAATCCTGTAGTACTTCTGTGTTTACTGTTCATTCTCCATGGACTTCGGGTGCTCCTTGTAACTTTTACAAATTTAGTTCCATTTATAGAAAGCTTTTTGTAGTAAGAGGAATGTTACTACAGTACAAGGTAGGGCAAAAGTAGGTTTATAGCCCTGGCCTGGTGGCTCTGTTGGTTGGAGGATCTTCCTGTGCAACAAAAGATTTCCCATTTGATTCCCAATCAGGGCACACACCTAGGTTGTGGGTTTGATCTCTAGTCAGGGTGCATACTGGAGGCAACTGATCCAAGTTTCCCTCTGACATGGATATTTCTCTCTCTCTTCTCTCTCTCTTTCTTCCTTTCTCTCTCTAATATCAATAAACATATCCTCCCTCAGGTGGGGATTTTTAAAAAAAGTATGTTTACAGTTGTGAGTATGTGAAATAGTTTATTCTTGTATTATTATTTATTCATTATTGTATTATTATACATATGAACAACTATAAACCTACTTTTGCCCCTCTCCTTATATGCACAATACAGTGTAAATCCCATTTTTAAAGAATATTGAGTAATATTTTGAACAAAATAACATTGCTGTATTTTTTTAAAAAATAACAACAAAGCATTATTTACCTATGGGCTGAAAAACAAATTTGAATATGAATTTAAATTTGCCTCTTATTACAAGGTGTTTTCTATAAATGTCACAAAATTGACATTTTAATAGAGGATAGCTCTACAATCTGAGTTTACCTAATCTTTCCTCATGATTTGGGTCAGGTTATGCATTTGAGGCTGGAGTACTGAATAACTGATGTCATCTTCTAATTGCATCCCATCAGGATATATATCACCAGGTTAAAGAAGAACCCTCTGGGTTTCTCTACCATGATATTACTATTTTTTCCTTTTGTTAGAAAGAAATACCTTTATAAAGCATTATCTTGATTTTCTGCAAAGATCTTGCTCCTCATCAAAATTCCACATACTAGTTTTAGCACCTGCTGAAAATTCTTGCTTGAATTACAACTATGGCGGTTGCAAAGCTGAAATTTTCCTACTTCATC
Source organism: Eptesicus fuscus (assembly GCF_027574615.1). NCBI lineage: Eukaryota > Metazoa > Chordata > Mammalia > Chiroptera > Vespertilionidae > Eptesicus > Eptesicus fuscus. The sequence continues at coordinate 50,550,283 of NC_072486.1, forward strand.
ATTCAGTATGTATTCATTATTTGGCATTTGACTAAAGAATGGAATATTCCTTTCCATTATTTAGTTAGTTTCCTAGCTATATTTAGTTATAATGAAAATCATGAGATGTTTATTTAATTCTGTTTAGAGTGTTACTTTACTGTTTTCTTCTGCTTTGTGGTTGAGTCTGGTGGGGAAAGTTTTCTACAGCTATGGTGCTATGTTATTTGTAATTGTGTGTACTTTATTAATTTTTAGAGGAAGAGGAAGGGAGAGGGGCAGATGGAGAGAAACATCAATATGAATGTGAAACATCCATCAGCTGCCTTCTGTATGCACCCTACTGGGGATTAAACTTGCAACTCTGGCATGTTCCCTGACCTGGATCAACACAGTAACCTCTTGGTGCATGGGACAATGCCTAACCAACTGAGTGAGACACACTGGTTAAGGCTACAGTGTTTTGATTTTCTTTTTCTTTTTTCTTAGTAACTTTGTATGGATGTAACCCGTTTTTTCCTATTCCAACTCATTTTCTGGACAGAATTTTTTCTTCTATTAGAGTGAAGTGCAGCTTCTTCTTAGAAACATGGTTTGTGTAGGGACAAATTGCTGTCTTGTGGTCTTCTAATATTTTGGCAATGGCCTTGATTTCCTCCTTGAGCTTCTCTAATTCCTTCCTCTACATGTTTGTGAAGAATGCTTCCCCCTTTCTATTTACTTTCTTCTATAGAAGCATTGCTTTCCTGAAGCAGCCACTCAGGTTCACATGCTTTTAATATCCTTCTCTATAGCCAGAGCTGTGCCTCATAGTTGAATACCTAGGGTTGTGCCTTTTCTGCAGGTGTTGTAGACTGTGCTTGTCTATGCTCTCAACTCCCCAGTCTTCTAGTCCAGTGGTCAGCAAACTCATTAGTCAACAGATTCAAATATCAACAGTACAACGATTGAAATTTCTTTTGAAAGCCAAATTTTTTAAACTTAAACTTCTTCTAACGCTACTTCTTCAAAATAGACTCACCCAGGCCGTGGTATTTTGTAGAAGAGCCACACTCAAGGGGCCAAAGAGCCGCCTGTGGCTCATGAGCCGCAGTTTGCCGACCATGGTTCTAGTCTATTTGCGGTCATTCTTTCCATGCACAAAGGCTTGTGGTGGCATCATGGTTCCAGTGATAGTTCTCTCGTTATTTACACAGTGGCATTTTTGTGTACTCCTTGTAAATTTGAAAAGATTTTAGGAAAATATACAAAAAAACTTGGATGGAGGTGGCCAATTAACCTAGGAACAACCAGAAATTCACTTAAGAACTTTAAGCGGAGAGTTGACATAATTTAATTTGCATTTTGAAAAGATTCTTACTTTTCTGAAGGGGATAGATTGAAGAGTCAAGAACGGATTCAGGAGATGGTTTTTCAGAGGCCATAGTCCACAAAAAAAGATTGCTGTGTTTTGATCAAAGGTTCAAGGAGTGAAGATGAAGAAAAATATACAATATACATATTTGTATATTCTTGAAATATGTAATCAAGAAATTTTTAGAACTTTTAACTGAAAAGATTTAACAATTGAGTAAATGTAAGATACCTAGGTTCCTAGCACGAATCCAGCATGCTGTTACCTCAAAGCTTTGACATGCATTCTCCCACTGCTTGGAATGCCTTTTTACACTGTGCAGCAGACAAAATAATCACCACCCCACAAAAAGATGTCCACATCCCAGTCCCCCAAACCTGAAAAACCCTAACTTGGCAACAGGTATTTTGCAGATGTGTTTAAGTTAAGGATCTTGAGAAGAGGAGATTACTGTGGATTATTCAAGTGAACCCAATATAATCATAGGAGTCCTTATAAGAGAGGCAGGAGTGTGTTGATGGAAAGAGAGAGAAAGAAAAAACAAGTCACAGAATGTGGTCAATGTTAAAGGCAAGAAATGAATTCGCCCTCAGCCACCAGAAGGAATACAGCTCTGTCTGTACCTTGATTTCAGCCCCCTAAGAGCCACTTTGGACTTCTGATGTACAGAACTGTAAGATAGTATGTTAGTGTTGTTTTAAGTCATGAAATTTGTGGTAATTTGTTACAGCAATCATAAGAAAGTAATATTCTATGTATCCTACAACCTAACCCCTTGCTTCTCTCCAGAGCTCCACTCAAGTCTGACTTCATAAGAAATACCTTCCTGGGCCATTTTGAATAAAATAATCCTCTACCTCTCTATCCCCCTCAGTCTGCTTTATTTTTCTTAATTGCTACTATCATCACTTCACCTATTTATTATTCATTCATTTTCACTATTTTGCAAATGAGAGCCAACTTGCTTTTGAACATTGCTGTAAGCTTCCTAAAACAGTGCCTGGCACAGGGTAGTACTGTATCTTGAAGAAACTTATAAAATGAATGAAGTATTGAGTGGGAATGCCATTTTCTAAATAATTAACACTGGATTGGGAGAGTGTTTGGGGGAAAATAAGTTTAGTTTTGGATATGATGATTCTAAAAATGCTTATGAAACACTGTGTTGAATGCAAAAGGGCAATTTGTCCTGGATATTTAACTAGAAGCAGACTGTAGTCCCTATTGGGGGATTATCATATGGGTTTTCCAAATGCACTTTGACATTTCTTAAAAATGACTCTTCCCTCTCCCCCTCCTCCTGTTACATAAGACCTGAGAAAAACCAAGCAATGCTTGGAGAAATGGAGTTACACTGTATTATTATTACACCAGTGGGCTCAGAGAAAAATGTCTTTCAAATTCTGGGCCCCCACATGGAGGAAGTTGTCCTTTTTTATATTTTCTTCAGTCCTTTGTCTCCCAACTCTGGGGTTTTCCGGTCCCCTTTGCAAGTTCTTAAAGAGCCCTATGTGCTGGGTCTTTGAGACCTCTACCAAAGGCCTGGCCTGGTGCCAGCACTAATAACTTCATCTAGGGAAGGTTTATGGCCTCTCTAAAATGGGAGTAAACAGGTCTTGCAGGACCAGACAATTAAAGGGGCAGTGACTAGATTCAGATTGCTAGCCCCCAAAAATGTCTCTTTTTCCCCATCGCTCCCACCTTCAAATTATTTCACGTCTTCATCCTAGTTTATGGTACCACCTATCAGTTATCCAAATAGAAGCTTTAACTCTTTCTACTTTAATATCAAATTATTAAGATAGGGATAAGATAACATGAATCCTCATAATAGGGAGGAAGGAGAATCAGAGTCAGTTGATTAAATTCTGTTCATTCTATATCATATATGTCTCAGAAATCCATTTCTCACTTTCTATTCCTACTGTCCCTGCCACAGTTCATAGATCTTCTCTAACTTGACTTATTAAGATCATCTTCTAACCAATCTCCTAGCTCCAACTCTCTTCTGATTATAGCTCCCTCATTATTACAAAGCTAAAATTTAAATCTGTCATTTCCTGAAATTAAAAGGACTCTAATATACTACCTAAGATTTGTCACAACCGATTTGTAACTGTCCTTGGTCATATACTAGTATATTTTCAGTCTCTTATTTCTGCCCTCATGAGACACCACCCCCAAAATGCTGTTTCAATCCCTATCTTATTAACATGGCATACTCTTTCATACTTCTCTCCTTTTGCAAACATTGTCATTACCTCTCCATCTACCAAGGCTCAATTCGTCCTTCAAAATCCACCTCAAAGTTTAATTCTTTTGTGATAACGTCTTTCTACATTTGTGAACATATTGTTGTCTCCTTTTTCTCCAATCCCACAGTTCTGTGATTATGTATATAATGACTTCTCACACTGCTCTGAAATAGTTTGCTAGCATGCTTACATCCTTTACTATTTTTCAGCACTGAAAACTTTTATTTTAATGTTTATCTTTGTACTTTCATGCACCTGGCATAGTGCCTATCCAACATTAGGTTCACAGTAAAAATATGGTGAATGAATAAAGTCAAGCTCACTAAATTATAGCTTTGAAAATAATAGCATGAGGGAGCTCTAAAATATGTTTCCTAAAGAGCTTCTAATGCCAGCTTGTAGATGTCAATTTTTCATTACCTCTCATTTTATTATCAAGAGGCATTACACTGTGCAATATTGGCTAAAAATACTTTGCAATAATCAGAGAGTAAGAAATGGAAGCTAAATATTTTAGAGAAAGGCAGTTATTGACAAAGGCAAAGTACAGTTTGTGGCCACAGTTGCAGGAGACTGAAATGGAGGAAAAGTAAAGATCAGTCAGGTTGCGATCACATATCGAACACTCATTGTGCCCAATGTCACAGCCTTTCATTCCAATGTGTGCTCCAGCCATCTGAGCTGCCACAGTTCTTAGGATAGGTCATTGGACAGCACCTTGACTGAACTGCACTGCAGTCGCTCTCTGTTCCCGAGACTGGACCCTGCTGCTTGGGGAGCCTGTGTGATTGGCACCACACATGGGGCATGTCACTGGTCCTGTGTGTTGTTCCTCAAGGGAAAATTCTTAAACTTATTATACACGGCTCCTTAGAAGATGCCAGAATGGCCCAGGCTCAGTTGCCTCCAGAGGGAACACAGGCAAAATATACCCTGTATTGACTTTTCCTACTTCTCTATCTTATTCTTCCTAGTCTCCCACCAAAACCCCGACTAAGAATACTGATACCAGAGTTGGCCCTGGAAAGCAGACCCTTGAGATGGAATTCTGGAACTGGCCAGATAGTAGTAAGCTGGGTGGTAACAACCTCTAGTACAGAGTAGACAGAATTAGGTACTAAGATGGTCACCGGTTAGGCTAGTTACAACTCAAGGCATACTGTGAAAGTCAGGAAACTTTTATCTTGGTAACTCCAGAGTCAGATTATGCTGAAAGTCACGCCTAGGGTGTAATAGTAAGGGTAGAATAACTAAAAAGGACATTGCATTCATAAGCTCAGAAGCTGATAGGAAAGGAGTTGGCCCCTGAGATGAGTCTAAGATGCTAGATAAACTTGAGGATCTTGAACCTCTAAAATCCCTAAGCCCTTCAGGTTGTCAGAATAAACTTCCTCCCCATTGCTGGAAGTGTCATCTCTTCTGACACCCTAAAAATACTTACCTGAGGCAGATGTCTTGCTACATGATGTTTGTCCTCTAGAGCTACCGATGTGGAATCCCATTGCCTTCAGAACAATAATTGAGGATGGGTCATAGCACAGTCTACAAAGGGAAATATGTTTTCTCCAAGAGGAAATAGCAGTCTTCAATCCAAATTATAAGACTTGGCTGAATATGCACTGATAGGAACAGGGTAGCAAAGTCTCTTGAAGATATCACACCAGGACAGAGTGAAATCTAGATAGGCACCAATGTACTGACAAATGAATACTTTTTCATGATTCAGAGCTTAATGTCTTGGCAAGGACAATTAGTGCCAGCCCTAATATGTTTCTGAGATGGCTTCTTGAAGTTAGGATATAACATTGGCCTACAACAAATGTTGTAAAAATGCCCAAATTACTTTAGCAGAATACCTAAGAAAAACTCAAGGGTGTGAGAATGTTAAGAATGGATTAATTATGCAAGATTGGAGAACCTGCCATATGACCATTTCCCAGGAGGGCCCAGAAAAAAAGCCCTTCATTAACACAATAAAGAATGCACAGCTACAAGTGGCTGGTCCACTTTAATGGTTTGCTGATGGCTGTCCTAGAACTAAGATCTCTAGTGTCAGTGGGAGTAATAGGAGTCTGGAATGGCAGAAAGTAGGTGGAAGTCCTTATCCCACCAAGGTAAGATTTATGAGGCAGCAAGATTTACAAGGCAAGTAGGGTACCTTGACCCGCAAAAGTCTATGACCAAGGGTAATAGACCATAGTGTTCCTATGTATTAAAAAGTTGGGAAACCAATTATTTGCTTGTTTGAAGAAAAAAAAATAGAATTGTTTAAAAGAATGTTAATGTCCCCCTACTACATTGGAAACTTGTGATCTCTTATTCAGTTTCCAAATCTAAGGTCACAGACCCAGAGCCCATTAATTGATATCTAATATTCTGTTAAGGAAAGAGCCTGTAATGTTAATACAAGTATATGTGTGTGTGTGTGTGTGTGTGTGTGTGTGTGTGTGTGTGTGTGTGTGTGTGTCACCCTAGTCCTCCCCCAAAGGGGCCTTTAGCCATCTCCCAGAGTAACTATAAACTTAGAGAATGAGGATACCGAAACGTTATAAGGGTTATTGGATACTAAGTCTGATCTGATGATAATACCTGGGGATCTCAAAAGCAGTCATGTTGGCTGTTAGAATCATTTGTTATGGAGGCCAGAGGATAAGTGAATCCTGGCCCAAGAAGGCATCACAGTGGGTCAATGAGTCTGCAGACCTATTCTGTGGTCTTTCCCCAGTCCTCCAATGTATAACTGGAATGGATAGACATAGGATCTGACCAAACCCAGACCTGTAAAGTAAGAGCCATTAAGAGAGAAAGGACCACCTGGAAGTCCCTGACATACCATATCTTCTTCTGTATTAAATGTGTTGCAATGTGTTAATTGAAGTAGTTAAAGAAAACCCTGCTTCACACAGATGGGTACTTATAAAAGGCAGAAGTAGTTTTCTATCCTCTACAGATAATTGTGGTTGTTGTTATTTGACACCATACCTAAGTTCAACAAGTAGTGGCTTTTTAAATGTTAGTTGCAACATAGAATCTGAAACCATATCAATGAACTTCTCCTACTTAGTTACTTTAAAATCTATTTGTCTGCCTTGCACTTTGAATGGATCTTTTTGGCCCATTCTTGATTTTATAACATCTCCCAAATGCTAACACATTTCATTATACAATATGAAAAAATTAGATTCATTAATATCAACACCAATTTCCTCACAAAGGTCTTTAGATATTGAGAAGCTGTCTAGGTCTCAGTGCAGTTGAATGTTTTGCAGAATCCTAATTGTTGCTTCAAAGCTTGAATTTTGTCATTGGCAATAAATTCTGTCAGGTGCTTTCCTTAAGGTGACAAGGTCACTTCCTTCATTTTCAAGAAAATATGTCTGCCAAATACCCATGTCTTAATTACCATAGTTCACCTACCAATTGATCTTTCAAGTAAAAATGACATCCTATGAAAAAGTGACTAGAGTAACTCATCCTCACAAGTGCTTTCCCTGGACAATCTTCGCACGTTGGTGCAGCAGGAGCACTTCCAAAGAAGATTGGAAATATGCATTAAACATTAAGGTAATGAAAAAATAAATTTTCAAAAAAGCATAGTGAAGAAAGTGATGCTATTTTACAAGATAGAAGTTAATTATTTTGCCATTTCATCAGGACATTCTTAAATCTTTAAACTATTTAAGCAAGACATCCCTAACTTTATTTTTAATAAGTGTGCATGGTGATAAAAGAATATAACGATAGCAAGTACAGATTGGTGCCACTGCTTTGACTTGTGCTAAGAACACAAGCAGCACAGCCAACCACTGACTTTGCATCACTAGTGCAAATATCAATGGAGTGAAAAAAGGCAAATAACACCTTAAATTATTATAAAAATAATTTGAATCCAGGAACCCCCTAAAAGGATCCCAGAGACCCCCAGTGACGCACAAACCACATTTTAAGAACTGCTGTCTTGCATAGGGAATATTATAAGGTAAGTAACATATATAAAAGCCTAAGCCACCAAAAGACCGAACGACTGGTCGACCTGTCACTATGGTGCGCACTGACTACCAGGGGCAGACACTCAATGAAGAAGCTGCCCCCTGGTGGTCAGTGCGCTCCATAGCCAACCTCTCGCAGCCAGCCAACTTATCTCAATCCCTCCCCGCTGCCAGCGAACCTCCCGTGGCCCCTCCCCCCGGCCAGCCGCCCCAATAGACCCTTATGGCCGCCAGGCTGAGGGACCCCCACCCTGTGCATGAATTCATGTACCGGGCCTCTAGTATTGTAATAACTAAGTACTGGAAATACCTGGGGGAACACTTTATATGATTATCTAACCACTATGCTATACACCTGAAACTAATACAAAATAGTAGTATAGAATGAAAACTGTTATTTAAAAATTAAATTTAAAAAAAAGAAGTGCTGTCTTAAAACCAATGAAGGCTGAGGCAGCAATAGAAATAGACAAAATATGATCCTTCTGAAGGCACCTCACAGAATAGCTTTCAGAAATTGCAACACTTTTCAAGAATCCGAAGTGTGCAAGCAAAGGAGATTCAGTTCCCAAGATTTCTTCATTTTTTTTTAATTGATTTTTTACAGAAAGGAAGGGAGATGGACAGAGAGCCAGAAACATCAATGAGAGAGAAACATCCATCAGCTGCCTCCTGCACACCTCCCACTGGGGATGTGCTCTCAACCAAGGCACACACCCCTGACCGGAATCGAACCCGGGACCCTTCAGTCCGCAGGCTGATGCTCCATCCACTGAGCCAAACCAGCCAGGGCTCCCAACATTTCTTTTCACCAGATAGAAACAGCCCTGGGTCCCAGCAGCAAAGAGGGAAAAGATACCTTTGAGAGAAAGCCACTCACAACTCTCCTTCCAGGTAATCATCAACTCTGAAAACAGAGGCCTGAAAAACTCACATATACTTTTCCCCACCCCCCTTAGGGCAAGGAACCATTGTGTATAGAGAGCAGTGGAAATGTCACAAAGTTTCCAAAGGTTGCTATGCAAAATCAGATCTAATCTGAGTGGGGAAGTGGCTCTTTCTTTCCCCACCAGACTTGTGATTTCCTTGGTAAAGAAATGCATCATTTGTCTTTCTGAAATTCCCCCAGCATGTCTGGAGCAGAGCCCTGGCCCTGGAATAAGCCTTAGATAAATACCTGATTCACTGATTTATTGATATAATAAGAAGCTGAGTTAATGAGCACAATTGAGCAAATATGCCCCTGGCAGGTAACAAAGATATGTGTTCAAGATAAAATTCTCTTAATTCTATTTCCTTGGGTTTTTTTTTTATTTGAAGATTGAATATTCTTCTTTTTAAATGTATTTTCGTAAGTATTCCACACCGTTTGTCCCATTCTGTAAACAGTGTGCTAGCCGCTCCTTCTCAGCTCTGCCTGGAAGGGCTCAGATGAAGAAGCAGTTGAAAGAGTCCATTGCTTCTCATGCCACAGAGCAAGGACTTGAATTCTCTCTCCAAAGCCTTAAGTGCTTCAGGAGTGTCTCCCTCAAAGTGCCATTTTGCTACTGTGACATTTAAGACACATTTCAGACTTGAGAATACATTCAGCAGTTCAGTTTAGAGGAGATGATGGCATCGAAAGCACCATTCAAAATCTGGTGCCAAATGGAAGTCAGACCGTTCCTCCTCAAAGCCTCTTGCTTCTGAAGACCATGACAGCTTTCTATGAGCCTAAGAACTAAATGACTAAATGTAAGTCTCTGTGCAAACCACCTGCAAGTCGGGTTCTCAATGTACGTATGTGTGTGAGTGTGTATACATAGATATACACATACATGTATGTATGTATGTATATTATATCCTCTGATATTTTATTGTCTTCTTTTTTGGAGAAAAAAAAGTGATTTCTTTTCTACTATACTTTAAATATAATCACAATCATTTTTTCCATTTAAGTTTTTGGGCTTTTTTTTAAAAACTCTCATATTTTAGCTCTTAATTCTTTCTTATCCTTTATTTCATGTAGAATACCATTTTACGGTTAGCCACTCGCTGGTTTTTATTATTTTGCTTAACATTTTTATTGCTTCTATACTAATGTGTTTTTTTAGAATTTGGTTTTAGCCTTTATTTTAATTTTAATCTATTTTATCTGAAATTTAAAATTTTAGCTTTAGGGTTTAAATTTCTTATTAGATTTCAACTCTGCTACATTTAGTGGGAATATGAGTTAATAACATGCTCTCATTTGATTAACTTTTCTTTTAGCATTTTATGTTCTTACAAATTTTTATAATTTGTTTTTCCAATTGCTTCCCTTCTCTTATTTTTTTCTATGTATTTTCATAATATTTGGTGAGAAGCTTGGTCCACCTGAGTTAAATGCCATAATGAGTCTAAATCCTATGAAAACAGGGGAGGGTGAAGGTTCTACTTCTAAAGTTATCAGTAGGTTTAGTTCTCTGGCTTTTTCAAACAGATCTCCTAGGTCTCATACTTTATAATGATGGATGTTAAAAAACAAACAAACTTAAGACACTCAGTTTAACCTATAGATTAACTCTTAAATGACATAGTTCTTTCCAGATAAGCTTTCCTTTGTAAAAAAAAAAAATTTTTAATTACACACCATTAAGCCTTGTGAAGAAAGAGGCACATTTTGACATTTAAAGTCTCTGCATATATTATACACATGTACCATGAGCCTGAAGTCTTTGCCAATTCATTGCCCCTGACTTCAAACCTGAAGCAACCAGGTGGTCATCAATGTTGTTATGGTTATTGATTATTAGTAAATTGCAGAGGAACCATAGAAAATTCTGGTTATACTTGTAAGCTCAGTACATTTCCTGGGTTGGGTCAATTTCCTTCTCAGAGGATACCCCAAGAGTCCTCCTAGAGTTGGAAAACCATTCAGGACTTTCACTCATTTAGGAGAATTAAGGTAGAGCTTCCAATGAGAAATGTATCCAAATTCTGGGAAATGAGTGTCCTATTTTTTGTCTGGAACTATATATGACATTTCCAGGCTGGAAAATTTAAGTACTATTTTACTTTAGGCCATGCTTTTCAGTTGTCTCTAGGAAAATTCTGAAATCACAACTGAGTGAGGTTATTCTTCCTAAAGGAGACTGAATACTCTTCTGGGGAGAATAGGATTTCTGAAAGACAATCTACCAGAGCCTACATGACAATCAAATTACTCCTGATTTTCTGCACTTCATGTCATTCCTGTTGAACCCTAGTATGTAGTTATATCTTATTATGGAGTTAACTTGAATTTCCATATTGACCAATGGCACGTAACATCTTTTCATGCGCTTTTTAGCCATTTGTGAGTCTTCTTTTGTAAAGCATCTGTTCAAATCTTTTCCACATTTTAAATTGTGATTTTTTTTGTGTGTGTGGAGAGCAGTCATATTATTTAGTTGTAAGAGTTTTAAGTATATTCTGAACACAAATGATTTGTTAAATATATTTTTGAAAATATATGTTTCTATTTGTGACTTTTCTTTTAACTTCCTTCAAAACCCAGTGAGGTTTAGTGTTTTGTTCAGGGTCACACAACAAGCCAGCTGGATTCTAATTTCACCATTATTCCCAATAAGCAGTGATCAGGGCAAATTTTCCTCTGTAGAAACATCACTGACTATTTAGGAAATAGTGAAGGATAGGAATCTATAATCTCTGTATTGCCTCTTTAAAGAAAGCCCTTGGCAATTTTCTATGAGGAAAGACTACCAGGCTTTGTTTTTTTAAATAGCTTATAATGTGTCCTGGCCCATGTGGCTCAGTTGGTTGGGCATCGTCCAGTGCACTGAAAAGTTGCCCATTCAATTATCAGTCAGAGCACATGCCTAGGCTGTGGGCTCCATACACAGTAGGCATGTGTAGGAGGCAGCCGATCAATGTTTTGATCTCTCTAGATGTTTCTCTCTCTCCCTTCCTCTCTCTTAAATTAAAAAAAAAATTAATAACTTATAATGTAATGAATAACTATTACTTTCTCTTAAAAAAACACAAAAATATGCCAGAATATTGACTATATGTAAACAAATATAAGCTTAGGAGAATGCAAAAAAAAAAGTAGCTTTGCAAAAACTTCAGCGGGCTAGTTCCTACAAAAAGTAATTATACAGAAGCACAGAATTTTGCTGAGTTGACAGACCCAGTCACTCAAAACCATAACAATGACCTCAGAGTTATTCTCATTTACATAGGAACACACATTCTAACAGAACACTACAAATCCATAAAGAGCAGTGATATATTTGTGCTGATCCATGTATATTCTTCCACTTTCCCCCCTGAAGTAAGTGGCTGAGTGTAAAAGCAGATGCAAAGTGACCTATACATGGATTCAATCTACACCCTTCAGCTAATGCTTCTAACCAACTTATTGCAATATTTTTCTACTAAAAACAAAATTTATTAAATTATTTCCAAATGATCTGAAAGGACTTCTACTTATATTCACAGCAACTAATTCATAGCAACTACAACTAAACTTATTTACTTAAGAAAGTACCAGAATCACTAAGAATCACATTTTCTAAATAATTAATTTTAAAGAAAATTGCAACTTCATTATTTGCCAAGAAACTGTCACATTACAGAGAGAGAAAATTGTATAATCCATGCATAGTTTCTCCTCAGCAGATACAAATGCATATTCTTTCAATGTTATTAATCCTCACCTGAGGATATTTTTTCCATTTTATTTTTTTTTAGAGAGAGTGGAAAGGAGGGAGGGAGAGAGGGGGAAAAAGAGAGAGAAACATCAGTGTGAGAGAAAAACATCTTTTAGTTGCCTCCCTCACCCCAACTGGGGCTGGGTATCAAACCTACAACCGAGGTACGTGACCTTGACTGGGAATCGAACCTGCAACCCTAAGGTGAAGGGCTGATGCTCTAACTACTGAGCACACCAGCCAGAGCTCTTTCAATTTTATAGATTCAAGTTTCTTTCTGAGTTTCTTCAATGCTCTCTAAGTTTCTAAATATCATTTAAAAATCTAAAATAAAAGACAAACAAAAAACCCCACACACCTGGGAGAGTCCCTACTCCAAGAAAGGATCAAAGAGTTCTCTGAACTGTGGGCTTTGATTACCGGTTGGTCATTTATTTTTATCCACTTTATTGGCATGGTTCCAGCTACCTAGATGCAAAGGATAGTCTAACCCAAGTTTTAAAAGGGCAACTCATTACTTCCTTCCACCAAAACTGTAGACTCATTAATTTATTATACAATCTGTCTGAATTGCATGCCACTGTTCTCCATGATAAATGGCATGCTGGGCCTTTTCAGCTGTGGATCCTTAGAATTACATGCAGACTTTGGACATGGTTATTTCTCAAGTGACCCCAATTCTCATTTTTTGCCTCAATATAAGTTTTTATTTTTTTTTCCAAATTATATATGCCAGTTTTTAAAGGTTAAACATTTCCATAATGTTGTTATATAAAGTAGATATTTCCCTGCCCAGCAAACGCCTGGGTTTGAGGCTTGATCCACAGTAGGGGACGTGCAGCAGGCAACCAATTGATGTTCCTCTCTCATCAATGTTGCTATCTCTCTATCCCTCTCTCTTCTCTCTCTCTAAAATAAATTATTTTTTAAAAAACTTCCCTGACCAATTCCCCTTGGCCTTATTTTCTTCTCCCTATAGGCAATCACATTCAATTCTTTCAAAGCTGACATTTAAAAAAATACTTTGAGATTATTTAATAATATGTTTACTAATCTTAATTATTCAGTTTTAGTTTTTTCAAAAGAACACCCATCATAGAGGATGAATATAAAGCTTCATTTCTTAATCTACCTCTCTATACTTGCCTCTTTCCCATCTCCCTATCTTTCCAATATAGTTACATTATAATTTAAAATAGATCAATATTCAATGTGTACATTTATAGGACTAGGGATACACTATTCTCAACTGAGATATGCAATAAAATCTGGCTGCTTGAGTTTACTGTACAACTATTTGTTTTTCCTGGCGTTTATAATTGTACAGTTGTTTAATTTCCTAGGTAATTGCCACTAATGCAACCCTAAACTTTCTGCCAGCCCTGTATCTCCCCTCAGCAAATAACAAATGTATAAGGTGGTCTATCAATTTTACCTTCTTTAAGGAATATCTGCTGGAGTCATCTGATGTATTTCCCTATGGGCTGGTTGCTTGCTAAGGCTTTATCCCCTGCTAGAAACTCCCTTTTTCTCTCCTCTGTATTGTCTTTCCTATTTTTTTACATCCTCTATCTTCCTTTTTCTTGGGTTATTTTGTTATTTTGGGAGAAAATATTTTCTAGAATGGTCCAAGATAGGATGCATTGGGATTAAATTTATAAGAACTTACATATCTAAGAATATCTTTTAAAACTCAATAATCTGTCTGAGTACAGAATTATAGATTAGAAATCATTTTCCTTCAGAATTTTGTTTTCTAGCTGCCAGTGTCATGGAGAACCCATATGATTCCTGACCCTTTGTGATTGTTATTTCTGATTTCTCTAGGATGACATTGTTCAATGCAAATTTAATGTGACCCACTAGTGGTAGCCACATTTGTAATTTTAAATCTTTTAGTAGTGCCGTTTTAAACATTAAAAGAAAACAGGTGAAATTGATTTTAATATTTTATTTCATCCACTATTTTCAGAATATTACTATTTTAACAAGTAATAATATAAAACATTTTAAAATTTTATTTTATCATCTTTATTTTTTAATCTAAGACTACTAAATCTGTAAAATCTACACTGACAGGATGTCTCTGGACCGGCTGCAAGTCAGGTGCTCCATTGTCACTTGTGGGTAGTGGTTACTTACTGAACAATGCAATTCAATCGGGATTTGGGATCTTTTTTTTTTCTACTGATATTCTGATACCTCTTAATAATTTAGGTGAGAGACAAATTTTTCCATTTTTCAAGACACTCATTTGTCTTGAGTCATTGGGCCTGACTCATTTGGGCTTTATTACTCGTGTACTAGTTCTAAGAAAATTCTTTCAATTATTGCCTTGATAATTCTTCTTTCCCTTCATTTTCTGTGTTGTCTATTTCTGAAACTTCTGTTACTCAGATGATGTGTCTGCTGGTTCCCTAACTTAGTTATTTACTTATTTCTTCTATTTTCCATTTCTATTTTTAGTTCTGCTTTCTGGGAAATTTAATTTTTCAACATTTTCGTTATTTCCTGATACAATATTTTAATTTTGAGGAGCTCTTTGTTTCTTGCATGACTATTCTTAACTGCATTTGTTTTGTTTTATGATTATAATATCTCTTTAGCATTCTGAAGATATTTTTAAAATAATGGTGTTTTTTTATAATAATCTTTCATGTGTAGTCTCTGTTCTCTCAAGCTTGTTTTTCCCTTCTTACTTTGTTTAATCTATTTTTTATGGTAGCTGCTTTTCTCAGCAATCTGCCAACTCTGAGGTGTCTTCTTACTTAAGAGTGAGAAATTAGCCCTAACCTGTTTGGCTCAGTGGATAGAGCGTCGGCCTGCAAACTGAAGGGTCCCAGGTTTGATTCCGGTCAAAGGCATGTACCTTGGTTGCGGGCACATCCCCAGTTGGGGGTGTGCAGGAGGCAGTTGATCAATGTTTCTAACTCTCTATCCCTCTCCCTTCCCCTCTGTAAAAAATAAATAAAATATAATAAAAAAGAAAAGAAATTAAGAGTTGACCCATTGAGTATATGGGTTAAGTATCTCAAACATTAACTTTACTGACTGGTCAGATTTTCCAGAGAAGAATCTTCTGTCCTCCTGTTCTAAGGATAAAAGACTGGCTATTAAAGTCTAGGAGCCAAGTAAGAGAAGAAGACTAGGATTATCAGCATCATATATGTCTATGAGCACATAATCAAACTATCTTCACTATAGTATCTCCACTTTCAGTTGTAACTGGTGTCCCCATTTCAGAAACCCTCTATTATAACTAAGAAAGGAACTAAATCTTTGGTATGTCGCTGGGGTAGACGAATCTGTATTATTTTGGCACTTTTTGGAAGTTATTTTACTCTGTTACACTTTGGCATGGTGCCTTACCTATATGTTGAGAAATGTTGTATGAAAGAGCAGTGTTAGTTCTACTGTCTGCTGTATTAAGTTTGGAATTGGGAAAACAATTATGCACCAGAATAGTTTTCAAAAATTTTTCTGCCTGAAAAATTATGTCCCAACATCCTTTGTCTAATCACAGATAGGAACAACCTTGCCAACCACAACCAGCTAGTGTGAAGTCTAAACCGTCTGAGCACTTAAAGTTTAGCAAGTTTAGATCTAACACTGCCCTCTCCTACTCTTCTCTTAACACCCACCCACTTGAAGTATGAGGTTAGGATATACTGCCACCAAGTGGCAGATCTTGGTATCATTTCTGACGTCTCAACAAAAAAAATTGCATGTTTTGAAGGAGATTCAAGATTTATCCATTCATGTATTTGTTCATATTATTTATGAAAAAAATATTTTATTGAAGAGAATAAATATTTGCATATATCATAGCAAAGAACACAATTCACATTAAGTGAACATTTTTCTTTGAAAAGTAATTTCTATGGGAAACATGACATCCTTCTTACTAATAATTGGTTGTTACTAAAAACAGCTTAATCTAATCCTGTTCTTGCACTTACATTATGTAGAATACTCCTTCTAACACTTCTTGAATTTTATATTTCAAGGTAAAGATGGTTTTAAATATTAACAGGACTTTTTATTCTCTAAGAACTTTGACCTCAAAAGCCTGAAAGATTTTGAAACACATCTCCACTTCCCCTATAGTTCACTTGTGCTGGCCACTGTACTCCTCTGATATGTTAAGGATATCTACATAAATTTTCCTACACCTCATTAGAGCAAAGGATACCATGTCAGGAACCAAATCTAGATCATCCAAAGCCATTATAAGAAAAAGTAAATCTCTACTCAGCAATAAAAATGAGCAAACTATTAATCCACACATTAAGATGGATATCAAGGGTATTGTGCAGAGTGAAAAAAAAAAGCCACTCCCAAAAGGTCATAAACTCTGTATTCCATTTCTATAACATTCCCAAAATGACAAAATTATAGAGATGAAAAAATTCATAATTATCAGGGGTTAGGGATGGTGGTGATAGAGAGGTAGGGTGACTACAAAGGGATAGAAAGATATTTTTGGTGATGAAATAGTTTTATATCTTGAGTACAGTTGTGGTTACACAAGTCTACAAATGTGATAAAAAGATATAAAACTAGACACATAGTATAGCAATTTCAGTTTCCTGGTTTTAATATTATACTATAATTATGGAAGATGGACCCATTTGGGAAAACAGTGCAGGGTACTGGAATCACTCTACAATATCCTTATAATTTCCTGTAAATCCTATCTAATAAAGAGGGAATATGCTAATTGACCCTCATGCATCACAAAGATGGTGGTGCCCACAGCCAATAAGGAGATAAGGAGGGAATATGCTAATTGACTGTCACGCCCTCAAAGATGGCAGCGCCCACAGCCACAAGATGGTGGCGCCCAGTAACCTCAGCTCTGCCAGGGCAGCAGGCAAGCGTCAAGGCCGGGCCCGCCACCAATGCAGCTAGTCCCCCAGTCTCCTCAGCCCCCCCAGCTGCCCAGGGCCCGCCCAAGGCACAGGCAAGCCTCAGATAGCAGCTGCCCAGCCGCCAAGGGCCACCCAAGGCTCAGGTAACCAGGGAAGGCTGAGGCTTGTGCTGCCGGCAGTGGCAGCAGCAGAGGTGTGATGGGGCATTGCCTTCCCTTGATGGCCAGGTCACCTCCCGCCCCTGAGGGCTCCCGGACTGTGAGAGGGGGCAGGCCGGGCCGAAGGAAGCCCCCTCCAGTGCATGAATTTTTATGCACCAGGACTCTAGTTTATAATAATTTCAAAATAAAAATATTTGTAAAGGACTAAATAAATCAGTTTCTTTGAGTAATCAAAATCTGCATACCTGGACTTTAGACTGGAAATGTATTTGAAACTTTTCTTCAGTTGTGAGTAAATTGTGTTCGATTGTGTCTAGAAATAAAGAGAGGTAATAAAACTCCCAAGATTCCAGGTAGGAACGAATAATTTGTATCTCACTACAGCATGTTCCTTGTTACCACAGTACAATTCATTCATACATTTCAAGGATCTATGTACCCTAATCTCTGCATTGAATTCGGAATTTAATTTGATGAGTCCTAATTTCTAAATCTGTGCCTCTTTTTGTTTTCTTTGTTTCCTCCTGAAATGGTGGGTACTTTTTTTTAAAAGAATGCTTAAGCTTGAATATCTGTACTCAATAATATGGCATCTTAGAATTTATTACTTGTCATATAGTTTTATTACCTCATGAAAGATTGTTTCCTTTCTCTCATTGTTTTGAGCTAGAGACTGTTAAAATAGTGGCAGCAGACATTCAGAATAACACCATTTTATGGAGAAGTTTGGAACCTTTATTCCATAAAGAAAAGTCATTCTGAAGTTTTAATGAGGCCCCAATCAATCATCACAATTATGTTATTGTTTGAACCTGCACCTCTGGAAAACAATGCCTGCCATTCCCCCAAATCAACTGTTAATGAATAACAACTTGATATTTATTACATTGTTATTGTATTCTGGTAGTTTTGATTTAAACTTAAAGCATATCAATCAACCATATATTTAATTGATAACTGAAGGCATTCTATAGTCTAAAAACAGACTATTCTGTTTTTAAATTGATGTATTTTAATCATAAAACTTATATTCTCACACTAACACCGTTACTTATTGTTGATTCACAGATTAATTCACGTCAGGTTTAAACCTAGAGGTCGGTGTATAACCACCAGGATTGTCATTGACCTGTCTACTCTTTCATTCTCTAACTCAAATTTCTTCCACTCTTGCTTACCCTTGTCCATTTCTGATCTTTTGCTGCTCTCCTTCCTTCAGTGGGAGGTAAGTCTTCCAGCAGAAAACCCTGACTCTGAGCAAAGTCACCCTACAGAGCTAGAAGGCCAGGTTAAATCTATTTCTGTTTCATCTTCCTTGCCAGTTATATCATTGGCTTAGCTCAAGATGCACCCCTCTGGATCTGGTCTGTGACAAATGATGGAATCCCTTGGCTCATGTCTCCTTTAAAGTGGGTACAGTGTTCCAAGTCACAGGAAGGTCACTGCAGGAGGGACTCTCCTGCTGTCTCCCGCTGCAGCTTGGGGCCCATGATGCAGGTGTGAGGACCTGGGAGAGAGACTCAAACCCAGAGCCCTCCTCAGTCACCTTGCAGCCTCCACCTAGCATGACCTTTCTGTGGAAACCTGCAACCCTCAAAGGCACCAATGCAACAGAAGTCTCCCACCCCAATTCCTTCTGCAGCCCCTACACTCCCTATGCCCTCTTGTGCTCAAGGGAATCCCACTGAGCCTCTGGAACCCTGCATTTGGCAGCCCATTCCTATGTGTACTAATCACCTGCTCCCTGGCCACGCTTCCTAGGTTGTCACCTGCCAGGCCAGCTCTTGCAGCCTAGCTGCTTCCTGAGGGCCAGAGCTGTGAACTTCTCTTCTGCCCCAGGAAAGAGAAGGGGACCCTCAACCTGAAGAGGAGGTTAACCCTAAAAGTAGAGTAATGCTCAGGCATGTGTGAACATTCATTATTCCATTATTTCTGGGAAGAACACGTAAATTGCTCTACCTCAGAAAAGGAAGACTCAAACCAGGAGATGGCATGGGCTGAGACAGGAGAGCTCCACCAGACTACCCGGCAGACCTGCAAACAGCTCGTCCAGCACCTGGTGAAGAGAGAGAGGTCACTGTGTTTAGGAGGAGAGAATGAAAGATGTCCAGGGGACATCAGTAGTAGCTCCCTGGTCCTTTACGGGGTCCTTGAATTGACTAGGGCAAAAATTTATTTGTAAATTGTTTCCTGTTTTTGTGTTATATTTTGGTGGAAGGGAGCTGTGTTTGGGCTAATCTGTTAGCCTCACTTAGCAATATTTTACTGTATAATGTTGACCTATATATCCCATCCCCAGAGAAGTCTGAGATTTTCTTTTTGTTGTACTTCATTTCAGCCCCAGAGGAAAAAAAAGGATCTCTGATGTGTCTCAGAGATTAAATAAAATCCCAATTAGACAACGAATTGGTCAATGATTTTTAAAAAAATAAAAGCAGAAATGTCTAAAATGCAAATTGTCTGAGGAGGAAGAACTTGTTTAAGAAATCCTTTGCTCCCCACCAGGAAAGGTGTCCAAGAAGAAGTTGGACAACAACCAATCTGGAAAATTATAGAAAGGACGCAAACCACTTGCCAGCCCATGTGTTCTATGCTTCTAGGAGTTGAGGGATTTAAACTTTAAACTAATTAAAATAAAGTTCATTGAGTTCCACTGTCATCTGTAATTCCAGTTTATTGTGTAACACACAATGCACATTCATTATTTTCCTGATAATAGCCTAAGTCCTTCAAAGTGTAATTCATGTGCACAGAAAAGACATTCTAAAAATATTAGGTGATTTCAGATGGAAATGCAGCAAAAACTTTAAGCCATAAAGAAATAATGACTTCTAAATTTTGACATTGATCTCTGAGTATTATTCTATTTCCTACCTAATGTGATAAAGGTTTTGCATGGGATATGGAAGCATGAATAAAGTTCTGAGAAAAAATGCTACTGTTGTTTTAACCACACAAAGGATAAAAAGCACGTGTGTTATTCTGTTTGAGTTTTAAAATAACAGCCAATGTATAAAATAGACTGCAACAGTTAAACATTTTACTCCCAGCATATTGTCTAACTTTAATACTTTATGTTTTAATAAAATAATTTAAACATGTCTTCTTGAGATAAAATTATAGGAGTTAAACCTTCTTATATTAGTTCAGAGAGTTAGACAAGAACTAGTCATAAATCATTTACATTTTGACTTTTTTGTCTACGTCATCAGTATATTTTTCAGAGTCCACCAATGACCAACCTTAGTGTTTAGAAAGTATGGCACCAATGTATGTTTAGAATTTCAGATTGTTGCAAGGGAAGATGTGGTCAGAGATTCAGAAGTGAATTTTTAATTCTTGTTCTTTTGTAACATTATCTCTCTATTGCTATTGTCCTTAAACTTCCTGGTGTCCAAAATTCTTAGCCTGACATTTTATCTCTTCAAGTGTGGCAAGTTTGTATCCAATTCCACTCTCCTAGAGACACCTTCTATTGCTTTTATAAAGGTGTCCATCTTCTGTATTGAATAGGTGAGCACTAGTTCATCCCTGAATAGATGGTATTGATTCAGTAAACCCTAAAGATTTTTGACCTTTTTAAAAAGGGATTCCGACTGCACAAGATATTTTACAAAGTGACAAGGACTTCTGTTCATTGAGATTAAATCAGAACCATTTAAATTGAGCATGTTTCCTCGAGAGACTGTTGATTACATGGCATTCAAAAAATGGTATCATACTAAATAAGGGGCATTTTGAATAATTTCAGTTGTGCTTTTTCTGGAAAGGGGAATAATGTAAAAAATAAAACTCCTTGTCATAAATTGAATCTAAAATCAGCAGAGGGATTAATAACTTAAGGTGATACTGATATGAAGTAGCTATGAAGCTGAATAATGCTTTTGAGTTTGAAGGAAGGATTAAACCAGAAAGTAATTAGATGATGAATGATCCAAATTACTATGTAGAATTAAGACTTGAAAGTACATTTGATTTAGAGTCAAAAGACCTGAATTCTATGCCCACATCTGCCACTTGGTGACATTTACTTTCCCTGCAAAGGACAGTTTCTTCATAAATAAGTGTGTGAAATTGATGGTCACTGAGCTCTTCTCTAGATTTTATAATCTGTGATTAACCAGATCCACATGGCACTAAATAAAAACCTATGGTGCACGCAAATTAATTTAAAAGTTTTGGGCTCATTTATTTTAAAAAATATGTATTGAGCAAGTATTATGTAAAAAGTATTGAAATAGTTATTTGACATGTAAGGTTTGTGGGAGGAACTGTGAGTCTGACACATCTGTCCGTCATCCCAGTAGAGGTATCCTGATGACCTGTTGAAGTGCAGGTACAGAGTTCAGGAGAAAGGTTGGAGCTGGAGCTATGGGCTTATCAGTGATCAGCAATACAAATGCTTTAAAAAGGTGTGAATAATTAATACCACATACAGAGAAATAACACAGATCACATTTAGAGAACCAATAGAGCCACAGTCTTCTTTTTTTAAAATATGCTTTTATTGATTTCAGGGAGAGGAAGGGAGGGAGAGATAGAAACATCAATGATGAGAATCAGTGATCGACTGCCTCCTGCACACCCCCTACTCAGGAGCAAGCCTGAAACCCAGGCATGTGCCCTGACCAGAAATTGAACCATGACCTCCTGATTCATGGGTCCATGCTCAACCACTGGGCCACACTGGTTGGGCCAGCCAGTATTCTGTTAAAGCTATTTAATCTGATAGCATACAATATTGCCATATATTTTTTAAAATATTTTTGTTGATTTTAGAGAGAGGGGAAGGGGGAGGGAGAAACATCAATGTGAGGGCAAAACATCACTCAGCTGCCTCCTGCACATCTCCACCGGCATCAAGGTGGCAACCTGGGCATGTGCCCTGACCTGGAACTGAACTGACAACCTTTTGGTGCACTTGACGACACCCAACCAACTGAGCTACACCAGCCAGGGCTTGCCATGGATTCTTCCTTCTCATATACTCGTTCCTGTATTCTCCATAGCTATCATCCTTACTTCTCATTTAAAATGCCTTGCAGTTATTAAAAAGATTTCTTAAGAGTATATGCATTTCAAAAAGAAAAAATTATTTAGCAACCTAACGAAATTAGCTGACAACAGGAATGTCAGGCATCTGTGATAAGCTAGCTTCTGGAGGAATATTTCCATGAGGTCAGTATTAACAAGGCCTTAAAATTACCTTATCCAGGTGAGTAGCCAGAGCAATCTTGGGAAAGAACAAAGCTGGGGGAATCACATTTTATTTATTGAGTCAAATATGCTTCTTGTTTTAAGGTTTGGGGGTAGGGAGGTTGAGTATTCGTATAACTATGTTCATCAGGAATATTGGCTAGAAATTTTCTTGTCGTTTCCTTGTCTGGTTTTGGTATAAGGGTAATGCTGGCCTCATGCAGTGAGTTTGAAAGTGCTCCTTCCTCTTCTGTTTTTTTGGAAGAGTTGGAAACGGCTTCCTTTCCTGCTTGAAAAGGTATCCTTCACGCTAAGATTTTTAAATGCTTTCTTCCGTTCTTTTTCTTGTTTTTTTTTTTTTAATGTTTAAGTTATTCCTGTGCTACATTTCATTTTTTCCATAAGTGAAGTAGGAGTCTATGCTCTTATTCTTCCCAATAAATAGCCATTTTTGCCTACATCACTTATTAAATAAATCACCCTCTTCAATAACTGAATTAAAATACCACATTTGTCACATATCACATTTTTATATGCTAGATACATTTCTGGGTGTTGTTCTTTCCTGCTGACATATTTATTCTTTTGCTATCATGCTACTTTTTATTATAGTGACTCTGTAATCAGCTTTAATATCTGTTAGGCCAAAAGCCTTTCTCTATTTGATTGTTTCTTAATTTGGGTAGCTATTCTCCAATATTTATTAGTACATTTAAATTTTAGGTTTATACACTATATCAAAAATGAAATATGTAAAGTGGAAGTTTGTTAGATATCTGTATCTATTTAGAGATGGAAAATTAATGTTTCACATCCTGGAACCTGGTATGGCTGGAACTGTATTCAGATCTTTTCATAACTCTTAATAGAATATATAGATTTCTGTTTAGAGATGCTGAACTGTCTTTTTAAGTTTATTCTAGAATATTTTATAGAGTTGTCACTGTTTTATTTTTTCATTTTCAATACAAACTATTCCAGTGTAGATAAAACCTAATGAATTTTGTAAAGGTGTTTGTTATCCAGCTAACTTACTACCTTTTCATATTAATCTTAGTAGATTTATACCAGGATATATATCCATAATAAGTCAAAAGACTAAAAGACTGAAAAGAAAATGTATTTGTAACAAAAATTATAGATAAAAACACATTTATCTTTTTTATTTTTAGAGAGCGAGGAAGGGAGAGGGAGAGAGAGAGAGCATCCATGAGAGAGTGAAACATGCATCAGCTGCCTCCAGCACACCTCTCCTGGAGATTGAGCCAGAAAACTGGGCATGTACCCTAACATGAAATTGAACTGGCAACCTTTCAGTACTCAGGACAATGCCCAACAACTGATCCATACCACCCAGGGCTACATTACTTAACACATACAAAACCTTACAAACCACTTAAAAACCAATTTAAAAATCAAATAAATCTTCTAAAGAATATGAAAAGGTAACCACAAAGGACAAACCCAGAGAAAAACAGAAATGGCCTATAAACATATGAAAAGATGATAAAATGCATGACATTAAAGAAATGCAAATTAAAATGAATTACTAACTGATTGTTAAACATTTTATAGTTTGCAATTGCATAGCACTATGTAGTCTCATGGGCAACTTTTAATGGTAAATTCAATTTAAATCAAACCCAATATCCATTGGAACTACCTATTTGGTTGCCATTCAGCTTGATCAGAGCATGAACATTCCTGTAAGGCAGGAATAAAATATAAGACTAGAGACATACACAGGAATGAGTTTGTGTAATGGAAGAAGCGAGTCTACTCCCTTTTCAGATCCAGATGTCTGCAAGGACGTGCAGAGCACTGCATGACTAGAAGAACAAGCGCCTGGCCATTTAGAGTCATGGAAACACAGAGGATTGAGAATATTCAGCTTTCTCCTTCAGTCCATACAAATGCACCTATGAGACCTAACTGGTAATTACTTCACTCCAACCACCCCTATCTTCTCCTTCCTTCATGCTCTTTGATTCTTTTATAATATGTGTCCTTGACCCTAGAACTCTAGGTTCCATCTTGAAGGGTCTCTGCTGTTGGATCCATTCCATGAACAAAATAAACTAACAAACAAAATAGAAACAAACTCATTATAGAGACCAGACCTTTCAGAGGGGAGGCAGGTAGTGAGGCTGGGTGAAAAAGGTGAACGGATTAAGAAAACAACAACAACAACCTCATAGACACAGACAACAGTGATGATTACCACTGTGAAAAGGAAGTGAGGGAGGTGGAAGAGGATAAAGGGGGCATAAATGGTGGTGGAAGGAGACTTGACTTGGGGTGGTGAACACACAGTACAATATACAGATGATGTTATAGAATTGTACACTTGAAACCTATATAATTTTATTAACCAATGTCACCCCAATAAATTCAAGAAAAAAATAAAAAATACTATTCAGATTCTTAATAGTAGAGCATATGTAAGACATAAAACCTTTATTGACTGCTTTTTGTACCATAAATTATATTATTTTACTAAAATATTATGCATATTTATTCCAAACGTGCTCCTTACTTCAAGAATGAGTTTGAGGCAGGATAGAAATGAAGTTAAGTGAAGTTAACCTTGTCTCACCACATCATACTCTGTGAAATATATTGAAATATGTTAGAGACCAAAATCATATTGTCCTTCTCTAGTGCCCTTCCTATAGTTTAGCTCCTGCTCTTTAAAAAAAAATTATGTGGGCCCTAAAAAGCTCAGTCATATTCTTTCATTTAGTAGGTGTTGAGCCAGGTGCTGACCAGGGAAAATCTGGGAATACAGGTAATTCTGGAATGCTGTTGCCATCACTAGAAGTGCAATGGCATGGACGTTCTAGGAACTAGATTATTGTGAACTGTTGAAAGGTTACCATGATTTCTTCTCATCTGGGAACAACAGCTCAACAGATAAGGGATGGAAAGTCAGGCAGGAATATAGCAGAAAACCTAGTTCACAAAGCCACAGTGCTCACTCTGGGGCAAATGACCTCCACAGAAGAACTTCAAGTTCCAAAACTAGAATAATAGTGGGGGAAATTGAAAAGCAATTTCATTGTAAAATGAGTGATTTTCTACATATGCTGAAGGGAAACAAGGTATTTCAAATCTTGAAGATTATATCTGCAGAAGACATGAATGCAAAATGCCTGTGTGCTGTTTTTGTTTTGCTTTTTGCCACTCATCTATACTAATGAAAGAATAATATGCTAATTAGACCAGGAGACCTTCTGGACGTCCTTCCGGACAAAGCCATGGTGGCAGGGCCAAGGCAGAGGTGGTTAGGGGCAATCAGGCCAGGAGGGGAGGGCAGTTGGGGGCAATCAGGCCGGCAGCGGGGGCAGTTGGGGGCAAGCAGGCCAGCAGGGGGGGCAGTTGGGGGCAAGGAGGCCGGCAAGGGGGGGACAGTTGGGAGCAAGCAGGCCAGCAAGGGGGGGCAGTTGGGGGTGAGAAGGCCCACAGGCAGAGTGGTTAGGGGTGATCAGGCAGACAGGCAGGTGAGCAGTTAGGAGCCAGCAGTCCCAGATTGCAAGACCTAAACCAGCAGTCGGACATCCCCCGAGGGGTCTCAGATTGGAGAGGGTGCAGGCTGGGCTGAGGGACATCCTCCCACCCCCGTGCACAAATTTCGTGCACTGGGCCACTAGTGTAGATATAAAATCCACTCACTTTTCAAATCACCATGGTCATTTGATGTATTTTCTGGATTTGTACCTCACCAGAACCCATCATTCAGGTTCAGGCCAACACATCCATGAAATGAAAGAGCAGACCTTTTTATTTCCTTTTAAACAAAATATTTAATGTACTATCTACATACATAGGAACATAATAATTCAGGTTAAGGATATTAAGGATTGGCAGATAGGAGAATGCAGAGTGACTAAATCATTACATTAAGCTCTGGGTCATTGCTGTCTTTAGAATTCCAACTGTCTTTAGAATTATCTTCCCACCTTCCCAGTCTGTACAATTGATAAACACTGCTCATCCTTCAAAACTCAGCGAAGGTCAATGAAGTCTTGCTTATGTCCCTGCCCTCACTCATATCAAATTGACAAGAGTATCCCTTTTGCTGTCTTCTGTATCCAGGACAGGCCCTTCATCATAGTATATGTATTATCTGAGGCTTTTTTTATTGTAGTGTCAGAAAACAACTCCAGCAAATTTTAAAGGATAATGATAAATATAGAAAGGTCAGAAATGTAGCCATCCTCAGAATAGAACTTGAACTGGAAAAAAAAATATTGAACTCTCTCATCTTGGCTTCTTTTTCATGTCTCATTATTTTCCATTTCTTCATCCAAGTCTTACCTATTTCTCTGTCCACATACTATAATATGACTGCCACACAGTTCTAGTGGTAACTTTTATAGTCTAGTCACATGCAGAGTTCACGTTCAGAGCTCAGTGCCGTATTGAAGGACAATGATAGAACCAGCTACAATCTGGTGAACCCCAGTATCAACTGATATTAGCTAAACGGCAAAGTCACATCAGTGCTAGGGCTCAAACCCTGTGGATAAAGAAAATTTTTCAGACAGATGGGTCACATTTTAAGCAGGAAAGACACCCTAAAATTTTTTGTTATAATCTATAATATCTTGAACTTATTTACCTAACTAATCTAAATAGAATAGAAATTCTTTGAGTTGGTACCATATCTCATCATTAATTTTTCACAGCATAATGCTCAGTTTGAGCCATGTAATAAGTGCATAGCATTGTTTATTAAACAATTCCTTTTTTATTTACCCACCCTCCTTTGAGTGAATTACTCATCAGGGTGCAAAATGGATAGTCATCTTGTCAGGGTATTAAGAAACTTGACCAAATCATAACTTTATATTAAATACTCATGATAGATGGGACAAGAGTGTATATATTAGTGCCCATATGAATGTATCATTGGCCATGTATTGAGATAGCACAATAAAGTGACTTTTAGAAAATGGGTATGGATTCAAGCTAATCAGGGTGGAATCAGGACTCTGCCACTTTCTACTTATATGACATGGACTTTAACTTATAAATTAAACTCTCATCTACAAAATAAAGATAGTGCTCCATAGGTATATTTTAATACTAAAAGGAGATAGTGCATATAAAATGCTTTGCAAGTAAACATTTAAACGTGGGGATTTTTTTCCCTCTTCTTACCTCCAGTATAGCTCTCCTAAGCAAATAACACTTCAGTGTTATAAAATGCTTATAAAGAAAAGATAATGAGCCCTGGCTGGTTTGCTCAAAGGTTAGAGCATCAGCCTGGTTACAAAGGGGTTGCAGGTTCAATTCTTGGTCAAGGGCATGTAATGCAGTTGTAGGCTCCCCAGCCCCAGTAGGGGTGTCTCTCTCTCCCCTTCCTCCCTCCCCTCCGCTCTTTCTAGAAATCTATGGAAAAAATATCCTTGGGTGAGGATTTAAAAAATAATAAAGAACACATAATGAGACTTGGCAGGCATATATCAAACCAAGGACTCCATTAAGATTCATTATAAATGTATTGAAAAATTAAAGAGAAATAAGGGATTGCTTTAAGCATAAAGAAACACGTACAACATGATGAAAATGCATATCAGATTAGTTCAACTTCTTCATTTAAAAGACAGGCATGTGAAGCTTATAGAATTGAAGTAACACTTATAAGGGACATTATAGCCATTGGTGCAGCTGGATTTCCTAATGACCAGTTCAGTGTTCTTCCTAAGAATAGGTAAGGACATGACATGAACCTATAGAGAATGACTTTGGTCACTGGATCATCCTGTTAACTTATGTTACTAAAATTCAAGTTTCATTTGGATGACTCAACCTGATGCCCACCATTCCTTAATTGTCTCAGCAGAACTTAATTCACCATGAACTCCACTTCAGTCATCCATTCCCATGGTTATACAGTTTACCTTGCCATCACTTAAAACTACTCTGAAACCTTTAATACTATTCCCAGCCTCATCATCACAACTTCCAGTTCCTTACCTCTACATCATGTGTTCTGAGAGTAACTGACACCTCCAGGTCATTAATTCCTTCCATTTTTCCCCAAACAGCACCTCCCTGATGTTTTTTGTTCTTTCTCTTTTAGCCTAGATTCCATAAAGCTCCATGGAATCATTATCCTATATAATCCTATATAATAAAGAGGTAATATGCAAATTGACCATCATGCCCTCGCACAAGATGGCCGCCCCCATGTGGTCACAAGATGACTGTGCCCATGTGGTCACAAGATGGCCACCACAAGATAGTTGGCAAGGGAGGGCAGTTGGGGGTGACCGGGCCTGAGCCAGCAGTCCTGGATTGTGAGAGAGTGGTCTGACTTCTGGTTTAGGCCCAATCCCTGTGTGATTGGGCCTAAACTGGCAGTCAGACATCCCCCGAGGGGTCCCAGATTGGAGAGGGTGCAGGCTGGGCTGAGGGACAACCCCCAGTGCATGAATTTTGTGCACCGGGCCTCTAGTCTATATATTAAAAACCTAAGCAATTGACGAAACGACCTGTCGGCGGGTCACTATGATGTACAATGACCACCAGGGGGCAGACACTCAATGCAGGAGCTGCCCCCTGGTGGTCAGTGCACTCCCACAGTGGGAGCGTTGCTCAGCTGACCAAAGAGCACAAGACTCAGGGCTCATGGCTGGTGAGCGCTGCTGTGGTGGTGCGAGCCTCTCCCAATAAGGACTGACTGGGTGCAAGCCTGTGGCAGGTGCAGTGGGGCCCGGATGAGCGAGAGTGGCAGGCAGGAGTGGCAGGCGGCATTGGACTACTCGTTTCAGCATGATCCTCACAGACCTCGCCGAGGGACCCCACCAGTGCATGAGTTTATCAGTAAGCTCAAATCTCTGTAAGTTCTCCCAAATACTATTTCTAAAAAGCACAATCAACAACAATAGAATCATCCCAGTAATATTCCTTCTCTTCTCCCAATACTTAGCTGCTGAGCTTTGCTGGATAAAAACTCAAAACCAGACAAGTTAGTTCTGTTCAAAATGTATGGATTATAGCCTCAATTGGCCCTTGCAAGTTTCTCCACAATCATTATTTTAGTCACATACTCATTTCTACTTTTTGCATCCTTGAGAAGCTCCAAGCTTCCTTTATCACAGAGAAATAGAGGCTAACAGGCACAATCGCTTCAATTTCCTCCCCTTCTGTTTTCCTCCCACCCACCTCTTCTTCCCTCCCCATCATAGGATGAAGTATTTTTCCATTCATTTTTAGAATTCCCCCAACTGTGCTGTGTATCACATCTCTGACTCTTTGAAAACCTCAGACCATTATTTTTTCGTGCAACTCCAAGCAGAAAAAAAATATATATATAAAACCCTAATATGCAAATAGACCAAACAGGGAACAACTGAACAACTGGTCGCTATGATGTGTGCTGACCACCAGGGGGCACGTGCGGAACATGGTGGGGGTTGGTAGCAGGCGGCAGAGCGCAGAACATGGCAGGCATCGGCCATGGTGGGATGGTGGAGCAGGTGGGGCACCAGACCAAGGTGAGGCCCTGGTAGTTGTCATCAGGCAAGCCTCTGGTGGTTATTGAAAATTCTTTGCTCCCTTGCACCACAATCCCACAGGGTGCTTGCACCTGCTGCTGGTGCCAGCCCTGCTCGCACCTACTGCTGGCGCTTGGTGCCAGTCCCGATCACTCAGTGCCATCAGCAGGTGCGAGTGGCAGCTGCCAGCCCCGGTCAACCCTGAGGGCTTCTCCACCTCCCCCTGCTCCTGAGGGGTAAGCGGGACCAGAAGACGCCTCTCACACCTGCTGCTGGCGACAGCCTCACTCGCACCTGCTGCCAGCACCAGAGCTGCTGCTCACACCCACAGCTGGCACTGGAGCCGCCGCTTGCACCCTCTGCTTGCACCCGGCGCCAGTCCCAATCACTCGGTGCCATTAGTGGGTGCGAGTGGTGGCTGCTGGCCCCAATCACCCCTGAGGGCTTCTCCAGCTCCCCCTGCTCCTGATGGGTGATCAGGGCAGCAGCCGCCATTCACCCACTGATGGCACCGGCCCCGCTCACACCTGCTAATGGTGCCAGCCCCAACCGCTCTGTGCCATCAGCAGGTGCGAGCGGGGCAGCGCCTTCAGCACATGAGAGCGGCGGCTGCAGGAGCGGGGCTGCCAGCAGCCAGGGGACCAGGGTCATGGTGGGAGGGGCCAGGCGGGGGCGCAGAGGATGGGCTGAAACCCGCCCCTGTGCCCACTACAGCCTCATGGCCCACAGTTCCTTTCAAGGTGCACCAATTCGTGCACTGGGCCCCTAGTAGAGTATATTAACATAGCCAATATTTTTCATGTTTACAGATGAGATTATAGCTTCTTTTAAATCCTCCCTTTAATATCTTGTTAATGTCATAATGAAATATTATTCAACCATAAATAGGAATGAAGTACTGATACATGCTATGACATGGGTGAACCTCGAAAAGATTATGCTAAGTAAAAGCAGCCAGACAGAAAAGGCCACGTATTATATGATTCCATTTATATGATATTTCAAGGATAGGCAAATCGATAGAAGTAGAAAGTGGTTGCTAGGGTCTAGAGCAGGGGTCCTCAAACTTTTTACACAGGGGGCCAGTTCACTGTCCCTCAGACAGTTGGAGGGCCGGACTATAGTTTAAAAAAAACTATGAACAAATTCCTATGCACACTGCACATATCTCATTTTGAAGTAAAAAAACAAAACAGCAAAAACACCCGCATGTGGCCCGCGGGCTGTGTTTGAGGACGCCTGGTCTAGAGGGAGGTAGAAATGGGAAGTGACTGCCAATGGTTATGGATTTTCTTTTGGGAGTGATAACAGTGTTCTAGAATTGATGATTTTATGGCTATACTAAAAACCACTGAATGGTCCACTTTAAAAGAATGACTTTTATAGCATGTAAATTATGTTTCCATAGAGCTATTATTTTAAAAAAAGAATCAGTGGAACTGCTAATACCAGTATCTTCAGACCAGTTATATAAATGGAACATAATTGTTTACATCTATAAGGGATAAATCCTTGACCAATTACAGCTACCTACAGAGTCCACTCATAATAGTGAACTTTCAATAGAAAATATGACTAGTACTGAACAATGACTTATTCAATAACTGCCTAATAAGAAATGAATCCAAGTAATAATAATCTACAAAATATAAACAAAAACATTTCAGTTTATATATTTACATTAGTACAAGTCATTTTACATATCAAAATTAAAATAGATATGCCATTTGTTAATTGAGATTTGGAGGAAAGGTTATCATCAATCATCTGCATAATCTTTTCTGAAAAATATTAAAACAATTATTTTAAATGCAATATAATTTTAAGTGATAGGATCTAAATAAGGTGAAATGCCTAATAAACTCCCCAAGATATCACATTGGACTTTATGTATTCCAACAATTTTTTATGAACCTAAATAAAAATATACAGTTTCTGGATGATGAAAATGATAATTAACTCAAAAGAAATAAACTTGTGCTTTATTAGCACTCATTTGCATATTATTCATTTGAGAAACCTTGAATGTCACTATATACCAAGCCCTGTGCTGGGTTATGTTAACTACTAATGATGCCTCTACAGTGCCTCATTGTTCAAGAAGAAAAAATAATGGAGCATCCGTGATGCCTCTTTTACAGTGCAGAATCTCCTAACTAGAGACAGATTGCTGTTTGATCTTTTCAGCTTGGAAGATGAGGACCACTTGTCCAATAAAATGGACATTAAAACTTTACAAAATTTGAGGCAGTGTTCAGTGAATCGATTTGCCTA
The DNA here is from genome assembly GCF_027574615.1 of Eptesicus fuscus. NCBI lineage: Eukaryota > Metazoa > Chordata > Mammalia > Chiroptera > Vespertilionidae > Eptesicus > Eptesicus fuscus. Next base: position 50,582,540 of record NC_072486.1, read on the forward strand.
CCTAACCAAGAACGTAAGGAGAAAATCTCTTACATTTTACTGAAGCTCAGACATCTTGAAAAAGATTTTTTTTTTCTGAATTGCAATATTCTCAAATCTGCCAGTAGGTTGAAATGAAGAGTTACCTTTTTGATCAGTAAAGCTTATAAAGTATTCATTCACATAACCTCCCTGTTCAGCACTTCCCTTTTCCACATCTGTTCGCTTGTTCAACATGGGATTTAAAATAGAATTATTTTCAGTTTACAAAATTTTTTCCTCCCTCAAGACTTTTTTCAACCTGTAACTCTTAGTTCTCTCTCTTGGCAAGATTACATTTTCTTTTTGTGTCAGTTATTGATGGAATAGCAGAGTCCTTTAACCAAGCTGATCAAATGTTCTATATTTCTGTGCTGAAGGCATGTCCTCCTTCGAGATATCTGTAATCATGCCAGAGTCTACGAAGAAGGTAGTATTCTGAGGTAGAAAAGAGACTCATTTGGCCATGAAATATGCAATCTGTACCTACAATTCCACCTATAGTTTTGCCCATGTAGAAACTATATTTTAATCCACACACGAAAAAATTAGTTGGACCTCATGGACTCATTGACTCAACAACAAAACCTAAACATAAACTATTTGTAAATAGAATGTGAACACATTTATTTGTGATGAGAAAAGTCTCTGTCCCCTAATCTCAGATCAGTCATCTCCACTCAGTCCTATATCTCTTTGCCCAGAAAAGAAAGAGAATGTGAAAAAAAATAAAGCTAGCCAGGAAATAAAACACAGAAAATAAGGAAGATTATTTTAATTCAATTTTCTGGCCATAAAAGTGATCCTTGGCTTCTGGGAAAGATGGAATAACAGGGATTGTATTTACCCTTTCTTTCCTATGTAATTCCTGCATATTTTTCAAAGCTCCATTGCCTCCTGATTCCATACTCTTCTACCCATTCCAGAGGGTTTATTTTTATTTTACTACATTATAATTCTCCACTCACTTGTCTTTTCCTAAAAAGGCTACAAAGTCTCTGAAGGTAAAGACTCCATCCTTTACGTACCTTTGAATACTGCCATGTAGTTGGCCCTCAATAAATATTTTAAAAAGGGAGGGATGGAAGAAGAAAGAGGAAGGGAAGGAAGGAAGGAGGTTACATAGTATACATTTGATAATGCTTACAAAATTCATATTCACTATGACACTTTTTCTAGATTCCATCATAATTTTTCCTTTTTACCCTTTGTAGCTCTAAAAATCATTAACTTTTCTAACAATTACTTTAATTTAGGCTAATTCTTGCTGACATTTAGGGAAGCACATTAAACAAAAAATTATCTGTTAATTTCGGTGTAAAATGGGTTGCTTCTAGAATAATTCCCTGAGGACCGCTGGTATCACTTTTATACGTGGAATTTTGTGTGATCCTACTGCAAACAAATTTACCTTGGATGTTTTGTTTTCACTCACTACCTCTTAATTAAATCTATCAACATAAATTGCCATTTTAAAATTACTTTTGCTCATTCAAATTATACCTCCTTAATGCCAAATAAACATCTTACTTTCAAAATATCATTGTTCTAAACTACAAAAATATTTTTGTGTTTTAAAAATAGCATTGAGATAGAAGAGTTTATAGTAATATAAATTCCAAAAATTTGCATCGTTAAACATGAAAATTAAAATCCTAAATTTCTAAAAGATAAATTCAATATTTATCTAATGTTTAAAAAGATAACTTTCTTTGCTTTGAAAGTAAATTTTTGAGAGAACTAATATAAAAATGTTTAACATTTAGACAAAAATTCAAAATAAAAAGAGAAACTTCTTGAGAAAATTTCTTTATAATACATCAGGCAGATATTTAATACATATTTAATTAAAATGTAAATAAAATTATTAAAATCCCAAAGTTAATTTGATAAAAATTTTAAAACAATAATTACCAAAAGTACATAACATCAATGAGTCTACGTATAAATAAGTAAATATATATGAACTAATATATATATGAACAAATGTATACATGAACCAATATACATATATGTGAATCAAAATTCATATAATGCAGGTAGAAGTAAAAATTAGTGTAATACTTTAGGAAATAATCTAGAAAGAATTATTAAAATGGTTATAACACTTGATCAAATTTGCACATATCTCTCTATTCTCAATACCTTTTCCAAAAGTTAAAAACAAACCACAGGAATAAAACCAGGTAATAATAGTGCAACAGCATGAAATATTATTATAAACTACTATTTGCCATAGTATATAATATAAATAAGCAAAATATCTAACAACAGATTTTCATTAATAATGTAAATCATAAAACATAGAGCTGTTAAAGTTAAAAATATGAAGACTCTCTAGCAAAGTAGAAAATGTTTCTGATATAATGTTAATTGAAAAAGAAGGACATGACAAGTTCTACAGTGTGATTATGTCTATATTGAAATCATATGTGAACATGGACAATATCTAGAAGGGAATCTGAGAAATCTAAACGTTTAATTTATTAGAACAGAATCACCATAAGTTAATTTTATGAATTGATGTAATGATTTAGATTCGTTGCTATACAGCATAATTTATGTAAATGCAATACTTTTTCAAATGAAATGACAGAAAGCTACATTTAAGGGATTCTTGCTTGGCAAGTTCCCTGAAGCCAAGTCAGACAGTGTGTGTGGTTAGAGTTGCCAAATTTAACAAATAAAAATACAGGACTGCCAATTAAAGCTGAATTTCAGATAAACAGTGAATACATCTTATTTATTTGTGGCACATTTTTTTCATTTTGATTAATTTTTATAACTGTTCTGGAAAATATTACACCCCAAAGAAAACTAAACTCTTCCTATACTTTTTTACTACAAATACTTTCCTTTATATATTTGAGACATGATTTTAATACAAAAGTATTTGTTGTTTGTCTGAAATTCACATTGAAATGAGTGTTTGGATTTTATCTGGCAGACTAAAGTGGGCCACATAGAACCCCATATACCTTCTCAGTCCAGAACATGAATTGGTGTGGGGTAGGATGCATATGAAAGAATCATTGCATCCATGCTTTTAACAAATGTAAAAATGTTTAATTTTGTTGCCATTATACAGCCTCTAGAAAATCATGATCTTATCCATTAGGATCAGGAATAAGAAACAATCCTGAAAAAGATACAGAGATAAGAAAAGTGATTGAGATCATAGTAGACAACAGGAATTATTTTCCCAAATGTTCAAGCTCAAGTCAACTGCCTGAAACTCATCTACAGAATAAATTCTGATTAACTCACAGTAACAGTCCCTCATTTTTGTAGAGTTTATATTTTCAAAAAGCCCAGCTAAATAAAGCAGTTGGAAAAGACCCTGGATGGTCCTGAAACCTCTGTCTGGATCTCATTGATTCATGCCAGATTGTTTACTTCCATTAACAATAAGTTCGTAGTCATCTGTGGCTGAGTAAAGAGTGTTGCCTAAAGGGCAATGCATAACTCCTTCCAGTATTTATAGCTGTATTAGCTATTGAGATATTTCGTTGACATGTTAAAATCATATTCTTCCTGATATATTATAAATCGCAGCACCATGAGAGGAATAAATAGCCCAGGCAAAAAGGTGGGCTACAGCAATGACCCTAGAGCAATAACCCACCTGTGGTACTGAAAGCCTAGAAAGACTGCTGTGTGACTGGAGCTTTGTGAGCAGAAGGAAGAATGACGGACATGAAGATAGGAGCTAAAATCCTGGACAGAGTGTTTGGATACCATCTGAACTGCCATGGGCAGCTCCTGGAGAGATGCAGAGGGATTGCTATCTGATTTGGGGCAGGTGACATGGTTTTATTTTCATTAATTAGGAATGATATTATGAGACTCTTGTAATTATTGCTGTGAATGAGGACAACAGATCAACTATTCTAAAAATGGAATCATGGTTTTTTTGGCTGACATCCACAACATTCAAATGGCTTGTATTTAATAGTCCCATGTAGTATTTTAACTCAATTTGATAAATAGCCCAACATTTTGCAAACAATATGTGGCTGAGCCCAAACAATGATCATTTGTCACCTTAACTACTGGAATAGTCTTTTCAATTAATTAGTGTTTCTATTTCCACTCTGCTCTGCTCCAATCCAGTCAATACCCCAAAAGTCAGTATAATTTTTGAAATATCAATCAAATTACATAATTTTCCTGCTTACAACTTCTCAATATGAGGACTTTTGGGTTTCTTCTCAGGATGTGAAGACCTGGAAAAGGCATCACTCTCAACTATCACATTCATACTCATCTTTGAACTCATCAGATGTGAAAGAAAAGGCATACTTATGTGGGCATTAAACCTATTTGTCTCGCCCTAACCGGTTTGGCTCAGTGGATAGAGCATCGGCCTTCGGACTGAATAGTCCCAGGTTCAATTCCTATCAAGGGCATGTACCTTGTTTGCAGGCACATCCCTAGTAGGAGGTGTGCAGGAGGCAGCTGATGGATGTTTCTCTCTCATCGATGTTTGTAACTCTCTATCCCTCTCCCTTCCTTCCCTCTCCCTTCCTCTCTGTAAAAAATCAATAAAACATCCTCCCTTCCTTCCCTCTCCCTTCCTCTCTGTAAAAAATCAATAAAACATCCTATCTAATAAAGAGAGAATATGCTAATTGACCATCACTAAGATGGCTGCACCCACAGCTGAGGCCAAGTTCCCATAAGGAGCCTTAACGAGCAATCAGCAGGGACCTGAGGCTACACCCTCCCCCGCCCCCATGGGGCTTGATGGGGGACCTCAGGCCACGCCCCCCACCCTGGCGTCAGGCTGGGGGACCTCAGGCTGCACCCCACCACCCCAGTGCCAGGCCAGGGGACCTGAGGCCACGCCTCCTGCCCAGCGGGGCTTGACGGGGGACTTCAAGGTGCGCTTCCCATCCTGGTGCTGGGCTAGGGGACCTCAGGCTGCACCCCCCTGCCTGGCTGAGCTTGACAGGGGACCTCAGGCAATGCCCCCCACCCAGCGGGGCTTGACAAAGATCTCAGGCTGTGTCCCCCACCTGGCAGGGCTTGACAGAAGACCTCAAGGCATGCCCCCTGCCCCAGTCTGGGCTGGGGGACCTCAGGGCATGCCCCCCATCCTGGCGCTGGGCAAGGGGACCTGAGGCTACACCCTCTGCCCGGCAGGGCTTGACAAGGGTGGGACTGGCCAAGTCTGGATCTATCCCAATGGGGGCGGGGGCCGGCTGGGTCTGGGTCTCACGTGATTTTGAGGCACATGTGGGTGGGCGGGGACTTGATGCTGGGTCCCGTGGTGAGCCCCAGACTCTGACAGGAGGATAGTTTTCATATACATTTTACTAATTTTCTTTTATCTCTGACACTTCTATTATAGAGAAAGGACAAATAGCAATATTAAATTATTTCCTCTAATTAATCACCTTTTAATGGGCATGAATTTCATGTACCAGGTCACTAGTATATTTAAAAAAACCTCTTTCTCAGTCTCTACTGCCTTACACAAAATATCCAGCTTTCAATAAAAATTATGAGGCATATAAAAAGGCAACAAAGAAAACATATTGTCAAAAGATTAAGTAATCATTGCAGCCATACCCAGATATGACACTGATGCTGGAACTACCTGAAAAGAAATATAAAACACTATGATTAATACATTAAGGGCTCTAAAATATACTTATTAATTAAATATCAGATTGGAAATGTCACCAGATAATGGAAGAAGGAAAGGAAGGAAGGAAGGAAGGAAGGAAGGAAGAGGAAGAAGGAGAGAGAGGGAGAAGAGGGAGGGAGAGAGAGAGAAGACGGGAGAGAGGACTCCATTATATAAAAGGCAAAACTATAGGTAGGGAAACAGATCAATGGTTGTTGGAGGTTGAAATAGAAGAAAGAAATTTACTAAAAATGGACAGTATGAGGGATTTGGGGGATAATTAAAAGTATTCTGTTTCATGACTGTGGTGGTCAATATACAACTTCATGCATTTGCCAAATCTATAGGACAGTACACCACTAAGAGTAGATTTTACTGTATCTAATTTAAAAAAAAATTCCAATAGCCACTACAACACTTAAAATAAAATTTAAATTCATTTATATGTTCTGTAAGACTTTGAATAATATTTCTTCTGCGTCTGTCTCCAAACTGATTTCATTGCTCACAAGGCTAGACCCACACAGTTCCTAGTAACCTACATTCTATCCCATCTCAAGCTATTGTACTTGCCATCTAATTCCTGGAACATCATTTATCCTGGGTCTTTTTGGTTGGTTCCTTTTTATCCTTCACATTGCAACTTGATCCATTCTTAATATCCAATCTAAAGCAAATTCCTCACTAATTTCTTCTTCCCTAGTCTACATTACCTTGCTTGGTTACTTCACTTAATTATTAGAATCTAAATTTATCTTGTTTATTAATTTAAATTTTTCTTATTTGTGAATTATTCTTATCTCTAGAATACAAACTCCATTGAGGCAGTGGTTATTTGTCTTTTTCACAAATAGAAAAATCCCTGGAATATACTAGGCACTTGATAATCATTGGTTAAGTGAATGACTGAATTTAAAAACTATTATTTTAAACCTTCTGTACTAATTCCTCCAAATGTCTCCCTGGAAACACTAGACTTTTATAAAAATGAAGAAAATAATTAGCTTGTATGTAAGTACACTATTTCTGAAATAAGATATATTATTAATTAATTGGCCAAATAATTATTAAGAGAGGCTATTGAATAAGATCAGAAAGCTCTATAGTACCCTGGTGGCTCAGAGTTCTGTTATAATTTTGTCAGAACATAGATTCACTCATTATTGAACTTTATGAGTGGTTACTTGAGAACCAATCTACTCAGATACAAATTACTTTTTATCTGAAAATAATCCTAATATATAAAAACCCAGGGGTCGTCACATCCTAAACAACCGAATGGACAACAGGAACAGGAAGCTGTTGGGTGTTGGGTGACCAGGCCGGCAGGGGGGTGGCAGTGAGGGATGACCAAATGACTGGGCCCTGGGCCCTGGCCGGGACATGGCAGAACTGTGTGCCCAGAGCTCCCTGTCACCACCACCCCCAGCCAGGGTTCAGAATTCCCTCTCACCGGGGTGCAGCTGCAGAAGGGAAGTCTGGGTCCTGACAGGGACGGGCGGAACTCTGGGTCTCCTGTGATGGGGGCCATGGCCGGACTTCATACCCGGGGCCCAGAGCTCCCTGTCGGCCACCCCCAGCTGAGGCCCAGCAGCCTAAGGGAGGTCTGGGCCCCGGCTGGGATGCTGCGGAACTGCGATCGGGGCACGTCAGGTCTTCAAACCCGGGACCCAGAGCTCCCTGTCGCCGCCGCCCCCAGCCGGGGCTCAAAATTCCCTCCTGCCAGGCGCAGCTGCGGAAGGGAGGTCTGGACCCCGGCCAGGACCAGTGGAACTCTGGGTCTCCTGTGATCGAGGTGTGGCCAGCCTTTAAACCTGGGGCCCAGAGCTCCCTGCAGAAAGTACTTCTGTTTGTTTAGTCCATTGGTTTTAAGTCAGATTACACTCCCACAAACGGGGTAAGAGAAAACTGTTCAACGTGCCTTTGGCAAATCACAAACTCTTGCTGAACTTGAGTGACCCCTTCCCGTCATAGCTGTCTTCATGCTTTTCAGGGCACTTTTGAAGGAAGGAAGGGGATCCGGTGCCCCTATGGCTCTCCTGCAGGGACAGAGCTGGAAAAGCAAAGTTTCCCAAGGAGGTGGAAGCGCAGTGGGGACCCTCCCAGCTGGGGGAGGGGTGCGCCCAGACGCCCCCTGCACTCCAGGGCTGGGGCAGGGCACACAGGGCAGGACATCAAGTGGTAAAGGTCCAGCAGATGCCCGGCCTACAGGCTGCCTGAGGAGGGGTGTCAGATGCATGAAGGAAAGGCTTAGCATCTCTGTCATCACTTTGGTTTTCAGAATTCCCTGCTCCCCATCTGTGGGCTCCCTCCCTCTGAGGGGCGCTGTCATCCTCATATAGGTGCAACTGGAATATTGTATCTTGAGAGGATTGCCCCAAAGTACATATCCTTTTTTATCGGACAGTGAAAAATAAATCCCAAAGAACAAGAATGGAGACAGATTACTGTCCTTTAGGCTTAAAAAAACCCAGAAGTGTCCTGCGAAGAGATGAGACTTGGTTCTGTCCACACGCCTCAGAGAGATTGGATGAGGAAATGGCCCAGCTTGGCCCTGACTTTACCCACTTATGTTCCTCTTGAAGGTGTCTTTGCCACAATGTAAATAAACTGCCACCTTTTGAAATAGGGGCTCATACGAAAGTCTGCATTCCCAACTTTTATTGAAACAGATCTATGTTCTGCAGCTGTGGCCACCGTCCTGAGATCAGGTCCTGTCGACCAGGTCCTGTTGCTGGGAATCAGGGGGCACTGGAATGGAGCCCTCCCCCTATGCCCTTTTACATTCAGGGATTGAGCTGAACTCACTTTGGGGGAGGCCTGGCAAGGGTTACAAGTGTCACTGATGGGAGAATGGAGAGGTGGACACCCTGCTCGGTCCCTCCCTGGGTGGGGTCAGGCAGATGAAGGCCGGCCAGTCCGCCCCACAATTGGATGAGATAGCATCCTCTGTATCCACCTCTCACCCCGTGGGCCCAGCCACTCCCCTCAGCTCCAGGCAACCCTCTGCGTTCCACGACAGCATGCTCTGCCCTCACATGCTGCTCACCCTAAATGAGAAGGAAGAGAGCAGCTGGCCCACAGACAACTACACAGAAAGATAGGGCTCACGGCTGGTGAGCACAGTGGCAGTGGCAGGAGCCTCTCCTGTCTTCGTGGCAGCACTAAGGAGTAGCGAGCCAAGTGGTAAGGAGCAGCAAGCAGGTGGGCGGTAAGGAGCGAGGGGTCCCAGACTGGAGAGGGATTTCCAACTGTCGGCTTAGGCCCGTTCCTTGTGGGCAGACATCCCCTAAAGGGTCCTGGACTGCGAGAGGGTGCAGGCTAGGCTGATGAACCCCCCCACCCCAGTGCACACATTTCGTGCACCAGGCCTCTAGTAATACTATAAATCTCATTGTGAAAAACATGAGGCAAAACACTATTTTATTTTCCCCATCTTGCTATTTTAGATATTTATCATAGAGCCATGCGCATAGTTGTAGTACAATGAATGTTTGATGTATGCATTAAATAATTAATTAGCACCATCCCTCTATAGACAAACCCAATGTACAAATGTGCAACATTAGATAAAGAAAGCACATTAGGAGAAACAGGTTCTACTGCCAGCTCTGCCATTAATTAGTGATGTGACCTTAACCTTTCTGATCCCCAATTTCTGTAGAATGAAGGAGCTACATTAGATGACTTACCATGTCTTTTCCTAACCTCTCAGACTTTTCCCCCTAGGTTGTGTTCAGAAATTCACTATAAGAGAGTTTTTAGAACAAGAAAGGTTTTTCCCTGCAGAGTCAGTGTTTTTAAATGAAGCAAAATCTCTCAACAATCCCAAGAAAACCTGGTTTATTCTGAATTTAATGTATTTAAACAAACGTGTGTGTGTGTGTGTGTGTGTGTGTGTGTGTGTGTGGTGGTGTGTGTGTGAGAGAGAGAGAAAGAGAGGTGGACCAAGCAATATAATTCTGGAATTTAATAAAACTGAAAAATAATACATTGAACACAGCTTATGCAATTGTGCATAATTTATCTTGAAAGCAGCTCCATGAGGCAAAGTTATTTTAATTACTAGAGAATGAGATTGAAATTCTTTTAGAAATTCTAAAAATGTTCTGAGCATTTTCATAGCCTTTTATATCATGATAACACTGTTTTCCTTATTATTATTATTATTACATCTAATTTTTCAAAATGTATGACTTCTCTTTTTCTTGTTATAATGTACCTTTCTGTCATAATTTTTATGTTTAACAATCGTGTTGAGTTGTTTTTTGACATTCTCAATTAAAGAGGGAAAGATGGAGGTGATTATAGATTTTCCTAGGGTTGAGATGTGAAGCAGGAGCATGACTGGAGCAAGGAAGAAGGGTGGTAAATCATGACTGTACAACATTAACGAAGTACGTAGTAGTATGAGAAAGTAACTAACTGTCTTACAAGGAATTAACTAAGCTTTGACTATAAAAGGAAAAGCAATGGAATCAGTGGGATTACTGAGGACCAGAAAAAGAGAAGGTAGAAGACATTGAGTCTAATCATTCACCACCCCGGTCACCATTAGTTCAAGACACCATGGGTGATTTCTCAAGGAACCAGAGGGAAAGATAGAGTTACTTCAGGACACGTGATTGGAAGCAAGTTTCCCTTTCTTGTTCTTTAAGCATTTCTGCTTTCTCCTTAGAGAACTGGGCTTCCTGTCTTCTTGTGCTGTTATTTTGGTTTATTTATCACCTCATGGAATCATCATAGTACTATCTACTCTTTACTTTTATATCATATATAGTCAACGATGGAGTCATATACATTTTTAACATTTGAAAAAAATTATAATTTATTATTGAGTTATCTCCCTGGATATAACTTCATCCCTGCCAAGGAAGAAGTCCAGCTGTGCCTTTAGCAGGGCTAGGATTAAAGCCATTGACTAGACTTGGCATTCCATATTTGCACATTGCAGTCCAGCATTAGGCTAGCTTAGCTTGTATTTCTAGTTGCAGTTCATCAATCTATTGATGTGTGGGGTCCACAGGGCCACGTGGCTATCAAGGGAACACGAGCAGGAGCAAAGCCAGAGGAACAAGAGAGGCAAGATCACCAAGTGCCAAGAGAGAGAACTACTTTGGGGGATTACGTATTCCCAAATTTTTAAGGGCTTGCAGTGGCTTTGCCACTTCTAGCCAATGACCTCTGTTCCCAGGTTTGACTGACAGGCCTTCCCTATGTCACCCCAGTTTTACTGTGCATGCACTCATCTCCACTTTGTTGGACCCTTCCCTCAGTGATCTGCAGGGAATGGACCGATGGTTCCCTGAGGAGTGTAAAGTTGCAACTTCCTGGTGAAGCTGCCAAGATGGCCATGCTGATAATGTCTGGCCTCCCGTTCGCTCATTCCCTATTACTAGTAACTAGCTAATTACAAGAGTAACAATTTCTGGAGAAAAAAAAAACATCCTAAATAGTCTAAATGCCAACCTCTTTCTGACAAGGTAGCTTCTGATGATATGGAAATAGTACACAGAACCCAAATATCACATACTTCGGTTAGCAGTTTATTTTAAATAAAAAATATAGAAAATAAAAACAGTTCTACGATACATGGTCTGGTAGAAACCACCAGGACTCTAAATTTTGTCAGCTTAATCCTTCATGTTAAATGGGTCTAATGCGATGATCCTCAAAGTGTGGTCCACAGATCACCTACATCTGAGTCACCTAGATGCTCAATCAGAATCTTCAGAGATGAGCCTGTTATTCTGAATATCAGCAAGCTTTCTGTATTACATTTATGTTTACTAACATCTCAGCATCTCTAGTTTAATGCAGGACCCTGTTGTGTTAGAGCAGGCATTATGCAAGTGCTTGGCAGAGAGGAGTTTACCAACCACAAAGCAAACTGCCCTTCCTCCCTCCCCTAAACCCCCTGCAGGACTTCCAGGCTTTTCTTGCTGATGACATAGATTAGATGCTTCCAGGTACTCAAAAGCCCAAAGGTTAATGAGGCATCTCATTCATATTTCATGATTGCTGTTTGACCTTCTCTGCCTTTGGGACACACAATGGAAAAGGGGAATCAATAGAAAAATATCAGAAGCACCAGACAATTAGAAGATACGAGAAATAATCCATAAATGCCTACTGTATTGAAAGTGAAGGTTCTGATTAATAAATTATCAGGAGAGATCATTAATTCACCAGAATTTGTCAATGTGTGAAAAAACACACAAATGTATCAAAACCTTGGGATAAATAGCATCTCCCAATTTCTTTTTTCTATATCCCCTTCTAACCATGCCTGTTCTCATAATGTTTGCCCTGTTCCTTGTCATTGAGGCCATCACGCTAATACTTTGTTCTCTCTGCCTAACAGATTATTTTGAGCTCTTTACTCTCAGCGGCATGTGCTCACACATGGGACCATGAAGGGAAAGACAGGAGAAAGTCAATATGTCTGTGTTGAAAACTAATATCTCTAACTTCCACTTTCTAAACTCTAACTCTTTGCTACATTTTAAAGAGCATTTAAGAGGTTAGATTCCTCTTAAAACCTTTTGGGAGAGGGATTCTTTATTATTATTCTTTGCATTCACTCTCCTCGAATGCACTTTAGGTCTTCTATACAGATCTTTGTTTTATATATTTTAAAAGGTGATTTATATTATTAATAAAAACCATTATTGAATATCTAAAAGAGTTCAGAAATGTTGCTTGCATTATTTTAAAATCTTGAATAAGTATGTCCTGAAAATAGGTTTTTTGTAGATCAAGTCTTCTAAAATGTTATTTTTTTCAAAAATATCTTTTGTAGATTAGACAATTTAGAAGCTGCTTCAAACAATGTCTTCAATTTCAGAAAAACACATTCACATATTAAAATATCTGAGGAAATCTACAATGAAAATACAAAACTGTAGAACTGTTTACCCCAGATTTTCTCACATTAACTTGACCGTGAAACATTTTTTTTAAAGATTTAATTGAAGTCACTTTGGAAAATCCTGCCTTACATCAAATTTGGAAAACATGTAGTATAATTATTGCTATTGTTGTTACTATTATTCTTACTCTAAATATAGAGCACTAAGGCAGTAAAAAAAAAAAGTAAGATGATTTGCCCAACACTGCACAATGGGTGGCAGAGCTAAAATTCAAACAAATTGGACTAAAAAACCCACTTTATTTCCATTATTTCCCCTATAATCTTTCTCCTCCAAATCATTTCTAAAGTTCTGTGAATTCTACCAATGGATATTGTATACCCAAGGAGAAAATCCTAACTTATCAATTCTCCATAATTCCCATAAGATAAAACAAATTCAAATAATTTTCATTGTTGGATCTTGTTATGAAATAAAGCCATTAGCACAGAGGCCTGTTTGCTCCATAATTATTTTTTATGTTAAATTTTGAAACAAAAATTCTGATGTAGCAATTTACCCCAAGCAATGTTGAAAATGTTGGAGAGACTGAGACAGAATTTAGCAAGAGAGCATATCTCAGAATAGGCCACTAGTGAAAAAACATTCACAAAGAAAAGAAGGAATAAAATGAGGGAAGGAGAAAGGGAGAGAACAGGAAAATTGAATAATTAAAGTTAGGATGAGTGAGATGGTGAGAATAGAATTTGGAGTTCATGAGCTCAAAGGACACAGCACCTCATTTCCAGGAACCTGTCCTACAGAGATATTTGCACAGGGAGGACAAAGTGACATATACAAAAATGTTCAGCACATCATCTATATAATAAAAGCCTAAGCAACCATTATGGCGGAACGACCAGAATGACTGATCACTATGATGTGCACTGACCACCAGGGAGCAGACGCTCAATGCAGGAGCTGCCCCTTGGTGGGCAGTACACTCCCACAGGGGTAGCCCTCTCAGCCAGAGTCAGGCTCACAGATGGTGAGCGCAGTGGTGGTGGCGGGAGCCTCTCCCGCTGCCTCCACGGCAACGCTAAGGAGCAGCAAGCCAAGTGGTAAGGAGCAGTGAGCAGGTGGGCAGTAAGGAGCAAGGGGTCCCAGACTACGAGACGGTGCAGGCTGGGCTGAGGGACACCCCCCCCAACTCCAGTGCACGAATTTCATGCACCAGTCCTCTAGTTATTTATAAGAAAAAATTGGAAACAGCTTATGTCCCCAAATAAAGAATTGTTCACATAAACTATGGTATGGGAGATTGCGATAAGTTTACATTTTAAAAAATAGGAAATAACTACAAGATATTTTCTTAAATTTACCTAAGTCTTTATTTTTATCAACATAAAATAAGGATAATTGATATGTGTTTTTCAGTATTCCAAGGCTTATATAATATGCAAGGTGCCCAATACATAGTATTTAATATGAGTAACTGCAAATCACTTTGAAGAATTAATGGTATATTACATATTTTATTATATGTTGTTGTTCTGTATCTTTTGTTTCATTTCCCTGATCCCACATGCAAGTCCTTTTTTAAAAAAAGATTTTGTGACTCATACTCTTAAATCCCTGTATCCTCTGCCATGTTTATTTACCACTACCTGGTAATATATTAAAATATTGCAGATTAAGTAAATAAATTAGAATTATGCAAATTTTAGAGCTGAAGAATATCTTAAAGTTTTAGTCCAATTTCCAGTTTTAACTGCTAAGAGAACAATTGCTTGTCATGTTAATTAATTCATTAAATCCATCAGATTCATAGGGTGCATCCCAAGGTATCGTGCCTCAAATCCTTTTTGCAGTACTAATTGACCTCTGTCCTCTGGAAAATCTTCCCACTAAACTCATGCCACTGAGCCTCATTTCCTGGTCAGGAGCGATCATTTTAGAGCATGGGATATTTGGAAGTGTGCAAGTGTGAGGAGTATCAGTACATAAACTTTGAAAGGCAGAGCTTGATGAGGGAGAAAATAAGAATACTGACACATGAGACAAGCTTCACTTATTTGGCTATTCTCTAAATTCACTTCAATAGCATCACTTAAAATAATTTACGTGACTAGCCGGTGTTGCTCAGTGGTTGAGTGTCAACCCATGAACCAGGAGGTCACTTTGATTCTTGGTCAGGGCACATGCCTGAGTTTCAGGCTCGATCCCCAGTAGGGGCATGCGGGAGGCAGCCAATGGATAATTCTCTCTTATCATTGATGTTTCTATCTCCCTTTCCTTTCCTCTCTCTGAAATCAATAAAAAAAGTTTTTTAAAGCAATAAAAGTAGGGAATAGTAAAGTGAAAAGCCATACCCACTTTACATTCCTGGTACCCAGATTTATGGAGAACCATTGGAATACTATGAAGTACTTTTCAGTAGTGGTATTTCAGATTGACATTAGTGCATTTTTAAGTGGTGTTTTTTTTTGTTTTTTGTTTTGTATTTCACTGCAATAAAAATGACAGCTTGAGCCCTGGCCAGTGTGGCTAGATGGTTAGAATGTCAGCCCACACACCAAAGGGTCAAAGGTTTGATTCCCTGTCAAGAGCATGTTCCTGGGTTGCAGGTTGCATCCCCCAGCACCCAGGTCTGGATTCACGCAGGATGCAACCAATGGACATATCTCTCTCACCTGGATCTCTCTCTCTCTCTCTCTCTCTCTCTCTCTCTCTCTCTCTCTCTCTCTCTTTCTCTCTCTCTCTCTCTCTCTCTTTCTTTCTCTCCTCCTCCCTCCCTTCCACTCTCTCTAATAATCAATGGAAAAATATCCTCAGGTGAGGATTAACGAACCAAAAACAGGCAACTTGAGGTAAATATTCTAATACATGTTTTTTATATTTAAGGGCTAGAGAATTAACTCCCTATGAAGCAAAACTTTTACTTTGGGCAACAATTACTATAGAAATCATAGCCTAAAATAGATCTTTTCTAATATAAAATATTTCCAGTCACACAAAATATATAGAAAATAAAATAATAAAAAATCAACAAGCAAACCAACCATTACAGATATACATGGTGCACCTCTCTCCTTTCCAGTGGTAATCACTACCCTGAATTTGACACTATTCATTAATTTTGTATTTTTATACTTTAACTATAAAATGTGTATCCTAAACTATAAAGTATCATTTGCAACTATCCAAACTACATAGAAATTGTGTCATTCTTTATATAGCTTTATACAACTTGCTTTATTTGTCTATTTGTTTTTGAAATTTATACATAGTGATACACATAGTTCTGGTTTGTTCACTCTAACTGCCACTTAGAAGAACATATGACAATTTATCCACTCTCCTATGGATGAGTATTTAGTTGTTTTCAGTTTAATTGCGAACAACACAGCAATGAATATTCTTGTATATCTATTTATATTTTCATGCCCATGGGCATGAATTATGTAACTACTAGTCATTTTAGACATTGCCAAAATGTTCTTCAAACTCTTTTACCAATTTATATCCCATAAAAGATTTTCTAATGTTCTAATATCCTCACCAATATGTGGTAGGGTTCAACTTTATAATTTTGAAAAGCTTGATTTCCTTTTCTTTAAGTATGTACTAAGCTAATGAAATTTAGTTTATTTCTTATAGTATATTTTGCAGGTAACATCAGGTAAAAGAGATTTGAAAGAGGAAATTGAGCATAATTGGAATAAAATAAATAATAAAATTATGAAAGCTATCAAAATATAAAAATAGGAGGAAATATTAAGCATCCATTTTAAGGACTTTGTCATGAGTAGAATGACAAATTATCTTTGCAAATTGAAAAACAAAAGGACTCTCTAAGATGAAGTCCCTTAATGCATGTGCATGCTTTATGCATTGTACACACTTGCATGACAATTACAGGTCTCTTGGCACATTATATAATATGGACTAACTGAATATGGTGACAGTAATTTATTCTGGTGCTTACTATTTAGACCATATCTATCAGAAATTAGTATTTCGATAAGTTTAGAGTTTTATTCTGAACATTTCTTTTTTTGTCTACTAACTTTCAGTACCTTTCTAGGCAGCCCTTAAATGTTTCATTTTGACCCTTCCTTTCTTGTGCACAGTTACAAAACTCTTCTCCAGGTCTGTGAAGGTCAAGGATCAGTATGCCTTTCACTGGACAATTAGAAGTCCATAACTGTGAACTTTCTATTGAATGCCAGACTTCATTCAAGATGTTTTCACTTGGGTTTTTCGCAGACTAATATTGATTTTCTTTCTCCAATGCAGTATATCTTTTTATGGAGTAATGCCTCAGGCAGAGCTAAGATTCAGGAAGATTTTGAATTTTTATCTGTTGAATACTTAATTTCAAAACGTTTACATACATTGTCCTCTTCCTTCATATCAATTGAGCAGGGCTAAATCGTTTTCCCTCAGAATTATATTTCACATTGTAGGTTTGGAATTTTAAGCAGGTGGGGGATTGTGTCAACCATCACAATAATTTAGAGGGAACAGAGTTGAATAAACTATGGAAGCCCCTTCCCAGCTTCCAAGCAGTTTTACAGGGCGGCAAACCTTTCACTAAGTTTCCAGAGTCCAAGGCCAGGCAGGTTGATGGTGTTGGTTTGTGAGCACAAAGATAGGGGCAGGCACATTAACCAAGCTCACAAAACTAACACATAAAATAGGAGTATGAATTGATTTACAGTGAGAAAACATGGCTGCAGATGGGACTGGTACTGAAATCCTTTGACCTTGTACTGCAGGTATTGTTCTGGAGAAACTCTTACCTGTGTGCACCAGTAGATATGTACTGCGAGAACTTTCGTAGGAGCATTGTCTATGCTTTTTTAAAATTGTAAAAACAAAACAATATCCATGAACAGAAAAAAAATGGATAAACAAATTATGATGTATTCATAAGGTAGAATGCTATCCAACACTGAAAATTAATGGACTATAGCTTAATATATCACCATGAATGAATCTTTAAAATGTTGAGTGAAAGGGGCAAATTTTAAAAGTCACATCTATATATATAAAAGGCTAGCATGCTAAGTGTCTGTCCAGGTAATGATGTCACGTAGCAATGGCCAGTTTCCTCTCCCTGGCAACTAGCCTCCTTGCAGTTTCTTCAGCCCAGGAGCACAACTTGCTTTATAGCCAGGTGGAAACATTTTGCACTGTAACCAAAAGTCTGTGAAGCATTTTCCTGTGCCTCATCTCATTTGATCTTCACAGAATTCCTGGAGTAGGTAGATAGGAGACTCAGTGGAATCCTATTTTCTTCTCATTAGCCAGAAAATTAAGATTTAGAAAGCTTAGAAACTTGACCTGACTGAAAAAAAGTAAGAAATGATGGACCTTGAAAATGACTTCAGGTTTTCTCACTGCGCAGAATATAGTCAAACACTGCTGCAGTTAAATATTTTACCCTTTGTTCTCCCTGCATGATCTACAATAGTAATCTGCTTCATGTTGATATTTACTGCTGTGTTGCTAACAATTACCTAAAAGAGAAGTTGGGGTGCTTCACTGGACTTGAAAAAGTTTAGCTAAATCAGAAAGCAGGTCTAATTAAGCAAGTTTATTATATATATATATATAAAAGGCTAAGTTGATTTGTGCATGCGTGATACATACAAAGCTCTCGCTGGCACCAATCGCACACATGTGTTTCCATCTGTCATTGTTGATTGTGAATTTGGTTGACACTTCTATTATAGAGAAAGGGTGAATACTGATATTAAAATATTTCTTCTAATTAATTTCCTTTCAATGTGCATGAATTTGTGCACCAGGCCACTAGTATATTATAAAATCATTTTTAAAAATTCAGAAACTACAAAACCAAATCATACATTGCTTAGGGACATATTTGTATGTGGTAAAATTATAAGGAAAAACAAAGAGAATAGTGATCACTACATTCAGTTTAGTTCTCAGGGACAGAGGACATGTACACAATTTTGGGGAAGAAATACTTGAAGCTTTGATGGCTTTAGTAAGAGTCTTTTGCTAAGACTGAGTGGTGGTTTCAGATGTGTTTTATTATTCTGCTTAATTTCATTTTTTACCAGAGGCCTGGTGCACGAAGTTCGTGCACAGGTGTGGTCCCTAGGTCTGGCTGGAGATCAAAGCGTGAGCATCTGGCGTGGAAGGGCAGGTCCCAGCTAACCTCTGGGCCCTGGGCAGCACCTGGGCCCCCGGGCCCCCCACACACACCCTTCCGCCTGAGTCATAGTGCCCGAGTCCCCACGTGGAGATGCGGTGAGCATGACCAGATACCACGGGCCAGGGTGCAGTGTGGGTCTCTGGGCCGCCCAGCAGCACTGCACGTAAGCTGGGTGGCAGCATGCTCTTCCCAGCCAGCCTCGTAGAATGGCTCCTGTGCAAACCCAGGGGAGCCTGCCCGGCCCCTACGGTGTCGGTGGCTGCGGCCTGGCTCACCTGGAAGAGGCCACACAGGTGCGGGTCGGGCTCCTCACGGGCGCCTGGCACCTGAGCACAGGGGCTTTCCCAGTGCATGAGCCTTGGCATCTCAGGGGAGGGAGCAGGGGGAGTGAGAGCGAGCTCAGCAGACACCCTGCATTCTTACCGCACCTCCGTCCCCGTCACTCCCGCCCCTGGGTAGCCAGCGAGAGGTCACAGCCCCCTGTCCAGGCATCGCCACCTACCCCCAGTTTCCCATCCCAGCCCTGGGCCTGCCCCGATCGGCAACAGGGCCTGCTGGCAATCAGGGCCAGGCCCCCCCCTCACACCCATCTTGACCTGGCACCATCCACTCACCTGCTCCACCATCCCACCACAGTCCCGCTTTCATTGGGGCCCATCGGGGCTGGCAGTGCCTCCACTGCCACCCGCTGCCAGCGCCTTGTCACTGACACTCACCATGTTCCACACCGCCCCCTGGTGGTCAGTGCACATCATAGCGAGTAGTTGAACTCCTGGTCAAACTCCCTATAGAGGGGGCAATTTGCATATTAGGCTTTTATTATATAGGAAGAATTATATTAGATATTTTGAATTTATCACCTGTCTGTCAAAGTTTTATCTGATTTCTCCTTTTATAATGTAGTTCCTATCACTTATCTCTATTATGGATTTTTCATTACCATTATCAAATGTTGCTCCAATGGAACAATTAAGTTTAAAACTTTTTTAATATCCTGGGTTTTGTTATTTGTTTCTTGACCCTATAAATGGTTTCTGGGCTTCCAAATTTGCATTACCACATTTAGTCTGGATTTGTAGCCTAATTTAGCATTTTAGAACTGAAAATGAATATTAATATATGCTTTGCAATTCAGAGGATACTATGATTCAGGTCAAATGAGCAAGGCAATTCAGACAATCTATTGTTTAATCTTGTGTCCTTCAAATAGTGACTCTTCTTTATAGTGGAGTATCATTACCAAGAAGAATTATCAGAATTCTTAAAATGCACAAAATGTTTCAGACCTTTCTTAGTAGACTATTGACATTATTCTACAAAATACTGCTGATGCCATTTTTCATATTTCAAAATCATCTCCTTGGTTTACTTAAATAAATCACTACCCAATCTTTCCAATTCTTTATGAAATACTAATTTTCTCTTATATCCTGCTAGGTTTTCAAAAATAGTAGCAGGTGGGAAAGCCTATTAAAATTATGTTTTCAGTAATTTCCCATGCTGTTTTCTGAATTACTATATTTTTCATATTCATATTTTAAAATAAATTATGTATTTAACCACAACAGATGGATAGTCTGGTTATTTTTAATAATGCATATTTTTTAATTATTTACCCCATTTTATTTTTAATTACAATGTTTAAAAGTACTGTATTTAGTAATTAAATATAAAGAAAAATAAAATCAAGTTAGTAGAAAAAGAAGCAGTCTTTCCGTTAGCTAAGCATTTCTCACAGATGTAAATTAAAGGGAAGAGAAACTCCATAGTCCAAAGTATAACCCAAGCTTTCCATTGGGGTCATTGTTCCATTGTCTTTTTATGTATACATAGAAGTGTGTGCTGACTCTTTAGTAAAAATAGTAAATATCTATTTTAAAATAAAATATTTGGTCAATAAATTATAGTAATTAATATACATTTTAAATGACTTATTGTTAGAGACCCCAATGCCAGCTTCAATTTCACTTTCACATTAAGAAAATAAAAAGGTGAAAACTCATAACATCGTCAATAAGGAATCAAAGTTAACTGTGTGGCTCAGTTGGTTGAGAATTGTCCAGTGCACCAAATATTGCTGGTTCTATTCCTGATTAGGGCACATCTGGTTCAATCCCCCATTAGGGTACATGCAGGAGGCAGCCAACAATGTTTCTCTCTCACATTGATGTTTCTCCCTCTCCCTCTCCCTTCTTCTCTCTCTAAAATCAATAAAATCATTTTTTAAAGAAGTTAACTAAATCTGTAATAAATCTCCATCACAAGGCCAATAGAACTGGACAGAAGACCTGTGCTATGTAACCACCCACCAGGAAGTAAATATAAATAGTCTTTCTTGTCATTCCCTTATGCCTTGAAGCAAGCAGAAAATACTCCATATCCTGCAAAGATCTGAAGTAGCCTAATATATGCTTTTACCCACCAATAACTCATTCCTTATATCCAGTTAGAATCTCAAAGTCCAATAAAAAGATAAGCAGAAAGTGGAGGCAATTATAAATAGCACAATGAAAACTGGAAGCTATAATTTCTACACAATGGGGATATGAGGGGTGGGCAATGATAGAAACAGCAAGAGCCTACTCAGCAGTGTTTGTTGAGAATTAAAGTTTCTATTTTTTATTTGTTTTTATTTTTAATGAGCTAGCTATTAAGGGTAGAAGCATCCACACTAGATGAATGTGGACAGACTGTTGATAAACAGACTACCTACCCAAACATCTCTTCCGTACCCTTCACGCCCTACACCATACAGCATGCATTCTCTGAGAACCATTTTTCTCCCCTCCTGGACATGGTAAAAATGGCTCTGATACTATATGACTCCAGTCCGTGGGCCACATGAGTAAAAAAACAGCTATGACAATAAACTGCTTCCCAATGTAATTTAGACTTGGGAATAAATATTTCAGATCAGTAAGGTTACTTTCACCACAGAAGAGATGTTATTTGAAACCTATGACAGCTGTGTTTTAGACAATATCAGCTTGCATAGTATTGAGTGAATTAGAAGAAGCTGGCCTAAAAAGAGAAGAAGATGGGGGAAAGAAAAGGGGAAGGAGGAGGCAGAGAGATGAGGAGCAAACACAAGCGCAAAGAAGAGACAGAGAGAGCAGCCCAATGGCATTTTAATTCTAGCCCAACTGTACCTAATGCTCGTCAGTTTCCAAAAAACACCTCTGCATCTTCATACTAAACTTTGTTTTTGCTTTAACTGAAGCTACCAAGTGAATTTCTTATACTCAGAGTTAATAGAGTTCTAGGAAATATGCAAAGCTTGTTGTTATACAGAGATAATATAATACTTATTTGCATATCAACTTGCCAAACTACTACAAATATGTGAAGAAGCTTTAACCTACTACTAAGTAAACAGATATGAGGGCCATGGACCAACCATATACCTTGGGTTGTTAACAACTACCAGATGTGAATAGATTGCTTACCATATCAGTAATGAGAATACTACAGAACAAGGAAAAGGAAACATCTTTCCAAAGACTTAGAGGAAGAGCAGACATTTGAGTTAAGAAGAAGATTGTTGGGCATCCTCAGAAAGATGCAAGTAAGGAGTTTCTAGGAAACTTTTGCAGAAAGTCATACAGACTGAAATAAAAAGGAGACAATATGATGGGATTTTTTTTAAAAAAAGAAAGAGTTGGAGGTGATAAGAATATAAAACATTTAAAATCTAATAGCAAAATTAAATTAGAATTACAATTAATAAAGAGCACAAATTAAATTGGGGTTGGCGATATGCAGGCAAATTTGAAAACCCCCATTCAGCCCTTGCCCTCAGCAATTATGTTGGCAGGTCTTTCTTGGTGACTTGTATAGTGGTGGGACCAAACCTTCATTTCTGAGGATCTGAGACCTTGGTTTTCACATGCTTCTCTGTTCAGTTGTCCATGTGTCCATCTAGAGTTGCACTTAGGCAAGAGTGTACCAAGATGAGATCACCTGAGTTCTCTACATTCTTCCCTGCCTCTCATTATCTGAAGGTTCCCTACCTGCTTCTGCTCAGGAGCAAGTGCCCAGATGGCAACTCTCCTCCTGCTTACTGGACCCTGAAGTCCAAAGTGCTCCAGTTAAACGGGACTCTTTCTATATCCTGAGAAGAGTATAGCTCTTTGGACCAGGAACTCTTAATAATGCAGAGTCCAGAATTAGAAGAAATGAGAAGCACAAAGTTCCAAGAATATCACTGGGAGTGGATGACAAGATAAACCACTCCTGCTATCCACTTTGCTTCCTGGGCCATATGTTCTTCCTATTGTTGACAATGCACCACATATAGATCCCTAATTTAATGCATATAATGAGTGCATCTTGAGGATTGCACGCCATTCTTTCTGAGTATTGTATCCAAGCTTTTCAGAGTATTGTGCTGCAGCTATGCCATTAGAAGGCCATTTCTAGAAGGTCCTTAAGAGCAATAAGCCAGATACTTCTGGATCCTGTAGTATATGAGATAACCAGTAAATCTCTCAGTTACGGTCCCACACCACATCTCCTTACTCTAAGTGTATCTGTGATTATATGATTGTTGAGTAAATTAAACACCTGTGGATCAAGCATTCTATAAGCTACTGGATAACAGTGCTAGCTGAGGCACTATGGACTAAGAAGGCAAATCCATGATAAAAATAAGTATCTATCTCTGCGAAAAAGCTTCTGTTCTTTCCAAGATAGTCTCCTTGCCACCAGTTAGATTCCTCCAAGAATAGTACCATTTAGAGGCTCAGGTTTGGTCTTAATGGTGATAGTTCAAACAGAAGCATCAGTATCTAGACAGATCATGACAAATGGGTCCATGCACAGCATCCATCTCCACAATGACCACTTCAGTAATGTGCGTACTGGGCCAGATCCAGGATGGCTGATGACAAAGGCTGGAGAACACTGACTGGCCATGTCATTTTGTCTACTTCGTGCTCTGTGACTCTTTCCCAGTGAATGCTTTCTGGTACTGTCAATTTATGGTAGAAAAATATTTATACTTTGTGCCCATTCCCATGTCCATGCTTATGCTTCCATCCCAGACCTCCTTGTCTCTGATCTTTTGTTCCTTCTCTTCCCAGGCCCAAGACCAGCTGGCCAAGCCATTTGCTCCTGCCCAGACATTTGTATATGTTTTTGCTTTGATCCATTTATCATTCCATAAAAAATGGAATACTTACAGTTTTGCCCATAGGAAAGATTTTCCCACTCTGCTATTTTAAAAACCACCTTTAGATATAGCCATAATAAAATACCTGCTATTTTCAGTATTCACATACCTATCATGTTGAGTCATTCATAAACTAAATGTGGGCTTTTTCCTCTATTTTTATCCAGTCATACTAGACCTGCCATATGACCAAAAGAGTAAGCTGGGAAATGGTTGCTGGGGTTACTGCAGGGTGTCTGGGATACCTGCTTTTTCAGCTCACTCACATTCCATGGTCCTCTCTGGCCTCAATTTCAGATGTACCTTTTCCATCTTGTGATCATCTACTGACTTTTTTACTCTGCTGATCCAACATAACCCAGCTCACAATAGGCAATTTCAGACACAGAGTCACTTGGTGCCTCCTGATCAAGGGTTTAAGCGCCACTAGAGGCAAATAACATTCTAGGAACTATTACTAAAATGACATAATTCTTGGCTGCAGTTGGCATGGTCTTCCTTCAAATCCCAGGGGCCTGTGTTGTGATTTTGTCATGGAGTTTTACCAGGAAATTCACACTGAATCTCTTCCCACCACTAGTGCCCACAATATCTTAGGGTCTGTTGGATCCTATTACCTAAGTGCCAGGCCAACCTGAATCTTCTGCAGACCCTTTCCTGTCACATGTGCCACTCAATGCTGACGACCTTCCATATCACTCAGAGGAGCATTGTACCTAGTGGTCCTATGTCACCTGGCAAGAGTACACCCCATCTCCTAGGGTCCTTGATGAAGTATTAATGTTCCAAGAAAAAGACACTAAGCAACTGAATTTTGCTTATCTACTCTTATATTATGGTGTACTTGATGAAGCATTTGAGCTCAGAGACAATATATTGATAACCAGCACAGAGATCTAGTGATGTGCTTGCAAGAAAATCTGTTGATGTCCTTTCTTCCTTCAGCTATCTCTGTATCCTCTGGAGCATCTCACAGAGTGTGCTCTCTACATGGTGATCATATCCATACTCAAGAGGTTTTCTTAAATGTAGATGACTCTGAAATCTCAATTCCTAGACACAGTTTTCCTTGTCCAGGTCAAACTCACATACCCCTTCACTTTCTCTGCCATTCTAGTCCTTTGCCTCAGCCCACCCTGCTTCTCAGAGGAGGGAAATCAGACAGAAGGCAGCATGATATATTGGAGACAGCATCAGAAATCAGAGAAAGTCTTCACCGATGTGTGATTACACTTGAGGTTGGCCTGGATAAATGAGTTGAATTTCTGAGAATAGAGGAAGGAAGGTCCAGGCAGAGAGAAGGAAAACAGCAAAGGTACAAAAAGGATGATGAGATGTGGCATATTTGAGGAACTGTGTGATGTGAAAAGCCTTACAATTCTTCAGTTAGGTGATTTATTGTTATTGTTGTTTTGTGTATTTTTTTAAAATCTTTGAACCACTTCAAGGAACCCAAACCAAGGGCCGTAAAATAATTAAAATTGTATTTACATATGGACTTAGATATATGATTTTTTAAAAAGGATTGTTACTCCCCAGGTCATATATATGATAAATCAGTTAATAATTTCTCATATGACATTTACCCCTATTTTCCCTAGCATTTTATTGAAAACTCACATCAAATTTATCAGCAACTATCACCTTATCATTTTTTCCACATGAATTAATCCAAACCTACAATCTTCTCTCTTTCACTTTTTTTCCTTAATATTTGGTGTTTCCCTAGTGAATTTCTTTTCATTTATCTTGCAAGCCTCACTCTGTTGATTTCTGTCCTTTCTCTAACTTCTCAGAAACCTGCTATATGTTAATTCTGTTTCTATGATATTAGCTATCCCTGCTGACACTGGTTAACATTTAGGGAAGTTTTAAAATCCAACTACATTAAATAACCTCCCTTTAAAATTTTGATGTTATATTTAATTTTATGAGGATGAGACAGTCTAGGCATGCATATTTTAACTTGGGATGGAAACGTCTTTGTGTCCCAATTTATTCTTGCTTTGTTAGACATTTATAACATTTAGGAGTCATCTACTAAACAGCCAAGTTTAATACATGCCTTCCTTTGCAGTGAGACAAAATGAAGAGAAAGATTTATATCCTAAAATCAAGGTATACTTACTATTTGAAGAGTTATGATAATAAACAGAATTAAAATAATATATGATTACTTTTTTTTCTTTGTATCAAATAATTATACATTCACTCTTTCATTTAATCTTATAAGAGCCCTAAGAATTAACACTTGAGTAATTTATTCCATGTGATAAGGTGAATTGGGCTTTGAACCCAGGTATTCATGATTCTTTCCCTGCTGTTATAGTGAGTTCCACTTTTAATTCATTTATTCAACCCAATATCTATTTTTTGAGAATCTTCTATTTTCCTACCACACTGCTAGATGCTGGAGATTTAGTAATGTGGACTATTCGGCCCGTCCTAAATTTGTACCAACTTACATTTTTTGGCCTCATCTCCTGCCATTCTTCCTACGGTCCAGCCACATTGAATTAATTATACTTTCCTTAAATGTATACCCTTTACTTTCAGAATACTTGCTTTTGAATACACAGTTTCTTCTTCATGGGTTGCCCTTCCCTCTTTCTATCCCACCCGCCCCCAGAAACTCTTATTCATCCTTCAAGACCCCATTCAGATGCATTGTCTCTAGAAAATATTCCTTAATTTCCCTAAACATAGCTATAGGTCTTATGTTATGATATAAAATTTCATTCAGATCTTTATCATACCATTTATGTTTTATTGAAATTTGTGTTAACATGTCTCTTTCACTAGCCTATGAGTTCTCCCAAGTCAAGACCATAGCTTACTGCTCTTCTCATTTATAAGTACTAGCAATTAGTATTTGGATAAATGATTGAATGATAAAAATTACAATGAATGAACATAAAGAGAAGAAGCCAGATTATTCTAGGCTTTTTACTATCCCATTTCCTCCATCCTCATCCTCCTCCACCACCACCACATATAAACTAAAATTACTGAAGTATATTTCATTTCAAAGCAAGTCCCTGGTACAGTATGATTTTTGAAACAGGAAGGTTATTCCAGCCCAGCCTGCATGGCTCAGTGGTTGAGCATCGACCTATGAACCAGGAGGTCATGATTCGATTCCTGGTCAAGGGCACATGCCTGAGTTGCAGTCTTGATCCCCAATGTGAGGTGTGCAGGAGGCAGCCGATCAATGATTCTCTCTCATCATTGATGTTTCTATCAATGTTTCTCTTGCTCCCCCTTCCTTCCTCTCTGAAATCAATTTTTAAAAAATTTTTAAAAAGAAAGTTATTCCAGCCTGAAAGATGTCTACTTCAACTACCTCTCCAACTGATGACAGTCTTTTCCTAGGACACAAACCTTTCACTTTAATATTTGATTTAAGAAATGCTAAAGTTCAAATGACTTGGGAATTAACGCATTTATATAAATTTCTCTATATACCAAAGTAAATTGTATCAAATTTTGACATGAGGAGAGGATTAAAACTCAAGAAGGCAATGAGTCTCCAAAGAAATGGAGTTACTGGTGACTGAATCCATTTCTTTGAACTGAGACAAATGAAACTTAGCACAAAAGAAGTTTTGTATTATATATCTTATGCATACTCTACTAAGTTTCAGATTTCCACTTTTTCTACTACCAAAATGTGTCTGTTAATGTTTCATTCCCTTAGGACACTGCTTGGATAAGCCTGAGTAATCAGGTCAGCTAAACCAATAGACCTCAAACTTGTCCAATCACCTGAGGAGGAGTATATTTTAAACAGTTTCCAATCCCTCTTCAAACCTGTTAAATTTTAAACTCCAGGTATGAGGTCTGGAAATCTGAATTTTTAAAAAGATTCTTAGGTGATTTTGATGCTCATCCAGGTTTAGAAATCACAAGGCTAGCAAATATAAAACCTATTTTATAGTATTTAATTTAAATAAATATTTACTGAGTATTGAGTATACTGTATGTTTAGCATAGAAGGGTAGTATATCTAACATTTCATACTGTATAATATACCCACACCCACCAGAATTTTCCATAACCCTAACTTGGTATTCATTGCCTGTAGGGGCAATTGATATGACTAAACCAGTTTAAGAGAGCCAAAAGAAATTTCCATATAATATGAAATAGATTTGAAAAAATGTGTTATTGAATAGAGATAATATTTCCTTTCCTATTACCTTTACCCGCCCTCCTTTCTCAGACTGTATAGTTTCTGTGTGAGGATGAGGAGGTAAAAGAGACAGGATGCCCAGAACAAGTTTAAGTATTCAAGAGATGAGGTGTTGAAAAGGAGCAAGATCTAAAGTCATTCCCCTATTCTCAACAACCCCAATTCGGACAAATATATGCAGCCCTGCAGTGTTAACTTGTTAGAGAAAAAAATGCCCCCAGGGCTTCCATTGACCTAATGTACAGAAAAGCAGGAAAGGATCAAGAAATTATCAGACAACACCTGAGAATACCCTGAACTCTGAATGACATGGCTACAGCCTGTGTGTCCAATGAGATGAGACAAAAGCCAACTTAACAGGTAATAACCAATTATTATACTCATCAATCTCCCAAGACTTACAGACAACCACAGGAATGGAGGAATACCCCAAACTGACTACATGTTGAATTGATTGAGATCAAATTTCTACCAAACAGAATAACAAGGGCAAAAATAAAATAACTTTGATTCATAGGAAATGAAAGAAACTGAATGTTTGCCATATTAATTATGTCTGTATTTAGAATGTAGCTATAGTTGTGGGTGACTTTAAAAACAGGGCAAATTGCATGACCCTTTCTTTAAAGGAGACTTTGGAAGGATGCAGTGGAAGAAACTCAGGCTTGAGAGTCAGACACACCTAAAGTGAATCCGGGTGTCCCACCAAGGCCTAGGTGTTTATATTCACCAAGGCCCACTTTAGTCATAATAAAATAGGAAAGGTGTTTTAGAATTAGTGAGGGATTAGTTAAAATCCTCAATATAAATTACAAATTCAATAAATCTATTTATAACAAGAGTACTTTATCTTAATTTGAAGGTCCTATATTTATATGAAAGAAAAAATAGCCGTGCCATTGTAAATGACTTAATCCTATCATTTCTTGTAAATTGTGACTTTGTGGATTTCCATCACAGTTGGAATCTGTGGGAAGATGACAGTGCTTTCCCTGCCACCGAATATTCCAATGAAGCAGCTGCTGATTTTACCTGCTCCTCAATTTCTTAGATGTTTGAATCATAGTTTAACCTTAATCACTCTGGTTTCAATGGCTGCATAGAGCCAATCAGTAAACAAAGGGTACTGTTCTGATTGTAATAGTGGGTGGAGAGCTTTTCATTTTTTGCTCAGAGTGATAAGATTTGGATCAACTGAACCTGAATTGTGAAATCCATTCCAAGCACACCCTCTTCAAGCATTGGTCTCTGCTGATGGAGAAAGTAAAACAAGATTTCTAATTTACAGTTACTGTTATGATGCACAAGGCAGTCATAGCTCTCAGGTAGGGAAAGTGGGATTTGACACAGCAATTTAGAATTGTTATAGTTAGTATCATTTTCTTGTCAATGGGTCCATTGACAATTCTAATAGTGTGCCACAAGAGTTGGTATTAACTTTACTTTGCCATTCCCAAATTTTCACCTTATTCTTTTTTCTTATTGAAACAATTACTGACAATTATGGCTGAAGAGGATTGTAGAGATTTATGAAACCCAGGGTCAGCAGTGTGACAATCTCTAGGCAGACTTCTATCTACAAATGATTTATTTTCTCCCAACAAAATTTTTCTCTCTTCTTTATTTTTCTCTTTTTTGCTATTACTCATTTCTATTTTTATCTTTTTTAAAAATCAAGATCTAACTTAATATATAGTAAAGTGCCCAAATCCTAAGTGAATTTTATATATATAGATATATATAGATATATATATGTAAATCACATTCCATTCCAGTCACGATACTAAACATTTCCAGAGTTTTCTTAACATTCTTAAATAATAACAACCCCAAATAACTATTTTGATATCTATCCCCGCAGATTAGCTTTGCTTGCTATTAACTTTTGCATAAATAGAATCAAATAGTGTATCATCTTTTGTGTGTAATGAAAACAGCTGCTATGATTAGCCTTGTGCATGTCTTTTGATGGACATAAGAATTTATTTCTCAAGTGTGTCTACCCGGGAATTTAATTGCTAGGACACAACTTATAAGTAGTTTCTAAATATGCTTATAACTGCTATACAATTTTCAAAAATGATTAAATTAATTTATAAACCCACCAACAATATATGAGTTCCAGTTGTTTTCTATAAATTTTAATTTGAATATGTCTGTTACAGAATAGCAAGAAGCTAAGAAAATTCCAGGGCAGGAGGAATAGGGAAATTAAGATAAGAAAATTAAACAAGGCCAGGCAGTTTGGACAGTTTGCAGCTGGCTTGCAATTATCTTCCCCAAACCAACGACACTTGAGAGCAAATGGTTAAAAGTCTCCCTACTGAGAGAATACAGTAAAGGAGAGAGGAATGGGAAGGAAGGGTGCAGTCTTAACTCATCCTGTACCCTAAACAGAAAAGCCAGTAGTCTCAGGACTTGGCAGGAGAAAATTCCCAGGTGCTTCTCACAAATTCTGAGGAAGCCACAACAAAGTAAAGGGGGGACCTTGAAAATTAATCTGTACCAAGATATTCAACAGAGGAATTTTTAAATTTATAGACAGAAAAGTATATGGCAGACGCCTCCCCCCCCCCCACACCCCCACTACTGGCTCCATGGATTAGCCAAGAGAACCCATCCATGCTTTATGCCAAATGATAGGTTTGCTTGCCTTGCTCATTTAATAAATATGCATGTTTTATTTTCTTAATAAATTACTTTCTTAATAAATTTGCTTTAACACAACACAATTACCTGGCATTACTTGTTTGAATTCATTCATAGGAGAAGACAAAAACCAAGGTGGGGACAGCTGTCTCCTTCTGACTCAGGGGTTGTCCAATAACACCTTTCCTGGTGTTTTGGGTGCCTGTAACATGGCTAAGGTCTGCATGCAT
Organism: Eptesicus fuscus; assembly: GCF_027574615.1. NCBI lineage: Eukaryota > Metazoa > Chordata > Mammalia > Chiroptera > Vespertilionidae > Eptesicus > Eptesicus fuscus. Next base: position 50,613,472 of record NC_072486.1, read on the forward strand.
CTTCCTCAGTCCATATAACTCCCCATTATCACATACCTAGCCATTTCATGTTCTCAATTTAAGTCCATGGCCCTTGGAAGCTTTTGGGTTGGCCAACTAACTACTACTCTCCAATTTTTCATTTATCAGATTAAGAAAACTGGTCTCAGGAAGTTTAACTGGCTAACCCAGTATCACATAACTAGTGACAAATTTAGAATTAGCTCTCAGGCTGGACTTCTAGACCAGGTCTCTTTCTACTGCATGGCTCTTACCACTGAACTCAACCCTCATTGTAACTCATCTTCATTTGCTAAATCTTTCTTCACATAACTTTATGAAAAGATATGAGCCTTTTAATGATGTGGTGCCATATTATTGGCTTCTATCACAACACTTCCTGTTGCTTCTCTTCTTGAACAATAAATAGGAAGCATAAATTCAAATATGTGTTGCAAAGGAGGTAACATGCAGTACTTGAAAAAGAAAGACTGGAATGGGAATCAGCTAACCACCTGCTAGTACTGATGGTCTTAGTCAAGGAGAGAGAAGTCTAGTAATAATGAGATAGGTCATCTTCATCCTACCTCAAATGCTGGATTACCAGATTCACAAAATATTCAAGGGAAAAAAGTAGTGATTTACTGACTGGTATTTCTTCCTGGTCTTCACCTTATTCATATGGTACAATCATTTGTTTTAAAGGAAAGGATATAAACAAAGTTATTTGAGTAACTATAGATTAATTCGAGCTATTAAAGGTTGCAAAGTAACTGAGGACACTATGATGATTTCTATTGTTCTCTTCATTTTCCTCATATATAAAATGAGGATTTAGTTGAATCATATATATTTTTGGGTTTACCTTAACCCAAGGATATATTTTCTACTGATTTTTAGACAGAGTGGAAGGGAAGGGGAGAGACACACAGAGAAAAGCATCAATGTGAGAGAGACACATCTATTAGTAGCCTCCTGGTTTTGAGCCCACAAACCAGGTATGTGCCCTTCACCTGACTCAAACCATGACCTTTCAGTCTGCAGGTCACTGCTCCAGCCATAATTCAGCTAAGGCTAGCTGTATTATTTTCAAGATTACATCCAGCTTGGTAGTTCTATGATAGATCAAACATAAATATATTTTTTATGAATAAGGGAAAAGAGAAAACAAATTCAGAAAATCTAGTTTCAGAAACAGACTTCATTTTATAAAATGGAAACACCTGTCATCTGATAAACTGACATTTCCATTAACTGGTTATTGGCATGAACTTGATCTTATTATCTATAATAATAAAAGCAGGCGGGCAGTTAGGGGCGATCAGGCAGGCAGGCAGACAAGTGGTTAGGAGCCAGCGGTCCCAGATTGAGAGAGGGATGTCCGACTGATGGTTTAGGCGCAAGATTGGGCCTAAACCAGCAGTCAGACATCTTCTGAGGGGTCCCAGATTGCAAGAGGGTGCAGGCCGGGCTGAGGGACCCCACCGCTCGTGCACAAATTTTGTGCACTGGGCCTCTAGTCCTATATAATAAAAGGGTAATATGCAAATTGACCAGACGGTGGAATGACCAGTTGCTATGATGCACATTGACCACCAGGGGGCAGATGCTCAATGCAGGAGCTGCCACCTGGTGGTCCGTACACTCCCATAGGGGGAGCGCTGCTCAGCCACAAGCCAGGAAGATGGCTGACAAGTGCAGTGGTGGTGGCGGGAGCCTCTCCCACCTCTGTGGTAGCGCTAAGGATGTCTGACTGTGTCTTAGGCCCGCTGGCCTAAGCCATCAGTTGGACATCCCCCAAGGGCTTCTGGACTGCTATAGGGTGCAGGCTGGGTTGAGGGGACCCCCCCCAAGAGCATAAATGTCGTGCACCCGGCCTCTAGCTATTTCATAATCATCCTCCTTCTCCTTCCTCACCTGCCTTCAAGCTATATTTGATTAAACAAATTTACTTTAGTATTTGATAAAGAAATCATTTCTTTTCCTGTAGAATTACACTGTATCAAAGTGATATATTCCTTACTGGGTTATCTGAGAAATATTGGATAAATTATAATGCTATACAAGAGCAAAAATCTGAAAGTAATAAATCTATCTCAGTGAATAATATAAAATTATATTTATGGATTCTGAAATGAAATTAACATTAGTCATCTTTTCACCAAATAATCTGAAGCATTTTTCCCCAAAAGTGATCTGAAGCAATATAGTAAAAACTCAAGAAGAACTTTTGAGATTTCTCAGACTTAAAAAAGAGTAAGTCCTGTGGGGGAAAAAAAAAAAAAAAGATAGACTAAAATTACCAGTGAGTGTTTTGAACAGTTTGGTGAATTGAGAACTTCAGAGATAAGACATTCAGTACCTTTCTTAGGAATCACCTTTTCCCCTTGTCATAAGAGGATTCATGTGTTCTTTAATTAGAAATTGATCAGAAGCCTAATAAAGTTTGATGAGTGATAGCACTAAAAATCCCTTTCTTAAAAGGCTCAACTCTATCTACTCACACATTTTCTTCCCTTGAATTCACTCCATGCCCCCAAACTATGACTGAAGAGAGGATGGGGGAAATTCAATTTATTTTTCTTTGGGCAGTTTCACAATAAATGTTTAATTACGAGGAGCAGTTCTGATGAGTTTGTTAGAGTTAATGAAGAACTATAAATTATCATTTTTTGTAGAGAATAAGGTGAACAAATTTAAAGATGTTCTCTAGAGATTTATAGAGGAGGGGAACCTAGCTTAGTGGAGAGGAATAATTTGGTTTACACCTGTGGTTTCTGATACACTCAGACCAAAATCTTCAACTTTCCCCTGCATCGTGTTGTACCTTCTTTACAGTCAAGCTCTGGACTTTTGTTTATATATACTACTTTAGTTATCACTTTTATTTTTAGTGCAAAAAACTTTCATTATAACTTGAATACAAACTCAACATATAATTCTTGACACAAAGAGCAATGGAAATTAGTAGGTCAAAGGCATAGAACATGAGGTACTATGGTGCTAAATTTTGGAGTCAAAATATTCTGCGTAAGACCTGAAACCAAACCCCTAGGAAAAAAGTATTGGGGGTTAACTCTTTGACATTGATCCTAGCAACGATTTTTTGGATTTATATATGTAAATATGTCTGACCTAGAAGGAAAGTGGGCAGAGCACAGTTAAAGCAAGAACAAGAGATGCCCTGGCTAGAAGATTCTGCCTGTGTTCAATAAGGAGTAAATCAGAGTTACCACCAGGGTTAGGGTAGGGCTGTTACATGAGCAAGACTAGAACAGACAGGGGACAGTGAGGTCCTGCCTAGATGTGAGAAGAGATGATAAGCTAGAGTGTGGTCACAAATAGGTGTTGAGAACCTCATAAGGCAGGGCATACGTAGTTGGGACCAAAGAAATCACAGTCAGAGAAGTAAGAAAAGAAAAAAAATCTGAGATGACGTCAGAATTCTGTCTTTCTAGAGTTTTACTTTCCCGTAGTTCAGTGTGGTAGTTTATCTTGGGATATAACAAATGTCCCTTTGGCAACTCTGCTTCATGTCATTCTGTCTTACTAGAAGGATCTTAGGCCCAGAGAAGTGATTTTATTCTCATTCAACCAAACTTTCTATGCTGGATATTAGTTCTGTAGCCAGCCCAGAACCATGCACAAGAAGCCATGGAGGGCAGAATCCTCTGAGTCTCTTAAAACTTTCATTATTAGCTTCTTCCCCAAGAGAAGAGTTCCAGTGCAATAGCAGAAGTTTACCTGAGGTTCTGACATAAACAAAAAGACATTCAAAGAGTCATAGAAGGTAGATACACAAAATATGTGGCTCCAGGGAAAACAAAAATAACCAGTTTCCTTGACTGTCCAGTGGGAAAACTGAACCTAGACTCAGGATTGAATCTCATTGAAACTAGAAAGAATGAAAGGTTTTTTAGATGTCCTAGAAGAGAAAATGCAGGCCAGGAGGTTGTGCACAGGGTACAGACCAGGGAAGTTGGCTATAAATTTTAGTGATTGCTCACCTAAAGGAATGGAAACTAAAAAATCTTTATGCTTGCAGTGTCTGCTTCAAAATATTCCCAAGGTTCTGTGTGAGCAAATTAAAGCACAGAGAGATTAAGTGACTTGTCTAAGATCAAATAACAAATAAGTGATCAAGAAAATATTTAGATTCAGGCCAACTGCCTCTAAAAATCATATTCTTAACCCTCTACATGAATAAAAAACAAGAAGTGACTTTCAGCTAAATACCTTACAGTGATTTAAAAGCACCTGCAAATCAAAATTAGAATAGCAGTGTTACTAAGATGCATACATTTCCTTTCAAGAACATGCATTTATTAAAAATTAGAATGATTATGATTACTTGGGGTAGAAAATTGGAGGGTGAGAAAGAAGAATAGGATTGAAAGAGAAAAATAAGTGAAATAAAATAAAATAAACAATATTTAATAAGAGTTAGAACTGACCAGGTAGGCAGCAGAGTTTTAAGGAAAAACAGGGGCCCAAAGCTGGGGGTGTGGTCTCAGCAGTGTCCAGGCTGAGAGAAACAAGGGAAGCCTGAAACTAATGGTCCACACGAGAAATCAGGACACTCAGTAACTGAAGGAAGCATTACTCCAGGATAGAGAATATTTTCATTGGCTGGTAATCCCATATAATAAAAGGCTAATAAAAAAATCAACCAAACCGCAAAACAACTGATCGCTATGATGCACACTAACCACGGGGGGGGGGGGGGGGGCGGGGGGGGGGGCAGATGCTCAACGCACGAACTGCCCCCTGGTGGTCAGTGCACTCGAACTGGAAGAACACTGCTCAGCCAGAATCCAGGCTCAAGGCTGGCCAGTGCAGTGGTGGTGGTGGGAGCCTCTCTCGCCTCCACAGCAGGTGGACATCCCCCGAGGGGTCCCAGACTGCAAGAGGGCACAGGCTGGGCTGAGGGACCGACCCACCTGGCCCCAATGCACAAATGTCATGCACCAGGCCTCTAGTTACCATATAATGTACATCTAATTACTTATTCATTTGTTCACTAGAACAGAATATTTTTAATTGAGCTATAATTGACATATGACCTTTAGTTAGTTTGAGGTGTACAACATAATGAGTTAATTTATGTATATGTTAAGAAATGATTGCCACAATAAGTTTAGTTAATATCCATCACCACACATACTTACAAATTTTGTTCTTGAGATGAGAACTTTTAAGATCTATTCTCTTATTAACTTGCAGATATACAATACAGTATTTTAACTGTATAACTATAGTCACCATGCTGTACATTACATCTCCAGGGCTTATCTTATAACTGAAAGTTTGACCTTTTGCCCAACTTCACCCATTTCTTTACCTTTTACCCACCACTCTGGGAAACATTAATCTGTTCTCTATATCTATGAGTCTAGGGTTTGTGGGGGTTGTTGTTTTTTTTCTGGTTTTTTTTTTTTTGGATTCTATATATAAGTAAATCACACAGTATTTGTCTTTCTCTGTCTGATTTATTTCACTTAGTGAGTTAATTCCCTCAAGGTTCATCCATGCTTTTGCAAATGACAGCATTTCCTTCTTTTTTTATGGCTGGATAATACTCCATTATATATACACTAGAGGCCCGGTGCATTAATTCATTCACAGGTGGGGTCCCTCCACCTAGCCGGTGATCAGGGCCAATGGGGGGGCCAGCCAGCTGGGGAAAGGGACCACGGGAGGTTGGCCCCATCAGCAAGCTAACCAACAGTTGATTCCACGAGGACTCAGGCTCCCTCCTCCCTCCTGTCTGAGTCCGGGGTGCGGGTGAACCAGATTCAGTGCTGTCAGGGCCCCAGCAGCAAGCTAACTAATGGCCAATTCCGTGAGGAATTGGGCTCCTTCCTCTCTCCTGTCTGGGTCCGGGTGAACCAGATTTGGGGCTGTCAGAGCCCCAGCAGCAAGGTCTGGGTCAGTGCGTGTCATAACTACTGGCCAGTCATCCAGTCGTTCTGGTCTTTGGGTCGTAAAGGTCACTTAGGCTTATATATATGTATGTATGTGTATGTATATGTATATATATATATATATATATATATATGTATATATATATATATATATATATATATATATATATATAGACTAGAGGCCCTATGCATGAAATTCACACATGGGTAGGGTCCTTAGCAGCTGCTGGCTGCTGGCGAGGGCCTCCCTTCCCCTAGCTGCCTGCCACCGCTGCTGTGGGCCAGGCCTCCCTTCGCACCCACTTTGGCCTGGTGCCGCCCGCTCACCTGCTCTACCATCCCATCACAGTCCAGCTCTCATCGGGACCCATCAGGGCCAGCAGTGCCTCCAATGCACCCGCTGCCCGTGCCGCATCACCAACACTCGCCATGTTCTGCGCCGCGCCCTGAAGGTCGGCGCACGTCTAACTCTTGGTTGGTAGAACTCCCGCCCATGGGGACAATTTGTATATTAGCCTTTTATTATATAGGATTGTCTTAATTCATTCGTCCATAAATGGGCATTTAGTTTGTTTTCGTGTTTTGGCTTTCGTAAATAATGCTGCAATAAATATGGAGATGCAGATATCTTTTTAATTAGTGATACTGTTTCCTTCAGAGAAATAACCATAAGTAGCATTGCTGGTAGTTCTTTTAATTTTTTAATAACCTCTATACTATTTTCCAAAATGGCTGCCCCAATTTACATTCACACCAATAGTGCACAAGGATTCTCTTTTTCTCCACATCTTCATCAACACTTGTTATCTCTTGTCTTTTTTATAATAACCATTCTAACAGGTGTGAGGTGATATCTCATTGTGTTTCTGATTTGAATTTCCCTCATAATTAGTGATGTTGAGCACCTTTTCATGTACCTCTTGGCCATTTGTATGCCTTTGTGGAAAAAAATGTCCACATAGATACTTTGCTTATTTTTTAATCAGATTGTTTGGGGTTTTTTGTGTTGTTGTTTTGTTTTTTTTTGGGGGGGGGGTTATTATTGTTTGCTATTGACTTGTAGGAGGTTTTTTTTTAATATATTTTGAATATTAACCCCTTATCAGATATGTGATTTACAACTATTTTCTCTTGTTCTGTAGGTTGTCTTTTCATTTTGTCCGTGGTTTCCTTTGCTGGACAAAAGCTTTTTAGTTCGGTGTAGTCCCACATGTTTATTTTTGCTTTTGTTGCCTTTGCTTTTGGTGTCAAATCCAAAAGAATATATCATTGCTAAGGTCAATGTCAGTGATCTAACCCCCTATATTTTCTTCTAGGAAATATATTTTGACCCCATAGTGTCTCTGTTCTACACCTTTAACTCACTAATTCTCTTTGTTCTTTGCGTCAATAATTAAATGTTAATTTTGTATGCAATTCATAATGAATCTTTTTTGCACTAATAATCACTACAAAACAAAAGTGATGACTACAGTTATGCAGTTATTACTTACTAATTACAATGAAGTGTTAGAAGTATCAAAATTTTCTTGAAACAATAGATCAGCAAAATTTGGCCCAAGAAAAGTGGATACTTTGGGCACATGGAAAATAATAGACATAAAAGAAAATAGCTATGGAAATTTTAATCTCTACTATTGAACTAATGAATGAATTTAATCTTTGTTGTAAAATTTATGCAGAAAATGTTACTCCATTTAAATGGTTTTATTAAAATAACAATAGAAATTTTTTGAAATGGCTTACCTGTGCTGTATACAAAAGTGATTAAGTTATGTAATCATAGTTAACTCTAGGAAATTCTTTCTCAAAGAATGATGGTAAAATACTGATTTTGCATATCTATAGTAGCAGAATTTCACCATTCTTGGGAGTACGACCAGGTAGATCATTAGGTTCTTATGTGCTCTTTACAAACATCAAGTCAACACTAGACACAACAGCCTTTTATAGGTAGGTAGGGCAAACAAGACCATCCAAATCTATGTAAAGATCCTGGAAAGTTCAATTAAAGGTTTACATTTCTTAGCAATCCCTGCTAGCTAGGGAGAGCAGAAGCTGTGCAGGAAATGGTGTTAGATATGGCCTTAAAGGATGAATAAGATTTTAATGGGTAGGGACCATGGGTCAGGGGAGTGGGCATTCTGGTTTCAGGAACAGTCTAAGAAATTAATGAAATAAGGGAAATATAAGACATCAAAGACCAAAAGGTGACCTTTTGGCCTTGATCTTAGGTTTTGGGTAGGGAAATAGTAGGAGATAAAGCTGGAAAGGTAGGCTTGAGCCAGACTTGAGAGGAATCTTAAAAACCAGGCTGTGTAGTTAAGATGTTATTAGGTGGAGAATAAATGGTGATGGAAGGAGATTTGATTTAGGGTGATGTATTGTAGAATTATATACCTCACCTATATAATTTTATTAATCAATGTCACCCCAATAAATTCAATAAAAATATGTTCTTAGAGAAATCACTGAACTACCCAAGGTTTTTGTGTGTTCATTTGTTTGATAAAAATTTTTATTAAAAAAACACACAAAAGAGCCTGGCCTGCGTGGCTCGATTGGGCTTCGTCCTGTGCACTGAGACGTTTCTGGTTTGATTCCCGGTAGGGGGCATGCAGGAGGCAGCAGACCTATGTTAGCTCTCATACTGATGTTTCTCTCTTCTCCCGTCCTCTCTCTCTCTAAAAATCTTAAACTTTTCTTAAAAACAAAAACAACACCTTCCAACCCTAGAATGCTTTAGGAAAAAGTATTAGAATTTTTTACTAAAAGACAGAATCCAGTGACATACTTTTGCGCTTCTCTAAGTCCTTATAAAATAACACACTATAAAAAAAGAGCATACTTATAAGGCACCAATCTAGAGAATTGTTACCTCTTCTTGGAACAAGTAGAATACATTTACTTCAAATCTATCCCTGACATGTGGACTGAGATCTAACCCAGCAGCTCCTCTGCCTTCAGTGCAGTTTTCTGAGAATTTGAGACTTTTGTTCCTGCTGTCACTAAAGCTCAGGGTTCTTCCTCACTTCTGCTCAACCAAGACAGCAGTGGTTGTAATGGGGGGGAAACCTGGGCAGAGGACGAGTTTCCTTGCCAGCTGGGCCACTTCAGACCTTTGTAACCTGGGCAACTGCCTTAACCTTACTGAGCCTCATTACCTTTCCCTGCCAGATACAGAACGTGATCAGAGATGACCTCTAAGTTTCCTTCAAGCTTGGGCTTTCTGTGTCTCTAAGACACTTAGAAGTTACTCCAACATTTTCGGAACTGCTTTTTCCAGAACACAAAGAATACTTGATAATAGATAATAAGAGATCAGTGTGCTCAGCAAAAATTATCAGTGCATAAAGCAAAAGTAGCTCTTTCTATATTCAGCTTAAAATAAAGACCTTACTAATTTGCATTATTTTCATATACCTTTACGTATATACAGCTGAGCTACCTGAGAATAGCCTATTTTGGCCCAACATTATTCTGCATTGTATGAATTAAATTGGAATAACTAAACATATTACTAGTAATTAGCAAAAATCCTGATGTCATGTCTTGGCAAATTTTTCAGACTATTATACAATTGGAGAATGAAGCAGTTTTCATCATTAAATAAGGACAACTTTCACTAAAGTCATAGAAAACTTAACATCATATAAGTATTACAGTGGAAATAAATATAAGATATTTTATTTTAAAAATACAGGGTAGGAAGTAGAAACAGCCCTACTCAGTTCTAGCCCAGATCTTTGTCTAATCTCTGGAGAGATTATTTACATTATCTGGCTTCCATTTTATCCCTCCTTTCTGAAATCTTCTCAAAGTTTCAATATTCTTTCATTCTTTTATTCTGTGTGCTCTCATGTCAATAATCAAGAGAACCAGAAGTTCATTTCCATGATTCAAAAAGTGAGTTAGTTTCTCTTTGGTTATATGCTGATATTTAATAGGAGAATTTGTGTCTGTTTGGTACTTCTAATTTCTCCATTACCATGAACAAGCCTACTTCCTAGCCTACGTTTCTGTTCTGGGATTTGGTACAGCTATGTTATTTAAGCAAAGTTAAGCTTCTAATAAAGTGGTCTCTAAATGCAGTGGCCTAAAGAAGTAGACATTTATTTCTCTTCATACATCATTCCTGCTAGTCTGGGTGTGGCACTTTCCACAAGGTCATTCTGGCATCCAGTTTCATTTTCTGTTTTCGTTTTATTTTATTTTTTCCATCACCATTTATCCCATTTATCCCCTCCATTCCACCGGCAATCACCACACTGTTGTTCATGTCCATGAGGTCTCTCTCTCTTTCTTTCTTTCTCTCTTTCTTTCTTTCTTTCTTTCTTTCTTTCTTTCTTTCTTTCTTTCTTTCTTTCTTTCTTTCCTTTTTCTTTTTCTTTCTTTTTTTTTTCTCAATCCCTCAACTTCCCTAATATTCCCCAAAACCAACACCAGAGCTGCCTGCCTGCTCTGTATTTATGTCTGTTTCTATTTTGCTTGGTAGTTTAGTTTGTTCATTAAATTCCACATATGAATGGAGTCAGTTTCTTTCCCTCCTGTTACTCCTCCATTCCCCCCAGAGTATTGTTCTGATCATAATTTGAGAATTGAAAATTGCCTTAGAATTTGTAGTTTCAAAACTTCAGTTTTTAGATGGAGGGAAATTCATGGAGGGCAAGTGATTTGGCCAGCATAACACAGCTACTTGAGGTTAGCGTTCACACAGTACTCTGTCAACTTCAGTATGAGTCATGGAGAACTGGCTTCCTTCTGACTTCTCCCTACTCCTTTTACTTTTCAAAGTCAAAACAGGAAAAGAATATGAGAAGAGATCATGAATTTATCTTTCTTTTCTGAAAGAATACACTTCCAATGACACTCTCTACCTCATCATCTAAAAATTTTCTTGGTAAATAAATATGTACCAATATGGAAAAAGATTGAAAATATTTGCTTGTCAGATGTAGCCTTAAGATATCTAGGCTTTCCTTAAGGAGGTAAATTAGGATGCCTTTAGCTTTAAAAGAGACTTCTTGTTGGTTTACCTTAAGTAACTCTCATCTGAAATATTTGTTGGTAACACATCAAATTGAAAGAATTCTTTTGTTTCCTATTATCAGGCAGTGAAGTTTTCCCCAAGAACATTTTAAAGCAAAAACCACATACAAGGCCATGCTCTAATGGCACCATTAAATTGTTCAGTGCTTGGTCTGGTGCTTACAGTAATATGTAAAGCCTTCCCCTAAGACGCATCAAAATAGAGCTAAGATATTATGTTCATTCAAACAAATGTCTTGCAATTTATACCTAATGAAACTTTCTCTAACATTGTTTCCTTCTCGCCTCCCTCATTAATCAATTAAGAGGGAGTAGCATTAAGACACCAACAGTAGCATAATGTGAGAAAGTTTCCCAGCATTCCATAAATAGGGAGTAAGCAAGTAACACATGGCTTTTTAAATCTGTGCAATATATCAGAATTGAAGAGAGGAAATTAATGTGAATGTGGGGAAAATAATACAGCTAATATTGTTCAGTAGTAGATCTTGGATATGTTTTTCTCTTTGATTTGGAAATTATTGGATAGTTTTATGGACTTTGCCAGTAAAATAATTCTAGTTTTATTACTATACATTTCCTAATAAAAAGTGTACAGTGTTAGTGTTGTCCTGAAATGTAATTGATTTCTGAGAGGTATAATTTGCTGTCTGAGAGATGGTCTTTTGAATTTCTATATAATAGTGCATGGGTAAATGAGATGCTGAGAAAGACTACAGTGCCAAAAGGTAATAACGGAGATAAAAATTATTTTTCATTATTTTAGTATTGGATAGTTGGTTTAATTTACTGAGTTTTTAAAGCTTTTATTAAAATTGTATATTTCAATTGAAACTTTCAAAAATAGCTCAGAAATTAGTTTTGATGTTATGAAATATTTTCATTCCTCAAATCATTATACTAACAGTAATTTTAGGTTGAATCCCCCACATACTTTCCCCTCCGAAATGCAGAGAAATATACTTGCGATAAAACCAGAGCCTGGCTGGTATTGCTCAGTGGCTGAGCATATGGACCAGGAGGTCATAGTTCGATTCCCAGTTAGGGCACATGCCCAGGGTTGTTGGCTCGATCCCCAGTAGGAGGCATGCAGAAGGCAGCCAATCAGTGATTCTCTCTCATTATTGATGTTTTTATCTCTTTCTTCCTCTCCCTCTCTGAAGGTGTGTATGTATGTGTGTGTGTGTGTGTGTGTGTGTGTGTGTGTATCAGAGATCATAGGAAATTTAATCAGGTGGTCCTTAAACATGAGAATTCCTGATTTAAGATCTAGCCCTAGTAACCTACTGCAACATCCCAAAGAACTTAAAATATATACTGAGTGCATATGTGAAGGACGCATCCTAAGCAGTATGGGAGGCATGTAGACTAAAGAGTGAACTGAGGAGAAAAGATGCTATCAGCTCATACTGCAGTCTTTACACCGATGGGTAGAGCAGGATGCTCCCAAGCTCCTCTCCTGTGCCTGCCCACAAATCTCAGCCCCAGCCTTCAGTCGGCTACATGGGTCCAGCAAGGCCTCTGCTCTCTGGGTTTCACTTCTCCATGTCACAGTTTGGAAAGTAGTTGCAGGAGAAAGCTCACTTTGTGTGCTTCCTTTTTCTCAAGGACCACACCATACACATCTGTTGTCAAATTCTTGAAAGTAGTTGCTTTGAATATTCTGTGCAGTGTTACAGATTTTTACAGTGGTAGAGTAAATCTGATATTCATTACTACTTCATGGTCAGAACTAACTGGAAATCTATCCTCCCCTCTTTATATCTGTGTACATCTTATTTCCTTTTTTTTAAATCTCCTCCCACACCATGGCCTGAGCCACCTGAGGGTTGGAATCATGTAGACATTGGCTTATGATATATTGAATGAGGCTAAAGGGAACAAAAATTTTAATATAATTGATGGCCAAAGGTTTTTTCAACCCTATGTGTTTATTTATTTTCTGAATGAAGATGACTCAGTTGGGTTACTTTTCAGGATAAGAATATTGAGTATCAGTCCCCATCACACAATCCCTTATTCACAATTCTGAAAACCACTAAAATCCAAAATGTTTTGTAAATTTTGTGCTAAAACTCATTTGGTAGCAAAACCAGACCTGAGCTGGCATGAGTGGTTAGCTGTGTCTCAATGCTTCTCCCAGATACATACACCCATACTGATTATTGGATTTTTACCTTGTAAGTTTTTATTTAACTGAACAATAAAAATTTCAAAAAAGGTAAAATATTGGGTAATATTGAAAAGAAAAGGAAGCATCTATCAATATCAGCAATACAGAAAATGGAGTTAATGGGTGACTATAAAGCATCGTACTGAAGAAGACAGTATGCCCTGGCCAGTGTGGATCAGTTGGTTGAGCATTGTCCCGTCCACCAAAATTTCACAGGCTTGATTCCTGGTCAGGGCACATGCCCAATTTGTGGGCTCAATCCCAGTGAGGGGAATACAGGAAGCAGCTGATCAGTTTTTCTTTCACACCAATGTTTCTCTCTCTTCCTTCTTCTCTCTCTAAAATCAATAAAAATGTATATATATATATTTTTAAAAAATCAGTATGGCAGCTGCCACAATAAATGATTTAAAGAAAGAGAAAAGCAAGATGTTGACATTTTATGATGACAAGAAACTCTACAATCAGGGAAATCATTTCAGCAGATAAATAATGAAGAGCTTAACTGTGGGTTGATTAAGGTGTTCTGACAATAACAACAACAACAAAAACCAGAATATGAAAGAGTGCCATTGATCCATTTCCTGGACAAGCAACCGACCATCAAGCATGTAATTTATTTTTTTTTCTAATATTCTTATCACATTTTTTGCCTTAAGTAAACCAAATATGTTTACTTTTCTGTTCATCAAAAAATAAATGAACTCTTAAGAAAATGGGACATCACCAAAAACCCTATGTAATGTTCAAGTTTCCATCTTGATCAGTATTGTTTTCATGGGAAATGTCAAGGAAAGCCATTCTGAGGCTTTATTTTTAGAATTAAGCTAGCCAGATCTCATGCTCCCGGATTCCAAAATATTATTTTTAGTACACGTGAGTTTGTAAAAATAATACACAAAGATATCATAAAACAAATACAAATTGAATCACCAAATCAAGCAATAAGATGTGAATTCAAACATGTTTACACTTACTACATATTTAAAATAATTGTCTTGTTATTAGAAGTTTTTTTTTAGTCGGAAAAAAAAGAGGGAGGGAACTGCTTATGAGGGAACATAAGCAGTTCCCTCCCTCTTTTCTATGGGGTCAGGCAATTTTACAGTTGACACACTAGAGAAACATGGTAGAGAGAGAAGAAAAAGGAAAGAGCTGTTAATTTTTTGCTAATCAGTCTATTACACTGGAGCTAACTTGTAATGCTGTCATAACATTGTGACTAATTTTTTTTGAGAAGGGATATAGAGATAAATCACAGAGTTTTTATTTGGTCACCCCCATGAAATTTGATTCCTTTCATCCCCTACCTTTTGTATTTATACCATTAAGTATGTCTAATGTTATTGATGTGAAATCACAGCATGTAGAGCATTCTAAGACATTTTATGTACTACATCAGATTTTAAGGAAGTTACCTGATTTTCACTTATTTTGATATAATTTTGTTTATATAAGTGCAGACACAAAATGGATTTTTTATACTTTCTTGAATGTAAAACCAATGTAATAAACTCTGTCTCAATCCAAATTGCCATTTTGAAACCTAGGAACTATTGATTTATTTTTTATTTCCATAATACAAATATAATTTTGAAAATGTGCCTATTTCATGGATTATTTTTAAGTATATGAAACATTTCCTATTATACTTAGTGATTTAATAAAAAATATATAAATCAATTTCCTCTTTTTCTAATGAATGTTAAAGAAAACCTAAAAAGTATATACTCAGACAATATTCCTGCCAGTCATTTATACACAATTCCAAATGACTAAAAAGACAATAACAACAAAAACTTGAATGTCTTCTCTATTCACTGGGGAGAAAAATGTAAATTATACAAACTGTTTTTAAAAAACATGAGATTATCTCATCCGAAGTAATAACAAGATTTGCAGATCTCAGCACTTGAGATATCACTTTACTTTATTAAATTAGCATTAAAAATTCTAATTTTAAATTTAACTTTGTTAAGGTGTGTAAAACTAATATATTTCTGTACTATTACAGGCTTTCTTAGAAAGCAATAGAAAAATAGATTGGAACTTTAAGTAAAACAACAAACCTTGCTCTCACAGAGATTTGAGAGGAGGACAAGCCTTACTCTAGAGAAGATTCCAAAGATTACCTATGAATTTTCTTTGCTTTAAGAAAAATGGCAAATAAGACTTTACTTTTATGCTCTAGAGCTACAATATCCAATATACTGTAGCCACTAACCACAGGTAGCTTATGAGTACCTGAAAAATGGCTGATTCAAATGAGGTACATTGTAAATAGGAAATACACTCTAGATTTCAAAAACTTAGTATAATAGCCGAAACCGGTTTGGCTCAGTGGATAGAGCGACAGCCTGCAGACTGAAAGGTCCCAGGTTCAATTCCGGTCAAGGGCATGTACCTTGGTTGCGGGCACATCCCCCAGTGGGGGGTGTGCAGGAGGCAACTGATCAATGTTTTTCTCTCATTGATGTTTCTAACTCTCTATCCCTCTTCCTTCCTCTCTGTAAAAAAAATCAATAAAATATATTTTTTTTAAAAAAACCTTAGTATAATAAAAAGAATCTACACTAATAAAAGAGAAAGATGCAAATTGACCGTACCTTCGTGACACCCACCAGCCAATCAGGAGTGAGTATGCAAATTAACCCAACAAAGATGGCGGGTTAATTTGCATGCTCAGGCACCGAGCAGCAGGGGGCGGGGCAGGATGCTTGTGTCGTCGCCATGGTGACGATACAGGCATTCCACACCGCTCCAGCCACTCAGGGCCTCTGGGCTGCGTGGGAAGGCGGGGTCGGAGCGGAAAGGCGGTGCCAGCAGCCAGGGAAAGGAAGGCCCATTCTAGCATGAATCTTCGTTCATTGGGCTTCTAGTATAAAATATATTAGGAATAATTTTTATACTGATTATACATTCAAATTATAGTTGGCTACATTGGGTTAAATAAATGATATTATTAACCTTTTGCACTCAGATGTCGAGTGTGACTCAACACGGTTAGCATCGGTAGCAGCTCTTTTTATACTCTTTGAATGTATCAATAATTTGAAATATAAAAAAATCCAAATAAATAAGTTTGTATGAAAAGAAACTCCAGTTTTTTATTCTACTGCCGCACTTTGTAAAATCTGGGGTATTTATAAAATTAAATCCCGAGTAGAATAAAGGAATTGAGAAAAAAGCAAGCGAGTGCAAAGGGTTAAATTAATTTTACCTACTTCTATGTACATCTTAAAATGTGACTGGCTACTAGGTCATAAGTCATCAAATATGATCATGTGACTAAAGAATGCCCTTACACATAGAATTGCAGATTCTTAAGATAGGGATCCACCAAAGCTGCCAGTGACTTATACAGGGGACCAAGGAAATATGGGCAGGATACTGACACCTTCTAGTGGGAGAATGTTTGGTTGGATCCTCTGATAATAGTGAGACTGCTTTTGATAGCAAACAGCCTGAAATTCAATTCCAACTATCTATAATAATAAAAGGGTAATATGCTAATTAGAATAGACTTCTTCCAGACGTCTTTCCGGAAGTCCTTCCTGACAAAGCCGGGGCTGGAGGGAAGCACAAAATTTCATGCATCAGGCCTCTAGTATGAAATAATAAATGTAATGTTTATGACACTCAAAAGCATACAGATAGTTCAGGTACTCCTTGATACTGTGCCTCAACAATGTCATAAACACCCAACTTCCTTCTGTATACAATGTTAGCTCCCTGATAGAGAGCCCCTTGGGGTTGTCCTAATGACAACCTGCTTTCAAATGAGAGCTGTATGCTTTCTACTTTAAGACTAGCTGGGGAAAGAGTATGTATCTTTTTTTCTTTTCTTTTCTTTTCTTTTCTTTTATTTTCTTGGCTGCTTTCATGGAATGAAGGGGAAGTTTCTATTCATAAACCATGTTAACAAATGCCTCATTGGATCTCATTAGCCTTAATCATGTCCCAGTCTCACCCCTAAACCCATCACTGATCCAAACATTAAGATGAACTGATTGACTTAAAGCATCAGGGATCACCATCTGCGTTTGAGAGCTTGAAGCTACAGGTCACTCTGGCCAAAACTGCACATCTGGGAAATTCAGAGTCATTAAGAGGGGGAAAAAAAAAGGAAAATGGATGCTAAGGATGTACCCAACAAATATCCACTCTTCAACCTCAGGCATAAACACAGAGGCAAGAATTCTAATGGGAATTTTAATTAACATCTTAGCATGAGAAAAATACCCACAGGAAAAATGAATATATAAACTCTGTGAGATATTTTTTAAACTTTGTACTTTTGTAAACTCCTTTGCTTATTATCTCTATGGGTTGTTTTTCCCCCTCATAATCTTAGCAATAGAACCCTTAAATTCAAGGGGGTACAAGTGCTTTTTTTCTCTCAGTATCAAGGAAGAACTAGTAAGGGGATAGTAAGTTGAAGAGCTAAGAGAACACTGACAAAAACCCAACAAATATTAAGGTTTTAGAAGGATGAACATCAATTCCTCTCTCCATACTTTGCCTATCTGTCCTCTCTTAACTAGCTCTTTCCCAGGAAAGAGAGATCAAGATTCTGATTTGCCGATGGCTATAACATTGTCAGCACTACAATTAACTGGTAGATGTGGTTTCTGTATATTAAATGAGGCCATTTCCTGAGAAGAGCTCCTCACACTTCTTTTATTCATATTAAAAAGTAAGTTGGTAAGGTATTTCTACCTGTAATTGTGTCTGTTATTTACCTTAGCAATCATCAATAGGTTAAGCAATATTAAAGGTTACACCATAGTTCCAGTTATCTTAGAAGTGTGAGTAAGTAGAAAGCCTCACTTAGACTATAGGTCTGACCCAAGTTGTCCAACCCAACTGGTACTACAATTACTACACTGAGGGATATTGAATGTTTATTCAGAAATTTATAAAGGTATTTTTGGTTTAACCTGCTATAAGTTATTCTGGTCTTAAAAAATCCAAACGGATTAAGAATGAGTGGAAGAATTTCAATAACAACCACCACCCCAAAAAAAAAGGGGGGGGGGAATAACTTGACTTTAAAAAAAAAAATGAGGGAGGGAAATAACCTGAAGTGACTAGAATTGTGACAGGTAAAGGAGAAAGAAAATAGACATTGTATCTTAGCAATGAAAATGTTCAAGGATATTGGCAGAGATTAGAGGTTCTGGAAGGTCAACAATAGAAAAGCACCCAGAAAGAGAAGAAAGTATAATAACAGTTTTTATATTAGGTTTGTGGTTTTGCTATATGTGCATTAAATCCAATAATTGCTCACAGTAATATATAAAGGGACACAACTTAGCTGAAGCAAAGTAAAAGGATCGGCAGTTGAGTTCCGCGTCAGGCATGGGCAAACCATCAGACCGACCATCCCACTAACAATCCTATATAATAAAAGCCTAATATGCTAAGTGTCTGGTCAACTGGTCATCCATTCAACCAATCAAAGTATAATATGCTAATGATATGCTAAGGACACTATGATATGCACTGACCACCAGGGTGCAGACACTCCGACCTGTAGGTTAGCTTGCTGCTGGGGTCCAACCAATCAGGACTAAGCCAGATGGGCCAGACATGCCCTGGAGCCCTCCCGCAGTCCCTCCCTGGCTGGTCAACCTCCTGTATCCCTCCCCGACCCTGATAGTGCACAGGTGGGGTCCCTCGGCCTGGCCTGTGCCCTCTTGCAATCTGGGACCCCTCGGGGGATGTCAGAGAGCCAGTTTCAGCCTGATCCTGAAGGCCAGGCCAAGGACCCCACTGGTGCACGAATTGGTGCACCAGGCCTCTAGTAACTGAATAACATCAAAAGGATGTCTTAAAAATCTGTTTGAATGCTTCAGAGAGGTAAACCTGTATTTGGCTTAACTATCTCCCATGAAGGATTTGTTTATTTAAATCATCAGTTTAGAGACTCAAGATAAAATTGAAGCAGAGGCTGAGAAGCTAAAAGGCTGAGCAGAGCTTACTGAGGCAGTCTCACTGCCTGGGGAGCGGGGGAGGGTCTTTACTTCAGGGATAGCAGAGGAGAGAGGATTTGGTACATATCTCCGGCTCTCATTTGTTAGCACAGAGAACTGCAATTTAGGAATAAGAGTACTGGAAATGGACCATCTTCAAGGACTGAAAATCCACTTGACTTGGATCACTTTCTGATTAGTGGGATATGCCCTTAGCCCCTCTGCATGCCAGAAACTAAAGGAAGTCTTTAGTGAAGGAACATAAGGCCAAGAGCCATAAATTATTCCCACAATTTAAAAAAAAATCACTAAAAAGTAACCAAGCATTTAAAAAATAAAAATTATAATTAAGAAAACCAAGAAATAAAATATGTAGTATATATATTAGCATCACCAAATTTTTAAATGCTAATGATATGTCTGATACATTTAATAAGACAAAACAATGATAAAGAGTAGAAAAATATAAAACAAAATCACATTGAAATTTTAGAATTAAAAAAAAACTGCTAAGAAATTCAGTGGATGGATGATGTTACTAGCAGAGTAACAATACTTGGAGATTTAGTGTACTAGATGATATGTTAGGAGAAAATACTCAAAGTGAATTACAGAGAGGCAACAAATATTAAAAATGAAAAAGGGCATATGAGCCCTAGCCAGTTTGGCTCAGTGAATAGAGCATCGGCCTGCGGACTGAAGGGTCCCAGGTTCAATTCCAGTCAAGGGACATGCCCGGGTTGTGGGCTCAATCCCCAGTAGGGGCCATGCAAGAGGCAGTGATCAATGATTCTCTCTCATCATTGATGTTTCTATCTCTCTCTCCCTCCCTCTCCTTTCCTCTCTGAAGTCAATAAAAAAATTTTTTTTTAAAGAGCATACAATACATAAAAGACATGATGAAAAGTGTAATAGGAGCTCCAGAACAAGAGGAGAATGGAAGAATAGAAAAGAACAGTATTAAAGGTATGAGTCTAGAACTTTTTTAAAAAATTTAAATCCAGAAATCAATCCACAGATTTAACATATATACGATAAACCCCAAGCAGAAATAGCAACCACCACAAAATCAACCTAAGAGATAAGAGAAGTTGTATTATCCTTTTGCACCAGAGCAATTAGCTCCTTCATTAGGGAAATAAATTACCACAGATCTAATCTTTATGGTGTGTGAGTATGTTTCTAAGAGAAGTAAAAGCAAACATCTCCAGATTGATAGCCTATTTGTTTCCATGGCTCAGACTTTTTACATGAACACTGAGCAATCCAGGAATGTTTTATTTCCCCACAATGATATATCTGAGATAAATGTGTACATGTGTACCAGACATGTTCAACATTGTTCATGGCAAAATTATTATCAATTAGAGTATATTGATACAATAGACTTCAACATAGTAAAATGAGTGAACCCTCTCTACATGCAACAACACAGGTGATTCTCACATACAGCCTTAAGTGAAAGATGCCAGATGTAAGAGAATACATGATTCCAGGGACTTAAAACTCAAAAATCGGTAAAACTAATCTATGAAGTTAGATGTCGGGATAATACTTACCTTTGGCAAAGAGAATGGGGACAAGTGGGAGGGGAACAAAATGGGTTTCTTTTTAAAAAACTATATTTTTATTGACTTTGAGAGAGAGAGAGAGAGAGAGAGAGAGAGAGAGAGAGAGAGAGAGAGAGAAACATTGATGCAAGAGAGTAACATCAATTGGCTGCCTCCTGCACAACCCCCACCAAGGATTAAGCCCTCAACCCAGTGTGCCCCTGACAGGAGGACGTCCAACCAATTGAGCCATAACAGCCAGGGCAAAACGGACTTCTGGGTGATGGTCTTTGTGTTGATCTGGTTAATGGCTACACAAGTGTATTTATTTTATAAAAATGGATGAGGTGTTCAATTATGATTTACATACTTTTTTGTTTATTTTTATTTTATTTTTAAATTCACTTTTCAATTACAGTTGACCTACTTTCTGTATGTTAAAATTTTATTTTAGACAAAAAGGGGTAAATTTCTCAGAAGGGCTCAGCAGTTCTGACAGAATTCAAGGTCAGCAAACATTCTGGCCTCTGGGAATGCTAAAACAGACATGAGACAGCAACACAACCCAAGTGTTCATCTTTCTGTACCTCTCCTCTCAGAACATTCTTTCCTTCCTTTCAAGTCTGCCTGGCAGAGTAAGACAGATGAAGAAGTATTTAACACTGTGGTTGACACCATTTATTCCTGAAAGATTTGGTTCATGGAAAATATATAGGATTTGAGGTTCTCTGTATTATTCCCAATAGGAATTAGAAAAGAGCTGATATTTATACCCTCTATGTAAAAGCAGGGTAGGCATTTTTTCTGATTGGTGTTACCCTTTCCAAACCTCTTATTAAACAGTTTGAATATGACCTCTGGCTTAGAATTCACAAATAAAGGAGAAAAAACTATCATTCCAAAGCAAATAGACACTAATTATAAAGCAAACGTTAAATTTCCTATAATGAAAAAAAATTTGATTGCTAAAAGAATGAAATAAAGCAATCTGACAGTTTTCTACACAGAAGGGATTGCAGGTGAGAGCTGGTGAATTGAGAGAGATTGCCACTATTCCAAAGCAGTTTTCTAAAGCCAGAATTATTCCTTCATACACCTGCAAAAGATGCAGAAACCCATGGGAAAGTCAACATTTATTTCAAAAATAAACTTTAAGGTTTGGCACTAAAGCGGACAAGCTGTTTTTTTCTATAAGAAAATGTGGCTCTGTACGTGCTAACTTCTTCTGAGACTCTCAGACTGAGTGAACTGCAGAACAAGTATCATTTACATCCATTAAACAGCAGAGAGGACTAGAAATAAAGAGACAGGGATTCTAACTCAGTTTTGTCGCTGACTATATGAATTTTCTTTTCTGTAAAATTCGACCACTCAGACTCTATCACGCAAAACAAAGGACCAAGGTGTCGATTCTTCCAAAGGAAGTAACTTAGAACTTATTGTAATTATTATTAAAATCTTCTGAAACCTCTTTTTCTTTTTTTGTTGGTTTCTTCTTTTTCTTATGTCTCCTTTTTTTCTTTCCCTTTACACTTTTCCTCCCTCCTTTTTTCTCCTTTCTCTTTATCTTTACCTTTGTTTTTTCCTTTCTACCTTCTCTACCACTTCCTTAATTGTTCATAGGCGTTACTTGAATTGACCATTATAGATGTATATTTGTATTTCCCTCTTAAAAATCAACTACACTTACTTTTACTTATTTGTGACCCCAAATTAATTTAGTTTCAATTGTCCACTGACTTAAAAGAGAAAAATAAAAAGGTTTCTTACTTTGGTCTAAAAGTGTCACCTTGGATTTATAAAAAAAATATTTAGTTTGTTAGTGAACAGTATTTCAGGGTCACAAGGAACCAACCTACTAGTGATTTTCCTTTCAGGGACATTGAACCAAACACTACCTCATTTCTTTTGGCCGCCCTGTATCTTACCCTTGGGTGAGTATGTATCTAGCATGCCTCCCCTTTCTGCCCACTCTCTGCATGTTAAGTGAGATCCTAAGGTCTCTGATCAATGCCAATCAATCAATAAACACTTCCTTAACATTCATAGCATGTATCACTTCTGTTTGATCTTTAGAAAACTGGAGCTAAGAGAAATGTGATTTTTTTTATTTCAAATATCTTGCCTGCACATTTACACTGGGAAAGAGTGTAAATATAATCTTATTAATAAGAGTAGATGAACTAGATTTCATTCACTCCTTCAATAAACATGGAGAATGTTTTGGTGGGTACTGTTAAAGTGGTGAAGATACCAAGAAAATTAGAAAAGAATCACTATCCGGAGGAATGTATCATCTAGAAGGGAAGACAGTCAAGTAAACAAGCAGTTCTGTTATAATGCAGTGTAGGAAGTATCATAATAGCAAATAGACAAGGAAGAGTCAACTCTGCCGGAGGGAGTCAAGGCTTCACAGAAGGGGAAGCATCCAGCTGAGCCTAGGAAGCTCACCAGGTGAAGGAAAGAGGGAATGACAGGTAAAGCATAGTTTGGTCATTTGCTGGCTTTCTTCCTCTGCCTGTCTTTCAAATGCTGGCATTCTCCAGAATTAGCTGCAAGATCCTCTTCACTCCCTACTCTTTATGCCATTAGAGGGGTTTCATCCACCCTGTGATGTCTATGGGAGGACTCTCAATCCTGTGTCTTCAGCCTCAAAACTATGTATTCAACTACCTGCCAGTGGTCTACACCTAACAGGTCCAAAGCCACCTCCTGCTCTTCATGTCCAAACTGAACTTAACCTTTCTTGCTGTTTCTCACCTATAATAAGGCACTATCCACTTCACTGGTCCACTCTGATCCACTTCCAATACTTGGGACTGAATTATATTTCTAAAGTGCAAATTTAGTCTTAAAATCTTCCTACTTAAACCTTTAAAGTTTTCTCATTGTTCTTAGAAAAAATTCAATACCTTTTTTTACAAGATGCTGGATTATTGGGTCATTGTTTAGCCCTCCAGCCTTCTTTCTTGCTCTCCTTTCATTTTATATCCCAGTAAGACTGAGTTTCCTAAAATTTCTCAAACTTGCTATTCATGTGTTCTCTACCTTGAATGAACTCTTCCCTTGTACTTTGTCCTAGGTAAGTCCTTCTCATTCTCCAGATCTCAGATCAAAGGTTTCTGCCCCTGAAATGCCATGCCTCACCCCCACGATGCAGCCTAGAGGCCCATCCTCAACAATTACACACATTGCTACTTGTCCATTTACTCATTATCCCCTCTCAACCACAAGGTCCACAAGAGAGTGAATCCATCTGCCTTAAATACCATTCTGTCTCTTGGCATGAGGGTGCTCAACATGTGAGAGAAAAGAACTGATGAAAATAAGATAAAAGTAAGAGAGAAAAAAGAGTTTTGGGTGCATGTCAATCACAAGAAAAAAGGCGGCCTACCAGTAGAAGAGAGAGTACAACTAGGAATCTGGACAGAAAGAGACCCATGGCATAGAAAGTGATCAGCTGGCTTAGAAATAATGTTGACAAGCTTATATCTAAGTTATAGATGGGCTTAGACACTGCCAACTGCTGTCTAAATCTAATTCTCGCTTTTCACTCAAATACTTTATTTTTATTGTTGAAAGTATTGTAGATGTTCCTTTCCTCCCTCTCTCCCACCCCACCCATTGACACCCTCCACCCTGCTCCTACCCCTTAGCCAAGCCTTCCCTGAACTATTGGCTTAAAAAGTACCTAAAAACTCTTGACTTTGTCTTTATTGAAAATACCTTTATTCTCCCTAGCCAGTTTTTCTCAGTGGATAGAGCATAGGCCTGCAGACTGAAGGGTCCTGGGTTCAATTCCAGTCAAGGGCACATACCTCTGTTGCAGGCTCTTCTCCATCTGGGTCCCTGGTCAGGGCGCATGCAGGAGGCAACCAATCCATGTGTTTCTTTCACATCAGTATTTCTCTCTTTCCCTCTCTCATCCATTCTCTCTAAAAATCAATGGAAAAATATCCTCAAGTGAGGATTTAAAAAAAAGGAAAATACCTTTATTCGGTTCCTCACCTTACACTGAGATCTTAGATAGCTTGAACTGCTACCTAGAAATAACTAGAAATAATAATGTATATTGAAATATCACACATGCACACACACACATACCTCATAATAAGGGACATATTATTATGGAATCCTAATATTTAACCAGTGAATTGATAGGAAAATATAGTCTGGCATAGTGTAATTTTAAGTTTAGTTAAGACATTGGTTCAAATAAGTTCATTCTCCCATCTTAACTGATTACATCAAATTCACTTACCTATGCAGGTAGTGTAGAACAGAAGTAGGAGCATAAAAAGAATTTCATTATTTATTAAGATATCAACTTACTAGTTAAATAAGGACTTGATATCTTCATTGGATTTGTTTCTGTAACTCTTAGAAGAGTGATTGAATCTTTTATTCAGTGATGGCTTAAATTGCAGGGTACCATTAACCAGAAAAGAGAATCTGCCTAATTCTACCTAATATAGTATCATATTTAGGTAAATGTACTGAATAAGTGCTTTTAATTGCAAGAAATATTATATGCAATATTATGTCACAAAGTTATTTCTGCATGGTATCTTTTGAGGATTTTCCTGTTCACCTTCCTTTATAATTAACTTTTAAAAATCTCTCTAAATAGTGTCTTCAGTATAGAGGACAAGGAGCAGCAGCCCTTAAAGAATGACAGAAATAGCAGGCAGGTCCCCTCATCTCTGGTCACAGAACCCTGGGTTTCGTTTCTTCTGTGTGCAATGAAAATGACATCATTTTATAAGACTCAGGTTTTCCCTGAGAATTAAAGATGGCAGGTTCTACTCAAGCCACTGACTTCCACACCTCTATATGTCAAAATGCTTCTTTCTCTCTCTCTTTTTAACCTCTTATTTTACAAATGAGGGCCTTGAGATCCTTTGAGGTGAAAAGGCTTGCTCATGGGGCACAGCTAATTAGCAGACTTGCAGACATCATTCATCAACTTTAAAAATGTCCATTCAGTATGTCGTCAAGTATAAGAAAGCACCTTTCCTAAGAGTTAGGAGTTTCATCAATACTGTCCAACTAGCTTTCTTTATAATTAACTTTTGTTTTATCTCTCTTAATATAGTCCATAAAATAGAGGGCAAGCAGCACTAGGTATTTTTAACCTATTGCAGTTTCTGTGTGTTACTAAACCCACTTAAAACAATGTAAAATGCTTAAAATAAGAAACAACCATTTTCTCACCACATAATAAAACCACAACTATTTGATATTCAGTCCTTCCCCAAACTCCTTTTAAAAAAAATATATCAATATATACCATTTAGAAGGCTGTAGAATAGCATTTGTTATATGTGTATTTATGTTTATTATTGTTCTATTTTTTTCTCTTAACATCTTGTTCACTTCTACAAAGTTCTACAAAAAATTCTACAAAATGAGTGCATATTCATGATACAAGAGGATAATTAACTTAGTCTTTTCCCATTTGGGGGATTCTTATTTTCAGTATTTCACTATTACAAGTAATGCAAAAAGAGAACAATTTTGTGCAACTAGAACCACAACAGTCTGCACAGGAAATCAAGCCTATGACAAGTCTCATGCTAAGTGGAAAATCTGGTTCTGATTTACATTCTGTGAAACAGAACATGCAAATATTGAGCATTGTTTTGACACAGCATATGTTTGCTTTGCCATGTCAGGGCTGACAATAGAATGAACTTCTCTGTAATATTTAAATGTGTTTCTTTGATAGTAGACCTTTTTTATTGGACTATAAACTCTATATGGGTAAGTATTTATGTTTCTTTAATTTAAAATGGGATTGGCAATTATACTAAACTAGAGGCCCAGTGCACGAAATTTGTGCACATTGAGGGGGGTGTCCCTAAGCCCAGCCTGCACCCTCTCTAACCTGGCACCCCTCGAGGGATGTCCCACTGCCCATTTAGGCCCAATCCCAGTCAGGCCTAAACAGGCAGTCGGACATCCCTCTCACAATCCAGGACTGCTGGCTCCCAACCATTTGCCTGCCTGCCTGCCTGATTGCCCCTAACCGCTTCTGCTTGCCAGCCTGATCACCCCCAACCCCTCCTCAGCCAGCCTGATCAATGCCTAACTGCTCCCCTGCTGGCCCGATTACCCCTAACTGCCCTTCCCTGCCGGCCTGGTCCCCCCTAACTGTCTTCCCCTGCAGGCCTGGTCGCCCCAACTGCCCTCCCCTGCTGGCCCAGTCACCCCTAATTGCCCTCCCCTGCCAGCCCGGTCACCCCTAACTGCCCTTCCCTGCAGGCCTGATCACCCACAACTGCCCTCCCCTATGGCCATCTTCTGGTGGCTATCTTGTGTCCACATGGGGGTGGCCATCTTTGACCACATGGGGGCGGCCACCTTGTGTGTTGGAGTGATGGTCAATTTGCATATTACCTCTTTATTATATAGGATGACACTATTGTATACCTACTATTGACCAAGTACTTAATATAAATTATCCAAAACTTGCTAAGAAACTCTATGAGGGAGTTGCTATTACTCTATTTTATAATTTACAAATGGAGAACCTGAGCCTCATAGATGTTCAGTGATTGCCAGAACCAGTTGCCAGTTAAATGACTCCGAGCCATTGCTCTTGACATTGGACTGTTTTACTGTATCGTGCATCTCATCAAAAGTGAGTGGCAGTGAGAGGATGCAACATCCAGTTGTTTTATTTAAATGGCTTCATTGGGGTATAAAGTGTGCAGCTCAATAATTTTTAGTATATTCACAGATATGTGCAATGCTCACACAGTTTTTTTTTTTAAACATTTTAATCAACCTCAAAAAGAAACTCAATACCCATTAGCTATTACCCCTTCCCCGCAACCCTAATTAATTACTAATCTGCTCTATATTTCTATAGATTTCCCTATCTGGACTTTCATATCAATGAAATTATATAGCATGTAGACTTTTGTGTCTGGCTTCTTTCACTTACCATAATGCCTTCAAGGTTCATCCAAGTTACAGCATATGTCAGTGCTTCTTTCCTTTTCATGGCTGAATAATATTACTTTGTATGTATATACCACATTTTACTTATCCATTAGTCCATTCATGGACATTTGGGTTGTTTCCATCTGTTGGCTATTATGAATAATGCTGTGATAAACATTTATATACAAGTTTTTGTGTGGACATACGTTTTTATTTCTCTTGGCTATATACCTAGGAGTGGAATTGCTGGGTCATATGATAATTCTTTTTAATTATATGAGGAACTTCCAGACTTTCCAAAGTAGCTATACCATTTTTACATTTCTACCAGCAGTGTATGAGCATTCTGATTTCTCTGCATCCCCATCAATGCTCGTTTTTATTTGATTACTTGCTTCTGACCATCATAATGGTTATTTTTAACTAGTTGAAAAAACTACTTTTTCACTTCATATTCTAATTACTAAAAATGCCAGAACTATGGAGGGTGTTGGAATTCCAGTTGTGAACAAAATCAAATAAAATCCTTGCCACCTTGAGACTCACCATGTAGTAAGGAAGAAGTTATCAATTAAATAATCACACAAATAAACACAAGTCTACACCTGTGTTAAATGCTGCAAGGGACAGGTAGTTAATTCAGTGATTTACAAAAATGATGGGTATAGAGAGAGTCGGGAGGTGGGTTGGCAGAGAAACTCTACACTCTATTTGCAGGAATGTTTGTGATGCTGAGATGTTGAATTTAAGCAGTGTCTTAACAGTTTCATTCTATTACAATTTTTGTCAGGTCACACTAATAAATAGCTTCCAGATAAAGCTTCTAAAAGGCCCACACTCCCCCAAAAAAACAGAATGTCTTTTTTTCCTTATAATAAATAAGTTATTTTACTGTTTTTAAAACTCATATTCTGATAAATATATAAGCCTCTCTACTGAGCCATCTTAAACATTCAAATATATTTTTATGGACCTGATTACACAAAATCTGTTTTCTTTATATTTTTCTTTTATTTTTCTGCCTGTTTGTTTCAAATTTTACTTTTTTTTTTTTCAGGTGTTTGTTATTGCACCACTTGTTTTATTGTTTTAGAGGTTTCTTTCACATAATCTGTGGCCCTTTTCTAAGCATTTGGGTTTTCCGCTGTTATTTTGTCTTCAAACAGATAAAAGTTTATTTTTAAAATAAAGCAGTTTCTCAGAGATTTCTAATTGGTATAAGAAATGGCCTTGAACTTTCATACGTTTTGAACTAAACTTAACCAGGCCTCTAATTTGGTGCCTATAATTCCCGATTGTTTTAACATTGTTCTTTGGAACACAAGGCTTTCAAATGCATGGAGTTTACCTGGATTTCACCTGGCTTAAGTACATCATGATGCATGGTGTTATGCTACTGATACAGGCTCTGAGGGGGTCATCTGAGCTTGAATCCGGACTCTATTGTTTACTATCAGTGTGCTCTTCAACAAGCTATTTAACCTCTCTGAACCTCAGTTCTTTCATCATCAACAACAAAAAAAAACAATAAATAAATAAATAATAAAATACCTTTGTGGGGTTTTTAGCAGTAAATAGTAGAACTTACATCAAGCCCTTTGCTCATTTAGCAAAAAATATTACAGAAGGGTAACCTATTAAATCATTATTTTGCTCTGTATTTTCACTGCTTTAAATTAATCTGGAGTAGAGGAATGTTTGCTTCCTTCTTCCCGGGAGAGTTACAGTCATTTTGTTCCTAAATCATTAGTTTACTAGTGTCTGAAACTTGGCTTCTTAAGAAATCAAACACTAGCTGATTAACCATTAAGTTCTATTGAGCGAGAATGTGTCTGATAAAGTGTTGGGGTTTTCTTTATTTCTTTCTTTCTTTTTCTTTTTCTTTCTTTTTTTTTTTTTTTTTGAAGAAGGAAAGGTGAAAAGATAAAGGCAAAGGTCAGTGGGTGGATCCCTGGAGTCTAAAGGAGGGTCAGAGGAATGAGAGGGTAGAGCAACACTGGAGCAGGAAGAGTTTCCCACTGGCAGTGAGAAGCCACTAAGAGCTGGGAGCTACTTAGGGAACATTGTGCAGGGCCCCAGGCCTATGCTTAGTGATGGAACCTGCTGACTTGCTGGGTACAGATCTTGGTAATGGCATCGAGCAGCAGTGACAGAGTGATGGTGCACGCCCAGCTCACTTCCAGGTCACAATAGGACTAAAAGCAACCTCAGCCTTGGTGGCAGTCACAGCACAAAAGATCTGAGCTCTCCCCTACTAAGGGGTTAGAAAAATGGCAGCTTTTTTAAAGATCTGAGAATTCTTGAAAAATTCTAAGGAAGAGACGATCACCAGTAAAACAATAACTGATGTTGGACTTATTGGCAATTTTTCTTTCTCTGGTGTAAGCATTCTTTGAGGGAAGCATTTTAAGCTTTTTGTAGTGAAAGCACATAAGAAACAAAAATGTGACATTATTTAGATTCTCAGTGATGTGAGGCAATTCGTAGCTATTGCACATATCAAATACAAGGAACAAGCATTAATCATTTGATCACTGGAAATGCAACAACATTGAAATAGTGAATGCCTATATGATATTATTATTTCACTTTGTAAATCCTTTTTTCAAATAAAACTCTGTGCTTTAGAAACAGGTATAAGCTATAGGAAGCTCGATTCTCCTGCATTATCTCCTCCCCTTCCTTTTCCTTTATTTCTCTCTCCTGTGGTCTCTCCTTTGCACTTTCCTCTTTCTCTTCCCTTCCCTTTTCTCAAGTTCTCACTGTTTTTCAGTCTAGCTTTTTGCCCTAGTCTTATTTTACCTTCCACAACTTCCCACCTCCCTTTCCCCACCCACCCCTCTTTTCCTTCCCACTCACCCACTTCCCTGCCTGCCTTCTCCTTGCCTGCTCTTGCCATTAACCCCACTCCATTTCCCACCTCACATTGACATTTTCAAAACATAATTTTGTTTAAATAGAATCAACGATTTAGATCTATATTCCCCCTATTTGTCCTCGAGGGAAATCTCAGCACTCGGACCATCATAAGTGGGAAGTTTCTAATGTAAACACTTGAATGTCTTATGTTCTTGACAATGATGCTGCAATCACCATATGTATGTGAAAAAAAGTTTATATTTAAATAAAAAGTACTTAAAATATCTATGAAATCTTTACATCATAGCTTATCTCTCAGGTAAAAAACAACAACAGACATGGACACTGATAACAGAAAGCGTTCTTTGGGTCTGAACTTAAAAAGCTGGAAAGAACCAAAGGACTTGTATGCATGCATATAAGCCTAACCAATGGACAGAGACAACAGGGGGTGATGGCATTAGTGGGGGGGGGGGGGAGATGGAGAGGTAATGGGGGGATAAGGACACATATGTAATACCTTTATCAATAAAGAAATTTAAAAAATAAAAATAAAAGAAGCATATTCAGCTCAAGTGTGTGGTGAGGGGAAAACAACACTTCACTGTCATAAGATTCTGTATTAAAATGGCTGAAGTAGAAAAAAAGTATGTTAATATTCCATCTACCTAACTAAAACTGACTTACAATTTCAGTGCTGCAGCTTTGAGGCCTGACCTTGTTTACCCTTGAAACCTGTTCAGGGGCAGAAAGAACACCGTGTGGGCTGAGCAGGAACAGCGGGCTACCTGGCTTTTACAATGGTGTTGATGTAAGTACATGCACAAAGTGTTTCCTTTTGCTCTTTTAAGGACAGGCATTATTTTTCTGAGAGGTCGATCAACCAAAACAGCACAGTCAGTGAGTGTTCGTGTGGCGTACTTTTTACCTGGAGACCTTTTAAACAAATGCCTAATAGGAACATAAGGAATATTTTCTAATAAACAAAGTGAGTACCTATGAACAGAAAGTTCCCATTGAAGAGGGATAATGCAAATAGAGGAGAGAAATAGGAAAGGGACAGCTTATGCATTTCTATTAATTACTGTTCATTTTTAAGACAAGGAATATTATTATAACTTCATGACTAGGTGAGAGGATGTAATTTTCGATATTGTAAAACTTGAAGAGAAGGACTTTGTGAAATTCAAAATAATTGCTCACCCTTGCTTTGCCTGATGCTTCACAATTAGAAAGTAATCCCTTTGCTCAAGTTTTCTTGTCTGTTAACTGAAGGTAATATATTAAAGTAGATAAATCTGCAAGGAAAACTTGAGGACAATTTTGCTAAGAATTGAATCCGTATCAGTACTGTCCAATAACAACATAACATGAGCCATACGTGTCGCTTTAACTTTTCTAGGAGTCCTAGGGAGAGTCTAGAGTGACTGGGATGGTAGGCAGAGGAACATTTAGGGAATCCCAGGGCAGCATATGAAGTAAGGAAGAATTTAAACATTTTAACAATGAGGATGACCATAATAACATTGTGTACTGTTGGCATATTAGCCTCAAGAATATGTGAATTGATCTACTATAAAATTAAACACAATAGGAGGGAAAAGGTTTAAGTTCTAGCCAAATTGGACTTCCCCTTGCAACTCTAAGATAAAGGAAGGTAAAAATGTAAATTATAATCCTGCAGTCCAAATGTCTACCTCCTCCCCATTCTCAGCACAGCAGGTTGAATTTCCAACCCTTTTCCCTTGGGGAAAATGCTGCCTCTTCCAAATGGAAAGAAATCTCTTCTTATGGATTATTGTTCCCTCCACCCAAAACCATGTCCAAGTGTGAATCAAGCAGGTTTGAGGGATCCAGAGAAGGCTCTAGCCTGATGGACAATGACATCCATTTCTTTAAGCAGCTAGAGCGAGAGGGTCCTCCAGTGCTATTGGAAAGCTGGGTTGGGATCCTCTAGTCTGAGCTTCTTTTCAATATTCTTGCCAGTGTGAGCAATAGGACTCTCATTTTTTTAAAATTTTTATCAAATAATCCTTAAAGTAAGTTCATCTACTTAAAACTTTTATTAACCATTTTCAACTACATAATTGCTAGGGACTGGATCCTGTCATCCCAAAATTCATATTGAAGCTTAACTCTCATTGTTACTAAATTTGAAGTAAGGACATTATCAAGGTTACATGAAGTTATAAAGGTGGCCCCGTAATCAGGTATGATTAATATCCTTATATGAGCTGATACCGGAGAGCTTTCTCGCTCTCTGCCTTGTGAGGACACAGGTGGACAGCTGTAAGCCAGGAAGAGAGCTCTTATCAGAAACCCAAATCCGCCTGCACCTTGATCTTGGACTTCCCAGTGTCCAGAACTGAAAATTTAAATTTCTATTATTTAAGCCCGCTGCCCTATTGTATTTTGTATGGCAGCTCAAACTAAGGCTAATTTCATATTGAAAGAGAAAATATTTTCTCAATTAACATGAGACTTTTATATCCTTTGAGTCAAATGGTCCCTTTTATTCTGGAAAAGTACTGTTTTGTTTTTTGTTTGGGATTTGTTTTTAACTGCTCTGACCTAGTAGTCTATTTAAATTATTTTAAAAAGAATACAAACATTAGTTTTAATGGTGTTTTCTAAGCATTTGAAAGAGCTCTAAAAAGGAATCTTCAGATGAGCAGAGTAAGGGTTGAGGTGTTGCTGCTTATTCCATACACCAGGCTAATAGGATTATCTTGCAGATCTTACAAATCTATGCCTGCTTACAAAGAGCTCTCCCTTAAGTTTTCACAAACCCAGAGACAGATAATTTTTTTTATTTCAAAGATGATAAAATTGAGGCTCAGAACAATTAAGAAATTTGCCAATGAACAACCAAATACAAACTTTTGACACAAATACCAAATCAAGTCCTCTTCCTATAGGTCTAACACTTTTTCCACTATTTTATTTTTTTCCTCTCAATATCATTTATTTTTATTGCTGATCTTGTCCCATTTAGACGAAAAAGTCCAAGAGTTAAACATTGTATCTGTCCACTTGTTTTACACAGAATCTTATTCTGATGGCTACTTAAATCAACTTAAGTCAAGAGGTATTTATTGAGTGTCTGCTGTGTACAAAGCTCTGTATTAGGTGTGCTCCCCAGGCTTTTAGGAACACAGTTATCATTTGTTGATAGCCTTTAACAATATTACATTGTTTTAAAAATATATTTTTATAGACATATCTTGATTTTAGAATAAGTTTCAGAAATCACAGTGCACCTCTATATTGTCTTTCTAGCATATTCTTCTTATATTGTCTGTTCATTAACCCCACCCAACTATTTTGGTAACAAAAGAAACTGACTCGTTCTTATCTTCTATGAAGTTGAGTCTTCAAATTTTCTGATCCCTCTGCTGAATTTCTTCCTTACCTCCGTCTCCTTCCCATATTTTTTCTGGCTAACTCTTCTTCATTTTTCAAGTCTCAGTTAACAACTCATGCCCTTAAAGAAGCCAATTCCAGAGCCCCAGAGTAGGTTTATGATTTCCTATAATAAACTTTCATTGCACTTCATATTTCCACTTTCACAGCACTTATTATGCTATTCATTACTTGTTAACATTTGCCTTTTTGTTTTCTGGTGTGTTTGTGGTATTGACCAGTACTTGGCACATAGAAGACATGTAATAAACATTTTGTTTACTGACTGAATATATTGCCATAGAAACCAAAAAAAAAAAGAGAGAAGGAAAACATCTCAGAAAACAGGAAATATTCATTAATATGTTTATTCACTATGTAATCATTTTCAGTAAATCCTTATAGCCTGTCTATGATATTCCTGACACTATGCTGTACGCATATAGAAGAATAAAGCTACTGCCCCTCTGGGAATGATGCTTCTCTGATGAAGGGAGAATCACTTCCACAAATTCTTCTAAGCAAATGTAATATGATCATTTCTAGAAAAACAGATTGAAATAGTCAATGTTACCAAATATTATAAAGAATCCGGCATATAAGACGTGGTATTTATATGCCTAGCATTGAATTTGTAAATTAAAGGTTTATAATGTCTTTTTAGTCATTTGATATGTTTAAACCCTGCCTTTTTTAGGAAGATCCACGCTTAATTGTTGTGCTGTGATAAATCATAGCCATACAGGATTTTGTTTTTTTTATAAACCAAAATACCATGTATTGTAGTCCAAAATATATATTTTATATAATTTTAATCCATTAAAATATTTTATTTAATCCATCAACAAAATTCATGATATCCTGTTTGCTCAATAATGTACTATATACTGAAAACAACTCTAATTTTTGGGTTTAAAAAACCTAACTGTGTAAAAATATTCTGCCACAAAGAAGATAATAAATATTGCATTACTCTCTACTATTTATATGTGTATTCCACCCACGCTAGTGAATAATGAAGCAGCTGTTAAAAGTTCAGGAAAAGATAAAATACTAGTGATCCTGAATCCCAATTTAATTAGGCCTGGGCAGGATTTATTATGAGTGTAAGTTGAGAAGTTTAAAGAAGTGAAGCTCAGTAGAGATTATCTATGCAATGTGCATACGTATTTATAACTCCACTGGGCTCTTTTAACTCAACAAATAACCTTATTTTTCTGTTGCCCAAATAACTTTCTCTTTGGAGAAAAAAAATTTTTCCTCAAACAATAGGAACACTTTTTGTTAAGTGTAGGAACTGGTTTTATTGTTGGTCAAAAGAGGCTCTATAAATCAAATGATTCTTGCTATATATGGGAACTCTCTGAGTAGCAATCTGGTGGTTTGAGGTGCTTGCCTGCTGAAAGGGTTGTGCCGTGGCTGCACTTCATTCTTGAAAGCACAGGTTCTGGACTGTCAGTGCTCCACTAACTTGTGAAACCATGATTATTCGTTTTGGAGACAATGCTGCTGGGCCTTATCTCATGGTAAAATAAAGTGACGAAATCATATTCTGGAAGTACTGTCGCTCACATAGTCAAGAAACAGGCTTTTCTGGATATGCCTGGTCAGGTCCCTGGGAAAGAAAAGAAGTGTCATCGCCTCCCTTCCACTTACAAACGGCCTTGCCAATGACAGAACGGTTTACTAACATTATGTTATTGTCAATGTATTCCATTGAGGGAGATTCTTGGAGTGCCACCTGTTTTGTTGGTACATATTCTATACCCTTTCTCTGGAGAAAAATAATATGATTCAACCTGCTACTTGAGTTTCCTGAATAAGAGTTCCAAATAAGTTTAGACATAATTAAATATAGGGTGTCCTCCAAAAATGTATACTCACACTTTAAAGAATTATAAAGGAAGTGTTATTAAAATACATTTCAGCCTGGCCCATGTAGCTCAGTGGTTGAGTGTCGACCCATGCACCAAGAGGTCATCTGTTCAATTCCTGGTCAGGGAGCATGCCCAGGTTGTGGGCTTGATCCCCAGGAGGCATGTAGGAGGCAGCCAATAGATGATGTTTCACTCTCATCAATGTTTCTATCTCTCCCTCTCCCTTCCTTTCTCTAAAATCAATAAAAACATATAAAAATATATTTCATTTTTAAAATTTAGCTATCAGCTGTTAAAGTGTGTATACATTTTGGGGGAACACCCTATAGATACCCAGAGCTTTATAATTCTAATAGAATCCATTGTTATCAAAAGTGTCTTTCAATATTATGCTGAAACCAGGAATATGACATCCTTGAATGTTCATTACAGTCACTAAGAAGAGCTAAGGGAGTTCATTTCCATTTTGCTTTTTCACTCTGTGTTTGAACTTTTAACTAACCTATTTTTTCCACCCTACTCTCTTGCCATTACCGGGGCAGTAAGTATTTACGCAGCTGTTCTCCTCCCTGAGCTGCTGAATAAGGGCCTGATTATTGCAAACAACTTTTGTAATTAGCTTTCAAGAAGCAAATTACTAGGTTATGTACAGTATCTGTGATTATGATAAACTGTTCTTTATTTAAAAAAAACAAAAAAACATTTCAATGTGGGCTTTCATTGGCAAACCCCAGCAGCCTGGTGGGCATTCTGTGAACTCACAATATGTTGAAAAAACATAGGGATATTTGACAATCAATAGAACAAGTATAGTACTTTTAGCTCAGTTTGGTTGTAAAAGGATCTACTAAATAAAATAAAATAAATCCTAAAATGTAGTGTCGCAGTTCTCCATAGGAGAAGTTCTGTGACTCAAAAGTGGTAGTGATAAGTCAGCAAGCTGTAATTCAGCAGGTAAATATAGGTTGTACCATGCTTGAGTATTTTATTTTATTTAGGCACTCACTCAACAAATATTTCCTTAGAAATATTATCAAGTTCCTGCCAGGAAAATGCTCCCCAAAGCTCCTCTCAGATATGTCCACAAAAGATGATGCCATGTACAGTGGGCACAGTGACTATGTATATTGTGTTCCCTTCTCTTATTTCCAAAAGGGAAATATTTTCTGCAGTCAGTTATCCTTTATTCGTCCTACCCTCTTTCCTGGATATGTGAGGTTGGCTAAAAGTATAATTTAGGCATAACTTACTACATGAACAGGAAATATACCTGCACATAACCAAGAAAAATGTATCACCCAGAAATCCAGGACTTGGAACTGGATGAAACTATGAGATTTGTCCCTTTTAGGAGAGGACAAATGCTTTTCTGAGTATACATAGGAGAGTCACTTTATTCTAATGGAACATGTTTGAAATTATTCATATAAGTGTATGTTGGGAATTAATGGATTCTGCACCCATTTCCAGGTGTGGGGGGATGCTAGGCTTCCCACACCACTAAGCAATTCTCTGACACCAGCTAAGTATCCTACAACTCAACTGAATTCTAACACTATCTACCCAGACAGAATTGGATTCCACAGGTTCAGGGATCAATGCTACAGGATTCTCTCTCTTACCCCCCAACCTCAGATCTCAGATGCAGTCACAAGCCCAGGTTATAACCTATGCTTCTGACTGAGTGACTGTAGATTGGAGGTTCCAATGATCCTATGCTTGTGTTTGACTAATTTCCTGGAGCAGCTCACAGAACTCAGAGAAATATTTTGCTTACTAGATAACCAATTTATTATAAAAGGATATAACTCAAGAACAGCCAGATGGAAGAGACACATAAGACGAGGTATAGAGAAGGGCTATGGAGTTTCCACCTCCTCTCTGAGCTCGCCACTCTCCCCAAATCTTCATGTGTTCATTAATCCAGAACCTCTCCAGACCTCCTCCTCCTTTTTTGGGTTTTAATGGAGGCCTCATTACAGAGGCATGATGGATGAAATCATTAGCCATTGGTCATTGAATCAACCTCCAGCCTCTGTTCATTCTAGAGACTTTTATCACTCAATGTCTGGGGTTAGGAAACCATTCTGTGCTTTCATAAAAGGGTTATCAAATTCTGTGTAAGAATAAACTTAAAATTTTGAATAGCTTTTAGATTAAATTATCCTCATGCATATGCATAATTTTAATTAAAAATTGGCATTAAAGCCTCTACTTGAAAACTCCTCTGTTAGTAGTTAGTTGCCAATGTACTTGAAATCTTGTATTTCTTTTAAAGAAAATTTATCTAATGTAGCTTTTCACTAATTCAAGCTGACTCTCTCACACCGCCCCTCCCACCCCTGCAATGTTAATTTAAGTAGGTGATATTTTACTGTTGTGGCATTCTCCATTCCCAATTAAGAATGATATTAGGCAAATCAAATAAAAAATAAAGCAGAGGCTGTAAAACTAAGTTGAGAAATATTAAGATTGCTGATAATGTATGAACATAAATAGATTATCATGCTTTGGTTGTTTCTTTGAAAGGACTCACTTTGAATGATAGATCAGTCATATTATGAGTATTGCAAAAGTGGGCTGAAATCTACCAAAAGTCATTTTTATTTAATTAGTTATTTTATTGATTTTAGAGAGTAAGGGAGAAGGAGAGAAACATCAATGATGTAGAATCATTGTTAGGCTGCCTCCTGCATGCCCCCTACTGGGGATTAGCCCACAATCCTAGCATGTGCTCTGACCAGGAATCAAACCATGACCTCCTGGTTCATAGGTTAGCACTCAACTACTGAACCACACCAGCCAGGCCACTTTTAGTTTTTTAAAAGAACTTGAAATATATTTAAGCTACTATCATGGAACGTGAAATAAATTAGACACTTTCAAATGAGGACCACAAAGATAAGGTGTTGTAAATTATCTATTCTGTCTATGTTATTTATCATTATCTTGTTGCTTTTAAATTAATGGTACTGAGCTAATGAATATATGAAATTAGCATTATGAAAAGAACTTGAGGTATAGAGTGAGTAAATATTGATTGAGTGCCTAGCATTTAATAATACAAGACAAGGTACTGCAGATGGGGTATCTTTGTAAGTGCATTCAAAATAACAATTTGAGATTTTTTTTTAAATAAACATTCCATTATATTCCATTGGAGGGCTAAATATCCCAACTTACTCTAAGGATTTAAAGTTACCACTTTCTTAGGGTACCTTAAAGGCATATATGAAAATAATACTATAAATCAACATACATCATATAAGCATAAGCATGGTACAAACAAAAACATTATTGGATTTTGAGGTGAACAAACTATTTCTGTCTTTGGTGATCAGAGAAGTCTTTAAGGATTCAGTGCTATTTGAAACTAGTTTCAAAGTATAAATAGAATTTCAATGAAGGGAGTTGGAGAAACAGAATATTTCAGACTCCAGAAATAACTTGCTAACGGAAACAAGGCAGGCAAGACAAAGATGAATTTGAGAATGAATGCACCTGCCTCTTGTTGATGGTTGATTAATATGTTGGTTGGTCAGGAGGGAGGGAAGAAATGGTCCATTCATTCATTTTTTTAAGCACTGTGTTCATTTAAGGGAAATGATTATATTAGAAGGAGTAATGTAGAGAAGGTAGGCTTAGAAACCAGAGACCAAGGTTACAAAACAAGTTATATAACCCTTCAGAACCTCCATTTTTTCCTACTAAAATGAGATTAATAATTGGTTACTACAAAACTTAAATAAGACTGCATAGGTAGAACATCTAGCCCATAATTCTGATGTGATTTTTTTTACTACTAGAAAGAAATGGGATAATGAAAGACTTTGAATGTTAATAAAAATAATAATTTGTGAGTGTTTTTAATGTGTCAAGCTCTGTTTCAAACATTTGACAAGTATTAATTTGTCAGCTATTGAAGGAGCGAATTCCTCCAGGTCACGGAGCTAGAGCCAGGATTTGGACCCCAAAACCAGTACTAGCACAGTTGTGGATGCAAAGCCTTTAGGGTCAGGATGCCTGGGTTGAATCCTCCTGAATCCACCACTTTCTTTGCCTCAATTTCTTCTTCATATGTAAAATTGAGTTAATCTCTCATAGGGGTGAGTCTGTAGAACTTTATTTATAAAAACAAAGAGTGGGCTGCAGCTGCCTTTCTATCCCCCACCCTCATATCATAGTTTGTAGACTCCTGCTCAAGCCAACTACCAGCTCAGTGACATTTGAAAAATCATTTAACTAAATTTTCTAACCTCATTTTCCCCTTCTGTTATATGAACATCAAAGCATTATGAGGATAATATTAAATGATGGGTATAGAAATTCTTTGTAAATTCAAACTACTATAGACTTTAGATTTTATAGTATAAAGCCTACAAAATATAAGTTGCTCTATGTGGAGAGCAGCTACAGTGTTTGGACAGGTTCAAGCCTCGGACTAATGAGAGGGTACCGTCCACGTGCAAATCCCAGCTTGAAGGGCAGAGCCCTCCCAGCACAATTATAGCCAGAGGCTATAGTTGTAAGCTTGAACCTATGGTCCAAACACGTGGTCCCACGTGCCTGAGTAATGTGGACTTGATAGAGTTCAGGTGCATGTAATTGAGTAGATCTGAAACTCAGGAGAACATGGAACCACACCCTTACTTTGCCTCGTGGAATCTGGCTATAAATAAACAGACGGCTTACAGGCTGTGGCGCTGTTGCTAGCTCTCCATCAGAGAGGACAGTGTCCCACCCAGACCCAGTTTTTTTCTCTTGTCTGTCTTTTCTCAATCCTTCACTGCCCCCTCTCAGGCTCACCCAACCTGGCTGAGCTGGTTCGGCACAGCTCTAATAGAAGATAATCATCATTTCTATGGAAGAGGCCAGAGTCTCAGTGTCTTCAAATCTCAGAATTCAGTGATGTTTGAAATGTTTCCTTTCCCAAATTTACAGGGATCCATGACTAGTCGCAAAAGTTTCCAATGGTTTCTGTTTATCTTTTTTAAATCTCTCATGTGAGACCTGTTCTCCTTGCTTTGGGTTCTTTGGACATTATATTCTGGAACTAATAAGGTAAAGACAGTCCTTGCTGAAAAGAAATCAATTACAGGAAACATTTGCCCATTATATTTATCGATAGACTTATTTGGTTTATTCTTCCAACAAGTATTGATTGTGCATCCATTATTAGCCAAACACTTTAATGTCTTCAAGATACAAAATGAATGAGACGCAGTCTCCAATCTGTGTAAATAGATCAGTTACAATGAACTCTTCTATCTTGAATGGGTTCAGTAAGCAAGCAGCCTTTGAGCTGGACAGTCACAGATTTTGCAAAGTGGAGAACAAATGTGTGTGCAAAGATTGTCAAGAAAGGACATGTCATGAAATGGCCGTGTTTCACAAAATGCACTCATTTGCAAGCTATCTTTTTAACTATTACCATGTCCACATACTATGTGCCATTCTATATTTCAGAATTTTCTTTAAATCAACTCATAATTTGAAGTTCAAGTAAATGTATATACCGAGAAAATTTTGGTTTGGTTGCACTAGTTATAATTTTTCCTGATACTAAATTAAAATAAATCCATAATTATAGAAACAAAAATAGTGATTAATAATGTGAATTCTCATACCATTAAAAATTATTTCCTTGACCACCAATGATGTGCATTTCATACATTGGGTAACAGTATTTGTGGTGAATTCAATTAGGGATTTTAAATTACCTAATAGAATCATGTTTTGTCTAGAAGGAACCTTAGAAGGTAATTTAATTGCCAACATTTTACTGAGGCCAAGGGAAAAGTATTTTGCTCAAGATGGCAGAGATATATCTTGAACTGAGAACTTACAACTTCTAATCTAATGTTCTCTCCAGTGCTACATGACATTGGATTTAGCTTTCAATACTTAATGACTCTGATAAATAAATTTATAGATCTCCAGTTTTAGCCTGAGTCATCTAGAAACTTG
Source organism: Eptesicus fuscus (assembly GCF_027574615.1). Classification (NCBI taxonomy): domain Eukaryota; kingdom Metazoa; phylum Chordata; class Mammalia; order Chiroptera; family Vespertilionidae; genus Eptesicus; species Eptesicus fuscus. Next base: position 50,655,175 of record NC_072486.1, read on the forward strand.
CTTGAAAAAGAAAATGGATTCAGTATGCCCTGTTCTTTGCTAATGGCATTAATAACTTTAAAAGCCACTAATGAAATTTTGAATTTTACTTGATCCCACCATTAGCCTAGTGCCAAAGATAAAAAAGTGAATAATGACACTTCTAACTAAACGTGGCAGATCTGAGGTGTGTTTATCTTTGTTCTGTCATGAAAATCCACCAAAATAATTGTGATAAATTATTTTTTAAAAGTAAACAGTATAACCATACTCTACCACCCCTCCCCCCCCCAAAAAAGAAAAAGAGAAAAATGAAAGGAGACAACAGTAGATGGAAGGTAGCAATGAAATTTGGGGAGAGAAAATAAAGGGCTAAGCAGATACTGAATTTGCAGAGTACAGTCAGGCATGGGGAAACCAAAAGCAAAAATGGAGGCTCCCAACACAGTGGGATTGAGGGTAGGATTTAAAGTGGAGGTGAAAGCAGTGGAAAGTCTGGATTCGAAGCAGATACCCAGCTATTTCCCCCCACGACCACCACCACCACCATCACCACCAATCTACATAGTCAGACAACTGGCCTCCCTTGAGTGATTCAATCAGTAAATCCCTGGACTCAGGACCCCAAGCAGAGCTGACAGCTGTGCTTAAATGAGGCGTTGAAATGAAAGGGAGTTTTATGTGCAAGGAGACCCCCTTCCTAATCTCTGTCTACCCCCAGGACAGCCTACACAGGCAATAAGGGGATGCTCTTCTCATGAGAGTAACTGGGCTAAAAGAAAGGATCTACTAATACTGACACTTAACATCCCTTAACCAAATGAACAGTTTCATCCAATCAATTGTCCTAGAGTGAAGCTGACTAACTCTCCAGCCAAATGTGCTCCTTACCCCCAGTTTTAAACAACTATTTTAAATATGCATGGACACTATGTTCTCAGCAGTGCAATTTACAATAGTTAAGATTTAGAAATAGCCCAAGTACCCATCAGCAGATGAGTAAACAAAAAACTGTGGTACATTTACACAATGGAATACTGCCTGGCTGTAAAAAAGAAGCAACTCTTACCGTTTGTAACAGCATGGATGGTCCTGGAGAGTATTATGCTAAGCGAAATAAGTCAGTCAGAGAAAGATAAGTATCAGGTGATCTCTCTCATATGTGGAATCTAATGAACAAAATAAACCGATGGACAAAATAGATACAGAGACATAGAAGCACGGAACAGACTGACGAATTTCAGAGGGAAGGCAGGGATGGGGGATGGGAGGAGATTAAGGGAATTTGTATGCATATATGCATAGCCCAATGGACTTAGACAATAGTGTGGTGAAGGCCTGGGAGGGGTGAGTGAACAATGGGGGGGGCGGGGGTCCAATATGAAAACAAAACAAAACACAAAGGGGACATCTGTAATACTTTCAACAATAAAGATACATTTAAAAAATACATGCATGGATAGTGGATCACTGGACATTTTAAGGATAGCTTTAGCATAAAGGACAGTGACAAAATAGAAAAAAAATTGAAGTATAGAGATAAGGAAGCTAGAAAAACTTAAGTATCATTGTTTTTAATAATTTCTGAAAGATAGAAGATAATTTCAATTATTGAAGAGAAACAAATTTCTATAAAAATTAAGAACATTTAAAAATTAAGACTAAGTTCTTGAAACTTATAGATAAAAGTAGGGAAAATACTTTTTAAAGGTCAGTGAAAAGTTGGGTGTTGAAAAGAAGACATAACCCAAGAAAAGTTGAACCAAAAGACAAATTAATAGACAATAGGAGTAGGGGAGAAAATATTTTATTGAGAAGTGGATCTTTCTATTGAGACTTGTATAAAATTGATCTATTTTAATTATAAGGGAAATTTCCCAAGTAGCTCTTGGGTATCTTTACACCATATATGTTTGCATTAAACCTACTCCAAAATGGGTTATCAAATATTTTTATAGAGAATATGTTAACTATTTAAAATCAGTAAAGTGGCAACTTAACTATAGGAATATGATTGTATTCCTGTTTTATAAACTTCTACCCATTCCACTTTCATCGCTTTGAAAAGTTTGCTAAGCTTCTGATTTGGACTCTCATTTCCACATAATCTGCTTTAGTGAGCTGGGGAGATGGGGGAATGGAGGGGAGAGGCAGAATAGGGTTATGGACAAAGGGCTGCATAGGGGGCCAGGGTCAGTAAGAGCTCTCTGATCAAAATGAGCAAAGCCCTGGGAAGTGATATTATGTTGTAGTTCAGCAATGATCTCCTAATAACATGGCCATCCACAGGTGCCAAGGGATTGATCACTGTCAGAGAAAACCAGAGCTGGGCAGTAGTTAAGGCAGTAAAAATAGATTTCATTCAGAAACTATTGCAATAGGGGAAAAGAGATCTCAGTATAGAACTGGGCTCGATTCCAAATACAGCATGGACAGGTGAGAAAGTATAGCCAAGAAGCAGATTGGGCATGCAGCTGTCAGTTAATGGAAAATTATGAAAGGGAACATTAGGGAAGAGGGATTCTTACTAAACCCACTCATTAGATTTTTGCTGAAAGCAGCCCAGAATAATCAGACATCACTTGGAGGATTATGAGAAATGAGGAAGTTTGATCAGATATTGAGGGTAATCAGATATTGGGGGTGGGGATTCCAACTAAACTGACTTAGCAGGACTCTTGACAAAACTGAATTCTTCCAGGAATAGATGGAAGCCCATGGTCAGGACTATTCCGATAGGCGTCTCGGAGGAGCTGGACTAAACTTAGTTCAACGAGAGAATCTTTGTCATCACTTTAGAACAAATTCATGTTCAGCACCCTTTCCACATCATTTTGTTAACTGATAATAAGCAAGTAGCATTCTAGGCAGCTAAAACCAGTATGCGGAAGCAAGAAGCTTCCCCAACCTACTTGCAACCCCTGCATTCATTGTGGTGAGCTTTCCTGTTTTCCATTTCAACCCAGAAACTAGATGTATGCATGTACTCAGAAAGTCTATAGTGTACATCTAAGAGCTCGGAGTTTAGGAGCCAGGGGGTGTGGGCTCTGGTTTTGACTTTGTCACTTGCTAGCCATGTAATCTTGATGATATGACTTCAACCCTCTAACTCAGTGTTGCCATTTATAAAATGGAGATGATCATTGTACCCAACCTCATAGAGTTGTGAGGATTACATTATTTCATATATAAGAGCTTGGAACAGTGCCTGTACATAGTAAAGGCTATATAATTGTTGCATTTTCTTGATGTTTATTACTCTTCCAGGGTTTATAGGATTTATAAATCTACCTTCTCTCATCCTAAGATTTCCCACCCATCTTCTCCTTTAACCCAAACCATATTCCACTTGCTCTTTCAATATAATTATTTTCAATTACTACAGATTAAACCAAACCATATTGTAAAATTACAAACAATGTCATATGATCTTAAAAAGAGAGCGGAACAAATTGGATCTTCCTATCAGTGAAGCATGCCAGTTGATGTGGACCCTGTGAAAACCAGAAACTCTACAGTTTTTACATCCTTTAGAGAGAAAGGAGAGAGAGAGAGAGAGAGGAGAGAGAGAGAGAGAGAGAGAGAGAGAGAGAGACAGAGAGACAGAGACAGAGAGACAGACAGACAGACAGACATTGGTGCCCCCATTACCTGCCCCAACCAGGGATCAGAACCTGTAATTCAGGTATGTGCCCTGACCTGGAATTGAACCTGCAACCTTTTTGATGCATGGGATGACACTCCAACCTACTGAACCACCCAACTGAGACAGAAACTATTTTTAATGGTGTCATATGTTAATTACTAATTTAAAAATAGAAAGATGAGATTTAGAACACAAATACTACTAAAAGGATTTTAATGAAAAGCAAATCCTTTACACTCCCATGTACTACTCCTCTAACTTCTTTCCCAAGAAGCAAGCATTTTTAACACTTTAATTTTTTTCTTTGTGTAGTTATCTCTCTGCTCTACATAATATGCTTATATTAATAGCTCTTATTTTTTCCATCATGTGCATTATCTATTGATTTTCTGCTATAATAGATGAGCATGGAATTCATGTATACTACTTCCATATTCCTCCCCCAATCTACCTAATATAGCAACATCACTCTTTAGGTTAAATCAATAAGCCATGGTTACATTATTATAAATACATAGTCTTGTTTACCACAGAGCAAAGTAGTATATTGTGATTATTTTTTCCATTCTTGTATTACCATTTGTTTCCTTGGAATTTCAAATTGATTCTTTCTTCCACTATTTGTCTTTCCCATATTTAAAATTTTTTCCAAGTTCTTGGTCACAGTATATATTCTACCAAGAACCAGTTACTTTCTCAGTAGGTTCTATTTTAGCTCTATCATTCTCATGTTTTTATCTCCTTGAATTTCCAAATTGTTCTGGAAGGTGAGGGAATTGCACTTATTTTTGTGATCCCATCCTTTTCCCATCTGTCCAGGTGCTATCCTTTCCTTCCTGGCACTCAGACCCCCTGACTTATGATCAATTCTTTCCTGTGGCCAATGTCCAGTGCTGAGCAGCCGAAAGAGCACAGGCTTAAAGTCGGTCAGACTCAGATTTAAAACCCAAATCTGCCACTTAGCAAATATGTGACCTTATGCCATGTGATCCACTGTGGTCCTTGAACTTGCCACTCTACACTAAGGAATGTGCTAGAGAATTCTTCAAGAAATATGCATTTTTTTATTGAGCCCAAAGCATGTCCCTGGACACTATCCTAAACTCTTTACCACTTTATGTGCATTTTCTCATTTAATTCTCACACCAACTCATGAAGCAGATAATATCCAAACCCGTGTTTCACATATGAGAAATCTGAGGCATATGGAGTGTAAGGAATGTGCCCCAGGTCACACAGCAGCAACCAGTTGAGCCAGGAATCACGTGTAAGTCTGACATGGAGCCCAGACTCTCATCTCTGACAGCGTGCTCCCCCTCACTGTGAAAATGCATCTTGGCAAACTGCTCACTATGATCATAAACCATACGGTTTCTCATACGCATTCCACATCCCAGGATCCACAGATTTATTGGTAAAGGATGATCAGTCTAATGGGACATCCTGTTTAAAAACAAAACAAAACAAAACAAAACAAAAAAACTGATCAACTGTGACTGTTCTCAAGGTAGATCCTGAAGCCGGCAAAGCAGAGTCGCAAATACAGTGGCTGAGTACTTCCCACACCGCAGATGGGGCCCCACACGCTGCGCTGTAATGAGGCTTCTTCGTGCCATTATTTCATTAACCACCAGACCCAGCACAAGACGTTCTCCTTACGCCAGAAGCTGTGCGTTCTTACAGAAGCCCCTAGTTCATTATCATGAAGTCCACCCTCCTTAACTTACCTCCTTGGCTCATTGAAAAAATACATGAGAATTTGATTCCCCAAAGTAGCAGTCATCTTAATGACTTGAAAAGCGTCTCAGGTGAATGAGATGGCAAACAATCTTATACACATACACATACATGTTCCTGGGCTTCACATCTAGAGATTCAGTTGAGTACGTGCAGGGAAGGGCCACATTTCATATTTTTTAAAACTCCTCAAAACAGTGTGATGATCAGCCAGGTGCAGGAACCACTGCTCAGAGCACCTGGCTCATTATGACCCGGAATGCTAGCTCTCTCCCCTGCTTTTTCTCTCCCCTGCTTTTCCTCTTCCCACATGGAACTCTGCAGTCAGCTGAGTTATTCTTCAACTTCTATCTCAGCATCTTACGGATTTATGTCCAAGTGTGAACCCATATATTCTCTACTCAGGCCATCACTGAAATAAAACCCAATGTTTATTTCTTGGAATACATTTCATTAACTTTCATGTACTACTTGCCTCTGAAGTTGATTTCTCAGTAGGTCTTTTTCCTTGTATCCATTTTCCATACGAATTCCCAGGAAAATATCCTGCATTCTCACTTTCCACTGTTCACTTCACCCAGGCCATTATCTCTACCCCCTCAGTCGCCCCTGCTTCCTGATTGGCCATCTCCTCCAGTTGCCTCACTCTCTGTGGCCCCTTGCAGAGGGAGCTGGCCACTGACCACATGTTTATTTGAGAGATGAAGAGAGTGCAAGAAAAAGAGAGTTAAAAACTCACCTCATTATGGAATTTCCTGTTGCATTCTTGCCAGCATGGGTTGCTTCTGCTTTGTCAGCAGGAAGCAAGCAAATTGAAGCTGATGAAGGGAAGATTGTATGAGAACAGAGGTGGGGAAGGGATGGGTGCAGGCAGAACAGGTGTCATTATAAAAAAAAAAAATGATGCCTTGAACTTCAAGACCAGAAAAAAAGACTGAGAAAATAGAGAGAGAGCTCTATTAACCTGGGTTAAGAGTGGCCAAGGGGCTTGTGCCAGACTGTCAGAAAATATGACATCTGTGACCTCAAAAATAGGATTATTTGCTTTCTAGAAGTGATGCAGGTTTATGTGTTTGAAATAAAATTCCTCATTTGTAAACTAAGCTGGGTCCTGATAAACCTCAAACTGATGGGATGTGAGTGGGAATAAAGCAGAGAGGCCGTTCGTGCTGCGTGGGTGGACATTTTATTCCTCCCTCAGGAGTGGCCATGGCAGAACACATTTTGATTTACTTCACATCACATTGTTGGTTCAATACTATAATCGTATGATATTTTAATCTCTGATGTTTATCAGTTCATATAGTATATTTCAAGTAAAGTAAAAGTATCTGGGTGGGTTGTTATCACTGTGTACCCAATGTATATAATCCTGACTTTGCCAGACTCTTTGCTTGTCCAATACCTGGCTCCTTATTATTGCCTAGAGGTCATTATCTGAAGGTCAAGACGCATGGGTCCTGGCTGGGGGGTGAGGTTGTGGAAGGGCTGGAACGAGGCATGTTATTTCTTTTTTTAAATGTTACAGAACAAAAACCACAGCTAAACATAAATACCCCAACACAAAGCATGATGTACCCCAAGCTGGAACACCTTGTGCCTTGCCTGGCACACTTTCAACATACCTTTCATTTATGCCACAAAGCTACTCGGTAACACACTATTTCATGGGCCCTTCCAAGCAGCTCTGTGTTTTTTTTCTATGCTACCACAACAGTTTGAACAGACCATATGAAGTGCCCTGTTCATCATAATGTATCTTATTTTATTTATTTTTTAATATTTTTTATTTTTCTCAATTACAGTTGACATATAATATTGTGTTACTTTCAGGTGTATAACCAAATGATTGGATATTATATGCCTTACTAAGTGATCACCCCCAATAAATCTAGCACCCACATTTTGATGTACTTCAAATAATTGGATATACCTATCTCCCAATTACGTTTTTAGTTCCTCTCAGGAACAGTATTTTATTCATCTTCCTGGTCCTTCTGGGGTGGTGCAGGGACAGATAGGGAGGGGAAATCTTACAAGTGAGCAATATAAACATAATGGAAATAAAGAGCCTGCCATATTTTAATGATATATGGGCATGAGACCCTACACAGTGCCCTGCCCACTCTGGGATAGACTGAAAATTAGCTCTGAGATTGAATAGACTGCAAATCCAGTGGCAAGGTAAAGACAGAGGAGATTCGTCAGGGCTCTCAGACTCTTGTCACTGTGTTCAAGTTCATAGAGGGTAAGGGCTCTGGCTCCGAGTCAGACAGTATGGAATTTATTCGCTATGTGGCCTAGGCAAGTCACTACCTCTCAAAACCTATCTCATCTGTAAGATGGGGAAGTTAAGGACAAGAAGTAAGAACAGTCTTTGGTACTCAATAACCATTATTATTATTATTATTATTATTATTATCATTATCTAATCCAATTTGTACAATGAGGAAGAACATTAATCCTGGAAAAAATGAATTATCAGTCACTAGCCATGCATTATGAATGTCAGAAAATCTTGTATAAAGTTCAGAATTAGAGACAAAGTAATATCTATGCCAAGGATATTCTGTGTGCCTGCGAGGCAGGCAGAGGTGTCTGTATCTGCAGTGTGTGTGTGTGTGTGTGTGTGTGTGTGTGTGTGTGTAGGCATGTGCACACCTGTGATTGAGACAGTGACAGTGAGATTAGTTGGGAAAAGCTATGGATAAAAATAATTGCCAGTTTTTGGTCTATCATCTGCTATAGAATAGAATAAATTACTTTCCTGAATTGTATAGACTGAATTGTGACCCCATAAAATTTCTATGTAGAAGCCCTAATCCCCAACCTGACTATATGTGGAGACATCATCTCTAAGGAGATAAAGTTAAATGAGGTCATAAGGGGGAGGCTCTGATTCAGTAGGACTGGTGTCTTTATAAGGAGACAAAGAGGTAGCAGGAGAGCGTAAACAATGAGAAAAGGCCGTGTGAGGTCACAGTCAGAAGACAGCTGTCTGCAAGCCAAGGAGAAAGGCTTCACCAGAAACTGACTCTACTGTCACCATGATCATGGACTTCCAGCCTCCAAAACTGTGACAAGATTCATTCCTGTAATTTAATCTAACCAGCTTGTGATATTTTGTATGGCAATCTTAACAAACAAATATGGTGAGTAATAGCAGTCTGGTTTCTCACAAAAGTTTCTCTCTCTCTTTCTGTCTGGAATCAGAGATATGGGAACCATATTGTCTGGTCCTTGCTTCTCGGTGGATTCCACCGCTTCCTGTGTACACACAAGCTTTCCTCCTACTCAGGGCCAGGGAGGAAGCCCCTCAGCAAAGTCCTTCTCAGTGCTTGTCTCAGGAGCAAATATTTATGGCAGATTCCTTTTCTCTACTAAAGAAACTTCTTTCTAAGGACACATGAACAGTAATGGGAAGCCATGATTCCAACCCAAAGATGCTCACCTCCGCTGCCTGTGCTCCCTGTACCTTTCTGTAAGAGCAGCATTCTCCCAGGGTTTCCCAACATGGCACACAGATGATCACAAACCTTGATGAATGTTTGACTGAAAATTGGGCAGTATGTCAATTTGTCTATTCACAGTAGTTGATTTTATACATGGATATGGATATAGATGTATAATTAGCATATAGTCGCTTTAGTTTAAGGTACTTGACTTCGGACAGGAGGAAAGGTAAAACTAAAAAGCAACTTGAGCATAGACTTGCACAAAGTAGCTGGAAAAAAATTACCAGGAGCCTGCACAGAAGGGTTCAATTTGCTAATGAAAACTTTGGCATTACCTTTCTAATGCTGCATTCAAATACACAGATGTACTTTTTATTTTTATCACTTTTTCAGCAGGATCAGTCTTTCCTTTCTCCCTTATCTTGAGAAAAAGCATCTGTTTGGGATTTCTTGTGTTCCCAAGGCTACAGCTAGAGCGTGGAATTAGCTGATGCATGGAAGGTGTTGCCATGTGCTTGGGCCTCCCACTCTACCTCAAGCTATTAAGGCTGCTGCTGACTGTGCTGACTGTGCAGCCAGGAAGAGGCAGCCAGCTCAGATTCTGCTTTAGTTGAAAAACAGGGGAAAGTAAAGAAAGAAAGGAATAGGATCTGGCCCACCTGCCTCTTAAAAACAAAGAAAACTCAGTTTTCCAAAGCTTTGAGTTGGAATACTGGGAGAATACAACTCATTACTGTCTTTTTTTTTTTTAATTTCTTTATTGATTAAGGTGTCACATATTTGTCCTCATCCCCCCATTCCCATCCCACCCCTCTCCCCACGCATGCCCCAATCCCCTGTTGAACTTAACCGTTGGATAGGCTTATATGCATGCATACAGGTCCTTTGGTTGAACTCTCCCCCTCCCCCCCACCCTCCCCCTACCCTCCCCTATCCTCCCTCTGAGGCCCGATAGTCCGATCGATGCCTCCTTGCTTCTGGTTCTGTTCTTGTTCCTCAGTCTATGTTGTTCATCATTTCCCCTAGATGAGCGAGATCATATGTCACTAGATATATACTAATAAGAACTGAATGTGAGACGAGCAATAATAGTTATGCTGACAGGCAAATGAATCAGTCTGTAGCGAGCTTCCCCCTGGACCAACAATTCTTTTGAGACCCAATTTCGATGTCCAGTAGTTCCTTATGTGTACATGTCAGCACTGACCCCTCAGCTCTGGATGGTGGACAAATGGTGGTAATGGAGGTCCGACTCCCTCTGGTTTGGTCTCGGCCGAACCCAGGGGCACGGTGTCACCCGGACTAAGGGGCATGTGGCCTCACCCATACCCAAGGGGCGCGTGGTCTCACCCGGGCCTGGGACCCAACCTCACCCGGATGGATCCAGGGGCGCACGGCCTCACCCGGACTCAGGATCTGGCTTCACCCGTACCCAGGGACGCTTGGCCTCTCCCAGACCCAGGGGCACGTGGCCTCACCCGGGCTTAGTTGCACAAGGCCTCACCTGGATCCAGGGACACATGGTCTCACCCAGACCGAGGAACGTTTGGCCACTCCCAGACCCAGGGCCACTTGGGCTCACCCGGGCCTAGGTGCACGAGGCCTCACCCGGATCCAGGGACACATGGTCTCACCCAGACCCAGGGACGCTTAGCCTCTCCCAGACCCAGGGGCACGTGGCCTCACCCGGGCCTAGGTGCACGAGGCCTCATCCGGATCCAGGGACACATGGTCGCACCCGGACCCAGGGACGCTTGGCCTCTCCCAGACCCATGGCCACTTGGGCTCACCCGGGCCTAGGTGTACGAGGCCTCACCCGGATCCAGGGATACATGGTCTCACCCGGACCCAGGGACGCTTGGCCTCTCCCAGACCCAGGGCCACTTGGGCTCACTCGGGCCTAGGTGCATGAGGCCTCATCCGGATCCAGGGACGCATGGTCTCACCCGGACCCAGGGACGCTTGGCCTCTCCCAGACCCAGGGCCACTTGGGCTCACTCGGGCCTAGGTGCATGAGGCCTCATCCGGATCCAGGGACGCATGGTCTCACCCGGACCCAGGGACGCTTGGCCTCTCCCAGACCCAGGGGCACGTGGCCTCACCCGGGCCTAGGTGCACGAGGCCTCACCCGGATCCAGGGACACATGGTCTCACCCGGACCCAGGGATGCTTGGCCTCTCCCAGACCCTGGGCCACTTGGGCTCACCCGGGCCTAGGTGCACGAGGCCTCACCCGGATCCAGGGACACATGGTCTCACCCGGACCCAGGGACGCTTGGCCTCTCCCAGACCCAGGGTCATTAATGTCTTAATATTTTAATAAAACTTTATATTTCTGGAGATTCAGATTGGTTAAATAGGTGTTCTCCTGATCTGTTTTTCTGGCAATTAAACCTGAATAACATTCACTCATTGCATAGTCATAGATCATGTAGAACTTGAGATGTTGTTGTGGGTTGTTATTGTTTTTTCATTTTACTAAATATTCAACAGTGAAACAAACATCTCTAATGCAGGTAGGGTTACATGAACACAGGTAAAAAATTAAAACAATACTAAAGGGCATACAGTGAAAGTGTAAATCGCCCTACTTCAATGTCCTAGTCTCCCTCAATGGAGGCAACCAGGTGCCAATTTTTTTGTGTATCTTCCCAGAGATGTGCAATGACTGTTCTACACCCAACCCAGTATAGTCTCTCTGTGCCCATCCACTATTCAGCACCTGAAATAAACTGCCTTTATTATTAACTATCACTTCATATGCATAAAAATGATGTTTCTCTTCCCACTGAAAGTACAACTACAAAAACTCAGGACCTTTCCCATTGTATATATCCCAGTAAATATTTGTTGATTGGCAAGGTTACAGAAAACTGCAGAAAAATCTCGGTTCTGAGATTTTATCTTAAGAAGGAAAAAGAAGCAGACAGGAATAGAAGTATATGGAGGAAACATTTTCTGGAATGTTTTCACAAATCTGTAGGGGTAAAATCGGTATATTAACTTCCATGGAGAATAATCAAACCTGCTATTGCTCTTCTGATAATTTTATGTACTGGCTGAGAGTAAACCGTACAGCCCATGAGGAAATTCATGGCCAAATAATTATATTCATGAAATGTTACAGTTATACTCCCTAAATCAATTCTTTTTTTGTCTTGAGGTCAATGGGATATTAACACTGGATTATAAATTCATTTCTAATAACATAAAAGATTTTCTTCTTGTAGATCAAAACCTAACAATGAAACAAGTTCTCTATTCATGTCTCTACAAGTATTTGATTCTTGGTATTAAGAAAAATTATGCTTCTCTTCAACTAACTTTTGTACAGTTTCTCCTCTTTGCACACATTTTCTTAGATACATTCTTTGAATTTTCTGAGTCAGTCCCCATTACATTTCCTTTCTTTCTTCTTTCTACAAGCTTCATATTTAGTAACAATATTAGTTTTTGTACTCTTTAAGCAAATATTCCCCAGAAGGACACACACACAAAAATGGGATGGATTCATTTTGCATTACTAAGTAATATGTTTTGCGACTGAACCTAGTTCTCCAAGATCCATCAGTCTTCATTTTTCCAGAGAACTATAAATGATAGCATCGTACTAACTTGCCTGGACAAAATGCTTGTAATGAAACTAAAAAACCTCACTAATTAGTGAGCTGGGTGAATGAACAGTCTGAATATATTATCGTTTGAATTGTAAGATGTTAAAAACAAACAACTGGCCACTTTATAATATAGAGAGTAACAATTGAAATACCCAAAGGATTTATTTAAGTGTTTCTACTTGCAGACCTTGAACTTTGTCATGGATATGTTCATTTGTTCAACTGTGCTTAAAATATTAATATGATTAAATATTTTATTTCTTTCTCCTGTAGGTAGTGATTAATTCTATATTTCATTGCAAGATTTCTTTTCAGCTGCGTCCCTTGGCTGGACTCAAACTGTTATGGCTAATAGCCCCAATTAAAACTTGAAAGTCTATTTGCATTTCAAATGGGAGGAAACACTTCAAATTAATTCAACATTTTTTATACTTTTTAGATAAGCTTGGTGATTGACATCTGGGCTGACAAAACTACAATAACCTCTTTCATTTATGTAATATATTTAATAAAACATAATAATATGTTTACTTAAGAAGCCTTCAAAATGCTAGTTAACAAATGATAGAGTATATTTGAGTACCAAAATATTTTTAAATCATGCTCATTACAATGGAATAATCTATTGGTTGAGCTTCCAATGCAGATCCAGACATGATGAGCCATTTACTAAGTAATCATTTACCTTTTCTCCAACCACAATCATTGTAAGTTCTTTCTATTAATATTTAAATGGGAACTGTCATATGTCAGCCTACAACTGAACCTATATTGTAACTGGACAACCAAGGGGTCCGGGCTGCCTGTCACCACTTGAGCCAATTAAGCAGAGACATGGTTGAAACGAATGTGAGCATTTATTCCAATAATGCCGGCAGTATGGGAGAGCAGTTGGTCACCCACAAAAATCTACTCTGACCCCCTTGCCAGTTGGCTGGTTACATATACACAAGGGAGAAGATGTGAGCTTTACCCAGAGAGAGCTACGTGCAGCTGTGAGCTACAAGTGTAACCGGGAAAGGGGAGGGGAGGGTCTGCAGTCCGGCCTTCAGGAGCTCAAAGTCTGATAAAAAGGTGACTAATCTCCTATGATGTTACAAACAGCTTAGCCTGTTCCTGGGACCGGAGAATGGTCAGCGTTCCTGAGAAAAACTCCCGGAGGGGGTCAGGGTCCAGGCACAGCAACCAAATCAAAGCGTGTCCTGTCCTTGGTCTGTTCTCAAAATGTATTTCTTTTCTGAGTAATGGACACATCGAGGCATCTTATCTTTTTACAGCCTTGTTTCGTCCTCCAGTTTCCCAGGGCCTGTAAGCAAACTTCTTATCTACAGTTAGTAAGGTGAATAATTATTAGACAACTGTGGCTCTATTCTCATTACATGTCCTTCCCCACTCTCAATATGACCAGACCCATAAAACAGATGTAATGTGCTAAAGACCTCATCTGCTACAGATGACTTAGAATGCTCTCTTAAGGGAAGCTATTTATAGCCTGTCCAGAAATGACAACTTAAGCGAATAATACGTTTCTATATCCTATGTGCACTGATGTTATGCATACTTTCAGGCTGGCAAAGCACATCTCTCTCTAAGCTTGAGCTATAGAGTCCTCAGTCCAGAAAGCTCTAAACAGAATAATTTAAAAATCCATGAAATGTACACATTAAAATTTAAGTTATATGCAACTCTTGTGTTTCTAGCTGAGCCAAGACAATTATAGACAAGAGATTTTGTATGCCCAACACATCCAAAGATTTGGTCCTTCGTGCAAATGGAATAATCATATGTTTTAGGTGCATTTTACTTCTGAATGGAGAGTTCAGAAGATTCATCATTTTCTGGTTTGTTTTATAAAATAAAGGGGAAATATTGAAATCTTAGAGGTTAACCCATTTGAACATCTAACCCTTCTTTCCCATCTCTGACAACTAGCTGCTTGGCATTTGCTGGGAAATGTTGAGCTACAGAGACCTAAAATCTGCATTTCTGGCGAGTCTAGATTAATTTTTTTCTTTATGTTTAATTAAAAGCAGTGTTCTTTAACTTCTACTCATTCTACCTCATGGAGAAACATAAATAAGTCTAAATTCAAGGGATAAATCATTGTAGGTGACCAAAAGTGTATTTTAAACTTAGTTTTCTTGAATTCTTTATTAAATAGCCCAATTTATATACAAGAACTTCCCAAGGCATATTTACTTGACTCTCAGTGAGTAAGGGAAGCCCTAATATGAAGAAAAAGACACTGTTGACATCTGAGAGATGAAAGGTATATTTGTGAATACTCTCATCCCACTTTTATGATCTTTCATCAGATTTCTTCCTCCTTCTCTTTAAACTAAAACTCCTCTCCACCAGGAATGACTCAGCTGGGTTTCTCTCTGGGTAAAGCAAATGACATTGTTATTCCAAAGAGATCTTCCTTAGAATGAGAGAATAACTAACTGGTGAAATGTAAACCTAGAATATTTTTGTGTTTTTTACCACTCCAAGAAAGTAGCCCCCTTTCCATTGATCTCAAGTAAGCCACCGGGGGGTACATACAGAGAGCTATCACATTGCTTAGTAACTTACAGCACAGGTTATTTGCAAATAGCTCAGCACCTTGCAGGAAATATTGCCCGAACATCAGCACCAAACATGAGAGAGTCTCTACCACTCTGGCAGGAAATTATGCTCAAGGTCACATAGTAACTAGCATGCCTTTCTCCTTCAAATGCCAGCACTGTGTCCAAATTGAATTCCATCTCTGTTTGCCCTGCGCAGAATCAAACAAAGTCCTCGGCTTAGGGAAGGAAGCATGCCCACAGCACCTGAAAGCTCCTCCTCTGTGCGGATGTGATAAATGAGGACTACATCGGAAACTTGGTTGCCGCAAGTCAAGGCTTAATGTGAATTTGAACCAAATCCAAAGCAGGATGCTTATTTGGACATTAAAACTGTCTAGTGATCCTCTAAAATATGCCTGGTGCTCGTTTCACTGGGCCAATTGGCCTTCTAAGTGTATTGACTTTCAAGTTCCACCCCACACTTTGAGACTTTACTTGGAGAGCCAAGAGCCATGAAATTATTGACACTAGAGGATATAATGTTTGCAGTAAAATATTCCATTTGTCTTTTATATCTATGCATTTTTTTGAATTATAGGACACTTAAGGTTGTTGCTCAGGCAATCAAGTTTTGGACAGGCTTAACATTTAAACTTTGTTACGAGTTTTAAGCAACTTCACTCTGTGAACTTCTATATCCACATTGATTTATTTTAACTGTGTTAATTCAATGATTAATTATATTAACCTTTTTAAGACTTAGTTTTTTTAAGAATTCATTTTCTGTGACGTAACAACATCATTGTACTGATTGCTCCTTTTATTTTAAATAGGCATTGTGGGGTTTTTATCTTTTTATTTTTAAATTTTTAATTGAATTCATTGGGATGCATTGGTTAATAAAATTACATAGGAATCAGGTATACAATTCTGTGATACATCATCTGTATATCCTATTGTGTGTTTACCACCCCAAGTCAAGTCTCCTTCCATCACCATTTATCCCCCCTTTACCTTCTTCTACCTCCCCTCACCCCTCCTTTTCCTCTGGTAGCCACCACACTGTTTTCTATATCCATGAGTTGTTCTTTTCATTTCTTTGCTTAATCCCTTCATGCTTCTCAGCCAGCCCCCGAACCCTCCCCTCTGATAGTGAAAGGAGTTTTAGAATAAAGCGGGTCCACGGGGGAGGACTGCACAGGTGAGGGCTTGGAGCTGCCAGAGGCATACATTCACAGAGCGGGGTGGGGGAAAGGTGCCACAGGATAAGGGGAGAGGAAGACACCCATTCACAGAAGGGGGAAAGCCACGGGTTTGGGAGAAAAAGAAAACAAACTTTCATAGAGGACAGAGAAATGCTGACAAGTGGGAGAAAGAGGAAATCTGATTTTCACAGGAGATAGAGAATTCTACCACTGAAGTGGGAGAGAAAAAAAGGGGCACCAAGTGGGGTTTGGGCTTTGAAGCTAATATTCTGCAAAGGAGTGACCAATTAGAAGGCAACATGAAGAAACGAAGAACTACAGTCTTTATAACCTTAGAAAAAAGGAACTTAGTGTGTTACCCCCTTGGGATCCCCTCCCTACATGGAAGTCTGTATTTGCTTCCAATAAATTTCCACCCTTTCCATCCACCACCTTTTGTCTGTGGCTTCATCCTTCGAATTCATCTGGACAAGGACCGGGGAAAGAAATCACCCTTGCATCCTGCTCAGGAAAACAACCCCACCGACTCAATAGCTTTCAGTCTGTTCTGCGTATCCATCCGTCTATCTCCACTTTGCTAGTTTTTTTTGTTCAGTAGATTTCACATATAAGTGAAATCAAATGTTACTTGTCTTTCTCTGACTGGCTTATTTCACTTAGCACAATGCTCTCCAGGTCCACCCATGCTGTCGCCAAAGGTAAGATTTCCTTCTTTATACAGCTGAGAAGTATTCCATTGTGTAAATGTACCAAGGTTTTTTATCCTCTCTATTGATGGGCACTTGGGCTGCTTCTAGTTCTTGGCTATTGTAAATAACACTGCAATGAACATAGGTGTGCATATATTTAAATGTGTTTAGGAAGGCATAACTTTTTAAAATACTAATAGGTATGATCATGCAAACATTGTTAATGAAGTTGTCATTGGGAAAAAAGGTAAGAATGGAGGAGTGAGGTAGTCATTTTACCCTCTCTACTTAGATATGTGGCAACTTGTGATAGATGGGAAACTATATTTTATTATTTTCTTGGAAATTTTTCTTAGCCTTTTTTTTTTTTTCCTCAGATTTTTAACTCACAAAATGGATATAAAAATGTCATTGGGGGGGGTGCTCTAATTTATTGTATTTATTTTAATTTTTAAATTTATCTTTATTGTTGAAAGTATTATAGGTGTCTCCCTTTCCCCCCCAATTGACCCCTTCTAGCCTGCCCTCACCCCACCCCTTCACCACACTATTGTCTGTGCCTATGGGTTATACATATATGCATATAAATTCTTCAGGCTATATTTTTAAAAATTCTTTATTGTTTAAAGTATTACATATGTCTCCTCTTTTCCCAATTGACCCCTACCTGGCCACTCCCAGCCCCCAGCACATGCCCTCACCCCCCTAGTGTCGGTGTCCATTGGTTATGCTTATATGTTGCATACAAGTCCTTTGGTTGATCTCTTCCCCTTCCCCTCCCCCTCCCCTGCCTTCCCTCTGAAGTTTGACGGTCTGTTCAATGCTTCTCTGTCTCTGGGTCTATTTTTGCTCATCAGTTTATGTTGTTCGTTATATTACACAAATGAGTGAGATCATGTGATATTTATCTTTCTCTGACTGGCTTATTTCTCTTAGCATAATGCTCTCCAGGTCCACTCATGCTGCTGCAAATGGTAAGTGTTCCTTCTTTTTTATAGTGGCATAGTATCCCATTGTGTAGATGTACCATAGTTTTTTAATCCACTCATCTGCTAATGGGCACTTAGGCTGTTTCCAAATCTTAGCTATGGTGAATTGTGCTGCTATGAGGTGCATATATCCAAAAATGTCATGTTTTATCAAATCTAAGACATCATTGATTGTAATACACATCAATATTTTTATGTACCACAAAGGAAAACAAAGTACTGCTTAAACTACAACACAATACTTTTTTATCCTTAGAATTGTTATATATGAAATATTTTCTTAGCCTTTTTTAGAATTGTGAAATGTTTTCGTAGCCTTTTTTATTCATATGTAACACATTTGTTTCTATGCTTTTCTGTGTACACAACAATTCTCAGTACACAGTAAAAAAAAAAAAAAAACAGTATAAAAGTTATAACCAAACTGAATTCAAAAGCAATGAAGTTATGTCCTTTTGGCTGGCAATGACTATCACTTGCCATTAATTATAGACTTTCCCATGGTCAGAGATGTCAATAACTGAAGAAAAAAATGTGTTTTAGACTCTTTGAAGTATGGAGATATATTATTATCAATACAAACATTTACTGTTGTTATTATTACGGTTTTACTATTATCAAAATCATTCACATACCATAGATGAGATGTTCCAAAATGAACATCCCAAGATGATCTGCTTCTGCACGATGGAAACTATTGTGTTAAAGTCCATTTTTGAGTGTAGTAGAGGAAATGAAGGCTCCTTTCTTCATTGTAAATTTTGTGGCAGCTTCTAGGACCAAATGTCATCAATAATTGGATATCCAATTATTCTGTTGTTTGTCTTTGTACCCAGAGCTACCAAAGACTTCAGGATACTATGGACAGCACTACTCTTGAATAAAGTAATTTTCTCAAATTAAGTAGGCATGAGAAACTTTTCACAGTAACTCTCTGTGATATTGATCCATAAGGACATCCTATTTTATAAGCCAGACCATCCTACTTGCTTTCTCTGTACTTCAGTCTCCTCCTATGACAGGGAACCTTTAAAAAAAATGATAGCTCCATTCTGTCAAGCTTTATAGACTTTAGGACTTTACATAAATTCCATTGAACCTACATATTCTAGCCTGATGGCCCTATCCTAGGTGAACACTGAACTACTTCCCAGTCAAGAGAACTGTCTTCCAATCATTTTATATGTGCTTTTCCTCTGTGATTCACTTTCCGTGGCTCATAATGCTGGGTATGCAATATTGCAGAATTTATTTCTCTAAGTGCAGAAACCTTCCTAGTTCACTCAGCCAAATAGGAAAAACAGTAGACTACACCATGTAAAAATAAATTCCTAGGTGTGATCGTTGCAAAGATCAAAAATGTTTATAGCTCACTTTTAAACTCTCTCCATCTATGTAATGAACACACGTTCAATTTGTTCAAATTCATCACTTTTGTGTTTTAATAAAAATAAGGGTTAATCATTAAAGAAAAAAATTAAGAAATCCAAGGTCTGCTATTGTCAATAATATGTGTTTTTCTATCCATGAGAATAAGATAAAATGTATCCTTTCAAAATCAACATATTTAAAATTCTGTGGCTTTTTACCAAATTTTGAGAAGTTTTCTGACTTTATAGTCACTATATCTTCACAACTTGTATCTTCTTGAATTGCTTAAATATTGCTTTAAATGACCTAGGCACACATCATTCCAAGGGTAGCCTTAATCAAATGGTCCTGGATGTGGCCAAGTTTTTTCATCCTGAGATGTGTTCCTCTACTGCCCTCTTCTGGAAGCATTAATCATTTCTACAAGGCTGCCAGAATGTATAGAATATTTTTCTTAATTGAAAAGCAGAACCAAGTAAAAGCTTTCTTTTGGAAAGAAAGAAAACACACAGTAACGTAAAAACAAGAGGTAGTAATTTTTCATCATTATAAATTAGCTCCAAAAGTTGCTACTTTAAATCACCATTATTAAAACAATGTTCTAAAACCAGGATAAAGCAGAGTCGGCTGTATTTGTAGGGGCAGGAGGAAATTATCTCAGGATCTCGAGTTACAACTTTTTGTATTCATTCAATGAAAAGAAAATGAGTTAAAACAAGAAGTTTGAAAATTCCATAAACTTTGAATTCTCCAATCTCCTCTTTCTAAATGTCTCCTTTCTATACTGAGAAAAAAAAAAAAGTTCATTTATTTTTCTCTCAGATCAAAACTAGAATGAAACAGATAATTATTTGCCCTTGTTTATATTTCGATAAATTTCACTTTAACAAAAGTTTATTACAATTAAGGCTCTTAATGTTTCATTTCCTTCTTTCTGTTCGTTCTTCCTTTCTTCCTTCAACAAATATTTATTGATCCTGTTCTATGTTCCAAGTACCTTGCCAAGAGCTGTTGCATGTCTTCATGGAACTTAGAGTCTATGAGAAAACATAGATATTTAATAAACAAATTTCAGGAATAAGTATTAATTAGAATTTTCTAGAGTAACATTACAAGCAGAGCAAGTAGTATATATGGAGGACCCTAGTCCAAAAGGTACTTGGTGCACTCAAGGAACTAAGAGGTCTAAAGAATATGCTAAAGAAATGTGGTGTTTGATGCTGGAGAATGAGGCAAGAGCAGAACTTGACATGTTAAGGATTTGGGCCTTTTTCCCAAGACTATTTGGTAATCACTTGGTTATTTTAGAGTTCAGACAAAGGAATGACATTATCTGACTTGTGTTTAGGAGAGATGACTAAACGTCTGTGTAGGGCAAGTGGGGATAAGACCCAACACATATTTTTTCAGGGGCTATTGCCTCAGTCCAGTGAAGTATAATGGAAGTCTACAATAGGAGGAGGCAATGGACAACTTGGAGAAAGTTTTAGAAGGTCCGATGGAAAGGACTTGGTGTGTAGTTTGATAAGCCTATAGAAGGGAGAGGTTGTGGAGTTGGGCTATAGGGAAGAGTAATACTGAAGCAGTGAAGACATGTGCTTAATTTTCTCTGTAATTCAAAACAAAACTGTTCATTTTTTTCTCCTCTCCCCTGCTCTCTCTCTCTCTCTCACTCTCACACACACACACACACACACACACACACACACATAGAGACGCCAACATTCCAAAAGAATATTAGGGGTGTTCCAGCCACATGTCACCTTAACTGATGAAAACACTCACTGATCCTCCCACTGTAAATATATTGAATTTCTAAATATATTTAAGCATATAATTTGTAATATATATTTTTATATATGTACTAGAGGCCCGTTGCACTAAGATTCATACAATAGACCTTCTTTCCCCTGGCTGCTGGCACTGGTTTTCCTCTAGCACCTGGGACCCAGGCCTTCACTCCGGCCACAGTGGAGAAGCCAAGCCTCTTCAGTCTTCAGTCTTCAGTCTTTTTTTTTTTTTTTTTTTTAATATATTTTAATATTTTATTGATTTTTTTACAGAGAGGAAGGGAGAGGGATAGAGAGTTAGAAACATCAATGAGAGAGAAACATTGATCAGTTGCCTTCTGCACACCCCCTACTGGAGATGTGCCCACAACCAAGGTACATGCCCTTGACTGGAATTGGACCTGGGACCTTTCAGTCCGCAGGCTGCGCTCTATCCACTGAGCCAAACCAGTCAGGGCAGTCTTCAGCCTTCAGTCTTCACTTGGACCAGAGCTTTCAGTCTTCGCTCCACACCTGCATATGCAAATTAACCCACCGTCTTTGTTGAGTTAATTTGCATACTCACTCTTGATTGGCTGGTGGGTGTTGTGGAGGTATGGTCAATTTGCATCTTTCTCTTTTATTAGTGTAGATGTACATATATATATGAATATATACATCTATTTGTTTTGTGCATGTATGTATGTGTGTAGGTTGTGTGTTTGTGTGTCAATGTGTAGATATGTGTATATGCACACCCACACACATGTGCATACTGATTCAGACAATATGAATAAAAGATTAGGCTGATTTAAAAATGAATGAAAGAAACTAATTAAAAAGATATAAAAAATGAATGGAAAAAACTAATCCTCTCTAATAATAGACAAATATGCAAATTGACCATACCTCCGACACACCCACAAGCCACACCCACAATCCACGCCCACCATCCAATCAGAGTGAGTATGCAAATTAACCCAAACCAAGATGGCTGCAGCCACAGAGAGCAAGGTTTCCTAGGTAACAGAGGAAGCCAAGCTTTCCATAGCCGTTGCAGGCCTAAGCCTCTACTCAAGCTACAAAGTTTCAATTCTAGAAGGTAAACAAATTCAAACAAATGGCGGCAGAATGGAGCTTGAGAGAGCAGGCCAGGGCTGCCGCCGGCAACAGGGGAAGCAAAGCTTTCCGCACACCCTGGCCGGGCCCACCCGCTTAAGGCAACAAAGTTTCAATTATAACCCCAACACAAATGGCTGCGGGCCTCGGAGAGAGCCCCAGGCTTGGCTCCGCTCCAGACTACAAAGTTTCAGTTGTAGAAGGAAAATAAATTCCAGATACCAGGGCCTCCGCTTGGGTTGCCAGGGGGTGTGGCCGGCCTGCAAACCACCACAAGCCCCTTGCTTAGGCCGCCCCACACCCCAAAGGAACCCACACCTGATCCGGGACACCCTTCAGGGCCAAACCAGCTGGCCCCCACCCCTGTACCAAGCCTCTATCCTATCTAATAAAAGAGTACTATGCAGATTGATCATCACTGCAACACACAATATAGCTGCCCCCATGTGGTCAAAGATCCTGCCCCCATGACACAAGATGGCCACCACAAGATGGCCAGCAGGAGAGGGCAGTTGGGAGGCACCCGGCCTGCAAGGGAGGGCAGTTGAGAGGGACCAAGCCTGCAAGGGAGGGCAGTTGGAGGTGATCAACCCTGCAGGAGAGGGCAGTTAGGGGTGACCAGGCCGGCAGAGGAGGGAAGTTGGGGGCAAACAGGCTGGTAGCAGAGTGGTTAGGGGGTGATCAGGCTGGCAGGCGAAGCAGTTAGGGGCAATCAGGAAGGCAGGCAGGCAAGCAGTTGGGAGCCAGCAATCCTGGATTGTGAGAGGGATGTCCAACTGCCTAATTGGGAACGGGCCTAAACGGGCAGTCGGACATCCCTCAAGGGGTCCCATATTGGAGAGGGTACAGGCTGGGCTGAGGGACAACCCCCTCCGTGCACGAATTTCGTGCACCGGGCCTCTAGTTCTGAAGATATAAAAAATTAAGAGAAAACTATCCTCAGAATATGGTTAAACAACAAAAAAATAAAATTGGAGAATTGCTGAGCTGCCCTAAGAGAAAAATGAAAAGTTTATCTTCTGGAAACATTTAACCAAAAAGAGATTTGAATTCTGGAAACTTGAATTTCAAAGCAAGATGCCCAAAAGAAAGGTCCTACAGATAATAGCTTTTATGAAGGAAGGTAATGAAATCATCACCCATTCTATTACAAGGTCCAATAGTCAAAATATCCTCATCATGAATGCAGAGATTCCAATAACCTTCTGGGGATTAAGTTTTTATCTTAAACTTAATGAAAAGAACTTCTTTAATATGGAAGTATCTGGTACAGGAGCTTCCTGCCTGCATAAACAACCAGAACACTACAGAAACTATATGTAACAAGAGCAGAACTGTGATGCCTGAGGGAAGAGAATCAAACAAGATCAGCCTTAAGATTACCTCAGCTTTCTATTTGGAAGCAATTCCCAGATAGAGCATAGGTAGGGAAAAATCAAGTCAAACTATCTTACTCAAATAAAAAGAACATAGATAAAAAGTTGGGGAGGCCCAAGGACCTACCTGAAATTTGCAGGACAGAGTACCAGGGAACCATCCAGAAAAAAAAGCTCTAGAAATCTACATAGAGATCCCTTCAAGTCTTTGAATTTAATTCTGGTCATGTGTTAAGTAGAATTCTAGAAGACTAGCCAAAATATAGTATTTAAAAAACTAGAAGCTAAACAATTCCCAGAGTTCACACAGGGTTGGGAAATAGTGGAATTCCTATCAGTCAAAGAGGAGAGAACTTTTTAAATGCTGGGCATTCACTAGAGGCCCCAGAAGAGTCACGCCTTAGTACCAGGACTAAATAGGATTAGAGCAGAAACCTAACAAAGCTTGAAGGCAAACCTCAAAAAAGATAAAGCAGATCCTCAAGGAACTTCATTGTCTGACAAAACAAACTTCAGGATATTTAAATGAAGAAAACAAAATGCAAATGTTCAACCACGGAAAAGTCTAATGTCCAGCATCCAAATCAAAATTGCCAGACATGCTAAGAGGCAGAATTCTTTAACTGATACCAGAAAAAAAAAGGGGGTTGGGGGTGGGGGAGCAATAAAGAGATTCCAAGATGACAGAGATTATGGGATTAGCAGATAAGGACTATAAAACACCTATTATAATTATACTCAAGGATTTAAAGGAAATCAGAAGATATTTCTTTTAAATAATAAAATGGGACTTCTAGCATTGATATATATAATACCCGGAGTAAAAAATTCAGTGTTATCAGAATCATGGTGGAATAAGATGTCCCTCATATTTGTCCCCCTCCCCCAACAACAAAATTTTGGCATCTACCCATAGACAAAGGTGCATTTGAGGGAGCTGAGGGACCCTGGAGGAGTCTCACCCACCCATGCATTGGGTAATAGGCAGAGATAACTCAGGCCTGCCTGTGGATCTGCAGTGGTTCGTGAACCAGCTCTAGCCCCTCTTGGCTGCGATCTGGGATCTCCTGGAAAACACGGTCTTAGACAATCACCCACAAATGAGAGAGCCAGAAGTGCAGGTTTCCAGAGGAAAAGTTCCAGCACATCATGGAAGAAAAATAAAATAGTTTGGACAAATTGAAGTGGGTAATAGGAACAGCTTGCCTTTACTCCATCATTCCTTCCCCAAGCAAAATGGCTGAGGGCCCTCATAAAACCAAACACAGTATAAGAAAGGATCACTGTTAACTGACACTGCCTAATGAGCATAGAAGCAAAATCTTTAACATAATATGAGCTAATCAAAACTAGTAACACATAAAATAGATAATACATCATGATGATTTCTAGTGATGTTTTCTTCCAGGATTTAAGATTCTTTTAACATTTGAAAATCAATCAATGTGATTATCATATTACCAGAATTAAGTAGGAAAATTATATAATCTTAATAGGTAAAAAAAAAAAGACATTTTACAAAATTAACACTCATTTACAGTGAACATTTCAGCAAACTAAGAAGTAGAAGGGAAATTGCTCAACCTGATAAAGAACATTTATTAAAAACTTGCACCTAACCTCAAAATTAATGGTAAAATTAATAAATGCTCTATGCCTAGGATTTGGAATGAGGCTAGGATGCCTCTTCCCAGTGTTTTCTTTCAAAATCACATTGACAATCCTATACTGTGTAATTAGTAAAATAAATAAATGAATAAAATGAAGAAATAAAAGGCATTCAGGTTGGAAAGGGAAAAATAAAACTTTATTGCATAATGCTCTCCAGTTCCATCCATGCTGTTGCAAATGGTAAGAATTCATTCTTTTTTATGGCAGTGTAGTATTCCATTATGTAGATGTACCACAGTTTTTTAATCCACTCATCTGCTGATTCCAAATCTTAGCTATGGTAAATTATGCTGCTATGAACATAGGAGTGAACAACATAAACTGACAAACAAAAACAGATCCAGGGTGGGGGTAAGGGGGAGGGATCAATCAAAAGACTTGTATGCATGCATATTAGCCTAACCAATGGACACAGACACCAGGGGGGTGTGGGCATGAGTGGGGGGTGGGGGAGGCAATGGGGGGATGAGTATACATATGTAATACCTTAATCAATAAAGAAAATAAAACTTTATTGCATACTAGAGGCCTGGTGCACGAAATACCTAGGCCTGGCTTCCAATCAGGGCTGATTGGGGCATTCCGGCTGCCGACCAGGGCCTCCCTTCCCTGGCTGCCGGCTGGGGCCTTCCTTCACTTTATGCCACATCCTGGTGGTCAGTTCATGTCATAGTGAGCTATTAAATTCCTGGTCTCCTGGTCAAAATCCCAAGGAGACAATTTGCATATTAGGCTTTTATATATATAGACTAGAGGCCCAGTGCATGAAAATTCATGCACTGGAGGGGGTGTCCCTCAGCCCAGCCTGCCCTCTCTCACAGTCCAGGAGCCCTCAGGGGCAGGAGGTGACCCAGCGATCAGGGGAAGGTGACGCCCCATCACACCTCTGCTTCTGCCGCTGCCGCTGCTGGCAGAGCAAGCCTCAGACGGCCCTGGTTACCTGAGCCTCAGGCAGCCCTGGGCAGCTGGGAAGCCGCTATCTTGAGGTTTGCCTGTGCCTCAGGCTGGCCCTGGGCAGTTGGGGAGCTGAGGGCAGGTCCGGCTGCACCGTGTGCCTGCCACCTCCCTGGCAGGGCTGAAAGGACTGCGGGACTCCAGCAGGGCTAAGGGGACTGGGCACCACCATCTTATAGCTATGGGTGCCGCCAGCTTTATGATGGCATGATGGCCAATTTGCATATTCCCTCTTTATTAGATAGGAAGATATGATCAGTAGATTTACAGTCAATGCGATCTGTAGATTCTGGTAAGTCAACCAAAAAAGTTAAATGATTAATAAGTGAATTTAACAAAATCACAGGATACAAAGCCAATGTAAAAAATAAATTTTATATACTAGCAAGAAATAATTGATGTATAATGATGGTGTAAATACCCCTGAGAGGGATAACCCTGAAGCATGTTTCCCAACACTTCCCATGGTATTTAGCTGTCTCCCACAGGGCTGCCTGGCTTATGCACCCTTCCTCCAAATCAACTACTTACACTTCAATCCCCGTTGTAGCTTCTGTATCTGAGGAACCCACACCAAAACACGTGGCACTATGTGATGGCCTGGAGGTAAGGAAATAACGAAATCTGGCTGCAGGCTTGCCCTGCAGTGAATGCACGGTACCAGATTGTGCCTATAGAAGCTATCTTGTGTGTGTGTTAATCCTCACCTGAGGATATTTTTTCCAATTGATTTTTAGAGAGAAATGGAGGGAGAAGAAGAGAGAGAGAAAAATAGAGAAACATAATGTGAGAGAGACCCATTGATTGGTTGCCTCCCACATGCACCCCAACAGGGGTTGGGAATTTAACCTGCAATCCAGGTATGTGACCTTGACCAGGAGTCGAAATTATTGCCATTGGGTGAGCAGTTGGACACCCTAACCACTGAGCAACACCAACCAGGGCTTTCTTTAAATTGATCCCTTTAACAATGTATGATACATCATCATTCCTTCATCCATGCAGTGTAATGATGTCACTTTCAGTTCACACTGATGTATGCAAGCAATCAAAAGGTCCATGAAAACCAACAGAGAGGGGTCAGCAATGTCATCTTTGCAGTTGGCCTACCCTCTCCCTCTTCACACTCCTCAGTTTAGCAGTCATCCCAAAACAGTATGAATGAGTGAGAAAGGGAAAGGTGTGAGAGAGCAGGATGCTTTTCTCCTCCACTCAGAATTGCTAGTCCCACAAGTCTAGTCTTGGGAGATGGGAGAGGAGGAAAGTTTTGAATCAAATATGAGTTCAAAGTTTTACAATGAATAGCCCTGAATCTTAATAACTTAGCCTATTTTAATACTTAGTTTTTAATTTAATATTTAATTTTGGTATCAAAGTAAGCATATTTTAATACTGAAAGCAAATAAAAAATTATGAATGAGAGTGATGTCCTAAATGAGTCTGGTATTCATGGGGAGAGGGATGGGGAGTGGGAGGGGGTGTCAAATGGTTTGAAACAGAGCACAGCTGGCAGTAGTTACTGAAAAATAAACTCAGGTAGATAGAAGTACATAATGTGTAAATATATAGACATAAATACTGTTTAAGTGAGCTTCTCCACTTCCTGGAGCATGCATATATATTTAACTATTGGAAAAAAAGGCATTAAATTGGGATTCTGAAGAATGGTTGTAACACACCTGACTAACCTGGATTACTCATTAAAATGCAGTTACCAAGTCAAATCCCAGACTCAATACTTTAGCAATTTTGGGAGTGTGGCCTCAAAACCTACATTTTAAAACAAGTTCCTAAGGTGAATCTTTTGTTGTTGTTTTTAAAATTTAATTCTTCAATTACAATTTACATTCAATTATTTTGTATGAGTTTCAGGGGTACCATAGTGCTTAAACAGTCATATACTTTGTGAAGCATTCTGCCCAATAGTTTCAGTACCCACCTGGCACCATACATAGTTATTACAATACTAGAGGTCTGGTGCACAAATTCGTGCACAGGTGGGTCCCTCTGGGTAGCCTGCAGGGATTAGGCCGAAACCCGCAGTCCAACGCCACCTGCAGCTCCTGCCTGCCACTCCACTCATCCCAGCCCCACTGTGCCTGCCACGGGCATGGGCCCAATCAGTCCTGATTGATTGGGAGAGGCTTGTGCTGCCACAGCAGTGCTCACCAGCCATGAGCTCTGCATCTGGCGTCCTCCCAAGGGGAGTGGCCTGAGGGATTGGGCTGAAGCCAGCTCTCTGACATCCCCTGAGGGGTCCCAGATTGCAAGAGGGTGCAGGCCAGGCTGAGGGACCCCACTGGTGCATGATTGGGCTGGGGAGGGGCCGTGGGAGAGCTCAAAGGCATGCCCGGCCCATCTTGCTCAGTCCCAATCACCCTCAGCAGCAAGCTAACCTACTGGTCAGAGCATCTTCCCCCTGGTTGTCAGTGCACGTCATAGCGAGTGGTTGAGCAGCCTTAGCATATCATGAGCATATTACGCTTTGATTGGTTGTTCGGTTGTTCTGCCATTCAGTCTATTTGCATATTACCCTTTTATTATATAGAATTATTGACTATTCCCTATGCTGTACTCTACATATCATGACTATTTTCTATCTACCTCAGGTGAATCTTTTGAGCATTAAGGTTTAAAACTGGTTATACATGTCATCCTGCACCTTGTTGTTGTTTTTTAGATATATTCATAGAAATATATAGAGATATGTTTTATTCCATTTAATCACTACATCAGAATGTGGGATATTAAATTAATTTATTCAGTCCTTCCTCTATTTTGGACATTTTAAATTTTTTGCCATTTTATACCATGCAACAATAACATCTGCATACCTACATTGAGAAAAAGTGTGCAAGTACTATTCTGGGACAGATGTTTAGAAGTAGAAGAGGTGAATTACAGGGAATATATCTTTAAAATAATGATAGATATTATCAAATTTGCCTGCCAGAAAGGTATATGAAAATGCCCATTCCCAAAGTCCTCTTAACATTATTAATCATTTTCATTCTTTAATAAAATATATTTCATTTTTTCTGTTTGTATTCCATAGTTATCAGAGAGTTGAAATCTTTGATGTATTTATTAGTATTGTGCTGTGTGGTGTTTTTTTTTCTTCCTGTGAACTGCTTTCTTTTTTCTTGTTGATTTGCAAACACACTTTTTATATTCTGGATAATAGGTTTTTGCCTGATATTTATGTTGCATCTGTTTTTCCCTACATACTGTTTGTTCCTTTATGCTGTTTTTTACTCTGTGGGAGTTAAAAATTTCTTCACCAAATCTGAGCTGACTTCTGAATTTTTGAATTACTGAGTAAGACCTTCCTTATCCAAATATTATTTTTTAAAAGTCTTATCCCAAATCGGATTTGACTTTTATATTTAACTTTTTAAAAATATGTTTTTATTTATTTTAGAGAGAGGTAGGGAGAGGGAGAGAGAGTGAAACATCAATGATGAGAGAGAATTATTGATTGGCTGCATCCTGCATGCCCCCTACTGGAGATGGAGCCCGCAACCTAGGCATGTGCCCTGACCAGGAATCAAACTGTGACCTCCTGGTTCATGGGTTGATGCTCAACCACTGAGCCACACTGGCTGGACTATATTTAACTTTTTAATATGTTAAAAATTAATCTTTATATGATTGACTTTTATTTCCATACATAAATAATTGCATTAGTAATATTTATTAAATATACCAATATATTTTCCCTCTAATTTAAAAGTCACCTTTATCATAAACTAAACTTCCAAAATATGAATTTGTTTCTGAACTCTATTTTGTTCTAGCAAATTATGTTTCTATGTTAACCCTACCTTTTAAAAATTACTATGGTAACAGCTATTTTTCTATACCTAGTAGGAAAAGTCTCTTATAGACCTTCTTTTTAAAAAAAAATTTTTTTTAATTATTCTCCTGACAAATTTACATATTAGTTTGTAAAATTCCAAAAAAAAAAAATTGTCAGGATTTTAAAAAGCATTACATTAAGTTTATTAGATTTATTTGGGAAATTGTTTTAGTGATAGTGAGTCTTCTTGATTAAAAACATTATGTCTTAATATTTATAAAAGTTTGTTAACAAAAGAAAACCACAGGACCAGTTTTTAACATACTTTTCTTTGCAAGCCCCAAAGCTTCTCCAATCTATTTACTGAAAATCACATAATCATCATCAAGACATATATATAACTACTGAAGAATGGCAGAATATATTACACCAAATAGGTCACTTTGGCATAAAGAATCTGTGGTATAATAGATATTTTTCAGTGATATACAGATCTTTTGTGGTTAATAAGTCCTTCATAAATATTTATATACTAGAGGCCCAATGCATGAAATTCATGCAAGAGTAGGCCTTCGCAGCCCTGGCTGCCTCGGTCCTCGCAGCCACGGCTCATCTGGGTAGTCATTCCACTTTTTGGCCATTCAGTCAATTTGCATATTACACTTTTATTATTATCTACACTAATAAAAGAGAAAGATTCAAATTGACTGTACCTTTGTGACGCCCACCAGCCAGTCAGGAGTGAGTATGCAAATTAACCCAACAAAGATGGCGGGCTAATCTGCATACACAAGCACCTAGCGGCCGGGGGCGGGACACTTTCATCATTGCTATGGCGACGAAGCAGGGCCGCTGGGCAGCATGGGAAGGCGGAAAGGCGGCTCCGGGCGGAGCGAAGGCAAGAAGGCAGCTCCAGGCCGGAGCAAAGGCTGTGCTGGCAGCCAGGGTAAGGAAGGCCCATTCTGCACAAATCTTCGTGCATCGGGCGTCTAGTAGATATATAATGTAATATATAAATTATATAAATTATGCATGCATAAATTATATAAATTCTGTGTATTTCTGTGTATATATATATACACAGTTTATGTAACTGAGTGTTTACTCTGCACCATTAGGCACTTAGACTACAGCAGTGAGCAGAGCAGATCAGGCTGAATCCCTTGCCTCATCATGGAAAATAAGGTCAATAAGTAAATTAACAAGATAACAAATTTTAGAGAAAACAAATAGTGTGCCAAGATAGCTATTAACTAGGGGAAGCAATTTTGGATAGGAAAACCAAGGAAGGCTTCCCTGAAGAAGTGACATTTGAGCTTAGCATGAATGACACGAAGAAGTTGGCAGGGGTGGGGCTTAAACATTCATGGAGAGGGAAAATAAAGTAGAAAGGACTTGCTTTGTGTAAAAAACATTACAGAAGCAAATTTCGCTGGAGCTTCACATGTATGAACATTAACATAATATAAAATTGGAGATAGGAAAAGACCATATTATTCAGGGCCTTTTCAGGTTGGATTTTATTCTACAGTCAGTTGGAGAGTTGTAAGGAAGCAGGGGCATGATCTGCTTTATAATTTAAAAAGAGCTGTGGCTACTATGTGAGGACCAGGTCAGAGGGGTAGAAGGGTGGATAAGGGCAGTGGCCAGTAACTGGCCTATTGGGTAGTTCATGCCCAATGGCCCATCTCCCTTTCCTATCTTCTATATATATAAAAGCCTAAGCGACCATTGAGACTGGTCAACCCGATGACCAGTTGCTATGATGCACACTGATCACCAGAGGGCAGACCCTCAGCACAGGAGCTGGTCCCTGGTGGTCAGAGTGCTCCCACAGCCAACCTCCCCCGGTCCCTCCCCTGAGCCAGCCAACCCCAATCCACCCTGATCACCAGCCAGGCTGAGGAACCCCACCCATTCACGAATTCGTGCACCAGGCCTCTAGTTTAGTAATAACACTCATTTTTCAGTACTTTTATTTTATTTATCTTTATTAAATTTATTGGGGGTGATTGATTAATAAGATTATATAAGTTTCAAGTGTACAGTTCTATAATACATCATCTGTATTTTGCATTCTTTGCCACCACCTAATAACCCTATTGCATCTCATCTAAAAGTCTACATTTTCTTCTTTTTTACAGCTGCATAGTATTCCATCCTGTAAATGTACCACAGATTTTTTATCCACTCATCTACAGATGGGCACTTCGGCTATTTCCAGATCTTAGCTATTGTAAACAACACTGATGTGAACATAGGGATGCATATATTCTTTCTGATTGGTGTTTTGGGATTCTTAGGATATATTCCTAGAAGTGGGATCACTGGGATAAATGGAAGTTCCATTTTTAATTTTTTGAGGAAACTCCAGACTGTTTTCCATAGTGGCTGCAACAGTCTTCATTCCCACCAGCAGTGTACTAGGATTCCCTTTTCCCCATATGGAATACTAGGCAGCTGCAAAAAAGGATAGCTTACCCTTTGAGGCAGCATGGTGGGCCCTGGAGAGTATTATGCTAAATGGAATAAGCCAGTCAGAGAGATAAGTATCACATGATCTCACTCATATGTGGAATCTCATGAACAAAATAAACTGATGAACAAAATAGATCCAGAGACATAGAAGCATGGAATAGACTGACAAATCTCAAGGAAGTCAGGGGGCAGAAAGAGATTAACCAAAGAACTTACATGCATAGCCATAGACACAGACAATAGTGTGGTGAAGGCCTGGTGGCAGTGTATGCGGGGTAGAGAGGATCAATGGGGAAAAACAGGGGACATTTGTAAGACTTCAAACAATAAAGGCAAATTTTCTTTTAAAAGTCTACAATTTCAAGCTCCATTAAAAGCTAGAAGGAGCCACGTGATCAAGTGCTGGATGGTTAGGTTTAAGCAAAAGTATTGAGTGAAACTTTCAGGAAGTCACTATCACTGCTGAACTCACCCCTGAGCCTGTGCTCCAGAAAAACAATGATGGCCAAGAAATGCCCCACCCTCTTGTTTTCGGAGCCTCTCCCCTCTTTTTGTGTTCCAGGAAAAAGGTTGCCTCAAAGAACTACACTTCCCCATCTGTCTTAGATAAGACTCCTTCCACTGGTTCTCATGACTCCTATAAGACTCTCAGGTGTTTCTTATTTTTCCCTGAACCTCCGAGCTCAGAAACAGTCCCTCTAATTCCCCATTCTTTACTGAGATATAATCGACAGACAACATTATATTAGTTTCATTTGTATCCACCTCCCCATTCTTTGTCTCATGAATGATTAGTTGATATTAGAAATGTTTGCTTACCCCCCAAATAGCTAAACACAGAGATAAACATTTCCTACCCAGCTAAGATGTTCCTGATCACATCTATAAGTCACCCCACCTGAGACTCTTCTATGCTTCCCTATAAACATCTAAAGCAAAACCACATTGAG
The DNA here is from genome assembly GCF_027574615.1 of Eptesicus fuscus. Classification (NCBI taxonomy): domain Eukaryota; kingdom Metazoa; phylum Chordata; class Mammalia; order Chiroptera; family Vespertilionidae; genus Eptesicus; species Eptesicus fuscus. Next base: position 50,688,527 of record NC_072486.1, read on the forward strand.
GAGATCCTAAATTTTAGGATCCAGGGTGTGCTCTTTATTCTATAGCCTGAATAAAATTGTCTTCTTAATTTTCAGGTCCATAGTCACATAACATTTATTCAGTATATTGTTATAACTGCTCTATTTTATTATTGTTAACCTCTTACTTGCCTAATTTATAAATTAAACTTCATCATGTGTGTATGTATGCATGCATCTATAGGGTGTGTATGTATAGAGTTTGGTACTATCCTTGGTTTCTTGAGGGTCTTGGAACAAGTACCCAGAGGAAAAGGGAGAACTATTATATGCCAGACTGTGGAAAGGGCTATTAAAATATATAATGAGATCACAGAGCAAAATGAGATTAATTGTGAGGGGCTTAAATGAATTTCAAGGAAGATGATATTTTAGATAGGCTTTAAAATAATGAGAATTTTGATTGATGGCTGAGAGGAAATGACAAGGATGATCGGACTTTGATCCAAATTGACCTCAGCAGGCTGGAATAAGTGATCAACAGGCAACTCGCTGAGTTTATGGAATGAAAGAAAAGGCATATGGAAGTTAGGTATCAAGGAATGCAAAAGAATAATGATACGAATGAGCCGAAACCGGTTTGGCTCAGTGGATAGAGCGTCGGCCTGCGGACTGAAGGGTCCCGGGTTCGATTCCGGTCAAGGGCATGTACCTTGGTTGCGGGCACATCCCCAGTGGGGGGTGTGCAAGAGGCAGCTGGTCGATGTTTCTCTGTCATCGATGTTTCTGACTCTCTATCCCTCTCTCTTCCTCACTGTAATAAATCAATAAAATAAAAAAATAAAAAAGAGTCAATCCATGATATTTAAAAAAAAAAAAATGATACGAATGAGAGAAATGGAGTCTCTAAGAAGAGAAATAAATTAGTGACTTCAGTTTTAGCCACTTGAATTAGAGGTAGTGGTGAAAGACTTAAGTGGAGATATCCTAATGATGGCTAGAATTACTGCTTTTGCTGTAAAGTGATGATAATAAGAATGCATTTGAAGTTGAGAGAATGATTTGATTTTCTGAAAACTGCAGAAATCCATGAGCTGACGGTCAAAGACTGGAAACTCGAAGAATACTTAGTGGCAGCAGTAAGGAAAACAGCAGTAGCAGCAAAGAGGAGGTGGCAGCTGGGGTCAGAGTCTCCCAACAGTTGTTTGGAGCAATAATGCACCGTAAAATTTTAAAAGATGTGCCACCACCAACCCCAAACAAAACAACAACAAACCAGTGTTGCATGCTCCAATGTCTTTGAGAAAGTCTGGGTTTAGAGATAAACAGGTTCCTTACTTCTGGTCTTCACGAGATGTTTAAAGATAGATCACGTGTTATAAATCTCTAAGGGGATGGATGAAAGGGTGCAGAGTTTTCCAAGCTGATTTCACTGCAGAACAACTTTAATATAGAATCTTTTGCAGCCATATACTCTATATTCTGATATCCACCAAGTGCAGGAAGTTGGGGGCAGAGTAGAAGGTAATTGGTGAAGGAGGTGGGATTGCTATCCTGTATCCTGGAAAAAACACACAAAAACCATATAATCTACTGGCAGCAGCTCCTTTCTACCCTGTGGAACTTTTGGGGGTCATAGAATCCATTGGAAATTTGGTTGAAGTTGTAGAATCTCTGCTCTGGATACTGTGTATGTGCACTGCTTTCTCTGGAAGCCCCCCCCCCCCCAATATGTCAAATATTAACATTAATGATCCAATACTTTTCTTTTAATATACATTTTTACACACATTTCTTCAATATGCCTATTGCAAAAATATTAAGGTGACAAAATAGTGTGAAATAAAAAGTAATATTTCCCTCAGCTACTGCCTCCTACACACTCCATCCCTTTTCTCAGAGATCACTTTGAACAATTCTATTTTACCACTTGCATTTATTAAATTTACTTCATCGTGGACACTTTTTTCACATGAGGGCATATTGACTTAGCTTAATCTTTTTAAATAATTCCTGCTGAGAGAATAACTCCTGTTATTTCCATTTTCCCCACCATTTATTAATCCACTTAAACATTCCTTGAACTCCTACCATGAGCGAGGCATCCTGTTTGGCTGGAGAACTAGCAATGAACAAAACAAGTACTGTGTTCCCGTTCTTAGGAAGCGGAAGTCCCGTAGAGGGGCACCACTCAGAGACAAGGAAAAGACTAAGTTAATAACTATAGATTGTGAGTATTGCTTTGCAGGAAAACAAACAGTCCTAGGTGAGATAGAGTAACCAGGAGAAGGAAGTCGGTTTTGTGCTGAGGCTTGATGGATGAGCCAGCTGTGAGGAGACCTGCAGAAGGAGTTTGCAATCAATTTCATTAAGAATATTCAATATGTACTCACTGGTTGTTTGCTCTTTGCCAGCAACTGTGCTAGAGAATGAGGGCTCAAAGGGAAACAATTAAAATTTGGTCTTTCTTTTCCTAGAACCTGAATTTTAGGGTAATTAAATAAAATATAAAAGACCTTACTTAACACCATGACTGAAACATAATGATTGCTTAATCACTGTAAGTATTATTACTTAAAAATTGTTCCCAAGCTGGCAAGTAAATTTATCTCATTGTTCAAACCTGCTTCTTACTGACGGCGTGTTTTCCACGTTTGCCACTTGAATATATTCTGTAATTTTCTTGTGTGTATCCTCAGTCATCATTTTACTGTTTGTCTTTTACTGATGGATTTGCAGTTCTTCATATGATAAAAGCTAGCAACCCCTTGTCTGGTACATGTGTAAATATCCACCTCTGGTTTGTTGCCATTTAACTTCACTACTGGCATGTCTAAACATGTGGACTTCTGAAATTTGTTGTAGTTTAAAAAAAGATTTCCGTTTTTTTCTTTGTGACTCTGGGAAAAACTTGACCTAGATGCATACACATAAAACACATTGCAATGATGGGTGCTGCAAATATAAACAGTGCCGCAGCAAGGGATATGTGGGGTACCATACTGCTGGAGAGGGACATTTGTTACAAACCGAGGTGTACTAGGCACCTGGTGAGGTGTTGACCGGAAACCAAGTCAGTTGCTCCTTGCAGAACCCTTCCGAAGTTGGCAACATTGTTTCCATTTTATACCTGAGAAGAACTGGAATGTCCTGCAAGTGGTAAGGTGACAGGGTTGAAATGTTCTGATGCAACTGTGATCGCAAGCTCATAATACTTCACTTTACAAGTATCAACTTGAAGTCCCTAGTATTTTGGTCTAAAATTGAGTATGAGATTGGTATATACTTAATAGTGAAAAATGCCTGCAAGTTCTATTTGATCTGGCCACTAAAAAAATGGTAATGAGCATTGGCAATGATGTACTCTCCTGTGGTTAATCACTCTTGGGACATTGTGACCCGGGGTAAAGTTAAACACAGCTGAGTTTATCTTTAAACAAGCAGTGAAAACAGTTTAGTAACTGCTGACAGCAGGGGAAAGCTGAGCTCCATGTCATTTGTGCAGAGATGATGGGGCATTTTTGCAAGGAGAGTAAGGAAGGGGAAGATGGGGGAAGACTCTCAGTAGTGTCAGAGAAGTGAAAAATTACAAAGAGTTGGTCAGTGTGAATGCCATGAGGCCAGATCTTCGCCAGCTGGCACCTATGAAAGCAAGGATTCTATTGTCCAAGACTGGGAGACAGAGAGCCAATCCTTTCTGATGATTAATTTCAAAGGAATGGCACTCAGGCCCTTGAGCATGAGGCTTCTGAGTTGTTAGAGATACATATTCACAATTGTAAGCCATTTGGGAGGTCAGTAGCCTACCGTCAGGTGTTGACTAAAGAGAAATTTCTCCTGGCATCCCAGAGTTCTCAGCCGGGCACTTTTAATAGGTGTGTGTGTGGGGGTGGAGGGTGGAGTGGGTGGCTGTGTGGAGGCGGGGGGTGCGCTGTGTGTGTCTGCGGTCATCCCGGGGACAGACTTAATGCTAAGAGTAGACATGCAGGTCTCATCGGGTCTCTTAGAGCAGAGATTTGCAGGCTTGTTAGGTGCTGAGGCTTGTGCAGGTCGCACCAGTTCTTGGGACCACGATATGGAAGCAACGTTAAATACAGGGGATGGGAACCAGGGTGGTCGACCAGAGCCTGAAAACCCTGCCATGAATCAGAACCTTGTGCAAATTGCATTTAGCTGAGAAAAGGTAAAGAAAGCCAGGGAAGCATAACTGTTCAAATACATTTGAGACGGTTCTGAGGGCCAGGGATCCCTCCAACGGGCGAGGGTCCTGGGGGCAGTGGTGGGGCAGCAGGAGGAGATTTTTGCCCAAAGTAAGGACTATTCTGGTGGTTAGGCTTGCTCAGTCGTGTAAAAAAAAAAGAGAAAAAGCTGCCTGGCAACAGAATGCCTCTTCACGAGCTGCAAGTGGGTGGCTTCAAGTTTCTTCCGAAGGAAACTATGATGACAGGGGACTGCGCTGGCGAAAGCAGGCGGCGGGCAGTGGGGCGCAGGCACCGCCAGGCACGCGCGGTCCCGGCCGGGAGCGCGCCTCGCCGGCGCCGCGGGCTCGCGGAAGGGGGCGTGGCTTCCTCGCGCGTCCGTTACTTAAACCCGCGAGCGTCGGCCAGGCGCCGCCGGAGGCGCCTCAGCCGATCGCCGAGCGGTCGATGCCCTCGCTCCGCAGCCTGCGCTCCGTCACCGGTGGCTCCACCCGCCATTGTGTAAGTGCGACTGCCGCCGGCGCGTCGCCCGCGTCCTCGGCGCGCGGGCCCGGGGATGGGGTGGCGAGCGCGGGAAGGGGGAGGCCGCCCCTCGCTCCTCCAGTCCCCGGATGGTGGCGGGCGCGCGGCTGGAGGGGGCGGCCCCGTGGAGGCGACGTGCCCGCGTGTGCGCTCCAGGCGCCTCGGAGACCCGCGGGGTTCCAGCCTCCCGCGTCCCTCCCGGGCGGCGGCCCGGTTAACCCCCGGCCCGTCCGCCCCGAGCTCGACACGCCGGGGCGCGGGGTTAAAGCGACCCAATGTCCCGGCGATTTCGCGTGCTGTTTAATGTAGACAGACATTCTAACGTGGCGTTTTAATGTTTTTAATGCAGAGCCCAACCATCCGCTATGGAGCATGCCTTTACCCCGTTGGAACCCCTGCTTCCCACTGGTACTGTATGTTTTTTCCACGTTTCCGGGCGTCACGGGCGGGCTCTGCCCAGAGGCCTGGAGAGGTTAAGGGACTGGACTCGGGCTAGACCCAGCGTAGCTTCCCGGCTGCCTCTGATCGCCTAGCTCCGCGCCCGGGGGCCCTGGCTCAGCCCCCCGCGCCCCCGTTGCCTTGTTCTCGGCCGAGCAGGGTTGTAGGGAGGGTTAGAGGACTTGGTACCGAGAATGCTTTCCACCTGGACCAGGGCGCAGGGCAGCCTGTCGTGAGCCGATGGGCCTCCAACACCTGTGAGCTGATCCCCGCCACAGCAGAACCTTAGGCATCGCAGGTGTAAGGTCCGTCCTTGTCGCCGGCCCATTCTGCCAAGTGCCCGAGGTTGCCCAATAAAAGGTCGCTTAGTGGCTGTGGAACATGTTTCAAAGATAAACCACTCACGTAAGGGTTATTGTCACTTGGAAGTTTCAGATTATGTGATTCACGTGAAATGGAGGGAAGGAATGCATTGAAGCTAGTGGTCAGCAGCGGTTATTCTCGGTGTAATGGACTGGTGTGGTTATTTTGCAATATTAAACATTTTTTATTTACCAGTTATTGTTTGTGTTGTATAGAACTTCTCTATCAGTTTCATAATTCAAACGGAGTGCATCATTTTTTAACGTTTAAAGTTGTTTTCAGTAAACCCATGAATTCATGGGTTTTGTTTCTCATGGCACATATAAACTAATTACTAAAATTCTGCCGAACACCAAAAATATATTTTTGCCGATCTGACAAAAAAAAAAAGTATAATTTTGATGCATTAACACCATGTGGCTATTGTTGTGTTGGCTGTTGTCATTATTTTTACTTGACAATATTCTAAGGGAAAAGACTATATATAGCCCCTGACTATATGGTCAAGTATGGCATGTTTTAAAAATTCTTGTGGCACATCGGTTGAAAATCCCTGGTTTAAGGTATTGAATTTGATTTGAACTTGTCAGTTTTTCCACATCCTGGGAGGCATGATACTAAAAAAAAAGGATAATAGTAGTAACAATAGGGGACACTGAGTCCTCACTCTCCAGCCATTCCCTGTGCTGAGTTGTTTACTTATACTTTCACATCTTACTTACAGGTGAAGGAACCAGGGACAGAACTAGAATCTGGATGCAGATATGTTTGATTTGATGTGGTTAAGAAGTTGGGTATTTAAACATTAAACAACTTTTCAAAAGTTAAGCATTAGCAAACAAACATTTTGCAAATTACATCTCAGAGGTCTCAGTTGCCCAGTGTTGGCCAGACCAACAGCATTTCCAAGAGTAAACATTGGACCCAGGTGTCCTATTGATTTTCTCAAACCTAAGTACTTTGCAGACTGAAGTTTTCTGGTGTTTTCTAGGTTGAAAGAAGTGTGTAACAGAGAGATGCGTGCTGCATAGTAAAGTTGGGATTGAGGAGTCAGTCTCTGAGTTTTAAACCCTAGCTTCGCCACTTAATAGTTATCCATCTTGGTATCCCAGATAGATTGGTTCCCGAACCCCCGACCCCCAGATATCGAAATCAAGTCCCCTATATAAAATGGTATCGTATTTGTCCTCTCCTATACTTGAAATCAATTCTAGATTACTTAAATACCCAATGCAATGTAAATAGTTGCTATACTGTATTTTTTAGAGAATAATGACAAGAAAGGAAAAGACTACGTAGTCAGTTCCGACTCAACAACCTGTTTTCCCCCCTGACTGTTGTTCTCTTCAGAATAACAAATTTGACCTGCAGTTGGTTGAATCCGTGAATGTGGATACTGGAATCAACTGTATTTCAGTTTATTCTTCTGTAAAATAGGAATAGTTGGCAGGGTTATTAATGAGTTGTAATGCAGGTAAATCACTTAGCGTCAATAGTGATAAGTTGTTATAGTCAGCTGTAAGACTAACCAGAAAAGAAAGAGATAGTTGAATCTCAGGATCACTGCGGAGATGGAAAAGATGTGGAGCAGTAACCTGTAGGAAAGACAGGCAGTAGGCTCCTGTGTTTATCAGAGGCTTGTTGGAGAAGGCCTGACCCCAAAGTCAGTATGAACAGCACTGGAGGGGGGCAGGTAGGACTGTACCAACTGTGATATCCTGTGTGAAGTACAGATCCCCTGAGACAGATCCAGCCCTCCTTTGGGGGTTCTATGTGATTTACTGGTTCTCATCCCTCCTTTTTGTCCTTCTTAAGGGTAAACATGTGTACATAGTAAGTAATTAAGTAAATGCTAGAGGTTAACTTTACATAAGTGGGATTCTCTTCATCAAACAGACTTTTAATATTAATCTAGCTGAGAAGTAGGTAGTTTTTCTGTTAATACTTCTGTGAACTATTTTGTAGGTATGATTTACCTGTAATGTTTTCTTAGATTTAGTATCCTGCGGACTCCAACAATTAAAATCAAGCTTGTTCTCTTCAGAATAACAAATTGCTGGGAGGACCAAAATGCTTCTCTCTTCGGAATAATTACTAGCTGAGAGAGCGAGAGAGATTTAAAATATTTTCTTTTGTTGTTTTTATAACTAAAGTAAGTGCTTATTATTTAAAGAAAAACAACCCAGGATGTGAAGTCTCTTGTAATTCCTCTTGTAGGAATAACCATTACTAACAGTTGGCATATGTTCTAGATATTGTATTGACACATACACTCCAGCATATTATTACTCTTGTTTTAAAGAAAATGGATTCATATTATAAATTGCTTTGTAAATAAAAATGGGGGGGGGGGCAGCAGTGAGTGAAAATATTTAAATATTTGTATTACCAACATTATGTACTCTTTGTTTATTTTTTTCAAACAAAATAGAAATGTTCCTAAATTTAAAAGTCTACCAGAAATTATCATTCCAAATCGCAGTTACCAGAGATTATCACTCTAAAGCGTAGAAAAGCACAAGGACAGCCCATCACCTGACATGCTCTTCTGCTCCCCTAGGCCTCTCACCATTTAAATCCAGTGCTATTTTGGAGACCCAGTTGGTGTCTTGTCAGTCCCATGATTTCTTTGCCTACTCCAGCCTGTCCTCATCTCTTTCCCCCAGTCTCCATAGTTCCTGTGTGGGTTCTATAATACATTATTCAACATCTAACTAGTAACCATCTTGCTTTGTTCTTGACTTTCCAATGAGACTGTAAGCTCTTAAATAGAAGCAAGTACATCTTTCACTTTGTACACCCACACACCTAGTATCAAAGGACAGACACTAACTGGTTGTGAGTTGCTCTTGATAACAGAAATGCAAACATACACTTTGATCCAACAATTCCATTTCTGGAATGTATCCTCATAAACTCACATAAATATGCAGAAATATCATGATCAAAGATATGCACTATAGATTACAACAGTAAAACTAGAAATAACCTAAATGTCTATTAAGAAAGACTAGTTCATTTGAGTCTGTACTGCCTGTACAACAAAACAAAACAAAAACTTGGGATATCAATACATATGGACCATAAAAAGTAGTAAGTGAAAGAAGTTGCAGAAAAGGGCATAAAACAGGTCCTACCTGAGAGGCCTAGGCCATGGTCAGCAAACTGCGGCTCGTGAGACACATGCGGCTCTTTGGCCCCTTGAGTGTGGCTCTTCCACAAAATACCATGGCCTGAGCGAGTCTATTTTGAAGAAGTGGCATTAGAAGAAGTTTAAGTTTAAAAAATTTGGCTCTCAAAAGAAATTTCAATCTTTGTACTGTTGATATTTGGCTCTGTTGACTAATGAGTTTGCCGACCACTGGCCTAGGGGAAGCAAAAGAGCATGTCCCGTGATGGGCTGTCCTCTGTGAAAGCTCAGTGCTGCATGTGACCTTGAATGAGTTCACCTGGTGATGAGTGAAGACAAAGAAAGCCTGACTAGGCTGGAAAGTGCAGCTGGGGATTTGGAAGTATGTAATTGAACAGGGAGGGTAAAACAGATTGTGGAGAATAGAGAAATTTTTTGCAGGGTAGTAGAAAGAAAGTTTCTTAGTTGAATCCCCTTGAAACATTCATACAAAGCAGCCTTTTATATACCCTATAACTCAGTTAAATTGTGCCATCCATATCCTGGTTGCTTTGCTAATCATTTATAGGTGAAAGTCCTTGTCTTGGACTCAAAGGTCCTCCAGATCTGATTCCTAACTACTTTCCAGAATACTTCCATCATTCACCTCTCTGCCCAAGCCAAGCTGAACTACTATCATTTGTTCAGGCTTCTATACTCTTGCCTTAACTCATGCTAAATTTATTGCCTGGAATATTTTTACCAATCCTTAGAATTGTTATCCTTAAATTTTAGCCATTCTGGTGGGGGTGTAGATGTATCTCTGTGATTTTGTTTGCATTTCCCTAATGCAGAATGTTGACCTTGTCACATGTCTATGGGTGTTTCTAATATCTTTTGTGTATTGTTTATATCTCTGGTTATTTTCTATTGGGTTGTCTTTTCTTTAAAAAAAAAATCAATTTGTAGAAGTTTCTTTTAAATTGAGATACAGTTGACATATAATATTGTATTAGTTTTAAGTGTACAACATTATGGTTTGATAAATGTATACAGTGTCCCAAAAATGTATATACACTTTGAATAATTACTAATTCCAATGAGCTATCAGCTGTAAAGTACATTTTGAGCCGAAACTGGTTTGGCTTAGTGGATAGAGCGTCAGCCTGCGGACTCTAAGGGTCCCAGGTTCGATTCCGGTCAAGGGCATGTACCTTGGTTGAGGGCACATCCCCAGTAGGGGGTGTGCAAGAGGCAGCTGATCGATGTTTCTCTCTCATCGATGTTTCTAACTCTCTATCCCTCTCTCTTCCTCTCTGTAAAAAATCAATAAAATATATTTAAAAAAATAAAAAAAGAGTATATTTTGAGGGGACACCCTATATATTAGAAGATGATTACCAAGTAGGAGTTTTCTTTATATATTCTGAATACAGTTCTTCAAATCTTGATTTTTCTCATCAATTAAGTAGGGAGGAAACATTCTAGGGAGATTGTTGTGAAGATTAAAAATAATCTATAAAGCATACAGTAAGGATGTAAACATTTTAGTTATTCTCGTTGCTTTTTTTTTAATCTAAAAGTTTGTGTTTTTTAATTAAGGAAGAATAATATTTAACTGGTAAGGGCATACAATTGCTGTACTAAACTCTGTAAACATAGGTGCCTTTTCAAAATATTCTTATAAATCCTGGCCTTTTTTGCTTTGTTCTTCAGTGTATGATCATTTCATTTTTTATCATGAAGCTTTGTATTCAGAACTCCATGTGTTTGAAAGTAAAGTTGATTTATTTTACCCTTTCTAGCTGAAATAAAAGGGGAATCAAACCATCCTTAGAATTATTTCACGTGTGCTTATTTCACAGTCTTAAGATACAGAGTAAATAGTCATGGAGATTTGAATTTCTGGTTTAATCAAAATATAGATGTTATTTTTTATAATATAGTAAATATACGGGGGGGGGGGGCAAAGTAGGTTTACAGTTTCCATAGAAAAAACAATGTCTAAAACCATCTGTATTTAAACTTTTCCATTGTTCCAAAAATAACTTTTGCAGTTGCTTGTTCCAAACTAGGACCACCTTTGCATTCCATTCAGTGTTTTAAAATCTAGCACATTTGTCCCTCACATTTTAAATCCATCTCAACAATGAATATTGACATTTTAAATAAAGATTTTGCATCACTATTAATTGGATATGATAGAATAAAAATGTACCAATTTGATATGAAACATCATTCACATTAAACATATATAATAAACCCTGAGTCAAAAGTTCCATTTTCTTTTCCCCACATAGTTTGATCACTATAAATACGATTTATGCTTAAAGTTTTTTATTTCTCAATATTTCTTTGCGGAAAGATTATTTATATTTAAATTTTAAAAAGATTCCCGTGACCATAATATTCTTGGGAGTTATTTCTTCTGAACTGAATTACCATTGTTGAAGTTTATTCTGAATTTATTTTTATTTTTTTAGGTTTATTCTGAATTTAATTACCATTTGAAGTATTATTGGTGTACAGCTCAAGTCAAGATAATTATATTGCAAATATTTATGGTAACTGACTATTGCATGGCACTGTGTGCTGGCCATAGTCCCAGTGCTTTAACAGGATAAAGCCTCTCGGAAAGTTTTGGAACTAGAAGAACCAGGTTTGAGTTTTAGCCACTTTTCCACTAGTTATAGGCTTTGGACATGTCAGTTAATTTCTCAGAGCCTGAGTTTCTGTATGTAAAGTAACATATCCGAACATGAAGTTCTTGGGCAAATTTAAGATATTATAAAGTATAAAAAGCACATTTAAGAAGCAGAGTCTTATGCAAATGTAAAATACTACTAGATGAACTTTATTATACTCATTATTAAATTTTGAAATCCCTTTCTTTGTCTTTCTGATTTGCAAAGGAGATAACTACTTGGTTCAGTAAATGTGTTCAGTCCACTTAGGTGAAAGAATATTTAGGCAAGTCTAGCAGAAATATTCTCTGTTTCCTGAATTCTGTATTTTTCTTCCATGCTTGTTGAATTTTTAATTTATAGATGCATGAAATTATGAATAGTGGACTCAGGTTTTTGGTGCCTCATGGTTAATGAATATGGGAAATCCTGTTCAATATAGTATTCATGCCATCTCATATTTTTGGAAGTTAATTTCCACGGAAAATGCCTGATTAAGTTCACAAAAGGCATGATAGAACCTGAAGATGGGTATTAGGTTTCCCCAATTTAATCAGTGGGTAATTTGGGAATCCATGGGTAAGTTATACCTAGAGTTCTGACTCTTTCATAATGGTAAATGTACACTGGCCACCTATATAAGTAGTCTTCTGTATTTTGCAGCAACAGATCTCCCAAGAATCCTAAGTGATGTCATTCATCTGTACCAAACACAGTCCTAATCTTTAATCTCTACTCAGCAAATCACAGTTAAGAATGACTGGGGGTAGACTTGAGTCACTTGCATTTTTTAAAAAATTAAAGATTAAAAATGCTTCAATATATACTAGAAATATAGTGACATTTCTTGGTCACATCTCTCAACCAATTAAACATTCTTATTAGAAACTTCTGGTTTGGTCTCTACTCTAGAGCTGTGCTATCCAACACAGCAGCCACTAGCTATAGGTGGCTACTGAGCACTTGAAATATGGCTAGTGTGACTAAGGAACTGAATTTATAATTCAAGTGTAAAAACAAAAACTCCACTAAGTTATTTAAAAAGTTTTGTGTTTTGAATAGTCTATTAAAAGTGTATGAGGGTGGCCATAACAAAGTATCATAGATGGGTGGCTTAAATAATAAGAAACTTATTTTCTCAATTCTAAGGCTAGAAGTCCAAGATCTCAGTGTTGGCAGGTTTGGTTTCTTCTGAGGACTCTTCCCTTGGCTTGCAGACAACTGCCTTCTCGTTGGGTCCTCACTATTGCCTCTTGGTCTGTGTGTTACCTGTGTTCTGATCTCCTGGTCTTACAAAGTCATCAGTCATATCTGATTAGGGCCATCCATATGACCTCATTTTACCTTAATTACCCCTTTAAAGTCTCTGTCTTCAAATACAGTCACATTCTGAGGGTAGGGTTAAGACTTCAAATAGGAATTTCTGGAGGACACAATTCAACCCACAACAAATTAGGTATATTTACATTTCAGCTGTAAATTTTTTATTTTATTTTTTTAATCTTTATTGTTGAAAGTATTACATAGGTCCTTCTTTTTCTCCCATTAACCTCTTCGGGCCAGCTGCTGTCCTCCTCCTTCCCCTGCTCTGCCCTCACCACCACATTGTGTACACAGGTTATGTTGAACTCTTTCCACCCACCCTCCCCTGCCTTCCCTCTAAGGTTCAACAGTTTTAAATTGTCTTCATCCATATATTAGAATACTCATAATTACCAAATGAGGGAGATTTTGATGCCACTCCAATAGAATATGAATCAAAAAGTGTCAATTTCAGTCTTACCTAGTTGCTTTTTTATTATATATATATATATATAAACATATATATTTTTATATTATATGGTTCACCTTCACCTAAGCCTATGCCCTCCGACTCATCCTTCCCTGGTTGTCTCCGGATGCCTCGTTCTACGGGCATATCTCTGCCACTTCCGTCGTGTGCGATCGCTCCAGCGGGCAGGGGACATTTATTTGGATCTGATTGTATACTTCAGTGTGTACTCCCCTCTTCCAGCACTTCTGTCCCCTCTCTTGCCCTGGCTCCTCACCGAAGCCACCATTCTGTCATCCTCATGTCCTCCACATCAGTACAACCTAACCGTCCGTGAAAGGTGCACGAATGGCTGTGATTGCTGGAAGAATCCCTGTTGCCATCAAATGCTAGCTGCTGTTGATGCGCGTTGGGAGGAAAGCTACATCTTTGCATGTGCATTCGGCAACAGATAAATAACCAAAATAGTAATGTCTCTTTCAACCTGTAAAAAAGTATACAATCAGATGACAGAGACATTAATATTTTTATATTATATGGTTCACCTTCACCTAAGCCTATGCCCTCCGACTCATCCTTCCCTGGTTGTCTCCGGATGCCTCGTTCTACGGGCATATCTCTGCCACTTCCGATCTGTGTTCTGATCTCCTGGTCTTACAAAGACATCAGTCATATCTGATTAGGGCCATCCATATGACCTCATTTTACCTTAATTACCCCTTTAAAGTCTCTGTCTTCAAATACAGTCACATTCTGAGGGTAGGGTTAAGACTTCAAATACGAATTTCTGGAGGACACAATTCAACCCACAACAAATTAATCAGTGGGTAATTTATATATTTTTTTAATATATGTGAATATATTAAAATCAGTGAATAATATATATATATTTTTTTATATATATATATACTTATATACAACACTAGAAGTCCAGTACATGAAATTCGTGCACTCAGGGGTTGGGGGTTCCCTCAGCCTGTGGCCTGCATCCTCTTGCAGTATGGCAGCACTTGGGGGATGTCCATCAGTCAGACATCCTTAGTGCTGCCTTGGAGGCGGGAGAGGCTCCGGCCATGGCTGCTGCACTCGCCAGCTGTGAGCCCAGCTTCTGGCTGAGTGGTGCTCCCCCTGTGGGAGTGCACTGACCACCAGGGGGCAGCTCCTGTGTTGCACATCTGCCCCCTGGTGGTCAGTGTGCATCATAGCGACCGATGGTTCCGCTGTTAGGTCAATTTGCATATTATATTAGCCTTTTATTATATAGGATTTTCTCTGTTGATTCAACACTTTCTGAGTATCATCTTTGATGGGCTACATCCTAGTAGATGCTATAGAAAAAAAGAATCAACAAACTTGACTGTGAAAGACTTCATTCTACAGCAGGCTATTCAATACAATTAGAAAAGTAATTTCATAGTAATTTAACAATTTCCACTAGCCTCATTAAAAAGGTAAAACAAGTGAACTTAATTTTAGTTATGTATTTTATTTAACCTAATATCTAAATGTTATTACTTCAACATGTAATCAGAATAAACAATTATTGCCGAAACCGGTTTGGCTCAGTGGATAGAGCGTCGGCCTGCTGACTCAAAGGTCCCGGGTTCGATTCCGGTCAAGGGCATGTACCTTGGTTGCAGGCACATCCCCAGTAGGGGGTGTGCAAGAGGCAGCTGATCGATGTTTCTCTCTCATCGATGTTTCTAACTCTCTATCCCTCTCTCTTCCTCTCTGTAAAAAATCAATAAAATATATAAAAAAAAAAGAATAAACAATTATTAATGCAATAGTTTACTTTTTTTGGTACAAAAACTTCCAATACCAGTATGTAGTTTACACTTTTAGCACATCTCAATTCAGATGCTAGATTTTCAATAGAAATGCTTGATCTGATCTGTATTTCATGATAATTTGTGATACATTTTATAATAATATGTCATATATTTTGTTTCTATTCATGTGTTCAAGGAGCTACTCATAGGCTCAATTTTGGAGTAAACTTCAGACACAGGGAATACATATTCCTTTTTTAAGGAAAAGGCTTTTGAAACGGTATTGGAAATAGAACTGGGACTAAAACCTGGGTTTTCTGACTGTATATTTTTCCTGATATTGAAACCAAAACGTGGACTGTTGGAAGTTGCAGACAAAAATGGTTAGTGGAACCAAAGTTTATTGAGAGAAGTCAGCCCTGGAAAAGGCGCAGCTAGGGTTCCAGGAGCAGACCAGGGTCCAGAGTTTCCTTTTCATGTAAGAGCCGGGTGTTAAAGTCTATTTGTTCATGTGAAGAGCCCCACAGGGCCATACGCCTCTTGGGTACAGGGATGTGCTCCCCCACAGGACCCATTGCCTGGAGGGGGGAAGAGAGTAGAGGAAGCTCACACTTTTTTTTTTGTATATATGCTTGTTAGCTCCTGATTGGTCCTTTCAAATAATTGTGCCTTAGCAACATCCTTGGGATTAGTTTATGTGCCTTACTATATTGTAACTGGTTATCTGTAAGCTACCTGTCTTAGCAACATTCAGGCATTTTGTTTATTTTTTAAAAATATTTTTATTGATTTCAGAGAGGAAGGGAGAGGGGAAGAGAGATAGAACATCAATGATGAGAGAGAATCATTGATTGGCTGCTTTCTGCATGCCCCCCACTGGGGATCAAGCCTGCAATCTGAGCATGTGCCCTAGCCTGGAGTCAAACCTGGGACAAACTCAGAGACCTAAAGTAAAGGATGGTCTGAAATTAAAACTTTTTTTTTTTTTTTTTTTTACTAAAAAGCAGTTTATGGTGGGTAGTCATGTCCTATGCTGGTATCTTCCCTGACATAGGTCAATCTTTCCCTTAACTGAGCCTGTCTGTTGTCTTTTGCATATACAATAATATCATTGGAATATCAAAGTAATTTTCTTTTTTTTTTCTGGACCCCTCAAAGCACAGTCACTGCTCTATGGAGACCACAGATCCCCTCATTGTTACATTTTTAAATTGTTGACTGTTAACTATCCTGTACTCACCTAAATAAAAGAAGTATGTCTATCATTTTACTTTTTATCCAATTCCAGAGGTTTCCCTCGCTTTGCTTTCTCCTGCCTCCCTAATCTATCAGCAATGGATTTCATGTAACCCATTTATGTCTCCTCTTTTGTTTCTAATGTATAAAACAAGGTGAAAAACTGCCATTCTCCTGAGCATTAAATCAATTCATTGAGATTCTGCTTCCTGGCATTTGTTGACAGTTTCACTCAAATAAACTCAAATTCTTCACAGGTTTGAATGTTTCTTTCATTAACACTCCATAACTGCTCTTTGTGTATTTGATGTAGTTTACCTTTTCTCTGTATTTTACTTGATTTAGATATTTGCCTTACTTTTTGTTGTCCTTTTAATTAGTTTTATTTTATTTGATGACAAGTATTTGCTTTATCCTCATTGTAAATGGCCAAATAGTTTATTTTTTCTTAGTAATATCTCATTAATTCTAAAGCCATCTTTTCCCTATCATCTAAAGAATCAATTTCCTGTGTTTTATATTAAGTCTAGCATCCCCCCATCTTTCCACTTTAGCATTTTCATAGCTATATGCTTTTAGAAACTAAAGCTTCTAACTTGAGTTTAAAAATAATCTTAATTTTTTTCAAAGAATTTTGTAAATTGATACTATATAGCATTATCAGAAATAATGGTATTGTTTTAGATGAAATAATTGAAAATATCAGTTGAAGTTGTGGGGGCAGTTTTCATATTCACAATGCTAAAATGTTATGGCTTGATTACACGCACGCACACACACACACACACACACACACACACACACATCTTCTGTGGGTTTTGATACATTAACACCAGATGTCTTTTGAGGTCTTCTAAGAAAATGAGGTGTGTTTGTGCTTAACTTTCCATCAAATGAACTTTATTATATTTTTTTTCTTGGTTAAATCCATCAGAAAGAGTTATTCTTTATAGGTGACAAACAGATGCTCAAACAAATGGATTTCATCCTGAGAGTATTTCTGTATCTTTATGGCACTATTGTGTTTGAAGGTTTCCATTTATCACAGTAGAATAGCTCCTTTTGTTTTTATGACTTCCAGAGAATTTAAGCATTTGATTTACTCTTAGGTCATATGTAAGGTTGTGGCTTCTGGCCCAGTTGCTGCTGTTTATGTTGAAGCAATTTTATTTTTCTTTTTTATAGTAGGAAAACTGCTCTGGCAGTTTCTTCCTAATCTGAGTAAAGTGGTGTGAGTAGTGAATCCTATGTATGGGGAGAGGATTTTAGAAATCCCTAGTGTTCAGGGCAGATGTATGTTCTTAGTGTCCCTTAAACATGGTTACTTAGCTTTTTTGTTTGAACATGTTCAGTAGCTCTTTCATTTTGAGAAAACATATACTGGTGTTGGACAACTGTTTGTTAGAAATGTGTATTTAGAATAAGCTGAAATTGACTTTTAGTTCTTTATTTTCTTACTGAAATAGTACAGAAGACTTTTACTTGCTTTCTATTTAATTGTCCTCAAATATTGAAAAATCTTAACTAGATTTTTCTTATTTTTCCCCTGTTTTTCCAGGCTAAATATTGTAGTTATTTGTTCACCAATTACTTGATTGCCTGCCGTGGACCAGGAACTGTTCTTGGCATTGGAAGATATGCCATCCATTTTTCTTACATTTCTAGCTCCACTACACCACTATTTGCTTCAATAATTCACTCCTGGAAAATCAGGTGTTCTTTTCAAGAATGCTTACTGGGAGCCTGTTTTCCTTTTTAAAAAATACTGTTTATTTTAGAGCAGTTTTAGGTTTACAAAAAACTTAGTGGAAGGTACATAGAATTTCCATATTTGTATCCCCCAGCCCCACACATGCATAGCCTCTCCCATTATCAATACCCTGCTCCAGAGTGGTACATTTGTTACAACCTATGAGCCTACATTGACACATCATAAGTTCATAGTGGACCTTAGGGTTCACTCTTGATGTACATTCTATGGGTTTGGACAAATATATACAGTAATGACAGGTATCCGTCATTATAGTATCATATAGAGTAGTTTCACTGCCCTAAAAATCCTCTATGCTCTGCCTCGATCTCTGTCCACCCCCCCGCCCAACAACCACCGATCTTTTTATTTTCTCCATATAGTTTTGCCTTTTTCGGATGTCATATAGTTGGAATCATACAGCTGTAGCTTTTTCAGTTTTACTTCTTTGACTTGGTAATATGCACTTGACCTTTCTTCATATCTTCTCAAGGCTTCATATCTAATTTCTTTTCTGGATTTACCACAGTTTATCTATTCACCTATAGAAGGACATTTTGGTTGTCTCCAAATTTTGGCACTTATGAAAAAGCTGCTATAAGTATCTACATGAAGGATTTTGTGTGGTCATAACTTTTCAACTCCTTTGGGTAAATAACAGGGAGCATGATTCCTGGATCATATCGTGAGAGTTATGTTTAGTTTTGTGAGAAAACTGTCTTACAGAGTGGCTGTACTATTGCATTCTCATCATCAATATCTGAGAGTTCCTGTTCTCATTTCCTCAGAAGCATTTGGTGGTGTCAGTGTTCCAGATATTGGCCAATCTACACTAATTAAAGAGAAACATGCAAATTAACCATCACTCTGCTACAGCCACCAGCCAATCAGAAGCAAGTATGCAAATTAACCCAACAAAGATGGTGGCGGCCATGGAGCTGGAGCAAGCAGGAGGCTTGGGTTGCTCCCGGCAATGGAGGAAGCCAAGTTTCCCACCCACCCTGGCCGGCCCTGGCTTCCACTCAAGGCTACAAAGTTTCAATTATAGAAGATAAATAAATTCCAGATACCTGCTTCCAGCTGGCCCTGGCCTCCACTCAAGGAGGTGCTGGGAAAAAAAAAAAAAGGAGGGGCTGGGAGCCTGGATTGCCGGGGGACATGGCCAGCTAGAAAACAGCCCTCAGCCTCTCACCCAGGCTGGCCAGGAAACCCCCCCCCCCCACCCTGAAGGAGCTGTGGCCAGCCTGCAAACAGCCATCAGCCCCTCACCCAGGCTGGCCACACCCCCATGGGGTGAGGGTTCCCTGCTGGGAGGCTTGACCAGCCTGAAAACGGTCCTCAGCCCCTCACCCAGGCTGGCCAGGCACTCGAGTGGGATGCCCCACCCTGATCCGGGACACCCTTCAGGGCAAACCAACCGGCCCCTACCCATGCACCAGGCCTCTGTACTAATAAAAGGGTAATATGCTAATTAGACTGGGAGACCTTCCAGGAGACCTCCCGGATGTTCTTCTGGACAAAGCCATGGTGGCGGGGCCGAGGTAGAGGCAGTTAGAGTTCAAGAGGGGAGGAAAGTTGTGGGTGATCAGGCCAGGATGCGACGGCAGTTGTGGGTGATCAGGCTGGTGGGGGGTGGGGCCATTGGGGGTAAGCAGACCAGCAGGGGGGCCAGTTGTGGGTGAGCAGGACGTCAGTGGTGGTCAGGACAGCAGATGGGGGCAGTTTGGAGTGAGCAGTCCAGCAGGGGGGCAGTTGGGGGCAAACAGGCCAATGGGGAGGGAAGGTGGGGGCGAGCAGGCCAGCAGGGGGGGCAGTTGGGGGTGAGTAGGCCGGCAGGCAGAGTGGTTAAGGGCAATCAGGCAGGCAGGCAGGCAGGTGAGCAGTTAGGTGCCAGCAGTCCCAGATTGCGAGAGATGTCCAACTGCCGGTTTAGGCCCGATCCCTGTAAACCAGCAGTAGGACATCCTTGAAGGGGTCCCAGATTGGAGAGGGTGCAGGCTGGGCTGAGGGACACCCCTCTCCCCCGTGCACAGATTTCTTTCACCAGGCCACTAGTCTAATAGATGTGTAGTACTATCTGTGGTAGTGTTTTAATTTGCATTTCCCTGATGACATATGATGTGGAGCATCTTTTCATATGTTCATTTGCCATTTGTATGTCTTTGGTGGTGGTGGTTAAAGTTTTGGCTCATTTTATAATTGGGTGGTTTTCTTGTTAAGTTTTAAGTGTTATTGGTATATTTTGAAACACAGTTCTTTATCAGATGTGTCTTTTGCAAATATTTGCCCTCAGCCTGTGTGTCTTGTCTTCTCATGTTCTTTCCTTTTTCTTTAGATTAAATTTATTGTGGTGACATCTCTCTCTCTCTCTCTCTCTCTCTCTCTCTACATATATATATATATATATATGTATATATATATGTGTGTGTATATATATATGTATGTATGTGTATATATATATGTGTATATATATATACTAGAGGCCCGGTGCACGAAATTCATGCACGGAGGGGGGTTGTCCCTCAGCCCAGCCTGTACCCTCTCCAATCTGGGACCCCTCAAGGGATGTCCGACTGCCCGTTTAGGCCCGATCGGGCATCCCTCTCACAATCCAGGACTGCTGGCTCCCAACTGCTTGCCTGCCTGCCTTCCTGATTGCCCCTAACCGCTCTGCCTGCCTCTGACAATCCAGAACTGCTGGCTCCCAACAGCTTGCCTGCCTGCCTTCCTGATTGCCCCTAAACGCTTCTGCCTGCCAGCCTGATCACCCCCTAACCACTCTGCTGCCAGCCTGTTTGCCCCCAACTTCCCTCCTCTGCTGGCCTGGTCACCCCTAACTGCCCTCTACTGAAGGGTTGATCAACTCCAACTGCCCTTCCTTGCAGGCTTGGTCCCTCTCAACTTCCCTCCCTTGCAGGCCTGGTCCTTCTCAACTGCCCTCTCTTACAGGCCGGGTGCCTCCCAACTGCCCTTTTCTGCTGGCCATCTTGTGGTGGCCATCTTGTGTCCACATTGGGGCAGGATCTTTGACCACATGGGGGCAGTTATATTGTGTGTTGCAGTGATGATCAATCTGCATAGTAGTCTTTTATTAGATAGGATAGAGGCCTGGTACAGGGGTGGGGGCCAGCTGGTTTGCCCTGAAGGGCATCCCTGATCAGGGTGGGGGTTCCCTTGGGGTGTGGGGCGGCCTGAGCGAGGGGCCTGTGGTGGTTTGCAGGCCGGCCACGCCCCATGGCAACGCAAGCGGAGGCCCTGGTATCTGGAATTTATTTTCCTTCTACAATTGAAACTTTGTAGCCTGGAGCAGAGCCAAGCCTGGGGTTCCCTCCGAGGCCCGCAGCCATTTGTGTTGGGGTTATAATTGAAACTTTGTTGCCTTAAGCGGCTGGGCCTGGCCAGGGTGTGTGGAAAGCTTTGCTTCCCCTGTTGCCGGCGGCAACCCTGGCCTGCTCTCTCAAGCTCCATTCTGCCGCCATTTGTTTGAATTTGTTTACCTTCTATAATTGAAACTTTGTAGCTTGAGTGGAGGCTTAGGCCTGCAACGGCTGGCAGAAAGCTTGGCTTCCTCTGTTACCTAGGAAACCTTGCTCTCTGTGGCTGTAGCCATCTTGGTTTGGGTTAATTTGCATGCTCGCTCTGATTGGATGGTGGGCGTGGCTTGTGGGCGTGGCTTGTGGGTGTGTCGGAGGTATGGTCAATTTGCATATTTGTCTATTATTAGATTAGATATGTATGTATGTGTATATATATGTATATATATATATGTATGTATGTGTATATATATGTGTATATATATATATGTATGTATGTGTATATATATGTATATATATGGCTAATATGCTAAGGGTCCAACTGTCCAGGTAATGATGTCACATATCAACTCCCGGCTTCCTCTCCCTAGCGAAGACTAGCCTCCTTGGAGTTTCTTCAGCCCAGGAACACAGCTGGGTGGAAACATTTCACACTTAAACCAAATATCTGTGAAGCATTTTCCTGTGCTTCATCTCATTTGATCCTCACAGAAGTCCTAGAGTAGGTAGATAGACTCTGTGGAATCCTATTTTCTTTTCATTAGCCCGATAATGGAGATTTAGAAAGCTTAGAAACTTGACCCGACTGAAAAGAATTAAGAAATGGTGGACCTTGAAAATGACTTCAGGTTTCCTCACTGTGCAGAATATAATCAAACAATGCTGCAGTTAAATATTTTACCCTTTGTTCTCCCTGCATGGTTTACATTAATAATCTGCTTTGTGTTGATATTTACTGCTGTGTTGCTAACAATTACCTGAAAGAGAAGTTGGGGTGCTTCACTGGGCTGGAAAAAGTTTAGCTAAGTCAGAAAGCAGGTCTAATAAAGTAAATTTATTCTATGTATATAAAAGGCTAAGTTGACTCGCACATGCGTAATACATATAAAGCTCTCACTGGCACCAGTTGCATGCGTGTGTTTCGATCTGTCATTGTCGATTGTGAATTTGATACTTCTATTATAGAGAAAGGGCGAATAGCTATATTAAAATATGTCTTCTATTAATTTCTTTTCAATGTGCACAAATTCGTGCACTGAGCCACTAGTCTTATCTAATAAAAGAGTAATATGCAAATTAACCACCACTCCGCTATACCCACAAGCCACACCCACCAGCCAATCAGGAGTGAGTATGCAAATTAACCCAACCAAGATGGCTGTGGCCATGGAGCGAGCAGGAGGCTTGGGTTTCCTCAGCAATGGAGGAAGCTAAGCTTTCCACACACCCTGGCCGGCCTAGGCCTCCACTCAAGGCTACAAAGTTTCAATTATAGAAGATAAATAAATCCCAACAAAAATGGCAGCAGCCATAGAGCTGGAGAGAGCAGGAGGCTTGAGTTGCCCTGGCAATGGAGGAAGCCAAGCTTTCATCACACCCTGGCTGGCCTAGGCTTCCACTCAAGGCTACAAAGTTTAAATTATAGAAGATAAATAAATCCCAACAAAAATGGCTGCAGCCATGGAGCAAGCAGGAGGCTTGGCTCCACTCAAGGCTACAAAGTTTCAATTATAGAAAATAAATAAATCCGATACCAGGGCCTCCACTTGGGTCGCCAGGGGGCATGGCCGGCCTGCAAACCACCACAGGTCCCTCGCCCAGGCCGCCCCACACCCCAAGGGAACCCCCACCCTTATCCAGGACACCCTTCAGGGCAAACCAGCTGGCCCCCACCCATGCACCAGGCCTCTAGCCTATCTAATAAAAGAGTAATATGCAAATTGGCCATCACTCCAACACAAGATGGCTGCCCCCATGTGGTCAAAGATGGCTCCCACCATGTGGACACAAGATGGCTGCCACAAGATAGCCAGCAGGGGAGGGAAGTTGGGAGGGACCAGGCCTGTAAGGGTGGACAGTTGGGGGCGATCAAGCCTGCAGAGGAGGGAAGTTGGGGGTGACCGGGCCTTCAGGGAAGGGCAGTTGGGTGGGATCAGGCCTTCAGGGGAGGGCAGTTAGGGGTGACCAGGCCTGCAGGGGAGGGCAGTTAGGGACAGATAGGCTGGCCAGGGAGCAGTTTGGCATCAATCAGGCTGGCAGGGGAGTGGTTAGGGGGTGATCAGGCTGGCAGGCAGAAGTGGTTAGGGGCAATCAGGAAGGCAGGCAGGCGAGCAGTTGGGAGCCAGCAGTCCTGGATTGTGAGAAGGATGTCCCAGATTGGAGAGGGTGCAGGCTGGGCTGAGGGACATACCCCCCATGCACAAATTTCATGCACCGGGCCTCTAGTTAATAAAATTATATAGGTTTCAAGTGTACATTTTTATGATACACAATCTGTATATAGCATTGTGTGCCCACGACCCAAAGTCAAATCATCTGTCACCATATATTTGGTCCTCTTTATCCTTTACCCACCCCACTTCCCTCTAGTAACCACCATATTGTTGTCTGTATCTATGAGTTTTTGTATGTCTGTTTTTCTTGTTCATTTATTTTCAGTTTTATATCCCATACTTGAGTGAAATCATATGGTTCTTCGATTTTTCTTACTTTTTTACCTAGCATGATATTCTCAAGGTCCATCCATGTTTTCACAAATGGTAATATTCCATCTTTTCTTATGGCTTAGTAGTAATTCCATTACATATATGCACCACATCCTCTTTATCCAGTCATCTATCGAAAGACACTTCGGCTGTTTCCATGTCCTGGTCTCCAGGCATAATGCTGAAAAATCTAGACAAGTTTGAGTCATCCAAGCCAGTGGTGTTTTCCATAACCAACTATTTCGAATAAACATAACTATCAGAAGCAGTTATGTTTTCTTAATTCTCAGCATTTAAAAATATCTCTTTGATAAATTCCATGCAGCTATAACAGAATGTTTAAGTTATTTTGAATGAGGGCTTGTATGTCCAATGCAGTTCAGTGCCTCAGGCTGCAAACTCCAATGACTAGGGTTCTTCTTATTCCTCTTCTTAAAGAATACCCTTCAGCATTTCATATAATACTGGTTTGGTTGTGATGAACTCCTTTAGCTCTTTCTTGTCTGTGAAGCTCTTCATCTGACCTTCAATTGTAAATGATAGCTTTGCTGGGTAGAGTAATCTTAGTTGTAGGTTCTTGCTATTCATCACTTTGAATATTTCTTGCCACTCCCTTCTGGCCTGCATAGTTTCTGTTGAGAAATCAGCTGACAGTCATATGGGTACTCCCTTGTAGGTAACTGTTTTTCTCTTGCTGCTTTTAATATTCTCTGTCTTTTGCCCTTGGCATTTTAATTATGATGTGTCTTGATGTGGTCCTCTTTGGATTCCTCTTGTTTGGGGTTCTCTGCACTTCCTGGACTTGTAAGTCTATTTCTTTTACCAGGTTGGTGAAGTTTTCTGTCATTATTTCTTCAACTAGGTTTTCCATATATTGCTCTCTCTCTCTTCTTCTGGCACCCCATAATTCAGATGTTTGTTGGTACACTTGAAATTGTCTCAGATGCTCCTTACACTGTATTCATATTTTTTGATTCTTTTTGCTCTTCTGGTTGGGTGTTTTTTTCTTCCTCATATTTCAAATCTTTGACTTGATTCTTGGGATCCTCTAGTCTACCGTTGAATATCTGTATATTATTCTTTATTTCAGTCAGTGTATCCTTAATTACTGACTGTTCCTTTTTCTTTTTCTTTTTTTTTCTTTTGGCATTCTCACTTAGATCCTTGAAGGTCTCACTAAGTTCCTCGGAGGTTTCTAGAAGATTCTTGAGTAACCTTATAAATGTGATTTTGAACTCTATATCCAGTAGTTTGCTTTCTTCCATTTCTTACATTTGTGACATGTTCCTTTGTCTCCATGTTTTGGCTGCTTCTCTGTGTTTATTTCTATGTTTTGGGTAGCTGCTAAGTCTTCTTGAGTTGATATAGTGGTGTTGTGTAGTAGGTGTCCTATAGGGCCCAGTGGCTCAGCCTTCCCAAGTGATGTGAACACTCTTGGTGCACCCTTTTGTGGGTTGTGTGCACAGTCTTGTTGTAGTTGAGCCTTGACTGCTGTTGGTATCACTGGGAGGAATTGACCTCCAGGACCAGCTGTGTCTACAATGGAAGAGCTGCTGTGCAGGAGACACGCTTCTGGGGCAGAACTTGGCTTCAGTGGGTCTTTGGTGCTCACTGGGTCTGCCCCTTGAGTCATCCAAGTCAGTGGTGTTTTCCATAACCAACTGTTTACTTATGAATGTGAAGCATTGTAATCTGGTATGGTCTTACACTGACCACTGGGTACACTGGCTCTTGGGTCTCCAAGGTGGTGGAAAGTCAGTCACTGCCTGGGGCCACCCAACAGGAGCTACAGAGAGAATTGCAGATTTCTCCTCTTTGTATAAGGTTTGGAAGTGCACAGACGAGGCCTAGCTGTGAAGCAAGGCAGGTTGCTGCTGGATTGATTGCTTTGGGGCTCCCTGACCCAGCTGCTGTCTGTTTGACAGGTTTTAGGCTGAGAAAGGACAGACCATTCATATGCAAAAGCTGCTGCACACAGATTGGGTGGGGTTGTAAATTGGGTAGGGCATTACCAGGGAATCACCAGGGTGGAGCAAACAGCAATGGCTGCCAGTGAGCCCTGAACTGGAGAGGTCCCAGCACAGGAACAATGACTGCTGCGAGCACCTCCGTCTGAATGAAAGCCGCCCTCGTTTTCCTGTCCCGATGCCAGAGAATCCAATTTCTCCCCGTATGTGTCTGGATCCCCCAGAGTCTCGCCCAGAACTGGAATTCAGAGCAAATGGAAGCTTGTATCTCCCTCCTGATTAAAAAAGTGGCGCACTCTGGTGCCAGCCCGTTCTGCACCTCCGCACCTCCTACCAATCTCAAGGCACTTTCTTTACCTCTCTTGTTGTAGAGCTTCCACTCAGCCAGCTTTCCCACGGTTCTGGATGATAGTTGTTCTGCTTTTAGTTGTAATTTTGATGTGGTTGTGAGAGGCAGCAAGTATAGGTGTTTACCTATGCGCCATCTTGGTTCCTCTCCACTTTATACAGTTTTTGTTTACCTCTTTGATTTCTGCTGTCTGTTTCTTGATCCAAATTACTATTCTGATAGGAACAATAATTGGTTTTGGAAAGTTCTCTATTGCCAGTTATCAACTCACCTGAATTAGTATAACCTATTTCAGTGAGTCTGTTAGGATATGGCTGTAATAATTCCTGTTGATTAAAAGATCTCATGTGAAGAGAACGATGTGCACACAAGCTCATACTAATGCCATTCATAAAAAATAGTGATCCAATTGAGGTGTGCATGGGAATGTGATGTTATATAGCTGTGAAAGGATTATGCGTACTGTGTACATGAAATTGATAATAAACTTACCCTTTCTATTACTGTTAGGTGGTGAGTTATTGTTTCTACTTGCCAAATAAGAACAATCCTTGAGACGAAATCTGACATTACATTTTTGCCCTTGAACTGTGTTTTTTCGAAGTGTAAATGCTAATGTTCTTGGCATCTAAGAGCCAGAGCTAGTCATTGTTCTTGGCATCTAAGAGCCAGAGCTACTGATGCAGCTATTAACAGATACGAAGAAGCACTTAGTTGAGACAAGAATGCTTTAAAGATGGTTGAAGTCTATGAGGAATTTTCTGCTCACTTTTATTGCACTATGAGCTGCATAGACTTACTCATTTTTATCTATGTGTCTGCATAATAGCTATTTGTATTTATATCATCAGCTTAAATATTATGATTAAGGATATTTGCAGAGAGCTTAGTGTACTAGTATACAAGGAGCAATATAGTCCCAGAATTTTATACATATTACCTTACTTATTTGCACAACCACTCTTCAGAGGAGTGTGTTATGATTCCCACTTAGAGATGAGAATAGTGAGGTGTGGGGAGCTTGACTGTCTTGCCCAAGGCTACATACCTAGGAAGTTGCAGAGTCATGGTTTAGAACTAGGCACTTTGGCTGTAGAGCCTGACTCATAAGCACTTTGCAGTAATGATTTTGTCTGTGCTCGGTTTGCCTGATGTAGTTTTATTTCTCTGCTTTGAAGGTTTTTCTAGCCACCTATCTCTTCTCTTTGGGGCCACTTTAAACGTGGGCAGTGAGACCACCACTGTCCTGCATTGGGAAAGAGTTTATCAGTTAGGAGTGCATTTGGGCAAAGGTAATAAAAAACTCAGCTCACAGTAGGTTGAACAATTAGGAGTGTCTTTTTCTTAAGCCGTGAGAGGTCGGTAGATAGGTGGCTCAGGGTTGGTGCAGCTGCTGAATTCTGTTGACAGGGATGAAGGTTTGTTCTTTGTGCTCTTCCAACCTTGCTGAGTTGGCTGTTGGCTTCACCTTGCTTCATGGAGGCCAAATGATAGTTGTGACTCTAGGTGTCAGAACGCATTTCAAGCAGAAAGAGGAGAAAAGGATGCAAGCATTTAAAAAAGAAAGGCAGCCAGCCTGGTCATCTTTTCCAGAACAGTCACATAATTGAATTTTGTAAATGCCATATTGGCCCAAACCAGTTCCCGTGGCCATTCTTAGAGACCAAGCATGTGGGGTCATGTTGTCAGGATTGGATGACTTCCAGGAACCCCTGCCCAGTGCTCAGGATTTGGGATCATTGTAATCTTATTCGTAGTCAGTATCTGAGAGCTCTAGTCCTGGTGATAATTTCTGGGATATACTTGTCAATTTTTATCTCAGATGGAGTGGCTCACTTCCTTGAGTGCCTTTTTCTTGAAGACCTTTTGACAGTACTCCCAGGAGTCTAGTTACTTTGGCTCTGGGATTTTACCTTGCTCCTTGCTTTCTACTCATTCCAGAGTATCTCAAATATGAGAGTCCTTGTGAACTCCTGTCTAGTCCTGGGCCATGACTAGAGGCCAGGCTCCTCTGTCACTCTCTTTTGTCTCAAAATATCATCTACTTTAAGATTTAAAAAATTATTCTGCTTGAGCTGCTTGTGTGGATACTTCATTAGTCTGTATTGAATCTTCCTAAAGCACTAGTTTCATTCATTGTATTCTTAATCATTGATGAGGCACTACTGTGGGATAATTAGGGGGACTGATCATGTGCTAAAACATATAAAAATGACAGTGTCATGCCACCAAAGCTATGCTAATAGCAGACACATAGATACTTGACCAGTGAATGCTTAGGTAAGCTGAGAGCAACACAGTAGATAAATACTTGAGATTCCCCCCACCCCAGGAGTAGAGACTCTGTATTATACCAGTGATTAGTGTTACTAGATAAAAAATATTTAACCAATATTATATGGGAAATAGTTATACTAAACATGACTTATTGTCCAAAATTCAAATTTACATTAAAAATTATTTGGTAGCCCTAAAATGTGTTCACTCAACAAATAGGTGATACAGAATGTTGCTGTAGTTTGTTAGGGCATAATTTAACTTTTGATCCTTATACTTACATTATGTTTAAATTTGTTTCTGAGTTTGTTGTTTATGTCTAAGTCTAAGAGAAAGGATTATCGCATTCTAAAGTTCAAGAGAGGAGTGGAACTTCAGATCAAAGAAATAGGTAAAGGATTATGAGGTGACATCTCTTATGGAATTGATCGGTACACTTGCCTAAGCTCTTGGAGGCAATGCCCTGCTTGATTTACCTTTGTATCCTGTGCTAAGTGCCCTGCTACATATATTACATCTCTTTCATCTTTCATGACCTGAATACGTCTGAAGAATAGTGGTCAGTTGTTTTACAGAATATCCCTCAATTTGCACTTGTCTGTGGTATTTTTCCACACTAGATTTAGGTAATGCATTTATTTATTTATTTTTTTTTTTGCAATTGTGCCACAGAAATGATGTGCCCTTCTCAGTGCCTCATATCAGGCATGTGATGCCAGTGTCTTATGGCTGTTGCTGGAAACCTTGTTTACACTTGGTTAAAGCAGCTCCTCACAGGCTTTCCTTCTATAAAGTTACTATTTTTCCCTTCACAATTAATAAATACTTTCAGGTAGATACTTTGAAATTATGCACATATCATATGTCTCTTTAAACTTTGGCTCACTGTTTTTGTGTCCTTTGATGAATTTTATTTGCAAGAGTTACTACTATGGTGATTTTCTATTTTTCTCTCCCCTTTTACATGTACTTATTAGGATTCTTGTGTAAGGAAGAGCTATCCCTTTTCCATTTGTTTATTTCTAGCAGCATGAACCCATGGATATTTTATTCTATTCTGTTCTATTTTATTTTTTATTGATTTCAGAGAGGAAGGGAGAGGGAGAGAGAGAAAGAAACATCAATGATGACAGAGAATCATTGATTGGCTGCCTCCTAAATGCCCCACATTGGGGATCGAGCCTGCAACCTGGGCATAAGCCCTGACTGTGAATCGAACCGTGACCTCCTGGTTCATAGGTCAACGCTCAACCACTGAGCCACGCCGTCCAGGCAATGGATATTTTATTTTGTTGGATTATAATTTGACACTATTATTTATTTTGTTGCCAAAATTGTTCTAGTTTTGACCATTGAGAGTTCAGATGGATGGGTTCCTGGGCTCTTTTGATATTTTCCCAAACTTTTTGAACATTCTTAATTTCTGGAACCAGGAGATGCTCTCGGCTCATCTTTTATTTTTCTGCCCCAGCCCTGGAAACAACTACTTCAAGGAGCCTCGTCTCCTTTTATTGGAGAATGGTATTTAGAAGCCAAGATTTGGGGGCTAGTCAATGGTGAATGGTTGGAAGTGGAGAGTGTTGCATTTACCTTTGTAAAAGAAATTTAGTATTGTGCTTATTAGCTCTAATTAACGTAACTTTAAATTTGTGTAGACAGCTGTACCCAAAATGTATTTTTTGTTTGTCAGTTTTAAACTCAGAATATATATATATATTTTTTTTTTAAATATATTTTATTGATTTTTTACAGATAGGAAGAGAGAGGGATAGAGAGTTAGAAACATCAGTGAGAGAGAAACATCGATCAGCTGCCTTCTACACACCCCCTACTTGGGATGTGCCTGCAACCAAGGCATATGCCCTTGACCGGAATCGAACCTGGGACCCTTCAGTCCGCAGGCCGACGCTCTATCCACTGAGCCAAACCGGTCTCGGCATAAACTCAGAATATATTTTCTCATGGGATCGAAGTTGTAATATTGGTTAAGATCTCATACTAGCCCGTAAAAGCCCATTTAATGCACAGTGTAGCAGAATCCTAATACTTCTATCAATCAGGTGTTCCTCCTAGCTTCTGAGATTCCAGCAGGAAGCCTGAGATGTGGACTCTGGAAGTGGCTGTGGTAGCAGGTTCCCAGGCCATGGAGGGACCGCTCCCAGCTGCCAGGTACACTAAAGTGTGAATTTGACTTCAGTGGGCCCAAATGCTGTTGACGAGTTGATACTGCGTGTGTTGCATATTCCAACTCATTTTTCTTTGGGTCTCGTTTTTTGTTTAAAAGCTGTACTTGCCCAATAAATCATAGCTGCATTACAATATTAAGGGTTTCCCCCCCCCCTTCACATAGTCATTGTGCATGAGCAATTGTAACTTTCAATTTTGAAAGGTAATTATAATATGAAACTGAAATCTGAGTGTTCTTGAAGAAACTGGGGATATATTGACAGCTTTTTTTCTTCAAAATTACTTTAATTTCTTTTATCTTTGTTCAGTATCTTAACTTAAGCTTTTAAAATAAGAACTAATTTTCAGAAGAGCTGTTCTCTTTCCCCATAATGTCAGGATCCCACATTGTGAGAGCAGGCTGAATTTTCACTGAAGGTTGAAAAGAAAATTCTCTCCGTTTTTAATGACAGCACTGTCAAACCAGTGGTAGAAGGATGCAAATGATTCCTGTCCTACACATGCAATTTTAGTTGTATTCAGTCTCTATGCAAGCATGAAATCTAGGCAGTGGATCTGAGAGTTTGCACATGGCCAAGGTTTTAAAGTTTATTACATTTTTATTGAAAGTTCCCATGTAACGTTTCTAAGGGAAGACAGAATAGGCTGCGTTACTCTGAAATTAAAGGTTTCATGGTTCTCTGTCTCTAGCAGGTTTCTGCTCTCCCAAAGAATGGTTGAATGGAGTTTCTTCCAAAGCTATAACCTTGCAATTCCTTTTTCCTTCTTTCCCTAAACTTTGCTATTCAAGGCTATTCTAATATATAAAAACCCAGGGTCTATAACAACCAAAGGCTCGACTGACCAGAAGGCAGTCCTGTAGTCAGTGCTGGGTTGCCGTGGCGACCCAGGACTGACTGCTGAGGGGGCTGTGGATCAGACCCAAAGGAGAGGCCTGTAGAGAGAATCAGGGTCTGATCCATAGCCTCCGTGGTAGCTGTTGATCAGCCCTTGCCTCTCTCTTTCTCTCTGGGCCTGGCCAGCAGCCACACCTCTCTTTATCTCCAGGTTTCTGGGGGGGCTGCTGATCAGCCTGGCCTTTCTAATCAGGCCTGGAGATAGGCCCGGAGACACTGACTGGCATAGAAACTGACCAATCAGAACCAAATCTGGGTGAACTGTGAGGAACCAATGGCTGCCAAGGAGGCAGAGCTTTTGACACTGGCTGGGATAGAAACTGACCAATCAGAACCAAATCTGGTGAAGTGCGAAGGCAGAACCTAAGGTGGGGGCTGAGGAGGGTTTTTAAGGGAAACAGCTGTTTGGTGTAAGGTGTAAGGTGTAAGAAAGTGGTTCAATTTTTTAATGACTTGTTTGGCAGTATAGTGCATATGGCTGGCTATCAGTCCAGATATAGGGATTATGTATTTTTGTCTGCCAAGAGCATTTCCTCCTGCTGAAAAAGGTACCCCCCGCTCATTTAAGCAATCCTATCCTATATAATCTAGCTATACTAATAAAAAGGTAATACGCTAATTAGACCGAGTCGACCGGCCATCTTCCAGACGTCCAACTTCCTTCCAGACAAGGCCATGGTGGTGGGGGCTGAGGCAGAGAGGGCATTTGGGGGCAAGATTAGGCCTGCAGGGGTGGGCATTTGGGGGTGAGATCAGGCTCGCAGGGGAGGGCAGCTGGGGGTGATCAGGGCGGCAGGGGAGGGTAGCTGGGGGCAATCAGGCAGGCAGGCAGAGAGGTTAGGGTTGATCAGGCAGGCAGGCAGAGGCAGTTAGGGGCTATCAGGCAGGCAGGCAAGCAGTTAGGAGCCAGCAGTCCCAGATTGCAAGAGGGATGCCCTGTGAGAGCGGGCCTAAACCGGCAGTCGGACATCCCCCAAGGGGTCTCCGATTGGAGAGGGTGCAGGCTGGGCTGAGGGGAGCCCCCCCCCCACCCCCCTGCACTGGGCTGCTAGTTTTGATAATATCATGGTTAGCCCTGTGAGGGCAAGAGTACTTTGCTATGGAGAGAAATAATAGTGTTGGGATGTGAATGCTCTAGAGGAAACTTTGGCGTGGTTTCAAGTGATCAGATAACCACAGTTCTGTTCTAATTTATTCTGACTGTATTTTTGGCTGGGCTCTGGATGTAATAACATTTGTTTTAGATTGAAATTGTCATTTGCATTCAGATTTGACATTTTTGCTCTCTAGATTTTCCCTGCATATCTTTATCCTTGTAGGATGGACACTTGTCCTTAATCTCCATTTTTATGGTTCCCCTGACTATTCTTGAGGTGTTCAAGCAGGGTCTCTATAACTTCTTCTTTGGAGAGCCTGTGGAATCATATAGGAAGGGTGGCTGTGTTACATTTTGTCCACTTTCAACCCATGAGCATATGGCCCTGGCCACACCTGCAGGGTGTGCTGCTTTGTGAGGCAAATAGCATCTTTGGTTACAGGAAGCTGTTAGTGATTCTGGAGAGCTTGTCTGGGGCTGATAAAGAAATCAGACTTGTTTCCTCTGATTAAAGGGCAAGGAGGACGAGACCTATCACAAAGAGTGGTTCTTGATTAAGGAATTCAGACTTGGTGTGCCAAATTGACCACAGGCTTTTGCTCTTACTGAATGGGAGGAAGTAGCTAATGTGGAAGAAAGTATTTTTAGTGAAAAAGTGGTGGGTTTTTAATTTAATATTATTAGAGATATTGCAGACAATCTTGGCCCTTTCCCCTCAACCTTTGAATAAGCTTCCCGAAGAACAGTAAGAGAATATGAAAAGTGACGTCTTTGAAATATAATACTAAAATACGTCATCACAGTCTCTGAAATTGTACGCAGAGACGTTTTACAAAAAGAAAAGATTTAATAGAAGTTTCATGAAGGTTTGGAGTTTTCCAGGGACTTCAGAATTCAAAATAAAGTCTTTTTTTATGATGTGAAACTTTATGATAATATACAGGCAAAAAAAAGTAAGAACATTTTTATTGCTAGTGCAGGGTTTGTAGAGAGGAATGAGTATAATCTGCTAAGAAAATAATTTTATTTGTACCTCCAGTGATATTTATATTTGTTGGAATCCATTTTAAATTTAGTTATATACTTAACTAGGGAACATAGGAATGAAACTTAAATTGCAGTAGGATAAATAATTTTAATAGAATGTCATAACCACAAGAGTAAATGCTAGCTTACCATTTTTCATTATAGTCAGAATTTTCATTACTCTAAAATTTCACGTTAAAAAGAAACTTGCGACAGAGGAACCAAGATGGCGGCATAGTTAAACAACTAATCTGCTGCCTCACACAACAATTTCAAAAATACAACTAAAAGACAAAAACGTCTACCACCCAGAACCACGGGAAAGCTGGCTGAGTGGAAGATTTACAACTAAGAAGAGAAAGAAGCACAAACGCTGAAAAGCTGAGGTACGGAGGCACGCGAATCGGGCCGGCGGCGGGCGGCTGGGTGCGCGGCTTTTCTTCAACCCGCAGGGAGACAAGCTCCCGATCACTCTGAAATCCAGTTTCTGGGGATACTCGGGGGACCCAGGCACCTACGGGGAGAAGCTGGACTCTCGGGGATCGGGTCGGAAAGTGAGAGTGACTTTTTTGCAGTGGTGCGCCAGCAATCATTGTTTACTGCGCTGGAGCGCGGGGCGCAGGGACTTGGAAACGTGGAAAGGCAGAGACGGCTGACGGCAGCCATCGCTGTTGGCCACGCCCCAGCCTAGTGACGCCCTGAGACCCCGCCCCGCCCTGAGGCCCCGCCCCGCACATTCTACAAACCCGCCCCAGCTCCACACAGCGGCTTTTGCATATAAATGGCCTGTTCTGTGGCAGCTTAACCAACTGCAGCTCCAGTCAGACTGCTCCAAAACCGCCCAAGCAAAGGAGGAGAAAACTAGCCCTTGCTGTAGCTCCTGCTGGGGGACACACAGTGCACAAGGGTACACCAAGAGTGTCCACCTCAAGTAACTGGGAGGCTGACCCGTTGAACCAATAGGACACCTAGTACACAAAACTACCCTACCAACTTAGGGAAGCAGAGAATATGAGAAGGCAAGGAAACAGATCACAAACCAAAGAAATGGAGGAGAACAAGCGACTGGACATAGAGTTCAAAACCACGGTTATAAGGTTTTTCAAGAATTTCATGGAAAAGGCCGATAAATTCAATGAGGGCCAACTAGAAATTAAACATACACTGACTGAGATAAAAAATATTATACAGAGACCCAAAAGCAGACTAGAGGATTGCAAGAATCAACTCAAAGATTTGGAATACAAAGAGGGAAAGGACACTCTTCCAGAGAAGCATGAAGAGAAGAGAATTCAGAAAGTTGAAGATAGTGTAAGAAGCCTCTGGGACAACTTCAAGCGAACCAACATCAGAATTATGGGGGTACCAGAAGAAGAGAGAGAGCAAGATGCTGAAAACCTATTTGAAGAAATAATGAACGAAAACTTCCCCCACCTGATGAAAGAAATAGACTTACAAGTCCAGGAAGCACACAGAACCCCAAACAAAAGGAATCCAAAGAGGACCACACCAAGACACATCATAATTAAAATGCCAAGAGCAAAAGACAAAGAGAGAATCTTACAAGCAGCAAGAGAAAAACAGTTAGTTACCTACAAGGGAGCTCCCATACGATTATCAGCTAATTTCTCAACAGAAACCATGCAGGCCAGACGGGAGTGGCAAGAAATATTCAAAGTGATGAATAGCAGGAACCTACAACCAAGACTACTCTACCCAGCAAAGTTATCATTCAGAATTGAAGGGCAGATAAAGAGTTTCACAGATAAGAAAAAGCTAAAGGAGTTCATCACCACCAAACCAGCATTATATGAAATGCTGAAAGGTATTCTTTAAAAAGAGGAAAAAGAAGAAGAAAGATAAAAATTATGAACAACAAATACATATCTATCAACAAGTGAATCTAAAAGTCAAGTGAATTAAAAATCTGAGGAACAGAATAAACTGGTGAACTTAATAGAATCAGGCATAGAATGGGAGTGGATTGATAATTCTCAGGGGGAAAGGGGTGTCTGTGTGGGGAGTATGGGAAGAGACTGGACAAAAATCATACACCTATGGATAAGGACAGTGGGGGGGGGAGGTAAGGGAAGGGGGGGTAGGAACTGGGTGGTGGGGAGATATGTGGGGAAAAAGGAGAAACAATTGTAATCTGAACAATAAAGATTCATTAAAAAAAAAAAAAAAAAGAAACTTGCATAAATTTAATTGGTTGTTTATTAACAAATCCACAAGCCTGAGCCTGCTCAACTTGTTAAGGGCACACAATCAATGTGGTTACCTGTTTCTTGAAATTTATGATGTTGAATTGGGATTATTGACATTTAGTGTATACATATATGTATGTTTTTGTAATTATTTTAGAAATATTTCCTTTATAGTAAGTTAAAACTCTTATTCATGAGAAATGAGCTTTTGAAGTTTTCCCCCCTTAAACTTTTATTAGAGAGAATTGAAGTTTTATGTTATATTAAATTATAATTTGCATAATGCTGATTGGTAGAGGTTGGAGGTATAAATGTAAATTGGTTTTTGCAACCAGAAAGGCTGGTACAACTAAGTGTTTCCCCCCCACCCCTCTACTTAGAATTATATTATGACCTGGAAAAATGTAGAAAATGAAGAATACATTCGTTTAAGAACATTTGCAATGAAGGGAGGCTAGCATGGTTTAAAGCCCCATATTGTTTAGTAATTTTGTAATATAAGGTGTAAATTTAATACTCTAACTTTGGTGCTTTGAAAAAGGAGGATATTTGTGGATATGTTAACTTGATACCTATTTTTGAAAGTTAGTAGAAAAGGTAATGAAGTTAAGGCTGTATAGTTCCAGGTAGTTTTAGTACTGGCAGCAGGAAATTAGTTGCTTTATAAAAACAGCATGAAGTGTAATTCAGAGCTGCTGTCTGATTTATCAGCAAGAACAAACTGCTCATGTTTTAAAGAACATCAATTACTCCAGGTCCCCATTATTGACCTGCTCCACCTACTAACATGTGCTCAGAACTAGAGAAAGTTTGCCAATCTTTTAGAAACAAGCCAGTGAACCTCTTACATTTCATTTGTGTTCTTCAGTTAATTTAGAAATTTGTATCCATACACTATTTAAAAATTATTGATGTATAATAACCAGAAAAGTCTTTAGCCTGATGAGTTCTCACATATTGGATGCACCCATGTAATCAGCATCCGAATCACCTTGTTGTTTCTGCTGTGGAGACCTCCATCTGATGCCAGAGTCCAATGAAGATTAGATCTCTCAGTGACTTTTTAATATTTCCACACTGACACAATTATCAAAATATTAAAAATTATTTAATTTTTTGAAGTTCCTTGGTAAAAGTTTTCTCAGAGAATCGTAGTATAGCCTTACAATTAAACACTAATGACTTCTTTTCCGGTATACTGCAATGTTGATAAAACTTCTTTGTACTTGTTTCTGCTTTCCCCCCATGCTCCATGTAGTATAGAGTTTGAATGAGCACTTTTTTTCTTTTCTTTTTTTTGAATGAGTACTTTTTCACCTCTGAATTTGTGCCAGGCACTGTGCTGGTCTTGAGGGATGCAATAATGAGCAGGCATTAGGCCTGTAAAAGAGTCTGTCCTGGAGCGTTTGGCAGAAGGCTGGGATGAAAGGACTCGGCCCCAAAGTGGAATTGGTGTTACCGGGTGATTGGAAATTTAACGGCTATTTTTGAAGTCTGATTATGGGTCAGGTACTGTTCTGTGTACCAATTAATGTAGGGAAGACATAGTATCTGCCTTCTCAAGTATATAGTCAAATTGGGCATCCAAAATAGAATAATCAGTCTAATAATGCAATGTGCCAGCCGCCTTAACTCAAGTATATAGCAGCTGATATAAAAATACATAAGGTGGCATGCTCATGTACATGGTCATGTCGTGGGCACAGTGATCATTAATATGTATTTTTCATGTTGGGAGGACAGTTGTATAGCTTTAAATTCCAGCACAACTAGTTTAAACTAGTGGGGAAAGCATGACTGAGGATGTCAGTAGGGGTGAGTTTACATTAAAGGGAATGATCAGTTTGCTCTTGATGAAGAATTAATGGTGGCAATAAGTCTACAGGGGTGGGCAAATGTAGGTTTATACTTAATGAGTATGTGAAACAGTTTATTCTTGGATTATTATTTATTAAGTATTGTATTATTTATTTATAAACCTACTTTTGCCAACTCCTGTGTAATTAAAGTTTCTTTTTAGCCACAGTGATGGTGTTGTTGTTGGTGGTGTGTGTGCGTGTGTGTGCACGTGAACGCGTGTGTGCTATTTGAAGACTAATAACCAACATATTTATAAGCAGCTAAGTTCAATTTATTTCCTTGGCTTCAGTTTAAACAGATTGCCTGACCACCGTTGCTAGAGTTTATTCAGCAGATAAATACTGAATGCCTACTTTGTACCAGGCATTGGAGATGTATAGGTAGTTGTGGAATTTGTTTCACTGGAGGAAAATAAGAAACCACAGTACATATAGTAAACAATGTGTTTCTTAGATGGTAAATGTGGTGGGAAACATAGTGGTTTAGAAGGATTGGAAGTGTGTGACAGGGGAGGAGTGGGTGGTGTGGAGTTAGGAGGGAGCCCAGTCCATAAAGCCCTCATGTTTTTACAAGTCCAGAGTCCTTAAGACTGCCCGTTGCCTTAGTAATTTGCTAAAAGGACAAATAGAACTCAAGAAAGCTGTTGTTATCATGATCACAGTTTGTTATAGCTAAAGATACAGATTAAAAACAGCCAAGGTGGTAGCACAAAATCAAGGGAAGTCCAGATGCAGAGTTTCCTGTTGTCCTCTCCCTTTGAAGTTGTGAATAGCATCCTTGGCATTGATGTAGGATGTTCTTGACATTGATGTAGGTCAGCAGGCACAGCTCACCTAGCCTTGGTGTCCAGAGTTTTTATAGGGACTCTAATATGTAGGCATGGTTGACTGACCATGCAGCTGATCTCAGTCTCTTGCCGCTCTTGAGCTGGCCCAAAGCCCCCACTCTCAATCACTTTGTTACACTGTACTGCCTGACCTAAGGTCCCCAGGCAAACAGAGACACTCTTATAGGCTTTACACATCAAGGACTTAGAGATTACCTCCCAGAAGCTGACCACAAAGGTCATACCTCTCTTTGGGCAAGGTTAAATTCTCTCTTCCACATATGGTTAGGTTAGGGCAAGCCACATGAGCAACTTGAGGAGGTGAGGGAGTCACTAATGAAGATATTGTGGAAATATTACAGGCAGAGAAATAGCCAGTGAAAACTCCCAGTGGCCAGAGATGTGACTGGTGTGCTGAAAGTTAGCAGAGCAAGGGGGACCCAGTGTGGCTGGAGCAGAATAGGGAAGCAGTTGTGATGGGTGACGTGAATGGTACTGGGGGCCAGATTGTAGAAGACCTTCCTGAATTTGGTTTTTCTGTTAGTGGATTGGGGCTGGAGGGGGCGGGGGCATTGAAGCAGAGAATTGACATGATAGGATTTGTTGGTAATGAATTTAGGTGACAAAGGTGGTCCCAACGAAACACGTAAGGAGGATAGTGCAGTACTCTGGATTAAAGGTTGTAGTGTCTTGGATCTGGGTAGTAGCAGTGTAGGTGGGGAGAAAGGGTAGGATGCTGGCTATTTTTTGAAAGTAGAGTTCACTAGATTTGCCAATGAACTGATTGGGGTGTGAGAAAGCATTGGCTGTCTGAGATGTTTTGCCCGAGCAATTAGAAAGATAGAACTGCCATGAACTGAGATGGGAAATGTCATAGATGGTGAGAAATTCCATTTGGGCCTGTTGAATTTGAGATGTCTACTACCTATAATAATAAAAGCATAATATGCTAATTAGACTGGACATCCTTCTGGATGACCTTCCAGATGAAGCCAGGGCTGTGAGGGAAGCCTGGGTTCTGGGTGCTGGAGGGAAGGAAGGCCTACTCTTGCACGAATTTTGTGCATTGTAGCCTCCAGTAAAGGTGTCTTCCTTGCATGTGCAGCAGAGGTTCTAATGACACACAGATGTAGATCTGCCATCAAAATAGCTCAGGACCAAGACCTGGCTGAACATAGTAGACTTGAAACATGAATATAATTCTCTGTATCATGGTTCAAACACCTCATGAACTATTGCTTTTGAGATGTGGCCAAAACAACAACAACAACAACCAACACACAAAAAATCACCCAACTTACAATCTCTATTTATTTACCTTAAACTAGAAACTTCTTCTAAATTGGAGAATTTATTAGTTTTTAAAAACTCAACCAATTTATAGGTATTCTGAGGAAGTATACCTATAACTTTTTGGGGTTGTTTATTTAATGATATGCTAACACCCTAGAAAAAATTCAGAAGTACCAGAGCATTAAAACCAGTGTGCACAAAATGAACACTCTGTTTTACTGACAATAGGAGAGATCTTCTTGTTAAAAATGAGACTTTTTTGTAAAATAGTTCATTGTAGTTGTGGTTCAGTGAACCATGGGGCCATAACATGGGATCTCAAAGATATAAATATTTTATGAAAGTGGTGGAACCATGGAATATTGGGCCTGGTTCTTAGCTATTTTAGTTAAAAGGTATTTATTGATTGTATCCTGAGTGCAAAATCCTGGGTAGTATGCTGTAGGGAATGTAGAAAGGAAATAAGGACCAGCTTTCTGCCTTTGATGTGTGGGGTAGATATAGGATAAAATTTTAGATTTACAAGAACCACATTCTCCCCTTTTTTCATCCATGAAACCAGAGTGCTCCAGTTTAACTTGTTACTCGATAGTGCTTTTTTTTTTTTTGCCTCCCAGCTCTACCCTTGCTCACCTGCTCTGTGTTGATGGAGCTGAGTGTGCTCTTTACTTCTTTAAGTAAATATAATTTACTTCATGCTCTGACTTCTCATTGGACCGGCAGGATTGAGCTGCTGTAACAAAATACCACAGACGGGTAGTTTACACACAGAAATACATTTCTCACAGTTCTGGAGGCTGGGGGTCCAGGTCATGGTGCCAGCATGGTCACCTTCCGGTGAGGGCCCTTCCTGAGTCGTAGCTGGTGCTTTCTCATTGTGTTCTCTTGAGGTGGACGGGGTGGGGCAAGGGAGCTCTGTAGGATAGGCTAATCTCATCTGCCCTCATGACATAAGCACCTTCCAAAGGCCCCACCTATTAACACCATCACCTTTAGGGGACGCCATCTAAAGGGAAGTGGCAGCTGCTGGTCCTTTGCTACGAAACTATCTGTTTGGGGTAGTGCTGGGGGAAGCTGGTCACAGTGAGGTGTCCCATGGTGGACACTCATCTTTGAAGGAACCCAAAGGACTATGCCAAGGGAAGCTGTCCTTGGGCAGGTGATGCTGGATGCTGGCCTTTCAGAGGACTGAAAAGAACCACATACTACCCTGGAGTCCAATGAGATGCGTACAACAGAAAGAAACCCCTTCTTCAGTGTCCTACTGACCAAGCCTAGCATTGGGCCCTCTGGCAAGGAAGAAGTAAAGAGCACATTCAGCTCCATCATCACAGAGCAGGCGAGCAAGGGTAGAGCTGGGAGGCAAAAAATGGGTAACTGTCAGCTTACAAGAAATTTAGGAATATACCAACTGATACCATTAGATACAATCAGCAAAATTCACAGTGTGGGTAAACAACCTAGTTTCTTCAACAAATAAATTGAAAGGAAAGCAATAAAAAGAAATGGAAAGGAAACCTGTATTATAAGAGACATAACAGCTATATATGTGGACCTTGTTTGAATTCTCATTTCAATGAAACGTATAAAAAGATTTTGAACAAGAGATATTTGAATACATTGAATAATTGCTTTCAGCAATCGTTCATTTTTTTGGGGGATGTGATAATTGTGGTTATGTCTTTATAAAAAAGAACTCTCATCTTTTAGAGATGCATGCTGAACTATTTACAGATGAAATGATAAGACATCTAGGATTTACTTTAGTAGTGTTTTTGTTGCCTTTTATTGAAAAAAACCCTCAAAGAATGTGAACATTTTTCTTAGAGTACAAAAGTTATTACTGTACAGTAGCCCCTTACCTAAGCTGTGTATGGAGTTATCAGTCATGAATGATAACCTGTCTTTAAAATAATGTAATTTTGAGTCTTGTTCCTGAATTTGGTTTATAATGAGCTTTTAGAAATTTATGGCGACAATAACTGGCGTTTACAGAGACATTCCATGGCTATTCTTATGTGCACGTACTTTAACTTGGTAGTTTATGATGTGAACAAAAGTGTCTTGTGCTTTATGGGATAGTTAATATTGTCTTATGGAAGGAAAGGAAATCAGCTATCACTTTCATCAGTCTTATTGACATAGACATATGTTTGCTATCCATAAGCCTGAATATGCCTTCTTCTGACATATTTACTGTTTCTATAAACCGTGTATTCTTACACGTTTCAGAAATGTGCCTTCTATAATATTTATCCTCTGATGATATATTATTTATAGCATAGAGTTTTAAATTCTGAGAAAAAATGCATGTGAAAACAACTACAACTTCCCAAGAGATAATTTTAGATACCAAGCAGTGCTTTTATTAATTCCTAAAAATTTTTTAAATAAGTCTTTTATAGTCAATTTTCTAGTGTGACTTTAACTCTTGTTAATTTTAAAGCTAAAAGTAAAATATTGGGAATTTATAAAATTCAAAGAGCATGATATAGGTAATCAAATTGAGTGCTTACAAACATTGATGATTCTTGTGGGTGGGGAAAGGCTGAGCGGAGGGGGATTTGTTGCATTCATTGTTAAATTGATTAACATTTATAAACATTTTTAACATTTTTAGGGGTTTTATATATGGTGGTAGGCAGTTCATTCTTGTACCTAAAATTATGATAATTTGTTTTTGATGCTATGAAAGTCAAGAACTGTGAACTACCTCAGATTTTACCCCACTTGCAAACTAATGAGTCAACTGTTCAGTTTCATGGATAGTGGTAAGAGACAGGAGACTCCTAGGTCAGAGATGAAGGCTACTTTGTTACTCATAACAGTAGAGTTTATCACTTTTGTGCTAGTTTCCTGGACCTCATTTCCCAAAGGATGATGTGAAGAGGGGGTCACCTGTTGGTGCCATGGGTTGCATTACAGAGAGAAACCCACAGCTATGAAGCTCAAGATTTTATAATGGAAGGTGAGTGCCCTGGAAGGAGCTAGGGCCTTTACTACACTGTAAAGCAAGCATGCCAGCACTGCTCCAGAGGCCACCCTGCCTCTGTCTTCCAAACCATTCCAGTCTGGAAGGCTGGACTGGAAAAACCAGTTCTACATCACTTGCAGAAACACAGACATGTGGGTAATTATCTCCCAACAATAAAATCTTGTTTCTATACTGTCTTGGCTTGTGATGAATGTTCACATGTATACCCTCCTCTACCCAGCCCCTCTGGTTAATTGTATCAGCAGACACTCGGAGCAAATCTGTTCAATTTGTCTCATACAAAATTTAACCAAGGTCGCTATCAGTAATACTCCAAGCAGCAGGGTGAGGCCAGCCTAAGCCAGGCCAGTGGCATTGCCCCAAGGGTCAGTAAAAACACAAGGTTCATCAGGGCCGTACTGGACAGAATTATGGGAGTGGCCTTGAGTTTTCAGGTTCATCAAGGATATATTGGACGGGGCTCTGGGAATGCTTTCTCTCTTTTTCCATGGATTCTTAGACACATTTTTCTGTCCCATTTTAACCTTACTAAAATTGAGATGGCACCTTGCAATCACTGTCAGCTAGGTGGCAGTTGTGACCCAGTTGTATGAAAAACCACAGTAATTACATTTGCCTACAGTGAGTGTGTGATTTTATAGTCTATACAAAGTAAAATTATTTTTTGTTTTCTTGGAAAACTTTCATCATTTGTAGATGCCCCTTGTACTAAGTCATATCTGCAGTAATCTTTATCTCCCATGCATTCTTTCAATTTTGTTTAAATTTATATATGCAGTCTCTTT
The DNA here is from genome assembly GCF_027574615.1 of Eptesicus fuscus. Lineage (NCBI taxonomy): Eukaryota > Metazoa > Chordata > Mammalia > Chiroptera > Vespertilionidae > Eptesicus > Eptesicus fuscus. The sequence goes on from NC_072486.1 coordinate 50,732,112, forward strand.
TGAAATGTTAACACATCCAGGGGTTTAGAAATGACCCATTTTTCCAGTTTATCTGGTCCTTTATTTAAAAGAAAAACTAATATACCTTCCAATTGACAATAATTCCTTAATTATTTTAGGGTTTTTTTTTTAAAAAAAGGGATTAATCAACATACACAATTTCACAGCAAATCAGCAATTGTTCAATGTATTTTCAGTTCACATTTATTGATATTTATTGAGGTGCTACTTTGTGCTCCATTTTGTGTAAACCTCCTTGAAAAGAGCATAAGATACCTCCATTCATGAGGTTTTACTCTTATGTGCTTTCTTACTCTTTCTTTTCCATGGGTTCTTAGACACATTTTTCTGTTACATTTTAACCTTCCTACAATTGAGATGGCACCTTGCAATCACTGTCAGCTAGGTGGCAGTCGTGACCCAGTTGTATGAAAAACCATTCTTTGAACCTTTCTGGTAAGGCTCTGGCTTATATTTCATGAAATAAATTTTTACATTAAAAAATCAAAATAATATATTAATTATATATAACTTGGAAAATATTTTAAAGGTTGATAGAAGAAAAAATAATAGTATGGAAGGGAAACTTTATTTACATTAGTAATTAGGAAAATTGAAGATAAACAATAGACTTAAATGCTGAAATCTGCACCAAAATTGCTTTTTATCCTGAGGTTCCTTAAATTTTCCCATCTATTCTGTTTTTTTTTTAAATCTTTATTACGGAAAGTATCTCATATGTCCCCACCCCCCTCCTGCATTGATCCCCTGCAGCCGGCCCCAGCCCCCCTCCTGCCCCAGGCCTTCACCACTCTATTGTCTGTATCCATGGGTTATGCATATATGCTTACAAGGTCTTTGGTTGATTACCTCCCACCCACCCACTCTCCCTCGCCTTCCCTCAGAGATTCCCCACTCTGTTCCATGCTTCCATTCTTTGGATCCACTCCATTCATCTGTTTATTTTGTTAATTAAATTCCACATATGAGTGAGATCATGTGATACTTGTCTTTCTGTGACTGACATTTCACTTAGCCTGATACTCTCCAGGTCCCTCCATGCTGTCTCAAAGGGTAAGATATTCTTGTTTTTTACTGCTGCGTGATTGTTTCCTCCAAGGCACATTGGCAGCCTGTTATTCTGCTGGAAATGCAGTAGTTTTTTATGGGTTAATGAGAATCGTCCACTTTGCTGAGTTTTTTCCTAAATCAAACTGTAGGCCTCAGGCTCTGGATTTGCATGAAGTATAATAATAAGTAGGAATCAACTTTAGGTATGGAGGGGCTGCCTAGAGGGGCTTTGATGTGAAAGTCTGGCTTTGTTCTGCCATTTGGTAAATTACTTTGCTTCTCAAGCTTTAATGTTTTCTTTGGCAAAAAGGAAAAAGTAATAGGATTTCCCCCATTATTTATAGGGATTAAGTGAAATAGTGCATATATATAATACTTCAGTTTCTAACTGTGCTTTTCTTTTTATTCTTGTACTAGAGGCCCAGTGCATGATTGAATCATGCACGTGTAGGGTCCCCTACACGCTTTTGCTTTTTGCAGTGGAGCTGGGTGCCTGTCCGCTGGTGCACCAGGCCTTTCAGAAGCCTCCGACACCTGGCTACCCTGCCGTTGAGAGGCGCAGCTGGGTGTCCGCGGCAGGCCCCCTCAGTGGCCGCGGATCTGGCTGTTGAGAGGCACAGGGGGCGTGACTCCCGCCCCCTGCGCCTCTCAACAGCAGGGTAGCCCCCCTCAGTGGCAGCGGATCCGTGCCTCTCAATGGCCGGATAGGCCACCCCGAGTCCCGCCCCCCAGCCTCCCGCCGCCCAATCGTGGGCGTAGCGGAGTGATGGTAATTTACATGTTACTCTATTATTAGATAGGATTCAATGTGTACATACTGAGCATCTAGAGGATAAAAATCCCTGTCCTCTCCAAGCTTCTTCCCTAAAGAGGGAAAATGTCAGTAGTACTTGATACGAAGTGAGCATTCAGTAAATGTTACCTTACTTTATAAGACGTTATTGTATAACAGTTTATGTAACGGTGTAACTTGCAATAAAATAAAAGAAGAGCACCTTCTTATTCTTTTGGGGCTGACAATACATGGGGAAATGAGAGTTCTAATGACCTCACTCATCCCCACCTTGTTGGCTTTGGCTTCATCAGTGCTCAAAGGAAGGAACTGCCAAGAATTTCAGAGGTCAGCTTGCTGTGTTGGCACTTATTATTCAGATGATAATTACATGAATTATTTGGCTTTTACATTCAGGGGCAGAGTTAACCTGTCTTCTTTGGATTTCATTCACAATGCTATTCGCAAATTCTTTTTACCTTATTTGAGAAATCTGTAATTTTAGAAGTCCTACCTGTTGAAGTCATAATGCTGAAGAACATGAGTTAATTAAAAAAAAAAAATAACGTTAAACACGATTTTATTTTAATTTTCATGTGTCAAGTCTAAAGAAGACATTCACAGCCTTACAGCCATCTGAAACACCTTGATATTGCTTTAAGAAGTAAGGCCAATAACAGCCATATTAGAATGGAGGTAAAAAGTAAGATCAATTATTTAATTCTTTAGAATCTCTGGCTGAAATTAATGGGCGCAGGAGAGGCTAAGCTAGTGATCATTACTCTCCAGTTCTATCCATGCTGTTGCAAATGGTTAAGAATTCCTTCTTTTTTTTTTTTACTGCAGTGTAGTATTCCATTGTGTAGAAGTATCACAGTTTTTTAATCCACTCATCTGCTGATGGGCACTTAGGCTGTTTCCAAATCTTAGCTATGGTGAATTGTGCTGCTATGAACAAAGGGGTGCATATATCCTTTCTGATTGGTGTTTTTAGTTTCTTGGGATATATTCCTAGAAGTGGGATTACTGGGTCAAATGGGAGTTCCATTTTTAACTTTTTTAGGAAACTCCATACTGTTCTCCACAGTGGTTACACCAGTCTGCATTTCCACCAGCAGTGCATGAGGGTTCTTTTTTCTCTGCATCCTCCCCAGCACTTGTCATTTGTTGATTTGTTGATGATAGCCATTCTGACAGGTGTGAGATGATACCGAATTGTTGTTTTGATTTGCATCTGTCAGATAATTAGTGACTTTGAGCATGTTTTCATATGCCTCTTGGCCTTCCTTATATCCTCTTTCAAAAAGTTTAGGTCCGTTTCTCATTTTTTGATTGGGTTGTTTATCTTCCTTTTGTTAAGTTGTATGAGTTCCTTATCAGTGATAACATTGGCAAATATGTTCTCCCATGCAGTGGGCTTTCTTGTTGTTTTGTTAATGGTTTCTTTTGCTGTGCAAAAGCTTTTTATTTTGGTGTAGTCCCATTTATTTATTTTCTCTTTAGTTTCCATTGTCCTAGGAGCAGTATCAGTGAATAAATTGCTTAGGCATATGTCTCAGATTTTGCTGCCTGTGGATTCCTCTAGTATTTTTATGTTTTCCCGTCTTATGTTTAAGTCCTTTATCCATTTTGAGTTTATTTTTGTGTATGGTGTAAGTTGGTGGTCTAATTTCATTTTTTTTGCATGTATCTGTCCAATTTTTCCAACACCATTTATTGAAGAGACTATCTTGACTCCACTGTATGTTCATGCCTCCTTTGTCAAATATTAATTGAGCATAGTGGCTTGGGTCGATTTCTGGGTTCTCTATTGTATTCCATTGGTCTATATGTCTGTTCTTGTGCTAGTACCAGGCTGTTTTGAGAACAGTGGCTTGTAATACAGCTTGATATCTGGTATTGAGATTCCACCTACTTTTTTCTTCTTTCTCAGGATTGCTGCAGCTATTTGGGATCTTTTTTTATTCCAGATGAATTTTTTGAAGGTTCGTTCTAGGTCTGTGAAATATGCCATTGGTATTTTAATGGGAAGTGCATTGAATTTATAGATTGCTTTGGGTAGTATGGGCATTTTAATGATGTTGATTCTACCATTCCATGAACATGGTATGTTCTTCCATCTGTTTATGTCTTCCTCTATCTTTTTTTCAGTGTCCTGTAGTTTTCCGCGTATAGGTCTTTTACCTCCTTAGTTAAGTTTATTCCTAGGTATCTTAATTTTTTTGGTGCGATGGTAAATGGAATTGCTTTTTTAGTCTCTCTTTCTGTAAGTTCACTATTGGTATATAGAAATGCCATAGATTTATTGGTGTTAACCCTTTGCACTCGCTTGCTTTTTTCTTGAGCTGCTACCGATGCTAACCGTGTCGAGTCACACTCGACATCCGAGTGCAAAAGGTTAATTTTGTATCCTGCTACATTGCTGAATTCATTTATTAAGTCTAATAATTTTTTGATGGCGTCTTTAGGGTTTTCTATGTATAGTATCATGTCATCTGCGAATAAGGACAATTTTACTTCTTCTTTTCCAATTTGGATGCCTTTTATTTCTTCTTCTTGTCTAATTGCAATGGCTAGTACTTCTAGTACTATGTCGAACAGGAGTGGTGAGAGTGGGCATCCCTGTCTTTTTTCTGTTATTAGGTGAAATGGTTTTAGTTTTTACCCATTGAGTATGATGTTGGGTGTGGGTTTGTCATATATGACTTTTATTATGTTGAGGTATGTGATCCTTCTATTCCCACCTTGCTGAGAGTTTTTATCAAGAAAGAGTGTTGGATTTTGTCAAATGCTTTTTCTGCATCAATTGATATGACTATGTGATTTTTATCTCTTAATTTGTTTATGTGATGTATCATGCTTATTGATTTGTGGATATTGTACCATCCTTGCATCCCTCGGATAAATCCTACTTGGTCATGGTGTATGATCTTTCTGATGTACTGCTGGATCCAATTTGTTAGAATTTTGTTGAGGATTTTGGCATCTATGTTCAGGAGGGATATTGGCCTGTAATTCTCTTTCATTGTGTTGTCTTTATCTGGTTTTGGTATTAGGGTGATGCTGGCTTTATAGAAGGAGCTTGGAAGTGTTCCTTCCTCTTGAATATTTTGGAATAGTCTGAGGAGGATACGTTTTAGTTCTTCCTTGAATGTTTGGTAAAACTCCCCTGTGAAGCCATCTGGCCCAGGGCTTTTGTTTGCTGGAAACTTTTTGATGACTGCTTCAATTTCTTCCATAGTTACCGGCCTATTGAGATGTTTAGATTCTTCCTGATTGAGTTTTGGAAGGCTGCATTTTTCTAGGAATATGTCCATTTCCTCCATGTTGTCTAGTTTGTTGGAATAGAGTTGTTCATAGTATTTTTTAACAATCCTTTGTATTTCTGTGGGGTCTGTTGTTATTTCTCCTCTTTCATGTCTGATTTTGTTTATTTGGGTCCTCTCTCTTTGCTTCTTGGTGAACCTGGCTAGAGGTTCATCAATCTTGTTTATCCTTTCAGAGAACCAGCTCTAGGTAGGTTTCATTGATCTTTTGTTCAAAAGCAGTGGTTGCTAAAGAAATTCTCCAGTGAATGCTAAGTAATCAGGAAATTTGAGAGCCATCTGTTAGCTTGAAATTGGCCTTGGTGACCTAGCCAGTGTGGCTCATTTGGTTGGAGCATCATCCTGTGCACTGAAAGGTTGATGGTTTGATTCCTGGTCAAGGCACATGTCCAAAACCTGTAATGGTTTTAATCTCCTGAGCACATGTCGATGAATCTGATTAAAACTTCATCTCCATCTATATCTTAAAAGGAAGCATATCAGAATGTAAGAGAGTACCAATAGCATTATAGGGTGATAAACATTAGCAAATTTACAGCTGTTGGAGTCTTTGCTCTCACATCGATGTTTGCCCCTCTTGCTCACTCTCCCTCTCTTTTCCTCTCTCTCTAAAATACCAATAAAAATATTTTTAAGGTGGGGGTCTGGGGTTGGGGAGTGGAGATTAACTGGGGGAACTTATATGCATGTATGCATAGCCCATGGACACAGACAATAGTGTGGTGAAGGCTTGGGAGGGGCAGGTGTGGGAGGGGGTCAATGAGGGGAAAAAAAACCAACACAAACAAAGGGGACATCTGTAATACTGAAACGGGATTTTTGGACTGGAACACACCGTGTTCCCCTGGGCAGGATGGTTCCTGGGCTCTTTTTTCCACGAAGTCAAAGAATGAATCCATGGACAGAAGGTGGTATAGCAAAGGTGGAAATTTTATTGAAGAACAAGTACAGACTCCCACATGGGGAAGGGGAAAGAATCTCACAGCACAGACTCCCATGTAGGGAGGGGGGAAAGAGTCCTGCTGACTTCCTGTTTCCATGGTTTACAAAGGCTGCAGTTCCTGTGTCCTGATATCCCTTCTGATTGATCAATATTCCCTTTTGAATTGGTTACTATAGTAACTCCTGAGACCAAAGGTCAAACAGCACATGGGACATGTGATGCCCTCCTCTCTCATTGTTCTATTCTTTCTGGGCTTTCTTCCTCCTTCTTTATTTTGTAAATACTAGTATAGACCTTTTAGCTACTCCTATTTCTCTTGTATTAAGTAAATTTAACTGCTGCCTCTCCCTTGTCTTATGGAAATGTAACTTCTCCCAGTCTCCCCTGACTTATGGAAATATAACTGCGCCTGGCTCCCTTGTTTTACAGAAATGTACCCTTTTGCAACTCTGTAGTCCTGTGTTTTTTTCCATGGACCCCCAATTCTAAAAATTCCCTAAACCTGCCTATATCCCCCTAAAATTCCTATTTCAATTCTTTCAACAATAAAAATAAATTTAAACTTAAATAAAAAACACGGAAGGAAAGGAAATTGTCTGTGGTGGGGTAGTGGCAGCATGAAAATTGGCAAAGGCTAGAAATCAGGGCTTCCCCACCACCACCCTTAGCCCTTTGGGCAGTGGTTCACAGTGTAAATTTGCTAATGTTTATCACCCTATAATGCTATTGGTACTCTCTTACATTCTGATATGCTTCCTTTAAAGGTATAGATGGAGATGAAGTTTTAATTAGATTCATGGACATGTGCTCAGGAGATTAAAACCATTTTATATGGGTTCTGATAGGGAAAGGGGAGGAAAGAGTTGCTGTGTTTTCTTGTGTGCTCCATCCCATCCCCATATTATCTCCAGGTATGTATTTGGGTGTTGGGGCATAGTTCAGATGGAAACCTTCCAAGCATTTTCAACTCAATTATAAGCTTTATTGATTATTAACTGGCCTGTAAGTCTTTGGAGTGTTTCCTGCCCCTCTTGAGAATCACCGTCTGACTTTATAATGAATGCTATAGAAATAAAAAATTCAATTTGTAGCTGATTAAGAAATAGACTATATGCATTAAGTTAGTGACAGTACATTGAGCTTGTTGTGATGCAGGTGTTCCAGGTGTCTGGGGACTCAAAGGTCGGAGACACAAAGTGGGTTCTTGGCTTTGCTCAGGAAAGAAGCTGAAGTGAGTCAGCATAGAGTTTAACGTGAAAGAGACTTTATTAGTGAAGCAGTGAGAAAAGAGGAGGGCTTTTCCACAGACAGAACAGGCCCTCCTTAGTGGGATTTACTTATTTTATTAAGGCTCATTCAATGGAGGAATAGGGCATTCAATAAGGAGGAGGAATAGTGAGGGCTTTTCTGGGAAATGGGTGGAGACTTCTTAGAAGAGTACCTTTGACCTTGTTGTGTTACTCTCACCGGAGGATATTTTTCCATTGATATTTAGAGACAGTGGAAAGGTGGGGGAGAGACAGAGAAACATCAAAGTGAGAGCGACACATCCATTGATTGCCTCCCAGATGCACCCCGACCAAAGCTGGGGATCTAGCCTGCAACTGAGGTCCATGCATTGACCCAAATCGAACCATGGACTCTATCTACTGAGCCAGACTGGCTAGAGCAGTGATGGGCAACCTTTTGAGCTTGGTGTGTCAAACTTCGCCAAAAAACTGAGCATAACTCGGGTAGTGTGTCACTTTGAGGAAAAAACATTATTTTGCAAATGTTTCATCCTCAGGAGCAGCAAATGTTTCATCCTCAGCATGCAGCCGCCTCAGCGGCCACGTGTCATCAGAAATGGCTACGTGTGTCAGTGCTGACACGCGTGTCATAGTTCGCCATCACTGAGCTAGAGCCTTGTTGTGCTCTTACATGGGCTTTCCCTTTCTGATCATGGGGCCATTGGATGTGTTGCTTAGTATGCTAATGTATTACAATGAGTGTATAATGAAGGTGAGGTTACCACAAGGTGAAATGAGTCACCATGTTGGATTGAATTGGTCTTCAACTGGTTCTAAGCCATCAAGCCATCAATTAATTGAGGGTTGGTCTTACTATCTCCTTGACAGTCCCCGTAGCCCTTGTTGGTTATAGTCCTTTCACCACATACCCTCAGTTATGGTTTGTTTTTTACATAAAGAATGTTCTAAAGTTGTGTTTCTGTCCATACAAGGCATGGTGACATTGGACACAACTTTGTGAGACATTGAAAGTCTTGAAAATTATTTTGGAAGAAACTTAACCATAATTTTAGAGGGTTCTAAGTTTCTGTGCATGTGTGTATATTTAGATTTGGGGGTAACTGTTTTAGTGATGCAGGAAACAGCACAATGAAGGTTTTTAAAGTTCAAGTTAGAAACAGTTATTTCATAAATTGCTTGTGCCAGAACCTGGGCTAAATATTGGAGCTAAAAAGGGATGAGTAACTTATTTTTTTCTACATGCCTAAAGTGTACAAACTTTTAAAATGAGGAGCATATAACTATTATTAGCAGAAAGAGTTAAATACTCTGGTTTATAGGTGAGAATGATTAATGAATTTGCTCACAAATTCCTTTCTAGCCTCCTTTTAAAGACACTTTTAAATGTAGTACAGACTTGGTTTAAGCATTTATATGATGCAAAGGCAAATACAAGAAAAAGTTACTGATTTCCCTCTCCCCTTCTCATTCTCTAAGGTAATTGGCTTTATCATGTTTCAGCGTTCTCTATGTTCATGTCTGGTGGCTATTGATGAAGACAGTGTTTTAGGTGAGGAAAGTGTGAAAATACGAATAGAAGGGGAATTGGGTCATGGATGAATTCTTAAACGTAACACTGATTTATAAAAATACTACCCTAAGTTTTGGTGTTCTTTCCAACATATTTTAGTGGGGGAAAACCCCACCTTTTGTTCTTTAAAGTAGAGAGTTGCATCTCCTTTGCTGTCCTGTTGTAAGTCCCTTTCCCTGGTCTTAAAAATCACTTTAAAATCAACTCATTTAATTACCCTAAGTTACTTGATGATTTTGTGAGGAAAGAATGCTAGGTAGTGTTTCACAAATTATCTGCTTTTAATTTTTACTCCGAAACCAAAATAACCTATTATTTTACTAAATTTTATTGTATTCTAATGTGGTATTTAAAGATTATTGACCGCCCTAGCTGGTTTGGCTCAGTGGATAGAGCGTCGGCCTGGGGACTGAAGGGTCCCAGGTTCGATTCCGGTCAAGGATATGTAACTTGGTTGCAGGCACATCCCCAGTAGGGGGTGTGCAGGAGGCAGCTGATCTATGCTTCTCTCTCATTGATGTTTCTAGCTCTCTATCCCTCTCCCTTCCTCTCTGTAAAAAATCAATAAAAATATATATTTTTAAAAAAAGATTATTGACCATCATCTTTCGGTGTGGGACACATTACCAGGGAACGGTTATTTTCTTTTCATTAGTTAACTCTTATTTTGCTTTTTAAAAATAATCTAAGCACAGGCAAAAACATTTACATATATAAAAAATTAATATGTGAAAAGTAATGCTCCCTTGTATTACTTGTATTTTGTGTTCCAGCTAAAAATTTTCCTCCTTGATAGATATTCTTGGTATTTGTACAAATATATGAATATATTTTTTAATTTTTTTATTCACATGGCTTTGTAATATACTCATTAGTTTGCACCTTGCTTTTTTCCACTTGTTTTTATATGGAAGATGTTTCCCTATTAGATCATATAGAACTATTCTGTGTGGGTCACAGTATGACCCTATGCTAATGTGTTGTTTCCGTTATTTTTCTATTAAAAACAAAACCTTTGCTTATAGACTATTTTGTGTTCATATATATATATATTTAATCTTTATTGTTCAGATTATTACAGATCTCCCTCTTTTTCCCCTCCACCCAGTTCCCACCCCACCCCAGGCCCTCGCCACCCCACTGTCCCCGACCATAGGTACTGCATACATGCATATAAGATCTTTGTCCAACCTCTTCCTGCACGCCCCCTTCCCCCTGAGACTTGTCAGTCCGCTCCATTTCCATGCCCTTGATTCTATTCCATTCACCAGTTTATTCTTTTCATCAGATTTTTTATTCATTTTATTTATTTATTTATTTATTTAATATATTTTATTGATTTTTTACAGTTAGGAAGGGAGAGGGATAGAGAGTTAGAAAAATCGATGAGAGAGAAACATCGATCAGCTGCCTCCTGCACACCCCCCTACTGGGGATGTGCCTGCAACCAAGGTATGTGCCCTTGACCAGAATCGAACCTGGGACCTTCAGTCTGCAGGCCAACGCTCTATCCACGGAGCCAAACCGGTTAGGGCTTCATTTTATTTTAGATTCACTTGTTGATAGATATGTATTTGTTGTCACTTTGTTGTTTATAATTCTTTGTACCTTTTTCTTCTTATTCCTCTTTTTAAAGAATACCCTTCAGCATTTCATATAATACTGGGTTGGTTGTGATGAACTCCTTTAGCTCTTTCTTGTCTGTGAAGCTCTTTATCTGACCTTCAATTGTAAATGATTTCTTTGCTGGGTAGAGTAATCTTAGTTGTAGGTTCTTGCTATTCATCACTTAGAATATTTCTTGCCACTTCCTTCTGGTCTGCATAGTTTCTGTTGAGAAATCAGCTGACAGTCATATGGGTACTCCATTGTAGGTAACTAACTGTTTTTCTCATGCTGCTTTTAATATTCTCTCTCTGTCTTTTGCCCTTGGCATTTTAATTATGATGTGTCTTGGTGTGGTCCTCTTTGGGTTCTCTGCATTTCCAGGACTTGTAAGTCTGTTTCTTTCACCAGGTTGGGGAAGTTTTCTGTCATTATTTCTTCAAATAGGTTTTCAATATCTTGTTCTCTCTCTTCTCCTGGCACCCCCATAATTTGGATGTTGGTATGCTTGAAGTTGTCCCAGAGGCTCCTTACACTGTATTCATATTTTTGGATTCTTTTTTCTTTTTGCTCTTCTGGTTGGATGTCTTTTGCTTCCTCATACTTCAAATCTTTGACTTGATTCTTGGGATCCTCTAGTCCAGTGGTCGGCAAACTCATTAGTCAACAGAGCGAAATATCAACAGTACAACGATTGAAATTTCTTTTGAGAGCCAAATTTTTAAAACTTCTTCTAACTCGCCCAGGCCGTGGTATTTTGTGGAAGAGCCACACTCAAGGGGCCAAAGAGCTGCATGTGGCTTGCAAGCTGCAGTTTGCCAACCATGGCTCTAGTCTACTGTTGAATCTCTGTATATTGTTATTTTAACTATTTAATTAATTTATTTATTTTTTATTTTTTATTTTATGGATTTTTTTTTTTTTTACAGAGAGGAAGGGAGAGGGATAGACAGTTAGAAACACGATGAGAGAGAAACATCAATCAGCTGCCTCCTGCACACTTCCTGCTGGGGATGTGCCCACAACCCAGGTACATGCCCTTGACCGGAATCGAACCTGGGACCTTTTAGTCTGCAGGCCGACACTCTATCTACTGAGCCAAATCAGCTAGGGCTCTGCATATTATTCTTTATTTCAGTCAGTGTATACTTAATTTCTGACTGGTCCTTTTCCTTTTTTTTTTTTTTTTTTTTTACATTCTCACTAAGATCCTTGAAGGTCTCACTAAGTTTCTCAGAGTTTTCTAGAAGATTCTTGAGTAACCTTATAACTGTATTTTTGAACTTTATACCCAGTAGTTTGCTTTCTTCCATTTCTTTCATTTGTGACATGTTTCTTTGTCTCCACATTTGGCTGCTTTCCTGTGTTTGTTTCTATGTATTGAGTAGCTGCTAAGTCTCCTTGAGTTGATAGAGTGGCCTTGTGTGCTAGGTGTCCTACAGGGCCCAGTGGCTCAGCCTCCCCAATCACCTGATGTGGACACTCTTGGTGCACCCCTTTGTGGGCTGTGTGCACAATCTTGTAGTTGAGCCTTGACTGCTGTTGGTATCACTGGGAGGAATTGACCTCCAGGCCAATTGGCTGTGAGGACCAGCTGTGTCTACAATGAAAGAGTCTGCTGTGCAGGAGACACCCTTATGGGGCAGGACTTGCTTCAGTGGGTCTTTGGTGCTCACTGGGTCTGCCCCTTGAGTGTGTCACTTATGGATGTGAAGAGTTGTAATCTGGTATGGTCCCACACTGACCAATGGGTACATTGGCTCTTGGATCTACAAGGAGTTGCAAAGTCAGCCACTGCCTGGGGCCACCCAGTAGGAGCTACAGAGAGATCTGCAGATTCCTCCTCTTTGTATTGGGTTTGGAAGTGCCCAGACAAGGCCCAGCTGTGAAACAAGGCAGACTGCTGCTGGTGCCAGCCTTGGGCCTTCTTTTGATAGCTTTGGGGCTCCCTGACCCAGCTGCTGCCTGTTTGACAGGTTTTAGGCTGAGAAAGGACAAGCCATTCATATGCAAAAGCTGCTGCACACAGCTTGGGTGGGGTTGTAAATTGGGTAGGGCGGGGTGTCAGAGAATCTCCAGGATGTAGCAAACAGCAATGGCTGCCAGTCAGCCCTGCACTGGGGAGTTCCCAGCGCAGGAACAATGACCTTTGTGAGCACCTCCACCTGGAAGAAAGATGCCCCTGCATTCCTGCCCCGATGCCAGACAGACCAGTTTCTTCCTGTATGTGTCTGGGTCCCCCAGTATCTCGCCGGGCACTGGAGCTCAGATCAAGCAGGAGCTTGTATCTCTCTCCCGATTAAAAAAGTGGCACACTCACATGCCAGCTTGTTCCATGCCTCCACACCTCCTACCAGTCTCAATACACTTTCTTCTTTACCTCTCTTGTTGTAGTACTTCCACTCAGCCAGCTTTCCCATGGTTCTGGATGATAGTTCTGTATTTTAGTTGTAATTTTGATGTGGTTGTGGGAGGCAGCAAGTACAGGTATTAACCTATGCTTCCATCTTGGTTCTCTTGTGTTTTTATTATTTTATGAAAAAGAAAAAAAAAAAGCAATAGTAGAGAGACTGACCTGTTCTGTTTACTTCACCTGGACCTGGACCTCAGAGGGCTAGTACAGTGCTGTGTGTCAGGTGCTTCCTCGTGGCCTGGTGTCAGAGCTCTGCCTATTGGTGTCACAAGTTCCTCTTTAATTCTCTAAAAGCCCACAGTGCCAAAGATAAAAGTGTTCACCTACCCTGAGTTTAGTAAGATTTCCTTCAGTGTGGGTTTGACTTTTGACATGATAGACTCATGTGTATGTGATCAAAATTCATAGTCCACAGTTATTTGAATTTAAATCTATGTATTTTCTTCCTTTTTGTTCAGAAGTCCTTTGATCCAATGGTAGCTTGCTATCTAATCAGTGTTAGTTGAAGTAGGCAGTGGGGCGTGCTCACTAAACTGAAATTCCAAAAAATTGTCCCTTGTTTTCTCCCTACAAACTGTAGGTCTCATAGAACATCAGTCTGTGCTTTGAATATGTCTCAGTTTAGCTTAATTTGGGCTTATTTTGATTACAAATATTGGTATGACTCTTGAATCAAAATCCTATTTAAGGAATTTTTAAAAAGAAAAAAGAAGGTATCTGTATTGTTATTATTCATTCATAGAGTTGTTAAGTGTGAAGCCCCAAACCTTCAAAACTGACCCATCCCCAAAACACTTCTGACCATACTCAACCAAAGCCCAGTAGGAAGTGTAGAGAATCTATTAGAAGGGGAGTGTGTGCTGACATGCTGAACCTTTGACCTGCTGTTGCTGGGCAGTGAATGGGATTCTGTACTTTTCCAGGTAGTCAGAAGTGAGTTGAGGTTGCAGGAGTAGCTTAAAGATAAAAGGGAGGGCCTCTGTTCATTTCAGTAGCATTTGCCAAACCTTGATGTATTCTGCCTTCGGAAAACATTTTAAACCGGCTTTTCAAGTGTGAGCATTATGTGGGCCCAGCTGTCAACACGTCAAAACCGATGTGATGCCCTATAATTCTTTAGTCCCTTATGATGAACCCTTAGGGTTATGACATTACATCTACCATTTGCTAGGCAGGGATTGATTTTTCTGACTGACAGGAAACACAGTTTATTGTGGCCCAGGTCCCCTGAGCCCCGACAGCTGACAGAGCAGCTTTGAGGTGTCAGTGTGCCGAGATGAAGAACTCAGCTTCCTTCATTTGGGTTTTAGTGAGAATGTGTTTATTGGGAACAAGAATATAGCTAACCTTTGCAAGGGTAAAGAAAATGTTCCTTGGTACAGTCTTCTCCTTTTATGTCAAAAAAGACTCAAGACTTTGTGAGACTTACCCTCCCTCCCGTACACCCCCTATAACATTGTAAACTATAAAATGTTCTTTTTTTTTGAACTAACATTTATTCCTAGCATATGTGGATGCCTGTGATAATTTATTGGGGCATTTTGTTTTCAGTGGCATAGTTTATATAATGTTAGGATTATCAAACTTGGACAGACCCATCACCATTGCATCATCAGAAGTAATGCTCTTAGATGAAAATTGACTTAACCTTTCAAAATCTATTTACACTTCAACCTCAATGGTTGAATGACAATAATTAGATATGTGCCAGGTTTTCTAGGCTCAATGTTATATTAACATGAATTTTTTTTCTTTTTAAATAGTTAGTTATCCACTTAGCTTGTAAAGGTCTAATTATTCTCAAAGAAAATTTTTCTATACTAATTATATAGTTGGACTTCTGTGGACCTTCTCCACTTTCTTCAAATTTTTCTTGAATTTATAATGATCAAAATATCAGTTAATTGTTTTAAGGCAAGATGATTGGTTTTTGTTGTTGTCTTTTCTAGTAGTCTTCCTGGAATATTTTTATAATATTTATCTAAGAGATCCTGAGGACTCCAGGATCTAGAAAAAGGGCCATTCTGTTTTAATTCTGTGAGGAATTGTGTTGGGTATGGAACTATTTGTCCCCAGAAAACTTGGAGGGAGTCTTGATTATTAAAGCAAAGAGCTGGAGTTAATTTATTAAAAATGGACATAGAGTCAGAATTAGAACTACTCAAAAAATATTTATTGACTGCTTACTAGTATGTGGCATTTGCTATAGGCACTTGGCCCAGGAGCTTATGTTTTCCTGTAGGGAGTCAGGCATTAGAAAAAAGGATGAATGAACAAATTGATGATAGGTCACTAGAAAAAACAAATTGGGTCAAGAGTAAGTACTATCATGGGGTGGAGGCATTACTATTAAAGATAGGTTGGTCAAGGAAGCTGTATGGCAATCAACATTTGAGCAGAGACCTGAGGGTTTAGGTTGAGAGAGAAAGTAATGTGCTCACTGATTATGTGGCTATCTATAGTAGAAATGTTAAAGTAGAATTGTTCTTGGTATATTTGAGGAGCCCAACAAGGAAGCCTGTGTGTGTGTGTGTGTGTGTGTGTGTGTGTGTGTGTGTGTGTGTGTGTGTGAAAGAAAGAGAGAGATGGGAGGAGAGAGAGAGAGAGAGAGAGAAAAGGGATCCTGTAGGGCCTTGTAAGTGATTTGTTATAAATTTTTGGCTTTTACTGATAAGGAAAGACTGTGGAGGGCTTTGAACAGAGAAATGCCATGGTCTGACTATATTTTAACAAGATCCATTTGAATACTGAGAGGAGAACAGAGTTTAGGGGAGGTGAGTGTGGAAGTGAGGCTGATTAGAGGGCCTTATGGTAAAATCTAGAGATAGAAAATGCTTATGTGAATAGGTTATTAGTGGTGAATTTGGTATCAGATTGTGAAGAATGGAAGGAGAAGATTTAATTAGAGGAAGGATACCCAGGAATTTCATTTTGGGCATATTAAGTTTGAGATGTCTGTTAAATATCCAAGTGGAATTGTTGAATAAGCAACCAAACATACAGTTCTGGAGTTTAGGAAAAAAGTCTCAGTTTGGAGACATGAATATGGAAGCCATTATTATAGAGGCCCATTTCACGAAATTCATGCACTGTGTGTGTGTGTGTGTGTGTGTGTGTGTGTGTGTGTGTGTGTGTGTCTGTGTCCCCCAGCCTGCACCCTCTCCAATCTGGGACCCCTTGAGGGATGTCCGACTGCCCTCTCACAACCCAGGACTGTTGGCTCCCAACTGCTCACCTGCCTGCCTGCCTGATTGCCCCTAACCGTTCTGCCTGCCAGCCTGATCACCCCCTAACCACTCCCCTGCCAGCCTGATTGATGCCTAACTGCTCCCCTGCTGGTCCGATTGCCCCTAACTGCCCTCCCCTGCCAGCCTGGTTGCCCCTAACTGCCCTCCCCTGCCAGCCTGGTTGCCCCCAACTGCCCTCCCCTGCAGGCCTGGTTGCCCCTAACTGCCCTCCCCTGCTGGCCCAATTGCCCCTAACTATCCTCCCCTACAGGCCTGGTCGCCCCCAACTGCCTTCCCCTGCAGGCTTGGTTGCCCCTAACTGCCCTCCCCTGCGGGCCTGGTCCCCCCCAACTGCCCTCCCCTGCATGCCTGGGTCCCCCCTAACTGCCCTCCCTTGCTGGCCTGATCGCCCACAACTGCCCTCCCCTGCTGGCCATCTTGTGTCCGCATGGGGACAGCCATCTTTGACCACATGGGGTGGCCATCTTTGTGTTGGAGTGATGGCCAATTTGCATATTACCTCTTCATTATATAGGATGGTATTTAAAGCCATGAGTCTAGAGGGCTTTATTTTGGGAGTCGGTATAGATTGATATAGAAAAGGCCCAAGAATAGATCCTAGAGCACTCCTGCTATAGAAGTTGGGGATACTCCACATTTACTCAAAAAATACTTATTGAGGGCTTTCTGCTCAGATGAGAAGTGAGCAGAAAAGGAGACTGAGAAGGAGCGGGCAGTCATATGAAGAAGTCAAGGGAAGAACATGATTCAAGAAGGAAGTGTGCAAAAAGTGATCTTTTGCTCTGTTATGCTACTGAGAAGTGTTGGCCAAGATGAGAATTGAAGTATAGCCATTGAATTGTACGATAGGAGGTCTTCAATGACCCTGACAGGAGTTATTTCCTGGAAGTGGTGGGATGAAACCTCATTGAAGTGAATTTTGCTGAAGATTAAAACAGAGAGATGGGATCTGAATATGATGAGGAATAGAATGAGCATCTAATTTATCATCTAAGCTGGGACAATTTGCCAGTGGAAGGGGGTGCCACTGGGATATATAAAATTGTTACTCTAGGTGGTGGGGATGGGGTGTCAAGAGAGATTTTTGCAGAGAAATAGTTGTTTATGTCTATGTTTACTTTCTCAGAAGCAATTTCTTATATGACTTACAAATTCTTAGTCTATTGGTAATTCAATTATTTAATAGACTTTGGTATGAAATATTTGTTCAGAGCTTTTTTAATAGTTTTGCTTTGTCCACATGAAATTTATTTTCTCAAAGAATGAATTGACTTGACAGTTTTGATTTCCTAGTGCACACTTTAAAATATCCTCATAAACATAGAAGTTTTGCAATATGAAAATGAAACTCCATGCCCTAGAATTTTCATTACTTAATTGAAATACTTTCAGGGATGAGAGATTCATAATAATGGTTTTTGGTCCTCTAACAAAATAGGTATTTTATATATAATGACTGGCATGTGTTTGGCTAATACTGATTTTATCTGAGTTTCAGTATTTTCTTAAACAGAGATCATAAAACCCTTGATAACTTGCTAATGGATTTCAGTCAAACTTTTTCTATTGTAAATTGTGCTTCATTTCAGTGTATTTTCATGTAGAGTACTGGTCTTTAATCTTTTTTTTTTTTTAATCTCTATCAGTAAAAAGTAAAAAGCAAATCATTTGTTTATTTATAAAATTACAAATAATTTGGCTGTACATATTTTTTCACAAAACAGTAATTTAAAAGGTCAAGATAAGGTTGAACAGTATTTTTAAAATAATGCTACTATTTATGATAGCTTTCCACAATCATTAGTAAATAGTTTCAGGTGCCATGTCAGGTTCTCAACTTTGGTAACCCATTAGACTCTCTTTATGATGCTTTTAAAAAGTTAGATGCACAGGCTTAATTTGGGAACATCCATCAGAATTTCTAGGAAAGCAGATTGGCTTTTGTCTTTTTTAAAATCAATGACTGATGTGCAGTGAGGTTGAGATCTACTACTGTATATACTTATCACATTTATCATTTGTGATAATTGATATAAATCTAAAGTTCTTACCTTTTTTATAATCTTTCTTCCTTTCTTTCTTCCTTTCCTCCCTCCCTTTTCCATCCCTCCTTCCACTAACTTCTTGTCAATGCTGGCTAGATTGTGTTTGGAGCTTGTTAAGAGCCACCTCTAGGAAGTACAGATGATCATTGCTGCCATTTTCCTGTATGATTATGCTTTGACAGAATTTGTACTACCTTCAATATGTGTGGAAAAATATTTTCAAATTAGCCATTTTGTGAAGATTTGTTTATTAAAAATCTACATGTTTACTTTACTGGGCACTGGTAAACTGCCAGAAAAGACACTTACCCAATTGTTTTTATAATAAATTGTTTTTGTAATTCCTTTTTTACAATAAATTTTTATGCTAAATATAGAATGTGATGGACATATTGAATATGCTAGGTACAGTTCATCAATGGTGTCTTTTAAAATTAAGATATGAGAAAAAATAAGAATATCAGAAATTAGTTATGGTTGAAATTTAGCTCTGTGTGGATTGAAAATCTGGACTAGTAGAGTATGATTCCAGATGCAAATGAGGACAAAAGAAACCCAGTTTACTTATTTACTTCTTTTTTTTCCCATAGGAAATTTGAAATACTGCCTTGTGATATTGAATCAGCCTTTGGACAAAAGTTTTCGTCATCTTTGGAGCAAAGGTAATCTTAATTAGTGTGTATTTGTCTTTGTTTTCTTACTGTATTTGGGATTGATTAACATTGACTGTTAAATATTCTGGAACCTAAACACTGTTTAATAGCAAAAAGTAGATTCATAATAAGGTGATTTAATTATTGTTTTATCAGAAAATCCCTTATTGCTTCTGTTACTTATTTATATATGTCATTTCTTAGCATGGGACCCCCAAGAGTAGAATTACAAAGTAGTATCACTCAATGTATTGCAGCACTACTGTGTGGATGTTAATCCTGAGTTCTTAATAACTATTTATTCAAGTATAAGCATTTTTGGCACAGTGACAACAAAAAGCATCCACAAATTTCATTCTTCCCAGCTTCCAATAATGTTACCTGCAGTGATCCATTTTGCAAAATAAAAAATGAAGACATGTTACCAGTATATTAGAATCTGTAGGGATGCTGAAAAATATAGTTAAAAATAGAATAGTTTTCACATAATTAATACTTCTGTGAGGTTTCATGTAAGAAACTGGCTTTATTGACTTTTTTATTCTTTAACTTTTATAGCATTAACTCTAGGCTAGAAAATAATATTAAATATAATTTGCGGTTTTGAATCTCTGCTTTTCCATGAAATCTTGAGTTGTTTTTTATTTTGATTTTCAAAGGGATACTTCTGATAAATTATCAGTGTAAGTTTTTAGCCAAATTATAGATAAACTGAATAATTTGATTCTTGATACATTGATATTGATACATATTCTTGATCCTCTCTTATCTTTGCATAATTCTTTAGTATTCTCAACAGTAAGGTTATCTGTTTCAGAATGCAAACCTATTATTAATAAGCTTAATCTGTGATGCTAGGGGCAATAAATTATTACACATTTTGTATAATAAATTTTCTTGTCCAATGTGATTATAATGAAAACTCTTACTATTCTAAATTGAACCCATCTTTCAGCTAGTCAGCAAAAGTTTTCACATTGTATTTGTACTAACATTGCCCTCAAAGTTGGAAAATTATTTAGCCCTAGCCGGTTTGGCTCAGTAGCTAGAGTGTTGGCCTGCAGACTGAAGGGTCCCAGGTTCAATTCCTGTCAAGGGCACATGCCTGGGTTGCAGTAGGAGGCATGCAGGAGGTAGCCAATCAGTGATTCTCTCTCATCATTGATCTTCTATCTCTCTCTCCCTCTCCCTCTCCCTTTCTCTCTGAAATCAATAAAAATATTTATATTTTAAAAAGTTGGAAAATTATTTAACTACTAGAGGCCTGGTGCACGACATTTGTGCTCTGGGTGGAGGTCTCTCAGCCTGGCCTGTGACCTCTCGCAGTCCAGGACCCCTTGGTGGACATCCCCCGAGGGGTCCTTAGTGCTGCCATGGAGGCGGGAGAGGCTCCTGCCACTGCTGCTGCACTTGCCAGCCATGAGCCCAGCTTCTGGCTGAGTGGTGTGCCCCCTGTGGGAGCACACTGACCACCAGGGGGCAGCTCTTGCATTTGGCATCTGCCCCCTGGTGGTCAGTGCATGTCATAGCGACTGGTTGTTCCCCGTTCGGTCGATTTGCATATTAGGATTTTATTATATAGGATGATTTATCTTTCACTGCACTTACTGCTTACTTACTTGTAATTAGGTAGTTATTTGGGTGCTGTAAAGTCTTTTTTGTCACTTTATCTCTAGTGCCTACTCTATTCTTGGTACATTAATTGCTTACTAATTACAATAAATGAAAGAGTACAGTTAATATGTTCCTATTGCTAATAAATACCAAAGTACTATAAGTACATTCTTTTTATCTGAACTTATTATATCAGGGTCTATTACATTTTCAGGAAAGTGTGTGAACAACTTTGTTTTATTGCAAACGCTAGAAATAGATAAAATAATCATTGATAGGATCTTTTGGAAACCTTCGAGAATAAAACTACATCTTAAGAAGTCTCATATTTGGGGAGTGTGAAGGGTCCTATTTTGCACAAGGTATGAAATGATGTAGATTTTTTGAACTAACTGAAGTTCCTCATTTTCCTTAATTTTTCTATAGAGAATTTGATTTGAAAAATTCTCATGCCTGATGGATACCAACTAATCATTTGATTTGCATAAAAAATGATCACTTGGTCAAACTACAAGGTGTCCCCCAAAAATGTGTACACATGTTGAATAATTATAAAGTCAGTGTTTATTAACATATAGTTCGTTTTCAAAATTGGAAAGAATTTACAAAAATGAATAACTTTTTTCATTAATGCCTATTTTCAACCGATGACCATTTTGGTCCAGGAATTGCTGATAATGCAAAGCAATGGAATTGCAAATATGAAGAATCATTTCATTCAGTATATGTGTGCCCTCAACTGTTGCCAGTTTTGTACTTTAAACTTTATCTTTTATGTATCCCCATAAAAAAATCTCTAGTGGCGTTGTAGGATAAATTTTCTTTGTCCAAAGCTTAGTCTGGCTTCACCCATTATTTCAAATAAGTTAAACCTGAAAAGGAGTGAAAAATAAGTGAGTTATCAGTTGTTAATGTGTGTATACATTTTTTTGGGACAACTTAGTATACATGGAGAGAAGGAAAGATATCAGATGTGCTGAAATGGTTATATAATTCTCATTTCCAAAAGAACTTTTTTTTAGGTTATTGAAATGTTAAGTGCCTTCATATAGACCTCTAGGATAATTCTTGGCTTCATCATTATAAAAAGCAGATCTGTTAATAAATACTAAGGAAAAGTGGAATGGAGTTTTTGTGATTCTCATAACAGAAGCTGTGATGTTATGTTTGTGTTGCTCCTCTTCTAAGCAAAGGTTGTTTTTTTGTTTGTTTGTTTGTTTTCATTTTTTCCAAGAGAGGTCTAGCAAAAGTATGAGACAGCTTTGTGGCTTGGGATTTCAGCAAGTACGTAAGTGAAGGCTGGAGGCTGCCATGCCGGTCCCTCTAGCTCAGACGTGCAACTTTTTTTGTAACTTCTGTTCCATGGATGTGAAGACTGTGAAGAGCAGACAACAGGGGTGAAAGCTGGGCTGTTAAATCAAAACGCAGAAAATTTTGAAGGCTGCTGTGCAGTATAAGTCTCTCATATTTACAATCGATAGTTTAACTTGAACCTATGCCAAGGACTCTGTTGAGTAGGTATTTCCTGGGATTTGTTTCAGGAGAAAGACTACTTGAAGGTTTATTTTATTTTAGTTTCTTCCTACAATGCTTAATTGACATGTTTTGAAATTTAGTTTAAATGGGATTTAAATTACAAAAGTTTTTAAATATTTTCTCTGTAATACCTCATGAAGTCTCAGTGATTTTCTTGGTGAGATGATTGGCATTTGTGAATGGATATTGCCCTTAGATTTCTTAACCTGTTTTTTTTTTTTTTTTTAACAAAAAGCTTTCACTTCCAGCAAATGTCTTTCTTACCCTGAAATATGTGATAAGTGAAAAAAAAATAGGGATGTTTATGTTTGAACAGCTCTGCTTATTTCTTGTTGTAGGTCAGTTTTTCTCAGCTTGGGGTCACCAGGCTTACCAGGGTCATCAAAGATAGTGGGAGAGATGATGAAGTTACATAAAGTTGAAATACAAAAAAAAAAATAAAAAAATGAATCCTAACCAATATTCATTTACCTGGGCTAAGGTTACATGGACTAACCATATATCAGGTTTCTAGAAGTTTGGCTTCTCAGAGTATATCCTCATTTTTAACTTGAATTCACAGCCTTTCCCTGTCTCTTCCACAGGACTCAAAGAACAGTGGTGACCATGTTCATTAGATTATGATTCGATTATCAAATTATGTTAATGACAGGTGTTTGTCTTCAGTGTGACCCTTTTTTTCCTCTAATAAGGAATCATTTTTTCTTGCTTGATTTCTTCCTTGTTCAGTTCTCTGGTAACCAACCTTAAGATCACACCAGGGTATAGGCAACATACTCTGGTTCCCTTTGGATGAGGCTTAAGTCATAAAATATTGGATCAATAAAGCAAGTCTTATAGTTAAAGGGAGACATGTGTCACAGTTCATGAACTGAAATATAAGCAAGGTCTATGGATTTATAATGTTAGTTTTCCCTTCCTTTCTGTTTGTAATTGATGGATACCTGTCAGTGCCCTTTTGTGTGAGGGGTTGGGTGAGCAGCTGGGGACATAACTATGGGATCTTGGTTATGGCCAGAATTTAGAGTTGAGGATGCCCAGTGCAGTCTGTTTCTGATGAAGGCATGAGTTGTGGCTCTGCAAGCCACAAGTCCCTAGAATGAACTTGCTCTATTCCTGCTTCTTAATAGCTGAACTTACTGTAGTATTTGATTAATTGAATCTCCTTTGCTCACTTCTATATGCTTTTCTTTTTTTAAACAAAAACACCTTACCCAAATAAAGCTTTTTTAATAGGATTATGACTTGCCCCATTAATTACACTGATCTCATGTAATGATAGTGTTGCCATCAGATTTAACTTTTAAATGAAGGAGAGAGCTGTTGTAAAGGAGCTTGCTTCATAGTAGTTTGGTTGTGCTGACCCTTTTCCCTCATACACTATGCACCTAGGTCTCTGTAAGCCTTTTCTTAAACTGATTTTTTGAAGTTTAGCTCAATCAAAGTTAGCAAGTTTATATTGAAGCAAGTTGTTATATGTTTCCTTTTTTATTTTCATTTCTCTTTTTTTTTAAAATATATTTTATTGATTTTTTACAGAGAGGAAGAGAGAGGGATAGAGAGTTAGAAACATCGATGAGAGAGAAACATCGATCAGCTGCCTCTTGCACACTCCCTACTGGGGATGTGCCCATAACCAAGGTACATGGCCTTGACCGGAATCGAACCTGGGACCCTTGAGTCCGCAGGCCGACGCTCTATCCACTGAGCCAATCCGGTTTCGGCTATTTCCATTTCTCAAGACCTCTTTACCTCACTTCTGGCATCCAGTATGTTTATTCTTATTAAAATAAGAAAAATTGGGTACCTGCCATTTTTATGTATATATTGGTTGAGTTGATTTGGCCTGCTTTAGAATGCTTGGGATCAATCAATATTTTAATCCTATTAAATCTATTTGTGTACATCATCCCCGTTAGAGGAATTTCAAGGGAACGGTGTTTTGACAGTCACCTTGTAATTTAGAAACCGCCTCAAAGCTACTCCTAAAGCTGACTCTGGAAGGGCTAGTCAGGGTCCACTTTTTTTTCTTTTTAAGAATGTGTTTCTAATACAGTGATTTCTCTGGCCTCATCTTCCACTGCTACCCCTTCCTATATACTTAATGACAGATAGAGAACTGCTTTTTTAATTTATTATTTTTTTTTTTTTGCCAAAAATAGGTTTATATTCATTTTGCAAATTTCCACTTGTCCTTTTAAGTCCAGCTCAATACTGCCTCTTGTGAAGGGAGGCTTCCCTGGCTTGACCAGGTAGAGGTAGATTTTCTCCCTAGTATTTCATTTGTGTTCCTATCACTGATGAAGGTCACCTTCTGCCTCTTTGAGGATAAGCTTCTGGAGAATAGATATACAGTAGAGTGCTTAGGTGAAGGTGTTTCCTTTTAATTCCTGGGAGACTAGCTTGGGGTTAGGTTCAGTAGGTTATCTTGGCAATTGCTGAAGGTCAGTATCTATATTTGACGCTTTCTAGATCCTGGAAATCTTCTTGCTTTGATGTGAATCAGCTGGCAGCAGGAAGTTCTCTCTCTCTCTCTTTCTCTCTCTCTCTCTCTCTCTCTCTCTCTCTCTCTCTCTCTATATATATATATATATATATATTATATATATATGTCTCCCCACCCCCTTTGCTCCCCCTCTCCTCTCCCCCAGGTTTCTTTCTGGTTCTCAGACTAGTTGGGTCCCTTTTGTATTTCTGCTAACTTGAACTCTATCACTTATTTTTTCCCCTTTACTTGATGATTCCCAGTTGCTTATTTGATATGTCTTGGTACAACCAATAAGAACTGATATTTTTATTAATGTGTCCTTCTTTCCTCATAGCTCATGTATAAGCATATATTCCTTTTTTTACTCTATGGGTTATATGACTTTGACAGTTGAAGTGCTAATATCAGTGTCATTAGTATATATCCTGTGTTCATTAAGGTATTATGGTAAGGTGCATCTTTTATTATATAGAGGAATATAAAATTATTCAATTTAGCAGTATCCTTATCTTCTAATATTACTGTCTAAAGAGCTACCAAATCAGCACTACTTTGGTCATTTTCTGTCCTAGTATTTTACAGAACTTATGCTTTGAACACATTTAAGTGAACATAGAGCCAAAGCTCTGATGAGCAATTTGCATACTTGGTTCTGGTCCATTAAGCAAAACCAGTTTCATATGAGCTGTAGTCCCTGTAAATAAGGCTGGAGGGGAAGATTGTACCAGTCATGCAGAAACATTTTGGGACTATGAAAAAAGCATTTAAATATGTAAGACATTTTAATATATTAGAGGCACAGAACAAAATATATATTATTTCATATGAGACCAGAGACACATTCTGCCACTCCATCCCCAAGATGATGGTGCACTTCTATTGAATCAGATCTTTTATGATGCTGGGCATTATGATACAAATATTGCTAGAGAGTGATGACCTCTGTGTCACTTTCTTTCCCAGGTTCACTCCTAAGCCTTTGTGTTGTGTTGTGTTTTGTTTTAGTCGTCACAGTATTATAGGGTGATTAGGGAATTACACCACAATTTCAAGTTTTATATTTGAAATGCATTTACAAATTTTCTGGTATATTTTGTAAATCCATGGGATTTTATGTGAGCTGTTGCACGTGATATTCTAAAAGAGCAAAGTCACTTTTAAGTATCAAGTTTCACAACATTACATTTTTTAATATGTTTATTGAGAGATAAAAAAAATCCATTATTTTTTAAAAAATATTTTTATTTATTTCAGAAAGGAAGGGAGAGGTAGAGAGAGGGTAGGGAGAGATAGAAACATCAATGAGGAGAGAGAATAATTAATTGGCTGCCTCCTGCATGCCCCCTACTAGGGATCGAGCCACAACCTGGGCATATGCCCTTGACTGGAATTGAACCCTGGATTCTTCAGTCCCCAGGCCAATGCTCTATCCATTGAACCAAACCAGCTAGGGCTATTTTGTTTTTTAATACACACACACACACACACACACACACACACACACACATATTAGCATTGTCTGTGTCAAACAATGTACAAGGACTGGGATGTCAGTGAGAAAGACACAGGCCCTATTCTTAAAGTGTTTACAATCTAATGTCCGATGTATATTGTCACATTTTATATATGTATCATAATATTCCCTGCAATTAAAAGTCTATTATTGTTATGGACTGAGTTTTCACCCCACATCATATGTTGAAGCCCTAAACACCAAGTGACAATATTTGGATGGCACCTTCAGAGAGGTAATTTAGTTACATGGGGTCATAGGGTGGGGTTCTAATGCAATAGGACTGGTGTCCTTGTAAGAGAGATGTCAGGGTGGCACTCTCTGAGAAAGGCCATGTGAGAAGGCAGCCATCTGTAAGCTAAGGAGAGAGGCCTCAGGAGAGACCAGCCCGGCTGATACCTTTATCTTGAACTTCTGGACTCGAGAACTGTGAGAAAATAAGTTTCTGTTGTTTGTCTCCCAGGTCTGTGGTATTTTGTAAGCCCTAGCAAACTAATCTAACCTAATAATAGACAAATATGCAAATTGACCGCACCTTCGCTACACCCAAGCCACGCCCACCAGCCAAGCCACGCCCACCAACCAATCAGGACAAGTATGCAAATTACCCCAACAAAGATGATGGCTAATTTGCATATCAAGACAGCGTCGAAAGAAGCCAAGAGCTGCAAAAGGGAGTAAAGCTTCGAAGAAGCAAGCAAGCCGGGGGGGCGGAGGGAAGGAGAAGGGAGGAGCCAAGTCAGGGCCGGGGGCGAAGGGAAACACAGGCGGGCTGGAGGAGAAGGCGGGGTGGGTGACAAGGGCGGAGCGGAGGTGGGGCCAGGGGCGAAGGGAAACGAGGGGGGGCTGGAGGAGAAGGCAGGGCGGGTGACAAGGCGGGGCGGAGGCGGGGCTGGGGGCGAAGGGAAACGCGGGCGGGCTGGCGGAGAAGGTGAGGCGGGCGACAAGGGAGGAACGGAGGCAGGGTAGAGTGCAGCAGGAAATCCTATTGCAGGATTTTTCCTGCAAC
Organism: Eptesicus fuscus; assembly: GCF_027574615.1. Classification (NCBI taxonomy): domain Eukaryota; kingdom Metazoa; phylum Chordata; class Mammalia; order Chiroptera; family Vespertilionidae; genus Eptesicus; species Eptesicus fuscus. The sequence goes on from NC_072486.1 coordinate 50,759,168, forward strand.
AGGAAAGCTAGTACTGTTATATATAAGCCGTCTTGGCAAGTTGAGAATTGTTCAGTCCTCTCTTCTCCATAGAATAGCATTGATCTCAAAGGCCCATTTCATTTGTAAATCTGGTGCCAGGTATTTTTATAGGCAGTCTTGGTCTTACCTTGATACGCTGTAGCTCCAGTCAATTATGATAAGCATTGAACTTCCCCTGATTTAATGCTGTAGCCTGAGGCTGATATTGGTCCCCCTTTGTTTAAAGACAACCTTTCACTGACTTCAGAAAACAGTGGAAATAATCTATATATTAGATGTTAGTTTGATGGATATAATCAAGCTTTGGGAAATCAATTTGGGGTACTTTAAGCAGATACAAAAATAAAGTTTAAATGAATAGATTAAAGCACAGATTTAGATGACTCAATCATCCATGATTATTTTGGGCATTGATCTATTGCCCTTTATAAAGATGAGAATAATTTGTTTTTCTTGTAAAACACCAGTTAGAAAGATTCATTGAATTACTTTATGACCATTATAAACTTCTGTCTGGATATTCTGTAGGTTATTATTTCACATTAAGACCAATCTTAAATGTAATTTTTCTCTAATGTAGTACAACTTCCACAATATAAATCATAAGTGTTCCATGTTAATATCCAGTATATTAATTATACTTAGTATTCAACAGTGAATTCAGAGTTGATATTTATTTAGAAAACATTTAACAGAAATCATAAACATTTTGCTCTAAAGGGCCCTACCAAGAAAGTGAAAAGACAACCCACAGAATGGGAGGAAATATTTGCCAATCATAGGTCTGTTAAGAGGATTGTATATAGAATGTATAAAGAACTCTTACAACTCAATAAGAAGATAAATGACCCAATTAAAAAAATGGTGCAAAGGGTCTGAATAGACAATTTTCCAAGGGTAATGTACAAACAGCCAACATGCATGCTAAAAGATAGATACTCTATATCATTAGTCATAAGGGACATGTAAATCAAAACACAATGAGATTCTAATTCCACCCACTGATACCTGGCATAGAAAAGTTAGATTTGTGTTGGTAAAGGTGTGAAGAATCAGAACTCTCATACAGTGCTGGTAGGAGTATAAAATGGTGAAATCACTTCCAAAGGTATTCTGTCAGTTCATTAAATACCATGTGACCCAACAGTTTCTCTCCTAGAGAGAAATGAAAACATGTCCACACAAAATATGTTCACCAATGTTCATAGCACCATTTTTCATAACTGCCAAAGGGTGGAAACAATCTTGATGTCTATTAACAATTGAATGAATAAACCAATGTGCTATATTTATGAAATGGAAATTTACTCAGCCCTAAAAAATGCAGTATTAATACATGCTACATAGATGAACCTTAAAAACATTAAGCTATATGAAAGAATCCAGATACAAAAGACCTCATATTACATGGTTCCATTCATACAAACTATTGAGAACCAGTAAACTTACAGGTACAGAAAATATATTAGTGATGCATAGACTCTAAGGAATGGGAAATTAGAGAGAGTGACTACAATGTATGAGGTTTCTTTTTATTTTAGAGTGATAAAAATATGTTAAAATTGACTGTGATGATGGTTGTACAAATCTCTGAATATTCTAAAACCATTGAATATTTAAATGTGTTAATTTTATGGTAGGGTAAGTAAGCTGTTACAAAAATTAGTAGGCTATTTTGCTTTCATTAGTATGTTCACTTTTTATTTTTGGTTTAGGTTTTAATTTAATTTTATTTTATTTTATTGTTGACAATATTGCAAATGTCCCCCAATTCCCACCTACCTTTACCTACCTCCTCCCAGGCCCTGCCCTACCCCAGGCCTTCACCACACTATTGTCTGTGTCCATTGGTTATGCACATCTAATCTAATAATAGACAAATATGCAAATTGACCACGCCTTCGCCACACCTAAGCCACGCCCACCAGCCAAGCCACGCCCACCAACCAATCAGGAAGAGTATGCAAATTACTCCAACAAAGATGGCGGCTAATTTGCATATCAAGACAGCATCCAAAGAAGCCAAGAGCTGCAGAAGGGAGTAAAGCTTCGAAGAAGCAAGCAAGCCGGGGAGGGGGGGGGAGGAGAAGGGCGGGGTGGAGGCGGGGCCGGGGGCGAAGGGAAACGCGGGCGGGCTGGAGGAGAAGGCGGGGCGGGCGACAAGGGCGGAGCGGAGGCGGGGCCGGGGCCGAAGGGAAACGTGGGCGGGCTGGAGGAGAAGGCGGGGCGGGCGGCAAGGGCGGAGCGGAGGCGGGGCCGGGGCCGAAGGGAAACGCGGGCGGGCTGGAGGAGAAGGCGGGGCGGGCGGCAAGGGTGGAGCGGAGGCGGGGCCGGGGCCGAAGGGAAACGCGGGCGGGCTGGAGGAGAAGGCGGGGCGGGCGGCAAGGGCGGAGTGGAGGCGGGGCCGGGGCCGAAGGGAAACGAGGGGGGGCTGGAGGAGAAGGTGAGGCAGGCGAACAAGGGAGGAACGGAGGCGGGGTAGAGTGCAGCAGGAAATCCTATTGCAGGATTTTTCCTGCAACGGGAAAGCTAGTATGAATATAAGTTCTTTAGTTAATCTCTTCCCAGCTTCCCTCTTCCCTTCCCCAACCCCCCAAGACATGTCAGTCTGTTCTGTGCCTCCATGCCTCTGGACCTATTTTGTTTGTTTGTTTATTCATTAGATTCTACTTATAAGTGAAATCATGTGATATTTGTCTTTCTCTGACTGGCTAATTTCACTCAGCATAATACTCTCTAGGTCCCTCCATGTTGTCTCAAAGGGTAAGAGACCCTTCTTTTTTACAGCTGCATAGTATTCCTTTGTGTAAATGTACCACGGCTTTTTTATCCAGTCATCTACGGATGGTCACTTGGATGGTTTTCAGATCTTAGTTATTGTAAATAATGCTGCTATGTATATAAGGGTGCATATATTCTTTCTGATTGGTGTTTTGGGTTTCTTAGGATACATTCCTAGAACTGTGATCTCTGGGTCAGACAATAGTTCCACATTTAAGTTTTTGAGTAAACTCCATACTGTTTTTCATAGTGGCTGCACCAGTCTGCATTCCCACCAGCAGTATGCTAGTTTTCCCTTTTCTCCACATCCTCACCAGGCCAGCACTTATTGATATATTGATACCTTTTAGTTAAAGTTGACTTTGCTGCCTTCACACAATATTCATGACCACTCTGGTAGGTGTGAGATTATATCTCATTGTAGTTTTAATTTGCATTTCTCTGATGATTAGTGATGTTGAGCATTTTTTCCTATGTTTCTTGGCCATCTGTATGTCCTCTTTGGAGAAGTGCCTATATAGGTCCTGTGGCCATTTTTTATATTGGGTTGTCTTCCTTTCATTGAGCTGTATGAATTCGTTATATATTTTTGAAATTAACCCCTTATCAGATGTGTCATTGGCAAATATGTTCTACCATACAGTGGGTTCCCTTTTCATTTTGATGATGGTTTCTTTTGTTGTGCAGAAGCTTTTAATTTTGATGTAGTTGCATTTGTTTATTTTTTCCTTTGTTTCTCTTGCCCTAGGAGATGTATCAGTGAAGATTCTGCTATGTCAGATGTCTGAGATTTTGCTACCAATGATTTTCTTCTAGGATTTTTATGGTTTCATGATTTAAGATGTTCACTTTTCTTAAGTGTTAATTTATACCAAAATTTGTCTGACACTGTGTCCTTTCTCCTGGATACATCCATGTAGTGTTTGGGTCAGTACTTCTCAAATTTAACATGTATCACATACAGGGCCTCAACTTCAGCACTTTGGATTCATTAGGTCTTAATTTTTACCATTCAGATCTTTTACACGTATTTTTGGGTTTGTACCTAAATATTTTGATTTCTTCGAAGTGATTGTAGGTGATACTGTATTTCAAATTTTGGTTTCTATATGGTTGTTGTCATTATATAGAAATGTGACTGATATTTGTGAGGTGGAGAAGAGATCCTAATTTGAAAATTGACAGTAGTTGTTCCATAGGAAATAATGAACCACACAAAAGACTCTTATTTAAGTATAATCTTAATATTTTTTTCATAATTTTTGAGGTTTTGTATAATGTTCAGCCACACCATAAAAATCCTTTTAAATGTATCATTATTTTTGGAAAAAATTTTAGAAAAAAATTTGTTCAGAGAAAATAATTAGCCAAGGAAAAGAGTGATCAACGATACAAAATGATTTTGGAATACATTTATAGTGTAGTGTATGCAGAAATAATAATTCAAGTTTAATTTTTCTTTGTGCTGTTTTTTAGACTAAATTTGTTTTGATTTTGTGCTTAGTTTTAAAAAGTCAGCTTGATCAGCCTTGCCTCTAAAATTACTCAATGTATCTCCTCCTAAATAGACACTAACATTAAACACAGTGATTTGGACATCTGGTTAATGACATTTAATATGAATTTACACATATTCATTTACTCATTCAATCATCTATTTAAAACCATATATTAAATGTATTCAGTAGTCAGCACACACAGATTCATATCTGAAGTCTTGTGGTGGATTTATGTGTTATTTTCTCAGTAACCTAAGGTTTGCTCTTCTCTGATAAGACCTCCCTTTATTAGTTAAAGTTGTCTTTGCTGCCTTCACACAATATTCACGACCACTCTTTATTGGTTGTGGAGTTATGACCAGCATAAATAAAGAAAGCAAGCAGAGAAAGAAGAGGCAGAATAGACCATTTATTTTCATGCATTTTGGTTGCCATTTAAATCTCAATTGACAGAGTAAAGTAGAGTTTAATGGTCATCCTTAACAAGTCAGGAAAAAAATGTGCAGTTCTATCCCTCCAGTGTTATGTTTTATGGATATATCACATTTAGTTCAGAATAATGATGATTCAATAAGGACGTTTTATTATTTAAACGTGATGAGTAGGATTGGGAAGGGCTGTTTATTCTTTCTTTCCATTTCACTATAATAGTTTGACAAAAGTGAGAGACACTGACTGATGCTATACACAAACTGTGTTTAATGTTTTTATAATGAAGTGCTGGAGTTAAAATAGAAATATCTCTAGCCTCATTCAGATCCTAGTGTGTTGGTTCGTTGTAGGTCTGTCCAGCTTCTTTTCAAATGTATATTTTAACCTTTTGCACTCGGATGTCAAGTGTGACTTGACACGGTTAGCATCTGTAGCAGCTCTTTTTATACTCTTTGAATGTATCAATAATTTGAAATATAAAAAAAATCCAAATAAATAAGTTTGTATGAAAAGAAACTCCAGTTTTTTATTCTACTGCTGCGCTTTGTAAAATCTGGGGTATTTAAAAAATTAAATCCCGAGTAGAATAAAGGAATCGAGAAAAAAGCAAGCGAGTGCAAAGGGTTAAGGATTATATATATATATATATATATATATATATATATGTATATATATATACATATATATATATGTATATATATATATGTATATATATATATATATATGTATATATATATGTATATATATATACACATATATATATATGTATATATATATGTATATATATACATATATATATATATGTATATATATATATGTATATATACATATATATATATGTATATGTATATATATATGTATATATGTATATGTATATATATATGTATATATATATACATATATATATATATGTATATATACATATATATATATATATATATATATAAGAAGAGAGAGAGAGAGAGAGAGTAATATGCAAATTAGGCTGGGACGCCGTATGGGGTCACAGACAGAAGAAGGTTGCGCGCACAGGTGAGGCCTGGAGCGGAGACGGAGATAGAGACAGGGGGGCCTGCCCGAGCGGGCGCAGTGGTTCGGGCGGTCCCAGAGCGGACACAGGAAGGGGGTCTGGGGGACGCTGCAAGTCAGGCGCAGGTCCCGGTCCCCCGCGGCGCCTGTCCTGCCTGACTCCCACGACGGCCGGTGCTGCGCGAGTCAGGCTCTGGTCCCGGCTGCCTGTGGTGCCAGAGAAGCAGGGTTTCAGATAAGGGGATGCAGCATTCCACTGCTTTCTTGAGTTTGTGGTTTCCAAGGAAACAGCCAGAAGGGATGCCAGCGCCTATCTAAGTAGGGTCTTCATTTAAATCGAGCCTTTCCCGCAGTGAATGACCCCAACCTTCTCTGGGTCAGGCAGGTTCCTGTGGAGCGCAATCTCCACGCAATATGGGGCCTCAGTTTCGTTCAGGCGATCTCATGCACATTAGCTTGGGGCAGCAGGGAAGGAAGGGAAAAGGCATCAATGGCATCACGGCCACAACTGGTCACCAGGAGGTGCATGGAGCACCTCTCGGCCCGGTGCCCCGCAGGGTACCTTCTTGCATGGCAGGAGGCGGGGCGCCTCCTCGCGCAATTTTAATCGTGCGCTGGGCCTCTAGTTGGAATATAAATACATAGGATTATGTATGTGTATTGTGTGGACAAAAGGGGCCACATGCTAACCTGACAAGCTCAGGGAAGGTCTGCATGGTAGTCTTACAAACTCAGAGACCTAAAGTAACCACAAAGGATGGTCTGAAATTAAACTTTAAAAGTAGTTATGGTGGGTAGTTGCCTCCTAGGCCGGTATCTTCCTTGACAAGGTCAGTCTTTACCTTAACTGAGCTTGTGAAGGCAGCCTGAGCCCCCGCAACCTGCATTCCAATGCATATGCTTGCTAGCCCCAACCCCCTTTCCACGTGTGTCCTAGCTAGCCTTGCAAAAACCTGTTTCCCCAATACTTCTGTTTTACAGAGACCATAAACCATGAACCATACACAACCCCTAGAGGGTGTTGGCAACACTGGTGCCAGCCGGGCCAGGCCTTTGGGTGAAATCTCATTTCCCCCATTCCAACCCAAGGGGGGCTGCAAAGCCTGTGAAAAGTACGGAAGTCTGGTCCATATTTGGAAGACAAAGAAACTAAGGGGACAAAAGGGAAGGCCTCCTCCTCCCTCCCCACCCCCCCCACTCCCCCACATTCTGTGCTCAGATTTGGGATCTAATTCCCCTGGGCCATTCAGCACCAGTCCTTCCTGTAATAAAGTGTCCTTCCTGATCTTCTGAGTGCCTGTTGTGTGTTGTCTGGTCGCCTGGTAGATTCTGTAACAAGCTTATTGTCTTTTTGCATCTACCATAACACATCATTGAAATGTCAGGGTAACTTGTAACTTCCCTTTTCTCTAGACCCCTGGGGCACAACCAAATGTGCTTGGGCGCTAGGACAGAGACCATAACTTCCTTCATTGTTATTGTTATCATGTTAATTGTTGACTGTTAACTATCCTGTACCCACCTAAGTAAAAGAAGTATGTTTTTATCCAATCCCTGAGGTTTCCCTGCTTTGCTTTCACCCACCTCTCTAATCTATCACCAGTGGAGTTCATGCAACTCACTTATGTCTCCCCCTTTGATTGTAATGTGTAAAAATAGGAGAAAAACCACCATTCCTCCCTAGCATTATCCCAATCCCTTGAGATTCCGCTTCCAGGCAATTGTGGACAGTTTGGCTCAAATAAACTCACAAAAAATTCTTTACAGGTTTGAATGTTTTTATGTTAACAGTAGTCAATAATCTTTTATAATGCTTTACCTGCAAAATCCTTTTATTGAAGTAAAATCATATCTGAGAAATCTTCTGGGAGTTCCCAGGTCAGTAAACAGATAAAAGTGGATGGGGTTGCTTTGGTTGAAGTTCCTCTGGCCACCAGGCCTTCCCACTGCTGCCTCTAAGTCTCTCCACTGATCTGTCACAATGTATATGAATAACAGTGATTTTTACTAATCCTTCCTTTGCTATTCCTTAGGTTTATCTTCTCTATTTATGGTAGCTACATTGAGAACTACCTTTGGATTATAAAGAAATTTTAAAATGGTTGAATGATGTATTTTAACTAGTTTGAATGGAATACATCTATAGTTGTTTCATTTTGCTTACTTCATGAACTTATACCAATGTAGGCAATATGGCTGTTTAAAGATAATATACAGAATTCCATTATGTTTACCATTTTACTATTTGTTAACCAGTTTCCTTATGTTGGTTGCGTAAGCAGATAGAATGAAAAGGAAAAAGATAGATGCTCAAAATGAATTGTTCTGTAAATTTAACATGATACATTTTGTATTTTTAATTATGTGAGGTTTCAACCAATATTTAGTCATCATTGTCTTAGTCTAAGTGGGATTTCTAGACACAACATTGGTGTATAGCTTGGCATAAAATTTTCTGTTTATGACGGAAAGAAATACAGGCTCTGAATTACAGTGCGTACATTTTTTTTTTTACTTTACAATGGTGCAAAAGTGATACACACTTAGTAGAAACCGCATTTCAGATTTTGAATTTTTATCTTTCCCTGGGCAGTGGCAGTGAGCATGTTCAACTGGTAGTTCAGAGGTATATGGAAGGGCAGTATAGGTAGGGTTTTCAGTTATTGTTTTATATATTTTGCAGTTATGTTTAGTGATGGCTGTAATTTGTTAGACTTGTCTTTTAGTCAGGATTGTTTACAATTTTCATTCTCACATTTTACTATCGTTTCCTTCAGAAGGGAGCTCTGAGTGAACTATTAGATTCATGTGATTAGATAAAAGTGGTGAGGAGGTTTTTGTTCCTAAGTGGAGAGAATAGTTTAATGTGTCCCTGTGTACTCATCATCCATCTTCAACAATTACTGGCCAATTTTGTTTCATATATATTCTCCCTCACTGGATTATGGGAAATCAAATGTCAGATATCATTTCATTTCCATTCACAAATAAGGAATTTTAAAAAAAGATTTATTTCTGGTCTTTGTTTTATGCTGTTGCACTTAATCCTATATAATAAAGAGATAATATGCAAATTGACCATCACTCCAACACACAAGATGGCCACACCCATGTGGTCAAAGATGGCTGCCCCCATGTGGACACAAGATGGCTGGCTGGGGAGGGCAGTGAGGGGTGACCAGGCTGGCAAGGGAGGAAAGTTAGGGGTGACTGGGCCAGCAGGGGAGGGCATTTGGGGGCAACCAGGCCTGCAGGGGAGGGCAGTTAGGGGCAATCGGGCTGGCAGGGAAGCAGTTAGGCGTCAATCAGGCTGGCAGGGGAGTGTTTATGGCGTGATCAGGCTGGCAGGCAGAAGCGGTTAGGGACAATCAGGCAGGCAGGCAAGCGAGTGGTTGGGAGCCAGTAGTCCTGGATTGTGAGAGGGATGTCCGACTGCCCATTTAGGCCTGATCCCGGTGGGCAGTTGGACATCCCTCGAAGGTTCCCAGATTGGAGAGGGTGCAGGCTGGGCTCCCCCTGTGCATGAATTTTGTGCACCGAGCCTCTAGTGTTAATATAATATACTTAAGCTTCTCCTATTGAAAAATCCCATAGTGCCTCCTTTGGCATGCATGAATTAAAGCAGATGCCCAGGAAAGATGTGAAAATAGATGGAATTGTTACATTTTATTTTATTTCATTTTATTTTTTTAAATTTATCTTTATTGTTGAAAGTAATATAGATGTACCCTCCCCCCCATCCAACCCATCTAGCCCGCCCCCTCCCCCCACCTCAGGCCTTCCCCACGCTATTGTCTGTGTCCATGTGTTATGTATGTAAGTCCTCTGATTAATCTTTCCCCATCCACTCACCCACCCCCACCTACCCACCTTCCCTCTGTGGTTCGTCAGTCAGTCTGTTCCATGTTTCTGTACCTCTGGATCTATTTTGTTCATCAGTTTATTTTGTTCATTAGATTCCACATAGAGTGATATCATGTGATACTTACCTTTCTATGACTGGCTTATTTCTCTTAGCATAATACTTTCTAGGTCTCTCCATGCTGTCTCAAAGGGTAAGAGATCTTTCTCTTTTTTTGCTGCTGCATAGTATTCCATGGTGTAAATATACCACAGCTTTTTTACCCACTCATCTACTGATGGGCACTTGGGCTGTTTCCAGATCTTAGCTAGTGTGAACTGTGCTGCTATGAATATAGGGGTGCATATATTCTTTCTGATTGGTGTTTCGGGTTTCCTAGGATATTTTCCTAGAAGTGGGATCATGGGGTCAAATGGCAGTTCCATTTTTAAGTTTTTGAAGAAATTTCATACTGTTTTCCATAGTGGCTGCACCATCAGCAGTGTACTAGTGTTCCCTTTTCTCCACATCCTTGCCTGCACTTGTCATTTATTGATTTGTTGACGGTAGCCATTCCTATAGGTGTGAGGTGATGATACCTCATTGTCGTTTTAATTTGCATCTCTAGGATGATCAGTAACTTTGAGCATTTTTTCATATGTTTCTTAGCCATCTGTATATACACTTTAGAGAAGTATCTATTTAGGTCCTTTGCCCATTTTTTAATTGGATTGTTTGTCTTCCTTTTGTTAAGTTGTATGAGTTTCTTATATATTTTGGATATTAATGCTTTATCAAATGTATCATTACCAAATATGTTCTCCCATACAATGGGATTCCTTTTTATTTTGTTGATGGTTTCTTTTGCTGTGGTAGAAACTTTTTGAATTGTTACATTTTAGATGTTGTGATCAAACATGCTCCCAATCGTTCATTCTGCTTTCCTAGATAGAAAAACATTGGGTCATCTTTGATGCTTCCTTTTCTTCCTTCCCTCCTTTCTGATATGTTGTCAGACTCTATTGATATTTTTTATTATTTAAATGTCTGTTTAATTCACTTTTAACTCTGTATATCCACTGCTGCCATCTTCCTTGACTGATCATTATATGTCTCTCAAGCTATTTTCTCAGATCACATTTTCTTTTCTGTTGCCATTCATCTCTCGGGCTGCCCTTCATAGCTTTCACCATATCCCTTTGCAGTAACTACAGTATATACTCCATCCCATTTCAATTCCTTTTTCTGATATTCAGTTTCTTCCATAGTGGACCCTGTCATAACCTCATCTTTTTTTATTTACCAGCATAAACCATTCAGTCTGCTCTCCAGAATGTCCTTCCTTTGTGCTGGGCCAGCCTCACTCTTGCCACTCTGCTGCAATGTATATTCTCTACTTGGTCTGTAAATCTGTCCTCTCTTTCCTTTGGTTTCTGGTCTACATTTCCCTCAAAGTCCAGTGTGTTTCCTTCTTCTGTCAAGTCCTTCTTGATGACTCCAGACCTATATTGATCTTTTCCTTTTCAGAACTTACCCAAGTGTGATTAGTGGATGATATGACATGGAGTCTTCGGTTGCCCTTGTTCTTGAATTATTTCAATTCTTTTATGGCTTTCTGTTTCTAAACTGGATAGGTATGTTTTTGGGTACAGAGGCTTTTCAAAACAATATTGTACACAGGGTATGAATTTCATGTATACCTGTTGATTAAAACTCTTGAATATGATGTATACCTGGACCAGTTTAACCAACCACCTAGTTTTTTATAATACACATTCCTGTTTTTGTTGGTGTGTTGTTGTTGATTTTTTGTTGTTTTTTGCAGACTATTTCAGTTATGCTCATTCTGTGTCAAACAGCTTCTTGTTTAGATTTAGTTTCTTTGATGAATGCTGTGGGCTCATAATGCATCTTCTGTGATTTTGCCCCATCTTTCAAGAGCTCTTGTATGTCTTTGAATGTTTTTACTTTTTCATTGAGTTCTTCGAGCTACAGTGATATTTCTGGTCCTGATTTTCATTTGCTTGATGGCAGCATTTTTCTGGTGACTTTCCACTGCTTTTTTCTCTTTACTTCCTGTTTCTTATACCTTCCCTTGCCTTCCCTCCCTCTCTCTCCTTTAACTTCCTGGTCTGGTCTAGATCCTGTACTTGTTTTTATTGATCTTTGAATGAATTGAATCCCCCTTCCCGCGCCCCCCCCCCCCCCCCCCACCACTGAGTTGCACTGGTGGATGTGGGGGCTTGGAGAGCATGGGGAGTAGAAATTCTCCCTGGTTCACAGAAGCACTTTACCACACAGGGTTGTATATTGAGAGTGTTTAACGTCTACTCATTGATGCCACTGCATTGGGAGCCAGAGGCTGTTCACAATTGGGTCTTGTCTGCCTTGTCTGCTTTGTCTCAGTGACAGTATTTTCTGCATTGATTTTGTATTTAAATCTTGAGCCAAAGGTCTCCTCTCAGCATCTTCCTATACCCCTACTTGCATTTTGCAGCCTTTAGTAGCATTTCTGCATATATGGTGATTGGGTGAGAGATTTTTGCCTAGTTTTCCCTAAGATGTAATTTTCATCTTTTTTTTCATTCTGTTTGTGTGTGTGTTTTTTGGGGGAAGAGGGGGGTTTGGGGGGGGATGGAAAAAGGACAGAGACTTTTCCACTCTGCTCTCTCAAAACATTTATCTTTAAAAAAAATCTTTAAATTTGTCAATTATTTATTCCAGCTAACAAAAGCTTTCTGTGGAGTAGTATTTAGGATTTGGTTTCATGGCTTCTTTCATTGCCTGGTGACTTTTCTTCTGCTTGTTAATTGTTTTACCGGAGGATGGGATTTCACTGTCTATTTCCCGGGTGGGTTAACACAAACAGGTGGGCATCCTACACTGTGAGGATGGTTTGTTTTGAGGGCACACCATAGTAATGACTTATTAAAAGTATGGTAGAGATCAATATTTCCATATCAGGTCACTTCTCTGGGCTATATTGTCCTCCTTTTTGCATTTATGAGGTTGTATACCTTATGAATTATTAAAACATGCTTGACTGCATCTTTTTAAAAAGAATGGAAGTATCTTTTATTTGCCTGCCTTCCCATCCTGAGGCACTGGTTTCATTTTATTATTGAATTCTACTTAGTGTTGCTTTTTATGTTCCAAGGATCAAAGCTGTAGGGAGAAAAGAGTTCTGTACTTTGGTGGGAAAGGAGATAGTTATTTTAGTTTCTATGACCAAATACCAAAAGTTGTTTTCAAACGCACTGCAGCCAAAACAAGGAAAACACAAAACACCCACTACCTGCTAGTCAGTGAAAATGACATACAGCATGTGTCTGCTAGCAGAATTTATAATTGTTTCAGATTTATAAGCATAACAATGAGGTACATTTTGCATAATGAAATATTTCTTTTTGTCCATTATGTTTGCAAGCTGCACTCCATTCATCATGTTTGCAAATAGCACAGCAATATTTGAGTAACCTGAGCCAAGTGTAATTTCCAACTATTGAAATTAATTCATTTTTAGGTCCTGTTAAAAACTATCATCTAACAATAAATCTCACTATTTTCCTTTTTACTCTGTTTATATTTCCATTGATGTTTTTTTATTTTTTTTATTATCACATGAATAAAAGTATTTTTCATTGATGCTTGGCGTGCGAGAATGGACTGGAACACAATACAGGGAGTCATAGTCTTGTCTCACTGTAACTTACTGTATCATTCACAGACCTGATTAACATTCTAATTTTGCATATCTTTGCCTCATATTTTTTTAAAAGTCACCTATAGACCCTAGAATAGAGAAAAACTAACTATAATATTATGTATTTTTATGTCCCAGCTGGTGTGGCTCAGTAATTGAGCATGGACCCATGAACCAGAAGGTCACGGTTTGATTCCTGGTTAGGGCACATGCCCACACTAGGGCTCAATCCCTAGTGTGGGGTGTGCAGGAGGCAGCCGATCGATGGTTCTCTCTCATCATTGATGTTTCTATCTCTCCCTTCCTCTTTCTGAAATCATTAAAAACATATTTTAAAAATATTATATACTTTAAAAATTGCTAAAATATGAAGATTCTACTGTTCTCATGTAGATTTGAGTCAAGACTTGAGCAAAAGTCCCAAGGTTATAAAATGCCTTCAGCCTCTTCCTTTGGGATATATAGCAGGTTCATATATGTAATGGGTGAGAGAGGCTTTGTTCTGGGAACTGCATTCCCATATCATGGATATTATTTATACAACGGCTAATTTTTTAGCCGTTGTATAAATAATATCATTTGACAGCACCTTTCACATTAGATTTGGCGATTCTGAAAGTATGGAAGTAAGTAATAGATACTATGTCTCATACATTCTTGACCAATGCTAGTGAAAATAAATGCAATGTGAGCCACAATACACATTTAAATCTCCTTGTTGGCACATTAAAAAAGTAAAAAGAAACAGGAATAATTGTAATACTGTCTTATTTAACACAGTCTATTTAGAATATTATCATTTTCAACATATAATCAATGTAAAAATTATTAATGACAATTTAATATTCTTTTTGTACCTAGTCTTAAAAAATCCAGTTTCTTACAACATACATCATACAACATATAACATACAGCACATCTCAGTTGAGACCAGCTGCATTTCAGATGCCCAATACCCAAGTAGCTAGTGGCTACCATACTGTATGGTATAGTTCTAGACTGTGGTCCCCTTGAGAGTTGGAACCATGTCTGGTGTTTGCTGCATTTCTGGCTGGTGTAGGTGCTCATTCATTCTGTGCCCACAAGTGAATGAGTGAGTGAACAAAAGATACTGGGAAGGTTATTATGTAGATTGATGCTGGTCAGTAATACTAGTAATATCAGTATCTCCTGTTGAGAGCAGTGGGGGCAAGCTTTGAAGAGATAAGTTGCCAAGTATTTATTGCAGGAGACAGGTGTGGAAATAAAGAGGGTGGTCAGTCTCCATCAAGGTGTACCTTCCAGCTGATGTCCCTACGTGCCAGCATTTGACAGCACCTTTCACATTTACAGAGAGACTAAGATGCTTCCTCTACAGTAGTTGTATCCAAATTTATAATCAAGTCCCATGTACATGTTAAAACAAATGCACGCCAGTGTGTCCGCTTTAGTTTGATACAATTGTGTAAGTCAATGCAATTCATCTGGATTGCAGTGGTTTTATGTAGTGAAAGTAATATGTGCGTGTTCTGTGACCCAGGGAACGCCCACTTAGCATATACCATTGAGATGAGGTTTTCTTCTGTGCACAGGAGGCATGGAAATAATTGCAGAATTTTTAAAAATAGTAAGAACATAGAAGTCACCTAAGCATCTATTAATAAATCAGATAAACATTTTGGACACATTCATTAACTCTGTACAGAAGTTAAATGTATCTAATGAGCTAGATTTGTATTTTGCTTCAAAAACATAATGTTTGAGTGATAAAAGCAAGTGTTGGAACACTATTTTAAAAAATTAAAAATAACACATTATACAGTATTATACATTGCTTATTGATGCAAATGCATACTATATCAAAATTTTAAAAAGTGTAAAGAAAAAACCAGCTATAGTTTGGTTTGTCATTAGAGAGAGATCTAGGGTCTAGGAAATATAATCTTATGTCATTTTTTTTTGTAACACCAAGTGCTGATGATAAAAACTGGTCAT
This sequence comes from Eptesicus fuscus, assembly GCF_027574615.1. NCBI lineage: Eukaryota > Metazoa > Chordata > Mammalia > Chiroptera > Vespertilionidae > Eptesicus > Eptesicus fuscus. The sequence continues at coordinate 50,774,448 of NC_072486.1, forward strand.
TCTAGGTTGAGGTCACAGAGGGGTTATCTTACTCTTTGTTCTTTGAGATATGGTTCTAAATTTATGTTTTATACATTCAGAGAATCTCCTTCGGGCCTATATATTTTTTGAAAGTAAAAATTCAGGATTAAAAACGAGATATTTTTCTTTATCGGTACACTCCACGTGAATTATTTCGGTCCTTTGCTGAAAAAGATGCACAGGTGGAGAAGTGCTCCTTTGATGTATGCAAGTACAAAAGTACACTTTATAACTGAATTTACTTTGTTCTGTGCATTTCAGGCTAGCATCTAATCCAGAATTTTAATTCCCTTCGGGGAAATACTCAATAAACTCAGTGTCCTACTAGGACCTCTGTATCCTCATGAGTTAAAGTAAATGGTATTTTTTAAAATCTGGAATAGCCTGAGTTTTTTAAAGATGTTGTGGCTGTGGTGTATTTCAGTTCAGTTCAGTTCAGTTCAGTTCAGTTCAGTTCAGCAAGCACTACGGAAGGCTGTGTGTGTGCCAGGTGTGCATTAGGCTCGAGGGTGACCAGAACCAAATGAATAAACAAACATTCACTGTCAGAGTGGCAAAGAACAATATTGTTTTATGAAGGTACCACTCTGTTGCCTATTAGCTTCCTTACCTCTAGCCTTCATTACCTCTCTGGGATCCTGGAGCTGGCCGTCGTGTCAGCAGGGGGCAGGGGAAGGCCAATGGGTGGTGGGGCTTTTCTTCCTGGTCCACTGTCTTTCTTGTGTCTGGTGCTTGCAGCACAGTTTTCTTCTGCAGTGCCTGGGGTCAGTCATACCTGTCACCTTCCCTTTTAGTCATCTTCCCCTGGCACCCCATCAGGTGGTGTCTCAACAGATTACTGTGAAGTGGGACACCTTCCTTGACCAGCTCTCTCCAGCACCCTTTCAGGGAGCTTCATGGTGAATCCAAGGCCAGCACCTCCCTGCAAATGGGGTCCCCGAGCACATCAGAGATAAGAAGTCTCTCTCGTCCCACCATGGAGCCCCTTCCAGTGCTGTCTACTTCCTACCTCTGCTGCTCCTGTGTTCTTTACCTTCAGCCTTCTACTGCAGTCCCTGTTAGTAATTCCCTCATATTCCAATCACTTTCACAAATGACTTCCTCTGTTCAAATTTCTGCATGTTGTCCCCTGATTGGACCCTGATGGAGACGGCAGGCAAACTGTGTTTTCTCCAGGATCCTAAGGTCGGTCAAAGTGACTGTTATTTAAAAGCTCTCTTAAACCTCTTCAACCTGCTCTCCCTTTTCTCTTAACAAGACATGATGCTAGCTCTCTGAATGGGCTGTCGAATCAGCGAATGCGAGCATCTCTGTGGCTCTTACCATCGTTCTATTGCACTGGAAGAGCCATGTGCATGATTCTTACTGGTGGAGTTGATGGTTCAGATTCTAAGCTTGTGTTGTTTCACCCTTATACTTCAGCTTGCTTTTTACTGAGCCATCTCAAATACAGGGCAGGCTTTCTGTGTAGCAAAAACAATGTGGACTTTATTACCAAGAGAATCTAGGTTCTCATTCTCACTCCACTACTGTAATAATTCTAATTCCATAACATGTAAACAACAAAATGGTTTTCTAAATCCAGGTTCTCACTCTGAAGACCACAAGAAAATTCATTATGTAATTAGGGAAAACCACTTTGTATTTTTGAGCTCATAGTCCTTGTCTGTAAGATAGGAAATAAAGCACAAGTCTTTCAGGTTCATCATGTTGTAATAAAGCCTCACTAGCAACTTGTAGATGGTCTGATTCCTTTGCTTCCTCTACAACATTTGATCTAAGACAAAATCACAATAATTTATTTTAGCCACTTTTGTAACTATGTAGTGATATCTCATTGTGCTTTTAACTTGAGTTTCTCTAATAACTAACCTAATGATGTTGAACATCTTTTCATGTGCTTATTAACAATCTCCATAGCTTTTGTTCTTCATGTTATATTTCCAGAAAAAAACATTTCTTATAATCTTCGTACACTTTTTTGAAAACAAACAGGAAAAAACTAATGTTTTAGGTTTTTCTTTCAGAATCTGTCTCAGCAGTTGTTCCTGAGCTTTCACACCAAGGCTTCTTTACCAGAAGTGACCTCACATATTCAGGTCCTTCCTAATATTTCTGTTTCATGTTTCCTTTGGTTTGGGATGAACCAAAACAAACAAGGAAACCTGAACTCAAACCCAAACAATAAAACTGCTCTGAACAGCACTTGTTAACAGTGTAGCTTCTGTCCTACAAACTGTATTTCATGTATTAAACTTTCATTAAAATCTTTGATAATGTCAGTCATTTGGTAATTAGCACTGGTATGAAATATTTCCCCTAGGCAGGACACCTTGAGGTAAATGACTGTAAAGAAAACTGGGAGAAAGCCATGCAAACCTTCACACCTCTCATAGTAAGAACACAGGTGGGTCTGTATGGTTATAATATGAATGGAACAGTAAAATTTTGAAAGATGATAGAAGGCCAAGAATAACAAGACCTTATGGGTGACCAAGCATTAGAACTCACAGGAAGGACGGGGAATAGGGAATACAGAACAGTTGTAAATGCTAACTGTGTGTGTTTGTTGCTCAATACAGGAACCTAGGAGTCATCTCTGATTCCTTTTCACCATCCTTCCCTCCCCATCTCCCCATCTAGTCTTAGCCAATCCAGGCACTTTCACCTCCCAGGTATATCTTGAAATACACCAAAGTTAGAACACTTAAATTAAAACCCATAGTGACTGCCATTCACACTAAACTCTGTTCCATCTGTGGTTGTCTTTAACTCCACTGAGCTTTGTGTCTTGCAGCCATTCCCTTATCTGACTAAACTCCAGAGCAGCTGACCTTCTGTTAATTAGTTTTAAAAAATGAGCTCTTCTTCATGCCTTAATAAATTATGTTTTAAAGACTCAGATTAATTTGTCTCTCAGAATGCCCTGATATAACTTGAAAATTAGGAAATGTGAGGGTTAGTGAGCCATTTACTCACCCACTTGAAGCGTTTTGCTCTTTCCTTGTGCTTTGTCCCACATGGTTGTAGCTCTTAACCCAAAGGAGGCCCAATTGAATTCTTACTTTTAACCAGAGCCCTCTACTTGCCATCTTTTTTTCTAGAAGTATTATCCCTAGTTCTTCTCCCATTCTTTTGATTCAAAGCCTTTAGAAAGCACCCCCTTTTTTTCTAAGCAGCATAAATTAGCTTGCTTGTTTTTGCTCAGTTGAAAAATAGCATAGTCAAATTCTAAGATTATAATGTTAGATTCTTACAATAGTTAGCAGTAAAATATGTGATTATTTTTCAGTTTCTAGTTATTTTTTATTAAGACTGAATTGCTGAAGATAAGCTATCATTAATATGAACAATTGGTGATTATTGTTTAACCAAAAGAATAGATGTATTTACTAGAAATACTCACTTAAATTGTATTAAAATATTTTTATGAAGATGTCAGAGGTACTAGAAGAGTTACAGGTATGATCAAATTAGGTATTTTTCTAGCTCTGCAAATTAAGATAAATACCACTTTTTGTGTAACAATTTTGGGTTTGATACATTTTCACTTTTGATATATGCAACAATAATCCCTCATTTGAAATGTGCCCTGCATGTAATTTCGGAGATCTGTTACTACTGTTCCATAAAATAAAAGCAGAGGGGAAAGAATTCTAGTGCCAAAGGAACAGGAAGAGGCAAATCTCTACATTCTTCTATTGTGTAGCATATTTGCATCAACAAAGTGATTTAAAAACAGCAACAACAACAAACTTTTACTTTTGCCAAGTGGACCAGCCCCCATCATTGCTCTTTTCTTCCATTCCAAATGTTGGTGGTTCTAGGCATGTCATCATTTTTGGCCATTCATAGAGATCTACCACATCTCATTGTTTTGTCGCTACACTTTACCAGTGTTGTACATTATGAAGTGAACTGAGCTAATAGAAGCTGTGACTTTTCATGCTCACTGTCTAAAGTGGTATCTGAGTGATGGTTGCTTCTCATCTGATGTGCGAGATGATGTGAAACGACCCAGCAGATCCTGGAAGACAGAGGACCTGTCTTTGGCTGTTGTAACTAGTGGCAATAATAGTAATAGGGTCTCAAATGATAGGAAAGGGTGTGGGGTCATGCTAGAAGATTAACCAGAATATTAAAGCTATCTAATGCATGCACTGATTGTATGTGAAGTCTTAGTGCTGACTCAGAAAGCTAAAGTCGAGCATAATGTGGTAGCTTTGTGTCTGGGTTAGCTATGAAGGCAGCTGGGACATAAATTGATTTGTTAATTCACCTGCTTTTGGTAGTTAGGTAGTTGTTGTTTATGGGTGACAGTCCTGCTTTTAAATGAGAAGTTTAGAGAATAGCAATGAGCAAGTTTGCCTTACAGCTATGTATTGTAACTCTGGACAGAGTGTTGCGTGTGAGTAGCCCTCCAGTTAGCGCACTGGCTCTTGGGACACTTGGCATTATCTTGGTATATTTTTGGTTGTTACAACTCAGGGGTGTTCTAGGCATCTAATGGATAAGGCCAAGGATGCTGCTAAACATCCTACAATGTGTTGGACCACCCGCACACCAAAGGCCCACATTGTGAATAGTGCCAAGGTTGAGCAACCCTGTTTATGGCAAAAACAACACGGTCTGTTATATGTTTTCTTATTTCCCATAAACTGAGTTTGTGTATTTGCCACCTGGTCCCTAAAGTGTAGTCAATCTTTAGTAAAAATGTAATCCTTCCTCACAACTCACAAACATGTATATGCTAGCTTCACATACAAAACCCTATTTTTCTGTGCAGCTTAGCTATTTGCAGCTTTTACACACTTACAAGCTTTACTCTTTTTTAGAAAAAAATTACCTGTGCCAATTTATGATAGACAATTTGATGTTTGGCTATTAAGATTTTTCAATAATGAGATATTTGGTGTCACTTAGTGTCAAAGAGGAACCTGATTGTAGACTTGACAAATAGCATCAAGAATGAGTAAATGTCATACATGCTTTAGCTCCATGGCGCATATCTAGAAGAGGAGGAGAGAAAAGGTTGCAGAGAGAAAGGAAAATAGAATTTACACAGCATACGTACTCAATATAAGTACCACGCATTATTTTCATTTGAAATAAGGATAATTCTGTGCTCCTGACTTGACTAAAATTTGAGAGAATTCCCCTCACTATTTGTGCATATTGCAAATAATGTGGGTTTTCCTAATAATTGCACACAAATATAGTATAAGTAAAACCTTTCATCTGAAGTTCTAAGTTAGCTAAGTATCAGTTAATTATGCGTTTTGGTGCTCCTGTGAGCAAAGGAAATTGTTGTGCTCTCTCTGTCAGAGAGTGTATATTCCCATGCAGTGCTTTCAATGAAAGTTTTCCTACATGAGATGAAGCCTTGATGGGGAAGCAGGTTCATCTGTTTGTTCACCTGTCCAGAAACTAACTGATTTGGAACATAATCAAGGCTTTTCTGATGATAGTGTCTAAAATAATAGGCAAACTATCTACAAAAATACAAGCCCTTCTTCTTAAGGGCTTGATCTGGCACAGATGTGAGGAATACTGTGTCTTTAGTACAAATGAATAAGGCTAGTGCCAGGCTGGTGCCCATGGCTGTGAGACTCAACCAGTGCTCTTATCTCCTCGCTTTCTCTCCACTGTTTGGCCCTCATTCTCTGGGTCAAGATGATGGATCACAGGACCAGGCTTCCACTGTTAGGTTGCTGGACAATAGAGAAGGGAACCTAGAAAGTTTTTAGGCCTCATTATCTTTGGCACATCTCTGCCTCTGAATCAGTCACTCTGGGCAGAGAGTGCAAGGGCGAGGTTCCCTTGAAGAAAATTATGCAGAAATTAAATCTTTCTTCTAACCCAGTCCTCTTCTGCAGAAGTACCACTGTAATCAATTTCTTGTGCTTAAAATTGTATAAATGTAAAAGTAAATACCTTTATCATTTTATATACAGATAATAGTAAATCCTGTGTTTGTTTTTTTTCCCCCTCTTTTATCATTGATTAATATATTTACTTAACGAAGTAACTTTGGCCTGATTCTTAGTTTTCTTGAATCTGGTATATTCCTCTCCATTTGAGTTGCTCTACTGCAAGGAAGACTTGACCAAGATTTATTTAAAATTGCTAATAACAATGTATCTTGTAAGAGATAGCACAATATAGGAGTTTTATTTTTTTACTAGAGGCCCAGTGCATGATTGAATCATGCACGTGTAGGATCCCCTACACGCTTTCGCTTTTCGTGGTGGAGCTGGGTGCCTGTCCACTGGTGCCGGAGCAGACAGGCTCCCAACTCCCATGCTTTTGATGGTCCGCGGCCGCTGAGGGGGGCTACCCTGCTGTTGAGAGGTGCAGGGGGCAGGACTCCCGCCCCCTGCGCCTCTCAACGGCCGCTGAGGGGGGCTGCCACGGACACCTGGCTACCCTGCCCATGAGAGGCGCAGCTGGGTGTCCACGGCAGGCCCCCTCAGCGGCCGCGGATCTGGCTGTTGAGAGGCACAGAGGGAGTCCCGCCCCCTCCGCCTCTCAACAGCAGGGTAGCCCCCGTCGTCGGTGGCAGCGGATCCGTGCCTCTCAATGGCCGGATAGGCCACCCCGAGTCCTGCCCCCCAGCCTCCCCACGCCCAATCGTGGGCGTAGCAGAGTGATGGTAATTTACATGTTACTCTATTATTAGATAGGATTGTTCCATAATAGGGCCAGGGTATATTTTACCAGCATTCAATTGGTGGCCATTTAAGTTTGTTACTAGTTTTTCATAGAATTTCTGGATTTTAGAGGGCATGCACAGTTAAATTTTTATATATCTGCCCAACTGTCCCTCAAATTTGTAGCCTTATCAACAAGATTGTTATAGAACCTGTTTGCCCATGCTCTTTCCTTCTAGTTTTATCTATGTTGTCTCTCTAGTCTCTGAAAAATTTTGTGAATTTGGTAAAATATATATAATTATTTGCATTAAAATCAGCATTCTTGGAATTAGCTCAAAGTCTTAGTACTAACAGGTACTTGATTTAGACTAGAATTGAAATCTTCTGTATCTGGTGTTCTTTTAGTTAACTGAAACTGAAAAATGTTTCTTTAATTTTACTTATTCTTCTAAATTTTTGGAACTAATTTAATACTCTATTTTTCAGGAAGTCAAATTATATTTGTCCAACTTTCTTCAGTGGAAATTAATGAAATAACCAATTAGTATCTATTTAAAGTGAAAATCTTCATTTTCAGTAACTTTAAATTACATTATGCCAGGGTAAAAAAATTGAGAGCTTAAGATCTGTTTAATATATTCACTGGTGGTACCAATATATAAAGGTTTATAGATATTTGAATGCATTTTAGTCTTCAGCTGTTTATCAGCTTGATGCATAGTAAAGAATTGCTCGGCCATTGAAGTTATAGTATTTGACAAATCTGAAACAATTTTGCTGAATAAGCCAATGAACTTTTTATATTAAAAAATAACTCATGCAGTAATTTCTATTCATTCAAGCTTGGAACAGTTTAAATGATGGAGTGAACATACTTTTGAGGCTGATTCATTATGATTTATCAAAAATATCTTATTAAGGAATGCCATCTACTTCTGGTTCTTTTAGTTGGTCACTTTCATTAACAGTGATATTTTGTTCATTTTTCAAATTGCTATCAATGAATTTATGCCAACATTATTTAGAACATGCTTGAAGGATTTTACATTTTCAATGCAGTTTTATTTATGATGTGGAATATATTTTGAAATAATTAAAGCATTTTTGTTAATAAAATTTTAAATGTGGTAGAACACATCATTTTTATCAAGCTTTATTGAAAACAAAATAGTTTTAGGGGCAGTGTGGAACTTGTTCTTTTTAGATGGGTTGCACCCCAACATGTAGGTCAAGAGAGAATAGTGTATAGGTTTCATCAAGGTTATTTTGGCTCCCTTTGCATTTAAAACAGGAATAAAGGTGGACAATTTTACTTTCTGTGATCTAGTTATCTCTCTTTTCATAAACTATTCTGCAATATCAATTTAAATCTAGGTATGATAAATAACAGGCATTGGAAAAAGGTTCTGGATTGTAAAAATAACACTGATCTTAGCTGAACCAGATTTACTAATAAGCAGTTTTACAGATTTATGCACTGAAATTCTTCTCTCCGTATTCTCCCACTGCATTTTGTTGCTTTTATTATAGCACTCCTTAGAATCTACAGGGCATTGCACGTATATTTGCTTGTTTCTCTTTTTTCTACTATAATGTGAGCCTGGTGTACTAGATCTGTTTGTTATTCATCTTTCTATCGTAGATAGGGCCTGGTACATAATTGGTATAATGTTGACGTCAACTGATCTTGGCAAAATAATATACTGTGAAAATTATTCTGTTTGATCATCTTAGCTGCTAAAAACTATTCCTTAGATTTTCATATTACTTCATTGAATCCGTTTTACATAAAAGGATCCCATGTGCTTGTTAATTTGTTTACAGAGAATTGTTTTGTACAGTTGGAGGGTAATTATTAATAGTTCACCATCTGTTTCTATTTATCAGTCTTTCCAATCTCCATATTCAGTTACTCTAAGCCAGATATTTTATGTGAGATGATCACTCCACTTTAGATTTTGATGACTTTGAACTTTTAGGTTTTGATATTTTTAAATGTGCAGAATGTTCTGTAATCTTTTGCAAGTAATTTTTGTGGCTTAATTTGCATTTGGGTGCCTTTCCTTATAAGGAACTGCGCATTATTGGTAATTGGAAATATGAGATATCTGTCTCAGATGTCTTTGTAAAATTCGTATTTTTGTTTTTCACCTTTGAAGTAACTCAGGCTTTACTTTTCTATCAACATGAGACTTTAAACTGTATTTTAATTCTAATAAAAATGGAGAAAGAGGACTCATTTATTTTCTTTTTATTTTCTTTTTACCTCCCTTTATATCCTTTTACCCTCCCCCATTTATAAAATGATCATCTAAATTTCATCTACATGCATTTAGAACAGCATCAAAGAGTATTGTAACTTTTTTGTTTGATTATTTTTAATTATAGTTAACATTCAGCCTTATTTTATATTAGTTTCAGGTGTACAGCATAATGGTTAGAAAATCATATACTTTACAAAGTGTTCCCCCAATATTTTCAGTACCCAACTGGAACCATACATAGTTATTATAATACTAGAGGCCCGGTGCACGAATTTGTGCGTGGGTGGGGTCCAGCCGGCTTGCCCTAATCAGGGCCCAATTGGGGCCGGGCTGGCTGGGTGGGGGAGGGGGGTGTGGGAGATCAGGCCGGCCCCGACCCCAATTGGGGTGGTGGGGGTGATCCGTGGCTGCAGTGTGCATCAAAGCAACCAGTCATTCTGGTCATTCAGGCATTCCAGTCGCTTGGTTTTTATATATATATATATTAATGACTATACTAGTATTCCCTATGCTGTACTTTACATCCCTGTGACTGTTTTGTAACTACTTCTTAATCCCTTTACCTTCTTCACTCAGCCTCTCAACCCCCTCCCCTCTGACAACCATATGTCAGGACTCTTATTTAGTGAATGCTTACTGTGTTCCAGTATTGTGATGAGCATTGTATATATTCATTAGATCACTAATTGCTTAATAATCTATATCATCCCCACTTACAAATGAGAAAGCTGAAGCAAAAAAGGAATATATCTTGGCCACTTGGTCTCTGTTTTGTTTCTGATACAGATCAAAGAAAATAGTTTATAAATGGGTTAGTGGAAAATACATTAGGACTTTTATTTCTGCCAATGTACTCCATTAGCTATCCTTTACACTAGCCTACCTGTTATAAAACACCTGGAATATTATGAAGGTTCTTTTAAATGTATAGCTCAATTTGCCAAAAGGTAAGAGGATTTCGTAAGTGCCACAGAATGAAGAAATAACTCAGAATACTTGTTTCTTCTGAAGCTGCTGATGCCCAGGGTCTTTACTGAGCTGTGGGACTTAGAGACTTGTGTTTAACAGTTATTGGGAATAGGAGGCAAGGCTGTGGTCGGTCTGTTCAGGGTGAGGAATTAGAACCTCAGACATCTCTGCATTCACTCTCATCACCCAGGATAAAATATAAAGCTTGATCCTAAACCATTAGGTAAAGGTATTAAAAAAATGAAAGATGAAATTAAGGCCAAGAGACCAAACATTTCTAGGAAAATTAGAAATTAGAGAACTAACAATAAATCTAGGTGTCTATGAACTGAGAAAATCTCAAAGAATATCCGTAGGAAACTTAGAGCAATATATCTAATATCTAATAACTAATCCCAATATCTAATACCAATTCAGCAACATCAAATGCTAGAGTGACAGCCAGGAGCAGGCTTAGGAAGGCAACAGATGAAAGCCCCAGTTGGAGAGACAGCCAGTCTTACTTGAATATTTTAGTTCTTCCCGAGTTTCAGTCCATTTTGCATCACCTTCACAATTTTCACAGTTTTCACACATTGTCTAGATTATTGGTGACAATATTTTCAAATAAACTTATGTTATGCTTATGATTTATTTTTAAAAGAAACTTTCTATATCACATGAAATTTGGAAACCCATAATACCTGCTATAAAGGGAATGTATCTGTAAACATTAATTTAAAAAGGGAACAGAGTTATAACTGTTACCTGTTAGTGAGTATGAGGTCTGTCTTCTGCCATACAGCAGGAAAAACAAGCTTTAAGGGATATTGAGGACATCACATCAGCAATAAGAGGAAATCGAAAAAGAGGCAGAAAGGAAATATACTGTCTGCAGGGGATTCTGCCTTTCTGGATGTGCCATGTGCAAATGTTTTGGTAACAGCAGCATCACTAGCTGAGTGTGAAATTATCTGAGAAGGGAAGTGTGACTGTATGTGTATGAGTGCCTGCTTTTCAGTATTAAACCTTTGGAAGCTATCGCTCTAAGCTTCCTATGTTGATATGCTCTTTTTTCCCCCTTTCTATTTAAAGCTCTTTTAAGAGCCTGTGCTGATGGAGGTGCCAACCGCTTATATGATATCACTGACGGAGAGAGGGAACGGTAAGCCTTCTTTAAAGCCAATGTCTATGATACCATTAATTCTGATCTTCAGTTTGTTTACTCTCTTCTTAGTCAGTGGTGACTGTTACTCTTCTGTCAAAATTAACAGGAAACCATCTCAGTGAGAGAGAGAGCTGCTTAACCCTGTTGTGTCATGTCTTTGTTTTGAATGGTAGCTCTTAGTAGAGCTAGGCCGATCATATTCTTATTAAAAAAATGAACAAACAACAACAACAAAACTCCCACCCATTCTATTTCTAAAGCCTCAGTGAGTAGCATTATCAAATATTGGTATTTTCGAGGCCTTTGAACATTGACTAAATAAAACTCCTACTAGTAATTGGAGTTGTTATTCAGTTTAAATGAATAAAAAGTGATCTGTAAACAAAATACATGTTCTGTTGTAGAAGATTTTTATATTAGTGTTGAGTAAAGCTCAGTATAGTATACTCATAGTCACTTCTGAGTTATGCCCACACATATTTTAGGAGATGAATAATTTTATAATGATTTCTTATGTGTGTTGTCTGGCTTTCCTGATCTTTGCATGGTGAGTTATTTTTTTTTTTTTAAGAATACATTGATGAAAGCAAAATTTAAATCTAGCTCATAATCAACATGTTTATAGTTCAACCTCTTTGCAGACATAAGAATTTATAGTCAAGATATAAGTAGACTAGCTATGAAATTTAGTTTCACTTCTGTCATATATGTTATTAAATGTAGTGAAATGTTTATAGGTTGAAAAATCACCCCCTTGCTGCAAAAAATAAAATGAAAATATTATGATGCAACATACTCTAGGTGTGAATTAAATATATGTATTTTGAAATGTTGTAAAATACATCTTTATAGCATCAAGTTTTTTAGCTTCAGGTTTCTGAAATTGAAGGAAGGCCTGTTTCCTTTGAGATTGGAGCTTAATCAAAGAATATAGCAATAATAGCCTAGAAAATGATTGTAACTCACAACATTTTGTGCTTCTTTATTTTAACTTCTAGATTCCTGTGAGTGTGTTCAGTAAGACCTGACATAGACAGTGTGCAAAACACACACACACACACACAAAAACACAAAAACAAACTCAAGTGTGTGTTACAAAAAGTGCCTAGGCCAGTTCATTCAGGGAAAAGCGTAATGCATGTGAGTCCAAGATGATGGATTGGGTCATGTTTGTTTCTGCCTGTAGCCTCCTTGCTGGCGGCAATCTAGTACTGAATACTGTTTCTCTAATATTGTAGGTGTAGCTCATGAACATAATCATATAAACAAGAGTTGTGGAAGGATGCTATCTAGTGCTTCCCAACTCTTCCATAATCATAAGAACCATCTAGAATGCTTGTGAAAAATGTATTACTTTAATTGGACTGGGTTGGACACAACACTATAATTCACACTTAAAAGCAAAACAGATGACCAGATTTGGGGAGTGAGTACCATTATTTGTGCCAAATTTCAAAATAATCATTTCCAATATTTCTTAACACATTTATAAGTAATCTTATGAAGCCCTCCAAGATTTATCTAACAACCATTTGTCCATATGTGAAGATGTTCAATAAGAAAATATACTTTTAGCTGATTTCCTAGTTGTAATAATATATTTGCCATGATTCCTACTCTGGTATTTGGGGACTTGGCTGGCCTGAGTAAGGGCTGAATCTCTAACAGGGAGTTGAGTGAATGAAGCTAACTGTATGATGTGGGAGTTAAATCTTTGCATTACATCTTATTAAATCCAATCACTAACTTGTGAAACTAATTGGATACAGGTGACTAAACATGATTCCTATTAATTGTATTTTTAATAGAAAGGCTTCATAATGAAAAAAGAAGACAGTATTCATGAGTTTTAAAAGCCAAGCATGGTTTGTAAACCATGGCTTCGCTGATTCTTATTGGTTTATTTATTTAGTGTCCATATCTACAATGTAATACTTATCACTATGCAATAAAACAAGAATGTTTCAAAAATCATCTCCAGTTGTAGACAGAGTGAGATGTTTATGCATTTAGAATGGAAGGAGAGCTGGTATAGATAGTCACAGAGGAGCAGGGTCTGTGGAGATAGAGCTGAGGCAAAGATCAGTGCAGCCCTAAGTTTGATTCTCCACTGAAGCATCCAGCCCTTTGTACCACTTTCATAAATGCCATCTGAGTTTCAACTCTGAAATGGCCTCTCTCTATTTACCAAGTGCTTTTTTTTTTTTACATTAGGAAGTCCTAAATGTTTTGTTCTTATTGTGAGAATAATACATGATGATTTAAATCTATGTTCGTGAGTTGGGAGAAACAAAAAGAAGAAAATAAAAATTATGTGTTATTTCTTACTAAGTAACAAAGAGTTGCACTGAGTCTATTAGTTCTACCCTGAGGAAGAACAGAAATATGATTAATTTTTCTTGCTAAAGTGAATGTAAGCTCAATGAATGTAAAATCCCTCAGGCCTGGAAAGTTATCTGGGAATATTAGATGCTCAATAAATATTAATAAGTGGATATTTGATTAGAGTTACTCTGTTCTCTCTTCCCATAAGGTTTTGAGTGACTTTGATTAATAACCCTCATATTTTAGATAAGTAGATTACCTCTGCTCTGAGAGCTGATAGGTTATGATTTGGGTGTTTGTTCTGTCTGTACATCAAACAGGCAGGGTGAGGGACCAGTCAGGAAAATAGAATGGACAGCACCAATGACAGGTAGATCTTAGTTTTGGCTGTGGACATGGGATTAAAGAGGAAGAAATTTTAGGAAGACTCAGTCTTTATACTGTACTAGTAGCCCGTTTGCACGAAGATTCGTGCAATAGACCTTCATTCACCTGGCTGCCTGCACCAGTTTTCTGATGGCACCGAGGACCCAGGCCTTGGCTGTGGCCACCACCTTCTGCCTTCTTTCAGGGTCCGGGCTTGGCCATGGGCGGTGGCCTTGGGCTCGGCCGCACCCAGCGTCCCTGCTACCCGATCGCAGGAGCCGACCCCCAGTGGTCTCCTGCGATCGGCGCAGGCACCCCGCTTTCCCGGCCTTGGGCTCGGCCGCACCCAGCGTCCCTGCATCGGTTTCCTGGTGGGCGTGGTTGATGGGCGTGGCTTGGTTGGTGGGCGTGGCTTGGGCGTAGCGAAGGTGCGGTCAATTTGTATATTTGTCTATTATAAGGTAAGATTCTCCTACTCTTAATTGACTGTTTTCCTAACCTGAGATATCTGTTTTTAGAAATGTGGGGTAGTGAGGTGGGGTATAGATATATTGGCCAATGCCCCCAATTCTATGGCTCTAAACTGATAGTGAGGGAAGCCTCATTTTATATTCTGGTGATTAAAAAGTCCTGTGGTGGCCTCAGAACATCCTCCTCCTGTCTTCTCCCAAGTAGGTAAAATCCATATCGGTGAGAACCAGGGTGGTAAAGCATGGCCCCATTATCAGGATAATCGCAGGCTACAGAGATGGGGGGAAAATACCAGAGAAGCAGGGTAAGATTTCCTAGGAAAATTTTAGGGATCAGATTTTTGTTTTTGTTCATCATCTTCATCATCAACAGGCATTGGAGGTTTATTTAATTTTTCTAGTGATGATTTTATTGATACTATATTAGCTCAGAAAAGTGCAAGCTGTCCACACCAAAGACTATTGAAAGATTGTTATTTTTGTGTACCTGGTACATAATAATGATTCTAGCAGGGCGAAGTCCCCGTCCCCTTCCCCTTCCCCTCTTCAGCCTCCATTGCTCTCCTCTTCTGCCCGTTTTTTCTGGTTCTGCTCCTGTAACAGACACTAAGAGAAGAACATCATCTGCTCTAGTGACTTGCTCACCAGCGCCTGAATATAGCCGCCTGTGGCAGTATAACCAACCTTTTCCTTTGTTCTTCACAAGGAATGTGAAGAACAAACAAGCGTATAAAGAAGTGTGCATTTTGATGTTACAGTTCAGTGAGTTTTCATGAAGGGGAACACATGAATGTCACCAGTCCTGAGATCAGTCAGTAGAACATTACCAGCATTGCAGGCCTCCCTCTTGCTCCTTGCCATTGATGCCTCCCCTGACATAATTAATGTGAGATTAATTTTGCCTATTTTTAGACTTTATAAAATACAATAATAATATATTGGGTTTTTAACATATGGACCTTTTGAGGGGATATAGAATTTATAGGTCACTGAACCTGAAAAAGCATTAAGAAAGACTGTAGTTTTTATAGGAGAATTATGGTCACACTAGTGATGGTAAGAGGTAGAGGAAGTGATGGAGTCAAGAAGAAGGGAGTAAGAGTTGAATAGAAGCAAATTTGAATCACAAAATCCAGGACACAACAAAAGTAGTTTGGCTATGGGAGAAATCATTTTTGTTGAATATTATTTTAAAAAATAATACATTTAAAGCTAGGTAAACATTTATAAACCCTATTCTATTAGATAGTTAAGGTAAACTGAACAAAGTTTTTTTAAAAAAATTAAAAAAGAGAGAGAGCTTTGGAATGAGACAGGATCACTTTAGAATAATTCAGTGGCAGTAATAAAAATCTAGCATTTAACTTGTGATTCATTCATTCATTTGTTCATTAAAGCATTTATTGAATACCTTCTATAGTTAGACATTTTGATAGTTACTGGATAAAATACAGTTCCTGCCCTCAAGAAACTTGGAGTGTAATAAGAAGTAAAAGGAAATTAGTATTCAGTATGACAGATTAGAAAGCACATAAGGAGAAAATTCTAGTTCAGGGTGATAGGCTCTGTGACAAAGGGAAGCACTGCAAAAAAATCTAAACTCATTACCTTGAGATTCAGGTTTTGGCTTTTCACTCATTTTCAGCCATGCTCAGTTTCCTCCCTGCCGTCTCCTGGACCCTTCTTCTCACTGCCTGTGCCAGGCCCTTCCCATGCTGATCTTCAGTTATACACATCGGTACTGCCCATGATCCATTCCTGCAGTCTGCCATCCATTCAGTCAGTGCTTATAGATCCTGTGTTTCACTGACCCCCAGAAGGTTTAAGTAGCACATGCTGGCATTTCTTGTAGGACCCTCTCATTGAAGACATGCTCGGCTAAAGTTCTGTCTGCTCCCTGAGGCCCCCTCCCTGGCCATCCCAGTAGGTGATGTCTTTTATAATATAGCTAGAGGCCCGGTGCATGAAATTTGTGCATGGAGGGGGGCGGGTCCCACTCATCCCAGTCTGCACCCTCTCCAATCTGGGACCCCTTGGGGGATGTCCAACTGTCGGTTTAGGCCCAATCCCGGGGATCGAGCCTAAACCGGCAGTCGGACATTCCTCTCACAATCCTGGACCACTGGCTCCTAATTGCTCACCTGCCTGCCTGCTGGTCACCCCTAACTGCCCTCCCCCCCTGCCGGCCTGATCTCCCCTCACTGCCTGTACGTGCCAGCCTGATTGCCCCTAACTGCCCCCCCCTGCCAGCCTGATTGCCCCCAACTGGCCCCCTGCTGGCCTAGTCACTCCTCACTGCCCCCCTGCCAGCCTAATCGCCCCCAACCACCCCGCCTGCTGGCCTGGTTGCTCCCAACTGCACTCCTCTGCTGGCCTGGTCACCCCCAACTGCCCCCCCTGCTGGCCTGGTTGCCCCACGCAGCCTGCTTGTTGAGTCATTTGGAGTTCCCTCACTAACCTCCCCTGATGGCTTGGTCGCCCCATGCAGCCTGCTTGTTCAGTTGTTTGGTCGTCCCTCACTAACCCCCCTGCTGGCCTGGTTGTAGGCAGCCATCTTGTGAGGATGTGATGTTCAATTTGCATATTACCTCTTTATTATATAGGATTATCATATAGGATAATATTTGCAAATTTCAATGTTAGGTTCACATGCTACCTTGATTTAGAGCTGTGAAGACTTATATCCTTTACTAGCTTGTAAATTTCTAGTGATCTATGGTCCCTTAACTTCGCATAACACTTTATATTTATTTACTTTTCTCATTTTATCTTGTGATTTACCTATGTGTAGATGTATCTGATCTCTATGTGGTAAGCTCCTCCAAGGCAGGGATCATAATTAATCTTCCTTACATGCCTCATAATATCTAGAACTCTAATGAGCATCCAAGAATTTATTGAATTAATGAGTTTTCAGTGATGTTTTAGCAGAAATGTCACAAAGACTAAGTTTTTTTTTTTCTTCCAGTGGTGGATTTCTAAGCTATGATATAAACTATTGGCAATTACCTTGATGTAGAGAAGAAAATTTGGATAATTATATATCTTGTTAGTATGTATAAACTATAGCATCTTATTTCTAAAAAGATTGCACATGTTTTGTCTGAAATCATGTATAGGAAAAGTTCCACTTTGTTTCTAGAATGTCACTGCATTCTAATTTCTACCTAGTGAGCCTCTTGTGAAACTAAGACCCTTGCCTTTGAATTCATTGGTATTTTGAGAGCAACATGAATATCAGTACTAAATGTTAGATGTTTCTTTAAAAATTGTGATTCTGTGGGACTTAGAGACTCTAAGATATAGCTATCAATTTGGTATCATTAGTATGTAGGAATTTTAAATGGGGAGGTGAGTGCTGTTTTAGGTCAGTTTTCTCAGAGTATTGATGGATGTAGCATTTTAAATGTGAGGTCCTACAGAAGATTATTTTATACTAGATGCATGAAATTCGTGCATGGGGCTCAGCCCCGCCGTGGCGGCAGCTGCCTTGGCTTCCGCTGCCACAGCTTCATCCGGAAGGTAGTCTGGAAGGACGTCTGGAGGGACGTCTGGTCTAATTAGCATATTATACTTTTATTATTATAGATAATTACTGTCTTAGTTAGCACCCTGCAAAACTTCCCTAAATTCATACAAATGACCAGTCAGTTAAACACACATTAACAGTGGTGGGATAAGGAGGACCTGTGGTGCTTAAACAGAATGCAAGATTCATTCTTGATTTCTTATTCCTTTGCATTAATTTTTTCATAGTTAAGATTTCACACTTTCTAGCTTTATATATTCTTGCAGCTTTCTCATCAATAGATCAATACCACTTTTCAGCGTGATCAAGTGAGAAGAGAAGATGCCTGTTGAAACTCTATCTGTAAAACTATGTCTCCCTAAACCAGTTTCAAAATATAATTTAAATAACTGAATAATGTGAGAGGCTAGCTGTTAAAAATTAGTTTCCAAAGACTTTATCAATATTAAAGTGGGCATCTGGTGGCAAGGATCTGATACCCCCTTGAAGAAATCAGTGACCTGTGTGTCAGTGTGTATATGAATAACAGTTTTGTTCTCTGTCCAGTAGCTTCCAGGTAGAATCAGGCAGTGAGAGGCATGCATGGACTCACTAGTTAGGTCAGGATACAAAATCTGATTTGGTGACTTTAGTAATTTCACATCCTTGGGCTGTGGTTTCTTCATATCTGACATTTCGAGTAGAGATCACTACCCAATGGATTATTCAGAGAAGTCTTAATGAGGAAACCTATTATTTGGGCTGGTTATAAAAAATTTGGAGCCGAAACCGGTTTGGCTCAATGGATAGAGCATCGGTCTGCGGACTGAAGGGTCCCAGGTTCGATTCCGGTCAAGGGCATGTACATTGGCTGTGGGCACATCTCTGGTAGGGGGTGTGCAGGAGGCAGCTGGTCGATGATTCTCATCGATGTTTCTAGCTCTCTGTCCCTCTCCCTTCCTCTCTGTAAAAAATCAATAAAATATATTTAAAAAAATAAAAAATAAAAATAAAATAAAAAATTTGGAGAAGCTGGGAGGAGGGAGGGTAGCCTTTGGAAGCCATACCATGATGAATGATAGAATACTTGAATATGCACATAGGATGCAGTTTCAAGTATAGCTGTAAATATTCTATTCATAGTTAATATTCTGCTTGCAGTAACTGTGCAACTTCTGAGAAGGTCTGTGAGCACTTTTCATGTTGTATGAATGGAGGAATGTAGTGTTTGGCTCCTCTGATTCTTTTTGGTTTTTAATCAGCAGCTGCTCAGGTATAATGTCATACAATATAATGCATCCATTTTAAGCCTGAAATTCAATTGCTATACACTTGTATCCACCAGCACATTCAAGGTTAAAACATATCCAATCATCCCAGAAAGTTCCTTCCTGTCCCTTTGTAGTTAGTCCCCAACTCCTATACCCTGGCTCCTGCAACCTTCTACCGTGTCATCTAAATGGAGTCATACAGTTTGTTGTCTTCCATGTCTGACTTTTTTCACTTACCAGATGCTCTGGATATTCATTCATGTTATTTTACTAGGAGTTTCTTCCTTTTCAGTGCTGAGTAGTGTCCATTATATGGTACATAACAGTTTTGTTTGTTTATTCAGTGCAGTTGATAAATGATTCTATAGAATTGCCCTTTCAATTGGAATATTTTTTTTTTCAAGTGCTTCTTGGAGAGAAATGTTAGTTCTTTTAGTTAGGACAAAAAAAATTCAAAGTTGTCACTTGAGTCCTAGAGTTTATATAAATAGTAGTTGAGGCTCATATATAAGGCCTGTATTTGCTGTTTCTTCATGAAAATTTTCCAAAAGCTTGCTTAATATTATTAGGTTTTATGGAATAAGAAAATAAATATAAAACTTATGAAATAAGTTGGTGTTACGTATCTGAGCATACACTGTGATCTTGATGACCTCCAATATATGTGATGACTGATATCTACCCATGACTATAATTTTCTCAGTGATTAGATTTATTTTAACTAATATTCAAGCATTTAGTGGTGTAGTCAAAAAATGAACTTTCAGTATGCTTTAGCATATACAGGGCTGGGAAAAGGTAGGTTTACTGTGCCATTGTGATATTCTTTTGAGTTAATAAAGGTAATGTAATAATCATATCTATAACTGTAAACCTACTTTTGCCCACCCTGTACAGGAAGGAAACAAGTACACTCTTTGCTAAAGGAAAACCAAAAGTGTTTGCTTAGCTTGACTTTTATAAGCCTACCCGTAAGCAATATTTAGTCACTTGCTTCAGCCAGTTTCTTTTAAAAAGTATGCAGTCAAATTACTAAAGTCTGTAAGCAAGTCAACTTTATTGGGTCTTTAAATCAACATGATGGAAGGTAAAAATGATTAGCCCATTTAAAAGAAAATTTATACTAGGAGTCTTGGTGTTAAATAACACTACACAACAAACCATGAGGATCTATTTATCTTGGATTATTGATTGGATTAGTTAAGTGACATATTTTAGTCTGTTGGTTATCAAATCTTATAAATCAGAGATCTCAAAGTTATCCATGCATAGCTCTGAATCATTTCAGGTTATTGGAGGAGGGAAATATGTATGCAAAATTCTATGTTGGTCAGATCACGCATTAAGTCAAATAAATTTTCAGTGTGAGATTATTTTAAGCAGCTGCAGAAGTCAGTTTACAACTGAGCTTAATCAGAGGCATTGTTCTTTATAGCCAGCCTATTTCATAATGTATGTCTCTGACAAAAACCCTTTCCTTCCCTGCACTGCAGATGGGATCTTCAGGAGTAAATTTCCTTCAGAAGATTTTTAAGTGATACTTGGGTCATCTGTCCAAAATTTTGAGTAACATGTGGCTCCTTTAATTTTACTTATTTTTTAAAAAGTTGAATTGTTGTAGCACTTGTCAATATGCTTTAAAGGCTATGTTTTTTTGTCACATTTTTTGTCTTCAGTATATTATTTGATTGCTATGTTAAAAAATATTGAGAGCGAGGGGCGGAGAAAATGGTGGCAGAATAGACAAACGTGTTCCGAGCCTTGTCCCAGAGCAGAAAGAAAGAACAGCTGAGGGTTGCACTGTGAGTGTTTGTTAGCAAGCTAAGGGACACCTGAACTCCAGGAGAAGGTGGGGGACTGCTGGACGGGGTTCCCCTGATAGGGCAGCCCCCACGGCGGCTGGGTCCCCTCCCGGAGCTACGGGCTCGGATGGGGAAATCTCGCCATCTTGAAAGGAAAAGTGGATCTTGTCAGAGGCCTGAAAATCCCCAGCTGTGGCGACCACCGAACAGCTGTGAGCCCCAGAACACCGGTCCCAGGTGGCGCGAATGCTTGGACTCAAAGGAGCTCTTCACTCCAACACGGAAAGGTCAGATTTCGCAGGGATAGGGTGAGGTCTCTAGTCCCGTCGGAAGAGAGAAACACATGCGCACTGCAGGAGCTGGAGGACCTGGGAGGTCTGTGCCTGGAGAAGTCCATGGCTATTGGGCAAGTTTGATCCGTGATTGTGGAAGGGGGTCCACAGAGCTGCTAATGGGGGATCTCTAAAGAGCAACCCATTTTGATCTGACATGGAGGGATAGCCTGGGAGTTTCAGGGGTGTGCAGTCTGCTTGAACTTGCTCACCAGCCTCCGCAAATCGGTTGAGTGCCACAGAGAAAAAAGGCTAGAGAGGCCTTAGACTCCTGGAAGTCAACCCAGGAACACTGCCACCCAGAGGCTGAATCACAAATTGACCCTAGTGTAATAAAAAATAAAGGAATACCAGAAATTAAGACACTGCCTGCTTGAAAATCAGGACTGGATTACAACACTGAGGAGCATTGAAACACAGGGAACTGCAATACTGTCTAGACTGGGAAGCAGGCATGCCAAACAGAACAATAGAGGAAGTGAATGACCTTCACTACTACACATTTTATTATATTTTTTTAATTTTTTAAATTTTTATTTTTTAATTTTCATTTTTGGCATCATTTACTTAAACTATTTTTTTTCTTTTTTCCTCACTTGATTTTACCTTTTTAATTATTACATTTTTATTTGCAATCAGCATTATTACTACTACTATTTTAGCTTTTTTATTTTATTTATTTTGGGGTTTTTTAAAGTGTCATTTTATTTTCTCTTTATTTTACTTCGGGATTAGTGTTCTACAGTCTATTTTCATCTTTCCTTCACCATCATTTCATTCTATCTCAACTCTACCTTTATGCCATCTCTCTCTTCCTAACCTTTCCCCTTTTAGTGTCCTGTTTATCTTAACCCTTTCCTGCTCTAGATTTTCCCTATTCTTTCTGTTTACCCCCTGCTAAAATTTCACCCTACTTATATATTTAATTTCCAATCCCCTGCTCCTAGTCCATACACACCTCTCTCTTCACTGTCCTATCAAAAAAAAAAATTGTTTTTCTTTCTGTCCTTTTGTAGTTGTTTGCTTGAATGTTGATTATATCGAATTTTTATGCTTTTTTGTGAGATTGTTTTGCTTATTCTTTTTTTGTTTGTTTTTGTTTGTTGTGTTTTTGTTTGTTTTTTACTTCTGTTTTCCCTTGCCTTACTTGATATTAGTTGGTGTTGTAGGTTGTATTAATCTCCAGGTACTTGTTGCTGGCATTTGCTGTGATTAGTGGTTGTTCTATTGGAGTTTCCTCCCCAATGTAGTTTGTTCCTCTTTTCTCTCTTAGTCTCGTTCTAGTCTCTCTTATTTTTTTTCTCCTTTTCCCAGTTTCATTTTGACACTCCTTTTTTTTCTTCTTTCTTTTTACTCTTCTTTCTCTCCTATCCTCTAATTTGCCTTTCTCTGGTGGTCACCTTTATTGGAGGTTATTAATATCATGAATACATCGCTGTTCAGTGCCTTGTGTGTTGTACCTGGTTGTGTTGTATTTTGTACCTTTAAATCAATGCAGGAGAGAGAGAACTACATAACCGGACATCGGAGAAGAAAGACCATGGGGAGACAAAGAAACAGCCCACATATGAAAGAAAAGCAGGCGTCACCAGAAAAGGAAGTAAACAAATTAGAGGCAAGCAACCTATCAGAGAAATAATTCAGAGAAATGGTCATAAGGTGGCTGAAAAGAATGGAAGACAAATTTGACAATATCAGTAAGAACCAAGAGGAAATGAAGAAGAACCCAGAAGAAATGAAATATGACATCGCTGCTGTAAAGAACTCAATAGAAAGCATCAAGAGTAGACTAGAAGAAGCAGAGGACTGCATCAGTGAGCTAGAAGACAAGATGGAAAAAAATACCCAAGTAGAGCAGCTTCTAGAAAAAAAAATTAAAAAGCAGGAGGAGAGCCTAAGTGAACTTTGGGACAACATGAAACAAAACAACATCTGCATAATAGGGGTTCCAGAAGGAAAGGAAATGAGCAAAGAATAGAAAACCTGTTTGAAGAAATGATGACAGAAAACTTTCCTGATATAGGGAAGAAAAAACCCACACAAATCCAAGAAGCTCACAGAGTCCCAAGCAAAATGAACCCCAAAAGACCGACGCCAAGGCACATTATAATTAAATTGGTAAACACCAACGACAAAGTAAGAATCTTAAAAGTGGCCAGAGACAGAAAGTTACATACAAAGGAACCCCCATCGGACTAGCAACTGATTTCTCAACAGAAACTCATCAGGCAAGAAGGGAATGGAATGAAATATACAAAGTCATGCAAAGGAAGGGTCTGAATCCAAGAATACTGTACCCAGCAAGGCTATCATTGGAAGGTGAAAACAGGAGCGTCACAAACAAAAAAGAACTAAGGGAATTTATCACCACCAAACCAGCAATGCAAGAAATGCTAAAGGGTCTGCTGAAAAAAAAAAAAAAGAAAAAGAAAGAAAGAAAGAAAGAAGAAAGAAAGAAAGAAAGAAAGAAAGAAAGAAAGAAAGAAAGAAAGAAAGAAAGAAAGAAAGAGGAAGCGGGTATAGAATAAAAATGGCGACAAATAAGTACCTATCAATAATAACTAAATGTAAATGGATTAAATGCCCCAATCAAAAGACATAGGGTAACAGATTGGATAAGAAAACAAGACCCATATATCTGCTGTCTATAAGAAACCCACCTCAGAAAAAAAGACGCACACAGACTGAGGGTGAAGGGATGGAAAAAGGTTTTCCAGGCGAATGGAAATGAAAAAAAAGCTGGGGTAGCAATACTTATATCTGACAAATTGGATCTCAAAGTGAAGGACATAAAGAGATAAGGAAGGCCACTTCATAATACTAAAGGAAGCAATCCAACAAGAAGAAATAGCTCTGGTAAACATATATGCACCCAATACAGGAGCACCCAAATACATAAAAAAAGCTCCTGGAGGATATCAAGGGAGAGATTAACAGCAATACGATCATAGTAGGAGACTTTAATACCCCACTATCACCATTGGACAAATCCTCTAAACAAAAAATCAGCTAAGAAACATCAATCCTAAATGACTCTCTAGACCAGATGGAATTAATTGAAATCTTCAGAACATTTCACCCCAAAGCCACAGAACATACATTCTTCTCAAGTGCACATAGGTCATTTTCAAAGATAGACCATATGTTGGGACATAGGCAAAGTCTCTCCAAATTCAAGAAGATAGAAATCATATCAAGCATCTTCTCAGATCACAGTGGCATAAAACTGGAAATCAATTACAATAAAAACAATCCAAAAAAAATGAAACACATGGAGACTAAACAGCATGCTATTAAACACTGACTGGGTTACCAGAGAGATCAAGGAAGAAATAAAAAACATCATGGCAACAAATGACAATGAAAACACAACAATCCAAAATCTATGGGACACAGTGAAAGCAGTCTTGAGAGGGAAGTTCATAGCTCTACAAGCCTACTGCAAAAAACAAGAAACAATGGTAATAAATTACCTAACCCTACAACTCAAAGAGTTAGAAAGAGAGCAACAAGAAAAGCCCAGTGTAAGCAGAAGGAAGGAAATAATAAAGATCAAGCGGAGATAAATGACATAGAGACCAAAGAAACAATACAAAAGATCAACAAAACCAAGAGCTGGTTCTTTGAAAGGATAAACAATATTGATGAACCTCTAGGCAGGCTCACCAAGAAGCAAAGAGACAGGACCCAAATAAACAAAATCAGAGATGAAAGAGGTGAAATAACAACAGACCCCGGCGAAATACAAAGGACTGTTACAAAATACTATGAACAACTTTATTCCAACAAACTGGACAACCTGGAGGAAATGGATATATTCCTAGAAAAATATACCTTCCAAAATTGAATCAGGAAGAATCTAAACAGCTCAATATGCCAGTAACTATGGAAGTAATTTAAGCAGTCATCCAAAAGCTTCTGGCAAACAAAAGCCCGGGGCCTAATGGCTGCACAGGAGAGTTTTACCAAACATTCAAGGAAGAACTAAAACCTATCCTCCTCAGACTATTCAAAAAAAATTCAAGAGGAAGGAACACTTCCAAGCTCCTTCTATGAAGCCAGCATCACCCTAATACCAAACCTGATAAGACAACACAATGAAAGAGAATTACAGGCCAATATCCCTCATGAACATAGATGCCAAAATCCTCAACAAAATTCTAGCAAATTGGCTCCAGCAGTACATCAGAAAGATCATACACCATGACCAAGTAGGATTTATCCCAGGAATGCAAGGATGGTACAATATCCTCAAATCAATAAACGTGATACATCACATAAACAAACTGAGAGATAAAAATCACATAGTCATATCAATTGATGCAGAAAAAGCATTTGACAAAATCCAACACCCTTTCTTGATAAAAACTCTCAACAAGGTGGGAATAGAAGGATCATACCTCAACATAATAAAAGCTATGTATGATAAACCCACAAAAACATACTCAATGGTCAAAAACTAACACTATTTTCCCTAAGAACAGGAACAAGACAGGGATGCCCACTCTCACCACTCCTGTTTGACATAGTACTGGAAGTATTAGCAATTGCAATTAGACAAGAAGAAGAAATAAAAGGCATCCAAATTGGAAAAGAAGTAAAGCTGCCCTTATTTGCAGATGACATGATATTGTACATAAAAACCCCAAAAGACTCCATCAAAAAACTAATAGACTTAATAAATAATTTCAGCAATGTAGCAGGATACAAAATTAACGCCAAGAAATCTATGGCTTTCTATACACTAATAGTGAACTTACAGAAAGAGAGACTAAAAAAGCAATCCCATTTACCATCGCACCAAAAAAATTAAGATACCTAGGAATAAACTTAACTAAGGAGGTAAAAGACCTATATGCGGAAAACTACAGAACACTGAAAAAAGAGATAGAGGAAGACGTAAACAGATGGAAGAACATACCATGTTCATCGATTGGTAGAATCAACATCATTAAAATGTTCATACTACCCAAAACAATCTATATATTCAACGTACTCCCCATTAAAATACCAACAGCATATTTCACAGACCTAGAAAGAAATCTCCAAAAATTCATCTGGAATAAAAAAAGACCCCGAATAGCCACAGCAATCCTGAGAAAGAAGAATAAAGTAGGAGGGATCTCAATACCAGATTTCAAGCTGTATTACAAAGCCACTGTTCTTAAAACAGCATGGTACTGGCACAAGAACAGACATATAGATCAATGGAATAGAAGAGAGAATCCAGATATCAACCCAAACCACTATGCTCAATTAATATTTGACAAAGGAGGCATGAACATACAATGGAGTCAAGACAGTATCTTCAATAAATGGTGTTGGGGAAATTGGACAGATACATGCAAAAAAATGAAACTAGATCACCAACTTACACCATACACAAATATAAACAAAATGGATACAGAACTTAAACATAAGACGGGAAACCATAAAAATACTAGAGGAATCCACAGGCAGCAAAATCTGAGACATATGCCTAAGCAATATCTTCATCAATGCAGCTCCTAGGGCAATGGAAGCTAAAGAGAAAATAAACCAATGGGACTACATCAAAATAAAAAGGTTTTTTACAGCAAAAGAAACTCAACAAAACAAGAAATCCCACTGTATGGGAGAACATATTTGCAATTGTTATCACTGATAAAGGTTTAATCTCCAATATCTACAGGCAGCTTATACAATTTAATAAGAGGAAGATAAATGATCCAATAAAAAAATGGGCAATGGACCTAAATAGAATCTTTTCAAAAGAAGACAGATGGAAGGCCAAGAGACACATGAAAACATGCTCAAAGTCACTAAGTATCCGAGAGATGCAAATCAAAACAACAATGCGGTACCAAGTCACAGCATTCAGAATGGCTATCATCAACAAATCGACAAACGACAAGTGTTAGCAAGGATGCGGAGAAAAAGGAACCCCCCTGCACTGCTGGTGGGAATGTAGACTGGTGTAGCCACTGTAGAGAACAGTATGGCATTTCCTCAAAAAACTGAAAATGGAACTCCCATTTGACCCAGTAATCCCACTTCTAGGAATATATCCTAAGAAACTGGAAACACCAATCAGAAAGGATAGATGTACCCCTTTGTTCATAGCCGCACAATTCACCATAGCTAAGATTTGGAAACAGCCTAGGTGCCCATCAGCAGATGACTGGATCAGAAAACTATGGTACATTTACAAAATGGAATACTATGCTGCTATAAAAAAGAAGGAATTCTTGCCGAAACTGGTTTGGCTCAGTGGATAGAGCGTCAGCCTGCGGACTGAAAGGTCCCAGGTTCGATTCCGGTCAAGGGCACGTACCTTGGTTGCGGGCACATCCCCATTAGGGGGTGTGCAGGAGGTAGCTTATCGATGTTTCTAACTCTCTATCCCTCTCTCTTCCTCTCTGTAAAAAATCAATAAAATATATTAAAAAAAAAAAAAAGAAGAAGAAGGAATTCTTACCATTTGCAGCAACCTGGATCGAATAGGAGAACATCATGCTAAGTGAAATAAGCCATTCAGTGAAAGAAAAATACCACATTATCTCACTCATTTATGAATAATAAAGAAAATTATAAACTGTTGAAGAAAAAGATAGATACAGAGACAGTAAAGCATCAAAAAGAATGTCAAATTACAGCGGGAAGGTTAGGGAGAGGTGGGGGAGATAAGAGATCAACTGAAGGACTTGTATGCATGCATATAAGCAAAACCAATGGACGCAAAACTCGGGGGGGTGAGGGCATGTATGGGAGTGGGGTGGGGGGGCAATGGTAAGATATGTACACATATAATACCGTAATAAAAAATGGAAAGAAATAAAAATAGATAATATTGAGAGTAATCACATAATACTGTGTGTGTATGTATATTAACTAGAGGCCCGGTGCATGAAATTCGTGCACGGAGGGGGGTTGTCCCTCAGCCCAGCCTGTACCCTCTCCAATATGGGACCCCTCAAGGGATGTCCGACTGCCCGTATAGGCCCGATCCTGGGATCGGGCCTATACGGGCAGTCAGACATCCCTCCACAATCCAGGATTGCTGGCTCCCAACTGCTTGCCTGCCTGCCTTCCTGATTGCCCCTAACCGCTTCTGCCTGCCAGCATGATCACCCCCTAACCACTCCAATGCCAGCCTGTTTGCCCCCAACTTCCCTCCTCTGCCGGCCTGGTCACCCCTAACTGCCCTCTCCTGCAGGGTTGATCACCTCCAACTGTCCTCCCTTGCAGGCCTGGTCCTTCTCAACTGCCCTCCCTTGCAGGCCGGGTGCCTCCCAACTGTCCTCTCCTGCTGGCCATCTTGTGGTTGCTATCTTGTGTCCACATGGGGGCAGGATCTTTGACCACATGGGAGCAGCTATATTGTGTGTTGCAGTGATGATCAATCTGCATATTACTCTTTTATTAGATAGGATAGAGGCCTGGTACAGGGGTGGGGGCCAGCTGTTTTGCTCTGAAGGGTGTCCTGGATCAGGTGGGGGTTCCCTTGGGGTGTGGTGCGGCCTGAGCGAGGGGCCTGTGGTGGTTTGCAGGCCAGCCATGCCCCCTGGCAACCCAAGTGGAGGCCCTGGTATCTGGAATTTATTTTCCTTCTACAATTGAAACTTTGTAGCCTGGAGCGGAGCCCAGCCTGGGGCTCCCTCAGTGGCCGGCAGCCATTTGTGTTGGGGTTATAATTGAAACTTTGTTGCCTTAAGTGGGTGGGCCCGGCCAGGGTGTGTGGAAACCTTTGCTTCCCCTGTTGCTGGTAGCAACACTGGCCTGCTCTCTCAAGCTCCATCCTGCCGCCATTTGTTTGAATTTATTTACCTTCTATAATTGAAACTTTGTAGCTTGAGTGGAGGCTTAGGCCTGGCAAGGGCAGGCAGGAAAGCTTGGCTTCCTCTGTTACCTAGGAAATCTTGCTCTCTTTGGCTGTAGCTATCTTGGTTTGGGTTAATTTGCATGCTCACTCTGATTGGCTTGTGGGCATGGCTTGTGGGTGTATCGGAGGTATAGTCAATTTGCATATTTGTCTATTATTAGGTAGGATATGTATTTGTGTATATGTGTGTATAATTGTTTTTAACTATCTGATTTTTCATATACGTTTAAATGAATGCACATACACACATACTTGCGCACACACACCTAGATACTTCCTGCATGGTTTCCTTATCATTAAAATGTTGGTTTTGTATTATTGGACCGAAAGTAAGCAGAATAACTCCAACAACAAGTTATCTATGATTTGTTGACACATCTTTATGGGACATGAAATATGACTTGATGATGAGATTGCACCTGAGCCAGCTATGGCCTTTCTGTTGTTAAGGCACAGAAAAGGAACAGCTAGAATTCAGCTTAAGCAAGGGCTAACTAATAAATTATGTGAGAAAATATTCAAATGGCAATTACACCAAGAAGAGCTCTGAACTTATCACATGCAGCATTGATTAGAGAGCTGAGCATTGTTGGATACTGTATTCTTTGAAGGCTTCAGTGTTGCCTCCTGTAGCCAGAGTTTAAGAACATGCTGAAATATTTTAGAACGGTTATGTAAAATACAACAGAAACATTTACCACCCTAAAAAACAACCCATTGTTTGTATATTTATAGTGTATGCATATGTATGTATCTCTGCATGGGTGTGTATATATTATATCTTAAATGCTTAAATCTGGGTTGGAGTAAACAGTGAGTCACAGCAGAAACCAGGAAATCATACTCCCTAGATCAAGTGAAGGAGAATCAAGAAATAGAGAATGGCCAATTGTGATAAATGCTTCTGATGATAAAATAACAGGGGAGAAATGACTATTAGGTTTAACAATATGGCAATATGTGGTCTTTGGAGATTGAAAATGTAAAAGCTATATACATATATATGACTATTAGAGAAATATATAAAGACTAGAGGCCCGGTGCATGAAATTCGTGCACAGAGGGGGTTGTCCCTTAGCCCAGCCTGCACCCTCTCCAATCTGGGACCTCTCGAGGGATGTCCGACTTCCCGCTTAGGCCCGATCCCGGTAGGCAGTCGGACATCCCTCTCACAATCCAGGACTGCTGGCTCCCAACTGCTTGCCTGCCTGCCTTCCTGATTGCCCCTAACTGCTTCTGCCTGCCAGCATGATCACCCCCCTAACCACTTCCCTGCCAGCCTGTTTACCCCTAACTGCCCTCCCCTGCAGGCCTGGTCCCCCCCAACTTCCCTCCTCTACCGGCCTGGTCACCCCTAACTGCCCTCCCCTGCACACTTGATTGCCCCCAACTGCCCTCCCTTGCAGGCCTGGTCCCTTCCAACTGCCCTCCCCTGCTGGCCATCTTTTGGTGGCCAGCTTGTGTCCACATGGGGGCAGCCATCTTGTGTGTTGGAGTGATGGTCAATCTGCATATTACTCTTTTATTAGATAGGATAGAGGCCTGGTGCATAGGTGGGGGCCAGCTGGTTTGCCCTGAAGGGTGTCCCAAATCAGGGTGGGGGTTCCCTTGGGGTGTGGGGCGGCCTGGGCAAGAGGCCTATGGTGGTTTGCAGGCTGGCCACACCTCCTGGCGACCCAAGTGGAGGCCCTGGTATCTGGGATTTATTTATCTTCTACAGTTGAAACTTTGTATCCTGGAGTGGAGGCAAGCCTCCTCCTTGCTCCATGGAGACAGCCATTTCTGTTGGGATTTATGTATCTTCTATAATTGAAACTTTGTAGCCTTAAGCAGAGGCCAAGGCAGGCCAGGGCTTCAGAAGCTTGGCTTCCTCCATCGCTGGGGGCAACCCTAGCCTCCTGCTCTTTCCAGCTCCGTGGCTGCTGCCATTTCTGTTTGGATTTATTTACCTTCTATCATTGAAACTTTGTAGCCTTGAGTGGAGGCCTAGGCCAGCAAGGGCAGGCGGAAAGCTTGTCTTCCTCCAATGCCGGGGAAACCCAAGCCTCCCTCCTGCTCTCTGTGGCCGCAGCCATCTTGATTGGGTTTATTTGCATATTTGCTCCTGATTGGATGGAGGTGTGGCTTGTGAGTGTAGCAGAGGTACGGTCAATTTGCATATTACTCTTTTATTATATAGGATGTTTAAATTTCTCTTTAATGTGATATATTTTGTCTATTTGATTGTTCCTTTATTTTATTACTATTTGAATAAACTATTGATGTCATCTCTACTTGAACAAAGATAGTTGCCGTTTGTATTTCATTGAAATATGTTCTCTATTATGCCTTTTACTTTTATTAATGGTGTTCATCATCTAATGATTTTATGATTTCAAGGTGATCTGTACCTAAGCCATTATCATCTGATTGAATTATTTTCCTATGAAACAGAAACTATTAAGTACTGTAGAGATCTTTCCAGCCTCCAGTCCCTGTTTGTTAAGATAATGGTTCACACATTCAAACATAATGGATAAAACAGCAAGATAAAAACGGAAACTCACAAGGATAGAAAATACAATACTGGCTTTGGCAGAACAGCATATGCATTAAGAAATTACGTTATTGTTATTTTCTTAGGTAAAGTTTAGTTTTTACTATGAGAGAAGTTGTGGGGCGAAAAGAAGGATTAAAAACACTACTAGCAGACTTATTAGCTATGCAGCTCGTTATGCTTGGCTTTGGACAAATTGATAGGAGCAACAGCCTATTAGTGACCCTAATGGCATTTATCTGTGTTCCTGAATTCTGTGTGTCATATCTCCACTGAATCACAGAGAGAAGCATAAAGCAAATACATTACATGGAGCAACTCACTAACAGTGAGCTAGTCGTTTTTATATTTGTTAAGGTGAAGAATTGGAATCTGTGTATATGCTTTGGGTCTCTTTCGTGTTTGTAAATAAGAAAAGATGAAGGGGCAGGTGCAGGGTTGAAGGGGTCCATGAGAAAAAAAAAGACATCTGTAATATTTTCAACAACAAAGATAAATTAAAAAAAAACACATAAAAAAACAACTTAAAAAAAGATGAAACATTTTACTCCGTATTGTTAGGCTTAGCGCAATTCTCCTTAATATCCACAGCCTTTTCTGACACCACCCCCACCTGTACCATCACTGCCTCCTTCTAAGAAAATAACTCCATAGCTAGGTGTCCAGTCATACAACCTCCCTCATTCCTTTTCTCTCTCCCTCCAACCACTTTTGGAAAATAATTAGTTACAGCAAAGGGCAGCTGTGATCTCAGAAGTGATGAAGTGACTTTTGTGTTATACTGTGCTCTCCATTAAGACCGTTTCTTTACCTCTCATGTCTTCCTTCTTTTCATTTCCTGAATATGGACATTGTTTGTATCTCTCATTCTCCTTTTATGATCTCATTTATTTATATTTATAACTTTTCATGCAGTATCCACTGTCATGAACCTTTTCCTTCCCTTTCTGATTCACTTACTACCCCAAGCCTGGCTCTTTCTGTTTTTTTGTTGTTGTTGTTTTGTGGTGTGTGTGTGTGTGTGTGTGTGTGTGTGTGTGTGTGTGTGTGTTTGCCTTTCCCTCTATGTTTAATTCAACAAGTTTTTTAGAAAGTTATGTATATATTTCCCGATCATTTCTTCCTCCCCACTTTATCTTTAATCTTCATTTTAAGTGAATAATGGGGAAATTCTATCTGTATCTTCTCTGTTGTCGTTTTTGTTTTTTCCAGGTGTTCATTGGCCTATCAAGGATGTCTTAAGCAGTTATTTTGGAAAGCAAAGCTGTTTACTGATTCCTGGGCTAATCAGTTTGAGAAAATGAGCTTAAATATCTTAAGAGATGAGACATTATCTTACTAGGATAACTTGACTAGGAGTCACTTATAATAGCCTCAGTGACTGTTAGACATTTATTGTTCTTATTATAAGCTTCTAAGAGTTTCCATATCATTTTTAATTTTCCCTTTTTATTCCCTTTTATAAATTTTATTTTTTAGTTATTAAATTAAGATATGCTTTATTAAATTTAAAAAATCTATCTGCTGACACAGTCAATTTAAACAGCTTTATTCATTCACTTTCACTATTTCTTTCAAGCTTCTACAGGTATTTAAATATCCTCTGACACATGTATTATGTTAAGAGACCTATGAAAACAGTTGAAGTGATTATCTATAAACAGAGTCAAAATGTGGTGGTAACCTTTTTTACTTATGGCATTTTGGATCACCCTCTTTTTTTTTTGCAAGTTTTCCCCCTTGATTAAGTTAGGCAGTTTTATAGAGAATGCTAGCCCAAATCTTTGAGTGATTAATTCCTATTTTCTTTAGACTGAGTGCCTTTTTTTTTGTCTTGTATCTCTAGTCATACTCTTTTAACAATGTTCTCTATGTCCTCCTGACATAGTTCTTTTTTATTATTTATTTTTCTTTATTGATTAAAGTAGTACATATGTGTCCTTATCTCCCCATTGTCCCCCAACCCCCCAACTCATGCCCTCACCACCACCACCACCACCCCCCCCCGGTGTCTGTGTCCATTGGTTAGGCTTATATGCATGCATACAAGTCCTTTGGTTGATCTCTCCCCCTTACCCCCACCCTCCCCTACCTTCCCTCTGAGGTTTGACGGTCTGATCGATGCTTCTCTGTCTCTGGATCTGTTTTTGTTCATCAGTTTATGTTGTTCATTATATTCCATAAATGAGTGAAATCATGTGATATTTATCTTTCTCCGACTGGCTTATTTCACTTAGCATAATGCTCTCCAGTTCCATCCATGCTGTTGCAAATGGTAAGAATTCCTTCTTTTTTACCACAGTGTAGTATTCCATTGTGTAGATGTACCACATTTTTTTAATCCACTCATCTGTTGATGGGCACTTAGGCTGTTTCCAAATCTTAGCTATGGTGAATTGTGCCGCTATGAACATAGGGGTGCATATATCCTTTCTGATTGGTGTTTTTAGTTTCTTGGGATATATTCCTAGAAGTGGGATCACTGGGTCAAATCGGAGTTCCATTTTTAGTTTTTTGAGGAAACTCCATACTGTTCTTGACAGTGGCTGCACCAGTCTGCATTTCCACCAGCAGTGCATGAGGGTTTCTTTTTCTCCACATCCTCGCTAGCACTTGTCATTTGTTGATTTGTTGATGATAGCCATTCTGACAGGTGTGAGATGATACCGAATTGTTGTTTTGATTTGCATCTGTCAGATAATTAGTGACTTTGAGCATGTTTTCATATGTCTCTTGGCCATTCTTAGGTCCTCTTGAAAAGTTTAGGTCTGTTGCTCATTTTTTGATTGGGTTGTTTATCATCTTTTTGTTAAGTTGTATGAGTTCCCTGTAAATGTTGGAGATTAAACCCTTAACGGTGATTACATAGGCAAAGATGTTCTCCCATGCAATGGGCTTTCTTGTTGTTTTGGTGATGGTTTCTTTTGCTGTATGGAACCTTTTTATTTTGATGTAGTCTTGTTTGTTTATTTTCTGTTTAGTTTTCATTGCCCTAGGAGCTGTATTGATGAAGATATTGCTTAGGCATATGTCTCAGATTTTGCTGCCTGTGGATTCCTCTAATATTTTTATGGTTTCCCATCTTATGTTTAAGTCCTTTATCCATTTTTAGGGGTGTTTTTTTTTTTCTTGTATGTATATGGTGTAAGTTGGTGATCTAGTTTCATTTTTTTGCATGTATCTGTCCAATTTTTCCCAATACCATTTATTGAAGAGACTGTCTTGACTCCATTGTATGTTCATGCCTCCTTTGTCAAATATTAATTGAGCATAGTGGTTTGGGTCAATTTCTGGGTTCTCTATTCTATTCCATTGATCTATATGTCTGGTCTTATACCAGTACCAGGCAGTTTTGAGAATAGTGGCTTTTAATACAGCTTGGTATCTGGTATTGAGATCCCACCTACTTTGTTCTTCTTTCTCAGAATTGCTGCAGCTATTCGGGATCTTTTTTTATTCCAGATGAATTTTTGGAAAGTTCATTCTAGGTCTGTGAAATATGCCGTTGGCATTTTAATGGGGAGTGCATTGAATGTATAGATTGCTTTGGGTAGTATGAACATTTTAATGATGTTGATTCTACCAATCCATGAACATGGTATGTTCTTCCATCTGTTTATGTCTTCCTCTATCTCTTTATCTCTTTTTTCAGTGTCCTGTAGTTTTCCAAGTACAGGTCTGTTACCTCCTTAGTTTATTCCTAGGTATCTTAATTTTTTTGATGCAATGGTAAATGGGATTGTTTTTTTAATCTCCCTTTTTGTAAGTTCTCTATTGGTGTTAATTTTGTATCCTGCTACATTACTGAATTCATTTATTAAGTCTAAT
The DNA here is from genome assembly GCF_027574615.1 of Eptesicus fuscus. Classification (NCBI taxonomy): domain Eukaryota; kingdom Metazoa; phylum Chordata; class Mammalia; order Chiroptera; family Vespertilionidae; genus Eptesicus; species Eptesicus fuscus. The sequence goes on from NC_072486.1 coordinate 50,809,801, forward strand.
AATTTTTTGATGGAGTCTTTAGTGTTTTCTATGTACAGTATCATGTCACCTGCGAATAATGACAGTTTTGCGTCTTTTTTTTTTTTTCCCATTTGGATACCTTTTATTTCTTCTTGTTGTTGTCTTAATTGCTATGGCTAGCACTTCCAGAACTATTGACATAGTTCTTTAATCAAAATTCTTTTAATCAAAATCCTATCCTTCCTATAGCAACCAGCACAAACATTTTTCTTCAGCCTCAGTGATATCTTTCCAAAATTAGAGTTTGACCAAATTATCACTCATTAATAAAATTAGCAGAGGGGATAATGCATTTATGTGCAAAACTTTTCTCCATGAGAAACTTTTGTTTTATTTCCTGCACGTGTGTTGGTGAGAGGCTGTAGACTTGGCCATTGAAGAACAAAGATTGGGCTGCCTGTGCTTGGAGTTTGGTTCTAGCTCTTATTATCCTTGTTGTAGACCAGTGATGGGCAACCTTTTGAGCTTTGTGTGTCAAACTTCGCCAAAAAACTGAGCATAACTCTGGTAGTGTGTCACTTTGAGGAAAAAAACATTATTTCGCAAATGTTTCATCCTCAGGAGCAGCAAATGTTTCATCCTCGGCATGCGGCCGCTTCAGTGGCCACGTGTCATCAGAAATGGCTACGCGTGTCAGTGCTGACACGCGTGTCATAGGTTCGCCATCACTGTTGCAGACTATGGCAAATTATTTAGTTTGTCTAGTAATAACTGTTATTTTACCCAAATAGCTTAAATCATGCTTGCTGTATGCCAGGCATTCTCTAAGTGCTTTACATATATTAATCCTCATACCACTCCAAATTGTCCTCATTTTACATATGAAGAAACGAGGCTCAGAAAGGTGAAATAATTTGGACAAGCCAGAAAGTAGGGAGACAGGCATAATAGAAATTTTTAAATAAATGTTTCTTTACTCATTCTTGTTTTCCACTCTCCACCTCCTCTTTCTTCCCTCTCCTTGCCCTTCTCTTCCCTTTTGACCATTTTCACCTCCTCCTGTCTCCTTCCCTCCCGTTCTTCCTATCTTCTTTCCCATTCTCCCCTGACCCTCGTCCTTTTCTCCTTTTTCCTCCCACGCTTTCTTCTCTTTCCTTCATCCCCTCATTACTTCCCACCCTACTCCTCCTTTACCCCATTCATCTATTACATTATTATCAACATGTGTATGCTTGGTGCTCTGGGGAACACCAAGATCAGTCAGAGATCCTGCTACAAAGAACTTATAGTAGTAGAAGCTAAAAGATATTTATAGAAGTTGCTTAGAATGTGATGGAAAGTTATGGATTTAGAGCTATATAAGTTATACAGGATTGCTTTTCTCTGTGGGAGCAAGGAAGGCTCTGTGGGAGGATATCCATCCCTCCACAGAGTCTTAGGAAATGACTTATGAAAGAGTAGTTGTAGTCTAACACATTATGTTTATGCATATTTTATAACTGTCAACCTCTTCTTGATTATTACAAGTAATGGAGCTTAAATCTCATTAACTAATGGCAGCCCCTTTTGGACTCTTATTTTGTCGAGTGTGTGTGGCAAGTGCTGTAAAAGTTAAATGTAAATATAAAGGAGCCCATGCCACTAATGGAGCATTTGGAAAACAAGTCAGTACCCGTAGATTGAGGATGCCAGAAGGAGGCATACTGGTCTGATCTGTCAACAGGAGACAGAAATGCAATCAGCAGTGACACAGTCCATATACCCTTAGTCAGTTGCTATGTGAAGTCAGTTCTCAAAGAGTTCTGAAAAATAATCTTCCCGTGTAAATTGTCTTTTTTGTCATAATGTAGTTCCTCTGCATCTGTGAAGTGTCATCCCCAATACTTACTTCTTCAGAATGTCCAGGTTCCAATGGCACCAGGTGCCTCCAGGAAATGTGAGATGGGCTGTCAAGTACGGTGTCTGAAAGTACATTTCAGGAAGTATCAAAAACTAGTATATTATATGATGAAAAGGTATTAACAATTTTAGTCTTGTATACCAGGTATATTTTGGGCATGAGTCTTCTTAGAATTTAGCATCCTGATTCATTTTTAAAGCCTTTATGTTATATTAGATAAAATTATATTAAAAGTTAGTCCAAGTTAATTATCTTTTATCTATATAATTTTCCTGTTAATGTTTTATATGAAAACATAAATGAATTTATACATGATTGCCTTCTTTTGTTATTCATAGTATATATTAAAAAGAGATCTCATTCTCTTTTAAATGATATATCATAAGAGGACATTTAGCTGCCTATACATGTCAGTTTTTATTTTTCATTTTTATTGTCAAAATCAATATCATATTTGGAAACTGCCAAATGGATTCTAGATATCTGAGGTACTAAAGTTTGTAGAGTCATATAAGGTCAGTCTTATTAGGAAGTAGTATAATTCAGCTGCATAGAACCAGAGTCCTAAGTTAAAATGTCTGCCTCACATGAAGAAGTAAATTGGGTACTAGCCATGCAGACATTTTGAGAAGAAAAGTTGATGAGAAATTGTTGAAATCAGGCAAGGTGATTTAAAAACCTAGGTACTTTATTTCCCAATTCTGCCTTATTCTGAAATGAACTATTGTCATTTGTGCATGGTTGACGTTCAGCGAATAGTTCTGGAAACAACTAATATAAAAATTTTATTAATTACTAAAAATTGAAATAAGCAACCATTATTGGTTAACAAAAAAACAAACAGAATAAAAAGGAATCAGTTTATGCAACACAGATCTATGAAGTAGAACTTCCTCTTACCATTTAGTCCTAGGAACACACAGCTCAAGGAAGAGTTGGTCCAACACAGGTAGTTAGATTAGGTTAGATCAGCAATTTTCAACCTTTTCCATCTCATGGCACACATAAACTAATTACTAGAACATCAAAAAATGTTATATTTTTGCCAATCTGAAAAAAAATAGGTAAAATTTTTATTCATTCACACCGGAGGGTCAGCTATTGGTGTTGGCTGTTATTTCTGTTATTTTTTTACTTGACAGTCTAAGAAATAACGGCTCAGTGCCCCTGATTAAATAGTCAGGTATTGCATGTTCTAAACATTCTGATGGCACACAGGTTGAAAAATCTCTGAGTTAGACCTAAGAAGTAATATTTCCAGTTGAGTTAAGAAGTTAAACATTATGTAAAAGGACAATGTTAGTAAAATATACATCATCAGTAAAATTCATCATCAGTAAAATATCTCTCTAGTAGCTGGATAGTCTCCTGTATCTTGTCTTTTATGACCTAGAGATGTCTCCAAGTTTTGGGGCTTTATCTGTTTTGACATGTAATACCCAGGGAGATAAAAGTACCTGTCTTCATTATGTAACGTTTGGCCCTCTTGAGAATACATATTGAAGTTTTATTCTTCTTTTGAATCAGAACAATTAACTAGATAAATGGTTACAGATCTAATTCTCATGATAGGTGTAGAATAGAATATTTCTGGAGGACTTGGAAGCAAACATTCCCTTCTTTGCATCATATACCTTCTTGAGTCTCTTGAGGCTAGGGCTTTATGCAGAGCACTGAGAAATCCAGGGAAGTTTTATTTTTCCACAGTTAGATGTTCTAAGTGCGAACAAATTCTACCAGGTCATACAGATGTTATATAAAAAATAAATAAATAAAGGATGGCTTATGTAGATAAGAGTAAGGTAAGATCTCTGAAATGAGCTCTGAAAAACTATAAATGGTATCTTATCAAAGAGGAATAAGATAATTGTGGTAGAATTAGAAACATCCACTTTTGGGAATCCTCTCCCTCTATTTAGTAACGGTAACCTTTGTAGTATTTCAAACCTATCTTGAAGATTCCTGTTTCTAGAAATATGTCAATATGTTATATGGAAACTGTCTTTGACCTGACTCCTGCTCTGCAAAGAATGCCTCCTCCTCCTCCTCATATGCTCTATTTGAATCTTTGGAGAGTTCTGAACTTCTGTGAGGGTACAATACTATAAAGGTTTGAATATATGTAAAAGGTAATATGCAAAGATTGAGTCTTTGTTTTAAGGTTGTTGACCTGGAAGTTTTCTAAAGTAATAATCTTCTTTAATCTTTATTTATTGAAGCATGGTAAAATACTGACTTGATAGTGTGATTAAGTTGATTAATTATTTGGTTATGTGGAGTGCCCCAGTCATACTATATTGTAACCAAGAGTGAAATTTGACATCTTTGACATTCTATTCACTTAAAAATAGACTCCCTTTTCCTTTGATCCTTATAATAATAGTTTTCAAGATTAACAAGTAAGTAGTCTTAATTAGTTGACTCAGAACTCTTTCTTTCAGCTTTTTGCCTGAATTCATCAGTGGAGACTTTGATTCTATTAGGCCTGAAGTTAGAGAATACTATACTGTTAAGGTAAGACATAATTCTATATTTAAAATATTTCTCATATGATTGCTTTTCCTATGTTTTTCCTGGTTTCCTTTGTGTATGTGTAGGTATTGACCAACTAATTGGTTATTTTTTAAAAATTTGTATCTATTATGATATACATTCAAATGGAAATTTAGAGAACGGCAAGTAGAAATACAAGTTTAGAAATTCAGTCACCACCAGGTAAGCATTAATGCTTAGTACTTTAAGCACATATTTTTAAAATACATTTATAGCTTATGGACTAATTTAATGTACTATCATTGCCTACATCCTCATTAGTTGCTATCTATTTTTCACAAATCACTTTTAATATCATTTAATGAATGAACTATATTTTACTTAACAAATTCCTGATTGATTTACATTTGTATCCATTTTTTACCTTGCAAACTAATAAAAATATCATTGTAAATGAGTTTTTATAAAAATGCATATAGAGCCACAGTTTTTCTTTAATATTTAGTTTTTTAAAAAATATTATTACCTATTCTGAATAAACCTGTTTATTATATTTAGTTTATTGAAAATATTTTAGTTTTTTGAAACTATTGTTAGCCTATCCTATCTAATAAAGAGGGAATATGCTAATTGACCATCACTCCGTCACAAAGATGGCGGCACCCACAGCTAAAGCTAAGTTCCCATAAGGAGCCTTAACGAGCAATCAGCAGGGACCTGAGGTTACGCCTTCCCCTGCTCCCGTAGGGCTTGACAGGGGACCTCAGGCCATGCTCCCCACCCAGCGGGGCTTGATGGGGGACCTCAAGGGGCACCCCCAGTGCTGGGGTAAGAGAACTCAGTCCACACCCCCTGCCCAGAGGGCTTGACAGGGGACCTGAGGCTGTACCCCCCTGCCGGTGGGACTTGATGGGGGACCTGAGGCTGTGTGCCCCTCCTGGTGCTGGTCCGGGGAACCTGAGGCCATGCCCCCCCACCTGGCGAGGCTTGATGGGGGACCTCAGGACATGCTCCCCACCCAGCGGGGATTGACAGGGAACCTCAAGGCATATCCCCCACCCTGGTCTGGGCTGGGGGACCTCAGACCATGCCCCCCGTCCTGGCGCCGGGCCAGGGAACATGAGCCTACGTCCCCTGCCCGGCGGGGTTTGACAAGGGTGGGACTGGCCAGGTCTGGATCTAGCCCAATGGGGGCAGGGGCTGGCTGGGTCTGGGTCTCATGTGATTTTGAGGTGCATGTGGGTGGGCGGGGACTTGACTCTGGGTCCCATAGTCTGCCCCAGACTCTGACAGGAGGAAGGTTTTCATATACATTTTACTAATTTTCTTTCATCTCTGACACTTCTATTATAGAGAAAGGGCAATTAGCAATATTAAATTATTTCCTCTAATTAATCCCCTTTTGATGTGCATGGATATCATGCACTGGGCCACTAGTTTTAAATAAAACTATTCATTACAACTTGAAATTAACAATAACATACAGCTTAAGGTGTTCATATTGTTAATGCTATTGTGAAAGTCTTCTAGAGATCCTTGTTGGTAAAGAACATGCAAATGATCTAATTGAGAATGATGGAAGACACATAGGAGTATTATAGCGATCAATTATTCAAGTTTTCACTGGCTTTAGAGGGCAATGCAGAGTTTAAAAAAAAAAAAATTATAGTGTCAGCAATTCTAGCCACAATACTGTCATCTCTGTTATTCTGAACTGGCATTAGAAAATTACACATATTTTTAAAAGAAACAGCAGTTACTGAAATAGTAAAATTTTACATTCTTTATAAGGCTTGGGGATGGATGAGATAAAATCAAAAAGAAGAAAAGTGGGAGGGAGAGAGGAGGGAAAGAGAAGAAAAAGAATGAAAATATGATTCAGGGTGAGGAAGCAAAGTTATCAGGTTTAATAAAGTAGTATAGGCTGTTCTGATAGAAACCCCAGTGATCAGGGCAGTGAATGTAGCTCAGTGCACATCGTATCTGCCCACCAGCTGATCAGACTTTCCCATAAGCAAAGGGAGACTGTTCCCAAGTCAGTGTTTGATATTCATGCTCAATTACTTTAACATTGGCATGTTTCTATTCATTCCCCACAGTCTCACTTCTCATTAACTCCATACCTTAACCTCACTGAGATGGAAAGCCCTCTCAGCCTTGCTTACAATGCAGAGTTTTATAAATTCATAGATATTAGTTGTATTTTCGGGAGGGGAAGAAACAGCAGGAGAGGTAGGACAAGCACTCAGAAACAAGTGGAAGATCTGGCTAGATGTGACTTTTCTCCTCCTATCTTAAATGCTGCTGGCTGCCAACACTGGAAGTGTTGATTTCATCATTCCATCCTGGATGAGGAAATAACAAAAAGTAAGGGGAAACCAGCTTTTTCATTGGCCAATGCAGTGAAATGGGGTCAGGGATAAAAGAAAATTTTGAGTTAATACCTTTTGATGAATTTCTCTTATATTTTTTGCTTTATTTTTTTTAACCTCAATGTTAATTTATATCTGTTGAGGTTTAATTTGAAAAGTAAGGTTAGCTGCATCTTCTAATTTCCTACATTGCATAGTTATGAGATGATGTAGTACAATCCAATTTTCATGTACTGATGAGAACAACTGCTTTGAACTTTTTAGATCTCTCCCTGGAAAGCACTGATGATGTCTTTGATAGAGTTGATGTGCCCCGTATAGGTCAGGGTGAAAGTTTAGCTACGGTTTTAATAATGATAATGACAACAAGTTAATGCAGCATTACACACAATTCGTATAAGCCATTATCTCCTATTTAAACCATCTTTAAGCTGCTGTGTTACAAATTAAAGGAGGTTATCTTCACTTTCAAAGGCACTTTTCTTTCTCCCATCTGGTCTGGGTTTCATTGAAGCTGAAACTGGGGCTTTGATGAATAAAGTAAAATTTAAAAAATTGAAAATGCTGAAGGTTTGTTAAAACCATAAAATTATAAAGTTGATTTTGTAGCCAACATTTATTCATACGTTTTCCCCCAGTAGATATGTCCTTGACTTACAGAAAAAAACTTAGGTTTATATGACTATAAAAATGTTAAATGGGTTTGTCTGCTTAATTTCTAAGAACATTAAAATATAAAGTATTAGATTTATTTTTTTAATTCTCATCCAATGATATTTTTCCATTGATTTTTAAAGAAAGTATAGGAGAGAGGGAAAGACAGAGAGAAACACATCCATTGGTTGCCTCATGCATGTTCCAGGACCAGGGCCTGGGCCAGGGAGGAGCCTGCAACCGAGATACATGCCCTTGACAGGAATCGAACTGGGGACCTTTTGATCCGCAGTCCGATGCTCTTATCCATTGAGCCAAACCAGGTAGAGCTGATTTGTCAGCTTTTAAACAGAATATTTTATACCCCAGATCTTGCAGTCTGTGGTACAGGGGACCCTTGAACAGTTCAGGGGTCATGGCACTGCCACCGTGCACAGTCAAAACTGTGTCTATCACTTCTGACTCCTCTAAAACTTAACTACTAATAGCCTACTGTTGACCCAAAACCTTACCGATAACATAGTCATTAACACATATTTTGTATGCTGTATGCATTATAGACTGTATTCTTACAATAAAGTAATCTAGAGAAAAGAAAATATTAATTAAAACACACGGAAGAGAAAATACATTTACATTACTGTCTTAGTGATACTGTGAGTCTAGATCTTCTGATTACAAGATGAATCAACTGTCTGTCAGTACCTACATCAATATTATGATACAAAACACTAGATATTATTACACTAGACGTCAAAAAGGGAAAGATAATGTGAAAAAGAAATTCATATTTATTGACAAGTATGACAATTCACGCATTGGTAACAAAGAAGCAGCAATACGATTGCCTTATGGAAGCCTAGTATAATTGATGAAACAGTGGTAGTTAGATTACTATAGTATTACATTATGTGCTATAGTTAATATTATGCAGTTGTGATTTAATACTACATCTTTGTTTGTTTACATTCCTCTTGACTGCAAATTGCTCCATGTATAGTTTTGATAAATTTTAACTTTTTATAATAGACTTGTATATTTTGTGTAATAAATGATAAAATAGACTAGTATCTACATATAGTTTATGCATTTGTGGCATACCTAACTTTTTCTTAAATTTTCTGTATTTTATGGCTACATAATTTGCTATTTTTTTTTAATTATTGCAAATCTCAATATATTTATTTAAAAAAAAACACATATAAGTGGACCCATGCAATTTAAATCTATCCATGTTGTTCAAGGGCCAATGGTAGTTATCTATTGTTCTGTAACATTTTATCCTAAAACTAGAGGCCTGGTGCACAAAATTCATGCACAAGTTGGGTCCCTAGGCCTGGCCAACAATCAGGGCCAGTTGGGGCCTTTATAACTGAGATCTTACTATGGTCTTTGGCCCACATCATGTTTCCATATTTTCGAGTTACTGTCATGTACCATACTGTGTTCTTCCAGATTTGGCAGGATTAACAGAGAAGATAAAATCAGAACTTAGAACTAGAGTCCTATTCCTGACTTATGACTAGGGTTATTTTCACCCTTGTCTAGAACATGGCCTTGTAGAATGCCAAAGTACTCCCTTATAGCACAAAGGAAGACATTCTCATATTCCCAAGCCACCTATACCCTGGCTAATTTTCTATTACCTGATCACCTTGGTTCTTGTGTTCTATCGTGGCTCAATCCCCTGTCCTGTAAATAGCTTTCATGTCATTGTTGGTCTGGCCCAATATTGCACCCAAGTTTGGGGGTAGAAGGGGAATGACAAGAAGGCAATGGGAGCGTAGAGAGTTTGGGTATCACACTGACTTATCCCACTGATGGTGATACTGACACTCATTCCCAGGGATGATAAATGCCTTCTGCAAGGAGCAAACTAAGGCCCAGTGCAGTCTGTTGACAAGCAGAAATAGCAACTGAGTCCCAGTTTAAAAATAAAATTTTACAGAAAACATGACTATAGAAAACAAAAGCATGGCCATATCCAAATTTTTGAAGACTATTCTTGATAGGTAAGGGTAGTATGTCTAACTTCTTTAACCCATGCTCCTTTGGGTAAGTATAAGATGCTATAAATGTTAACTACAGTCACAGAAAATTGTTCACCTTTTACATCTCATAATGGCTGACATTTTAGGAACTCAGGATCTGAATTTGAATATAACTTTTCCCAGTCAGAGTAATGGGAAATTGTTTTTTGTTTGACATTTGAATAGAATGCCTGATTTTTTAAATAAGTGAACTACTGATATTAAGCAGGAAATGCTTTTATTTTAATTCCAGTTTGAAAACACGGATTCTCAAATGGTGGGGATGGGTAGTATAGGTAAGCTTAATAATCAAGAGATGTCAAATAATACTGAATCTTGGCCATTAGTAATGTGCATTTTAGTTTTTACAAATAAAGTGATTATGGTTTCTTGAACTAACTATGCAAATTATTTTTTGAGTTGTCAGTTTACACACATGGAAGTCTTACCAAAGCAGTGAAATTAAATCATGTTATAGAACCCTGGCGTTCTCATACACTTGTAATAGTGATTAAATAATGTTGTACATGTAGAAAGAAGCACTCTAGAAGTGCTAAATAACTTTAAATATGTGATGGGAGTATTTTGTTTTACTTTCTAAAATTGTTTACTTAATAACTTTTCAACAACATTGCTTTTAAAAAGATTTTTAATCAGTTTATATCCACAAGTAAGTGTACAATTTATGAATCTGGATTTTATTTATAATCATACTCACTTAAAATATCTTTTTGAGTTTGATAATGCTCCAGGTTCAGTTCTGTTTAGTAAATTTCATAGAATCTTCCAGAAGTTTTTAATCTCTAGTTAAAAACACCTGCATTGATCCACCTAATCTCATGAATCTTATTATTTTCTAATTTTTAGCTGTGCCTCATTCCCAGTTCTGCCCAGCCATATACCAGCAACTTTTAGATATGCTATAAGTAATTAACTTAGAGAAAATGGAAAATTGGCTGTTAGAAATTGTAAGAACGTTAGCAAGTTTGACTGCTGTGCCAAACAGAGGAAGCTATATAGCATGTAAGGAGCTATGCTTCATTTAAGAATATATTTCTTTAAAAATTAAAAAAAAAACAACCCTTGAGAATAGTAAATTTTTACGCTTAAGCATTAACATGAATTAACATATGCCAAGATATAAAGGTAATTATAGACAGGCAGTTTCCCTTGATGACAGAGTGACAGGTTCTTCACTTTTTATTCTTAAACTGGTTGGCTCATCTTATTAGCATCTCACCAAGGGAGTGATGGAACAGGCAGGGACATTATGCAAAACCATCTCCTGAATATACTTTAATTCTTATGCTTGCCTCTATTATTGAAGTCCTTTTAAATTGACTTTATTTTATATTGTCTGTATTTTTCAAAGCCTGTTTTGTTTGAATTTGTTTTACATACTTAAGGCATTTAAAAGGGAGAGCCTATGCTCTTTACATTTTAAGAACTCCCAGGTGCCTCACATGTGACTTCCTCAGCACCTGCCTGCCTCTCCTCAACCGCCTAGTACTGCCTGTTCTCCAGGGCCTCTGAGACTCTTGCCTCATTTGTCTGGCTCGTGGGACCCCCTACTTAATAGTCCTCCCCTCTTACAGTTCCCACTATAGCTGCTGGGCGTAATCCTTCCTTTATAATTTTCTTGTAGAGCTTGATATAAACAATTCATCAGAGTTTTCCTCCTTATCCCTGTTAATACATGACCTCCTACAACCTGAAGTCTATGGTTGTTCATCCTGGCGTCCCCAAGTAGCTAAGTTCTCTTTAACGTTACATGAAGCAAGTATCTGATCCTCATTTTAGAACCAGAGCAGCAAAGCACGGGTGCCACTTGGTATGAAAAAGATTCTGTGATCAGTTGTGAAATTTGACCTTCTATATGCCCCTTTTGGAAATTCACTGTGCACAATATCATTTTAAGTAAGTCTTCCAAAAATCTAATTCTGTTAACCTTGGTATTTGTCAAGTGAATTTGATCATTCAACAGTATTCTTTATTCTTTTATTTTTTCTTCTGTCCTTCCTCTATCATTGTTTTTCTTTCTTTTTTTAATTAAATCCTCACTGCAGGACATGTTTCCATTGATTTTGAGAGAGAGAGAGAGAGAGAGAGAGAGAGAGAGAGAGAGAGAGAGAGAGAGAGAAAGAGAGAGAGAGGGGGGAGGGAGGGGGGGAGGGAGGGAGGGAGAAGAAGAAGAAGAAGAAGAAGAAGGGGAGGAGGGGGAGGAGGGGGAAGAGGGGGAGGAGGGGGAGGGAGTGAGATATATGGATATGAGAGAGACACATCGATCAGTTGCCTCCTGACCCAGGATTGAATCCACAACCATACACTCCAAGCAACTGAGCCATCAATTCAAGGACACAATACTGTTCTTTACCCACAACACCTAATGTGGTTTGTTGGTTTCCAGCTAGGCTAAAATGTATTTGGATGCTTAGAAACTTGTTTTATTTTTTCAAAAACTTTTCAAAACTCCATATAGGTTTTCACTCTTTTTAAAAGCTGGTAAGAGAAAATTATCCAAAGGACCTTGAAAATAATAATAGTCAGACATTTTTTGGTGCTTACAATTGGCCAAACACTTTTGTGTGTAATTCTCTTTATAAATTCATGGAATCCTTGCAGCAAACTTTATTAGAAGGTGAGAAGTCTAGCTACATTTGACAGAGAACGGGGAATATGGAGTTGGAGTCTGGCCCAAGCTTGTCCAGCTAAGAAAGGTTGAAAGGGAGCCAAACAGGCTCTTCTAACCACCTTGCCATAATCTTCTAGATTAATGGAGGTAGTTTTCTCATAGCAAAGCAAGGATCTGGTTCACATGCTGAGGAAATTCTGGGACCTCCTTTTCTCTGAATAAGCATTTAGCTTTCCCTTTTATGTTTCTACTTAGTTCTAAGTAATTGAGCAGCAATACCCACCCAGCCTTCCTTCAGTGTTCCCCTCCTACTCCCATCTTCCCTCCCTACCCACCCACCCCCCCGCCACACACACACACACACACACACACACACACACACACACACACACACACACATAATTGTCCTTGCCTTTCTGGGAGGACTTGGTAGAGAGCCCTGGTGGAAGCTGGTTATTTCCTCCGCATATGTGTAGTGGTGGGGAAGGAACAACGCCCAGACAGAGCAGGTCTCAGGAACATTACCAAATAGCTTATTCAAGCATGTAATTGAGGAAGAATCTGTTAGCTCTTTGTTTGGGTGTCCCTAAAATAATCCCCAAGTTGGGTGATTCAGCAGGAAGGCTTGGCAGAGTCCTCCTCATGGCTCTTACGTATTGCTGCCCAAGGGTGCAAAGCAGAATCAGCCAAGCAGACACATGGAGGCAAGCAAAGTCTGGAGAAACAGTCTCCAGTTCCAAGAGTCCTTTCCCAGTGCAGCCTCACAGGTTGTGATTAGTCAGCTTGTGACTACAAGAGTGAGGTGTTGTCTCACTGGAGGCACCCACAAGTATCCACCTGCACTCCCTCTGTATAGCATGTGCCAAAATTCCAGACTCCCATAGGCAAACAAGCATGTTCTTAGCATAAACCATATTGTTTGTACAAACAATTTAGGCACAGTGAGCCACTGTTAGCGTTTTGGAAAAGTTGTTGTTTTTATGTATGTATTTTTGTGTGTGTTTTTAAATCAGTATAGGCCACTATTTCCCATTCAAGCTTTCAGATGTCAGCCAAGGGCCAACCTTGCCAGCAGGCCTCTTTAAGGAGAGCAGTCTCAAGTCTGCTATGTTAACTCTTTTGAGCACCCTCTTCCATTCAGAACTCTGGCTCTGCTTTTAAGGATGGAAGCCATCATTTAAGAGCTTCTGCTCTTAAAAAAAAGCTTTTGACTTCCATTAAGAGAAATGGTGACTTTCTTGTTTGAAATGATGTAGTTTTCATTTAGTGCCACTTTGAAAGGAAAAGTTATCTTGTAACACCCAGGGCAGTGCAGATTACAGTAGATTAGAATGTCTCTTTATGTTTGGGATTGAATGGAGAATGGCTACAAGGTTAAATTGTGTTTATAAATTTCTTTTATAGTATACCATCTAAAAAACCAGCAAGAGGCAACTTGTTACTTAGAGTTTAATCATGTGACATTCCTGCTGAAGAAATGGTTATTTGTCGGCTGTCATTGGATGATTTAAAAACATCTTTTTATTTGAAAAGTAGAGTTGTTTTTAGGAGGCTGGTAAATAAGACGGAAGGAGCAATCTACCCCAGCGTGCTTTATACAATGAAGAGGAAAGTGGAAAATAGAAACTTTGTGATTCCCTCTGTACAGGGTAAAGGAGGATTTTCATTCCAGTATCAGGAGCTTAGATCATTTAGATTCCAATTGACTTTAACTATTCCTCTTGGAAAATTTGAGAACAATTTGGGCTAATTTTGGATCTGTTCCTTTGATTATCAAGAGTATATGTCATTTTTCTTTATGCTACTGCACTTTAAACTGGCAGGTGGTCTCTTATTACAGAGTTCCGGTCAACTCAGTATAACAAGTGATTGTGGAAAGTCATTATTAAAAATTAATATGTTCAGTTTTTAGAAGATTCCTGAATATATCTCCCCAAAATACTTTAAAATATAACATGCTTAAATATAAGAATAGAGGCAACTTCAGCCGTGACTAGAAGATAATAAAGTTTGTGGGAGCTACATTTTTTTTTTAAATATATTTTATTGATTTCTTACAGAGAGGAAGGGAGAGGGATAGAGAGTTAGAAACACCGATGAGAGAGAAACATCGATCAGCTGCCTCCTGCACACCCCCCACTGGGGATGTGCCCGCAACCAAGGTACATGCCCTTGACCGGAATCGAACCCGGGACCCCTCAGTCCGCAGGCCGACGCTCCATCCACTGAGCCAAACCAGCCAGGGCAGGGAGCTACATTTTTGAGAGTGATCATTTACCAAAAAAATTCTAATGTCATGGGATAGTAAGTTATATTTCATGTGTTCAGAACCACTTGAAAGATGATCTTAGGTAGTATCTCATCTTCTCTTCTATACTCTGTGATTGTGATTGACAACTATTCTCCCTCCCAGAAGTGTCCATTTTTTTATACTGTTCTTTAGCTTCTAAGTCCTCATCCCTGCTTCACCCACTCCAAATTATCGTAGCTCTCTTCCCTCCCTTGCCAATGAAAGACATCTTTGCCTGAATGAAACTTATGTGTTTACTATTAAGAGGCAATTAAATTAATTCACAGTAAGAAATTCATGATGAGCCCTGGCTGGGTAGCTCAGTTGGTTAGAACATATGCCAAGGTTGTGGGTTTGATCCCCAGTAGGGCACATACAAAAATCAACCAATGAATGCATAGATAAGTGGAACAACAACTCCATATTTCTCTTTCTCTTTTTCTTGCTCCCTTTCCTTTCCTCTCTTTCCCTAAAAAAATATCAATCAATAAAAAAATTTTTTAAAGAAATTCATCACTATCTTTCTTAGTGTTTTAAAAGAAGAAACTTTTCAACCTCATATGTTACTACTAGGAATATACATTTTTGGAGCCTTCCTAGAAAGCACTCTGGCAATATCTAACAAGAATTTTTTAAATGTGCTTATAATTTCCCCAGCAGTTTTATTCCTAGAATTCAATTCTAAGAAAATAACCAGAAATATTGATCATAGTAGTATGTTTAATAGCAAAGAAAAAATACATTATGTCATAAATGTAATGATAATATGATCCTATCTAATAAAATTCATATGCAAATTGACTTTCACTCCAACACACAAGATGGCTGCCCCCATGTGATCAAAGATGGCTGCCCCCATGTGGACACAAGATGGCCACCACAAAATGGCCAGCAGGGGAGGGCAGTTGGGGGCAATCAAGCCTGCAGGGGAGAGCAGTTAGGGGTGACCACACTGGCAAAGGAGGGAAGTTGGGGGCTACTGGGCCTGCAGGGAAGGGCAGTTGGGTGGGACCCAGGCCTGCAGGGGAGGGCAGTTGGGGGGGGACCAGGCATGTAGGAGAGGAAAGTTGGGGGTGACCGGGCCTGCAGGAGAGGGAAGTTGGGGGCAACCGGGCTGGCAGGGCAATCAGGCTTGCAGGGGAGCAGTTAGGCATCAATCAGGCTGGCAGGGGTGTGGTTAGGGGGTGATCAGGTTGGCAGGCAGAAGCGGTTAGGGGCAATCAGGAAGGCAGGAAGGCAGGAAGGTGAGCACTTTGGAGCCAGCAGTCCTGGATTGTGAGAGGGATGTCCGACTGCCCATTTAGGCCCGATCCTGGTAGGATCGGGCCTAAACGGGCAGTCAGACATCCTTTGAGGGGTCCCAGATTGGAGAGGGTGCAGGCTTGGCTGAGGGACACCCCACCCCACCCCGTGCACGAGTTTCATTCACCGGGCCTCTAGTTATAGTGGTAATATAATGAGTTGGGAAAGCAGCAAAGGGGGAGAGGGCCAGCTCTAGCTGTTCATTACCCACCTCCAGCTGTCTGGAGGAGCCCGGAGGCTTTCTAAACCTTTGGCTCCCATGGAAGCAGCAGGGAGGCAGGCAGGTGTCATGTCTGCCTAAGAGCTAAAGGATTTTCAAGTATTTAAAGCTGGAGAAAACAAACTACACAAAAGTTCAGTATAAATTACAAAGGCATTTTTCTGCTTAAACCTTTCAAAGTTTAATTAAGCAAGGTTGAGTACAAAGCATGTTCGGATAAGAGTATGGGCTTCAGATCACATATAATGTCTTCACCAGCTGTGCTACTTTGGGCAAGTTATTTAATCTCTAAACTTCATTCCACATATGTAAAAATGGGATAATTACATTTACCTTATACAGTCATTGTGGGATTCAAAAACATAATTCATATAAGGTGACTAATATCTCACATAACACAAAGGGTATTTGGATATTAGATTATTAATGTTATTAATTTAGTGAGGAAGTTAGTTAATTATCAAGAGATCATAATTTTAGATTCTAATTTGAATATTAAAAGAGATAGCATAGTATAACCTGATAGGTTTTATGCATGTTCAATGTAAAAACTCATTAACCTATGTTAGTTAAATTATTGACAAACAGTAAATTAAGTGATCATGAATGACAGTCTAATGGTTTTGCATTGGTCTTTTGAAATTGGTTGATTATGGACACTCATTTCCTTGTAATTTATTTTAGTTGTTAATAATAGTTTTGGCAAATATTTTTGTCAGTAAATATCAAAATAGTTTTGTAAACATCCACACAAAATTCTCAGAGAATATTACCAATATGTTGTTGATTCTAGTAAGCTTTGGTGTGACTTGGTCTGACTGTGACATCTGATATTTCTAAAGATTCTTCTGAAGTGTGGGGTGAGCATTTGCTCTTATTCCATCACTGGTCCCAGCACTTGCTATAGATTATCCCGAGGAAACACAGCAGCAGTTTTATTTTGCATAATAGTTGCATTACAGATGAGGAAAACCAGGTTCAGAGAGATTTTTTAAAGGTCTGAACCTGTTCCCTCACATTAAATTGCTCACACACACATAGGGTTTAATTGTTATAATCACAAAACTAATTGTGGACTTGGAACAGGGATTGCTTGGTAAACTTCAGCCCCCAGGCCATATCGGGCTGCTGTCTGTTTTTGTACAGCTGACAGAGCAAAAACTGTTTTTTACATTATTGAATGGTTGGGGGAAAATATCAAAATAAGTTACTTCCTAACACATGAAAATTATGTGAAATTCAAATTTGTTTTATTGGGATACAACCATTCCTTTCATTTATTGTCTGAAGATGATTTTATGCTGTGAAGGCAAAGTTGAGTAGTTGGGCAAGAAGCCCTATGGACTGCAAAGACTAAAAGATTTACTGTTTGCCCCCTAGCTGGTTTGAGTGTGAATAGAGCGTCGGCCTGCAAACTGAAGGGTTCTGGGTTTGATTCCAATCGGGTACAGGAGGCAGCCGATCAATGATTCTCATTGTTGTTGTTTCTCTCTCTCTCCCTCTCCTTCCTCTCTGAAATCAATAAAAATATATTTTAAAATATAAATAAAAGAATTATTGTTTGACATTTTACAGAAAAACATCTGTGTATCTCAAGACTTTGTAAAAGACTCTGTTCATTACTGAATGCTTACTACTTGCCACTGGGGACGCAGTAGTGAACAGAGACACTCTAGTACCTGCTTAAAGCTGAAACTTTGATTAATATGTTAATAACCATAAGGTTGATTTAATAAATTTCTATAACAAAATTATTTGGTCAGTCTAATAAAATATTTTCCTACTCATAAGGTGAACTATTAATAATATAATTAAATTATTTGGTTCATCTAGTAGTAAAATTATTTGATTAAACATTTACCATAACCCTTATTGCTTGAAACTGTTTTCTTTTAAAAAAAATATAATAATAAAAGTAATATGCTAATTAGACCAGACAGCCAAACAACCTTCTGGACGTCATTCTAGATGTCCTTCCAGATGAAGTTGCGGCAGCAGGGGCTGAGCAGAGGCGGTTAGGGGTGATCAGGCAGGCAGGCAGGCAAGCAGTTAGGGGCAATCAGGCAGGCAGGCAGAGTGGTTAGGGGCAATCAGGCAGGCAGGCAGAGAGGTTAGGGGCAATCAGGCAGGCAGGTAAGTGGTTAGGGGCAATCAGGCAGGCAGGCAGAGAGGTTAGGGGCAATCAGGCAGGCAGGTAAGTGGTTAGGGGCAATCAGGTAGGCAGGCAAATGGTTAGGGGTGATCAGGCAGGCAGGTGAGCAGTTAGGGGTGATCAGGCAGGCAGAGGCAGGCAGGCAGGTGAGTGGTTAGGAGGCAGTGGTCCCAAATTGCTAGAGGAATGTCCCTGATTGTGAGAGGGTGCAGGCCAGGCTGAGGGAATCCCC
The DNA here is from genome assembly GCF_027574615.1 of Eptesicus fuscus. Lineage (NCBI taxonomy): Eukaryota > Metazoa > Chordata > Mammalia > Chiroptera > Vespertilionidae > Eptesicus > Eptesicus fuscus. The sequence goes on from NC_072486.1 coordinate 50,828,039, forward strand.
ATGCGCACCCCCCCCTCCCCCCCCCCCAATCATGCACATATTTCATTCACTGGGCCTCCATTGTGTAATTAAACCATCCCTTTTAACTAATTTGTGACCTTGATTAGGGTCATATATTGCGATCAGGTACATTTGTGTTTTCTATAGCTATTGACTAGTAGCCTGTTTGCACGAAGATTTGTGCAATAGACCTTCATTCACCTGGCTGCCTGCACCAGTTTTCTGCCGGCACTGGGGACCCAGGCCTTGGCTGTGGCCACCGCCTTCTGCCTTCTTTCAGGGTCGGGGCTTGGCCCCAGGCGGTGGCCTTGGGCTCGGCCGCACCCAACATCCCTACTACCGATCGCAGGAGCCGACCCCCAGTGGTTTCCTGGGATCCGTGCAGGCTCCCAGCTGGTGCCCAAGGCTGGGAAAGCCTCCGCCCGAGGCTTTCCCGGCCTTGGGCTTTGCCACACCCCAATGTCCCTGCAACAGTTTGTTAGTGGGCGTGGTTGGTGGGCGTGGCTTGGTTGGTGGGCGTGGCTTGGGCGTAGCGAAGGTGCGGTCAATTTGCATATTTGTCTATTATAAGGTAAGATGTTGGCAGTATTGGAAATTGAATTGAGCCAATATCTTTCCAGGGCATGTTCTGAAAACTATTGATTGCTAAATTTTTACCAAATTCCTGATAACAGTTTGTTTCCTTGTCATTTGTCTATCTATTAAATAAATTACAACTTATTCAGAATGTTCTGAATTATTTGTGTAACACTTTATACTGCTGCATGTGTGCATTTGTGTTTCACTTTCCCTGGCTGGATGGTAACTTTGCTAACATTAATGTATTGTTCTATTTTAAACTACTAAATTGCATATGAAGAACTAATATTTGTCACCATTTTAAGAATCTGTATCAATGGTGCCCTAAAACAAATGTGTTACATAATTAACTCATGGTAACGGAAGCGTAATACCTGAAAAAATAATAACATCAATATTGCTTTTTCTTTGTTAGGTTCACTGTCTGGTTTATCTAGATTTATATTTTAGTGAAACATACCATTAGTCCCATAAGGAGAGAAGTGGTTTTAATCCCTCCATCATTTGTCTATCCATCAAACTTCTATTGACTGCTTGATAATGTACCTGCACTGTCCTAGCAACTGACTTTCATAAGTTAGTTTCCCTGTGCTAGGGGCATTGAATTGAGTCTAGTCCTGACTGAATATCCTATGTTCCCAAAGGAACAGCAAAGGATTTGCCAGTCATGAGGTTTTGCCCATGGATGTGTGTATATAATTTGTTCTACTTCTTTGGTTAATTTGCTCCAAGAGCGGCCAGTTTGCTTCTTTCTAGTTTTTAGTCTCCTCAAGTTTGATGAATTGTCATGTTGACAATAGGATGAATTTTCCTTATTTGTAACTTTATACATCTTTCTGTACCTTTAATATTTGCTTTTAAACTGGTTTTCCTGGACCATAGTGCAGCTATCATCTTAATATGAACTCATGATGTTTCCTTGATCATTGCAAATTACATCAATTTTATTACATATTTTCTATCACATGATATCAACACTGCAAGTTTTTGTTCTTTAGTTACACTTTATTGAGGATAAGCTGATGTAATCAATCAATAGGTTTCTCTCATTGCAGTGTATTGTAGATTTTAGAGAATGTTGTTTAACCCCAAGGTCAAAATGAGATTTCAGATGCCCACACTACCAATCAAACAGAAGACTGACTGACTTTCATGCTTTTGTTGGATAGTGGTGAAGTAGCACTAGGAATTTCTCAGTATGGGAAAAAGAAAAAAATGAGCCTCCCCTTGTCTATTTTTCTCAAACATGCACATATATTTATGTTTTATATGTTTACTAATTATGATATTCACTAGAGGCCTGGTGCACAACATTTGTGCACTGGTGCGGGGTCCCCCTCAACCCGGCCTGTGCCCTCTCACAGTCCAGGTCCCCTCAGGGAATGTCCGCCTGCTGGCTTAGGCCCGCTCCCTAAGCTGGAGAGTAGACATCCCCCGAGGGGTCCTTAGTGCTGCTGTGGAAGTGGGAGAGGCTCCCGCCACTGCTGCTGCACTCGCCAACCATGAGCCCGGTTTCTGGCTGAGCAACACTCCCCTTGTGGGAGCACACTGACCACCAGGGGGGTAGCTCCTGCATTGAGCAGCTGACTCCAGTGGTCAGTGTGCATCATAGTGACCGGTTGTTTTACTGTAATGGTCACTTAGGCTTTTATTATATAGACTAGAGGCCTGGTGCATGAAATTCATGCACGGGGGGGGGGGGGGCGTCCCCTCAGCCCAGCCTACACCCTCTCTAATCCAGGAACCTTTGGGAGATGTCTGGGATTGGACCTTAACTGGCAGTCAGACATCCCTCTCATAATCCTAGACCGCTGGCTCCTAACTGCTCTCTGCCTGCCCTGCCTGGTCGCCCCTAACTTCTCCCCCCTGCTAGCCTGGTCGCCCCACGCAGCCTGTTTGTTCAGTCGTTTGGTTTTCCCTCACTAACTCCCCTGCCAGCCTGGTTGCACCATGCAGCCTGCTTGTTCAGTCGTTTGGTTGTCCCTCACTAACCCCCTGGTCATAGGCAGCCAACTTGTGAGGGCGTGAGGGTCAATTTGCATATTACCTCTTTATTATATAGGATGGTTTTATTTTCCACTGGGCTGTGTTATTAGTATCTAGTAGAGTCCTACTTCTTATATACATAGTATTATTTAATGAAGCAGAAGGCATACAATAAGTCTCTAAAAAGTAGTTGATTGGGACTCGGGTAATTGATTTATAATTAAATTTGTGTGTCTCTTCCTGGTTTTGATTTATGAGATGAGAGAGACTTGATCAGGAAGAATATGTTCAACTCAACTCAGCACATTAGTTGTTTTGACTTACTCAGTTCTTGATTTTCCTTTTGTGTGGGTATAGTTAGGAGGGGATGGAGTAGGCATTATTGTTTTTCCTATCCAAAAGATTCTTTTGAGGTTTGAACAAAATCAGGATAACCATTAAATTTGAAATTTCTGATGTCAATCCATTCAAATTTGTGATGTCAATCCAAGTTTTTGCTTTTGAATTCTAGTATAAAACATATTAAAAGGTAATAATCCAGCTTGAAAAAATGGTGTATTCTTAAAGGAAACTTATTAGTAGAATTGAGTTATTTCAATTTCTACTTTATGATGACCAAAACTATATTTGTGAAATGCATAATACAAGATTTGAGCCACCCGCTGACTCATCTATATATACAAAAGCCTAAGTGACCAAACGACCGGTTGCTATGAGGCGCACTGACCACCAGGGGGCAGACACTCAATGCAGGAACTGTCCCCTGGTGGTCAGTGCACTCCCACAGCAGGAGCATCACTCAGCTGACCCACCCATCCCGGTGGCCCACCAGCCTGGTGGCAGCCACTCACTCCCTCAGTAGTCCTACAGGTCCATTTTCCAGAGAATGGGGCCAGGCACCGAAAGACCTGCACCTCCGGCACAATCCTGCCAGCACTGCTAGCCTCCTGGAAGTCGGCCTTGGGCACTGTGGCCGCTTCCCCTCCCTAGAGGCTCCACAAGGGAGAAACGATATAAAAGCGGCTGCCAGGTGGCTCCTGACAACTGGCATGAATGTCAGCAGAATGGATCCAGATCCTGGGCCTGCAAGGGCGTCCCCCCACCCGCCTGGAGGACCGATCATGTCCTGGCCACTCCCCATCCCCCTCAGAATGGGCGCCAGACACAGGGCTCATGGCTGGCGGGCACCGCTGTGGTGGTACGAGCCTCTCCCAATGGGACTGACTGGGCGTGAGCCCTGCAGCAAGTGCAGTGGGGCTTGGATGAGCAGAAGCGGCAGGCAGGAGCAGCAGGCAGTGTTGGACTGCAGGTTTAGGCCCAATCCCCGCAGGCTACCCCGAGGGATCCCACCTGTGCACGATTTCGTGCACCAGACCTCTAGTTAATGTGTAATAGGTGAGCATTGCTTAATACCTATTAGCAACCATTTCTACATTTTTCCTTCTCTGCAGGGTTTTAATATTTTATCAATTTAGTTTTATATTTCTTCTCTACTAGGTTTTATTATGTTATCATAAGACCCAGAAAACAGTGAGAATATCTTATTTAGCCAAAGGTCTGTTGTTGCACTTTATATCATAGGCCTCCTTTCTAGGTGTTGGAAGTTCCCCTGCCCAGATTAGAAGCTGTTTCTACTTCTATTGAATTCCTTGTCAACCTGTGATAAGATTAGAATCATTTAAATTTATGAAATTCCAAGAAGCTGTGGGTGGCTGATAAATACCCCAAGTAGAGCTTCTAGAGGTTCTTGGTTTATAATCAAAACTGTTCAGTACTGGTAATCTTCTCTGTCCTGACTTAAGCTTTTCTGTGTGTCCATCTTAAATTGTTGAAATAAAGTAAGATGTTATTGAAGCCTTGCTCATATATTTCAAGCAGTTTTATTTGTAACACCATTCCTGTGGAACCAACTCTAAAGATGTTATATGAACTTTTTCTATTCGATATCTAGGAATTTGTTCCCACTTCATGGATTTAAAAAAAAGGATTTATAGATGTGACATTAATGCTGTTGCTTACCTTGCTGTCCAGTGGTTAGCAAGTCAATTTAAATCTCTTGTTTTTATTTTCTTCATCTCCATAATGTTATAGTGGCACTAGATTATTTCTTGGGTTCTCTTTAGCTATAAGTTTTCTTGTGGATATTGTTATTTCTGTGAAGATAACTTTAAGGTAGACAGCCATCTCTTAATCATCTCTTATTTTGCTACTAGAGGCCCGTTGCACGAAATTCATGCACGAGGATGGGGGTGTGTGTCCCTCAGCCCAGCCTACACCCTCTCCAATCTGGGACCCCTCGAGGGATGTCCAACTGCCCGTTTAGGTCCAATCACAGTGGGATCGGGCCTAAACAGGCAGTCAGACATCCCTCTCTCAATCCAGGACTGCTGGCTCCCAACTGCTCACCTGCCTGCCTTCCTGATTTCCCCTAACTGCTTCTGCCTGCCAGCCTGATCACCCCCTAACCACTCCAATGCCAGCCTGATTGATGCCTAATTGCTCCCCTGCCAGCCTGTTTGCCCCCAACTTCCCTCCTCTGCCGGCCTGGTCAACCCTAACTGCCCTCCCCTGCAGAGTTGATGGCCTCCAACTTCCTTCCCTTGCAGGCCGGGTGCCTCCCAACTGCCCTCCCCTGCTGGCCATCTTGTGGTGGCCATCTTGTGTCCACATGGGGCAGGATCTTTGACCACATGGGGCATCCATATTGTGTGTTGGAGTGATGGTCAATCTGCATATTACTCTTTTATTAGATAGGATAGAGGCCTGGTGCAGAGGTGGGGGCCAGCTGGTTTGCCCTGAAGGGTGTCCCGGATCAGGTGAGGGTTCCCTTGGGGTGTGGGGCGACCTGAGCGAGGGGCCTGTGGTGGTTTGCAGGCCAGCCACGCCCCCTGGCAACCCAAGCGGAGGTCCTGGTATCTGGAATTTATTTACCTTCTACAATTGAAACTTTGTAGCCTGGAGTGGAGCCAAGCCTCCTGCTCACTCCGTGGCCGGCAGCCTTTTCTGTTGGAGTTTGTATATATCTTCTATAATTGAAACTTTGTAGCCTTACTCGGAGACCTGGGCCAGCCAGGGTATTCAGAAAGCAGGGAGAAACCCTAGCCTCCTGCTCTTTCCAGCTCCGTGGCTGCCGCCATTTTGTTTGGATTTGTTTACCTTCTATAATTGAAACTTTGTAGCCTTGAGTGGAGGCTTAGGCCTGCAATGGCATGCGGAAAGCTTGGCTTCCTTTGTTACCAGGGAAACCCAAGCCTCCCTCCTGCTCTCTGTGGCTGTAGCCATCTTGGTTGGGTTTATTTGCATACTCACTCTGATTGGCTGGTGGGCGTGGCTTGTGCATGCATGTAGCAGAGTGATGGTTAATTTCATATTACTCTTTTATTAGGTGGGATTTCTACTTGCCTTTTTAATTTTGTTTCCTTTTACTATAGCAATGGTTTCTATTGTCAGCACTTAAAAGAACTTTTCCATTATGGCATCTGCTATATTTAGCAATAAGATGCCACACTATCCTATCCTTTTGCTAGCATACATTTCTTTTCCTCAAGAATATTATTTAAACATTTATTGAATATTTACTATGTAGCAGACTGGTGCCAGGCAGTGAAACAGTAATGAATGAATCATAACTCTTGTCCTCAGGGAACTTGCAGAAAAGCAATTTTTGCTTTGGTGACAATTCAGTGCCCTCAGCCCTGATCATATTCCTGTATGCTTTGGTATAGTCTAATATCTTTCTTTTTAGAGTGTTAGCCTAAGACCTATCTAGTTATTTATGCCCTTGCTTAGTATTCTTTTAAAAATAGATATACTTTTATTGATTTCAGAGAGGAAAGGAGAGGGAGAGATAGAAACATCAATGATGAGAGAGAATTATTGATCAGCTGCCTCCTGCACGCCCCACACTAGGGATCAAGCCCACAACCCAGGCATGTGCCCTGACTGGGAATCAAAACAGGACCTCCTGGTTCATAGGTCTATGCTCAACCACTGAGCCAAACCAGCCAGGCTCAGTGTTCTTTTAGGATCAGGGAAGTACATGTCGATGATCTCATAAAAATGACATATATATCTTCTAGAGCACAATAAGTTTCTAAATTATGAGAAATTAATTTTTTCATTGGTCACCACGTTGTAAGGCAGTCATAAATGAAAAAGACACAGATTGAGCTTGCCACATTTAAAGAAACCTTGAAGTTAAAGAAGAACCTTTAAATCTACTGAGAATGGCTCTTGGAATAATTTAAGAGATAGCGTAGGTGTTTGCTATCCTTGAAAATTGTTTGAATGGCACCTTTATATAGTAGATTTTATTTACCTTTCTCTTACTCAGCTGTTTTTCAGAGGCTTCAAATTGTTTTATTCCTGATTCAAAAAGTCTGAAGTCTCATTCCCTCCGGTTTTACATATCTTTCCCCCTGTAAGACGTTGGAGGGAAATGTGTCATTTCAAAAATATCTTTCCTTTAGACATCTACATTCACTGATGTCAACAAGCTGGCACTCTTGTAGCTTTAAATTTATAAAAAGATTTCAGTGCTAGGTGAGGTATCTGTTGGACAAGAGGTGAGGTATCTGTTGGACAAGAGGTGAGGTATCTGTTGGACAGAGGTAAAGAACTTATAACTTCACTTATAACTATTAGGTGAGGTATCTGTTGGACAGAGGTAAAGAACTTATAACTTCACTTCATTATGTCCAGAAAATAATCCAAGAGACATATTCACACAGGCAGAGCTCTTCATGCTGCTTTTTACATAGGGAAATTGGAGTTTTATAGATCATCTCACTTGGTTTTACTTAAAATGTAATATCATTAATTTAATATTAATATTTTGTTCCATTTATGTAAGTATATGTAGGAGGTCTGCTCAAAGAAATTTAAAGTTTCTCAGCAATAGTTTTAACTTAAAGTTATTTCCCTGTGAATATATTTTATAATCCTTGATCAGAGTTCTTATATTAATCTTGAATGTCATCGTTGCAATGAAATTTAAAGACCATTAATGTAGTCTAATCTGTACCTTTTCTTGGTAAAAATTATTTTCACAATCAGACCATTATTTTGCTCTTCTGACACCATTCCTGAGATGTCCTGTTATGTGAAATAAAGAAGATAACAGGGCAATGATTCTAATGATTGGGATGTAATACAGACATAATAGGATGTCTCTGTTGATACTTATCTTTTATAGCTCTTGATGGTGTTCATAAGGTTGACATCATTACTTATTTACCTTTTGTCTTCTGTTAACACATAGGGATGTGAGCTCATTTTAACTCCTGACCAGGACCATACTGACTTCACCAAGTGCCTTGAAGTGCTGCAGAAGAAGATAGAAGAAAAAGACCTCCAGGTATGATATGCCTATTTGGTGGTAAAAGGATGTAAAAGTTTCTGTTGAAAGTTTTCACTCATCTAAATCCTTATTTACTTTCTAAAATAAGAAATCATTACTTACTTTGGTGCCGGTTTTTGGATTCTCTGACAAGTTTTTTCAGTATATGTAATAAAGCTGTACTCTTATATCAGAGGTTACATAGTCAATCACCTCATAGCGGTGAGGTCTCTGAATGGGTGAAGGAGACCTTGTACAAAGTAATCAAAACTTGCTGCTCAAATGAGGTATCACCTCATACCTGTCAGAAAGGCTGTCATCAATAAATCAACAACAAGTGCTGGAGAGAATGTAGAGAAGAGGAAACCCTAGCACACTGCTGGTGGGAATGCAGACTGGTTCAGCCACGATGGAAAACAGTATGGAGTTTCCTCAGAAAATTAAATATGGAACTGCCATTTGACCCAGTGATCCCACTTCTAGGAATATATCCAAAGAATCACGAAACACCAATCAGAAAGAATATATGCACCTCTATGTTCATAGCAGCACAATTTACACTGGCTAAGATCTGGAAACAGTTAGTTTCCACCAGCAGATGAGTGGATAAAAAAGCTGTTGTGCATTTACACCATGGAATACTATGTGGCTGTAAAAAAGAAGGATCTCACTCTTAGAGAGAGCATGGAGGGACCTGGAGAGTATTATGCTAAGCGAAATAAGCTAGTCAGAGAAAGATAAGTATCACATGATCTCATTCATATGTGGAATCTAATGAACATAATAAACTGATGAATAAAATAGATCCAGAGATATGGAAGCATGGAGCAGACTGATGAATCTCAGGGAATGGGGTGGGGGGGGGGGAGAAGGAGCAGAGATTAACCAAAAAACTTATATGCATAAACCATGGACAGACAATAGTGCGGTAAAGGCCAGGGGGTGGGGGAGGATGTGAGGTGGAGCGGGTCAATGGGGGGAAAAAAGGGGGACATCTGTAATATTATCAACAATAAAGATAAACTAAAAGAAAAACAATAAAAAACTTGCTGCTCATTCACCTCTGGTTGCTTATTACCATACAGATCTATATGTTTTTTTTTTTGTTTATATATGTTATTAGAGGTCCAGTGCACAGATTCATGCACAGGTGGGGTCCAGCCGACCTGGCCCCAATCAGGGTGGCCCCCTTTTGGGAGGAGGAGATGGGGAGGAGGTTGGCCAGCCAGTCGGCCCACCTGGATCTGGACCTGATCAAGGCCAGGTTGGCTGGGGAAAAGAGCCGTGGGCAATTGGCTGGCAGGCCCCGCCTCCAATTGGGGTTGGGGGTCTGGTTGGGGTGGGGCCAGCCATTGGGAGGGGCTGTGGGTGGTGGGCTGGCTGGCCCCGCCCCTGAATGGGGTGGGTGAGGAGTGCTGATCTGGGGCCAGTGGCCTGAGGGAGGGGCCATGGGTGGTTGGCCAGCCAGCCCTGCCCCTGATCAGGGTGGGAGGGCCAATCTGGGGTGAAGCCGGGTGGGGAGAGGGGCTGCAGGAGATGAGGTGGGGGGGCGAGCAGGGGTGGGGCCGGCGGTGGGAGGGACTGCAGGAGGTTGGCTGGCCAGCCCCACTCCCTATTGAGGTGGGGTGGCAATCAGGGGTGGAGCTTGCCAGGGGGAGGGGCTGTGGGCTGATTAAGGTGGTGGGGGCCCATTGGGGGCATGGCCGGCTGGGGGAGGGGGCTGCAGGAGGTTGGCTGGCCATCCCCTCCCCTATTGGGGTAAGCATTGTGATCAGGGGTGGGATAGCCAGGGGGAGAGGCTTCAGGAGGTTGACTGTTCAGCCCCGCCTTCTATTGGGGTCGGGTGGTGCAATCGGGTGGGCCAGCCAGGGGGTGGGGCTGCGGGCCTATCGAGGTGGGGCAGGCTGATCGGGGGTTCAGTGCGGCTGGCAGGCAGGGCGGGGGGGGGGGGGGGGGGGGGGGGGGAGGGAGGGAGCATTTGGCCAGTAGGCCCTGCTCTTGATGGGAGAGTCTGGTCAGGGGTAGGCGGCAGAGGGGAGGGGTCGCTGGTAGCGCGACTTGGTTGTTAGGTCATTATGGCCGTACAGTAACTGCCTTTTTATATATATATAAATGTGTGTTTAAATATTTGTCAGCAAAGCAAACAAATGTAGCATAGATTTGGCCCACAGGTCATCATTGTGAACTCTCACATAAACAAATTGAATAGCAACTTTTTTTAATCAGAAAAGAAAGTATCTGCTGCTTTTCATTTATGGATATTTAAGTATTCAATAAGGACTTTCATCTAGCAGCAAGTGTTAATCCCACTAATTAGGTAACACACGTGTTTATATTTTATTATATTTTACAACATTTTTTGGTACTTGTTGAAATGGTATGCAAAAATTTTTAAGTCTGTTTTTAGTGAGGATCAAGAAACTGGGCCTGATGCATTGAATGATGATTGACTCTCATTTTTTTGTCAGGGACAAGAAGGTAAGCTGAGATGCATGATCAAATGTGTAATTGTAAACTAAGAAAACTAGGAAAGCACCCTTGAGTGTTAGAACACTTTTTTAAAAAAGAAATAACTTTAGCCCGGCTAGCTTGGCTCAGTGGTTGAGCATTGACCTATGAACCAGTAGGTCATAGTTTGTTTGATTCCCAGTCAGGACACATGCTGGGTTGCCGGCTCAATCCCCAGAGAGGGATGCAGGAGGCAGCAAATCAATAATTCTCTCTCATTGATGGTTCTATTTCTCTCTCCCTTGCCTTTCCTCTCTGAAATAAATAAAAATATATTTTTAAAGAGAAATATCTTTACTATTATTATTTTAAAGAATACTGATCTTAGAGAGGAAGGGAGAGGGAGAGAGAAACATTGATGTGAGAGCGAAACATCAATCTGCTGCCTTTAGTATGCCCCCTACTGCAGATTGTTCCTGAAACCCAGGCATCATATGCCTTAACCAGGAATTGAACCAGCAACCTCCTGGTACATGGGACCATGCTCAGTCTACTTAGCCACACCAGCCAGGGCAGAACACTTTTGATAGTATGAGTAACAGGAGATGCATTTCACCCTGGCTTCAGTGATCAGGTAGGAAAGGGAAGCCTCAGCCACAGCTCAGGTCTGCTTCTTCGAAGGTCTTGGCTTCACTGTGCAGGCTTTGTCTTTAGTCTGATTTCCTTGATTGTCTCCAATAGCTGCCACTAGCAGCAATTTACCCCTTCACATCCAGGGGGATTAAGAGGGCAGAGGCACCCATTAGGTCACTCTTGGTTTTGGCAAAGGAGGATGACTATCCTGATTGTCTCAGGCTGGAGCAGGGAGTGGGATCCATCCATGTTCACATAATCAGACTACCTGGCTGATACACGTGGGCAGGACGGGGTAGGTGTTGGAGAGGCATCCCTAATGGATACCCACTCCCTTGCAAAAGTTTATCAAATAAATATATATATTAATTTGAGGCAGTAGATCCTTTTCTTTATTTGAAGAAAAGCCTTGTTAACTGTCTTTAAGTGGCAAGTTGTTCACTGTGGGAACTCAGCAAAAGTAATTGAGCAAACATTCTCATCTCTGTTGTAGCTTGAACTATACCAAATGTATTGTGCTGTTTCCAGCAATAAATTGTTATAATTAAATATTTGTTTAATGAAAACTGAACACAGCCCATTGGGAGTTATCTGCTTCATCCAGACATAGCTGATCTTTTGAGTTTCTTAGGGAAAAAAATCTTCACAACTGTTTCAATTTCCCCAGAGCTATGAAGTTGTTAAAAGCTGGGAATGCAATTATGTGAGTCTCATTTGTTGTGTCTAATTGATAATATCCATAGTACAGTGTTCACTCATAGAATCTCAAAACAAATAAGCATATCTCACACTGAATAAGACCAAACTCCAGAGAGAGCCTCCAACTGGAGAAGACGGTAATCAGGTGCGGGGACTGAAGCAAGAGGACCTGTAAGAGGACGACTGCACTGGAGAGAAGGGGCCAGTTCCACTGTGCTTAGCCATGGACTGGAGGCTGCCCTGGAGGAGCTTGGCCTTGGTGGCATGTCATGTAGCATCCTAAAGGTCTTAGCCAACTGCCCTGCTCACAACCAACCCACTGTCCTACCATAGCCCACTGTCCTGCTCACAGCCCAACATCAAGTTATTTCTGGGGGAAATGAGCAGTGTGCTCTTGGCTTCCATAGGCCTCTGGCATGATCTGGGTTAAGGTATTCTCCAGCCTCATCTTGTACAACTCTTTCTCTTTGTTGCTAAAATGTTCCATATTCTTTTTTCCTTCTCCCCCATCTTAACATGTTTTTGCATATGTTGTCCTCATGACTGAACAGCAGCACTTGGCATATTAAAGGAGCTCTGGGCATGTGGGGTCCGTGTTAGCACCATGGGAACGTACAGGAGAGGAGATTGGGATACAGTTGGAGAAAGGCTTTTAAAAGAAGCTGAGACGGAATAAAGAATAGTAGTTAGATGGCCACAGGAAGGCATGTTCAGGGAGTACCCTGTGCACAGAGGATGGATAGCACTGCAGTGAGCCAGTAGCAGATGTCTGAAGGGTTTAAAGTTGGAGAATGAGCAGTGTGGTTACTTTGGTGCTTTAAAAAGCATAGTTAGATAAACTGAAGGCTGTACCACTCCCAGTGAAAACCTTCCCAGATAGCTCCCAATCAGACTGAAAGAGCTGGTTGTATTAAATCTGACCAAATAGAGCATCTTGAGCTTCCACCTGATTTAACATTTAACCTGGAAGTACAAGGTTGCAATTCATTTCATGTACTAGCAGGAGAAAAGCATGGTTAGAGTAGAAAGGGAACAAATAGCAGGTTCTTTTCCACACATCCTCCACCCTCAGCTGAGATCATCATGAGGGCTTTTAAAACTGTGTTTTTAATATGAATTTGTAGTCAAAGTGTCTATATTTTATAGTAATATCTGATCTTATTAGCACATTCTTTAAAATGTTAATTACAGTACAAGTCAATTGAATTAAGTAGTATTTAATATGTGAATATGCAGTATAACATGGTAGAACTTTATACAATTTGGATTAGGACCTGCCCTCATCCTAAGGGCGTTTACTCTCTAGCACACATTGCTTAAAAAGAAAGATGTCCCTAAATTATATTATCTTATTTATTTTAAACCTGCTCATCCCCAATTTTTATTCTTCTGCAGAAAGTTTGACACGTTTGACTTTGTAATGCTTTGCTTCCATGTACCTCATACCGTTTATCTGAGTCGTGAGCGATACACTCTCAGGATGCCATCTGATATGACTGACAGCTGGCTCTTCAAGAAGCACATATATTTTCTGATGTGTCATACACACCCAAGACCTAAACCCTGGGATTCAGGGGGGAGGAAATTATTTCTCCAAGTTTTTAAAAATGTAAGAAAAAAGTTATTTCTCCAAGTTTTTAAAAATGTAAGGTGTACATTGTTTAGGATAAAGCAGAAATAAATCTAGGTTATAAAATAGGTTAAAAATAACAATGTCTTTAGGGTATTTCCTAGTATTTTATGACAATATGATTAGATACTTCTATTTCTGATATTTTAAACAGACTTCTAGTAGACAAAATTTGAACAGAAAAGTTGCCATTGTTTTCAAACTGTATGTTTTATAATTTTTAAACTCATCTTAGTTTTATTTATTAAAACTTCAATACAATTTAGCCCTTTTATGTCATGTTTATTTTTTCAAGCAATGTTTAATTAAGTGATGCAGTATGGAGAATAAGTATTCTGAATGAAAACAAATGCCTGAATTTTATTTATACACATACAAAGTATTAATGACGAATTAAATAGTAAAAATGTCTATAGGATTATGATACATTACATTTAATTCTTTCCCTATTCTTTTTTGAGCGTTTTTAATGAGATTAACACTTTTTATTGGATTTATTGGGGTGACATTGGTTAATTAAAACCATATAGATTTCAAGTGCAAAATTCTATAATGCATCATCTGCACCCTATATTGTGTGCTCACCACCCAAAGTCAAGTCTCTTTCCACCACCATTATCCCCCTTTGTCCTCTTCTATTCTCTTAATGGCCTGAGAAAATACTGAATTGTGATTTATATATATATTAGAAAGGTTCTGTGTATTTATATCTGAATTGGAGTTCTCAGCTATTGACTGTTAGCATTTTGGTAAGGAATATTAGTTTTTCTATTTGATTCCTACATGGCATTTCTCAGATACAATACATTTATATATCTCTAAATAATGAGTTTTAGAATATTTATATCCACTAATTATTAATATTTGGGTTAACTACATTATAATTCTGTAATGGACTAATAGCTTTGATTTATGCCCCTATAAATATCTGTTGCATCTCACTTGAAAATTAAATTTATGACTAACTTTGGACTAATTTAACTCATTAGTATAAGATCTGATTAAAAAGGTTGCTGGAGGAACCATGATTGTGCCCTAAGAGGTATCTTCCAAGGGGCTCTGGTGTCTTTTTAAAAAAATTTTTAAAAATATTTCCATTACAGATGACATACTATATTATATTAATTTCAGGTGTACAACATAGCAATTAGACATTTATATAACTTACAAAGTGATCACCCTGATAAGTCTAGTGCCCATTTGATAGTACACTGGTTTCTGCTTGCTCTGATGAGCTGATATCTACAGCAAGGTTCCAATCTCATCTGAAGCAAAATATAATACTTCTGTTGTATGTGGAAATGTGTTCTGGAAAGGGAAAAATACTTTACAGTAGAGAAACCCAATAGATACCACTCGCATCAAGTAATCAGAATGAACATCTTTAGTGATAATTCATGTTGATAGCATACCCCTCTACATAGATTCTAGAGGCCTGGTGCACAGAATCATGCACCGGTGGGGTCCCTTAGCCTGGCCTACAGGGATTGGGCAGAAACTGGCTATCCAACATCCCCTGAGGGGTTCCGGGTTGTGAGAGGGCGGTTCTCTGGTGACACACCCTGGAATCAGGCTCCCTTCTCTCTGGTTCTGGGTGCATCACACAACAACCGCAGCTGCCAAGTCACTGCAGCTCTGCAGCTCTTGTGTTGAGCATCCACCCCCTGGTGGTCAGTGTGCATCATACTACCGGTCGGATGGTTGGCTGCTTGGCAGGTTGCTTAGGCTTTTATATATATAGATAGGGTAGAAAGGGTACTTGTGGAGTTCTTCCCTAAACCCATAATTCCAGTTTCATCATAAACTAATTGAAGGTCATTCTACAAAATACCTGACCATTTGTCTAGGTCAGTGGTTCTCAACCTTTCTAATGCTACGACTCTTTAATACAGCTCCTCATGTTGTGGTGACCCCCAACCATAAAATTATTTTATTTTCGTTGTTACTTCATAACTGTAATTTTGCTACTGTTAATGAATCGTAATGTAAATATCTGTATTTTCTGATGGTCTTAGGCTCTACAGCAGTGGTTTTCAACCTTTGGGTCATGACCCACAGGTTGAGAACCGCTAGCAGGGTCACCTAAGATCATCGGAAAACACAGATATTTACATTATGGTTCATTAACAGTAGCAAAATTACAGTTATGAAGTAGCAACAAAAATAATTTTATGGTTGGGGGTCACCACAACATGAGGAGCTGTATTAAAGGGTTGTGGCATTAGAAAGGTTGAGAACCACTGGTCTAGGTATTTTATTCTTTTTGATACAACTGTAAATTAGATTGTTTTCTTTAAAATATATATTGTGTGTGTATGTGTGCGTGTGTGTGTAAGTAAAAAAAGTTTACTTACAACTTAAGTTCAGTTTCAAATATGCTGTAACTATAGAATGATGTAATCTTTTTTTGTGTATATATATATATAGTTGAGAGTATTACAGATGTCTTCCATTTATCCCTCTCCCCCCTAAAATTGTTTTCTTAGTTTCTCTTTCTGATAGTTCCTTATCCTATCTAATAAAAGCACCCAATTTGGGTGCCTTTTATTTCTTTTTCTTGTCTGATTACTTCACATGTAGTATATCATCTGCAAATGATAAGAACTGGTCAACCGGTCACTATGACGTGCACTGACCACCAGGGGGCAGACACTCAATGCAGGAGCTGCCCCCTGGTGGTCAGTGCACTCCCACAGTGGGAGCACTGCTCGACTGACTGGGATGAGCGACTGCTCTCCGCAGCAGGAACAGCTGCTCAGAGGGCGGGTCCACAGCCACCCAGCTGACTGGGATGAGCGGTGCTCCCACAGCTGGCCTATCCCCACAGGCCACGCTCCCCACCAGTGCATGAATTCCATGCACCGTGCCTCTAGTTAGTGTATAAAAATGCAACCAATTTCTGATTTGTAAGTTCTAATAGATTTTGGTGGAATTTTGGGGGATTCTTCACATGTAGTATATCATCTGCAAATGATGAAAGTTTTACTTCTTCCTCTCCAATTTTGGTGCCTTTTATTTCTTTTTCTTGTCTGATTGCTTTGGCTCCACTATCAGTCTTAATTGTGACAAGTATACCATAATTATTTAAGCTATTGACATTGGTGGAAACTGGTGCTATCTGTGTACTAACTTTTTACTAAATCTAAAATATCCCAAAATAAAAAGTTTACTTACAACTGAACATAACTATAGAATGATGTAATCTTTTTGTGATATGACTCATAACAATCTATATATATAAAAGCCTAAGTGAGCATTCGACCATTTGAGCGTTCCACTGGTAGATGAGATGTGCACTGACCACCAGGGGGCAGATGCTCTCACTGGTAGGTTAGCTGCTGCTGGGATCTGGCTGATCAGAACTGGGCAAGATGAGCTGGACACGCCCTAGAGTCCTCCCACAGCCCCTCCCCGGTCCCAGTTGTGCACTGGTGGGGTCCCTCGGCCTGGCCTGCACCCTCTCGCAATCTGGGACCCCTCGGGGGATGTCAGAGAGCCAGTTTCGACCCAATCCCTGCAAGCCAGGCCGAGGGACCCCACTAGTGCACGAATCCATGCACTGGGCCTCTAGTATAAAATAAAAGGGCAAGTACTTCTTAGCACTTAAGCAAATCAAAATACTGTTTTATAAACTCACTCACTTTAAAGTGTGTCCTCACAAAGTTTCAAATTGTGACTCCCTGCTGCATATTTATGGATGCAGTGTAAACTTGATGGTGTTTGAACTATGATGACAACCCAGACACACTCAACCTTCTCAGTTTCCCAAGAGAACAAAGAATAGTAGGACTTGATCAAAGATAAACTGGCACTAGACATGTTTTATCAGTATTGACTGTAGAAGAAGTAGCCCTATTTATCCTGCATCCCCTCCTTACCTATCAAACTCCGGTGGTCTCCATCCTCACTTTTATCTTCTGTCATACCTGCCTTTCATCTTGTTTCCCTGGAATTCAGTTACACTCTGTGCCATTAACTCCCTAACTTATACCTCTCATCAGAAACTCCAAAGTCATATTTCTACCTCTTACTGGCAGGCCAGAGGAATTTCATTTCACTGCCTGAAACAAGATTCACCATCTTTCTCACAAAATCTCATTTTCTCATTCTTTATTTTCTATGTTGTTCTTTGGCACTGCCATCCATCCACCTAACAGAAACCTTATTTTGCTCTACTATCCCTTAAAAGTTGGTTACAGGTATCTCTTATGCCCACTTGGTTCTTTCTAGTCTTACTGCTACTATTTTAGTTCAGAACTTTATAATTTCCACCTGGGTTATTTGATTAGCATTCTGTTTGCCCCTTTTACTCTCTAAAATTCATGTCATTTTTCTTAAATGTGTATTGGCTTGAATTTTTTTATTATCTTACTTATTCAGTAAATATTTGTTAAATGAATAAATGTATTTCCAATAACATCAATGCAAATTCTAAAGGACATCATGGCAAACCTTAACTGGTATGTAGGCTCTTTGAAGGGATTTTCTTAGTAGCATTCTGGATGTCATATCACTTCTTCTGTGACAAGTGTCCAGATGCTTAGCATCTTTGTGGTCTCTACCAATTATAATAATGAATGTTTATTATTAAAAGTATCAGTTTCCAATACATCATAATTAGAGGTTAGATGTTCAAGTACTTGAGATAGGCCTGGCACTCTTTCCCAGCTCCATGACAGTAGAAAGCTATTTAAGTTATTCTAACTTCAGTTTTCTCATATCCTATATAATAAAGAGGCAATATGCAAATTGACTGTCATGCCCTCACACAAGATGGCAGCCACAAGATGGCCAGCAGGGGAGGGCAGTTGGGGGCGACCAGGCCGGTAAGGGAGGGCAGTTGGGGGGGACCGGGCTGCAAGGAAGGGCAGTTGGGGGGGACCAGGCCTGCAGGGGAGGGCAGTTGGGGGCGACTGGGAGGGCAGTTGGGGGTGACTGGGCCAGCAGGGGAACGCAGTTGTGGGCACCTGGACCAGCAGGGGAGGGCGCTGGGGGCGATTGGGCCATCAGGGGAGCAGTTAGGCTGGCAGGGAGTGGTTAGGGCTGATCAGGCTGGCAGACAGAAGTGATTAGGGGCAATCAGGCATGCAGGCAGACGGGCAGGAAGTGGTTAGGGGGTGATCAGGCTTTCAGATTGTGAGAAAGATCAGGCCTAAACCAGCAGTTGGACATTCCCTGAGGGGTCCCAGATTGGAGAGAGTACAGGCTGGGCTGTGGGACCACCCCCTCGCCCCAGTGCATGAATTTCATGCACCAGGCCTCTAGTGTTAGAATAATAATCTATATCTACCAGCAAGTTATTAGTTAATGCACTTGCCTCATTGCCTGCAACATATAAATTCCTTAATGAAAATGTAACTGTTGTAGGGGTGGTATTAAGAGTCATATAATGACTATTATTGTATACAGATCACAGTCTTGTGATCTGTAACATATTTTATATAATGCATTTATGTATTTATATAATATATTCTTAAGAATATAGGATAAGAGAAAATATATTAAATATATTTTATATAATATATTGTGATCTTTTGATCTTATAATAAACTTCATGGAATAATATGGTTTTAGAATTACACAATATTTTTAAAATCTCAAACTAGGTAGTTACAGTTTATGGCTAAAGTTCATGGAACTCACCATAGCATTGTTTCTTTTGGACATATTTTCATTTTAGAAGAATTCTCAATATTAGAAACTTGAATTAAATGGTGTATAACTTACATACTGAAGTACTTGCTAGCAGAGGTTTAAACTTTCCCTATTCTAGGGGGCCAGTGAGAGTAGTATCTATGTTTTTAGTAATGGGATCCAACAGGGAGGTGAGTTGTACAATCCAGCTCACCACTGTTGGCTCTGTGCCTTGATGGAGAGAAAAAAGAGGAGCTGTGCCCCTACCTCTCTAGTCCTGAGATAGACATCGTGTGCCTTGTCCTCTCTGAGGGGTGTATTACTCCAAGATAAGTCCACAGTTCACTTCAGAGTTCCAAAGGCAGACTTCCTTCCCTTAGATATACTGTGGAAGCTTCTAGGGATCTTATTCCAGTCAGTTTACTTTTAGATCGTACCTCTTCTCTGTCATCATGCGGTGATTTGGCGACTAAGTTCATGACCGCAAATAGCCTCCAGTCTAACAGAGGAGACAGATGTACAGGTAACCATGGCATAATTAATTTCAGTCTATAAAGGCTTTAATGCACCTATTCCAAATAGATTGTTTTTGTAATGATTGTTTATATCATTTCAGAAAATGTAATAATGTGATTTTTTAAATAATGAAATTGCAGCTCATATCCATGAGGCCTTCTCTCATTTATGATCCATGCTCTGGAACAAATGTTGGGTGAGCCAAGTATCACAAGGAAGCAAGGAGGGAAAAAAAATTATTTCTGGGCCTGATGTGAACTAGCAGGCTATTCCTAGATCATTTTGGAGATGCCTTCAAAAGAGGAAATCACATCTCTGTTTTCCCTTATTCTTAGAAACCAGCAATCTCTTTTATAGTGCTGTGCAACACGAGAAAATAGATGAGGCCAGTGCTTTGAAGTGATTCTGGACATATTGTGAAGAATATAAAAAGCTTACTGCCTCACAGGCTGTGGCAGCCTAAGCCATCTCTGCTGGGGGAAAAGCATGCTTTTATATGCCCTGGGACAGGGGGTAAGATTATGTGCTACCAAGAATCTCAGTTGGATGGCTCACTTGCCAGATAAGATTTCTTATTAATGCAGAGAATTACAGATATAGCTGGGGTGGAGCTCCTCTGCAGAGGAACGCTGACCTTGTGTGAAAGGACTTTTCATTTTGAGTTACTGCATTGCGAAGATACAGAAATTGCAGAGGGAGGAGGAAAGTATATCTTGAGGACTTTTGTAAGAGTAATACACATATAAGAAAACATCCTGAAAATGTTGAGTAGATTATAAAATTTCTCCTTATTTTGAGTATTCCTTAGCAAGATACATATTACATATTAAAATACCTACACCTGTAATTATGATTATCCACAGTGTTAATAGTATCTACATTTTAAAGGCATGATCAACTTATAGTTTGAGTCACGACTGAAGAGCTAGAATGATGTTACTGTTTATCATGAGAGTTTGCATATCTAATATATTTTCAGTGGCAAGTAAGTGATCCTAAGAAGAGAATATATACATAGAAAGACTTGTGTGTGTGTGTGTGTGTGTGTGTGTGTGTGTGTGTGTGTGTGTGTGTTAGGAATCTCAGAAAGTTCCATTTACATCAGAGAAGATGGAAACCTATAGTATTCACTGTCCATCTTTTTCCTGTCTTAATAGTTGGAGGTAGAAGATGTCTTCCTGTTTCCATAGGCGCTTGTTTTCCAAGTAGTTCAACTTAGCATTCCATGGTAAAAGTGCTGGTTCAGAACAGCAGGTGATGCACTAAAAGATGCATAGTGTGAAAATCAGATGGTACCAGCTTCTTTCCTGGAGGTACTATGTACCTTCCCCTCTCTACATATATGTGAATATATGTAATTCCCAGTCTGGACCAACTGGATCAAGTTATTTTGATGCACATTAGAAATGGGACTATCTGAATTCAGATAGACTGATTAAACTTTAATTCTGTTTCATCATCCATTTCTATTAGAAATTTTAGATGCCTATATAATTGACCCCCAAAAATTCTGTTTTTAAAGCATACATATAAATAAAATTATTTCATAAAGGAAATTATAATTGAACAGGCATTTTATACTATATTGCACTCAGTTTACTATGATGTTCATGAATATGCAATATATTTGCTTATAATTTTAAGGTGAACTTGAGGATGATGAGGTAATCAATTATTTTATACAAATGTATTATTACCTGAAGCAAACTTACTACATGGCAAGAAATAAGCTTCAGGTAATCAATGTCACTGCAGTAACAGTGTTTTTTTGTTGTTGTTGTTGTTGTTTTTGTTTTGTTTTGTTTTTTTGTGTGTGTGTGTTAATTCTCACCCAAGGATATTTTTTTTCATTCATTTTTAGAGACAATGGGAGGGGGTGGAAAGAGAGAGAAACATCAATGTGAGAGAGACACATCAATTGGTTGTGTCCGAGGATTGAATGTGCAACCAAGGTACATGCTCTTGGTGGGGAAGTGAACCTGAGACCCTTTGGTGCATGTGCCGATGATCCAAACACTGAGTCACACCAGCCAGAACAGCAGTAACAGTTTTAACATTCTCATTCAGCATTCTACAATGGTCCAGTGCATATCTAGAAACCAGAATGTTAATGACTAAGTGCAAAATTTGCAATCACAATGTTCTCTGTTCTCCCAGGATAAGGAAAGGGGGTAATTAGCATAAACTATTTCTATTGCTTCAGATTGTAAAAAACTGAAGATTGCACTACACCAGTCTGATAGCCACAGATTATCCATTGGCTAATAAAAAAATGAAGAGAGTTTATACCCCTAAACTCTGGGGAAAGAATGCCCTTGAAGTACTTCCAACAGCAGAATCTAATACATCCAGACATGGAGACCAAGAGTTTCATTTGTCACTTTGGACAAGAATATGCAGCAAAGACTTACATTATGGCTGAAGCAAAGCAAGAAATATTGTTGAGTAAAAATGAATTATGATGATGCAAGATAGGATATTTAAAAATGATCACATGCAGAAATACTAATCTTCTGGAACCAGTTACCTCTTAACCGAAGCCAGTCTGTTTGCAGAAAAGTTTGGAAAATTATCTGTCTCTTCTCCACTGGCTTAGTGGTGGGAATTACTGAGAAAGAGGCTACAGGTTCCATGTCCTGGTACCTCATAAGCCAGTTTCCACAGAATGGCAAAAATATTGTTTAGTGCTGTGAACATTCTTAACATTCTAAATATCTAACTTTAGGAAAGCATCATGTATGTGAATTTTTAAAAATTAATCTTTATTGTATTACAGATGTCCCCCCTTTTATTCCCATTGACCCCCCTCAGGCCTACAACTATTGTCTGTGTCCATGGGCTATGTATATCCTGTATAATACAAGGGTAATATGCAAATTGACCCTAATGGCTGAAAGACCAGGAACGACTGGTTGCTATGATGGGCACTGGCCACCAGGGAGCAGACACTCAATGCAGGAGCTGCCCCCTGGTGGTCATTACGCTCCCACAGAGGGAGCTCTGCTCAGCCACAAGCCGGGTTGACTGCCTTTCCCGTCTCAGCAGCACTAAGGATGTCCTACTGTGGCTTAGGCCTGCTCCCTGGGGGGTCGTGCCTAAGCTGGCAGTCAGACATCCCTCTGGCAGCCTGGAAGCTTTCAGGAACAGGCCTAAGCCAGCAGGTGGACTGCGAGGGGTCCCGGGCTGCAAGAGGGTGCAGGCCAGGCTGAGGGACCCCCCCACCCTCTCCACCCCCCGCACCAGTGCACAAATTTTCTTGTACCGGGCCTCATACATACATAGTATACATATAAGTTCCCTGGTTAATCTTTTCCCCACCCATCCCCCTACTCCACTTCCTTTTGATTTATCAGTATGTTCCATGTTTCTGTGTCTCTGGATCTTTTTTGTTCATCAGTTTATTTTGTTCATTAGATTCCACGTATGAGTGAGATCATATGATACTTATCTTTCTCTGATTGGCTTATTGTGCTTAGCATAATACTCTCCATTTCTCTCCATGCTGTCCGAAAGGGTAAGAGATGCTTGTTTATGCAGCTGCATAGTATTCCATGGTGTAAATATATCACATCTTTGTTATCAGCTCATCTACTGATGGACACTTGGGCTCTTGCCTATCTTACCTATTATAAATTGTGCTGTTATGAACATAGGGGTGCATATATTCTTTCTGATTGGTGTTTTGGAATTCTTTGGATATATTCCTATAAGTGGGATCCCTGGGTCAAATGGCAGTTGGATTTTTAGTTTTTTGAGGAAACTTCTTACTGTCTTTCATGGTGGCTGCACCAGTCTGCATTCCCACCAGCAGAAGGCTAGGGTTCCTTTTTTTCACATCCTCACCAGCACTTGTCATTTGTTGATTTGATGATTATAGACACTCGGACAGGTGTGAGGTGATACCTCATTGTCATTATAATTTGTATCTCTCTGATGATCATTGACTTTGAGCATTTTTTTCATATGTCTCTTGGCCATTTGTATGTCCACTTTGGAGAAGTGTCTATTTAGGTCCTCTGTCCATTTTTTAATTGGATTGTTTGTCTTCCTTTTGTTAAGTTGTATTAGTTCCTTTTATATTTTAGAAATTAACTCATCAGATGAATCACTGACAAATCTGTTCTCCCATACATTGGGTTCCCTTTTCATTTTGATGATGGTTTCTTTTACTGTGCAGAAGCTTTTTATTTTGATAAAGTCCCATTTGTTTATTTTCTCCTTTGTTTCCCTTGCCCTAGGAGATATATTGGCAAAAACACTGCTACAAGAAATGTCTGAGATTTTACTATTTGAGGTTTCTTCTAGGATTTTTTTATGGTTTCATGACTTACACTTAAGTCTTTTATCCATTTTGAGTTTATTCTTGTGTATGGTGTAAATTGGTGGTCTAGTTTCATTTTTTTGCATATATCTGTCCAATTTTCCCGGCACCATTTATTGAAGAGACTGTTTTGACTCCATTGAATGTTCTTGCCTCCTCTGTCAAATATTAATTGAACATAATGACTTGGGTCGATTTCTAGGTTCTCTTTTCTGTTCCACTGATCTATATGTCTACTCTTGTGCCAGTACCAGGCTGTTTTGATTACAGTAGGTTTGTAGTCTAACTTGATAGCTGGTATTGTGATCCCATCAACTTTGTTCTTCTTTCTCAAGATTATTGTGGCGATTTGGGGTCTCTTTTTGTTGCATATAAATTTTTGGAGTATTTGTTCTAGATCTGTGAAATATGCTGTTGGTAATAGGAATTGCATTGAATCTTTAGATTGTTTGGTACGTATGGACATTTTAATGATGTTGACTTTAACAATCCATGAATACGGTATATTCTTTCTAAGTGAAAGAATCTTTAGCCAAAGTTTAAAAATATCTGGTGTTTTTGGAGGAGGATAGACAAAGCATGCAGATTTGAAATTTTTCATTTATCTACCAAGCATTCATTTAGCTCTGTGGACAACATTTATACAAAATAAATTATAATAACCTTTCAAACTCTACTTCCAAGTAGCTAATAGTTTCTGAATATGATATAAACCATTCTTTGATTTTTCATTTTGCACTAACTACCAATGGTGTTGAAGATGCTATGCTAGGTATTTGGGATGTTCTAAATCTCAAATAATACATCTTTGCATTTACAGTGAACCCCATAATTCAAAAGGAATATCTTTCCCTAAGAATACCTTTATGTCCTGTCAGTGTGAGGGGTTTGGAGACCATAATCTCCTGCAGTAGATTTTATAATATTCATGTTATTTATTTACACAGGCTGTGATTTTATATAATTTTGCTTATAAATATGTTTTGTATTTTTCTCTTTAAAGAATTAATTTTCAGCAGACATAATAGAGTAAAATCATGTACAGAAAAAAACACCACACACAACAACAAACCTCCACAAGTGGGTGTTTTATTTATTCTATTCAGCTCTCCATGGTATAGAGAAATGTAAATACATGCAAATATGTTCTTGCCATGGGAAGGAAAAATAACACATTTCCACATTTATATACATCACACTGTTGTTTTGTTTATTCAGAAAAAATGTCCCACCCCAGGGATCTCATAAATATGACTTGAGAACCATATCTAGTCAGTAAAAGAAATATAAGTACTCAGGACAGACCTTCGAGGAAAGACAGCACTGTTATTACAGTCAGGCTTGATATGTTTAACTAAACAGGTCAAAGACTTGCCCAGGGTAAATCACAAAAGCATTTCATTAACCCAGCAATGAACTCAGTCATTGTCCTACACCCTTTTTTGTCATGACCAGGGTACTGAAATTAAAGGGTTTCTGTGGATTCTTAGCGGCAATCTGAGGGTCAGCAAAGAAGAACTCAAACAGTGGTAGCTAAGAGTTCTAAGGAGAGTGGTCACAGCTGTTATCGGTGTTAGAAAGGCAGTTGAGGTCAACATACAGAAAATCTTTATTGTCTAGAAAGATAAAGAATTTGAAGTTTGATCTGCAGGTAATGTTAATCCTCTAAAGAATTTTGAATGCAAGGTTATAGATAATTTAGAAAAATAGTGTCATGTTTATGTGCAAGATGAATTAAAGGATGGAAATTCTAATGACAGTAATAAAAGAACTAATTACAGGATTCTTTAAAGAATAGCTCTTTAGTTATTTTTCTTGTCAAGAATTTGAGAAAGAAATAGGGACCTTAGAAAATAGTTAAAGTGTGTACTTTGAGATGACTGGTGGTCTTGTTGGCCAAAGAGTTAAAGAGGGAAACCTATAACCATATGTCTGTTCTGTGTATACCAGCCACTCTGCTAAGGTATAGAAGGTTGAAAAATGCAAACTGAGTCAGGCAGTTTCATATATATATATATATATATATATATATATATATATATATATACACACACACACACGCACACACACACACACACACACACGCACACACACAGTTTAACAAGGATTTATTAGTAAGCTTATTAGTCATGGTGAATAAAAAGCCATGACAAGAAGAACTGAGATCTCCAAATTCTGGCACTTGCCTCACAACACTAGCTAGAAGTTAATCAACATTAAGGATGTCTTGAGGGGAATCTTACCTAAGTCCCAATCTTACCTGGACCAGATACCCACAAACATAGAAATGAGATGTCCATGCTCTCCCCAGACTGCTTACCTAGGCAGTAGGAAAGAAGACCTTCTCCTCAAGCTATTAATTAAGCATCATCAGAGAGTCCTGCTCTTCCAGCTATAACCATGGGACACTAGTGTCTTGACAGACAACTCCAAGCTGAGCAATTTGACAAGAATGCTACATGATGACAGGGAGAAGGAGCAAACCAGGGACAAGTATTTCTAGTTGGAGACCTTCCTAATGGCTAATACGAACACAATGCTGAGGCTTCAGAAAGTTGACTGCAACCCAGGAATAGTTTTCATTAAAAAAAAAGTCACACAAAAATCCTGCCACAAAATAAGACACTTGAAATCCCATGACCACACTGACTGGAAAGGCAGGCATTATCCATGACTGCCAGATACTGACCAAACCAAGACCCAATTTCTACAGGGCCCTAGAGAACTCTGATTGTCCCCTGGCACCCACACAACCCTCCCCGGTGGTGTGTCTTCCATAGGCCAGGTTTCTGCAGTAAGTCCCAAAGACCAAGCTTGGCAGAGGCTGTGGCAGTCAACTCTCTCTGGAGCCCCATCTCTTTGTCCTTCCCAATAGGCTGTCATACATCTTCACTGACACAGTGAGTCAGGCAGTTTCTGACTGTCAGAATTTGTGGCCATCAGAGTGGATGCCTTTGTTAAGCAGATTATGCTTTGTCAGTAGTGCTATAGTTGAAGTCTAATAGGGTGGGTGAGAAGCCCCTTGGAGCCGATGCTTCTCCCCTCATGCACATTGTGACTGAGCTGAGTCTGGAAGATAGAATAGGGCCTAACCAGAATGAGGGGGAGTGTTTTATTCTGAGTATTCAAGTCTAAAGATAAAACTCTTAGGTTTGGAATGTCAAGGGGCAGGCAATGTGCACAGTATTAATCACATGTGCACACCTGGTTAGTGCAGTATTTACATGTTTCCTTGAACAAGCTAACAGAAGGAACTAGTAGGGAGGGGACCACACACACCACCTTATTGCAATGGGTTTGTTGTGTCTCTCCTAGCTTCTTCCACTGTGGACTTGTAAACAGTGTGCCCGGGACCTCTGCCAGCAAGTTCCTTCCCATTTGCACAAGGAGATTGGAGTTCCCTCAGCTGAGCTCTCCTCAAAGACACAGGGACACGATAAGTTTCCTCTGGTTAATGAGGGTATAGGCTTTCAGGCTAAACTTTTTTGGGAATTATGGTTTATAGAGTCAGGAGTCTTAGTATAGATCCTTATCATTACTTCCACAGCTTTTCTCTCAAATGCAAACAGGCTTGCAAAAATTGCTGACTTTTCAGTATAAATATGTCCCTTCCTCCACCTTTAAAAAAACTTTTCTCTAAAATGTTATGTTAAAAGCCACGTTGTATATAAACATGTTTATGGCATTTATTAATAACATATTTACAATTTGACAGACTTGGATGAAACACTCGATTCATCCAAGTTCATTTTTGTTAGGGAGTGGGGGTAGGCATCCTTTGGAAATACTATAGTAATTCCACTATTTGCAAGGCAGGGGAGGCCCATGCTCTGCAGATTGACATCTTGTGGTGTGTTCTGAGAACTAAAGCACGTGTAGAATGTAAATGATGTCAGAGTTGAGGGTGTAACTGTGGAGTCAGCATTGGAGGACATTGGACTTACTCTTGTAGATTCTGGAAAGCCTGCACTAATTTTAAGCTGAATGTGCATGATGAGATTGGAGATGCAGAAGCCAGTTCTCAATCAGTTGGAAGGTTACTTGGTTATCCAAGGCCAGGCAGGTGGCCCGTGCGTTATCTAGGAGAGAAGGACCTCACCTGAGTGACAGCTGCAGCAGGGAAGATGGAGTAAGAATTCTTGAGAAAAATCTCAAGTTTTCTTAGACTTCTCATCTGTGAACAGAAGCCTCATTATCATGCCAATGCAAGAGACATTCTTTATTTCTCACCCAAACAGGCTTGCATTAAACTGTGACTCACTGGGCCTGCTTGAAATTTAAGTGGGATCTCTGTAGTATTGTTTTCACCAACTGCCCAGATCCTGCAGAGGTTATATTCTTGTTTGTCAGTACACAATATATTTCGATACCATAAAATCCGAGGTTTGTAATTTCTTGGGTCTCATTGTACTTCACATTAATCATAAAAATTATTTTATAGGCTTATTAAAACCTATTTTGATATTGCTGGTTTCTGTCAGTTTGGTTTTGCTCTATTTTGATTCAGCTCTTCCGGGTGAGGAAACTTTTCTGCCAAGGGTCATTTAGACATTTATAACATCATTCATGGGCCATACAAAATTACCAACTTAAAAATTAGCCTGCTATATTTGGTCAAACATTTAACTCACCCCTAATGCCTTGGCGGGGTCAGACCAAGTGATTTCCTGGGCCTTAAACGGCATGCGGGCCAGACATTCAATTGGACCAAAGAATTTCATCATTTTATTCAAGACTAACTGTAGCACAGTTTGGAGCTTGTTAGGAATAATGTCTAAATTTTTTGAGACTCTAGTGTTGAATTTTGCTAAGTTGGTTTCATTAATATTGTAATTATCAAACAGTAGGGTAAACATATTAATACTGGAACTAGCAAGCAGGAATTCTTCCTGGGGTCTTGTCTCATGGATTTGAAGAATGAAGCCACGGACCAGAAGAGTTCAAACAAGGCAGTTTATTGCAAACAAACACAGGCTGCTGAGGAAAGGGGATTCAGATGGGTTGCCCCCCAAGCATTCTGCTCGTCCCCTTATATCTGCTAAAGACCCACTCTTTGTCTATCTGTGCCACTCTCTGATTGGCTCTTGGACTTTTTGCAACATTTTGTTTTGCACTTACAAGAAAAACATCCTTGTTTCAAAACATTCTGTTTTTCTGCTAGCCATCCTGTTTTTCTGCCATCCTTTTCCCTACAAAACACATTTTTTGTTTCATCAAGCTCCACAGATTCCTCCTTCTTCCACCTGTTACCCTATCTACCTAATTTTGCTTTAATTCCTTTCAATATGTCTCACTTTACATGGGATGGTCCCAGTTTGTGCCTGTATTCTCGGTGTAATTATTTACAGTACCCACTTTACTTTCAGAAGTACCTAAGTTTATATGTTAACTTGTGTGATCACACTGTCTTTCAGGGAGAGCCATAGAGAAATTACCCATTTAAATACTCCTATTTTTAAAATATTTCTATTTAATTTCAGATAAAATGATGTATTATTATTTGTTTTTATTATATGTAAGATTTTCTTGCAATATTTTCACTGAATTCTTCAGTCCTTCTTCTTCCATGGTCAGTCTAACGGCTCTGCCTATGTAGATACATTGTGAGATGAGGCTGGGCAGCAGTAGACAGGTTGGGGTCAGAAAGGAGTCTGTGACTCTGCTCCCATTCTTCTCAACACTGTGGTGAACTGGTGGGTGCAGAAGACTGCGGCTTCACCCCCTTCCCAGTGCCCTTCTGTCCCTACTATCTTAGTGATAAGTAAAGCATCACAGTGATTTTATATTTAAAGTAGCGGCCCGGGGCACGAAATTCGTGCACGGGGGTTGGTGGGGAGTGTGTGTCCCTCAGCCCAGCCTGCAACCTCTCCAATCTGGGACATCCCTCTCACAATCCAGAACTGCTGGCTCCCAAATGCTTGCCTGCCTGCCTGCCTGCCTGCCTGATTGCCCCTAACCACTCCCCTGCCAGCCTGATCAACGCCTAACTGCTCCCCTACCTGCCCGATTACTCCTAACTGCCCTCCCCTGCTGGCCTGGTCGCCTACAACTGTCCTCCCCTGCCAGCCAGCCATCTTGTGGTGGCCATCTTGTGTCCACATGGGGGCAGCCATCTTTGACCACATGGAGGCAGCCATCTTGTGCATTGGAGTGATGGTCAATTTGCATATTACCTCTCTATTATATAGGATATCCTGGAAGAGTATTTTCAACAACAGGGAAACATTTAAATTAACTATGTTGTAGTAATAAGAACTGCTCTATTTAAAGTGTTAAGTGAAAAAAGTAACAACCAAACTACATATAACAATAACAAAAAATATTAATCATAATACAGATGTAATAATACCCAAGATAATGAAGGTAATGAAAGAGTATGACTTTTTAAAATGATCACGATGTTATAAAAGATGTTCCAAATGCTTTACACTTGTAACTCATGTAATTTCCTCATTTAATCCTCACAACAAATCTATTAATTGTTCATTATTATCCACTATTTACATGTGAACTTACAAATGAGGTACAGAGGTTTAGGCACCTTGCAGGTTCAGTTTAGAGACAGTACAGGTCCTCAAGATACTTGAATTCTAGTGGGGTGACAACCGGTAAAGCGGGCCCATTGTCCACTGCTGGGCGTTATTAAATAAGTGCCCACAGGGGTGCTCTGGGAGTGCATGGGAGGCGCACCAGCTGCAAAATCAGGAGGAACACGTGGACAGAGTTTTGAAGGAAGAGTTGGCTGGTTAGCCAGGTGAATAGGCAGGTGGGAAAAATGTAAAATTTGTACTTGAAAGAATTGGTCTTGAAACTTGAGTCTGCCACTTACCAATTCTGTGACCTTGAACAAGTAGCTTAATTCCTTCACCTAAACCAGAGAAATGATATCTACCTTTTTCTTTATGGGTTATCTGATAAACATGTAATATCAGAAGCTCTATTGAGGTGTTTGATACTATTTAGTTATTTAAAACTAGAAGCCTGGTGCATGTGATTCATGCACTGGTAGGGGACGTGGCCTGTGGGGATTGGCCTGCTGTGGGAGCACTGCCCATCCCGGTCAGCCGAGTGGTGTTCCCACTGTGGGAGTGCACTGACCACCAGGGGGCAGCTCCTGCATTGAGTGTCTACCCCCTGATGGTCAGTGCATGTCATAGCAACTGGTTGAGCGGTCATTCTGGTCGTTCCACCATTCAGTCGCTGGGCTTTTATTATATAAGATTCTTTAACTATGTGACTCAAGTTTTGCTTTGCCTTGCTCAGGTCAATGTGATTGTGACAATGGGAGGACTTGCTGGGCGTTTTGACCAGATCATGGCGTCTGTGAGCACCTTGTTCCAAGCAACTCGCATCACTCCTTTGCCAATTATAATCATCCAAGAGGAATCTCTCATCTACCTGCTCCAACCTGTAAGTGCAGAATAACTATAATGTCAGTAATTTTCTTCCACTACACTTGTACCATTGAGTAGACCAGGAGAAAACATCAAGCCCATGTGTGTTCTTGAGCCATGAGCGAACCTGACCATGTTTGCTTACTTGTGCCACTTTAGTCTGTTGCCTCTGGTCACTGAACAGGAAAAATGTAGGGGAGAAGCGTCACAGTTTTCATTCTGTTGTACCCAGAAAAAAAATTCTGTAACTTTTAATCAAATTGACTAAGAATTAAATTTAATACTTTTGCATTTTGAGCAGCCGAATATGAGAAAAATCTCAGAGGAAGAACAAAGCTTGGCAAATATTTTAAATGGAATTCTCATATATTTTCAGTGTTGTCATTATAATTGGAAACTGGGCTTGATTTTGTTAATCATTTTTTAAAAGTCTTTAACTTTTACTGTTCTTAGGCTGTCTTTTTATTAACTTAACTGGCTGTGAATAAATTTCTAATGATGATGTTATTCATTTCCAATCATAAATATTGAGGAAATTTTTATTAATGTAGTGCTTAGATCAGGCTTCTTAGTAAATGAGATCTTATAAGGTTGATTAGTGGATTTTACCATGTTTTCCGGCATATAAGACGACTGGGCGTATAGAAGATTTTCCTGGGTTAAAAAATCGTCTTATACGCTGGAAAATATGGTAGTTTAAAAAATAATCATTTGGTAACATTTTTTTAAAAGACAGTAGACTTTTTATATTTTGCCTCTTATTGTAATGAACTACTTAAGATTTTGCTTCTGCTCCATCTGCAGTCATTATTTGTTTGGTTAATATAGTGGGTATAATGTATGCTTACCGTTGTTCAGCCACATTTGCATTTTTTCTGGTTCTTTGCATTGTCTGGAACTGTTGCTTTCTGGGACATTTCTGAGATGTGGAAGGTGAGCTGAGGATTCAGTTTCAAATTCTATTGTCCACTTATGTAGTCAACAGTTATGGTGTGTCTGCTTCTGCCTGTTGTACTGCTAGGCAGTTGAGGATTTAAAAAAAAAATAGTGACATAGCATCTTTGCTCTCCAGTCCATGTTCAGTGAAGCAGACACTTAAAAATTCTATAATAATAAAAGTACAATATGCTAATTAGACCGGACATCCTTCCGGATGACCTTCTGAACAAAACTGAGGCTGTGAGAGAAGCCCGGGTCCTGGGTGTCGGCCGGCAGCCAGAGGGAAGCTAGTCCTGGCAGCAGGGGGAAGGAAAGGCTACTCTTGCACGAATTTCATGCATTGGGTGTCTAGTATAACTATAAAGCAAGATTAAAACATTGCTACATAAAGATGATGAAAGAGTATATAACTTGGTCAAGGGTATGGTAAGGAAAGGCTTCACAGAAGCACTCACTCAGCTTTTATTTGCTCCATTTGTTTAACAAATATTTATTGAGCACCTGCTACATACCAGGCACTTCTCCAGAAATACAGCAGCCAACTACACAGAGCCCCTTTATTTCATGGAATGTACATTCTATTGAGCTCACATTGCACTAGAATCTTTAAGGATGAGTAAATAGTTGCTATGGAAGATGATGGCAAAGTGATTAAAGCCAGTGGCACCACATGTGTTTTAAGGCCCACCTGGACCTGCCCTGTGTCACCTTCAATGGAAACACAATTACATGGTTCCAAACCAACTGCATGGCAGTGTAGGAAAGGCCATGGCCCAAGGGAGGAAACTCTGTGTGATCACAGAACAACGTTTCTCTCAAACTGGCAGACACTGAAGTGTGGAGAGGAAGTCTGGATCGAAACCCTACATAATTTCTAAGAACATAATTCTTTTATGTTTATCCTATCTAATAAAGAGGGAATGTGCTAATTGACCCTCACGCCATTGCAAAGATTGTGGAACCCACAGCCAATAAGAAGGGAATATGCTAATTGACTGCCCCACCCTCAAAGATGGTGGTTCCCACAGCCACAAGATGGCGGTGCCTAGTCCCCTCAGCCCCCCAGCCGCCCATGGTCAGCCCAAGGCACAGGCAAGCCTTGGATGGCGGCTGCCCAGCCGCCCAGGGCTGCCCGAGACACAGGTAACCAGAACTGGGCAAGGCTTGCTCTGCTGGCAGTGGCAGCAGCAGCAGTGTGATAAGGCATCGCCTTCCCCAGATTGCCGGGTCGCCTCCTGCCCCTGAGGGCTCCTGGACTGTGAGGGGGCAGGCCCGGCTCAGGGACCCCCCCTCCAGTGCATGAATTTTCATGCACCGGGCCTCTAGTAAAGTATATTTAAACTTTAGTTTTTAAAACAGAACTCCTGGTTCTCCAAAGGTAGTGATCATGTTAAGGGCCTGCATAGCCCACATGCCCCCAAATAGTGTCCTCTGGGCTCTCTCTTCAGTGATTTTGATTTGTCCCATTGAAAGAACTAGAAAATTATCTTACCCTAGAACAATTATTACATAGTGTGGGGCACAAAAGTCATGCAGGACCACCCCTGTCACATAGAGGAGTGACAGTTCAACACAGACCTGTCTGTGGCTCAGCAGTGCCTGCTTTGCTTCTTTGCCCTCAATTCTGGGGAAACCTTCCACAGACATATGCTAAGTCCCTGCTCCAATCACTTTTCCTCAGAGAATAGTAAGACAGTTGCTAATACTAATGCAAAAGCCAACTTGAGTATGCTTGAGGGTTTCAGACAGGAACCAAATTGCTTATAGTCTGATATTTTTAAGCAGCTTTAATCTCCACAGTATTATTTTTAATTTTTTTTTTAATATTTTATTGATTTTTCACAGAGAGGAGGAGAGAGGGACAGAGAGCTAGAAACATCGATGAGAGAGAAACATCGATCAGCTGCCTCTTGCACACCCCCCTCTGGGGATGCGCCCGCAACCAAGGCACACACCCCCGACCGGAATCGAACCTGGGACCCTCGAGTCCGCAGGCCTACGCTCTATCCACCGAGCCAAACCGGCCTTGGCACACAGTATTATTTTTAATTAAGCTAAATCTTGGATAAACTTAAGGGTATATCCTGCCTTGTTACCTTACCCCTAAATTAAACCAAAATAACTCTCAGTTCTCTTCAACTCTAACAAAATCTTTATTAAGAATATTCAATGAGATTATCTTTGAGTTTTGCTAAAATACTTCACAAATGGGAAGATTCAATATAAATGTTAATTATTATGAGTATTGTTTTTGAGGACAGTGTCTTCTAGAATTGGTTTTATAATTATAGTTTGTGTGGAATTGAAGGTAATAGCAGGAGGAGTGAGACATTGTCTGGGGACTGTTTGTCTGATAAACACTTTAGTGCTGTGTCTGCTAGGTGACTTAAGAAGCTGGGATAGCCGATAGGTACTTCTCTTGATCTTTCTTAAAAAAGCCTCCCTATCTTCAAGTCATCTGAGTGTCCACACATGAGACTCTCATGAAATTGTGTTGTATAAGTAAGTAGTCTTCCTTCATTCATTACGGTTACAGTTGTAGTCATTTGGGACTGACCTGCATGTCTAGGTGCAGTTCACTTAAAATTGTTTAGGTTGTTCCAGCCTGAAGAATTTCATCTCCATTCTCTCTTCAGTCCCCTTTCTGTGGCTTATTTTTGTTAATTACAAATTGGATTTTAAAACAAGGAAACAATAGTGTAGTTTCAGGTCTGTATAAATTTGGTAAAATGTTTAGACTTTTTGGTATATAATGTCTTTTTATATTGTGTTTTGGTATGTTTCATTACTATGGATCAAATATCATCATGAGTGAAAACCTCAGTAGTTAGCATTTACTTTGAAGGAATGTTTAATTTGCCATTTTAAAATAGAAAATTAAAAATAGAATGCATTATAAATCCTCCCTGAAAAGTAAGTATCTCCCCTTTAATTCCAAATATGTGTTCTTAAGAAGAATTATGGTCTTTCACGCACAGGGGATTTTATGAGATTGGAGAGAGACAGTGCAGACATGAAGCTCCCTGAGGTTAGTTACCAGGCAGGCCTATTCCCTGCGAGGACTGTTGGGTGCTCAGAGTCATGTCTGTCTCACTAACCATGCGGAGTGTGAATGGCTCTCATTTTCTGGTCTCTATTTCTACAGATACATTAGCTTCTATACACTGAGCATAAATTATCTTTTATTGGCAAGTTTTATGGCAGTCGGTAATAGGATTTATGGCCAAAAAATGAAATGTCCAGGAGTTAATTGGGTGTGTCTTTTACATGATCCTAAACCAGTGATGGGCAACCTTTTGAGCTTGGTGTGTCAAACTTCGCCAAAAAACTGAGCATAACTCGGGTAGTGTGTCACTTTAAGGAAAAAACATTATTTCGCAAATGTTTCATTCTCAGGAGCAGCAAATGTTTCATCCTCGGCATGCGGAATGTTTCATCCTCGGCACGCGGCCGCCTCAGCGGCCGCATGTCATCAGAAATGGCTACGCAGCCGAAACCGGTTTGGCTCAGTGGATAGAGCGTCGGTCTGCGGACTGAGGGGTCCCAGGTTCGATTCCGGTCAAGGGCATGTACATTGGTTGCGGGCACATCCCCGGTAGGGGTGTGCAGGAGGCAGCTGGTCGATGTTTCTCTCTCATCGATGTTTCTAGCTCTCTATCCCTCTCCCTTCCTCTCTGTAAAAAATCAATAAAATATATTAAAAAAAAAAAAGAAATGGCTACACGTGTCAGTGCTGACACGCGTGTCATAGGTTCGCCATCACTGTCCTAAACCTTGCTCAGTGATTGGGATTCAGGATTTCAGAATCTGATGTAGGAGAATGGTGTTACTGAGCAAACTTCTGTCAGTTTTTATCTCACTTGAAAAAACTTCTAAATATGTTGTAACTATTTCTTCCTGGTGTTCTTAGTCTGGTTACTACGATTGCTTTTGCCTCTCATGAGATCAATTAATTACTATATAGATTCCTGATATTTTATCCATTGTATATATGTAATGTTGGTAATGAATATGATAGAAATGTGTGAGTAGTCTGATAGAAACTACATTTCATAACGCACATTTGGCATGGATGATGGTTTCTGCTGATAACAGAGGGCTTGGGTCTGCCTACCCACATGTACACATGTCCAGCACAATGTCACAGGTGGGACCAGAGAAGTGGTTCTCAGAGTGGGCTGGAGTGAAAGGACAGGCAGTTCCCAATTCTAAACCATATCAATAATCTTGTCACCATTTAGTACCTAGTGATAATTCCTTTCTTTGGAACAGCCATTATTATTTTGTTTGTCCCCTGTATGTTCTCATATATTTTGTTGTTGTTGCTTGGCCTTTTAGAATCTGTGGTGTAAATAGTGTAAAGACTTGGAGATCATTTTATAGAGGAGCAATTGTATGGACTTAAAAGTAAAGTGCTTTGTCCAAGGTTATACATAGTAATTCTTTGAAAGAAAATTTATGCTGAAATTGAAGGTAGATCTCATGCAGTGAGAGTCTGAACAAAGGATCACTATGCATTTTACAGTATATCTACAAATGGCCTATCATACTGAGCTAACAACCTCCCCTTACCTTCAATAAATAAGTAAACTTACATGTAAGTATGGGCATGAAGAAGAAATGATGAATTTTGTTAGGATGTGTGCTTGAATGTCTCCATTGGAGGAACCCATAGGGAGGAGTCAATATTATGACCAGGATTTTGGATTAGGCAGCTGGGTGCTGTCCTTTGAGATAGAGAATGTGAGGAGAACAGGTCAAATTGGAAAATGGACAGCTGACTTTGGTATATATGGAGGTTAATCTGTCTTTGTTTTGTTTGTTTTAAAATTAAGAGTGAGAGACAGAAACATTAAGACATCATTTTTTTGTTCCACTTATTCATGCATTCATTGGTTAATTCTTGTATGTGCCCTGGCCAGGGATTGAACCCAAAACTTTGGTGTATTAGGACAGTGCTCTAACCAACTGAGCTACCCAGCAAGGGCCAGGTTAATTTATCATTGGAACTGAGTAGAATTGCCTAAAAGAAGATAAATATACATATTGGGTCCCAGGTTGGGAGTCAGAGGCTGTGACTTCCTCCCTTATTTCCCAGTTGGCAGTGCTGTCTTCCTCATTTGCTGGAATCTCATTTGGGGGAGCCATAGCTTTTAGTGGCTGGTAGTGTGTTAGTTCTCTTGAGCAAATGAACTAGGATGGTGGTGGCAGGGGTGGCAGGGCTGGCTATAATGAAGTCTCAAGGGGAAAAGAGTGAAATGACAGCCCTGATACCTGTCACTCACCCACACAGCATACAAGCTTTTTGACCTTAAAGAAATATTTCACTGGAGGAAGTTTATAAAAAGATGCCATCAGCAAAAACCTTTGGTGATCACTCAGTGACTCCAAAGCAGCCAGGGAGGAAATATCAAATTCAGCCCGCATGCAAACTGCTTAAAAACTTATTTGAACATTGGCCTTTCATTTTCAACCATGAGTGACTGAGAATCTGTTTTGGAGATTTGAAGCAAT
The DNA here is from genome assembly GCF_027574615.1 of Eptesicus fuscus. Classification (NCBI taxonomy): domain Eukaryota; kingdom Metazoa; phylum Chordata; class Mammalia; order Chiroptera; family Vespertilionidae; genus Eptesicus; species Eptesicus fuscus. Next base: position 50,865,670 of record NC_072486.1, read on the forward strand.
CCATAAGAGGGCTGTGTGCAGGTACGACAGTAGAAAAGATCACATCAGCGTTTATCTGAGCTCTGTCATCATAATTTATCATAATTCAATTCTAGCAAAAGTCGTGGAATATTGGATGCCAGGTGTCATCTTTTCCTTGATCCCCCTCCCACAGTCCTCTGGCAAGGACACAAGCACACTATGTCCTGTATACTTAGTTCAATTGAGCATTGCTCAGGCATCTTTTTTTATTGAAACCAAAGGTTGCCAATACTGTATCAATGAGCTGTAAAGTGATTTGAGTTTCACCAGCAGGGAAAAGAGATGAGCTTCTGGGAAGAAGACAGCCACAGTGAAAATTTCTGTATGAGGAGTTTCCTACAGCTAAGGCTGGGATGTATTACTGCTCATCCAATTAAGGATACCCCCAACTGCCCCCTTATATTTGGGAGGTGTTTGTTTATTCCAAAAGAGATCAAAACTGAAAGGGAAGAAAAAGTAGAAAATTTATATAAATAAAGTTAAGCTAGTGGGGCTGAAATTTTAGGGCACCTATTCAAACTATATATTCACCCAAATATTTTGAAGCTTTTCCAAGGAATAGTGTAAGCTGCCTCACCCTCATATACACACTTGTACAACACATGTAACATGCATGTGCACACACATACCAAGAATCTCACCTCTTCTAAGCCAATCTTACAGGAAGGAAAGTAAGTATTCTATCTCTCAGGTCTTTGAGGGAGGATGTGTTTTGAAGACCCCCCTCTTGTATACCATATTTTTCTGTGTACATGACGCCCCCATGTATAAGACACCCCCCACTTTTCCAACCCCAAATTAAGAAATCAACGTTTTAAACATTTTGCTGGTTTTCCTCTTAAGGCCTTCTTCTTTTTTGGCATCTTAAGGAGTTGTTCTTCCTGTTTTCTCCACTGTCTGATCATATAGTCAATGGGAGGAGGTCCAAATTGTCTCTCTGCAGCTCTATTTCCATGCTCTTTTGCATAGCTGATTACATTTAGTTTGAATTTTACAGAGTAAGACAATTGCTTATTGGTATTTATCTTTTTATTTTTTGACATCTTTATGGGCTCAGAACTCTCTGGTCCCTGTTGCATCTGCACACTCTCCACCTCCACCTCTACCTACAGCATCAGCTGACGTCAGTAACAATATGGCTCATGATTAGAGGAAGCCTGTTTGACAAGGTGTGGGCAGCTAAGCACCCTCACGGCTCACACCTTGGCTGATTTCCATGGAATAAGACACCCCTAAATTTTCAGTCTAATGATTTGAGGAAAAAATAGCATCTTATACATGAAAAAAAATATGGTAGCTGTCTTTTAAGAGCTCCACTTTGTTCTTCATAACTTTGTCATGATCAGCATGAAGATATTTGACTTAATGCATATGGAATAGGTTAACAACAAAATTTATAAAAGTGCATCTGAGTCAGGAGCAAAGTTAACAAAGCAGAGTATAAGCAAGGTAATTGGTACACAGAGAGAGAGAGAGAGAGAGAGAGAGAGAGAGAGATTGAAGATGCCCTGGTTTTGTATTGTCTTCTGAAGCAGACTGAGATACTGCTGATATGATGTCAAGTAGATAGGATAACCCAAATGTCAAAGATATTGAATATTAATACACAGCTGAAATCTCTCGAGAACCTGTATGAATTGTAAAATGGCCTATGTACCTGAAAGGCTAGAAAATGACCAAAAACAATATTGTTAGAGTTCTACAGCACCTTTGGTTTATGAAGTACCTCATCATCGTCTCATCTGATTCTTAGCAGCTGTGTTAAGCAAGCGGTCAGGCACATTGCTCCTGTTTCTCAGATGAGGAGATTATGCATAGAATCACATTGTCAGTCTGTGCTACATCCATGAGAAATCTGGGAATTTTCCCAGTCCTAGTCCTGTGCCTTTGGCTTTACAGCTGTCACTTAGAATCCACACTTACTCTCTAAATGTCACTAGACCTTATGGGCAGGGCTCAAAAAGAAAGGAAAAGTTACCAGGTGCAGGTTCTGTGCACCCGGGTATGATTTATAGCTATTTTTTTCCTTCCTAACCAATTTTTTTTATTAGGAAAATTGTTATATATACAGAGACTTTAGAAGAATAGTGTAATGAACAACATAGTCCAACCATTTTTAATATTTTAAGATTTTATCATGCAAGTTTTATCAATCTAGGTGTAGATGTATTTTGGTGGGTAACCATTTGGCAGTAAATTTCAGATAGCACATTATGTTATCCTAAATACTTCAACATGGGAAGTGTATTTAGAAAGCAAGGCCCAGGTAATGGATGTGCTTATTGCTACTGTTGTGGCATTGCTTCTAGACATTTTCAGTGAACAGAACTAAGAAACAAAAAGGTGTGTGTGTGTGTGTGTGTGTGTGTGTGTGTGTGTGTGTGTGATGAGTTCATATTGATATTCTGAATTCACTTTTAATATAGTTTTTAAAATGTTATCTTTATTTAGTTGTACCCTCCCCTCAAACCCTGGTTTGAAATAACTTATTTTATACTATAATATATAGTAACTAGTTTCAAAATTGTAATACCCATATTACTATGAATAGAAAAACTACTGAATGAAATTTAAAGTTATTTGCAAGTTTTCTGTCTTTAAATTTTCTCCCAGTCAGAGTATTATATCTAAAATTTGTCATTTGAAATATGAAATTTTGTTCTTTCTGTTGTTATTTAACTATTAGGTTCATTTTTTGCAGTTTATTTGAAGCAAGACTATTTTAATTATTACTTTGAAATATTTTAAAGTAATTGCATAGTTCAGTAGGCAAAGCTTGTTTGAAAAAAAGATCCTCAGGAGAGGTCTTACTTCCGTTCCTCTTACCCTCATCACCACCACTCTCTTTCAGAATCTTTTTGATTCTTGCAAAAATAAAATAAAAACAGCAAATATATACATAGTTTCTTGTTTCCCTTTTTAAAATGTGAATTTAGCATACTATATACGTCTGTTTCTACCTTTCACTTAATAATATATTTTGGAGATCAGCCTATATTCAGTAATAGAGACCACCCTCGTTGAGTGGCTGCTTAGTACACTATTGTGTGGATGTACCTAAATTTGCCATAATTCACTCATGTGCCTTTTTGAAAGAACATACTGCAATTTTAAACTAGGTGGTTTTTCCAGTTGCCATGTCTACTTTGCAAATAGTCCTCATGTGATTCTATACAACTTCCCATTAGAGACATATTTTACTCTCAACACCCCTAATGAAGAAGAGGCCATAGGACCCAATTCTTAAGATTAGTAAATTGGGTCTTAAAAAGATGAATTGACTTGTCAAGGTTATTTTACCAGTTAACAGTAAATCCTCATACCATATCCATGTCAGATTCACCCTTTAGCTCTCTCCATTCTATGATCAATTACATGACATGATTTATTAGCTTGGTATGATGCCATTCCATGTAGAAGCAACCATTTTAAATGGGCAACTCATTAAGGAAGCATAAATTATAAAGACCACATAGTTCTTTTATAACAGAATTAGGCTTCACTGCCACCTTGTATAGTGTGTAGATAAGTTTTTGAAAAGAAATGAATGGACACAATCAGTTTTCTTATCAAGGAGGAAGAATATCCTATTATAGTTGAGATAGTAATGGTAATGAACCAGAGTCTTTCTTTTTTTGAAAAAGTCACATTGATAGAGGAGCCTCAAAATTGATTAATTGTATACATGTTGACCTTTCCAATTGTCTGATAATAGGAAGCCAATTTCACTCCTAACCAGAAGCCCTCAAGGTAAAAGAGTATGGAACATTGGTCTTCTTTATCAGGAGAGTTTAACGTACAAGACTGCTCCAGGGACAATGGAGGATTTATTTTCTCCTGGGTGAAGCTAGCCTATTAAGAAGTGGGCACCTTGTGAAATTTTGATAATAGTAATTGAAAAGCTATGAATAGAGCTTAATATATTTTTCTGAGCATATTTCACACTCTGAAGTATCTCCAGGAGCAGAGCAAGCCTTATGAAAATTAAAAAGATTTGGACAACTTTTTTTTCATGTTTTTATTCAACCAAAGCATTATTAAGGATTTATTTATATCAGGTATTTTGCTAGATTGAAGATCAATAAGTTACTCTCAAAGAGCTAAGAATACCTTCACTAAATTAATCATTATTTCACATAAGATAAAATGAGTTCAATATCACAAATACATACAGAATATGATGGAAGCCCAGAGTGGCATTAGAGCACATCATTTACTATGGACAGGTACATGAAGGGCATGAGGTCATGTATGAGCTGTGTCTCAAAAGTTTGCAAAGGAGTAGAGGTTACTAAGGGTGAAGAGGTCAGAAGATCTCTAGAAAGGACACCGTGAGCAAAGGTGTGCAGTGAGAAACTGCCCAGTTCATTAGGGAGAACTGTAGAGAAAGCCCATTGTTTCTGGGGGAGGAAAAAGTGATATGGTGATAGATGAAGATGAAAGAAGGTAAGTGGAGAAGAAATTAAAGATCACCTCCTGCCATGTGAAGACACTGGGATTTTCATCCTTCGGAGTTAAATGATTTGTAACTCTTTGGGATCATGAGCCTTTTTGAGAATCTGAAGAAAAATATGAACCTTCTCTCCAGAAAAATGTATATTTTACAGACACTAAATTTTAAAAATATAATTGAAGAGTTTATAGAACCCTGATCCTCTTCATAGAGTTCACTTGGAAACAATTGTTTCAAATACTTATGTACCTCCTTATCTCACCAGTGAGCATGGGAAGGGTTTAGTTATATTCATAGATAGGACTTTCATTTTGAGTTATTAACAAAGATTATCAAATGGAGGGTAGCCAAGTTCTTCAGTAATAATGAAAATATTCCTAGTGGCTAATACTGAGCCTCACCATGGCCCTGCCTATTCCTAGTGATTTTTCTTTTGTTTTTGTTTATTCGTTAACTTGTATAACAACCTCACAACAACTCTATAAAGAAGATATTATCCTCCTTGTTTCTCAGCTGAGAAAACTGAAGCTCCAGGTCTTATTTACAGTTAGAATGATGCGGAAATGAGAGGTACCCAGGCATTCTGCCCACACATGTAAGATCTGTACTCATTAATGACTATATTATGCTCTCCCTGAGAGAAAACAGAAGTTGTTACAGAGAACCGGAATAAATCAAGCAATGCTTGGAGAGTTTGGAGTCACATTTTATTCACTGGTGGGCTTAGAGAAAATGAATTCAAATTCTAAGCCAGGCTACAAGCAGAACTTCCCTTTTTATTAAAGAGCCAGCCCAATGTGTGTTTAGTGGTTATCTCGCTGCTGGCCTTGAAAACAACACAGTTGTATACAATTAAAAAATGCACCTGGCATGGCATTAAGAGTATGGGCATATCTAGTCTCTGCCCTACAAGGTCAGACAGCTAAGTTTATCTTCCTCATTATTCAAGCAGGCTAAAGCAGGCTAGAAAGCAAAGTTATTTTTTTAGAATAAGAGGCTGTCTAAAAAAACAGCAGAGAATTCCAAACAGTAGTTTCACAAAATAGGGGTTAGCCTTCTCAAAGTGAGAGTATTTTCAATGATAAAAACTGAGACTGACTGGCTGTAGATACAACTCAGTATGCAGACCTTATATTCTGTTCTTGAACTGACATCTGAGATATAAAGGTTTCTGACCTTATAAGCACCAATTCATTGCAGCCATGTTCATAACCCGTTTTTGAGTAGTGTTAATTAAAGCTACAAGATTATTAGCAGTAACAATACTGCATATCACCCAGTAGGCTGCCATACAGCATTTCATTTCTAAAGCCAAATAGTGCATAATTCTTTGACACCGTCTTGCCTTTAACACACACGTGATTTTAAAAAAATTATGAACCAAATTTTAACCTACTACTTAGCATAAAAAATGTTGATGTACACCATTTAAAAATAAGCTAATGCTACAAATATCATTCTCCATTCCTTTTATCTATTATGCTTTTTTAAAAAAATCTGAAACCTGTATTTATACCTAAAATAGAAGATTATTAAACCAAGTTTCTTTTGGAGATAAGTTGTACTCAAAAGAAAACACTCACAACCATTAGGAAACTAGAAGGAGACCTTATATCATAGTTAATTACAAAATAGAGTGTTAATGAGCAAGTGTATGAAGAAGCAATGTCGTGTGTGTTCTGCTATGGTTTGTTAGGTCTAAAAATTTTAAGTTATTCAGCACAGACTTAGGTGGGGGCTTCTTGCTGGGCCTGGAGGTTGAGTCTTGACTTTAGTGTCTAAGGACTGTTAACCGTCTCTCCTGGAGATTCTCTGAGTCACAGTTTCTTCATCTGCAACTGAAGTGGGAATGCACATGATTTACATGAAATTAAACTAAGGTCAGGAATGTGAAATTAATTTTTGTTTTTGTTTGGCTTATTTCCTTTGGGCTTCAAATGGAAAGGGTTGAATTAATCATAGTCCTTATTTCATGGCACATTATCATCGTTGGTCAGTTTGTTTCATTATTTGATTTGGGTTCATTTAGTCAAGTCCCATTTTCTTCTAGGATTCCCTTTTCATCACATGAGAAGCCATCCTAATAGAACATAATTTATTTTTTGTTTGTATGTGCTTTGTAAAATATATACTGTACATATTTTCATAACCATTAAAAATATTTTTGTATATATCTCTAAAAGAAAGGGACTCCTAAAAACCATAATTATAGTGCTATTATCACACCTTAGTAATGGTAAGAATAATTACTTAATGTGATAAAGTATTTATGTTTTCTCTTTTTTAAGGATGTTTTTGCATCTTAAGAGTTTAGTTATATGATTTGGGATCCAAACAAGGTCCATACACTGCAATTGGTTGATATTTTGTTGTTTTAATCAGTAGGTCCCCTTGTCTGTCTTGTCCCCATTTTTACTGATACTCTCTTCCCTTTTGTTCTTCCCCTCTCCTCCTCAACATTTTTATTGAAGAAACTTTGTCATCTATTCTATGGAATTTTCATAGTCTGGGCTCATTGTACCGCATGGTGTTGTTAAATAGTTTATATTTTCCTATTTTGTAATTTGTAGCTAATTTTAGAGCTATTATCAGAACAATTGGGGTAGGGACTTCTGGGTTAGGGACTTCTGAAATAGGAGACATTACATCATAACACTTGGTTGTCTCTTTATTGTGATGTTATAGCCATTGGTGGTCATCATTCACCTCCATGAATTTATTAGTGGTCACTAGGTGCTAACAGTAAACTGGCCTAGCATTATTATTTCATTTATTGCCTGATATGAGGGAAGTTCCTCTGAGAAGAGGAGGAACTTCCCTCATATCAGCTGCTAGGTTATCCTGTGAAACAGTATGTAAAGGAATTGGAAGGATGCATATTTAATTCTTTCTTCTTTTGTTTACTTTTTTTCCCCCAAAGTAATGCCTAGCATTCGACACTGATTATTTTTCTTAAGCTCATGATTATAAGCATATTTGCTATGTGTATTCAATCCATTCTATTTACTATCTTTGTTGCTACTTAAAGTGTCCTATCTTTTGGTCAGTAGGAGCATGTATTTGGTTCCTTAATCCCTTTAACAAGAACCCAGTTGTCCTTCCTAACTTTCTTTTTTTTTTTAATCCTCACCCAAGGCTGTTTTTCCATTGACCCTTAGAGAGAGTGTGGAAGAGAGAGGGAAAGACAGAGAGAAACATTGATGTAAGAGAAACACATTGATTGGTTGCCTCCTGCACAAACCCTGACCAGAGCCCAGGCCAAGGAGGAGCCTGCGACCATGGTACATGCCCTTAATGGGAATCAAACCTGGGACCCTTTTCGGTCTGCAGGCCGACACTCGATCTATTGAGCCAAACCAGCCAGGGCCATAACTTTCTTATTTCTGTAGCATGTTCCCAGCTTATCTTGTACATTTCTTGGTTGAGCCTTGAAATTTTTCCCTAGGGCCTTTTTAGTAAGTAATATCTAGAGACCATATCTGGGCATTAAGGGGAGTGCTTCTAGCCACTAAGCTGATTGAGTAGACAAAGTTAAAATTTTTTTAAGATAAATTCATACTTAGACATACCATTTAACTTAGTACTACAGAGAAATAATATATTTTGACAAAGTTTTAAAAATTTGAAGTAGCCCAGCTGGTGTGGCTCAGTGGTTGAGCATCAACCTATGAACCATGAGATCATGGTTTGATTCTTGTTCAGGGCACATGCCCAGGTCGTGGGCTTGATCCCCAGTGGGGGGTGTCCAGGAAGCAGCTGATTAATGATTCTCTCTCATCATTGATGTTTCTATCTCTCTCTCCCTCTCCCTTCCTCTATGAAATGAATTAAAAAATATTTTTAAAAACTTTTTGGAAGTATACTTTATCCATTTGTTCTTTACTGGTTGTGCTTTAGTGTTTTGTCTAAGAAATATTTTCTAAGGTTACAAAGGTTTCCCCTTACGTTTTCTCTTAGAAGTTTTATAGAGTTTGGGGTTTTATATTTAAATCTGTATTCCATTTTAATTTAATTTTTGTATACCATGTGAAGTTTGGGTTGCTGTTCATTTACTTGAACGTGAATGCCCATTTGTTCCAGCACCTTTTGTTGTAAAGATGATTCTTTCCCCACTGTATTATTTTTGCAGCTTTGTCAAAAATCAGTTATTCGTGCACACATGGACCTATTCCTAGCCTCTTTCACTACTTCATTGATGGTTTAGTTTGTTTTAAAGCCAATACTACAGTGATGTGATTACTTCAACTGCAATGAATAGTCTTTTGCATGTGTTTTTGTATTTTTGCCAGTGTATCTTTTGGATAGATCCATCCTAATAAAAGAGTAATATGAAATTGACCATCACTCCAACACACAAGATGGCTGCCCCCATGTAGACACAAGATGGCTGGCAGGGGAGGGCAGTAGAGAGGGATCAGGCCTGCAAGGGAGGGCAGTTGGGGGCGGGGGGACCCAGGCCTGCAGGGGAGGGCAGTTGGGGGCACCCAGGCCTGCAGGGGAGGGCAGTGAGGGCAGTTAGGGGCAACCAATCCGGGAGGGGAGGGCAGTTAGGGGTGGCTGGGCCGGCAGGGGAGGGCAGTTGGGCCGGCAGGGGAGGGCAGTTGGGGGTGACCAGGCCTGCAGGGGAGGGCAGTTGGGGGGAACCAGGCCTGCAGGGGAGGGAAGTTAGGGGCAACCAGGCTGGCAAGGGAGGGCAGTTAGGGGTTACCAGGCCTGCAGGGACGATAGTAAGGGGTGACCAGGCTGGCAGGGAAGAGCAGTTATGGGCAATCGGGCCAGCAGGGGAGCAGTTAGGCATTGATCAGGCTGGCAGGGGAGTGGTTAGGGTGTGATCAGGCTAGCAGGCAGAAGCGGTTAGGGCAGTCAGGCAGGCAGGCAGGTGAGCGGTTGGGTGCCAGGAGTCCTGGATTTTGAGAGGGATGTCCCAGATTGGAGAGGGTGCAGGCTGGGCTGAGGGACACATCACCTGCCTCCCCCCCCCTGCACGAATTTCGTGCACCAGGCCTCTAGTAGGAAGTTTAATTACTGGACAAAGTGTCTTCCAAATGCTCCTCCATAATGTTGTACAAAGCAATGATGAAGAGTACCTGTTTTCCCTTAGCCTTAGCAAGCTAATAGGTAAGATATAATATCCCAGAGTAATTTTAATTTGCATTTTTCTTAAAAAGGAGATTGAGCATATTTTATATCTCTAACAGCTGTTCACATTATTTTTCTCTGGATAGCCCATCTTTTCTACAAATAAAGTTATTGGCATTATTTTTCTTCTCTATTGTTACAAATTCTTAATAAATTAGTGATATTTCCTCCTTGTGAAATAAGTTGCATATACTTTTGTTTTTCTTTTTTTTATTTTATTTTGGGAGGATGTTTGTGTACACTTATACTTTACATAAATATTATTTTTCCTTTTCCTTATTACCTTTGTATATAATTGTATATTTTTAATAAGCTTATTTTAATAGTTTTAATTTATAAATTAGATTGAGCAGATAGTAGAGAAAGTTCTTAATATGTTCCTCAACCCACACACATAGTTCTCCCTCCTATTATTAACCTATAAGTATAGTACATTTCTTACAATTAATTAATCAATATTGATTCATTGTTGTTAACTTAGAGTCCATAGTTTCTTTATATGTCTTTATTTTTTAACTTAATGTCCTTTTTCTGTTCCATGATCCCAGTGAGGGTCCCATAATACATTTAGATGTTATGTCTCCTTAGGCATCTTTTAGTTGTGACACTTTCTCAGACTTTTCTGCTTTTTGTTAACCTTGACAGTATTATTTGTTAGACATATTATGGGATGGCCCTCTATTGAAATTTGTCTGATGTTTTTCTCATGCTTAGACTGGACTATGCCTAAGAGGAATATCATAAAATGCCATTTTATCACATCATATCAAGGGTGCATACCATCAGTATGACTTAGACAGTTTTTGTTGCCCTTGACCATCAGCCTAAAAGTATTGTATGTTAGTCCTTCCCTATGACTAAGGAGGGAGTCAAATGTGCAGACATACTGAAATAGTGGGAGATATACCGCCCCTCCGTGGGTGGAGAAGTTACATAATGTATTTATAATTTGTCTGCATGGGAGATTCATCCCTTTTGCCCCATTTAAAGATGTATTCAATAATTTATTTTCATCATATTTGACTCAGATATTGATTTTTATACTTTGATTTGTAGTGTAATATTACTTTAGCTATTTGGTTGTTCAAACTGTTCCAATATAGGCCACTTGGCTACTGTGTGTCTTTGACATATAGTCCCTAAACGTACAGCGTGTGTGTGTGTGTGTGTGTGTGTGTGTGTGTGTGTATGTATCTGTGTGTACCTGAGTGTGTAAGCTTCCTTTGTTTCTACTATAAGATATCCCAGGATTACCTTGTATATTTCCTGCTCTGTTCTTAGAATCAGCCATTTCTCTAGAGTCTGTTTTCTTCAGTTAGAGAATGGCATTAGAAACTGAGGTACTATGTGTGCTTATGGTTACTGGGGTATCATTTTTAAGCTCTCTCAGCAAAAAAATAAGGTGTATGTACTAATCTGTATATCTACCCACATTTATACAAATGTAACCATCTATATTTGTATTAAGTTTAACATGACTTCTTACTGATGCTTCCAGCTCTAATCCAGTACCACATGGATCATTTTATTCTCTCTTTTTAGTCTAGAGTGTCCCATTCAACAGTGAGAAACCTGGATCCCACCATCTCCATCTATTTACTTAATTATTCAATTATTCCAATTTAAATGTATAGCAGCACTATCAGAATTGTTAACATGAGCCCTTGAAGAAAACAACTTGATCAAATAGAGTACAGTGTTTACCTGCAGTTCCTTTGACTTTAATTTTACAGACTCCATTGACTTCCAGATTTACTTATTTCAACACTTTTTCTTCTACTCCTTTCATTAAGGTTATTCATTACTAGAGGCCCGGTGCATGAAATTCATGCACAAGGGTAGGGAGAGTCGGGGGAGGGGGTGTCCCTCAGCCCAGCCTGCACCCTCTCCCATCTGGGACCTCTTGAGGGATGTCCAACTGCCCGTTTAGGCCTGATCTTACCAGTATCCTAAACAGGCAGTTGGACATCCCTCTCACAATCCAGGACTGCTGGCTCCCAACTGCTCGCCTTCCTGCCTTCCTGATTGCCCCTAACCGCTTCTGCCTGCTAGCCTGATCACCCCCTAACCACTCCCCTGACAGCCTGATTGATGTCTAACTGCTCCCCTGACAGCCTGTTTGCCCCTAACTGCCCTCCCCTGCAGGCCAGGTCACCCCCAACTGCTCTCCCCTGCAGGCCTGGGTCCCCCCCCCCAACTGCCTTCCCCTGCTGGCCTGGTCACCCCTAACTGCCCTCCCCTGCTGGCCCAGTCACCCCTAACTGCCCTCCCTTGCAGGCCCGGTCCCTCCCAACTGCCCTCCCCTGCTGGCCATCTTGTGTCCACATGGGGGTGGCCAACTTGTGTGTTAGAGTGATGGTCAATCCCCTAATCCTTTTTGATTTAAAATTTGCAGTAAAAAGGGTTTATTCTTTGTGTTATAAAATTCAGTAGGTTTTGACAAACCCATGCTGTCATGTATTCACCATTGCAATATCATGCAGTATAATTTCATCACCTAGTAGTGATCCCCTTCACCTATTCATCACTTCCAGTCTCCCCCCAAATCCCTGGGAGCTACTCATCTTTTTACTGTTTCTATAGTTTTGCCTTTCCTGAGTTTCATGTAATTGGAATCCTACAGTGTATAACATTTTCAGATTGGCTTGTTTTGGTTCACTAGAGGCCCAGTGCACGAAATTCCTTCATGGGGGGTTTGTGTGTCCCTCAGCCCAGCCTGCACCCTCTCCAGTCTGGGACCCCTCGAGGGATGTCCGACTGCCCCAGTGGGATTGGGCCTAAATGGGCAGTCAGAAATCCCTCTCACAATCCAGGACTGCTGGCTCCCAACTGCTTGCCTGCCTGCCAGCCTGATCACCCCCTAACCACTCCCCTGCCAGTCTGATCGATGCCTAACGGCTCCCCTGCTGGCCATTTGCCCCTAACTGCCCTCCCCTGCTGGCCCAGTCACCCCTAACTGCCCTCCCCTGCTGGCCCGGTCACCCCCAACTGCCCTCCCCTGCCAGCTCGGTCACCCCTAACTGCCCTCCCTTGCAGGCCTGGTCCCTCCCAACTGCCCTCCCCTGCTGGCCATCTTGTGTCCACATGGGGGTGGCCAACTTGTGTGTTAGAGTGATGGTCAATTTTCATATTACCTCTTTATTATATAGGATATGTTTGTGTGTGTGTGTGTGTGTGTGTGTGTGTGTGTGTGTGTGTGTATAATTCTTTATATAATTTTAATTTATCGTTATAGTTGAAAGTTTTACAAATATCCGCCTTTTTTCCACATTGACCCCTTCTATCTCATACACCCCCTGCCCCAGGCCTTTACCACACTATTGAACGCCCTCACCTATGTGCCTTAATGGACCTGTATGAACTTTTCAAATATATCTAGAAAAGCAGATCATAAGTTCTATGTTTACTTTATTTAACTAGTTCCAGATTGCACTCTAGAATGGTTTTACAATGCCAAGCCAGAGTGTAGAAGGGTTGTTGTTATTTTTATTATTATTATGTTTATAAAATCATCACCATAGCCCTACCAACATATAAATGATAACATATCTTCATTTCATGTTTAAATTCTATGAAATAACTCAAGGTGACTCTCATTAAATTTATTATGAAAATACATAATTTTGATGCAAATCGATGATAGGTTCATGGGATTCACTTATCAAATACTGAATGTTATTGTTTCTGAACCATCTTTTATTCTGTATAATAAAAGCCCAGCATCTGAACGGGCAGAACAACTGCTTGACCAGTCGCACTGACCACCAAGGGACAGACGCTCAACACAGGAGCTGCCCCCTCGTGGTCAGTGTGCTCCCACAGTGGGACGGCTGACTGGGATGAGCAGCCACTCAGAAGGCAGGTACATGGCTGCACGGCTGACCGGAATGAGTGGCACTCCCACAGTGGGCCAATCCCCACAGGTCACGCCCCCCCACCAGTGCACGAATGCCATGCACCGGGCCTCTAGTTAAAGTATATTTTTATTGATTTTAGAGAGGCAGGGAGCGGGAGAGAGAGATAGAAACATCAATTATCAGAGAGAACTCATTGATTGGCTGCCTCTTGTAGGCCCCCTACTGGGGATCGAGCCTACAACCCAGGCATGTGCCCTTGACTGGAATCAACCCAGGACCCTTCAGTCTGCAGGCTGATGCTATGTCCACTCGGCCAAACCAGCTAGGGCCAGAACCATCTTTTTGAGAAGAAAATGCCTATGGGTATGCAAATGTGCATCTTTTTAAAGATGGAAACAACCTTTACTTCAGAATTATTACTTTTAAAAGCAAAACCTTAGTTATTAGATGCTTTTTAAAATGGAAACAAGACACTTGGATACAATTTTTTCTAGGTTTGTGATGTCAAGAATTTATCTTAGGCAATTTCTGGGCTGCAAACAACAACAAAAATATTTGAGTCAAACAATTTTGCTAATGTATTTTTTCTTTTCTCTTTTTTTAAGCCTTACAAAAGTAATTAATTCTAGATTTCTCTCAGACTGTGATATTTTATAAGGCTTATTTATTTTTCATTTTCATTAAATAGGAGTTATTTCTGTCATGCACAAGTACATGTCCCTGTGTCATTTATCTTTTTGTGAACCATCACCAGTTTATTATAATATACGTATATGTGTGTTTTAAGTAAAACAAATCCTTTTTTTTTCTTTGGTTGTTGTAAACAATACTAAAATTCTAATTAGGATATACAGTCATTAACACACAAATCAATGGTTTTATATCTTAAAGTATATTCATGGTTTGATTTTTATTATTTAGGAAGAAGCATATTATCTTAGTTATTTAAGTTTACAGAAGCTGTGACCATCCTTGAGAAGACAAAACAAAGAAAATCCTTTTTTAAGGTACAGAGGGGTAAAAATTAAAACGCCTTATGTTATTGTACTAAGCAGTCATAAAAATGACTGGTGGACTTTCAAGCATCATTTATCAAGCTTACATTTAACAGGGGGAAAATCACATTATCCACCCCATATTCATTTAAGTGCATAGAATGCTTGTCATAACCTAGATGCAAGGTCTGAAATGTAAATCCTGACACATCTCAGTCTTAGCAGCTCCTCCTAGCACACCTGGAACTCTGCGCACCTGCGTGCTGGAGCTCTGCCTTCTGGTCTGCTCTGATTCTTTCACATTTTCACCCATCACTCCTGACTTTGCAGTGTTGTTAGCTTTTACATCTCCCCTTACTTTAAAACCAGATGAATTTGAAAGTTTCCTATTTGGTAAGAAACACCAAAATAATATATCAGGCCTGCTGCTCTTGCATTAATACATTTAATCTCCACGGTCAAGGGAAGAGCACTTTGTCATATTCAGATCAGCCCATAGAACTAGATTTCTGGGAGCTCATAAAACGTTGTATTTACCTTAATTTTGCACTCTTTCTACATTTTTCTGTGCCCCCTCTGTCTCCACCACACCATGAAGACTTTTCAAATAGCATTAATATTCTGATTTTTCAAAGTTACTCCCATTTGACTACATAAATTTAGGTTAGAAGAGAAAGGACTGGGAATTATTTATTTAGTATCTGAGAAACAGCAGGTTATAATGTGCTAATGCTTAAAAGCATATAGATTTTATATATTGTTCTTTCACTTGCAAATTATGTTATTTATTTGAACGATATTTAGATAACAACTTTTCTCTTTTGAGGAAGTAATAACTATCTTTACTTTTAGAATGCTTTCTTTTTTGTAAGTGAAAGAATTGGATGAGGTTGTTTATTAATAATCAAAGCTAATAAGGCATCATTCTTAAGCTCTAAGAAGAGGGACATAAATATGAACAGTTTTAATGGGGAAAAAACTTGGCTGATTTTTAAAACTCCTTTTCTGCTTTTAAAAAATTATATATATATTGATTTCAAAGAGGAAGGGGAGGGAGATTGAAATATCATTGATGAGAGAGAATCAGTGATTGGTTGCCTCCTGCACACCCTGCATTGGGGCCCGGTCCTGACCTCCTGGTTCATAGATCAACACTCAACCACTGAGCCACCATGGCCGGGCCCCATTTTCTACTTTTTAATGTCAAGTTGTCTCTTGAGGAAAAGAAAAGAAGTTGTATAAGACAGTTTCTACAGAATGAATCCTAACTTTCCTCTGTTGGATGCAATGGCATCCTAGCTCCTATTACTCCAGTGTCCAATGTTTCTAAATATTGAACAATTAATTTTTAAGTGATTAAAAGTTTTTTAAATAATTGAGAATTTAAGATAACCACAAAATTACCTTTTCCCAGTAACTTTTTATGCCAGTTGTAGTGTCCAACTTAGGGTCAGAAGACGAGGGTTCAGATTTTAACTGCTACATGAATAATATATCCAACAGCAGCACTGTGAAATTTACAGAGATGCTAGGATGTAAAATCATGGCATTTTAAAGACAAATAGCAATTTGATTGTATTGATATTTCTTTCATGTAATAGGCAGTGTTATTTGGTCTGTGTTTTGACTGCAGCCTTAAGCTATGACAGCATGTATGGCCTAGAATGGGGACTGAGGCTGAATGGGGTAATGTAGACAGAGGTGACATATTAATGTAGGTTATGTAAAAGCACTGCATGGAAATTGTAGCCTGTCTTCTGCCTCTTGTTTTCTCTGTGGGCTTATCTGACAAAATTAGAGAGTAATTATCAACAGAGACCATGTCCCCCTGAAAGTACATTCACACATTAAACCTACTTAAGTCATTTTTTTGTTTGCCAGGACAACTAATGATAACAAAATAGTTAAGATGTATTTATTGAGAACTATGTGCCAAGCACTGCTCTAACTGCTTTATGTGTATTATTAATTTAACCATTGCAGTGACGCTGTGATGTTGCTCCTCTGTTTTACAAATGAGGGGATAGAGGATTAAAGAGATTAATTTACTTGTCCAAAGTCATACAGCCAATGAGTGGCAGAACAGCATCTGATCCCAGACAGTCACACCCAAGAGTCCGCACTGAGTCTCACTGCAGTGTGTTTGCCAGCACAGTGATAAACATAAGCTAAAGTGTAGCAACAGAGATGAATGCAAGGGTTTTCTTATAAAAGTCCTTTGAGTGGCTCTTATTAGGATTGTATTAATCCTTACTGATATAAACAACTAAATGGAAAAGCAACATTTATTTAGAGATAAGTAAAGAGATAACTCACTGATTGACAACCATGCCTACAGATGAAAGATCCTGAGCTTTCAAGTGTTTTTCACCCCAGTTGCATCCATACGTGTCAGAGGAAATGCCTGACTACCATGACTATTGGGACGTTAAATGCCAGACATTTAAATAGGATGTTACTAATTATTAAAACAAAGGTTTCTTGTGACCTACAACAAACAATTACTGACATCTATTTAAAAATTCAAAATATTTTGTCCTTTTATTAAACATCTCTCTTTAATTTTGGGTGTTTTTTTTTCTAAGTAGCTAGTTGCATATATATATATATATATATATATATATATATATATATATATATATATATATTTCACTTCCATTATGTTACTGGCTTGTAGTATAGTGTGCCTAATAACACACTTTGCACATTTTAACTTTGGAACAAAAAAAGTCATGGTAGGATTAATTGGTAAACAAATACTAAGTCTGTGATAGTGTTTCATTTGGATTTGGAGAATGAAAGAAGACAAGATATTAAAATGCCAGTGACATTCAAGACAAAACCTTTATTTTTTGTAGTCCCCAAAGACTGTTTTCTTGCAGATGACTTCAGAAATAAACCCTCCAAACATCCTCGGTGCACTGGCTTTTCAATTTCAAGCACTCAACAATGGGAATGCAGTGCTTCCCTTGTCCAGGTCTACAGGAAAAAGTGCCATCAGTTATTTAGAATCTGGTTTATGCCTTTAGAGAATAGCTGCCACTGTGATTTCAGGGAAGCTGGGTATCCAGGAGCAATTTTCAAAGGACTGAAAGCTGGTGCAGGGATATGAATAAACTCTGAGAAGCTCTGACCTTTCCTGTCAGATGATAAGACCATAAATATGTTGGTAATTCTGCTTTGTTGTGATTACCTGTCCTTTTTGGTCATTGTGGAGTTTCTAGGATACCATAAATTGGTACCAGCAAAACTAAAACAAATTTTTTTTATTATATAAACAAAGTTAGAAGTGTAGAAAATATAAGATAGAGAACACTGGAAGCAGCCCCTTGTGAATTGCTCCTGAATTATGTCTGGAGTTCAAGGACCCAATTTTGGAAACTTTCTATTACCCCCAAACAAACTTAAAATGACATTTGGCCACATTTTATCATCTATTTAAGTGGTATTAAATAAGTAACTTTGGGAATAGGAAGACAGGTAGTTATTGTACAATATTTAATGCTTTTTCCTCCCACTATGCGAAATTCTTTATGAAATATGGTTCACTTTAACATAGTCTTTTTAAGTAATCACGTACATCATAGGGCATTTTAGTATATATAGTGTTGCTAAGCATAAAGTGTCTGTCTTATCTATTTTAATTTCATTAAGAAGAGATTTAATGATTGTTGGGGATCTCCCCCCCCCCCAATTCTATCCTTACCTTTCCCAAGTTGATAGCTAAGGAAAGAATAAGCATTAGGGGAAAATCAGTCCAGCTCACACACAGAGAAGGGGGCAATGAAAAGCTGGTAGTTTTTATTTAGAAACAAAGAAAAATAAAACTTGTCATAGTTATACTTTTTATTTATTTTTTAAATATTTTTATTGGTTTCAGAGAGGAAGGGAGAGGGAGAGAGAGTTAGAAACATCAATGATGAGAATCAGTAATCGGCTGCCTCCTGCCCCACACTGGAGATTGAGCCCACAATCCCGACCAGGAATCGAACTTTGGACCCTTCAGTCCACAGGCTGATGCTCTATCCACTGAGCCAAACCCGCCAGGGCCATAATTATACTTTTTAAAAGGAATCCATACACTCATTTGAACAAATGTAAAAAATGACATATATACCTAATCTGTTGTATAGACATTTAAAGAAGCAGAAAGGACACACGAAGTGAGAAGGAGAACAGCAGTGGGAAGAGAAAGACATGGCAGTGCAGACAGAGGCATCTGGAAAGGGATGGCAAGGATTGAGAGTGTGCTGGTTATCCTTTGCTGCGTAACAGATACCACAAACGTGGTGGCTTAAAGTGAAAGGAAACATTTATCATCTCAGAGTTTCTCTGTGTGTCTAGAATTTGTTTTTTTCTGGGTGTTTCAAGCTTGGTGCCTCGTGGAGTTCAGCTGTGCCAGGTGTCACTCATGATTCCAAGGTGGAAAGTTGGTGCTCGCTGGTTGGGGTGAGCAGAGAGAGCTCCGTTCCCCTGTGGTTGGCCTCTATGGGGCTTCCTCATATCCTCTTAACATGGTGATGGACTTCCCCCAGAGCAAGTGATCTGTAAGAGGAAGCAAGGGGCCAGCTGTCATATTTGTATGAACCCTCCTTCATCTACTCATAGATATTTTTGATGAATATTGTTGATAAATATTTTCTAAGCAGGGTGACATCTTTTTATCAGTACACTTTTCTTTTATTCTAAGCCATTAATCAGTCATATTTATTAAATAGACACTATGTTCCTTCCACCATGCTATAAATGGGACAGAAATAAAGGGTCTTTGCCTTTACAGAAATTTTATTCTTTTCAAGGACACAACATGAACGCATTTGAGAGATATGTGACAGTAAAAGAAAAAAAACCCTGTGTTTTGTAGTATGAAAAGACTGTAGACATTAGAAGCATGTGATCTATGTTAACTGGAATATATAGGGAATTTTCATAACAGTGTAGAGCTTGCCCTTTGCTTTGAGGTTTCTGTAGACTAAGATTGAGAAATAGCAGAGGAATAGACCAGAGAACATGAATGATTTGATCATTCTGTGTTAGGTACAATTACATTCATCTGAAGGTATCTGAAAACTCTTTGATTCAAAACTTATTCCAGTGCAACCTGTCCTGTTTCCATTGTTAGAAGTTCTTGCTTCTGGAATAAGCATTGTCTCTAGAAGTCATCATTTAAAGTGTCTGTATCCTATGGAGGAGTCAAGAGTAGATTTCTGACAAGTTAGTGTGCGAACACTACCCAGATTATCTTCTCCCACTGGATGAAAGGGAGGCATAAAGAAAGGACAGGATACATGGTAAAAGAAAAAAAAAAAGGGGGGGTCGGGGGGTGGGCAAGAATACAGAGGTGATAGAAAGCAAAGAATAAACATTGATTTTATTTTGAAATAGTCTAGTGTTCGGGAATTAATGAGGGAATTAACTGATCATTACAGTCTTTCATTATTTCTAACCATAGTAGGTATGGTATTTCATAAATATTGTTGACTTTTGAATAAACAGCATTCAGAGGTTTTATTTTAGATAAGCATTCAGTATTGCTATTAACCATTTAATCAGAGAGTATGCCTACCTCATTTCAAAACCCGTCTCATTTCAGTGCCATGTTATTAAATACAGGCAGTCCTTGGGTTATGTCGGACTTGATGTACATCATTTCGTGGTTATATCGCCATCTCCCATTTATTTATTAAAAAAAAAGTTTCATCATTTCGACATATGTACATATGTGCTTTATGTTTTTTATTATTTATTTATCACAAGGCCAGGAATTGTTATCTTTCTTTTAAATTTTTTTTACTGTTTCACTTCATTATTGCTGTGTATGTGCTCCATGTGAGTGACGTAGGTGCTTATATAGGTGGGTTCCGACTTACGGTGAAAATCGCGTTAGGTCATGCCATAGGAACGGATCTCTGATGTAACTAGAGGACCTACTGTAATACTGAAAACATAAATCAGATGGAAGTTATTAATTTTAAAACATCATTGAAATGCTCTAAGTGTGGAAATAATAAAGCAAAATATCATAGTTTTATTTTTTTTCAATCCTCACCTGAGGATGTGTTTTTATTGATTTGAGAGAGAGAAGAAGGGAGAGGGAGATAGAGAGAGCGAAACATCATTGTGAGATAGAAACATCCACCAGCTGCCTCCCCTATGTGCCCTGACTGGGGATCAAACCCACAACCTTTTTGGTTTACAGGACAACACTCCAACTAACTGAGCCACCCAGCCAGGGCCAAAACATCATAGTTTTAGATGCTGTGTGCAAAATTAGTATGACAAAGCAATATTTTTCTAGATGGTTTCCATGAAATGTAGATTCTGTGGGTAATGACATGTTTTTTGAGGGATAGGCAGGGCTCCGTAGTCAGTCAGTGTGGGAAACACTTGCTCAGGTGGCCGGTTTTTGCTGCAACACGACCTAGAACATCACACATGCTGAGCACATGCACTGTGACTTCAGAAGAGAATTTAAGAAGTAATCTAAGAAATAGTGTTCTGTGGAAGGCACTTGAAAAATGTGGCTCTGGCATGATTTGAAACTCTAAAAGCTATCTACAGATGAATATTGCATTTTCAGAAGGAAATATTCTAAATTAAAGAACTAGCTAAGTATATTTACATGTAAATTTGACTCAATATATGCTTTTTTAATAAAATCAATACACTTGTGCTTTTTTGTTGTTAAAAAGTATTTTTATTTTATTTTAATTGAATGTATTGGGATGACACTGATTAATAAAATTATACAAGTTTCAGATGTACAGTTCTACAATACATCATCTATATATTGTACTAGAGGCCCGGTGCACAAAATTCGTGCATGGGGGAGGAGTGTCTCTCAGCCCAGCCTGCACCCTCTCCAATCTGGAACCCTCGAAGGATGTCCGACTGCCCTCTCACAATCCAGGACTGCTGGCTCCCAACCGCTTGCTTGCCTGCCTGCCTGCCTAATTGCCCCTAACTGCTTCTGCCTACCAGCCTAATCACCACATAACCACTACCCTGCCAGCCCCATTGTCCCTAACTGCCCTCCCCTGCAGGCCTGGATCACCCCTAACTGCCCTCCCCTGCAGGCCTGGTCATCCCCAACTGCCCTCCCCTGCTGGCCCGGTAACCCCTAACTGCCCTCCCTTGCCAGCCTGGTTGCCCCTAACTGCCCTCCCCTGCCATCCTACTGCCCTCCACTGCAGGCCTAGTTCCCCCAACTGTCCTCCCCTACAGTCCTGGGTCACCCCTAACTGCCCTCCCCTGCAGGCCTGATTGCCCCCAACTGCTCTCCCTTGCAGTCCTGGTCACCCCCAACTGCCCTCCTCTGCTGGCCATCTTGTGGTGGCCATCTTGTGTCCACATGGGGGCAGCCAACTTTGACCACATGGGGGCAGCCATTTGTGTGTTGGAGTGATGGTCAATTTGCATATTACTCTTTTATTAGATAGGATTGTGTGTTCACTATCCCAAGTCAAGTCTCTTTCCATTCCCCCCCCCCCCTTTACCATCTTCTCTCTCACCCTACCCCGGTTCCCTCTGGCAATTACATTTATGGAACAGAATAAATGAAAATACACACATTTTCTAGTTCTGAGATTTTATATCTCCATGTTCACTGGGGAGATCCTTTCTCTTATGATTACTTTCAGCCACGTGAGCACTCCCACTATGAAAATATACCAATCCAAACGTCTGTCTTTGTGTGGGGCAGGTAACTTCTCTGGTAAATATAGTGTAGATCCTTCAGTTTACTTCTTTCACTATTCTTCCATGCAGGCTATGGAATTTCCTGTAGTGTTTGTTGATAAATTTTTAAGCACCAGAGGTCAGCCTTGTATTTAATTAATTTGCAAAGGTATTCACTCACACTGGGTCTACCAGTGTGCCAAAAATTGTAGTTGCCATTAGCCCCAGGTGTCAGTTCAGCATCAACAGCAATTTGGTGAATAGTTATCCACTTTATAAATGGGCATTGCCATCTGCTCCTGGAATCGCTTACACTATATGGAAAGTATGTTTATGCCTGTCCTGTGTTCAGTTGCTTTGTGAATGATCTTGTTAAATTGCTGTGTTTTTTTTCTGATGTCCACACTAAGATAACTTTGGGTAAAACTTGGCATAGCTATTGGATTTAAGAGCTGTAAACAGGATTCAGATGACTCTGTCTTTGGTATTTCTGCAAAGCAAAATCTGGGACAAACTTTATCTTTTCTCTCAATCATGTCCTCCTCATTTTCAAAGAAGAGGTAACTGTGTATCTTTTGCTCTATACTTTCCTGACGCTGCCTGTCCTTAACACACTCACAAGTATGATTTCTAGCATAGGTATCAGGCAACATCTTTATTCCCTTTCACTAAATTACCATTTCATACCTTTTTGAGGTAATTAATGTGTTTTAAATAACCACAATTGGAAAAGCATAGTGTCTGATTGACTTTTGTTGCGTCTTTACTGTATAGAAGTGCCTTTGACTTCAGAGGCTCAGAACAGGAGACAGAGCAGGAGCCTGTGCGGTGGTGATTTATGAGCATGGATGGAAGTTGCTGGTTGGTCAGGTGGCCCTAGTCTCCAGTAATGGCATAAATCTTCAGGGAAGTTCTTTAATGTCAGGCTGTGTGCCTGCCTGTGTCAAATCACATATAGGATGGCATATATTATAAATCTAGAAATCTGAGGAATGAATAAAAATTCCTTTTGTTGTTCATTTTTGGAAGATTTCATATAGATGTGAGAATATAGGAGAAAAGCATAGATAGCATTGCTCTCCTTTAACCATGCAAAGCTAAATCTGCATGTTTATAAATACAAGATCAAGCACATGCATCTGCTCATATTTTTGGAACAAAAGAAAAAAGTGTGAATTGATTGTGTTATACAGTCTATGGATTTTGACAAATGCATAATGTCATGTATTCACTATGACAGTGTCACACAGAATAGTTTCCCTGCCTTGTGCACCACACTTTCCTTCCAACCCTCCCCTCATCAGTGAATGTCCCAGCACTGCTGTGTGGCCTTTGCACATGTGCACCCTCGGCCTTCAAACCTCTTCATTGTCCCTCCATGGTGCTGACTCCTGTCCATCTTCAGTCTCACACCTGCCTGCCTTCTGCCCCACTCCCCACACCTAAGCATGTCCCTGATCTGTGATTTTCCTGGTTTTTTGTTGTTGTTTTTTATGCCTTCCATGCACTCATCATTCTCATGTCTATAGCTGTGTTAATAACTGGCATGGAGATTAATGAATCAGAAATAAGCTGCTGAAGAAAAGGGCTATTACACACCTCACTCATCCCTCAGTCAGTCCTGCAGCTTAGGCATGTTATTCATGTGCCCAGCTACTACAGGCAAGGGCAATTTTTAAATCCTCCTTTTTAAATTCTACAACTTGATTTCCATACATGTAAAACAATGACAAAACTAGGGCCAATATGCTTTCTTCCACTTTTCCTCCCCTATGCCTTACAACAATCATAGCATTACTTTTACATGGTAATGTGTAAAACAATTGTATAATAATGATGATTTCTAAGCTTTCGCTCTAAATTGATACAAAAGAAAATCATCAAAGATTATTATTTGAGAACAAGATTCATTTTTATTTCATTCCTGAGTTTATCTATGTCTGTATTCTAATTATTCCTCTTTCTTTAATTATTGTTTAGAGTTATTCAAATATTGTATCTACTTTTTTCTAAGTCTTGTATGGCTTTGTATCTAGAAAACATATTTGTTGTTTTATTTGTATAGATCCCAGTGTTGAGTCACTAATGCTCATCTGTTCATGGCCCATTGTCATCTCTGCCTCAAGCCTGTTCATTGATTGGTTGACGCCTCCCTTTTATCCCTGTACTACATTCTGTTCTCCTACTCTTCCCACAGACAAACATGTTAGTGTGTGTAAATAATAGTTTTAAGTTCGTTATTAGAAAAAATGTCTTGTGTTTGAATTTATTTTAAATTATATGGATGGGTTATGTAATTTATCCCAGTTTTGTTTCCTACTACATACTACGTTTTCACCTTGCATTGTGTTTCCAATCCACCCATGGTTCTCTGTGTGCATTTAATCCACTGCTTGGTGTACATTGATATTTGTTGCCTATGTTTTTTTACAATGATGAACATCAAGTTCAAAATCCTATATAATAAAAGGGTAATATGCAAATCGACCTAACGGTGGAACAGCCGCTCCCTGTGATGCACACTGACCACCAGGGGGCAGATGCTCAATGCAGGAGCTGCCTCCTGGTGGTCAGTGTGCTTCCACAGGGGGAGCGCCGCTCAGCCACAAGCTGGGCTGATGGCTGGCTAGCACAGCAGCCCACCTCCATGGCAGCACTAAGGATGTCTGACTGCATCTTAAGCCTGCTCCCCACAGCAAGCAGGCCTAAGCCATCAGTCGGACATCCCCTGAGGGCTCCCTGACTGTGAAAGGGTGCAGGCCAGGCTGAGGGACTCCCCACCCCCCAAGTGCACAAATGTCATGCACTGGGCCTCTAGTGTATTATACACTGAGTGGCCAGATTATTATGATCTCTGAATGCATAATAATCTGGCCACTCAGTGTATATCCTATATAATAAAAGACTAATATGCAAATTACCCCCTCAAGCAGGAGTTCGGCCAGCAGGCAGGCCAGCCTATGTCCCCTCCCCCTGGCCAGACTGGCCGGACACCACCCATGCACAAATTCACGCACTGGGCCTTTAATATATATATTACTCTGTGTGTGTGTGTGTGTGTGTGTGTGTGTGTGTGTGTGTATACTAGAGGCCTGTTGCACAATATTCATACAAGAATAGGCTTTCCTTCCCCTGGCTTCATTCCCAGCTGCCCAGGAGCCGGCAAGTCACCGCTCCCTGGCCGCCCAGAGCCAGCAAGTCCTCACTTCTGTCTGGAGCACCACTCTAGTAGCTCCCTCCACCGCCCTCCTTCCCCTCATAGCAGGCTTCACTCCGCTCCACACCTGCATATGCAAATTAACCCCCATCTTTATTGGGTTAATTTGTATACTCACTCTGATTGTCTGTGGGCATAGTGGAGTGATGGTTAATTTACATGTTTCTATTTTATTAGGTAAGACACACACACACACACACACACACACACACACACACACAGTAGCCAGATTATTATGCATTCAGAGATCATAATAATCTGGACACTCAGTGTATATTCCCTTTACATTTTTCTTTGCATTTGAATATATTTATTGTAGGGAGCAGCTATAGGGTCAAGCCTCAAATTGACCTGTGGCAGGGCCACAAACAAGTCCCAGCTTGGAGGGCAGAGCCCTGTTAACATAATTAAGCTTAACCTTATAGCCCTCCCTAGTTCCTTCCTAGATAGCTCATGGGCTGTGGAAGGTGCAGCAAGTGCTGCCAAAAAAAGGTGAAACTCACAAGAACATTGTAAACATGTTGACCACTACCCTTGTTTTGATCTCATTATAAAATAAAGCCTCAGCTTGCAGGCTGGATCTTTCTGTGTCCTCATCCAGGCACGGGAGATCTACCAAGCCCCAGCTGTATTCTCTTTAATCCTTCACCGCCCCTCCTCAGGCTCACCGAACCCTTGGCTGTGCTGGCACAGCACAATTTATAAGCCCTTTTAATCCAGTTTATACCTTCTGCTTGAATGTTCAAAATATACCTTATGTATATGAATTATATAGGTAATGAATATCCAGATGGACTTGTATTAAATTTCAAGGACTTGTATGAAATCTAGACAATTATTTGCCTAATAACAGCAATCCTTTGACCAAGACAAAGAGAGCCTACTCATATAGACAGCAAAATAAAGACAGCAAAATAAAGTTTTTAGAAGCTTATAACATAGAGTACAAAAGGCAACATTGGAATAAAAGTAAAATGACTGCAAAAAAACTCTTAGATGCCTTAGTCTGGTAATAAGTTGTAATTATACATACTTTAAGACATTATTTTATTAAAATAAACAATATCCTTTGGAACTTTTTCTTCTGGGATATATGAATGATAAAAAACAAAACACTTTTTTATTCTATTATTGAATGCATGCATGCCTTGGCATTTCCCCACAAGGACTTGAGGTATCTTTCTATAAAGACCATGTACCCAAAGGATAATAAATAGAACAGAAATGGAAAATCATTACTTTGTAGAATAGGAGTTTTCAAGTATTCTATTTAAAAGGAAATATTGTGGGTTCAATTGAGCATTACATTTAACTTTAATCTTCGTTTAAATGGAAACACTTGAAAGTTGGTAGATTGCGAAAGTTTTCATAATCAAAATGGAAGAAACATGCTAGTTCGTTAGGGCAGGTACTCTGTTTCCGGTAGAGGCACTCTCACCGAGCAGCTCCTAGGCATCTATAGATATAAACAGGTTAACTACTATTAGGATGGGCATTGAATGCTGAAATTTATAATCTCAGGAAAAGCAGAGGTTTTACTTAGGAACCAATATTTTATTTACACTTGAGCATGTGTTTGAGTAAGGCTCTAGAATTTGCATCACATCTAGAGCCACATCTTTAGTTTGTAGAACCAGTTTAGTTTCTGAAATTGGCAGGTGGAACTGATAGGAACTGTTATCTCTGTGTGATCCTGGACACATTTAATCTCTGCAAGCTTCAGTTTCCTCATGTAAAAGTGATAACTAACATAAGCTACCTTGTAAAATTGTCACTAGGATTAAGTCAGGTGAAAGCTCCTAGCATTATTTAACACATGCTATATACATTTGTTATTAGGATCAAGTATGATAAACCATGCTCCTAGGATGTACCTTGTGCTTCCAACCAGGTATTCGGTGCTCATTAATGTCCCTCTTTCTCTTCCCTGTCTTAATGAACTTCCCTTCTCTGCTTCAGGGAAAGCACAAATTGCACGTAGACACTGGAATGGAAGGTGATTGGTGTGGCCTTATTCCTGTTGGACAGCCTTGCAATCAGGTTACAACGACAGGCCTAAAGTGGAACCTCAGTAAGTAAAGCCCTTGCACAGAGTGAGGCTTTCTCTCTTTCTTTTTTAAATTTATCTTTGGGATATATGTAGGAGTGGAAATGCTGGTTCATATGGTATGTCTCTGTTTAACCTTTCTTGGAACTGCCAGATTGTTTTCCAAAGTGGCTACATCATTTTATATTCCCACCAGCAATGTATAAGGGTTCCAGTTGCTTCTCTACGTCTTCATCAACACTTGTTATTATCTACTTGTTTAATACACACCTTAGTCTTATCTCATTTTGGTTTTTATTTTATTTTTCCTAGTAACTAATGACATTGAACATCTTTTCATATGTTTATGGGCCATTTGTATATTTTGTTTGAAGTAATGTCTGTGCAGATCTTTTGTCCATATTTTAGTCACATTGTTTCTCATTTTAGGTTGAGTTGTGAGATTCCTATATATATTCCAGATACAAATACTTTATCAGATATATAACTTGTAAATATTTTCTCAGAATCTTCGCCTTATCTCTTGATTTTCTAAAATCTCATTAACTAAATTCATTTAATTTTAATAAAGTCCGGTTTTTCCATTTATTGATTGTACTTTCAGTGTTGAACCTAAGAACTCTTCAGGATTTTATGTACTTGAAATCTAGTTTACTTTCTCAGAGAGGTAGCTATTCTAACTAATGTAGCAAGTTCTGTTCATAATCAGACCTCTGAGATTTTATAAGATTAGCTACTCTTACTAAATTTTAAAATGTTTTCCCAGTATTTACTAGCTGTATTAAGTTCTAGTTCTACTAAAAGTATCTGATTTTAAAAGAAAAATAAATGAAGTAGATCTGTTCATGAAATAATGCTGATACCAAAAGAGTCATCAGGCCTTGTGAATTAACTCTAGTCTCTTTAAGTATTACAGTAATTTAATCAAAGAGCCTGGCTAATTACAAAGGGCTTATCCCTTGATTGACCAATACCTCTATAGTTATAAAAAGTAAAGTATCGAACCACGTTGTCATTCTTTTGTAGCATATAAAGCTTTCAGGTTCCCACAAGGAAATAAATATTTCAAGAAAGAAATAATTTGAAGATGAAAAGATACTTTAAAAGAACTGTCCATGAGCCACTGCTGAAACAATGGGGGGGAGTTAAACAGTGAAGTGTCTAGAGAAGTCATCAGATTTGAAAGGAGGGTGAGAACAGATCTCCATTGTACAGAAGTATGGGACAGGCCTTGAAGCTGGTTAGCTGAAACTGACATGACCTCCTATGAGAAACTTTCTAGAAACATTCCAGCCTAAAACAATCATACTCTTAAGAGTTCCTGTTCTTTCCAAGGACTGTTCCTACAGTGGTGAGCCTCTGCCTGAATTGGAAGTGGCCTCACTTTTCAGAGCTGACACCAAGATAGGAGGAGCACTGAGCAAAGAGAAGTGAGGGTTGGCCATCTGGGCAGTAGCCTCCGCTTCCTGTATTGTACAGTAATGGGAGAGAGTCATAGGATTAGACATGCTTCTTCAGGGCTCTTTAGAACATCCTCTTACACACTGTGTACCACGGTTATGCGCATATCCTAATTCTGTATCATGAAGTTTATTCCAGGATGGGGGCCTTTGGTATGATGAGGGTAGGGCTTTTAACCTTCCTACCTGGGTTAATGTTTGATCCTGCCTAAATGCTATACACTATTACTTATTTATATATTTACAAATTACTTTGACTTTAGAAATCATTTTTTCTCTACAACTTTATGAAAATAATTAGGAACTTCATGGAGTATTCAAAGTAATAGAGTTGAGACACAGTGTTTAATTTAATCTCTGTTAAAAGTGCTAATTAATGGGGTCTCCCAATAGGTGATATAAACTTATTAAAAAGTAATAAAAATTACGTGAAATGACATAATGTTGACTTGAAGAGAAGTAGAAAGATTTCTTTACCTGTGTTACAGCCACCAGAAATACCAGAAATGGTGTTATCAGACAGACCCCTGAGTTAAAGGGAGAGGGTTGTCCCCTCCTCGGTTCTTGTCAGTCTCAAGAGAAATAATTCAAACAAGTGACAGCAGCATTGTAGTAAAGCAAATTTATTAAAGAAGTAAAGCAAGTAAACTTATTGGAGAAGCAAGGCAGGCAAATCTATCAAAACATATAGCATAATGTGCAGATGGGCTCTCAGCTTAATCTGAGGAGCGAGCCTGGTAGGGGTTCAAAGGGTTTTATACTTTTCTGTCTATAGGTTTGTGAGATTTTTGTTGTTGTTTGTTTTTTAATTCTTTATTGTTTAAAGTATTACATATGTCTCCTTTTTCCTCCATTGACCTCTCCCCCCAGCACATGCCCTCACCCCCATGTTGTCTGTGTCCATGGGTTATGCTTACATGCATGCATATAATAAGTCCTTTGGTTGTTCTCCTACCCCCGACCCCTGCCTTGCCTCTGAAGTTAGATAGTCTGTTCTATATTATATGTCTCTGGATCTATTTTTGTTCATCAGTTTATGTTGTTCATTATATTCCAGAAATGATTGAGATCATGTGATATTTATCTATCTTAGTATAATGCTCTCCAAATCCATCCATGCTATTGCAAATGGTAAGAGTTTCTTCTTTTTTACTGTCTATAGGTTTTAAGATTCCTCTCCCAGATATCTTGGTACAGATTAGCTCTCAATGTCTCCCTTTTACTTTCTTGTAGCTTTTTGGGGGGAATGTTTGTATATATACCTTGTCATCTTGGCAAATCCTAAGATGGCTGACTTCTTTGTTCATTGGGTGAGA
Source organism: Eptesicus fuscus (assembly GCF_027574615.1). Lineage (NCBI taxonomy): Eukaryota > Metazoa > Chordata > Mammalia > Chiroptera > Vespertilionidae > Eptesicus > Eptesicus fuscus. The sequence continues at coordinate 50,895,852 of NC_072486.1, forward strand.
ATAACTCCCCTTTGTTCCTTCCCACTTCACCCCCACTTGCATCAGCATTTCCAGGGTGATTAAAGTTATGTGTTCTCTGCTTAGGAAGAAGAGATATTAATCATTTGTTCTCAAGTGTCCTTGGTTAGGGGAAATAAGGTCTTGCTGCAAGTTGCCCAAATTGTTTGGCCTTGTTTAATTTTCTTAGTTCCCTGTTCCACTTGCCCTGGAATTTTCCTAGCTTCTTACTATCCTGTTACACCTCGAAGGGCCCCTGCTCTTGTCTGTCAAAGCAGAGCCCTGAGGTCAGTGTCATTTCTGTCATTTCGTCATTCACACCTCAAAAGTGACTGGTTGGGGCTGGGCCTAGATAGGAGAATGGTAATGCAGTAACTTAGTCAGGGGCTGCTACTTTTTTACTCCTTGGGTCAAGGAGAGTAAGCAAGGCCTTAAGGAAGCATATCTGAGTCCTCCTCAGCCTTGATTTCTTCCAGGCTACTTATTCTAAAAATCTGATGCCACACGTTCTAAAAGTAGTCCGACTTACCTGTTTCAATTTGCAGTATCTCCCATCACATTCTGTTTTAAAAAAAAAAATAGTGTGGTAGATTCCTATGTATCCTATTACCCAGAAGTGAATCTTTATAAATATTGTTGATTACAATACTTCATTTCATAATGGTGTGCTGAGAACATTCTGTGATGTGTCTGGTTCAAGATTTTCTCGAGACCATATGCAGTTGGCACTAAAATAGCTACTTCCTAGATCAGTGCACGCTCACCTTTAGAGTACAACCCATATTGCTCTGACAGTGATTCTAGCAATGTGACCTCGTCCTAGGGGCATTCAGAGTCCCCTACTCCAAGTCTCTACCCAGCTCTTGGTATTGTTAGCTTTGCTCTTGTTTGCTGATCTGATCAGTGTCAATCATACCTCCATATCTGGTTGTGGACTCTGCTGGAGAGGTCATGTAGGTGTCCTAGTCGGTGGATTGCTACTGCCTTTTGCCTATTAGCCTTTGGGCTAACTTAGTTTATTCCTGATTAATTTCTTAGAAGTTCTTCAGACCCTTATTATCATCCACCTGGCTATTCTTTGCCTTTCCCATTTGTGTATGGCCTTTTTATATCACAGAGATTGTGATTAGTTAAAGGTAGTCACATTTATGAATCTTTTTCTTTAAGATTTGTAATGTCTGTGTCTTAAGTCCTCTTTCTATTTCCCATGGTCATAAAGATGTTCTCATATTTTAGTTTTATGTTTTATTTTTAGGTATTTTCTTTCACTTGAAATTGATTTTTGTGTGTATGACATGAGTTAGAGATCTAATTTTGTTTTCATTACTGATAACCAGTTGCCCCAGCATCATTTATCATCCTTTCTCCAGTGATTTGCAATGTACTGTAAGTTTTACTATTCCTGAGTATGTTTCTTGAATCTCTATATTGTTCCCTTGCTTACATTCTTCTTGTACTGATACCACACTGCCCTATAATAATACATCTATTATCTTACAGTTTTGGAGGTCAGAATCTAAAATGGGTTTTAGGAGACTAAAATCAAAGTGTTGGTAGAGCTGCAGTCCTCCTAGGGGTTCCAGTGGAGAATCTTTTTTCACCATTTCCAGCTTCTAGCAGGGGTGGGGAACCTTTTTTCTGCCAAAGGCCATTGGGATATTTATAATATTCATGGGCCATACAAGTTATCAACTTAAAAATTAGCCTGCTGTATTTGGTCACATATTTAATTAACTCACCCCTAAGCCTTGGCAGGGCCAGCCCTAATGATTTTGTGGGCCTTATGCAGCCCTTAGGCTGGATGTTCCCCATCCCCGCTCTAGAGGCTCCAGACCTCTCAGCTAGCGATGCCTTCCTCAGTCTTCGAGGCTGGCAGCCTGATGTGATCACATCCCTTTGTGATGTCTGCTTCCATTGCCACACCTTTTTCTCTGACTCTCACTGTTTAGGAATTTGTTGATCCTGGGACAAACCTGGGTAATCTAGGATAATTCAATTACATTTGTAGAATCCTTTCTGCTATGTAAGGAATTTATTCTCAGATTCCAGGGACTACAATGCAGACATTTGGGGCGGGGGGTTGGGGGGCGGGTGGACCATTATTCAGCCTACTATAGCAGGTCTGTAATTGATGAATTAAATAATTTTCTGAAATAATACTTATTGAATACAATTATATCATTGAATTTTTAGAGTGACTCTGAAAATTAATGTATGGAGGTTATTTCTATTATTATTGAGAAACTGAATTTTGGTGTTGTCATTCATCTGGCCTCAGATAACGTGTGATAAAGACTCAAGACAAAATTAAAACAAAATTGAAAACAAACCAATTATGTGAGTATGATTTAATTGGTGTCTACACACATGCAAAAAAGAGGTTACAATTTCCATTTGGGCTGATTTCTGTTCCCCAAGGATTGTAGTCACATTTAGTCAAATGTCCAGTCTGGTCCCTGAGAACCATGAAGGAAATCAGTTGCTACAACTCCATCCAGTTGTGGGTTGCAACCAGTCTCTTATTAGATATACCCCTTTTTTTATATCTTGCTTGTATTTCTTCTCTTTTCTGGCTTTTGAGATTATACTTATATGAGAAACTGAAAGTTTCTATCAATGAGAGGCAACAATCAGATGTGAGATTAAAATAGTAAAAGAATAAAGGGTGAAAATTTGACACTTATATTTCTTTTATAGCCACATATTAGAATCTAAGGGTTCTAAAGGTCCTTAAAGAGCAGTCAAGTATTAATTAATTAATTCACTGGGCACACACACACCATCCAAGTACTGGGTCACTGCTTATAAGTACTGGGTCACTGCTTATACCGCCATCACCTTTCTTTCTACCCTTCTGCATACACAGATACTTGTGCCCACTTATGTATTTGTACTGCCATGTATTACAACTTGGGTTTTATTATTGTATAGATTCTGGGAATATAAACTGACATTTTTGTTTAGTTCTGAATATGAGCAATTGAGGAATCATTACATAAAATTACAAGCATGGCACCCGGCCGGCGTGGCTCAGTGGTTGAGCATCAACTTATGAACCAGAAGGTCATGGTTTGATTCCCAGTCAGGGTATATGCCCAGTTTGTAGGCTTTATCCCCAGTGTGGTACATGCAGGAGGCAGAGGATCAGTGATTCTCTCTCATCATTGATGTGTGTATGTATGTATATGTGTGTGTGTGTATATATATATATATATATATATATACACATACACACACACACACACACACACACACATATACACACACACACACACACACACACACACACACCCTCCTCTCTGAAATCAATAAAAATGGATTTTAAAAAAGACAAGTATGGGAAACTAGGACCCAGCTTTTATGAAGAAGGCAAAGTTGGCGGGGGCGGCGGGGAGGCGGGAGGTCAATAAGCAGTACATAGTTTTGTTCTGGAGAGAAAGTACAAAGAGGAACAACAATATTTTTGGGTTATATTATTCTGAAGGATTTTCAAATACTCTATTTGTAAACAAATACTACATTTTCAGACATTTCAGACTAATGACATATAGCCTACTACAAACTTGTATTAAATACATATTTCATTAACTCAGCTCCAATTCTTTTTTTTTGTGCTGCAGATTTGGAACTAGACATGAATGATGTTCTCTTTAGTTCTCACCCTTCTATGATTCTACTGAGAGCATAAGGAACCAACAGTAATTTACTGTATGCCATAATCATCCCGCTTTGTTTTTAGAAAACTCCAACAATCTGACAACACATTTGTTATGGTTGATTCTTGGCATTTAAATATGTAAACAATTAACAGGCATTTGGAGGGAATATGATAAATGGGAATCTGTGAGGAGACAAATATTTCATTGACCAGCGCTCAGGAACGTATTATAACTCAGGTTTGCCTCCCAAGTTGTTTAAATGAGTTGATTTCCTAGTATTTATGTGGGCAGGCTGACGGATGAGAGTGACTCCAGTGTAAGCTCTAGGGTCTCTTTCCATTTCCCTCCTCCAGGTTTCACTTTTGTGCTGATTCAGACATGAGTTCTGTGCATTCAGCCATCCAGCTAATATACCGAGACAGGAAAGCAATAACTTTTGATCATTGTATGAATTATAGAGAAAGAATCAAGGGGTGCAGGTGGATAAACTTTTATTCTGGGAACAGCTCAGTGGGTATAATTTTCTACTGGGTCCAAATAGCCATACTTTGTATTTTTATAGCACGTCCTGTCTTTTCTCTATACTCATTCTCATCCAGGTATAACATCAATGCTTTTATTAATGCAGAGGAAGTATTATTATTTCCATTTTATAGATGGGGAAACTGAGACTCAGGATGTGAAGTGAATTGTCCAAGCTCATTTTCCTAACCTAGTCTTCTGTGCGCATGAAAAGATCCATCACTGGTTATATGTATTTCTAAAAGCTTTGAACATGGTGAAATAACCTATCTCACCATCCTTAGCCTGAATGAAAGTAGAATTTTCCCTGAATGTGGGCAGGGATAGAGACAAAGGAAACAGAACTAACCTTAGCCATTAAAATCATGCTGTAAGCCCTATTAAGACATTTTTTGCACCCTGAGAGCCAGAGATCACAGCTAGAGCTCACACAGGTTTGTGGCACGTATAGTTTCAGTGTAATGCAGACACAGTCTGATGTCTGATCACTGAGGTGATTATAAACTGAACTCGATACTCATCGTTATTCTCAAGGTACTAGCGTTAAGGATTCAAGGAAAAACGGTATATTAACCTTTCACAGAGGAGGGTGGAGGGTAAATGGTTAAGACAGGGTTTTTGAATTTAAAGATTCAAGGGTGAAAAGAAGGAACAGTGATAACAGAGCAGGACGGTGTGGTAGTGGGAAGCTGAGATTACACATGGGTTTCTCAGCAGCGAGCTGCTACTTTGTCCAGAAGGTTACATGGAGGCCAAATTGTGGAAAAGCTGAAATATTTGGAAAGCAGTAGGCTTAAATTAAAGAAGGGGAGATTGTGTGGCTTTTAAATAGATCTCTTTCTCTCTCTCTCTCTCTCTCTCTCTCTCTCTCTCTCTCTCTCTCTTTCTCTCTCTCTCTCTCTCTCTCTCTCTCTCTCTCTCTCTCTCTCTCTATATATATATATATATATATATATATATATATATATATATGCTTGATTTTTTTCTGCCTATAGTTCAAGGGAAGCCCAAGGCACAGATTACAGGAAATAAGTTCTCTGTCCAATAGGGTGTGCCCCAGAACCACACAGTAGATTTTAATTAGTGAGAGAGGGTAGACATTTTAACACAGCCAAAAAAAAGCCCAGCCGTTGTGGCTCAGTAATTTAGCTCAGGAGGTCATGGTTCGATTCCAGGTCAGGACACTGCCCCCCGCTGCTGGCCTGGTCACCCCTCACTGCTAATCAGTGGTTCTCTCCCATCCTTGATGTTTCTTATCTCTTCCTCTCCCTTCCTCTCTGAAATCAATAGGAATATATTTATTTAAAAAAATTTTTAAAGTCCAAAAAAGGGAAGAGATTAAGGCTGTAGGCCCCTTGACAAAGTAACTCTCTAAGATTAGTGTATACCATGTAACTTACCTTCTCTCTGTGTAATTTGTACCTTGAGTTTCCCTTGAGAAACACTAGAGGCCTGTTGCACAAATTTGTGCATGGGTGGGGTCCCTTAGCCTGGCTGGCAATCGAGGCCTATCGGAAGCCGGCCAGCCAGGGGGAGGGACCCGGGAGGTTGGCCAGCTGGTAGGAGGGGCTGTCTGGCCAGGGGGAGGGGCCATAGGAGGTTGGCCAGCCGGGGGGCGGGGGCTGCAAGAGGTTGGCTGGCTGGCTGAGGGGGAGGGGCCGTGGGAGGCTTGCCTGGCAGAAGGAGAGGAACTGCGGGAGGTTAGCTGACCATGGAAGGTTGGCTGTGGGAGTGCACTGACCACCAGGGGACAGCTCCTATGTTGAGCATCTGCCCTCTCGTGGTAAGTGCGCATCATAGCGACTGGTCGACTGGTTGTTCTGGTCATTTGGTCATAACAGTTGCTTAGGCTGCTGTATATATACACTAGAGGTCCGGTGCACAAAATTTGTGCACAGAGGAGGGGGGTGTCCCTCAGCTCAGCCTGTACCCTCTCCAATCTGGGACCCCACTGGGATCGGGCCTAAACGGGCCGTCGGACATCCCTCTCACAATCCAGGACTGCTGGCTCCCAACTGCTTGCCTGCCTGCCTTCCTGATTGCCCCTAACCGCTTCTGCCTGCCAGCCTGATCACCCCCTAACCACTCCGCTGCCAGCCTGATTGATGCCTAATTGCTCCCCTGCCAGCCTGTTTGCCCCCAACTTCCCTCCTCTGCTGGCCCGGTCACCCCTAACTGCCCTCCCCTGCAGAGTTGATGGCCTCCAACTTCCCTCCCTTGCAGGCCAGGTGCCTCCCAACTGCCCTCCCCTGCTGGCCATCTTGTGGTGGCCATATTGTGTCCACATGGGGGCAGGATCTTTGACCACATGGGGGCAGACATATTGTGTGTTGGAGTGGTGGTCAATCTGCATATTACTCTTTTATTAGATAGGATAGAGGCCTGGTGCAGGAGTGGGGGCCAGCTGGTTTGCCCTGAAGGGTGTCCCAGATAAGGGTGGGGGTTCCCTTGGGGCCTGGGGCAGCCTGAGCAAGGGGCCTGTGGTGGTTTGCAAGCCGACCACACCCCCTGGCGACCCAAGTGGAGGCACTGGTATCTGGAATTTATTTACCTTCTACAATTGAAACTTTGTAGCCTGGAGCAGAGCCAAGCCTCCTGCATGCTCCACCGGCAGCCATTTCTGTTTGAGTTAATTCACCTTCTATAATTGAAACTTTGTAGCCTTAAGCAGAGGCCTGAGCCCGGCCAGGGTATTCAGAAAGCTTTGCTTTCTCCGTTACCTCAGGCAACCCTGGCCTGGTCTCTCCAGCTCCGTGGCTGCCGCCATTCTGTTTGAATTTGTTTACCTTCTATAATTGAAACTTTGTAGCTTGAGTGGAGGCTTAGGCCTGTCAAGGGCAGGCGGAAAGCTTGTTTCCCTCTGTTGCCTGGGAAACCTTGCTCTCGGTGGCTGTAGCCATCTTGGCTCGGTTTATTTGCATACTCGCCCTGATTGGCTGGTGGGCGTGGCTTGGGTGTAGCAGAGGTAAGGTCAATTTGCATATTTGTCTGTTATTAGATAGGTAATGTTCTGAATTCTCTCATGCAGAATTCCAGGAGGAAAGGGTAGACAGAGTGCATTGCATCCACTGATGGTGGCAAAGCGTGGCCCAGGGCAGCAGCTCTCAAGTGCCACATGTCTCCATCGGTTGTAAATTATGTCACAAGTGATCTGTAACTAAGTGTAAGTACTAGTGCTCTTGATCAATTTTTTTTATTTCGTTAAAGCAGGTTAAGGTCACTCCTAAAATCATGTCTCGCCTGGCAATTGCATGTACTTCCTTAGATTGAAAAGGAATCTGTAGAGCTAGAGTCAGGGTTATGGAAGTTGTAGATGCTTTCCCCCCTCATCTGTGGAGCCTCATTCTGTATGCAGAGCTGTTACTCAGTCACCACTAACTTATGGCAATCACAAATTAATTACAGTCTAGTGACTGAAAGTTTATAGTTAACTGTGTTTTCTGTTTAACTTCACCCATGAATAAAATTTTAATATGAAGGTATGAATAGAAGAAGGAAAGGGGAGTAGTAGAGCAATCACTTTCTTATACTTGCACCTAAAAATTCTAAATTAAGTGAGGGGTAGATGGGAGGTAACTGCCATGTCAGTCAGTATAGTGAAACAGATTTAAGACAAATTTGTGACCTAGAAGTCCACAGATTTATTTTGATCCCTTCATGTCTCATTAAGAAAATATCCCTCCTTGCTTGGTCTGATTCTGTGTCCCCTTCTATGTAGAAGCTGTCCCTAAGTGATATGATCACAACCCATAAGTTTAAAGACATCTAAATGCCATTGCTCCTTAAATGTGGATCCCTGGTACCCAGAGAGTACCTGTATGTGGTTCTGGTTGGGTGCATCTTTATTGAATGAATGTCTAAGAACCTTGTGTAAGCTAATATGGCCATGACCAAATACTTGATTTCTGTCCCACTGGGTGTGTGTGTTTTCCCCACATCAGTAAATGAACACATACACAATTAACTGCTCAAAGCAAAAGCCTTATACTTATCCTTCTGTTCGCCCCATCTCCTCTACCATGATCCTAGCCCAGGCCCTCTTCTTATCCCTCCCGGAATCTACAACAGCCTCTTAACCCTTTGCACTCGCTTGCTTTTTTCTCGATTCCTTTATTCTACTCGGGATTTAATTTTTTAAATACCCCAGATTTTACAAAGTGCGGCAGTAGAATAAAAAACTGGAGTTTCTTTTCATACAAACTTATTTATTTGGATTTTTTTATATTTCAAATTATTGATACATTCAAAGAGTAATTTGCACTTGACATCCGAGTGCAAAAGGTTAATCCATCACCTCATTTCATGATTCTTCACAAAGCAAACAATTTTTCTAAAGCCAAAATGAAACTATGCCATTCCCCCGTTGGGAACACTTTATTGCCTTGTATCTATACTAATAAAAGGGTAATATGCAAATTGGTCAGGACACCTCTCAGTAACAACCGAACAGCAGGCTGTGTTGGGTGACAAGGACAGCAGGGGGGTTAGTGAGGGACGACCAAACGACTGAACAGCAGGCTGCGTGGGGCGACCAGGCTGGCAGGGGGGGCAGTGAGGGCCTACAAGGACACCAGAGGGGGGCAGTGAGGGGCGACCAGGCCAGCGGGGGGGGGGGCAGTTGGGGGTGACCAGGCTGGCAGGGGGAGCAATTGGGGGCAACGAGGCCAACGGGGGACAGTGAGGAGCAACTGGGGGGGGCATTGAAGGGCGACCAGGATGGCAGAGGGGGGCACTGAGGGGTGACCAGGCCAGCAGCGGGGGGCAGTTGGGGGCAACCAGGCCAGGGTGGGGCAGTTAGGGGTGACCAGGCCGTTGGGAGGGGTGGCAGTTGGGGTTGACCAGGCCGTTGGGGGGCTGGCAGTTGGGGGTGACAAGGCCAGTAGGGGGGCAAGTTAGGGGTGATCAGGCAGGCAGGCAGGTGAGCAGTTAGGAGCCAGCAGTCCCGGATAGTGAGAGGGATGTCTGACTGCCAGCCATCGGACATCCCCCGAGGGGTCCTGGATTGGAGAGGGTGCAGGCTGGGCTGAGGGGACCCCCATCCACAAATTTCATGCACCAAGCCTCTAGTTTACAATAAAAGCCATATGCCTGTCTGTGTCCTGCTTCAGGACTGGCCTCCTCCCAGCTCTCCAGCTGTACTTCTCTCCCTGTCATTCCGTCACTAATCACACTGACCTTCTGGTTCCTGCCTTAAACTCTTTATATTTGCTTTTCCCTCTGCTTGGAATACTATTCCTCACATCTTCCAATGGATGTGCACATTGTATTATTTAAGCCTCAGCTTACTAGTAGATATTGCTTCTTCATGGAAACTGTCCTATATAATAAAAGGCTAATATGCAAATCGACCGAATGGCAGAACGACTGGTCACTATGATGTGCATTGACCACCAGGGGGCAGATGCTCAACACAGGAGCTTCCTCCTGGTGGTCAGTACACTCCCGCAGGGGAGCGCTGCTCAGCCAGAAACCTGGCTCACTGCTGCACGCCTTTCCCACCTCCACAGCAGCACTAAGGATGTCCAACTGATGGCTTAGGCAGTGAGTGGGCCTAAGCCATCAGTCAGTCATTCCTCAAGGGTTCCCGGACTGCGAGAGGGTGCAGGCCAGGCTGAGGGGGGGACCCCCCCCCCCTGAGTGCATGAATTTCATGCACCAGGCCTCTAGTCCTAATATATAAAAACTCAGGGTCCGTAATGACAGAAGTCAGTCCTGCAGTCAGTGCTGGGATGCCGAGGTGACCCAGCACTGACTGCCAAGGGGGCTGCAGATCAGGCCCGGAGAGAGGCCTGGAGAAAGGCCTGGAGAGAGAAGCAGGGTCTGATCCGTAGCCTCCGTGGCAGCTGTTGATCAGCCCTTGCCTCTCTCTTTCTCTCCAGGCCTGGCCAGCAGCCATGCCTCTCTTTCTCTCTGCGCCTCTCGGGGGCTGCTGATCAGGCCCGTCTCTCTGATCAGGCCCAGAGATAGGCCTTGAGACACTGACTGGCATAGAAACCAACCACTCAGAACCAAATCATGGTGAAGTGTGAGGAGCCAAAGGCTGCCTAGGAGGTGGAGCTTTTGACGCTGACTGGCATAGAAACTGACCAATCAGAACCTAATCTGAGTGAACAGCGAAGGCAGAACCTAAGGTGGGGGCAGAGGAGGGGTTTTAAGGGAAACAGCTGTTTGGTGTAAGGTGTAAGAAAGTGGTTCAATTTTTTAATGACCGGTTTGGCAGTATAGTGCATATGGCTGGCTATCAGTCCAGATATAGGGATTATGTATTTTTGTCTGCCAAGAGCAACTCCTCCTGCTAAAAAAGGGTTCCCCCCCAACCCCCATTTAAGCAATCCTATCCTATATAATCTATCTATACTACTAAAAGGGTAATATGCTAATTAGACTGGGTCGACTGGCCATCTTCCGGATGTCCGACTTCCTTCCAGACAAAGCCATGGTGGTGGGGGCCGAGGCAGAGAGGGCAGTTGGGGGTGAGATCAGGCTGGCAGGGGAGGGCCATTGGGGGCAAGATCAGGCTGGCAGGGGAGGGCAGCTGGGGGCGAGATCAGGCCAGTAGGGGAGGGCAGTTAGGGATGATCAGGTCAGCAGGGGAGAGCAGTTGGGGGCAACCAGGCAGGCAGGCAGACAGAGGCAGTTAGAGGCAATCCGGTAGGCAGACAGGTGAGCACTTAGGAGCCAGTGGTCCCAGATTACGAGAGGGATGTCCGACTGCTGGTTTATGGAATCGGGCCTAAACCGGCAGTCGGACATCCCCCAAGGGGTCCCAATTAGAAAGGGTGCGGGCTAGACTGAGGGAACCCCCTCCCCCCCATGCACAAATTTCATGCACTGGGCCACTAGTTTCTAATAAGCAGATCTAAATTAGCACCCATGCCCCCCCCCCCAATAAAACTCCTTCTAGCGCATTGCCCTTTTTTATTGTCTTCATTGCAGTCATCACTGTTTTTTGTTTTTTAAATATATTTTTAATATATTTTTATTGATTTCAGAGAGGAAGGTAGAGGGAGAGAGAGATAGAAACATCAATGATGAAAGAGAATCACTGATTGGCTGCCTCCTGCACGCTCCCCACTGGGGATCGAGCCCACAACCTGGGCATGTGCCCTTTACTGGAATTGAACCCAGGACCCTTGAGTCCACAGGTCGACGCTCTATCCACTAAGCCAAACCAGCTAGGGCAGTCATTACACCTTGATATCACTCTATTCATTGCTCTCTGTCTTCTCCTCATTAAAAGTTAAGCTTCAAGACAGCAAGGACATTCACTGTCTAGCTCTTCACTCTCTTGAACATTGAGTGTGGTTCGTGTACAGATATTTGCTGACTGTAAACTCTCTATGGGATTGGATCAGATGGCACGTGCCAAAATGAAATCAAGAAAGAAGGCTCAGCCTAAGCCTGCATCATTGACCGTGAAAGACTAAGCCAGGGTTAGCTCTCCCAGGAATGATAAGGATGGAGGACACTCAAGCAGAGAGGAGCATGAGATGGAAATGGGCATCATGCCACACCTACAAGACGACATCAGACCAAAGACATGGGGGATGTAGAGGAGGCAGCACTAGGATGGAATCAGAGACAATATCCAAGATGAATCTTAAATGTAGTTTTTGCTGAGAAAGGCCTTTCTCTTTAACAGTCTGATGAGCTAATATGTGCTTTGAAAAATCCCTCAAAACAAAAGTCTCAAAGGAGCCTTGTTCATCACTATGATTCAGTTCTGCTTTGTCCAAAATCCAGGAATTTTCCATATGAAGTCCACCCTGGAGGATAGGCTCTCAGTTGTCAGTTGTCCATAGGTCAAGGTCAGTTCCTAGAATGAGCCTTGAAATCCACAGCTTCCCTTTCCTGAATCCCACCTTATTTTCTAGGCTTCCTCAAACTAAGTATTTCCCTTTGAAGAATTATACCCCCACCAGATGTGATCTTCATGTCTATGAATCTTCAAAGCATTTGCGAGTGTCACTTGAAGGCATCCATAGCCTTAGAGGGTAATCCTATCTAATAAAAGAGTAATATGCAAATTGACCATCACTCTAAGACAAAAGATGGCCTGCAGGGGAGGGCAGTTGTGGGCAGTGAAGGGTGACCAGGCCAGCAAGGAGGGCAGTTGGGGGTGACCAGGCTGGCAGAGGAGGGAAGTTGGGGGAGACCAGGCCAACAAGGGAGGACAGTTGGGGGGGACCTAGGCTGCAGGGGAGGGCAGTTGTGGGGGGACCAGGCCTACAGGGGAGGGCATTTGGGGGGGACCAGGCCTACAGGGGAGGGCAGTTGTGGGTGAGCAGGCAAGCAGGGAGGGCAGTTAGGGGTGACCGGGCCAGCAGTGGAGGGCAGTTGGGGGGGGACCAGGCCTGCAGGGGAGGACAGTTAGAGGTGACCAGGCTGGCAATGGAGGGCAGTTGGGGGAGACCAGGCCAGCAGAGGAGGGCAGTTGGGGGAGACCCAGGCTGCAGGGGAGGACAGTTGGGGGGGACCAGGCTGGCAAGGGAGAGCAGTTAGGCCTCGATCACGCTGGCAGGGGAATAGTTAGGGGGTGATCAGGCTGGCAGATAAAAGCGGTTAGGGGCAATCAGGCAGACATGCAGGTGAGTGGTTGTGAGCCAGCAGTCTTGGATTGCGATCGGACATCCCTCAAGGGGTCCCATATTGGAGAGGGTGCAGGCTGGGCTGAGGGACATCCCCCATCCCCCTGCGCGAATTTCGTGCACCGGGCCTCTAGTATTTCTACAAATGTCTTAGGTCCTTTTACCTAACTAGATTTTAAATCCCTTAGAGGCAGCAACTGGGTTCCAATCATTCCTGCACCCTCTAAAATACATGCCTTAGCCTTTAATGATCAGTATAAAGCTGCAAAGGAAGAGAGCAGTACACTTAACCTTTTGCACTTGGATGTCGACTGTGACTCGACACAGCATTAGATAAAGGAATCGAGAAAAAAGCAAGCTAGTGCAAAGGGTTAAATATTGGTTCTGCTGCTTATGAGACCTCATAATTTACTTCTCTGAGCCTACATTTCTCACCTCTAAAATTTAAGTGGTGATAGAGAAGACAATTACCACATCATAGGACTGTTGAAAGGATTAAATGGATGGTGTGTATGCAGTGCTTGGCACAGAGTATAATAAGCAGTAGATATTAGGATGGTGATGACTTTTACGGTTACCCCAGATGTCCATTTTAAGAGGATTCAAGAGTAGCCCATGTCAAGTGACTGTGATTATAATATTGATGACACTCTAAAATACTGACTGTCATGGAGCCTATAATAAATATGGTACCAAAAATTCAGCCATGAATACAGGTCCATAGCCTTAATTGAGAAAAAGTTAACTGTGAAAAATCACTTCTGAGTCTTATAAATAGGAAATTGTATTTCCTGATGGGTAATATAAAATACTTTGGAAGCATAAATACTGAAAATACTGAAACACTCAAGTTGTAAGTGGGTGACTCAGAGAACAAGGGCAAGGAATCCTGAAATAAGCAACAGCCAATGGCTACTTAAGCTCTTAAAGAGCAAACTGCAGAAAATAAATTTATTTAAATATGCATGAAGCTTTTGAGTGGGGAAAGATGCTGAAATGGGGCTGAATGATTTCCTTTGTTATGTGCATTCTCGGGTGTTAATAATGCCTGGCTTTGTGCCTTATACCTTTGATTAGAACAAACCCCAGGATCTTTTGCCTTTTTAAATTGTTTTTAAAGTAATTCCGATTATAAAACAGGAAAATCCAGTCAAAGTACCGATTGGTTTCATTGATTTGGAAAAGTGGATAGTTACTTTATCAGAAGATAGATGGATCCCAGAAAAGTAATTCTGATTAAATTGTTAGAAAAGAGCTTTGGAGAGGCTGACATAATTTTGCAGAAACTTCTTATAAGTTTGAAACTTGCCAACCTTTTCCCAAAATGCATGCAAAGATTTAATCCACCTCTCGGATGCTGTTTTGCACAGCAGTTTAAGTTCTAAGAATCAATATACTCAATTGTAGTCTGTAGGGTCTATTTAGAATGTATATCAAAATTATTACTCAGTTGTTTCCAGTTCATCAGATCTTTTAATTTTCATTATGGGAACCACAGATATGAAAATCCTGATATTTTATGTCCTTGTATACACAAAAACAAATTTTATGGTTCTATAATTGAACAAATAAAGGAAAAGTTTCCAGGAAGAGGAGGCAGGAATAGCAAAAGCAAATTACCAACTAAAGCAGCGGTCGCCAACCTTTGGGACCTCACGGACCACCAGTGGTCTGCGGGCCACTGGTTGGCGACCTCTATACTAAAGGACTATAGAATTCCAGGCTATGTCCTACCTGATTTTTTAAAGGGAAGGGATTTAAGGAAATTACCATTTGCCCTGCACACACTGGTTGTCGGATAGCTTTCGTTTATGGCAGCATTCCCTTTTTATGCCAAGGCAGTGAGGAGACCTGAGCTACAGAATGGATGGAACTTAGAAAAGGGTTTGATAGCCCTGCCCGAAAACAAAAACAACCCAAATTATTGCCAAGAACCATAAAACCAGGAGTAGGGATATGAAATACATCAACTTGACCTGTGGAACATGGGAAAAAATTAAATCTATTCTAATTCTATTACTGTCCATGTATTTCTGTGTCAGTTATTACATTCATTTCTGTTTTGCCTTTAGGCTATGAATCACATTAGATAAGATTTTTGTTGTTTAATTTTTTACTTTGTAAAAACAAATTTTCACAAGGGGTTTCAATAATTTGTAAAATATGTATGAGCTTATAGCATATATCCATATAGTTGAATATTTCTTTGATGTCAAAGACTCATTGTTTGTATGCTAAATTGTTCTCTTGGGAAGCTATGATGTGTTACATTTACAAATAATCTCTGAAGAGAAATCTTAAGGAGCTACTACTAAAAAAAAACACACACACAGTACCATATTCCAGGAACACGGCGCAGCATTTGCAAGAATATTTCATGATAGGTCTGGGAGGTATTGATATAGCTGAGGAATTCAGTAGCGGCAGTGGAAAGATGAGAGACACGGCCAGAAACTTAGGTGGGATCAGATCATGATTGGGTGGCTTTGTGTACTGTAAGGAGAAGTTTGGATTTACTCTATAGGCAGTGGGGAAACATTTTAAACAGTAGAGAGAATGATCACCTTTGTGTTTAATAAAGATTACTCTAGAATTATTGCATGGAGTAGATTAGGGAACAACAGCAAATAGATGTTTTACCTTTTTAAAAATCAGATTGTATATGAAACTAGAACTTTATGTCAGTTATCTGAATAAACATTCCAAAGAAGCATTTCTCACTCATTCTACATGGATAAGATCTATTGAGCGACATTTTTGAAAAATGATGTCTACACTAAGTATATTAATACTCTTTTTCAATATGTACCATTGATCTTTAATATTTTTCCATGTTCTGCAAGCCAAGTTTACCTTTAAAATTCCAAATTCAACTTTCATGTCTGCTTATGAAGGAAGGAGTCTCTTCCTCAGGCATATGATGTGTACCATCACTTGATTCTTTCCAGAAAACACACACACACACACACACACACACACACACACACACACACACACAAAATTGCAAGTGTCTCTTCTTTTGAAATGTGACAAACCTCTATTTCTGAAACTTTTCCCTGTTGCTCTGACCCAACCAAATGACCTAGGAATCTTTTGTTTCAAACAGAGTGATGCAATTTAAAGGACCAGGTGTATCACAGGTGAAGTTCTATAGACATCAGAAAATCACGTTACATACAACTACACATACCTACTCTACTGTGTTTTCAGCTCCCTGCTGCTGTGGGTAGAAGGATTATACTTCTTGGCAGAATTCAGATATTATATACAGATGGTGAATACATCTTAATATGTACTCATGTAGGAACTAACTTTCCTTGATGCTTCTTTAAGAGCACATGTCTTAACAATAAATTGAAAGGCAGAATCGTCAGGGGCTTTCTATATGAAGTATTATTCCATCACTGCTTGCTTATAGAGATTAACTTACTTTTTTAATAGCTATTTGAGATATTTTTCTAATCTAGTGCACATGAGCTGTAATCAAAACTAGAATTCCTAATTCTGAGCTCAAAGAGTTGGGAGACCAACCAAATCAGAACCTTCAACAATATTTATAAGGAAAAACCCATCAGTCATTTATTCATTCCCTCTTCCTAGCACTGCATACATTATGAAAAAATTTTTATCAGAGTTTGTATACTAAAAATCCTTTATGAAATGTGAATGTCAGACATAGGAGCATGTAGTATTATCTAATCAAAATTTGATTTGTAAGGGTAAATCAGCTAATGTATTCATAATTTTAATCATGTTAACAACTCTGAAATTGGCTGATAATTACTTTAGAATTGGAGCCTCTATTTTGTACATTGGTGATGTGTTTCCAATCACCAGCCAGTGTAATAACAATGACAGATTATACTTCTCTCTTCATTGAGATCATGATGGACAGCTGTAAGAGGATATTTCCGCCAGAACTAAATATCAGACTTTTTTCTTGAATATTAAAATCTTAGGAAGTTTCTGAAGACTCAAGTCCATATTTAGCATTGTGCTAGTCAGTTCTGTCATGTTCTCAGTGGCTTTAATTCAGTGAAAGTCTGTAACCAACAACAGTCATCAATATCATTATCCTTGTCAGCAAAGTTTCTTAAGTACAGAACCAAGCAATGCTTTGTAAACCACCTGAAAGCCAAGAACTTGGCCATTTAGCCTTACCCATGTTCATAGTAGGGATCCATCTAATTAACGTAATCAAAGAGGCCTCAGAAAAGAACATTTCATTGCCCCGGATATTTCTAATGATGTGTTTTAAATCTGTACAATAAGGGTGAATTATGTTAACACAAAGATTTTAAACATTTTTCTTAAATTGCAGAACTCTTTGTTCAACCAAAAGTTTCCCTATAACCTTAAACCATAAAAGTAGGTAAGCAACCCTTTTGTTTGAAGAAAGTGTATACAAATTTTATCACATATAGTGACTTAGCGCATAGTTTGTATTAAAGTCACTGAAATGAAGTCATAACATTATACATATATTTCCAACTTTCATTATGGCCTTGCTTTATTTTTCCTGCAAGAAATAATAATTAATAAATACCAAGTGAATACTGAGTATTTCCTTATGGGTCAGAAATTCTTTTGAGTGCTTTTTGTGGATTTTCTCATATAATCCAATAGTGTCAAGGGCCATTTTACAGGTGGGGAAACGGAGGTATAGAGATACTAAGTTTGCTACCTAGGGTCACCGAGCCTTTAAGCTGGGATAGTTCTCTGGCCATCTGATTCCAAAACCCTGTACTTAACCACTCATACACCACCTCCGACCTAAAGTAAAAAAGAAACACACACACAAAAAAAACACAAAAACCTTCACCAGGATTTCAGAATTTATAGGACTTGCTATAGAGAAATATGAATCAGACATACTTGAAGATAATTTTACAGAGAATTAGTTGCTTTATGGCTTTCTGATAAATTAGCCTACAGGCCAGGGTTTGGTTTTATTACGTTCTTTGCTATCTCTGCAACTATTTTTGAAACAAATGCAGTTATCAACCCTGGCTGGGCATTGAAGTTACCTGGGGGCTTTATAACGTACCGCTGTCTGTACTTTTATACCCCACCTAGAGGATCTGATTTCACTGGTCTCAGGTATGGCCCCACTGCGCGCGCGCGCGTGTGCGCATGTGTGTGTGTGTGTGTGTGTGTGTGTGTGTGTGTGTGTGTGTGTGTGTTTTAAGCTTTCCAGGCATGTCCTGGGCAGTCAAGGTTAAGAAGGGCTGCATTGAAAGCTAAGCTGCCTTCTGCTGTGTTTATGCCCTTGTTCACATAGGGTCCACATGCGATGGCTATGACTGACAGGGGATGGACTACTAAAATAAAGCCATTCTAAGTTCAGTTTTCCTGTAATAGGACCACTTAGGAATGCTGACTCTTTACACCACTGTTATTCATATCCACTGATCTCAAAAATAGAATAGCCAGCTGTTTTACCAGCCAAATGAGTTTATTGAAGAATAGCAGAGAATTGCAATTCAGAACAAGGAAGCTACGGTGAACCATGGGCAAGTCTGAAGTGGCAGAGAAGGTCAGCTTTTATGAGGTTTGAGGAGGAAATTGGGGACAGTTGTTTTGATCAAAAGCTCACTGGAGAAGAAAAAGAGAGGTTGTGGTGGTTTCTTGTTGCAGCAGGTGGTGGGTAGTGCATCACTGCTGGACTCTTCCTTTGTTAAAATTCCTATGTAAAAAATGTTCTCTTGTCAAAGTAATTCTTATCTACCTTCTTTCTGCAAGTAGCATGCAGCCTGCGGGAGGCCCCCTACAGGGCTTCAGGAATCCATTTTACATGAAGTTTCCTTTATTCATTTCATACCAAAAAAAACACAATAATTCCCTAAGAACACTCAAGTGGGTCCTTGAAAAACATCTAGGTGGTCTTATTCATTTTACTTATGTTTTATGACCCCTAGTTTTACACCATGTTTGTGATGTGAAAAGTGATAAAATATCAAGTTTGGAAAAATACTACTTTGGATAATAGAACACAGGACAGAAAATGGGAAGATTCTGTAGAACGGAACATCTATTTATGTGAATTAGTAGCAATAGTGGTTAAAAACCTATTCTTTACATGGAGCCCTTACTATTTCTTTAGTAGCCCACACTGCTGCTCTTAGCTAAAGGGCATGTTAGCACCTTCCTTACAATTATCATAGAGAAAAATGGTTAGTGTTCAGGGAGGGACTCACAGCCCTAGCATGCAAGTACCTATTTATGTGTACATAGATACATGAGTGGGGAAGCGGGGAGGTGGAGTAGGGAGGGAGAAAGGGGAAGGAAAGAAGAAAAGAAAGAAAAAAGTAATAAAAAGGAGAAGAAAGAGAGAAAGGAAAGATGTAATTGATTTGCATGTTTATCACTAAACTAGTGACCCGGTGCATGAAATTCATGCACATTAAAAGGGGATTAATTAGAAGAAATAAATTTAATATTGCTATTTGCCCTTTCTCTATAATATAAGAGTCAGAGATGAAATAAAATTAGTAAAATGTATATGAAAACCTCCCTCCTGTCAGTCTGGGGCACACCACAGGACCCAGAGTCAAGTCCCCGCCCACCCACATGCACCTCAAAATTGTGTGAGACCCAGACCCGGCCAGCACCTCCCCCCTTGCCATTGGGCTAGATCCAGACCCAGCCAGTCCCACCCTTGTCAAGCCCTGCCGGGCAGGGGGCGTAGCCTCAGGTCCCCTGGCCTGGTGCCAGGACGGGGGGCGTGGCCTGAGATCCTCCAGCCCAGACCAGGGCAGAGGGTGTACCTTGAGGTCCTCCATAAAGCCCCGCGGATGGGGGACACTGCCTGAGATCCCATGTCAAGCCCAGCACCGAGAGGGGGGCGCAGCCTCAGGTCCCCAGTCAAGCCCCGCTGGGCAGGGGGCGTGGCCTGAGTTCCTCCAACCCAGCACTGGGGGTGCACCTTGAGGTCCCCCGTCAAGCTCCACTGGGTGGGGGGCATGGCCTGAGGTCCCCCGTCAAGTCCAGCCAGGCAGGGGTGGGCAGCCTCAGGTCCCCTGGCCCGGCACTGGGGCGGGGGGTATGGCCTGAGGTCCCCTATCAAGCCCCGCCAGGCAGGGGGTGCGGTCTGAGGTCGGGCGCGGTCTGAAGTCCCCTGTCAAGCCCCACCTGGTGGGGGGTGTGACCTGAGGTCCCCTGGCCTGGCGCTGGGGTGGGGGGAGCAGCCTGAGGTCTCCTGTCAAGCCCCACGGGGGTGGGGGAGGGCATAGCCTCAGGTCCCTGCTGATTGCTCGTTAAGGCTCCTTATGGGAACTTGGCCTCAGCTGTGGGTGCAGCCATCTTTGTGATGGAGTGATGGTCAATTAGCATAGTCCCTCTTTATTAGATAGGATTATTATTTGGGCAAGTAGATTAGTTCTTCCTGTGATTGCATGTAGAGGCAATTATACCTTCATCTGCAGTAAGCATGTTCTCTTGTTTTCCTGTGAACAACCAGAAGTAAATTACATGCCATCAAGTAATTCTCATTTCAGAAAACAAATGCTTGTTTAATGGTATAGCATCACCTCCCCCAAAATGTCTATTCATTCCTCTCCCCAATTTGGGGGTATTGTGATGTGATGATTTTTTAAAATTATCATTATTTAGTTCCAGTAAGTTCACTCTGCTGTCATATTAAGGTTGTTCCTTTTTAACTTACAAATTAGAATTTATACTATGATTTATTCCTTTTATTCCTTTTCACATTCAGATTATAGTTATAACTAGCGTTCCTGTTGCAGGAAAAATCCTGCAATAGGGTTTCCTGCTGTGCTCTATCCCGCCCCACCTGCTCTGCCAGCCCGCCTGCTTTTCTCCCTTCTCCACCAACCTGCCTGCTTTTCTCCCTTCTCCACCAGCCCGCCCGCTCTCCTTCCTTCTCCCCTGACCCCGCCTCCGCTCCTCCCTTCTCCGCCTGCCCGCCTGCTCTCCTTCCTTCTCCCCCGCCCCGCCTCCGCTCCTCCCTTCTCCTCCCCCGGGCTTGCTTGCTTCTCCACAGCTTTGCTCCCTTCTGCAGCTCTTCACTTCTTGCTGTCTTGATATGCAAATTAACCACCATCTTGGTTGGGGTAATTTGCATACTCGTCCTGATTGGTTGGTGGGTGTGGCTTGGTTGATGGGCGTGGCGAAGGTGCGGTCAATTTGCATATTTGTCTATTAGGTAGGATTTTTTCTATATGACTTTATATATCTTAGATAAATTTCTTTTTTCTGAAGATTTTGTTACAACATTAATTAACAGAATCCTTGGAAGCATGAAGACAAATACTTTCCTGGGAAAGACAGGAATGGAGGAAAAAACTGATATGCTTGAAAAGTTTATATGTATTTGTAGCCTACAGTGCCCCTTGTGGCTGGAGGGCAGAGGGCATAATTCTCGTGGTTAGCTCCCCCATTAGGAACTGCTGACTGAATGCACAAACTAATTAGTATTGAATCAATGAATCACTAAAAAGTTATACTTTAAATTTTTTAATTAAAATCTGTTTTGTGTGGCCCTAGCCAGCTTGCTCAGTGGTTAGAGCACTGGCCTGAACACCAGAGGGAAGTGGGTTCGTTTCCCTGTCAAGGCACGTACCTAGAATGCAGGTTCAATCCTCAGCCTCGGTAGGGATGCATGTGGGAGGCAACCAGTTGATATGTCTCTTTCACATTGATGATTCTCTCTCTGTTTGTCCCCCTTTCACACTCTCTAAAAAAAAAAAAAAATCAAATGAAAAAATATCCTTGGGTGAGGATTAACAACAAAACTACACACACACACACACACACACACACACACACACACACACACACACTAGAGGCCCGGTGCATGGAGGGGGGTTGTCCCTCAGCCCAGCCTGTACCCTCTCTAATCTGGGACCCCTTGGGGGATGTCTGACTGCCAGTTTAGGCCCGATGTGGGATTGATTGCCCCCTAACCGCTCCCCTGCCGGTCTGATTGACACCTAACTTGCTCCCCTGCTGGCCTGATCTCGCCCCCAACTTCCCTACTCTGCTGGCCTGATGGCCCCCAACTGCACTCCCCTGCTGGCATGGTTGCACCCAACTGCCCTACCCTGCTGGCCATCTTGTGGTGGCCATCTTGTGATGATGTGAGAGCAGCCATCTTGTGGTAGCCATCTTGTGACGATGTCATGCGACACCACCTAGGTTTTTATTATATAGGATATATCACATGTGATATTAGAGTAATTAAGTTATTGTCAAATGATACACTGATCTCATTTGGGGAATTTTTAAAACAAACCTCCTAGCTGTTCAGAGAGGTCTGAGATATAGGGGAGAAGGGGAATGTCAGTGCTTTGGCAGTTTATTTGTTGGTTTCCTGATGCAGACTTGAGAGCCCTGGGGTCCTTGTTGGGTTCCTTTCAATACCTCGCCTCTGAGATAATTGAAAAGTGAAATCACTGTGATCCGCTGGAGGAATTTCAATCAGGATTGATAGATCCTCCCTTTTCCCTTTGTCTAGATTGTCATTCTATTTTCTCGTCACTCTGGCATGCTCACTGCTGCTGGATCTGAACATATGTCTCTGCATTATTCCTCATGGTTTCTTGCACTAAAGCTAGCTGGCAATACAGACAGGTAGGATGAGTGACACACGTCTCCAAGGAAGGGACAGAAGGACAGCTCATCTCTCCCCTGTCAGTTCTGAGTAACTGGCTCAGACAAAGGGCACGAGAGATTTCCCAACTCTGACTGGCATAGGTGTCCTGGTATCAGCTAGAACTCAGCGAGGCCTTGCCTTCAGTTATAGAACACAAATAGCCACAAGGGTGAGGACCTCAGAGAGCAATCTAATTGAAGAGAGAATGCCCTTGATTGAGAAATGTTATCTTGACCCTCGAATGGCCATGATGATTAGTTGCCAGACTTGGCCATCCCACCCTTACGTTTCAGGATGTATCTGTAAGGCAATGGGTGCATGTCTCATGAAACAAGTTGTTGAATGTCTGTCTGATCAACTCTGCATGTTTTCTAGCTTAATACTTGAACCAGAAAAAAACAAAACAAACAAAAAAAAACAAATGTAATTCAAGTGTATGGGCAAAGGGAGTAGTCTGAACCTATGCCATAGTTTGAACTGTTTTGTCCCTCCTTCTAGAGTTACATTAGCCATAAGGGACCCCTGCTAAAAGGTTATTCAATCAGTCCATCAATTAAGGAAAATAAAAGTCTCAGTTTCAGGACCAGAAGCCTTAACCTTTCTCTTTCTTAAATACTGGAGCAGACTAACTGCAGTTTCTTGTTCTTGTCAAGATGACAGACTCCTTCCCTGGCATGACCGTCTGACCGCTGTACAATGCCCCTGTCTTTAACCCTCTGTCCTTTACCTTCAACAGACATTAAATCTACCTCCCTGCAGAAAATCACTTCACTTCCTGGGCAATGAAGTAAAATTCCAATGCCATTAAAAGCTTTCCTTTGGATGAGTGAGACTCAGAACCCACGGGAATGGTTTATTATGTATCAATTTATCAATGAATCATTTGTCCACCTCAAGAACAAACATTATACTGTCCCTGGCAGCAAACCAAAACAGATGAAGCAAGAGAAACAGAATCATTTCAGCAGTTCAGCCTGTGGGATCTAATACTTTATAAGGAAAGTTTTAATTAAATTATAAATTAGAACCGTGTCCTGCCGTTGCAAACTGATTTCTGCTTTTGGAGTGAATGTAGTTTTCACAGTGTCCAATGTGATACTTTGCTGTTCCTGGCAGTAACCATAGGAATAATGAGCAAAGGATCATTATTGGACCTGCAGTGCCATCTACAGAAGAGACTGAATACTGTAGACTCCACTATGCACTTCAAATAACTCAGCCACAAGGGAGTTAGAGGCGGCTGTGTTTAGAAATAGCTGTGTACATACAGTAAGACTTTGTTACTATATTTAAAAAATGGTTGAATGTTTGCAAAATGCAGTTAGCATCCTTAAAGTTCTATTAGTTAAACTCCTAAGGGAATGGAGTGTTGTGTCTCATTTTGTTTTTTTATTACATTAACTGGAGAGCTCATTTGTTTCAAAAGTCCATTTGATGATTTTTGTAAGATGTAGTGTTTAACTTCCTGGTTACTTTGAATAGATTGCATTGGACTTAACATTTGTTTCATGATTTATGTCTACTGCTTATATCTGTCTCTCCTTGCCAGAACATAATCACCATGAGGGAGATATTTTTATATTTTATTTACTAATATATCTCAAGAGCACAGAATAATGCCTGCACAAAAGCAGCTACTCAAATATTTGTTGTGAATGAGTAAATGTCACTATCTTTGCTCCTCAAAGGACCAAATATGGAAGGACAGTCATTATCATCCTTGAATCTTAGGGTCTTGCTTTAACATTGGGATGCCAATACCTGTTTTTTCCATCTTTCCGTTGTTATGACAATTAAATGAGATGATGGATGGCAAAGTACTATAAGCCATAAGCACTATAAAAGTAAGGCATTTTTTCCAAGTATCATTTTATTTTTATTTTTGGAAGAGCTGTAGAAATGTAGAAAATGTAAACACCCCATAATTTCCTGAGGTACTTTTAAAATGTACATATTTGGAGCCTAACCCATATAAGTTAGGATCTGGAAATGTTTGTTTTAAGAAAAAGTCAGATGAACTTCAAGAACACTAAAATTTCAGAACTTCTGGCATAAAAGAAAGAGGTTGTAATTGAATTGAACCCAAATGAAAGTTACCCCTTTAATACTGCCCCTTTCTCAATTATTTTCTGAAAGGATGTAGTTCCTTGTCATAAGGAAAATATAGATAAATAGATAAATTTAATTGATCTGTTAGTATTTAGCTGAAGATGTATAACACTACCAAACTGTCATAAAAATTTAGAATAGAGGGATCTAGACATATGTAAACAAACATTTTGTTAATACATGCAAAATATTTAATTTTACAGAATTTTACATATATTTCACAAAGTAGGGTACAAATGGTATAAAAATAATTTAAAAAGGAAGCAAATGAGAAAAATAACTAAGCTTTTATAAGACTGACTTTTAATTTTATTTAAGAAATGCCACTTGTTAATTTGTATACTACAATGCTATATAGTGTATTCATATGCTTGAACATATTATATAAGTAGTTAACTTTTTAGCACCGAGGTTATTTATCTGCCATTTTATTTTTTTAAAGCATTTTTGAGAAATAAATGAAAAAGACCATATATTTAAGATGACCAGGTTTGAACTGCAGATTAACCATGTAAGAAGTAAAACGTTTCTATGTGTGATAATAGTCTGATAGATAGATGCTTTCATAGCACATAAGTATCTCTTAGGCCAGTTAAACATGTTTTCAGTCATTTTTATTTTTGGTTTTGTCTTGAGACAGTGTCTTTATTTGAGTTATCTATCTTATAGCCCTTACGTTGCAGTGTGAATGAATGAATTATACTAAAACAAAGAGGGAGTACTTTGGATTGTGACTAAAAGTTGAATTTGGTATCAGTCTTAGGTACAAATTCTGGCTCTTCCTCTAACACACCTTCTAAGTATTATATCTAATCATTTATTTATTTACTAGAGGCCCGGTGCATGAAATTTGTGCATGGGGGGGGGGGTCCCTCAGCCCAGCCTGCACTGTCTCCAATCTGGGTAGGCCGAGTAGGCCCAGTCAGACATCCCTCTCACAATCCAGGACTGCTGGCTCCCAACTGCTTGCCTCCCTGCCTGCCTGATTGCCCCTAACCACTTCTGCCTGCCAGCCTGATCACCCCCTAACCACTCCCCTGCCAGCCTGATCAACATCTAACTGCTCCCCTGCCAGCCTGATTGCCCCTAACTGCCCTCCCCTGCCAGCCTGGTCACCCCTAACTGCCCTTCCCTGCCAGCCTGGTTGCCCCTAACTGTTCTCCCCTGCAGGTCTGGTCGTCCCCAACTGCCCTCCCCTGCTAGTCCAGTCACCCCTAACTGCCCTCCCTTGCCAGCCTGGTTGCCCC
Source organism: Eptesicus fuscus (assembly GCF_027574615.1). Taxonomy (NCBI): domain Eukaryota; kingdom Metazoa; phylum Chordata; class Mammalia; order Chiroptera; family Vespertilionidae; genus Eptesicus; species Eptesicus fuscus. The sequence goes on from NC_072486.1 coordinate 50,921,587, forward strand.
TAACTGCCCTCCCTCACAGGCCTGGTCCCCCCCAACTGCCCTCCCCTGCTGGCCTGATTGTCCACAAATGACCTCCCCTGCTGGCCATCTTGTGGCAGCCATCTTGTGTCCACATGGGGTGGCCATCTTTGACCACATGGGGGCAGCCATCTTGTGTGTAGGAGTGACAGTCAATTTGCATATTACCCTTTTATTAGATAGGACCATACATAGAGGAGTGTTCACGTACCAAGCACTATTGTGCTAGTACTGTTAATGATAAATATATTTCATGATCCCCATGACACATTAGGGGAGAAGGGTGATAGCAGAACAGGTAAGATACAATTATGATAAACAATTGAGATAATTAGACACTGTGATAAGTGGTATGGAGGAAATTAGAAAATTGAAAATATTGAGTAACTAAGGAAGGTTACTTTAGATGAGGTTTCCAGGAAGGTCCCTTTGCGGAGGTGAGACTTAAAGAATGAGAAGGAACTCACCATGAAGAGCTGAGGGAAGATAATTCTGGAGAGTGGGGGAAAAGATGTGAAGAAGTGTGAAGGGAAGGGCCTTTGAAGAGGCCTGGGGCAGGGGACAGTGGGGATGATAGGAGGAGATGAGCAGGGGGAATCTTGGAGACCTGGGAGAACAATGGGACACCTTCTAAGGGGGTTAGCCAGGGAGTGATATATGATTTACATTTGAAAAGGATTACTCAGGCAGAACAGTAATTGTACTTCCAAAATAGTTCTTGAATCTTACCCCATTTTCAGTTCTTACCCTGGATAAGTCTCTCATCTCATCCCACCTACTAATTGGTCTCCCTGCCTTCAGTTCTATCCCTTCAAACGTGTGCTTTCCCAAACTGCCAGAGTAAACTACCCAAAGTGTCCTCTCATTCTCCTGAAATTACGTGCACATCAGATTAAGCCCCTGCTCACTAAGCAGCTCTCAGGGTCCTATGTGGCATGGTTCTGTATCATTCCTCACCCTCAGTGCCTGGCACTGTTCAGTTTAGCAACAGAAACTGCCATCAGATACTGCACCCCATCCTGTGCCCACCCTATCTGTATTCCTGCACTTCTCTCTTATTGAATGCCCTCCCCCTTTTAGGCCAACTCCTAGTTTGTTTGTTTTTTACACAAGTCATTCTCCCTGTGCCCCTGCCACTACAATCCAGAACTCATTGTGCCATATTTCTGTTTCATGTCCTTATCTGCCTATAAGTTTCCTGGGAGATATTCAGAGAAAGGTGGCTAGCAGCCAAGAGACCTTCAGTAAATGCTGGGTGGAGATTTTGGATCAAGATAGCTGTGTTGGTGAATGATACCATGCGGATGGAGTGCCGAGCTAGCACACGGGCACAGGCTATAGCAGACAGTACCAACCAACAGGTCTGTCCTTCAGTCCTCCTTCCTCCTGCACTTCCCCTGTCTGTCTCACAAACTCCCCTTCTTCATCATGGGCACACACTTCACACTAGGCACTGCCGGTAGCTTTGCACACAGATGAATAAACCCTGGCTCTGTCTCCAGAGGACCTGGAGTGAGTGGAGGGACTGGAGCAGCTGCACAGAAGAATAAGCAGCAGTACAAATGTGTCGGATGCAGTGATAAATGAGATTATGGACAGGAAGAGCTGAATCTTGAACTGAAAAGGAAGTCTCACCTCATTTATTTCTTAGAAATGAAGGCTGGGGAAAAGCTTCACATTACTGAGCCTTCTTTACTTCTCTAAAATACCCTGCAGCATGCTTACTGATATATGTTGAAATGTTTATGAGTTAGTCACTCTAATGTCACATCTCAAAACATGTGAGCAAAGGGTATTTTCTCAAGTTTTTCTGCATACTTCATTCTAAGAAATGATATACCTATAGTTAGATTATATTTATAGATTTGATGGGTTATAAATCCCATTATCATCTTTTAGATAATCTTGCTTAACTGCTGATGGATGTATTAACTTACTTTTTATTACTTATAATATGTTTACATGGACTCTAGTATTTCACTATATCTATTTTAAAGTTTGAAAACATGATTAAATATTAAACCCATTCAAGTTGGATCTTACATATGGACACTGAAATTCCATCCTAATTGGCTTTGACATTACCTGTTTCATTAGTTTCTCTGAAGTCTAAAAATATCCAACTTATAAGCATTTGAGACATAAGAGATTGTCCTTTTCCTCCCAAATAAGTAATTTAAAATCCACGATCTAAGAAGCATCCATTTAAGACTCCTTCTCTTCTGTAAGCCTCCCTAGCATAGAGCTTACGCACAGCTGACCTTCCAAACACTGCAGTGCCCTGGAAGAGACACGAGCTTGTACGCATATGAAAAATGCAGTATGCAGTCAAATTCTGATGAGTGTTCCAGAAAATGTGCAAGAAGAGATGCATACAGGAGAATCACTGTCATGCTCTGGGAAGGCCTCACAATTCAGGTTTGAGTTGAGCTTGGCCTTCAAAGGGGGGTAAGATGAATAGGTGAGAAAAGAAAAAAAAAAAAAGAGAAAATGAGCATTCCTGGCAGGAGGAAGAATACAAAAATAGATATGAAGTAGGAATACGCATGCTGGGAACTGAGCAACCTTTTCTTCTCCTTCAAACATCCTACAACCTAATCATCATATTACCCAGGCTGAGGATAGGCCGGCCTCAGGCCCCAGTGAAGGCAGTGTCTGTGACCGCACTGAGCAGCCCAGCATGCCGTCTCCTTTGTAGGTGGGTCAGGTCTGAGTGCAGACGGGGAAACGGGAGAAGATATTTGCCAACAACAGCACTTTTCAATCATTAGGATGTTTCCAATCAGGATGCAAATAGCAAGTAATCCTTTTAGCTGAAGAACCAGATTTCAGTTAACTCCATTGGGGAAGCTTAATGGTTAATACATTGTGTATCCCCACCACACATGTACCTTACTCATCACTCAGTTCAATGGGGCTTACCTAAAATCCTGAAATTGCAAGGGCTCAATATAATGCAATTCCCTACAAAGATTATACAGCTACCTTAACATAACCCAGTAGCAAGGCCAGAGCCAGGTGACCGAGGTTCCATGTGACTGCAGGGACTCTACTGTCTCCCCAAGTCTTTGTACCCGAGGAGCTAGGTATGCACGTGACCCTCGCTAGAATTCTGCTCTTCACAGGAAAATCATTTTCCTATCACGCAGGTGTTGGATCCTTTAAATAGTTCTTTTCAACATTAAATAAATCATGTTATATGTAACACAAGTTTTAACCCTTTGCACTCGCTTGCTTTTTTCTCGATTCCTTTATTCTACTCGGGATTTAATTTTTTAAATACCCCAGATTTTACAAAGCGCGGCAGTAGAATAAAAAACTGGAGTTTCTTTTCATACAAACTTATTTATTTGGATTTTTTTATATTTCAAATTATTGATACATTCAAAGAGTATAAAAAGAGCTGCTACCGATGCTAACCATGTCGAGTCACACTCGACATCCGAGTGCAAAAGGTTAAAGTTTAAGGTCCTTAAATTATGTTATGTACAGTAGAAAGTATACAAGCACAATAATTACCTAACAAGATGTGAACAGAAATCAATTCAGTATATGTCTGACCAGTGACATACAATTCTGATGCACATGCACACACACACACATGATTGTGATAGGAGAAGCATGAGGCATTTCCAGTAGAGGAAAAAAGAAAAGGAAGTTCCTTGGTTTCCGTCAGTGACTGTACTTCAGTGTTTTTAGTGTGGTTTATAATGGTTCCCCAAAAAAGGTCATGGATAAGATGAATATATAGAAACTTCAAGGCTAATTGTAATAGAAACCACTAAGATAAAGCCTGGTAGGGAAAAACGCAAAAACAGGAATAAAGGAAGCGGGTTGGCGAGATATGAATGCAGGTACAAAGCAGCTTTGCAAGATGATGCACTTCATGTGAGAGTATGCTTAAAACCACCATCCCAGGAATTCCCTCTTCAAAGGATGTGTTTCTTTGTTGCTCCAAAGAAACATGGGGTGTGATTACCCTGTATTCTCACTGCAACCCCATATTCTACCCTCTCCTCCCACTTTAGCATGTGATATGAGGGAGAGGGAACGTGTATTGTTCCTTGAAATGAAACATGAGTATGTACATTGATAGTGTTAGAGTGTTTGTGGGTGGCTGTGTTATAATCACCCTCGGTGTTAAACTGATTTTGAACTGTTCATGGGTGGTAGTTGCTGCAGACTGTGATTAGGTAAATGGATGCGAATTATAATTATAACTGATAAATGATTGATGATGGCCTTATGTGTGCGTCATTCTGCATCCTTGGAAACAGCTGCTGACCTCCCAGAAATGCAGCCTGTAAAGGCTGATGACCAGCCTAGAATGGATGCTCCAGTATGTTGCCTGGGGGTGCTGGGGTGGAGATGGGGATATGACAGGCAAGTCACATAGAGACCTGGGCAGTTTCCCTGTGTCTCCCCACTTTCACTGCTTCATGTGGCAGATCATGGCTACTTGGAGTCAGAGGACCTGAGAAGGAGTCTGGGATCTCAGTGTGGGGATGTAAAAAGTCCAGCAAGTACTGCAATGCTGACTTCTGAATGAAAGCTGCCCGGCTGGTGTGGCTAAGTGGTTTAGCGGCGACCTATGAACTAGGAGGTCACGGCCGATCCATGATTCTCTCTCATCATTGATGTTTCTCTCTCTTCCTCTCCGAAATTAATTTTAAAATGTATATTTTTTAAAAAGTGTTCAGTGCTAAAAACTGGGCCGCCTGGGTGCTTGCCCAGCAGTGTAGGAATCACTGGCCTATAGTTTAAAAAAGTATGTTAGTGGAACTGCATTTCCTACAATTTGGAACAGATTAAATAGATTATCTAATGCTGTTCAGGTAAAATCGTAATTCTTTGCATCTTTCCAAAGAGGGGTGAGGTGTGTGTGTGTGTGTGTGTGTGTGTGTAAGGTAGACAAATTTTGATCATGTTTATTGAGTATATTTGACTCCCTGAAGCAAAACTAGGAACAACATACATATTAAGGTGGAAAAAACAGAAACATGAATAGGACATGTTTATCTGAGGATGTTCAAACAAAGGGTCATGAAAGAAGACAGAACAATAAGACCATAAGTAATGAATGTACTGACTTGTCCTTACCTCCTAAATACTGTACTTCATAATTTTTCTTTGCCTCAACATTTCTCTATTTACTGGGTAGAGAAAGTTTGGCAAGAATTATAAGGTTATGTGTGATGCTACTTCTGTTTAGAAGTAGATTCTTGTCTGCTCATCGGGGCCCTATATGGACTTAAAGGGATTCTAAAGACTTGGGCTTCCTTGTGGATAAGATGGGAATTTTGAAGTTTTTTTCACTGGCTTCTCTCAGGATTTTTTTTTTCTCTGTCTTTTATTTTCTGTAATTTGAAAATGATGTGTCTATGTGTAGGGTTTTTGTGGGGCTTTTTTGACATTTATCCTGCCTGGTATTCTCTGAGTTACCCAGGTCTGTGGTTTGGTGTCTGACATTAATTTAGGGGAAATTCCCAGTCATTATTGTTTTAAATGCAGTGTTCTCTGTTCCTTTCTCTCATCCCCATTATACATTTGTTACACCTTTTCTAGTTGAACTTCCTTGGTTCTTGGATTTCTGTTCTTGTTTTTTTTGGGGTGTTCCTCCCGCCCCCAGTCCTTTTCAGTTCAGGAGAGGCTTTTGTTGAGATATCTTCAAGCTCGGAGGTTTTCCTCAGCCATATCCAGTTTACAAATAAGCCTGTTGAAGACAATCTTCATTTCTGCTAGAATCTTTTTTTATTTCTGGCATTTCTTTTTGTTTCTCTTCTTAGAATTTTTGTCTCTATTTATATTTCCCATCTCTTCTTGCATGTTGCCTCCTTATCCATTAGAAGTATTAGTATGTTAATCAAAGTTGTTTTAATCTTGTCATATCTGAGTCTAGTTCTGATGCTTACTCTATCTCTCAGTTTCTGTGTTTGTTTTTGTTATTCCTCACCTGAGGATATTTTTTCCATTGATTTTTTTTTTAGAGGCAGTGGAAGGGAGGGAGAGAGAGAGAAACATCAATATATGTGAGAGACACATTGATTGGTTGCCTCCCAAATGCCCCCTGACTGAGGCAGGGGATCGAACCTGCAACCCAGGTACATGTCCCTAACCAGGAATCAAACCCATAACCCTTCTAACTGTTGAACCATACTGGCCAAGGCACTCAGTTTGCTTTTTACACATGATATACTAGGAAAAAGAAACTGCTGTAAATATGCCATTAGTGATGTGATGTGATGGTGGGGGGAGTGTTCTATAGTCCTGTGATTAGGTCTCAGTCTTTTAGTAAATAAGAGGATGTTTGTTTAGAAAGAATTATGAATAATAAGAAAAAGAAACCATACAGAGTTTCTATGTGTGTAGGACAAAAGTAGATAATGGATGATTCTCCAAACCATGGAAGCCTGGTACAGCCCTCCTGACTTGAATTATCTCCATGGCTCTCAGTATGTTTTATACAAGTAAAGGAAAGAAAGAGGAGGATATTGAGCTTTTTTTAAAAAAAACATATTTTAGAGAGAGAATGGGAGATAGAAACATCAATTATGAGAGAGAATCATTGATGGGCTGCCTACTGGAGATCGAGCATGCAACCTGGGCATGTGCCCTGACTGGGAATTATTGATGGATGTGGTGACTGAGGTTTGTGCTTCTAGGCAGGCCAAGAAGACACTTGTCCCAAATGTATCACCACTCTTTCCATTTATTTAACTTTTGTTTTAGCTTTAGTTCATTATCATAATCACTTCAACAAGAGTATGGAAAGCTTGACCTCCTGGTTCAAGCATCAATGCTCAACCACTGAACCACACCCATATTGGCTGGGTGAAATTGAGCCTTTTGACATAAAGAGCCTAATAATCTGAGCAGCTATTTTAAATCACCCATTTTTATCCAAAGATATGAATCTTTGTCAGATGTCTACTCACACTTTTCTTAGATTATTTGCTTTTTCTCCCTTTCAATTTAAATCTGAAGAAAAGACTGAGGGCAGGTGTCATCGCTTGTCTCCTGAGCCAGAATGTCAGTTCCATCAGAATGTGAAAACTTTGACAAATGAGACACTCACTTGATCAGCAGTTTCAACATAGGTGCAAGGGTTCCCTGGTGCCAAGGCTCTCCTCAACCGTTCTCTCATCTCCAACGAGTACCTGACAGTTACTTTGCAAAGTTTGGAAATTTAGTTTGGGAAGAATGGTAAAGAACAGAAACCCAAAGGATATAAATGAATTGGAAACCAAATGCTATATTGTTTTGACACTAAGAAAAAAATGTTCATTTACTTGGATTTGAATTTGTTTAGTTTCTGTCAAATATGTATATATATCATGGTAGAACTCCATATTGCTCCATTTCTTTCCAGTCTTTGTTTCAGAGCTATTAGAACAAAATTTACAGCCTTACATGGGTCTAGAAAGAAAGGGAATTTTCCATCTTCTTTTCTACTTGTTGCTAGTAAAACTGCTGAAAAATATACCAACATATCTTTTATTTTCAGACACCTGCTACATTTTTCTGTTTTTCCCACTATCGCCTTTTCCATTTCTTTAACTTTTGTTTTAGCTTTAGTTTATTATCATAATCACTTCAACAAGAGTATGGAAATCTTGATTGATTTGATATCTATTTCAGAAAGCCATATCCTTTGACCTATTTTGAAGTGATCACCCATAGAGTTTGGAAAACTAAGATGGTGACTGGTGCCCATGGAGACCATGTTTCATGACCTTTCAAAGTTGGTTCTCCTCAGTACTGAATGGAGGGGGGTATTCCTTTCCCTAGGCCACTGTCTCTCTTCCTGTGCCTTTTTTTTAAAGTACCAAGCACCATGCACCTTCCTTCTTGTGTTCCAGTTTGGTACTCACTCAGCATTCGTTCAGCAGTTTCCCCTGATCTAGCATTTGGATTTGTATATATCTGTGATTGTGTTTTTGCCTTGTATCTAGAAGAATAATACTTTCCTACAAAAGAAACCTACCAGCATTTCCACTCACGTCCCCATCCCTTTCTGGATTCTGAAAGTGATGCCCTTATTGTGAGTGGGACAGGTGAGCCAAAGACCCTTATAATCAGTCACTTTTACTTCTTTTAAAGTCTCTCTACTTGAGCATAGTCTAGGAATACAGTCAAATGACTGCAGTCTCATTCTTTCAAATATTGCTTTATAGAATTCAGAAATATGTCCATCGAAGGGTATTAACTTACAATGTGAAGCCAATGAAGAATGGCTTAGGGAAGGCTGCAAAGATAACAAGGGGCTTAAAAGAAACAAGAACAGGAAGGAATGGGGTGATTTTGGATGCAGTTTGTTTTCAGGTCTATGCATCCACTGTGTTGCACTGAATTTTAAATTTATTTGAATTATTCTTTTATTGCTGTTTTCAGCTATCATATTGATCTAGGAGAAGCAAGTGGGGCAGTCAAAATCTCATTCCAAATTGGAACTGCCTTTAGAGTGATTGGTAGCAGTGGCTAGGTGGCTGGAGAGGAGGGGACACTGCTTTATTTCTTATTGAACAAAAGTGCGCCTATGCAATTAGTCTGTGCCAAATACAGGCACAGCAGGTGCATGTTGTTGATGGATGTGGTGACTGAGGTTTGTGCTTCTAGTCAGGCCAGGAAGACGCCTGTCCCAAATTTATCACCACTGGGCTTTCAGTTACTTTCCAAACTCAAACACTGGAGACTCACTCGTTCTGACATTTCAGTACAAGTCAGTTGACAAATATATTTTGAATCCAATCCTTATGCACAGCTCTAAGAATTGTAAAGGATTCAGAAATTACTAAACATGGAACTATCCCAAAATGTCCATTGTAGGGGATGGAAAGACGTTTGTGTGTAAGAATATATGTTGTGTGATTTCTAACTTCAGATCCAAAATAAAACCATAATAAAAGTTAAAGAAAAAAAAAACTAGTTTAAAAATTTTTAAACATTGGGTAAAAAAGAAAATATATATGCTAACTGTAAGAGATCCACTTAAAGCAAACTGACCTGCCCTGGCCAGTATGGCTCAGTTGCTTGCCGCATCGTCCCGTGCACTGGAAGGTTGAGGGTTCAATTCCTGGTCAGGACACATACCTAAGTTGCAGATTCCATCTCAGATTTATATTAAAGAGCATAATGAGGTATCAGTTTGTACTCCAATACTATTGTACCATAATTCATAAAACATGAATTATAGAAAAATAAAAGAATAAACTGACAGAAACCTAGTAGTGATGACAGGCTATAATTAACCTCTGCCAGCCCATAACAGACTAAGAAAACAAACAAAATTATGCAAAACATCTGAATTACAATTAGTACAGTTTACATAATAGATATATATGCACACACATAAACATATGTTTATGTCTGTGTATATACATATAAAATACAAACATTACAGTTAGTTAAGTTAGGGGGAAGTAAGAAATCATATTCACATTTTCTATTGTGCGATGGGGGTGGGGAGTCAGCACCAGTAACCCCTTTGTCATTCAAGGGTCAACTGTATATTCATATGAAAGATACATTTTTTAAATCACCTTGGAAAGTTACAAAATTGACTATTAAGTGACCAAAAAATTCAATTTCTTCCCTGAAATAGAAGTAATATATTCCACATTCTGACCCAGTACAATATAATTAAAAATTATACTACATAAATTTATAACATTCTAGAAAGTAAAAATTTACTCTTATCTTGAATCAAAGGAAATACTTATGCATTGTAATAATTGTTTTTCAAAAATGTGCATATAATTGGATACAGTAAAGTTTGCTCAGAAAAATATATAGCTTTTAATACTTGCATTCTAAGAAAGAAAATAAATCAGTTTTAACTCAAGAAGCTATAAATGGAATAGTACAGTATATGTAAGAAAGTCATATGAAGGAAATAAAAATGAATAAAGGAGAAATGAAAAATTATAATATTATTAAGCAGTCAGAAAACTGATTCTTATAATTACAAAGAAAGAAACCACTAGATAGAAAGTGGTCCATCAGAAATAAAAAAGTAAAATTATAAGTGAAAATGTCAACCTCAGCTACAGTAGAAATTAAATGAATGATAAAAGTAATATGCAAGAAAACAAAGCAAAACAAAAGTAATATGCAAGTATCTGCCAAATACTTTTAAAGCTCTAAGCATCTCAGCAGGAATATGGCAGGAAACGTGGGCCTACACCTCTTCTGAGAGCCCCAAATATCCCCCAAAGAAGAGAAAACTACATTTCTAAACATCCGATTAAATTAAAAGAATTCCATTCCTGTCCCTCTTGAAATGCATACTATCTCATGATGAGGAAACTTGCTCATTGAGGAACAATTTTTCATTTGGAGAATACACTTAGAAACCAGATATAAAATTACACATGCTATGATTGAACTATGCAAAACCAAAAAATCATATATATGCATGTACATTGAAAGTGGGAAAATATATTTCATTAGAGCAATAAGATTATGGGTGATTTTTCTTGTTTTCCAACCCTTCTAAAAATACTGTTTGCATAATAGAAATTCAGAACAAATAAGGTGTCTCCTGACATGAACTCAAATAAGTAATGGTGCTACTGACTTTCTCCTAGTAAAGAGACAAAGTACGTTCTCTCTATAATTATCGATTTGTAGGTGGGGTGGTGAGTCCAGTTATTCCTTCATAGGCTACCTACAATGAGCCATTTCCTTCGTTGACTCCATACTATTTAAACACCAACTATTACAACAGCCCTGAGCCTCATAGGCAGGCAGTCATACAAGAAATCTGAAGTACCAGTTCAGTTTGTACATTTAGTGGGAAGTAGAGCACATTTCTTAGCAAATTAGCAGACCCTACTGGTGGAATGATTTCTAGGTCCTTTGAGTTCCCTCGAGGTTCCCACGGGCCACAGCAGAATTCTGGGTCCTCCCCTAGAGAAGACATATCCTGGGAATCATTCTGATCATGGACTTTGAAGGGAAATCATTGGAATGACTGTCAGATACTTGAGTCACTGGGAGAGAAAGGAGGCATACTTTCAAACAGGTATCTAAACTGTCTCAGCTTTTACATAAATAAAATGATTTCTTTTGGAACTGGCAGCTAAATTGCTCATTTTAAAATGTCTTGGGAATTTGTTGAGGTTGGTAGCACCACTTATCAGAAGATGCCATAGAAAATGCTCAGTTGCTGTCTAAGCTGTGTCTTTGTGGGCCAAAGTTATCTATTTTGTGATAGAAAGGTGGAATATTGCCTAAGTTTTGGTTGTATTTAGTGTGTCATTATAACTTTGGTTGTATAAATATAGACGATTTTGGCTAGAGTACTTGCAGAATTTTTTGCACATCGTTAAAAATTATACATGTCAAAAATTAGATGAATTGATGACAACTTGGATGAAATATCACCTACTTTGCATATATAAAAATATTTCAAATACTGTATTCAGGTAGGAAAGTATAGGGTTTTTTTTCTTTACAATTGTACTTAGAAGGGCAATCAATAACTTAAGACTATGTTGCTATAATTTATAGCATTAGTAATTACTATAGCATCTCTACATCCAGTGTAAAATATTATATAGCATATCTCTTAAAGAAACACATACTACTCTATTACTTTCTTCCTCCTCTTATATAAAACCTTCAGAAATTCTATTCAAGTTCCCATGCCACTTACACTGCATGTCTTTGATTATGAATTCCTACAAAAATAAATACATTTCAAAATACACATTAAAAAGTTATTTTTAAAAAAATCATATTGTCATAGTAATGAAACAGTGCATACACATGAAACATAGAAATTAGAAGTCCCCTCATGATCTGCCATAGCTAACCTTCTAAAAATTGGGGATTTCTCTTCCTAGAACATTATACCTTTGTTACTATCTGTATATTTTTAACCAAAAAATTGGTCATAATAAACATATTCTTCCATACTTACTTTTTTCACTTAAACACATTATGTATTATTAAATACTAGAGGCCCAGTGCACAAGATTCATGCACTGGTGGGGGGGCGTGGCCTGCGGGGATCAGCCTGCTGTGGGAGTGCTCATCCTAGTCATCTGAGTGGCCTCCCACCCTCTGAATGGTTGCTCCCTGGTCTGGCCTCTCCAGGGGACCCAGTTGGGGCCGGGCCCAGGGACAATAGCACTGAGAGGCGGCAGAGTAGGCCTCAGTCCCGCAGCAGCCACAAACCCGCCTCCCTGCCTCCAGGGTCAGCTCTGCGAGCCCAGTGGCGATGCTGCATGGCCTGCGGGTGTCCAGAGGAGGCAGCAGGGAGCAAGGAGGAGGAGCCTGGGGCAAGGAGGCAATGATCGCAGCCCTGGTTCCTGCCCATCGGCCCGGGGTTTGCAGCAGGAGCAGCTGCTCATCTTGGTCAGCTGTAGGGACAGGCCAGCTGTAGGAGCACCGTTCATCCCAGTCCCCCGAGTGGCTGTGGACCCGCCCTCTGAGTGGCTGCTCCTGCTGCAAAGAGCAGTCGCTCATCCCGGTCAGCCAAGCAGCACTCCCACTGTGGTAGTGCACTGACCACCAGGGGGCAGCTCCTGCATTGAGTCTGCCCCCTTGTGGTCAGTGCACGTCATAGCAACTGGTTGACCAGTCATTCTGATCATTCCACTGTTCGGTCACTGGGCTTTTATTATATAGGATATTACCTTATTTTATAAGCACAAACTCAACCTATTTGTGTAATGCATACATAGCATCATATTGTATAGAGCTACCATGACTTATTGAGCCAGTTCCAACTGGATATGTACCTGGGTTGTGTCTATCAAGGTTTTTCATTACCATACTCGAGGGCAGGTGCACGAAATTCATGCACCTGAGGGGGGTCCCTCAGCCCAGCCTCTGCCCTCTCGCAGTCCAGGAGCCATAAGTTGGACATCCTCATTGCTGCCGCAGAGGCAGGAGAGGCTCCTGCCACCACCACTGCACTCGCCAGCCTGTGAGCCCAGCTTCTGGCTGAGCGACACTCCCTCTGTGGGAGCGCACTGACCACCAAGGGGCAGATCCTGCATTGAATGTCTACCCCCTGATGGTCAGTCTGTGTCATAATCATTCCACCATTTGGTCAATTTGTGTATTAGCCTTTTATTATATAGGATTTCAGCCAAAACGCTTGTACATGTGAGACTAGTCAAGAGGACCCAATGTCTGGAAGTGAGATGGCTGGGTCATGTGAATATACTTACACACTTGCCAAAATGAACTTTCTTTGTCTAATGGGGAAATTATCATTTTAATTTAATTGTTACAGAAATTAATTATTTAATTATTATGGAAATACATATTTTCTTACATTTATAGGCTTTGTAAAAAAAATTTTTTAATTGCCTACTTATTCTTTGCCCATTTTTATGTTGGATTGTTCATCTTCTCAGTGATATGAACAAACTCTTTTCTATTGGTGTTATTGAACTTTTACATACTTATAAGTTCTCTGTAGTTTGTATTCTGACATGTACTTATTTTATCTCAAAATTTTTTAATTATTTTGAGAAATTTTCTGAAATACACAAATGTAGAAAAGTAATATACGGTACTTCTCATTCATATTTCTACCATCCAGAATTAACAATTCTTTGTTTTTGTTTCCAGTTCTTATTTTTTTAACTTAAAAAAATAAAACATGTAATACATTACAAGAAAAGATAGTCTTCCAAACTACCACCTTTGGATTTACTTCCTGAGTGAGAAAGTATGTTCTAGATCAGTGGTCCTCAACCTTCCTAATGCTGTGACCCTTTAATACAGTTCCTCATGTTGTGGTGACCCCCAACCATTATGTAAATATCTGATATGCAGGATGTCTTAAGCAACCCCTGTGAAAGGGTCGTTCGACCCCCAAAGGGGTCATGACCCACAGGTTGAGAACCGCTGTTCTAGATTCTTCTAAAACTATTTGTGTATTTTTGAATGCCTGTATATATGTCTACAAGCAATATATTGCTTTCTGTATTTTAATTTTTTTTGTAAATGATAGCAAATTTATATAGACTTCCTTTTATTGCTGAACATTGTTTTTTAAGATTTACCCATGTAAATAGTATAAATTTAGCTCAAGGTGTTTAATTTTTATGCATTCAGATATAGTTTTTTCTTTTAGTTGCCTTTTTTCCCATAATATACTTTCTTTTGTCAAAAGTATAAACTTACTCAATTATTTCTGGGTTTTTTGTTGTTGTTGTTATTGGTTCACATTTTAAACTTTGATCTGAATCATTTGAAATTTATTTGAGGATAAGAAGTAATGTAGGTAGGGAATCAACATTATTTTCTTCCCAAATAGTCGGCAGACTAATCCTGTGCTTGACTGCAAATGCTGCTTTTATCAAACAAACAATTTCCAGGCACATATGGTGAATTTCTTTGATTTTTCTGTGCATTGTTCCTATCACTATACTGGTTTTTTGTTGTTGTTTTTGTTAATCCTCACCGAGGATATTTTGTCCATTGATTTTTAGAGAGAGTGGAAAAGAGGGAGGAAAGGGTTGGGGCGGGGGGAGTAGAGAGACAGACAGACATCGATTTGGTTGCCTCCTGCATGTGTCCTGACTGGGGCAGGGAACTAACCTGCAACCCAGGTATGTGCCCTTGCCTGGGAATAGAACCTTGACCCTTTGGTGCATGAGTCGACACTTTACTACTGAGACACGCTGACCAGGGCTCACTATATTGTTTTTAATACCTGTACCTTAGACCTACAATTATTATTGTCCCCAAATATTTCCCTTGGTATCCTATTTATGTTTTCAATGAGCTTTAGAATTGTTTTATCATGCTTCTAAAAGAAAATCTTGTTTACATTGCAATTTCAGTCAATACTTACATTAGGGGAATTTATACTTTCAATTCATTCACATCTTCGTTCATGCTTGTTCAGTAAAATTTTATAACTTCCTTCATATACATTCAGTAAATTTTTCTTAAGCTCATGTCTAAAATATGTTTGTTGTAATTGAGTGTGAAAGCTTGCCTTTTATTATATTTTCTATCTTGTTAACATTTGTATATTTATCAAACACCCCAATGGATTATTGTAAGTTATACAGGTTAATTTGCCATTGTATGTCTTCTTTGGTGAAGTGTTATTCAAAGCAACTCTGCTTCTCCTGGGACCACTGACAACATCTTAAGACATTTTGAGGTTGTCACTACGAGGAGTTCTATTGTCATGGTGGTTAGAGACTGAGAGGCTGAATATGCTGCAGTGCACAAAACCTGGTTCAAATCTTTTGCCTATTCTTTATTGGATTGTTGCTCGTTGCATTAGTGAGTTAAGAGTTCTGTATACACTCTAGATATAAGTCCTTTGGCAATATAAGTTTTGCAAATATTTTTCCCGGTCTGTGGCTACCTTTTCATTTCCTTAACATTCTTTTGTGAAAAACAAAAGGTTTTAATTTTAATGAAATCCAATTTATTGATTTTAAAAACTTTATAATTCATGCTTTTTATTTAAGAAGTCTTTAACCCAAGATCACTACAATATTGTCATATATTATCTTCTAGAAGTTTCATAGTTTTGCTCTTATTTTTAGATCCATGATTCATTTCAAGTTAATTTTTGTAAATGATAAGTTAAGGCTTGAGGTTTATATTTTTGCACATGGCTATCCTATGGTTCCAACAACCATTTGTTGAAAAATTTTTCCTTTCCCCACTGAATTGCTTTGAAATCTTTATTGAAATTAATTGTTCAGTTATGTGTATGTCTATATCTGGACCTTGCATTCTGTTCCGTGGATCTGTATGACTATGTGTACCCCAATACCAAAAGGCTTGGTTACTGTAGCTTTATAATAAGTATTGGAAAGAGGTAATGTAAGTCTTGTTACTTTAATCTTTTAAACAATATTGAATCTTATGGCCCAAGAACACAGTCTACCTTTCTGTTTATGACTTATTTCTCTCCAATGTTTTTAGTTTACAGCTCCTATAAAATTTTGTCAAATTTATCACAAATTATTTCATAATTCTTGAAGTTATCTTAAATTAATAGATTTTTCTGGATTTGGTATTAGTCCTATATTAGCTCAGATTTAAAAAAAAAATAAGTATTTTTCCTGTTGTCATTTTCTGCTTTTTGAATATTTAGGGGAATTAACAAATGGATCCTTCATACTCAAAATGTCTTAATCAAAAGCTACTCATCCATTTAAGTTTATAGGGGAGGAAATACTTTTCCTCTATCCTCTTAGGTTTTGTGGCTGGGCCTGAGAATTAAACTGACCAAGGACAGACTAAGAGGAGAAAAGCATACAAATTTTATTTAATGTTAATATTTTTATGTATACATGGAAGCCTTCATATATAAGAAATGAAGACCCAAATAAGCAGATGGGCCTGAGAGCGCATACAGTATTTTAGTAAAGAAAGATAAATTATGGAGACATGTCAAGACAAAGGAAAAGGGGTTTGGACTAGGGTTGGTAAATTGTGGGAAAGTGACCTGGAAGCTTATGGAGGAAACTAATGGAAGATACAGGTTATTGTAGTAGGTTTGTTTGCATTGACTCGGTGTCTCCAGTGATAAGACTGTTCTCTTCTACCTGGTGCAGGGAGGGCACCTTTGTCATGGGAAATGTTATGCCCTGCTTTTGGATGGAGAGAGGGAGGTCAGAGACCCCTTCCTGATGCTGTTTCTCCAGTGCCTTCCACTCAAAGTAAGCACTATGCCACAGGGGCAGCTTTGGGGCTGGCAGGTTCTGGGTCCTTCCCTTCAAGATGTAACTGTTGTCTGTCTACTTTCAGTTTTTCTATACAATGCCAGGAAAGTGAATTTTATAACTATTATTTTTTCTATTATTCATTTGATAACCATGCAAACTTCCAACACTCTTTATATATTTATATCAAATATTTATGATTATATTGAACTTAAAATTCCTATGACTAAGTTTCACTTTCTACCTTTCATATATTTTGAGGGTTTTCTGTATAGCACAAAACATGATACCTTATATACCTTATACATGGGGCAATGAACTCAGTCACATGCTTGAGTGTTTAAAAACAGGTTTCCATACCTTAAAATGTAATTATTTCTCTAAGGCACAGAAATTTATATTTTAGGATGAGTATTGTTTATAATGCTCTTGGCCAGTTTAAAGATGGTCTGGCAATTCAGTGATGATTAATTATTGAATCACTATTTCTCTGAGATACATGTCTGATAGTCATTTCCTTTGGGGGAATGGTTAGAAGGGAATCGTGAGATAACATCAAAAGGAAAAATCAGAACAAGACTGTTAACATTCTTTTTCAACAGACTAAGTATAAAGGCACCTGGAATTTATTTTCTAAGGCTTTAAACTTGTACCAGGTGTGATGAAACTGGGGACTCAGTGGCACATATTTTCAAGTAATAGTTTTAAAAATTACTTTTGAGCTTCATTCCTACATCATAAAAAAATATTCCAAGTCCATCTCCTTACAAATGGTTTAGATTATTTTTCAAGGACATCTATGTGTCAAATACTTATAAACCTCCTTTTAATTTATTCACATCTATTTAATGTTTTGCCTAGGATTATCTATAAAGTTGTGGCTTTTTTCCAGATTATGGGTCTGTTTTCCAGATTATTTGTAAAATAAATAAACCCTGACCCTAATAATTATTTATACTTTTTGTTGAAATTGATCACTTTGCTCTTCCTATGGAAGGCCAAGCCAGTGTCCTCTTTAAGATCAAAATATTTATCCCAACCACCCTACATCCCATTGCATAGTGAAGCAAAACTCTTCAGTCCATCAAAAAGTAACAAAAGTACTTCATTGTAGAACTTTAACAAAAGGCCTTTAGGAAATCATACTCTTGCCACCCTGCATTATACACATGTGGGCTTAACTGATTCTCTCCTATGTCCCTTTAACCTCCTAAAGAACTCAAGGATTTTAGTCAGGTTCGTGTCTTTGAGTCTGATTTATGAACTCTTCCTTGTCCAGTCAGGTGCCGGCTATAGCCCACAATTCATAATCTGTCAGCAGGAGTGATGTCCCACCTCCATAGGTGAAGCTGACAGTTCTTCCGCATGTAGCCGATACACAGACTGTGTGCCGTGCAGTGATCTATGTGAGGTGGACTGAAGAGCACATTAACCTCTCAGCACACCCCCATTTTCACTGTGTCTCTTTTCTTTTATGCTCTTCATTTTTCTTTATAAAAGGCCAGACTGAGGAATAACACCACATCCAATCACTAGTAAGCAGATGGCTCAGAATCCATCGAATGTGAAGTTCCCAGTAAATTTCCGAGCAGCTCAACCTTCAAACCTTTGTTGTAGGGAATGCCATTCTGCGGGTATAAAGTTTCAGTTCTGCAAAATGAGTACATTCTAAATAGATTCTAGAGAATTTCTATACAGTGTGGTGCCTCTAGTTAATACTGTATTGTGCACTTAAATTTTTAAAGAGAGTAGATCTCATGTTAAGTGTTTTACCGCAATAAGAAGGAAGAAAGGAGGTCATTGGAACTGAGACGTTGTTTCTGTTTTGGTTTTTGGGTTCCTCAATGATGTAGGCTTTTTGTGTAACGCTTGATAGTAAGTACTAGGTCCGATTTTGTTTCATTGCGGTGATTTCTGACTGTGTGTACTTTGGATTATTTTTGCAGAAATATTAAATGTTTGCTTTTCAAGGTGGGGACAGGGCTGCGGGAGGCATCAGTAACCTGGGCCTGGTGAAGGCCAGTCTGGCCAGCAAGGCAGGAGCACACATCTGCAGGGAACTTGAGTAGAGGCATGAGAAAGGTGAGCCCAGGAGAGGCACCAGGCCCCAAATCCTGCCAAGACTTTCCAATCTGTCTGTATAAGGACTGTGAATGTTTTTAAGGTTGACCTAAGCTCCCCAAGGTTAACTGTCCGCATCATTTTTTAGTCTTTTCTTTGTGTTCAAACTACATTGAAGTGAAAGTCAAGTTTTAGAGTTTTAAGAAGAAGATAAGTGAATCCTATCTAATAAAAAGATAATATGCAAATTAACCATCACGTTGTCACAAAGATGGCAGCGCCCAGTCCCCTCAGCCCCGCTGGAGTCCCCCAGTCCTAGGGGGGCGGCCGCTTAGGAGAAGGCACTGTTCCGCCCCAGCCATGGAGGGCCTCTAGGCAGCGGGTGCAGAGCGGCAGGGGCAGGATGCTTGCTTCGTCCCACCCTGGCTACAGAGGGCCTCTGGACAATGGGCATAGAGCTACCAGGCCCTGCAGAGAGCTACTGGCACACAGATTTGTGAGTAGGGCTACTAGTTAAAAATAAAAGGAATGGGGCATAGAATTCATTCCAGGCACATGGTAACCAAAGAAACCAAATTGAGATCATCTGATCACTAAGAGATGTCAGTCACTGAAGTTGGTAGAGCATGGGGAGAAATTTGGTTTTATTTATTAGTATTTTTAAAATAATGAATCCTGGGTTGTTTCAAGAAGGAAAGAAAGAATGTGATAAAGGAAAGGAGACAAATGGTGCATGAAACAAAGGAGTTAATTTTTTAAAGAATGGCCTCGATCAGTACTTCTCACACTTTAATGTGCCTTGGTAAAATGTAGATTCTGATTCTGTAGGTCCAGGGAGAAGCCTGGGATTCTGCTTTTCTAACAAGAATCCAAGTGATGCTAATGTGACCTTCAGGGCACCTAGAATCAGTCTGGGAGACCAAGTGGACACATCCACCACTAGTCATGGTTGTTTCAGCACCTACTATATAGAAGATAGCACCATAAAAACACAGATAAGTGCTAGCAAGATACTTTCCAATAAGTGCAATTTAAACAAGGACTTCAAGGCTGCCATGCATGCTGAGTGCTGAGATGACTCTTCATTAGGCAGGATAAGCGGTGTTGATCAGTTAGTTCAGGTGAATAACACACTGATCAGTTATTATACAGACTTCCGGCGTATAAGTCTTTACAATGTTTCTTAAAAGACTGTTAGTTCTCAAGTAGTTAAGAAAATATAAATGAACAGCAGAGAAAATGAGCTCAAAACCATCAAGGGCTATTATAGTTTCAATTTTAAAATGCTCCTGTTTTTACGTACCCATGCTCACAGCTACACTGACAGATCCCAGCAGAGAAAATGGGTTCTTGCTTATTATCTCACCTTCCTCCATCCCTTTAGAAAACCTGACATGCATTCTAGCTTAGCATTTTGGTCTTTGAGTTTCTGGGGGAAAGGAGAGTAGGCATGTGGCCTTGCACTTGACTGGCTCTACACCCCTTTGTATTCTCCTGTACATTTCTTTGGTTGAAAGGTAGAGAGTAGCGCCTATGTTTTAAAGATAACTTGAGAATGACCTGATGAGGATGTTAAATGTGTCCTAAGGAAATAGAAACAAATCCTCTTTGATTAAAAAAAGCATAAAAAGATGATAAGTATATTATCAGGTTTTTTTCCATACATCCTTGGACCTACTGGCATGGCACAGTGTAATAAAATGTTATATGCTTATCACAACCTATATTGTTTGATCTTCTGAAGTTTCTGATAGTGGAGGGCCTTAATCTCTACATTACTTTTAATGCAAAGTTAATATAAATTATTTCATAACATCCCTTATCATTATAGATTGGGGGATTATATATGATTTATAGAGTTATCTGTGCATTGATATTCTCTGTACATTTTTACAACCTCCTATAAATCCATAATTACCATATTTTCCGGCGTATAAGACGACTGGGCGTATAAGACGACCCCAACTTTTCCAGTTAAAATGTAGAGTTTGGGATATACCCGCCCTATAAGATGACACCCGGCATATAAGACGACCCCGACTTTTGAGAAGATTTTCCTGGGTTAAAAAGTCGTCTTATACGCCAGAAAATACGGTATTTTAAAACTAGAGGCCCGGTGCACAAAATTTGTGCATGGGTGTGGTCCCTAGGCCTGGCTGGCGATCAAAGCTTGAGTGTCTGGTGTGGAAGGGCAGGTCCCAGCTGACCTCTGGGCAGCACCTGGGCCCCTGTGCACCCCCTTCCACCTGAGTCACGGTGCCCGAGTCCCCACACGGAGATGTGGTGAGTGTGGCCAGATGCTGCAGGCTTGGGCGCAGCGTGGGCCTCTGGGCCACCCAGTGGCACTTCACGGAAGCCGGGTGGGCAGTGCGCTATCTCCTGTGCAAACCCACGGGGAGCCCGACCGGCCCCTGCAGTTCCAGCTCACCCAGAAGTGGCCACCGCGCAGGTGCAGGGCGGGCTCCTCACAGACGCCCTGCACCTGAGCATGGGGGTTTCCCCAGCGTGCAAGCCCTGGTGTCCGGGGGGAGGGTAGCAGGGGGAGTGAGAGCAAGCTCGGCAGACACCCCGTATTCTCACTGCACCCCTGCCCCCAGGTAGCCGGCAAGAAGTCGCAGCGCATCACCGACGCCTGCATGTTCCGTGCTGCCCCCTGGTGGTCAGTGCACATCATAACGAGCGGTTGAACTCTTGGCATCCTGGTTGAACTCCTGGTCGAATGACTGCCCGAAAAGACAATTTGTATATTAGGCTTTTATTATATAAGATAAAAGGTTTTTTAAAATGAAGGGAAAATAACAGAATTAAAATACACAATGATTGTAACATGTGCACCTGTAAGTTGGGATGATTCAGTGGAGTTATTGTCCTCTGTGTTCTCCAGAGTGGGGGAAGGTACTGAACAGAATCAGGCTTTGTTAGGGTCAGCATGTGGGCATTCCTAAAGCAAGCACTAAAAGACTAGAAGAGCATCTGACTTCCGGACTCGTAGACAGGTCCTCAGGCAGATGTTTCAGACGATGTTGCTTGGGAATCAGTGTACCACAGATGGCCTTACTACTAATGCTAGGGACTGCATACATCTGCTGGCAGCTATGGAAGTGCAAGGACTCAGAAAGAAATTGACTATAAATATGTTTGTTCTTGTCTCTACAGCCTTATCTGGGTTGTGGAACTGGTTATAAAGGCAGAAAGCTTAGTAAATGTTTTTTTCTCTCTCTTAGTGAGCCTGTTTTATAATCTCTGAACCAGAAGTTTCTGTTCTTGTAATCCTGGAGGAAAGCAACTCAGAAATTTGGCATTATGCATAGTGATCTTAAAACTGGCTTTCTAGAGATGGCGTATGTGGACAGGTACTTCCTTAAGGGGCACATGGGGCTTTGCATTAAGGTGAACCTGGGACCAGGTGTCAACTCATCTGCTTGATTAGAAAAGTCAACTGGAATTCAACTCTATCCAGAAAATTAGATTTTTGTGAAAACATATGAAACTCTGCATTTGTTTGGTAGCATATTTCAAATACCAGTATCTCTGAAAGGCAGATTGATGCTTTTAAAAATAAATGAAAAAATCGGTGCTTAAAGTTCCTAAAGTAGTTTACACTTAGTCATACTGTCTGCCAAATGGTGATGTCTTTAAAAACACGTGTCTGATGTATGCATTTTAAAATCAGTGTGCTATGTGATACTCCAGGTGAAAAGGCTCTCCCTATGCTAATGACATTTAAGACCCCACTAAAAGGCCAGCATGAATTCCATCAGGTCCTTCCTTTGTTTGAAAGGAAAGTGAAACAGAGTAGTTGTTCACTGCTAAGCTTCCTCTCCTGGCTCTCCTGCCCAAGACTCTATTTCCACGTCTAGACAAACAGGAAAAAGACTCAAATATAAAGATGAAGAGAGCAGCCTATGGGTGCTCCAGTAACGTTCATAGAATCTGGACGTTTCTATCTCTCTAGGCATCAAGGCATCTTTATCTTGGAATATCTGGGTTGTAAAAACTAAGATGATTATTAAAGAGGGCAGGAAGCAATTTAGTACCCTGTGTCCCCAGGACAGAAGTTTTACAGCTACACACAGAAATTTATGTTGAATTGCAGTTGTCGGAGTGTCCAAAGCACTTCATGGGATATGTTCCCAGGTCTGCATTTCTCATTCATGCATTCTGATGTATAAACTGCTGTTTAAAAATGCACAGCAAGCTTCTGGGGGTATTCCCTGAATTGTCACAACCTGGTCTAAGATTAAGCAAAAGTGAGAGTGATAATAGACTATTATTAAAGTTTCCTTTCCCCCACAAAATCTATAAGGATCTTAAGATGGAAAGATTTCTTAGAGAGAGACCATTATTTTAAATTTGGGTTTCCAAGAAAGAAAACGAAATGTCATAAAAGTGGAGAAATTGATTCTAAAACATAGGGAAATACATAGATAGTAACAAAAAGTAGGAGAGGCAGTGGGAAGTCAAGGTAGTAGTTAAACCAAGAATTAAAAATGGCTGAAAATGGCAATAAAAAGTGCACAAAAACCACACAGAGTAAGTTCTGTATGTCACAGTGTCATGCCTAGTGAAAAAGTAATAGATAAAATCTCCATTCAAACCAGAGCCCACAAAGTTGGGTTCTAATAATCCATTGTGCCATGGTATCCCTTAGCTGTTGCACAAAGATGCTGTGTTTCGTGCTCCCTCCAAGCGCCTGGTGTCAAACTACAATTGTTTATGTTGCTCACACAGCTGCAGCTCAGGTAAGATTTGGCTAAACTAAACTGGACAGTTCACAGCGCCTGTGGGTCCCTGCTTGGCCTCCTAAAGTAGCCCTTGCCAACCTTTCAGACCTCACGGACCAATGGTTGGCTACCGCTGTCCTAAATCGATGGTGGGACATGTGGATGACCTCGCTCCTCATGTCTCCGCTTGGACCTAGAGCTGGCATAGTCTCAAGGTGGCAGCAGACCATGCAGACAGGAAGCAGAGCCTCCAGGGCCTCTGAAGGCCTGAGTACTGGCTGTCATTGTGCCCTCTCCATCCACCAAGCACTGGCCAAAACAGTCACAGGGCCAAGCCCACGGCAAGGGGCTTAGAATTAGAAGTACACTCTGCCCTCGATGAAAATTCTTTAAAAATTGAAATAAGTTCTGACCTCAGAACTGTATTGACTGTAAAGCCCTAGCCAGATGGCTCAGTTGGTTGGAGTGTCATCCCAAGGTTGTGGTTTGGTCCCCAGACCTGCGCGTACAGGAGGCAACTGGTATCTCTCTCTCTCTCACATCAATAAATATACCCTCAGGTGAAGATTTAAAAAAATGGGTCTATTTATATAAGTACATTTATAATGTTTTTAAGTGAAATTTTTTGGGGAAAAAAACTTTTTAAATAACTGATGCATCAGAAATCTGAACCTAAGGAACAGAAATGCCCTTTAGCCTTAACCTCACCATTCCCTATTTTTTCTACTAAAAATGATCAAGTTATAGAAACATTCATATTTGTATTCCTTTTTTAAAATTTTGTTAACTTTCACTTACAGCTGTAAATACCTGAAAACGTTTGTTGTTGAAATGAATGAATGGAGCTATCTTAGCTAGAAGAACTGAGGTTGGTGCTTTGCTAATCGAGCTCCCAAATTAAGCCATTATCTAACCAACCATTTTCAAGACATACTTCCGCACATGTGCAGTTGAGAACATCAATCCACATAAATAATTCAGAAAAATAATTTAAAATCTGAGTTTTACTAACAAAGGATTAGTAGTTACCATCTTAGTGGGGCAACAGCATAATGTAAGTTGAATGCAAAAGTATTTTATTTCAATTCCCACTTCAGAATGCTTTATCATATTAGTCAAATATTTCTAAAATTCTCTATCATATTTGTCAAATACCTCTAAAATATTACTTCCATCCAGTCATTTCTCGTAAGAAATTATGCAGTGGTTCTCTGATGATTAATAGCCTAGAACGAGAATCTTTCTTGATCTGGTTCTTTCTAGGCCCATCAATCCTGTCTCTTGAACGACAATGTCACTTTGCAGAATCATAAATATTACCAGTGACATGTGAGTGTAGTTGTGGAATACTGCTTAAATAGACTGTAGATGAGATGGACTGTCTCTTTTCCCTATACTTGAACATCCAAGACTACAAATTTTTCACGGAAGTCGGAGTGGTACATTGTAAATAATATTTGCTTTTAAGATGAGTATTAGGTTTTAGGGAAAGACTAGAACAGTCAGAGACAGGAAATATATTGTAGATATTAACTATGGCTTAGTCAGATATAGAGAAAGAGTGTCTTGTCCTAAACGTTGGTGCCAATTCTCAAATTCAAAAGTAAATTCAGAAAGAATGTGTTACCCATAATTGCAATGGTTGTATTCCCATTTAGAATAAATCATGATGGCTTGGCAGGATAAAGGACTTTGTAACTTCTAACATTCATGATTATTGCATTTGAAGGTAGTATGGTTAATGATTCTTTAAATGTCATTAATTTGGAATGTGTTACTATTCATCAAACCTTTTCTTATCTAAAGAGAAGGATTTGCATAGCAGTTTAAACAATGGGTCATTTACACTATTTGGTTAAACAAATTATTTTAAAGAATTTTAGGATACATTTACTTTCTTAAATGAATTCATCTATAGTTATTCAAATTTGTCAGTTATGCCTTTCTGCAACTCCACCTCCCACAAACTTTACTATTTCTAAATCTCAAACCAGACTCTGACTAAACATTTCATATCTTCAGGACTGCATAATAAAGAATATTTTGCACCACTCTCAGGGCTAAGATGAACTGTGGCCTGTGCACGCAACTTGATTAGAATTCTCTATTTTGTCCCTTTAGACTCTGTTTTCTGAGATGATTTGGTTGGACTAACTGACTTTTCACGCAGCACCACTCTATCAAATCTGTTTAACTGAAGTTTCTGGCTGTAATACTCAGGTGATAGAGGTGTGGCTCACCTTGCATTGGGTTCACTTTTCCTTCTCCCATTGAAGCTCTTCTGGCTGCAAGTCTTTAAAAAATGGGCCATTAGAGAGATGCAAGGTGGTTTGGAAAATGATGTATAGTTGGGTGTTTTGTTGTGGGTTTGCATTATTTTGCAATATTTTAAATGCCCTGTTAGGTAAGCCTACAACTTAAACAGGGTATTCAAGTTTAGAGATGGTAACCGCTAACTTTTGGGTTTCCTTCATGACCAGCAGTAGAAAGGCAGTCTCCCTAATACTACCAATTCCTGAAGCCCCAGGGAAGATGCTTTGCCTAGCCAGCCTTTGGCCCAGAAACTCACAGAACTCTGACGATACACAGCCGACACCCCTCTGTGTGTGTTCAGACAGACAGACCTTAGAAGGCACTTTGTTCCCACTGCCATGGCGTGTGCCCCACCTGAGCAGGTGACCTTTGTTTTTCTTCTGTGTTTACCACTCTCGTGACCCTTGTAATTGATTGACTGAAGTTAGCACTTTCTGGTTTTATGATCTTCCAAATCTTTAGCTTTTATATTTTCCCATCATTCATGTGTTCCCACTTGTCTTTCCCAATGGTGAGGCCATCCTCAGAGTTATGATTATAAAACAGTAATATTCATTCTGGTAGGATCAAATGTAGAATTCTGTTGTAGGGAGGATTTTTTTTTCTTTCTACCTCTCTGTTAGTACATAGGGACCTAATCACATGAACCCACTAGCTTTCATGAGAATCTCAGAATCTGCTCCTGACCTGAGTGTGGCATCCAGAAGATATCAACGGCCATCTGTATTTGCCTGCTTTTGGCAGTTCAGCTGGGTGGTTTGTTTTTTGTTTTTTCCTTTCCCCTTCACATTTGAGTTTAAGCTCCTTTTATCTCACTTAGAGGTTTCTTGCCAATTATTTGCCTGTAGTACATTTTGAGGCAGAAACCCATCCTTTGTGTAAAGCCGGCACCTGGTGAATTGTTAGCTTCTCATCATCTTTTTTCCCTTGGCATCGTTTTCTTTCCTTAAGGACAGCATCATTAAAGTAACATTGTCTCTAATAGCATGAGTCCCATTAGATCTCCTTGCTCTGAGGAAAAATACCCAAAATACATAAAAGATCTCCCTCTTCTTCGTGGGACTTCCCGGCAAACTGGCAACTGTCTCCTGGGGGTTTTCCTGAGCAGTTAGCAATCTTCGGGCAGAATGACCAGTCAAGGCTAACGTGTTTATTGGGCGGGATATTGGAGCTCTGTGCCTGCACTGTGAACACAGCCCACTCGTTTCTCCCTTGCACGATTCCTGGAACGGGAAGGGAGCTCTGCCAGCTGCCTGCATCCTCTCCGTCCCCATCAACTGACTCCAGTGGAGGGAAGGGAGAGAAGACAACCGTCACTCTAAGCTCTGACTTCCCTTTTGTTTTGTTCAGCCCCATAATTACACTTTAGAATCGCAGATTTTCAGCTAAAGCTCATGAATTCCAATATTTAGACATGCACGTAAGAGGGGGAAAAGGTAACGAATGAATCTCTGCCAAAATGAGGTCAAGGTAAATCATTTTCTAAAAAAGATGACTGTGATTACCAAATAGCACCCGCTGTAATTTTGCCTTTTTAGAAACAGTGAGTGCATATTGTGTAAAAAGGAGAAGTAGAAGGCTTTTCTTACTCTTTTCTAAAACCAATGTGGCCAGGCAATGGCCTCTGGAGGCCTCCAGGTCCCGGAAGAATGTCCCTATTTGCCTTTGAAGCCGCGGCACCCGCAGCTTCCAGCAGTGATCATGTGCTTGCCATCGTTCTGACCTCGCTGGGCATATTGAATTAGTGAGGACTTAGAGTACGTTCCATGTGCAAGGCATGGTTTTAGGAGGCGGGAAAATAACATGTACTGAGCTAGTGTTCATGTGCTAAGAAATCTGCCAAGGGTTTTCTTAGGTATTTTCCTGCCTGCTACTGTGATTATTTCAGCTGGAGAAGGCAGGCTGAGTTTTGGAGAGGAAGGACGGGTGTGTGTTTTGCATGGGGAGATGTAACCTCGGTGAGTGAGCTCTAATTTCCAGACTAGTAATCACAGCAATAATACCTACTTCATCCGGTTGCTGGGAGGATTGTAAGAGTTCATTCAAGTAAAGCTATAGCCCATGTGTAGCTCAACAATGCAGAACTATCTTTCAAGTTAAGAAATCAAGAAAGAGCAGTTTCGCCCTATCCGGTTTGGCTCAGTGGATAGAGCATCAGCCTGCTGACTGAAGGGTCCCAGGTTCGATTCCGGTCAAGGGCATGTACCTTGGTTGTGGGCACATCCCCAGTAGGGGGCGTGCAGGAGGCAGCTGATCGATGTTTCTAACTCTCTATCCATCTCCCTTCTTCTGTGTAAAAAATCAGTAAAATATATTTTTAAAAAAAAAAAAAGAAAGAGTAGTTTCTACCACATACCCGTCACAAAGTAGGCACTGAGAGGACAAAACAAAGTCATTGGTGATCCCGGGACAGTCTCAGGGGAGAAATGGGTGGAACCTCCATGGCAGCTGGTTGTGGAGTGAGTGGAAATGGAAGAGTAGTTAACTCCAATGTTTGAGCTCAAAGTGGGGAAGAGAGATGGCTGAAAGGGGCTCAGTGAGGCAGGGCGTGGATGAGTTCAAGATGGCAGAGCCTTGGACAATTCTGAGTGTTCACAGAAATAAAGAGATGGGAAGAAACAGGAGAGAATGGTGACGAAACTGTGAGAGGTCGGGGTCAACAGGATCCAGAGTGTCCAGAGATGTTTACTTTGTATTGTGACCAGAGGAAGGGAGGTGGTGGGTGGATGGAATTATAGACGTTCGGGTAAATGTTGACAAGATGCTGAGGCAATATTATTACTTAAAAGAATACAGAACCTGAGAGAAGAGAGACCCAGGAAATATAGTGATGGAATGGAGGTAAGGAAAGCTGTAGGAATGTATTTCAGAAATTAAAATTGAAGTTTAAGCTGTACTATAGGGACAATGTTTTTGGTAAACCCAAGCTGTGGAAGTGGAATGTCAGGCCAGATCTCTGAGACCAGTGGCCTAAAGGACAGACTTAACAAGTCACCGAGCACAAACTTACATCTGTCATACTGAGGGCCCAACTGAATAGGGGACTTGTCTTAGGCTCTCACAACCAGAGACTGGACTTCCGCCCCACTGTTCTTACTGGCCATATATCAAGCATGTTGCCAATTTCCTTTTCAAATCTGGAATCAAATAAAGCAGAGCATTGACCCAAACTTTCCACTAATTACTGCACAAAGCTCTTATGACTATATATTATTTATACTGGCTGTTTAGGCTTAAAAGAGTTTAAGGAGAATTTAAACATACAAGTGTATCCATAAGGCATGGTAAATATATGATTGATAGTCTATTGTAGTAGGCAAACCTTTAGAATTATTGTTACTAGTCCAGAAATTCCCTGGTTCCTGTAAGATATTTGAGAGACATTTTCCCTGATAAGAGAAACAAGGGTGTATTACCGTTGATTGATTATATAGTAAACCTTGCCTCCCTTCACATAATCAATGTCTCTCCTCCTAACTGCCTGGTGGGAAACTTTAATGGGATGTTTCCTCCAGTTGTAAAACCACTGAGCCACAGAGAAAGTGCTGTTTACATCCAGGGAGAGAAACACCTTGAAACCAGCTGGGAAGAGGCACGAAGTCTCCACTGATGCTATGCTAACATGAAAAGCTTAACAAAAGAGTTTATCAGAAACACAAGAACTTTCTTAAAATTCCATCCTGGATGAGTACTTTACAGATCAAAGGAAAGTAATCGAAGTTGCTAATGATCTCAGTGGTAAGGAAATAGATGAGAGGGACCAAACAGGAAGCAAGGACCTAGCCACTGGGGACAGTGCTTCCTTCCCCTTGGCACTTGTGGACACACCTGTGTCAGGTGGCCTAGAAGCAATAGGTTCTGGAGAAGGGGTTGGTGTGGTTCAATCAGGAACTAGTTAAGGAAATGCTGAGTTCTATGAAAGGGTTCTCTTTTGAAGTCAGTGAAAGACCCTTAATTTGAGAGCTCAGGGAGAATCAACACAGAGGAGGAGCGGGTTTGGTTGTGTCTGGCTTTCTGGGTGGGTTATTGGTCACCTAGACACAGCCTGGGTGGGTGTTTGCAGAGAAGACACCGCTTTCAGGTCTGTATTTTTTTCATGAGCACCAAAATCATTCTCAGTCTGTATGTTGGTTGCTTTATTTAGGTATTCATTTATTCACTCAGTAAATATTTATAGTGAGTCCACTGTGTACTTGGCACTATGCTAAGTATACAGATATAACGGAAAGCAAAACAAACCTGGTCTCTCGTGGGCTTATGTGATCCAGAGTAGGAAGCAAACTTAGAGAAATAATACTTTTAATATTCTTATTTTTGTATAATGTAGACACTTAGGGAGGCACTTTTAGGGACTCTTTTTCATTGGAGTTTCTTGGATTGGCAGACTATATTCTACTAATTGAGACAAGCCCTAAACATAATCATAAAATAGCCTTCCTCCCTTCATTTTCATAAAGTTCTTTGTCCATAACACCAAGGCCCTAAATGTGCACATACACTGAGCCCTGAATTCCAGCTGTGAGCCCTGCCAATCTGTGCTATTATGTCGAACTAGAGAACACAGCAAGTCTATAAAAAACAAATTGGGGTTGCACCTTCCAACATTCTTGCCTGCTTATTCCAGAGTTTCCTACCTTTTTTTTTAATTTAATCTTTATTGTTCAGATTATTACAATTGTTCCTCTTTTTTCCCCCCCATAGCTCCCCTCCTCCAGGTTCCCACGCCACCCTATGCCCTTACCTCCCTCCCCACTGTCCTCATCCATAGGTGTACAATTTTTGTCCAGTCTCCTCCCGCACTCCCTACACCCCTTTCGCCTGAGAATTATCAGTCCACTCCCTTTCTATGCCCCTGATTCTATTATATTCACCAGTTTATTCTGTTCATCAGATTTTTAATTCACTTGATTTTTAGATTCACTTGTTGATAGACATGTATTTGTTGTTCATAATTTTTATCTTTACTTTTTTCTTCTTCCTCTTCTTAAGAATACCTTTTAGCATTTCATATAATACTGGTTTGGTGGTGATGAACTCCTTTAGCTTTTTCTTATCTGTGAAGCTCTTTATCTGCCCTTCAATTCTGAATGATAGCTTTGCTGGGTAATCTTGGTTGTAGGTTCTTGCTAGTCATCACTTTGAATATTTCTTACCACTCCCATCTGGCCTGCATAGTTTCTGTTGAGAAATCAGCTGACAATCGTATGGGTGCTCCCTTGTAGATAATTAACTGTTTTTCTCTTGCTGCTTTTAATATTCTCTTTGTCTTTTGCTCTTGGCATTTTAATTATGTGTCTTGGTGTGGTCCTCTTTGGATTCCTTTTGTTTGGGGTTCTGTGTGCTTCCTGGACTTGTAAGTCTATTTCTTTCATCAGGTGGGGGAAGTTTTCAGTCATTATTTCTTCAAACAGGTTTTCAGCGTTTTACTCTCTCTCTTCTTCTGGCACCCCCATAATTCAGATGTTGGTACGCTTGAAGTTGTCCCAGAGGCTTCTTACACTATCTTCAAATTTTTGGATTCTTTTTTCTTTTTGCTTTTCCAGTTGAGTGTTTTTTGCTTCTTTGTATTTCAAATCTTTGACTTGATTCTTGCATTCCTCTAGTCTGCTGTTGGGTCTCTGTATAATATTTTTTATTTCAGTCAGTGTATGTTTAATTTCTAGTTGGTCCTTTTTCATATCTTCGAGGGTCTCGCGAAATTTATCGGCCTTTTCTAGGAAATTCTTGAAAAACCTTGTAACCGTGTTTTTGAACTCTATATCCGGTCATTTGTTTTCCTCCATTTCTTTCATTTGTGATCTATTTCTTTGTCTCCGCATTTTTGCTGCTTCCCTGAGTTGGTAGGGTAGCTTTGTGTGGTAGGTGTCCTATAGGGTATAGTGGCTCAGCCTCCCCAGTTACCTGAGGTGGACACTCTTGGTGCACCCCTTTGTGGACTGTGTGTACAGCCTTGTGGTAGTTAAGTCTTGATTGTTGTTGGTATCACTAGAAGGAATTGACCTCCAGGCCAGTTGGCCGTGAGGATCAGCTGTGTCTACGCCGGGAGACTTCTGTGTTGGAGACAGCCTTATGGGACAAGACTTGTAAAATTGCACAAGCTTCTGTGCTCAGCTTGGATGGGGTGGAGTCTCAGGGCTGAGCAGTCTTGGCTTCCAATCAGCCCTGCCCTATGAGGCCCCTGGGTCTCAGTGTCCCTTGGTAATCACTGCAAGCACCTCTGAGAGAAAGCCGCCCTCGAGTTTCGCCCACTGCCAGACAGTCCAGTTTCTCCCCCGATGAATCTGGATTCCCAGAGTCTCACCCGGAACTGAAGTTCAGCACAGTTGGGAGCTTCCGGTTCCCTCCAGCTAGAGAAAGCCAGCGGCGCAGTCAGCAGTCAGTCCTCTCTGCGCACACTTGTGCGCACGCCTCCAGACCTCTGCCTTTCACAGCTCCCCTGAGTTTCCGCCTGACAGTCCAGATTCCCCCCATATGAGCCTGGGTCCCCAGGGGTTCGCCCAGAACTGGGGTTCAGTGCAGTCGGGAGCTTCTGACTCCCTCCCACTAGGGAAAGCCAGCGGCAACCTCAGCAGTCAGTCCTCTCTGCGTGCACTCTGCGCGTGCCTCCAGACCCCTGCCTTCCATGGCTCCCCCGAGTTTCCATGTGCCTTTCTCTCTACCTAACAATCCAGATTCCCCCCCATATAAGCCTGGGTCCACAGGGTCTCACCCAGAACTGGGGTTCAGTGCAGTCAGGAGCTTCCTTCTCCCTCTCTCCAGAGAAAGCCAGCCAGGCACTCAGCCGCCCTTCTTCTCTGCGCTCATGTCTCCGTACCTCAGCCTTTTGCAGCTCCTCTGATTCTCCGTGAGTTTTTCTCTTTCCTTCTAGTTGTAGAATTTCCACTCAGCCAGCTTTCCTGTGGTTCTGGATGATGTCCTTTTTGTCTTTTAGTTGTAGTTTTGGAATTATTGTGCGAGGCAGCAATGTAGGTATTTACCTATGCCGCCATCTTGGTTTCTGATCATTTCCTACCTTTTTAAACTCATAACTAACTCTTTTTAATAAACATAAAAAGAATATTCTGAATGTCTGAATTCTCACAGTAAATTTTTCACAGAAAAAGAGATTAACATAATTGAAACTTTAACCTTTTGCACTCGGATGTCGAGTGTGACTCGACACGGTTAGCATTAGAATAAAGGAATCGAGAAAAAAGCAAGCGAGTGCAAAGGGTTAAGAATAGTTTTTTACAAAATAAAGCATATGAATATCTTTGTAGATTGCAGTAATTTGGCATTTTTTCATAATTTTTACAGAATGTTTTTAAACATTCAAGTATATACAAAGGGACAGATTTCTGAAATCCTAACATGGCAATTAAATGGAGCCAGGAGAAATTTACTGTAGTCTTTCAGGCTTATTGTTTTCCTTTCCTGTTGTGATTCCACTGTCTCTTAAATTCTAAATGGCATAATTAGCGATATGGGAGGAACTTAGACTATCTGCTACCTTTGTATTTCCTACAATAGCCTTGCAACTGTTCTGAAATCCCCTGTAAGTCAGGTTTGGGCTTAATCAAAACAGAAAGTTGATTCTTTTATCTTGGCATTTTAGAATCCAGTAATATATATTACATGACTGGCCAGACCCCAGACATACCAGAGTGTGTCTTTTGCAATTTTTCACAAGCATTGTGTCTGAAGGTTGAACGCCATGCAATCAGATGCTCTGTTAAAAACATAATGTTTGCCTGCAGAGTGTACGGTACATTAATTTAGTGTACTGGTCACCTATGATCTGACTTTGATGTCTGACAAGATGGTCATGAGCTTATATCTCTGAGCCTGTTAGGTATCAAATAAGGTTCAATATGATTATTATCCATTTTTTCCAAGAAAAGTAAAGATAGTTTCTCACTTTGATTTTACAGGTTTTTTTCCATGACATGAAATTATATCCATAAGCTACACTAATCCTTAAACACACCACCATTCTTCATTGCACATTCTGAGAGCCATGTAGTTACCTCACCAGATGTCTCATTCTGTCCACTGCTCACTCTGGTCCATGCCCTGATCATTTCTTACTGAGTCATCTTCCTGTTTCTGCCATACCTCCCCACCCCTTCTAGCCTCTTCACAGAGCTTGAGTGAATCTCCTAAATGTAAGTCATATCAAGTCACTCTTTTCCTTCTTAAGTAAACACCTAAGTCCTTAATCTTGGCCCATAAGGTCCCCTCTATGATGTCATCTCCTCTGATTGTTTCTCTTACTCAGTCTACTTCATTTGGTTGCTTTCCTGTCCCTGGTATATTCTAAACCCTGGTTGCCTACACGCATGCCTTCCTCCCTAGATGTCCACGTGCTTGCTCCACAACTTCTGCAGATCCCTGGCTCTAAGGCAGTTTTACTGCTGAAGTCCTCTGACTGCCTGGCATTCCCTAGTCCCCTGATCCTGCTTTATTTTTCTTAGAAACATTTACTGGATGAAATGCATCTATTACAAAAAAAAAAAAAAAAGCCATATAGGACTAACTACTGTTTTAGAAACTACTTTGCATTTGTGGCAAATTTTTAAAATCTATTTTTTAATTAAAATTTTTTTGATTAAAGTATAGCTGGCATACAATATTATGTTAGTTTCACGTATACAATGTTCCAGTATTTATATACCTTACTAGAGGCCCGGGGCACAAAATTCATGCACGGGGGTGGGGGCGGCCTCAGCAAGTTGGCCAGCTGGGGAGGGATCTCAGGAGGGCTCCAGGGCATGTCCAGCCCATCTCGCTCAGTCCCGATTGGCCAGACCCCAGCAGCAAGCTAACTACCAGTTGGAGCATCTGCCCCTTGATGGGCAGTGCACATCATAGAAAGTGGTTGAGCAGCCTTAGCATATCATTAGCATATTATGCTCTGATTAGTTGAATGGCTAACCAGCAGACTGTACACTTAGCATATTAGACTTTTATTATATAGGATGATAAGGGGTTGATATCCAAAAGACAAGGAACTCACACAACTCAATAAGAAAAAAGTCTGATAAAAAAATGGGCGGAAGATAGGAAGATGATATATTCCTTTTTTATTTAAAATTTTAGAATATTAAGGCCACAAGGGGAGAAATAGACCTACTGAAATGGCAGATTTAGTAATCAGAATGACATTTATTTAGAATGTGACCCACATTTAAATCCTGAGTAAGAGGAGGTTACTCACTCTCTCAGGCAAAATGCCCAGAAGGTGCCAGGAAAAAGGTACCCCAGGGCACAAGTCACAGGGCAGGGGTGTGACCAGATGCCCAAAATCATGCCTAGATCTGTGGAAAGTGCACGCCTGTCCCCAGGTAGAACTCTACACATCTCTGTGAATCAAGAAGGAAAGGAAGTCGCTGAGATGGTTTCTGTCCCCTCTCCCCCTACACCTCCCCCGTGCTACCCCTCCCCCCCCCCCCCCCCCCCCCCCGCCCCTTGACAGGACGCAGGGCCTGGAACAGGTTGTGTGCATCTCTGGATTCCATTTAAAGTCTAAGACTTCTGTGGAATGAGGACCAGGACATTGAGATGCTGGCAGTCAGATGAATGCCTACGACAGCCTGGCGCCAGGCCCCAGCCCTGCGGCGTATATTGTGGGAACTGCCCCTTTGATTCTGACGAGGGGAGACACTTATCACTGCATGTCCATCAGTGAGAGCAGAACAGGACGCTCTAGCACTGACAGAATGAGACACACAGGCTTCCTGGCCCCTGCCCCAAGGCCAAGATCAGAGACAGCTGTTACTCCAGTTCCATCAGATGGTCTAGGTCAGTGGTTGGCAAACTCATTAGTCAACAGAGCCAAATATCAACTGTACAACAATTGAAATTTTTGAGAGCCAAATTTTTTAACTTAAACTATATACGTAGGTACATTGTTATTAACTTAATTAGGGTACTCCTAAGCTGGCCTTTGCTAAAAACTCAAGGGACCAAAGAGCCGCATGTGGCTCGCGAGCCGCAGTTTGCTGACCACTGGTCTAGGTGCCCAAGTAGGGGCCAGTCTGTAGTCAGCTCTTGGAAAGCCCTTCTCTTTGAGTGTAGGAGAGAGAGACCACACAACTGTGTCCGCCATCTCTGCAGCCAAGGATCTGCCAACATTCAGAAGACAACAGCAGTGAGTGTTCAGTGAGATCTGAAGGAGCCCAAAGCCAATACTCACCTTTCCCCAGGTGATAGAGATGTTCTAGAAAGAATAGGGGAGAGGGATTTGCTGCTCCCAGATTACTTCTTGAAAAAATGCCTTAAAGAGTAAAAGAGTGAGAAGTGGCAGTTGTAACCATCAGGAGGGAGTGTTAGGGTGCTCCATCCACTACTGACTGGATCAAAACAAGTAGCTTAGACCCTGCTTGTCAACAAGGCACCATGAGGGCCCAATCAGAGCTGCCTCTCCCTCAGCCCACCACCAGCCAGATGCCACATGACATCAGAGGAACCGGAGGCCACAGATCTTTCACTCTGACAGCCTGGATACTTGCAGGAAATATATGGGATTATTTCTTAATTACTATGATAGAAAACATACTAACAAGCTATTTCTACATGTACATATTTGTTGTGATTTAGGAGATTTTTAAAAACTAGTTTAATTAAGTCTATTTTTACCAAACAGATTATAATTGTAAACTTGTCTGTATCATGCCAGGTAAATATGACTTCTTAACCTGCACTTTGATATAACTTTCACTTGTATAATCATATAATTGTTTTGAATGAATTATATTTTTCAACATAACAAAATTGCCATTCTCCATCCCTCCCTCCAAATACTTCAAAGTAAATATTTTTTCTACATAAAAATTTTGTAATCACCTAATTTTCATATAATTGATGTAGATATTTTAAAAAGATTAATTTTCATTCAGATAATTGCAAATGCAGCCATTCAATTTATTTTTTCATCTTCTGTAACAATATAGATCAGTTTCCCTAGAATTACAAATAAAAGCTCTGTAATTTAAATCTTCTATACCATGAAATAATCTCCCCATAGTGAAAGTGAACACAGAGTAGCTGAATTTCACCCTTTTCTATTTTCTACAGATATAGCAAACCGTTTTTACTAAAAGCTAAGCATTGAACCGTGCTGAGCAGCTAATCCTGTTGAATCATTTTCCCTTGCCCCTGTCTAAACTGTTAATAACCATAATTAAATAGTAGCCAGCAGTGACAGCAAATCTCCTACAGATAGTGTCCGGTTAATGGAATTATGTCATGCATTTTCTGAGTGGAATGTAGTACAGAGGGCTTCAGTTAGTGCTTCGTGTCTGTCCACGCTCTATCGCTCACATACTCAAGGACCAGGGCACAATCCTCTATATCAGCTTTTCTGCTGTCCTGAGCCCACAGCGTTGGCCAAATGCTTTCTTCTGTTATGTGACTAAGCTTTAGAAAAACCTGGATAATATAGCCACATTTGAACCAGCTCAAATAGTACGTAGCTCGAGTCATTTAACTTTGTTTCAATCTGAATGTGATTCTGGAGAGCCCACCAGGTGAAGTGGCAGTTTGATTCCGTTCAGAGACTCAGCCCTGGCGCTGTGCATGCTTAGCTCAATGATATCTTGAAATGTTTTCCCAGCCTTGAAATAAAGGGGTTGGGTGTTAGACCAGTGGCTCTTGCACTACATTTTCTGAAGCCCCAAAGGTCTACTGAGTCCCTAAGTTCACCTTAGTTTGGGAGTGGACAGAGCCCTGAACCTGGTACCCTAGATGCTTCAAGTAGGCACAGTTCACTTTTATCTGACCACCCAACTAGATAATAAAGTTCCTTTCAGATTAGCAATCCTATGCAAAAAATGAGTCAGACCAAGTCACATACCTGATTGGGAGAAAAAGACATTTGAACAGTGAACATACAGGATAGGACATGCATGCCACCACTCCACAGTAATAGAGTAATTGCTAAGTAGAAAGTTATAAATGTAAGCCAGGATAGTATAATATTTATTTGCAAGCAATTAGTTACTACAAAGAAAGTTCATCAAGAAAAGAGAGGTTCAGGCTGTTAACAAGAAACCATGGCGCGACTATTGAAAATGGATTGATTATTGTAACTAGAGTAGGGGAAATATGTCAATTGTGAATTAAAGTAGCTTGCTTTTTAAGAATGGCAAATATTTTCAGACTCATTAGACTATTAATATAAGATGCCAGCTATTTCTAATATGAATTATCATTGTATATCAGTAAGAAGAACTAAAAAATGAAAGTAAGTCATGATGAAATACATGTTGAGCAAACATAAAAATTTATAGGTTTATGGACAAAGCCTAAGGTACTGTTTCATTACCTTCAATAAAACAAATCATATCTTTTAATAGTAAAACATCTGACTTAAATGCTGTTTTTCCTAAGAGACCAGGTTCAGACTCTCTCTGATGAAATTCTGTCTAATGAAGGTCATCTCTTATTTCTGTTCTGTAAATACTTTCAACCGGACAGTGAGAAGCCACTGTGACCTGGGATTTCACTGTCTGTGTCTCATGATGTTCCAGGCTGAGGTGTCAGAAAGATCATCTGTTGTAAAGGAGCTGAATTCAAGTCCTTCCGTGTCCCTAGGAGGGTCAAGCATGGGAGGGTGCCTCATGGAGAAGAGAGCATTTCATCAGGAAGGGATCCCCTCCGAGGAGCAGGGCTCTGGCTGAGTTTATCGAGATTGAGCCAGAATCTGAGGGACTTACAGAGCAAATATTTCAGAACTTCCAGAGCTTTTTAAACTCAGACCCTTTGAGTGATCTGACAGGATCTTCCCAGCCCTGACTTGGACATTCAACTTCTCATGGTACCTACCCTCACTCCTGAGATTTGTCAGGATAGGCAGCGGTCCTTCTCATTCTTCCTGGGTGGCAGAAATAGGAAGACTTTGTGGGGTGTGCGTCAATGTATATGATAATATATGTCTTTTTGAAAGCTCCCTTGTTGTAACCGTATGACACCTTGTGCTCAGAACTTGCAACATTACTCCAAAGCGGCCGAACTCTTCCATCCTTCTTCTCACGGGTTCAGTGAAGATCTATGGCCTTCTACTTTTGTTTATAATTTATTGTTTAAATATGTTGTAAGGAAATTTCAGTATCTGTGCATAAACATGTTTTCCCAGTTGTGGTCCATGCATACAAACCGAACGGTGGGTTTTCTCCTCACGTCTGGATTAGGCAGTTTGTCTCCAGGCTGTGGTCATCTTTAATTATTATCTTCAAACTTGCGTAGCATATATTACATAGTACTAGCTCCGGACTGAAAAGTGCAAGAAACTTGTCTGTGGCTGGTGAAGGGGACTCCCCAGGCCTTCATTCCCTTGTACAGTGACCTGGCTTCTTTTGCATTGCTCCCCTGGCCTTGTCCTCTCTGATGTCACAATGGTCTCTACTCCAGGTGACAGCTGTAATCCAGATCCTACCATCATATGCTGTAGCCAATTAACCCTACCTGTACCGTACCACAAAGAGAAGGTTGACATGCATAAGTCCTTCTTGTTTTACGACAAGTCAACTTATGCATGAGGCCTAAATATGCTGGTTCGGTCAAATCTTACCCAAATTAGTAATGTCCTTCAAAGCAGTTTGGGGGGGGGGGGGGCTGTCACCAACTTTTCCCAACCCCACATGTTTGATTCTTCTAACCTCTTCCCTCTTTCTCAGGCATGCGATGTACAGCCTTCCAGAACAGCCCCTATCACATGTTGATGCCTTTTCTTCCACAGAACAGTCTGTGTTTTTTATTTGTCTGGGGTTATCAGATTTGACTGGTAAAGTTTAAAAGATGTCACCCACAGGTTTGAGTTTGATGTTAAATAATTATACTGTGCTACCTCACGTATTATTTTCTTCCTTCACTTTTCTATACCATTTCCATTTGTTGATGTGCTTAGAAGAATCTCGACATTTGAAGGATACAAGCAAATGCCACTTTAAAGCATTTGATAATAAATTTTCAGTACTTTCATGGGGAAGTCAAAGCCCTTCATAGACATTAACAGACTCGTATCCACGACAATGTATTGGAGATAACAGGACAGGTGTTATTGGTATTTTTGGTATTTTTCAAATGGATGCTGAGGTCACCTGAGAAACTTTTGGCAAAAGTGGTGAGGATATTCCAGTGGAGAGTTGACAGAAGCCAGCAGCACATAGTGACTTGCCCAGTGGTCTCCGGCCAGTCGGCCACAGAGTGGGATGAGAACCTGGGTGCGGGGGCCAGTCCTCTCAGGCCAAGTGCAGTTCTGATTCTCACCCTCTTGTGAATAGTTTGGGGGCAGGGCCGCAGGAGGTGAAGGAAGTAACTAGACCCAAGTGAAGCAGCCTTTAGGCAGACTAGCTTTCTGCTCTGCACACATTTAAATCTAACTTTTTACACTGAAAATTTTTGTCCAGTTCTACACAGATCATTCCTCTTACCACTAGTAATTACTGTAAGTAAACTTACGGATTTGAACTGACCTTTCTATTTCATAAACCCAGTAAGCTTTTTCATTTTCCCTAAAGCAGCTCTGATTGGCTCTTTAACTGTAACCTAGGGCCTTGGTGTAGACAGGGGTCCTCAAACTTTTTAAACTGGGGGCCAGTTCACTGTCCCTCAGACCGTTGGAGGGCCAGACTATAGTTTTAAAAAAACTATGAACAAATTCCTATGCACACTGCACATATCTTATTTTGAAGAAAAAAAAAACAATGGCAAAAACACCCGCATGTGGCCCACGGGCCGTAGTTTGAGGACGCCTGATGTAGAACATGCTTATGGCATAACACATTAGGGAATTCTTTCCAGCCAAGAAAATAGTACCACTGTTTTTGGTTTATTTTGAAATGCCCACACACTTGAAAGTGTTCATCTTAGTAGACATTTTCTAACTGGCATATGTAGTGTTGATGCCTTCAAGCAGCAGCATGTTCTCAGTCTAATTGTTTTTGGATAGAGGATGAGCCATAATATGGGAAACAGAGAAGGAAGAATTGAGCATCCGAGGCCTTCTAATGACTTCCAGCCTTGATCCAAGGGCACAGGACATGTGACTTCTGAGAGAGATGCAGATAAATGCAGCCACTTTCACTAGAATTATAATAGCCCTTAGTCAATTGGATTCAAGAAAGATTGGCTGTCAGGATAGAGAGGTAGCCCGCGCTTACCTTGGAGGAGTCTTCAGCAAGTCAGGGTTTTGAGAGATAATGTCCAAAAGCAAGCACAGCAGTGAATAAGCCTGCTCTTATCATGAGCCAACACTAAGTTCTGTACATAATTCCAGTTAATTTCAGGTCCTCCTGCATCAGTAAGTGCAGCAAAGGTTGTCCTTGGTGAGCGTCAGTGAGCTCCTTCCCGTGTGCCCGCTGTGGGCTCAGCCCCACTTTGGTTCTTCCCAGAAGCTCCAGCACAGACATCACAGCCTAGACCAGTGGTCGCCAACCTTTCGGACCTCACGGACCACCAGTGGCCCTAGACAACTGCTTCCTAACTTTGGTTCACATTCTCTTTAATTTGGATTTATTTCGGTGCACTTTAAATCAATGGGCATTTCTTGATTTGATTCTTGTAATGGCATTATTTCAGCTCTTAGGGAGATAAAGGTGAACAAGAGTAAAGTACTTCCCTTCATAAGTTCTTAGCCTTTTCCCCCACATTTTTCCCCTAAATTTTAATGTTGAAAAGGTTCAGACCAACAGCAAAATCTATATATATTTTGCCCAAATTT
Source organism: Eptesicus fuscus (assembly GCF_027574615.1). Taxonomy (NCBI): domain Eukaryota; kingdom Metazoa; phylum Chordata; class Mammalia; order Chiroptera; family Vespertilionidae; genus Eptesicus; species Eptesicus fuscus. The sequence continues at coordinate 50,963,061 of NC_072486.1, forward strand.
ATCAATTGTTGACATTTTTCTACTTATGCAATTCGTCCTTTGAGTGTTTTTTGCTATCCAAACCATTTCAGTCCTGATAAACCCATCCTTAGTTGAAAATATCAAATATCATAAGTAGAAATGCATTTGATATACCTAACCTACTCAGCATCACAGCCTCACCCACCTTACATGTGCTCAGAACACACGCTAGCCCAGTGGTCGGCAAACTCATTAGTCTACAGAGCCAAATATCAACAATACAACAATTGAAATTTCTTTTGAGAGCCGAAAACCGACTTATGCGCATGGGCCACGAAGTTTCAATCGCACTGTATGTGCGCGCCCGCACGTGGTATTTTGTGGAAGAGCCACACTCAAGGGGCCAAAGAGCCGCGTGTGGCTCGCGAGCCGCAGTTTGCTGACCACTGCGCTAGCCTACAGTTGGGCAGCATCATTTCACTGCTGCTGCAGTATCACAGTGCATATTGCTGGCCCAGGAAAAGATTAGAATTCAAAGCAGAGTTTCCACCGAATGCATATTGCTCTCATACCATTTTAAAGTCAAAGAACTGTGAGTCAAATCATCATAAGCTGAGGACTCTATGTTGAAGACATGATGATACTTAACCCCTGAAATGCTTCAGGTTCTCTCTCTCAAGAACAAGTATGTTCTCCCATATAACTACAGTGTCATTATCTACTCCAAAAACTGTAACACTGATAGATTAGTATTATACAGCCTATATTCATGTCCCTTGGTTCTTCCAGTGATGCTGTTTAAAACATTTTTAAATCCACTACAATATCTTTAAAAGCCATACATTATATTTAATTGTACTATCTGTTTAGTGTCTTTTAACCCAGAAAAGCCCACACACATACCTTAACATTGACAGCTTTGAACACCCCAAGCCAGCTAACCTGCCAGGTGTCCCCCATTCAGCACTGGTCTGATGCCTTCCCCTTATTACATTTGGAGTAAGCAATGTTGACAAAAATTATTACACAAGTGATGTTATATTTGTGTTCATGTCGCATCACATCAGGAAGAACATAATGTCAGTTTGTTCTTTTACTGGTGATATGAGCTCTGTCTGCTACATTTTTTTAAAAATTGGAAGTAATACATGAAATGGTACTTTGAGACTGTAAATATCTTGCTCCCCAACAACATTTCGCTCAGTGGCTTTAGCATCATTGATAGATGATCCTGCCTGAACCAGTTATTACACTGGCAGCTGCAAATGGTGCCTTTCTAATTCTCTAATTCCATCACTCATTCCTTTAGTAGTTAGCATTCTTCTATAGAAGAGTTTTCCTCTCTCCCTGCCTTTGGGGATTCTTTTTATTGTTTGATATATTATTTTGCATCACTCTCAGTATTCTTCTCTATCTCTATCTTCTCAGTTTCTGCTGATTTTTTTTTTTTTTTTGCTCTCTCTTGCTTTTTCTGGGAACAGATGTTTCAGACTCACCTTATACGTTGCTGGTCCTAGACTTGGAATCGAAATACTCAAAGTCTCTTCTAGGGAAGCGATCAAGTAATTTATAAATAGAAAGGGAATTATTATCCACCTGTGGTAGGTAGAGAACCAAAGAGAACTCTACAGGCTAGAAGGTGACACTTGACTTTAGCCTTGAGGGATACAGCAAGCATTGAAAAAATCAGATATGTGCCAGGAGAGAAAGAACATCAAAACTTTTCATGGGAATAGGACATTCCTGTTCTATTAAAGAAAGGGCGAGTAGGAGGAAGCAGCCAGGTGAGGAAGGGCCTCAAATGCCAGGATGTTTGGGATGGGGGACAGGCAGGTTTTAGGCAATTGGGTTGATCAGATAAGGAATCTAGAGCAGTGGGAAGGAAAAGTGATGGTTTAGAATGAGTATAATTATGAGAGAATCTGCTATGTGTCCAGGCAGGAGTCTACTCATTACATTCCTTAAAGAATGTAAGAATATTAGTTATACATTATCCTGTAATATAATACTATTTCTGAGTTTTAAAATTGTCTTTCCAAATATTTCCTCAGAAAGATAACAGGCTCCCTCTAGTGGGAAGTGAGCATTACAATTGAATTACTACAGTGAAACTTCCTGGTTTCCTGACTCTGACAGTATTGGCCCATAGCACTTGTTTATTTTTCTCTGAATTTTAGCCAAAAATAATAATATTTATAAGACAGGTTGGTGAAGCGAACTGCTCTTATATAAGCAAAGGCACAAAGAACTGCTCTGTGCCTAGCATTCACTCCAAGCACGGTGTTAGAAAGTGTAAATATAGATTTATGTAATTTATGAATACATAAGTTCTTATTATAATCACTTTCAAGCCTTTAGCTGGATAACTAAGTGGTTTAAAGGACAGCTCATCTCCTGTCCTCGCTTTGCAGCTCTTCGGCAGTGGCTCACTCAAGGTTGCACGTTGGGAGTTGGCTCTAACCTTTGCTCCTATTTCGCAGGAAAAAAGGCCTTTTCTTAATTTATGAGGGAAAAAAAGATCAAAATCCTACGCTTACTTGAAGCTAAAACAGGATCGCTATAGAGATAATAACTGGTGTAAATGTTCTGAATCATCAAGAAAAATTCAAATTGCATCAGGCGAGGACTGAAGTAGCATGTTACAGAAATGGGTTTTGGTTTTACCGTTGGTAAGGAACACAAAAGAAAAGTTAATATGAGAATGGCATGTGTCCGAAAGGTCAACCACCAGCCACCAGCCCCAGCAAGAGAGGTTACAGCAAGTTAGAAAAACTTCCAGTTTTAAAATCCCATGTCCTGTATTGGCCCACCCACATTTCACATGTCTTCTATCCAAGCACGTGCTCACTTGTGTTTGGTAACTGCTGACAGATTCATTCAAGTGTGGAGGAAGGTTGGCTTCACCAAACATTTTCTTATCGTTTTCTTATAGCAAATCACGCGCTCAGCTTTGGAACCCTGGTCAGCACCTCCAATACCTACGATGGATCTGGTGTTGTGACCGTGGAAACGGACCACCCGCTCCTCTGGACCATGGCCATCAAAAACTGACCCAGGGACTGGCCTTCGTAGCTCTGCCTCCAACTTACCTCATCTGCCAGCAACTCATTGCGCAACAAGCACAGGTCCCCTTGGTCTGCAGGAGTCTAAGCCCACTCGTCTTAAAGATGTCAGTGTTTAGGTAATTCAGGTAACATGACAGATCTCAGTTTTACAGTGAGGGGAGACATCATTATGTTAAGAAAATAAATAAGCTCTATTACATTCGGTTGAAAAACTAATGTGGATCATTCCACCATACAGTTCAGTTCTGATTGTCCTTATGTTATTAATCATTCCATTTATCCTAGAAAATGACTTTAATTCAAAGCTGAGAAGGCTCAGTGGGGCTCCTTGGTATCAGCACACAGGCCTCCTGCTGTACACCCTCCAGTGCTTGACACCCAGGGCTGCTTCTGAGCCTGTTAGCATTAGATTCCTGTGTAGCAGATTGATATGTTAGGACTGTACCCTTTTACTTCAGCCTTATTACTGTCTCTTAAAAATGAGAACCATTGACCTAATTATTAAATTTGAAAGCAGGCGGTTATGGAAGCTCTAGGTGAAAGGAGGAATGGCATGGATTCATACAGCCCTGGGAGACTCCCCAGAGCTGCCTCATTGCCTTGCAGCCAGGACTGAGACCACTGTGCACAGCAAGCCCTGAAGTGGAATCACCCCTGACATACCTCAGACTGAGAAACACTGGCTCGCAGACAACACGCTTACTCCAATGACCAGAAAAAAAGCCTGGCAGCTTGTGGGATAAGTGAGCTCCGTGCACTGAGGAGCCTGGGTCTGAAAGCCTGCGTTCCTGTGCCCCATTCACCTGACTCCCCGGAGCCCCCTCCTCACCTGGAAATGGAGGGACTGGATGGAGGGTCCTGAGCCCCTTCCCACACTCAGGGCCTAAACACTGATTGGCGGTTACTGGGCAGATCCTGCACAGGGTGAGAGCGTTAACCCCCGGCCTTGAAACGTATTCACGTTGCTTTTAGGATTAGACCCTGTTCTAGCCTCTTACCCTCTTCTGTCCCATTCCCAAACGGTGTGTGGCCATATAAACCAGGAAGTAGAAGCACCTGCCAACAGGCCACCGCTGCGGGAAAGGGACCAGCAGCTCTTTCCTCCTGGTGCTACGAGAGGGCCTCTGCTGAACCAGCACGCAGGTAACCGAGAGATCCTCTTAACCATCTGTGCAATGTGTGTGAGACTGAAATCCAGATGTCAAATAAAAATGTTTAATTAATGTGCACATCTGTGGTCAGTATTAAAGAAAACAATATTTCTCAACTACTTCATTATCACCAATCACCTCAGTGTTACAGTGTTTCTACATTTTAAAAAAGATTTGCTCAAAGGATGATTAGTAAGGACAATACTTCACTCATCTGATTTCGGAGAACCACCAGAATTATTATCAATACACTAGAGGCCCGATGCATGAATTTGTGCACAGGTGGGGTCCCTCGGCCTCACCGGTGATCAGGGCAGATCGGGCCTGCCGGAGGGGTCCGCAGGAGGTTGGCTGGCCACGGGAGGTTGGCTGTGGGAGCACACTGACCACCAGGGGGCAGCTCCTGCATTGAGCATCTGCCCCCTGGTGGTCAATGTGTCATCATAGGGACTGGTCAGCCGGTCATAACGGTCACTTAGGCTTTTATATATATAGATTCTCTAACCTCTCTCCCTGGGAGTTCCTCTCTAGATGCCCTGTACTGGGTGTTTACCTGTGACCCCACCTATAAAATAGGATTAGGTATAGACCTGTGTATCCTCTAGGACTGAGAAAGGAAGGATAGGTAGATTGCTTTCCAAGAGCTTTCTTAGCCGGAGGGAAAGGAAGAGAGAAGGCCCTGCCAGAGTAGAGGAAATGGAGGAAGCTGGAGGAGGAAGAACTTGGGCAGCAGGGAGAGCCACGGCTAGGTCCTTCCATTCCTCTCAGCACAAATGCAGAGCCCAAAGCTCCTGTCCACACACTGCCAAGCTCCCCCGTCACCACACAGACAAGTGCACAGCAGCCAGGGAAGGTCGGCCAGCACCGGCTCCTTTAACTCATTTAACTGGGAACCTCCAGCAGAAAAGCTTACCCAAGACTGCACACCACACCTGCACCAACGGAAACTGGAAAGCAGTGAGTGCTGGGTCAAGTGGGGCATTCTCAGCACCTGTTGTCACTTTACCTCACAATTCGGGGCTCAGCCACTAGGTATTCATTACTAGAAATGTGTTCACAGCACGTAAAATAAATATGTCCATTGTTTTAAGATTTTACCACAAAAAAAAAAATGCATGTGCTATTTAATCTGAAAATCTTACCAGTGTTAAGTGGAAATTTAGCTAAAGGAATACAGTTTGCTGTATTAGCACGAATGAGGGCAGCACTGAGACTTCCCCACACCAGCACCCCCTTCCTCCCCATTACCTCCCCCCCCACCCCCGCATGGAAGGCAGAGGGCACCTTCCCCATTCCTGCCGGGTTCCTGAAGAATGAGGTATTTGACCCCTTCCATTCCTAAAACTACTTAAGTACCATTTTCTGCTACCTGAACACATCATTTCAAGAAGCATGTTGTTGATTTTCAATCCTCACCTGAGAATGTTTTTACTGAGTTTTAGAGAGGAAGGGAAAGAGAGAAAAAGAAACATCAGTGTGAGAGAGAAACATCCATCAGTTGCCTCCCATATGCACCCCAACCAGGGATCGAACCTGCAACCTAGGAATGTGCCCTGACCAGGAATCAAACCCACCACACCTCTTGGTATATGAATGACATGCCAACCAACTGAGGCACACTGGCTAGGGCTCCACTGCTTACTTTTATACTGACACTGAGTGCAGATGAGATCTCCGGTCACGGGGGAACCTGCTGGGCCTCCCCGGCTGCCCCTCTGCCCGCAGGCCTGTTTAGTTCGGACCCTGACCTCCCGATTACGGCCATAAGAGAAACTGGACGCTGGGCCCTGCTGGGAAAACCCTTTGGCTTCAGTCTTCTTCACACAGATCAGATTTATAGCTTTTATAAACCTAGTGATGGTCCCCCCAGAATGGCACTGAGTTACCTAAATCTCTGATGAGTGACAGCTCTTCTCTTCCAGCAGCTGGGAATCCACAGATGGAATAAGGCATCTATGTGGTCGGGAACTGGGAGTGGACCCCAGTACCAGTTGTAGGTCATGCAGAGTAATACAGGGGTGGGCAAACATAGGTTTACAGATGTGAGTTCACCAAACAGTTTATTCTCCTATTGTTAGTTATTAATTATTATATTAGTTTTCATACAAACAACCATAACCCTACTTTTGCCCACCATCCCTGTATATCTGCATTCCTTAACTTTTGCTAAGCAGACAGCAGTTTTATCTTGGATAGGAGCGAGGGCCATTTCAAGAGATACAGAGGATCACTCAGCAAGGAGGTGGCGGCTGAGACAGCCTGGGCCGTCACAAGCTAGCGGCTCGAGTGTTAGAGCTACGCTTCTAACATGTGCAGTGCCTCTGTGCCAGACCTTGCTTATGCTGCTGCTCAGGCTCATGCTTCCCACAGACTCAGCTGAATGAGCAAAACAAAGTGCACAAGGATCTGACGTGATTGAGAAGGAGAGCCTGCGCCAAGTCAGTGACGGGAGAAACCATCCTCTCCAGAGTGCGACTATAAAGGGGTGTGGTCTGCGCGGTGACTGTCCAACTATTCACCATGGCCCACCAGGAACACACACACACACACACACACACACACACACACACAGTGCTCTAATAGTCTGATTCTAAACTGGAAAAACACCAAGAAACCTATTCTATATTGAAAAATCACACCAACGGGTGGAATAAAATGCATAAAAGCACATTTTTTTAAAAAGTGTGTGCAAGAGTTCTGCCTTGAGCATATACATCTTTCCTATATTCAGGACAATCCTATCTAGTAATAGACAAATATGCAAATTGACCATACCTCCGATGCACCCACAAGCCACGCCCACCATCCAATCAGAGTGAGTATGCAAATTAACCCAAACCAAGATGGCTACAGCCACAGAGAGCAAGGTTTCCTAGGTAACAGAGGAAGCCAAGCTTTCCGCCTGCCCTTGCCAGGCCTAAGCCTCCACTCAAGCTACAAAGTTTCAATTATAGAAGGTAAACAAATTCAAACAAATGGAGGCAGAATGGAGCTTGAGAGAGCAGGCCAGGGTTGCCGCTGGCAACAGGGGAAGCAAAGCTTTCCGCACACCCTGGCTGGGCCCATCCGCTTAAGGCAACAAAGTTTCAATTATAACCCCAACACAAATGGCTGCCGGCCTCGGTGGGAGCCCCTAGGCTTGGCTCCGCTCCAGGCTACAAAGTTTCAATTATAGAAGGAAAATAAATTCCAGATACCAGGGCCTCTGCTTGGGTTGCCAGGGGGCATGGCCGGCCTGCAAACCACCACAGGCCCCTCGCTCAAGCCGTCCCACACCCCAAGGGAACCCCCACCTGATCCGGGACACCCTTCAGGGCAAACCAGCTGGCCCCCACCCCTGTACCAGGCCTCTATCCTATCTAATAAAAGAGTAATATGCAGATTGATCATCACTGCAACACACAATGTGGTCAAAGATCCTGCCCCCATGTGAACACAAGATGGCCACCACAAGATGGCCAGCAGGAGAGGGCAGTTGGGAGGCATCCGGCCTGCAAGGGAGGGCAGTTGAGACGGACCAAGCCTGCAAGGGAGGGCAGTTGGAGGTGATCAACCCTGCAGGAGAGGGCAGTTAGGGGTGACCAGGCCAGCAGAGGAGGGAAGTTGGGGGTAAACAGGCTGGCAGCAGAGTGGTTAGGGGGTGATCAGGCTGGCAGGCAGAAGTGGTTAGGGGCAGTCAGGAAGGCAGGCAGACAAGCAGTTGGGAGCCAGCAGTCCTGGATTGTGAGAGAGCTGTCCAACTGCCCGTTTAGGCCCGACACCGGGGATCGGGCCTAAATGGCAGTCGGACATCCCTCAAGGGGTCCCATATTGGAGAGGGTACAGGCTGGGCTGAGGGACAACCCCCCTCCGTGCACGAATTTTGTGCACTGGGCCTCTAGTCCTATATAATAAAAAGGTAATATGCAAATCGACCAAATGGTGGAATGACAGGTTGCTATGACACGCACTGACCACCAGGGGGCAGATACTCAACGCAGGCGCTGCCCCCTGGTGGTCAGTGCACCAAAAGCCAAGCTCACGGCTAGCCAGAGCAGCAGTGGTAGTGGGAGCCACTCCCACCTCTGCAGCAGCGCTAAGGATGTCCCCGAGGGCTCCTGGACTGCGAGAGGGTGCAGGCCAGGCTGAGGGACACCCCCTCCCACCGAGTGCACGAAAGTCGTGCACCGGGCCTCTAGTATGAGTATAATTTATCACTTCAGCATTTAATGATGATAGTTTGTATATTATATGTGTGCTAAGAGGACTAGCCTGTTTGGGAATATAAAAATCAGTTTAACCTCAGTGGGAATGGGGGCCACTAGTTTATTACATTGTATCTATGGCATCCTATTCAGAATAAAATTAATGATCCTTATGCCTAGGGGAGATCAAAACTGAAGGCACAAGGCCACCCCATTCCCAGGGAGTCAATATATAGGAAATGGAAAATTCCTTGAACATACAAGTTAGCCCTTCCTTGCCCACAGCAGATTTCACTTATTAATCATAGTTTTCTTTTCTGATGAGCCCCGTCTCACAACAGTCCTCCAGGCAGCAGGATCAATGATTCTCCATTGGCTTGGCACCACTGGAGGCTCGGAGCTGGTGCATGATGTCACCACTGACCATAAAGCAGCTCCCTGGGAAGGAGGTCATGGCAACATCATTCCTCACAGGTAATGGAGAGGTGAACACATCATCCTTCCGCACAGGTAATGCAGAGGTGAACAGGTCCAAGGACTTTGTCTATAGCCACAGAGAAACAAATGCCTTCCCTGCAAAACTTGAGCAGGGCCCCAAGGTCTCCCGCAGTTAAGAAATAAGAAATTTCTAATAATAGACTCACAGCTGTCCCTGAGAACCAGGAAATCAAAGACATACAATACTGTGTTCACCCAAGTGTTGAAAAGCATTTTTAACTGATAATAAAAAGAATTGATGAAAGATTAAAAATCATATCTTAAGTATGTATTCTAAAGACTAGTGAATGTTTAATAGGTAGTTATAGTCTCAGACAATAAATATGGGAAATTATGAGTATAAAATTCTTTGGGAACTGAGCCAAGTCCCGTCTGGATGGCAGAATTAATTTTGTTTCAGTTGCTTAACATTATCAATTCTCTGCTCAGCATGTAAAGCCTGGGGAGCATGAACGTTGTGTCTCTCGTTATCTGCTGCATCCTGTCTGCGGCAGCTCTGCAGTCAGTCTCTGAGTGATGCCATCATACCCCTGGTGCAGTAACCAACCTCCCACGTGTACCCAGGCCCCAGGAATACACTGCATCAGCCCCTCGTCCCTGAAACTCTTCCTCTTTTCCTTGCTTGATTCCTAACCATGCAAGATTTGAGAAGAGATGCTAAAGTTCCCCTTGTTCCTCCGTCGTAAAGACAAGGCTGTAATTTTCGACTGGAGCGTCCTGGTTCTACCTGAAGAAGGAAGTCACTGCACGGTCCCAAGGTTGAGCTTACAGACATCACCCAAGGCTCCACATGGCTATTCTCACCCTCGTCACAAAGAGGAGAAGAGCAAAGGCTGAGGAACTGGGAGTGGCTTGAAGGGGACAGACAAGGAAAAGTGGAGGCCGCGTGGCAGGTTTGGAAGGTCAGGATGGACTAAAAGAAGGCTGGAAGCAATGGGAAGAGCACGTTTGGCCCCACTTGCAGGGGAAATAGGAAATAAGAGGTCACACGGACTTTTTTGGAGGTGGAAAGCTTGTAGCTGGAGCTATTTCCAGCTTTGGGGGTTCAAGGAATGACCTTGGCTGTCATGAGTTGACGTAGACTACAGACTAAAATACATGCTATTTTTAAACACTTTGAAACCATGGCATTCCATTCTGAAATTTGCATTGTTTTACATCTACTTGTTCCACAAATGAAACCTGTAACATGCATATGAAATTAGCCTGAGGACTCTAAAACCAGAAAAAAAGACATGCTATGTCCAACTGAATTACCCACGTAAACCTCTTTACCTGTTACTTTAAGTATCCTCCATAATAAATAACACTGTTATCTAACTTTAAAACAAATTAATGCCACAAAATAATTAGTTTTTACTGGAAAACAAACCCCTCTTTTCCCAAAAACTTGTCTTCATATTACTTTTATTAACACACATGCTCAGCACATATTTGTACAATGCATAAAGCAGCTTTCTGTGTAATATTTAAGATATTCTGCTTGCCTGTCCCTTAATGAAATTCCTACACTTGAGCCCCACTGCAAACTGCTGGATGACCCCAATATTATTGGCTATAAAATTTGAAAAATAATCTCAAAAATAGGGAGGCTTCCAATACACTGGCTATGGAACCAAATATGTGAAAGACACGGAGCAAGGGCTTTCTGAGAATAACAGGTTTCATTGTTTTGTGCTCTAGGAAATATTAAGTGTCCAATTCTCTCTCTACTATGCCAACTTTGTTAATTTAAGAAATACTTTTCACTCTACCTTTCATTCCCTATTCATGGAAAAAACTTCCTAGGCCCCCAAGATTTACACATTCTGCCTTTTTATTGGCACTTCTTAAAATTCAGGGGAGCCTCCATGAATAATGGGGTGAGGAGAAGTGGTGCAGCGAGTTGTTGGGATAGCTTTTAGTCAGTGAATTATGCATATTTCAAAGTTGACCTTTTAATCCAAGTTTTTATTCAAGACCATAGCAAGGAATCCAGCAACATGGTCAGTCAAACATTTGTATGCCAATGTCATTGAGCAATGAGTTTCATGAGGAATAAAAATAGACAATAAAGAAGCCAATATATTCTTTTTAAGGCTAAATGGAGGTCGAAGAGAGATTTATTTATTAATTTTTAGGTAGGAAGTAAGTTGTCCACAAAAGAAAAAGTTGGCCCTAAATTTTAAGAAGTGAATATTCACATCATTTTTGTAATTTCTCCTCTAGATGAGATATTGCTAGTAATTGTGTATCTATAGAAATGCAAACCCAGTATTAGTCACATTGACCCTACTGCTTTTCATTCCTGTTTCCAGGAAGAAATCGCTTTCCAAGCTGCCCTAGGCTTAACCTTTCCCTTGGGTAGATGTGTAATTTATAAGAATCTCCAAAACATAAAAATCAAGTAAATATTACATCAAAGGGGATACGATGGCCCAACTGGTATGGCTCAGTGATTGAGCACTGATGCAGGAACCAAGAGGTCATGGTTTTATTCCAGTCAGGGCACATGCCTGAGCTGCTGGCTAGATCCCCAGCAGGGCCGTGCAGAAGGCAGGCAATTGATGATGTTCCTCCCTCATCGATGTTTCTACCTCTCTATCCACCTCTCTTCCCCTCTCTCTAAATATCAATGAAAACATTTAAAAATGGGGATGGGGGAATAGGATGAATGGATTGACTACAAAGAATTAGGAGTTAGAAAAGCCCTGTGTTCCTGAATTTCCTTCTTACTCATATTCTAGCCTCCTCAAAACATTCCCTCTACCAGGTCCTGTTGTAGACTCTATGGGAGGCACATTTCATCCATGTGTGAAAAAGAATCACCTGACATGTTTGCCATCCAGAGCCACAAAATGGACTCCCTCACTCAAACCGCAAGCTCGCTGGGGTTCACCAAGGTTGAACTGACAACTTGTGGGATCTGGCCCCTAAATTAATCCCCAAGATTCTGTGTTGAATAACTCCCCAGGAAAGCCAACATCTTATAACTACATGAAGTTTGAGGGAGGAGATATATGTGGCTGAGCTAAAATCATCAGAAGCTTAGTTAGCTTTGTATTTTTTTTGCAAATGTATTCTTACAGCCCCATTGAAAATGTACTGCTATTGCATCTGTTGGCCGGGTTTCTGGGTTGCAGATGTATGGTGAGGTGTGTAACCTATGCAGGTACGCAGATGAAAGAACAGAGGGGACAATAGCTTCCCTGGCTGGAGGAGAGTTCCAAAGTCCCGGACAGAAGGCCGACCCAGTGCTGTCCCACTGCAGCTATGGGTTAACCTGCCCCCTGGCCCTGGCCCTGGCCCTATTGTTCACAACGGCCAGAACACGGAAGCAGCCTATGTGTCCACTGACGAATGAATGGACAAACGATGTTTATATACATCTACATATGTGCACAATGGAATACCACTCAACAATAAAGGACAAAATATTGCCATTTGTAATAAGAGGGTGATAATGGTAAGTGAAATAAGTCAGACAGAAAAGGACAAAAAAAAAGTATAATTTCACTCACCAAACTCATAGATACAGGCTACAGATTGGTGATTGCCAGAGGGCAAGGTGGGTGCAGGGAGGGCGAAATGGGCAAAGGAGGTCAATTATATGGTGACGTATGGTAACTAGACATACACCTGGAACTTACAAAATGTTAATATCCAATGTTACCTCAATAAAAAATAAAAACAAAACAAATGAGTTAACTTTCAATAAAGCAGAAAGTCCAGTAAATTGGGATATTCCAAAATGACATATTTCTGTCCTTAAACACAGATTTGAGTGCCCGCCACAGGCAGACACAGGCATGATGCCCCCGTGGGCTCCCATAATAATCACATGAATGAGAGATGGAAAAGAGGGAAGGAAAAAAGAAAAGATGTGGCAATGGAGACGATGAAGAGTAAAACGGGACCTTCACTTGGGTGGAGATGGGAAGAGAAAGGAACGATTCTTCCCTTTCCCACCCCATTAGGGAAGGTAGTGAGCATCACCTTCAAATATTAACAGAGCAGTTAACCTTGCATAGGTGGACTTCTATGCATCCATCCAGTAAACAAGATGTTTGTGAGAAAATATAACGAAAAAAAAACACCTCAGATTTCACTATACAAAGCTAACCATGGTAAAAATTTAAATATGTTCTCTTCCAGTACTCACAGTTACATGGTTATGCTCAAACTCTTTATATAATCTATTTATGTTTTCTATATTTTTAAGAAAATAAGCATGTACAATAAAATTTTATTTTTTGTAATATAATTATATTATCTGATTTAAAATATTTAAAATCCCTATATGTAAGAAAAAAGAAATCACATTTTAATAAGATCATCTAACATTACAGAGACACTTAGAGGCAGGCAGAGTCTCAAGGGCACAGGCAGACGGACCCAGGAAGGACAGATGGACAGAGAAGTGGCGAAGTCGGACACACGTGCACAGGACGTCCCAGCGTGGAGATTCCCACTGTCTGATTCCCTCTGTGTTTTTTCAGGCATAAAGATAGCATTTATTTGATTATTTCAAAACCATTTTTTTCACAAACAAAATCTAAGCTTATTCAATCATGTATTTATTCAACAAACATTACTGACAAATCTGCCCTGACTCTGGACTTCCAGTCAAGGTGACAGAGTACGTAATACCATGCTCACCTCCTCTCACATCCACATCAAAATTGCAACTATATTACAGAACAACCATCACAGACAACCACCTGAAGATTAGTTAAGCTAGTGGTCGGCAAACTCATTAGTCAACAGAGCCAAATATCAACAGTACAACGATTGAAATTTCTTTTGAGAGCCAAATTTTTTAAACTTAAACTTCTTCTAACGCCACTTCTTCAAAATAGACTCGCCCAGGCCGTGGTATTTTGTGGAAGAGCCACACTCAAGGGGCCAAAGAGCCGCATGTGGCTCGCAAGCTGCAGTTTGCCGACCACGGAGCTAAGCTATAACTAAGGATGTAAAGCAACAGCCATGTGGAGACTGGTAGGAGGGCCTGAGAGATGGAATAGGCACGTCCCTCATCCTCAGTGTAGGGGTTAGGAAACGGGAGGATATTTCAGCTTGAGAGGTCCCCACTGAGGGAAAAGGGGTCCCAGCTCAGGGCACCAGTGCCAGAAAGAGGAGTCCCCATAATATCTGCTGTGAAAACCAGGGGGTTGTGGCTGATTGAGACAGAGGCTTCTAGAGACCTAGGGACTACAGATCTTAATCTGTACACAGGCTCGCTCACAGACTCACTCCCTCTGAGCTCCAGGGAGGGGTAGCAGCTTGAAAAGCACCAGGGACATATGGGGAGGAACTAAACTGACTAACTTCAGAGCAAGGGCTGGAGGGACGGGGGTCAGGGCAGTTCTCTCCCAGGGACAGACGTGCTGGGAGGTCTGAACTTCTTCCAATGCCTAAAATCTCTCAAAGGTCCACAAAATCCCCCCAAATCAGTGGCAGCCAGCCTGTGCTCTAAACCAGTCCCTCCCAGTGCCTCCAAGCCTAGCACAGGCAGCAACCAACCACAGATCACGATGTAGCTCCTACCAGGGAGTTCCAGGCTGGGCACAGGCAATGGCTGGCCTTGGCCTGCACCAGAACCCGTCCCCAGAGGTCCCACAATCAACATACCCAGTGGCTGGTTTCAGACCACACCAGAGCATCGCCCAATTAGATCCACAAAAGACACACCAAAAGGGTATGTCTCATCCGGGCAAGGGAAACAGAGAAAACTAAACAAATGGGACTACATCAAACAAAAAGTATTTGTTCAAACAAGGAAACCATCGACAAAACGAAAAGACAACCTACTGAATGGAAGAAGATATTTGCCAACAATACATCCAATAAGGGCTAATATACAAAATATATAAAGATCTCATACATATAACAACACCAAGTAAACACGCATGTGATTTTAAAATGGGCAGAGGACCTGAATAGACATTTCTCTAAAGAAGACATACAGATGGCCAAGAGACACATGACAGGATGCTCAAGGTCACTAATCATCAGAAATATGAACTAAAACCACAAGGAGGTCTCACCTCACGCTTGTGGAAATGCCTACCATCAACAAATCAACAAATGACAAGTGCCAGAGAGAATGTGGAGAAAAGAGAACCCTTGTGCACATTTATGATTTGAAATCATAAATACCGTATGATTTCACTTATATGGAATCTAAGGAATAAAATAAAACAGAAGCAAACTAATAGATACAGGAACAAATTGATGGTTGCCAAATGGGAGGAAGGTTGGGGGATGGGTGGAAAAATACAAATTGCCAGTAATGAAACCAGTCTCGGACATATAAAGTAGAGCATAGGAAATATATTCAATACTGTGATAACTATCAGGTGGGTATTAAATTTATCGAGGGGGTCACTCTGTAAGTTATATAAATGTCTAACTGCTAGGCTGTGCAGCTGAAACCAATATAATATTGTATGTACTGTAACTGAGAAATAAAAAATTTAAGAAAACATTATTGAGCATCTCCTCCTTAAGTTACATTTCAGTCATTATAATCACACTCTTGCTGATACCCTCTTGCTGTGCTCCCCTGGCAAATCCAAAACGCTGTTTAAAGGCAACCTCCACCTCTTCTCACCTGAAAATAGCTGGTGACCACCACCCGTGATGGCTGGCCTCACCTGAAGTTAAATGTGGGCGTATGTACACGCATACTGTCAGGGACCAAGAGTCGGTCAAAGGATTAACTCTGACCTTCAGTAAGTTACTGTAACTAGGCCCACTTCCTCTTGCCTGAGGACAAAGCATTTCTTCTGTAGCCGCCCTTCAACTGCCACACCCTTTATCTATAGTTACGACTTTAACCGATTATCTAGGTCAGCCCCCACCCCTCCTAGGCATCCACCCTTCTAGAAATCACATATAAGGAACGCTGTAAAAATAAAGTTTTGAGGCTTGATCAGAATCCCTTTTGTCTTGCCTCCATTCTCTGCGTCCCTTGTCTGTTTCATTCCCTTAGGTGCGCTGCCTCGGTACCCCCATTAGAAGACCCCGCAGGTCGGGGAAAGCATACTGTTCTTTAAGTGGGCCCTTCCCGAGGCCTGACGTCCATACTACGTGTCCATAATCCATTCACCCCCTACATCATTATGTGTCTCCCCCTGCATCCTCCTCCTTGGTATTAGAAAAAGATACCACCTTAAACAAGCCTTCTTCTATTGACCCCACTTCATCGAATAGCTACCACCTCATTTCTCTACTCTCCTTTGCAGTAAACTCCTTTCAAACGTTTTCCAAGTAAATGCACATTTTTCAATCCCCCTCCTCCCATTTCTCTCTGGAACCCACTGTGATGCCTTGGCCCCACCACTTACCAAGCTACTGTCTCTCAGGCACCAGTGGCACCCACGTTGCTAACGCCAGTGGTGATGCCTCGTTGGACTGACCCATCAGGAATATTTCACACTACGAGCACGTTCTTCCCCTGATGTCAGGACGTCACACTGTCCTGGTTTCACTCTGACCCCACTGGTCACTCCTCGTCTCTATGCTTTACTGGTTCCCCTACTGTTCCTCCAGCCTGGCACGTGGGACTGCTCCTATTCCATCCCCACTCTTCACTGTGCCTGCTCACACTTAGTGATCTCCTCTGTGGCCTCAGACGTCTGCATGGAAACTCACTGTTGGATGTCCCTATGACCTGTGCGCTCTGGTATCTAACGGACTTGTCTCACTTAGCGTGGCCACCTCCAGCCCCGCGCTGCTCTCCCCAAAGCCTGCTCCGTCTGTGACCTTCCATCTCGATGACAGCAAGGCACTGCTCCAGCTATCCAAGCCCAAAGCCCGAGTCACCTGTCTCCTCTTTCTCTGCCTATTTCTACCTGTATTTAGCATCCGACCACTTCTCACCATCTCTGCCATCGAGCCCCTGCTCCAAGCCACTGCTGTCTCTCATCTGAATCACTGCACTCACCCAAATGGCCCATCCTTCTGCTTGTCCTCCTTCCGCAGCATGGCCGCCACGTCCCACTGCACCATCCCTTTCTACTTTAAACCCTGCAGTGCTGAGGAAAAAGCCAAAGTCCATCATGGACCAAAATGCCCAGATGTCCTGGCCACTCCACCCACAACCTCTCTCTTGCTTTCTGTTCTCCGACTGCTCGCGCTGCTCAAGCCTCACAGGCCTCCCTGCTGTGCCTCAGACACACCCAGCGCGCTGCAGCCTCAGGGCCTTTGCTTGGCTGTTTTCTGCCTGGAAACTCCTCCCCAGATACCCAGCCGGCTGGCGTCCTCGCCATTTTCAAATCATTTCCCAAATCTCACCTCCCCAACAAGGCCCTCCTGAAAGATGCTACTTCCTAAGGAAATGGGTCCAACTACCCCGATCCACCGCACCCCGTCCCTGGCACTCACAACCCCTTACTTTAATTTCTTTTTTCAAAGAATTTATCACCCAGCTTACCATATGATGTACTTATTTATGAGGCAATCTCCACAAGGGCAGGGGTTTTTGCTTTATTCACTGATGTATCCCAAGCCCCTGGCACATCTTCTGTTGCATCGTGAACTCCGGCATCTGACACTGGCTTATTGAGATTTATCTGTGCCCGGCCCTGGGAATTGAGCACGGGATAGGGAACCTAGCAGCTGTCCCCTTGGAGCTTACAGCCTAATTCTTACTGAGATTTCCCGGAGACAATGGTTTTTGGAATATTTAAAAGAAAGTGGGAAGGCATCCAGGGAAATTACATCAGCCTCTCTTCAGAGCACAGATCCAGCCAAACCTTCACTTTGGTGAATGAAATTGACACTGTGACCATGTGACTGGGGCTGCAGGCTTCCTTGCTGTCCCCCACAATAAGGAGGCGACAATCACAGCCGCAAGGTTCCTCAGTCCAGGATGTAAAAAATACACCCCCCCCCCCATGACACTAAATATAATTAACGAGCAAAATAAATCATGGAAGACACTATGGAATTCTAATCTTTGCACACTCCTCTCAAAAAAAAAAGACACGATCAAAGTGAAATGTGCCCATTTAAAACTCCCTCGCAGGGTAATCAAATCTTAGCCAGTCATTCGCCAACTGAAACCCTTCCATGCCTATTTTTTTCCTGCAGTTCTGGCAGTAAATTGATAACCCCGGGCAAATTTTAATTAGCACCCTTTAGAAATAGTTGGCTAACTTAGTCAAGTAGGAAATAACCTCACCCAAATGATTAAGTCCAAATTGCATCTCAAATCCATCACCCGTTTTCACCGTGTGAACAGGCCATCACTCCAGGATTGTCAGTTACAACAATTACGGGCCTGTGTTTTCACACACGCACAGCACAGGGCGCAGCAAATATGCCAGCTGGCTCATCTCCATGCCACCACTCCAGGTGGCCTGCCAGCCACTGGGTGTGGACACTTATATCCCCAAATAGCTCTGGCCCCATCCTTCACCCAGTGGAGAGGGTAGCCAATGGTAAGCCTCCTTATGTGTAGGTGAGTCACCTGTGGGCTCAACGTGAGGCAAGCCAGGGCCTGCTTTGGGAAGGACTAGCTGGTGGCCATGCATGATTGGCCTGACAGCTATGCTGATCACAGAAGACTCCCTTTCTCACACCCTTCACTCTAAAATAGTATTTCTGAAGCACCTATTACTTAACAAGTGTGTTCATTTATTCTATTTAATTTAAAAATAAGACTGAGAATGGGGTAATTTTAACTCCAACACATGGAAGAGAAAATGGAGCAGCAGGAGGATTAAAGCACTCACCCAGAGCCAGAGCCAAGGCCATGGCCAGAGGCAGAGGCAGGGCCAGGGCCAGGGCCAGGGCCAGCACAGATTGTCCGGCTGCCTGGCTGCCAGTCACCTGCCATCAGCTAGGCCACTGCCAGCTTCCACCTCCATTCCCCGATCTTCTCCCTTGCTCAGTCTTTGTCTCCCTCCCATCACGCCTCTACCATTGCAGTGAGAGTGATCTTAAAATGCAAACCTGCTTGTTCAACTTCTGTGCGTGGCTTATCCGGCACTCAGGTTGAGGTCCCACAACATCCTGCAAGGCCGTGTGTCTGCCCTCTTCCCATCTGCTCACCATCCCCAGCTATATGACATCTTCCAGTTCTCAACTCAATGTGCTTTCTCAAGGCCTTCCCACAAGTTACCTCCTCTGCCTGCGACCCCGCCCCTGTCCCTTCCACTAGACTTGTCCCTGGGCTTCCAGGCAGCCACTAGGGAAGCCAGATCCCAGGCACTTCACTGAGGTCTTCCTTGGTCTCCCAGGAGAGGGAAGCATTGGTGCCCATGCCAGACTTAATTAGACTCAAAGAACCCGGCCTTTACCCGGGTGAGACAGGTGGACATGGTTTTAGGTGAGAGGACTCTTCTGGACCCAAGTAGCCAGTGGCCTGGTTAAAGGGGGACAAGGAAATCTGGGAAGAGTGTTAATTTGATCCAGTATGTTATGATATTAAATCATTCTACAATATCAAGGTACCTTTCTTATATCCTAGACTAGTGTCCCGGTGCACGAATTTGTGCACATTGAAAGGAAATTAATTAGAAGAAACATTTTAATATTGCCATTCACCCTTTCTCTATAAAGTGTCAACCAAATTCATAATCGACAATGACAGATGGAAACACACGAGTGTGATTGGCACCAGCGAGAGCTTTATATGTATCGTGCATGTGCAAGTCAACTTAGCCTTTTATAGATATAGAATAAACTTGCTTAATTAGACCTGCTTTCTGATTTAGCTAAACTTTTTCCAGCCCAGTGAAGCACCCAAACTTCTCTTTCAGGTAATTGTCAGCAGCACAGCAGAAAATATCAACACAAAGCAGATTATTATTGTAGATCATGCAGGGAGAACCAAGGGTAAAATATTTAACTGTAGCAGTGTTTGACTATACTCTGCGCAGTGAGAAAACCTGAAGTCATTTTCAAGGTCCATCGTTTCTTACTTCTTTTTAGTCAGGTCAAGTTTCTAAGCTTTCTAAATCTCCATTTTCTGGCTAATGAAAAGAAAACAGGATTCCAGAGTCTCCTATCTACCTACTCCAGGACTTCTGTGAGGATCAAATGAGATGAGGCACAGGGAAATGCTTCACAAACATTTGGTTCAACTGTAAAATGTTTGCACCTGGCCATAAAGCAAGTTATGTTCCTAGGCTGAAGAAATTCCAAGGAGCCTAGTTACTAGGGAGAGGAAGCCAGGTGTTGCAATGTGACGTCATTACCCAGTGACCACAGCCACCGTTTCTGGGCTGGGCTGGGCTGTGGGCCACATTTTGTGCCATGGGGTCTCAGCAGCGTCAGCTGCGATTTGGTGGGCTGTCGCTCTGGTGGCAGGGCCTGTGTCCCACTTGGGGGAAGCTTAGTGTTGCTTTGTGGGCACCAGGAATGTGATGCCAGTTCTCTGTAAATGTCTAGTGCACAGCATGGCAGCTCCTGTGTTGAGCATCTGCCCCCTGGTGGTCGTGCAACCGGTCGGATGGTCAGACACTTAGCATATTAGCCTTTTATATATATAGATGGTCCCAGAACCCAAAGGCAAATAGATCACTCTCCCTTGTCTTGGGTGGTCCTTTTAGCCATTGATTTCGAAGAAGTCAACCTAAGGAAAATCTACCAGACCTGGCATTGTCACACTCTGCCTTGCTGCATTTCTACTCTCCCTTTACCTGCTCCTCACCTCCAGGGCTGTTGTCTGACAAAGAGAACTGAGCCCTGTGCCCATGTGTCCCTGTGGTCTGTTCCACAGTGGGTGGGCTCCAGGGTCTTCACACCTGGGCTGGAGTTGGTAGGATGCTATTCTATCTCCAGCTGGCAGGAGAACCCCAATAATTCTGACCTCAAGATTATTCTACAGATACCCTAAAGATTCCACCAAAAAAAATACTAGAACTGACAAATGAATTCAGTGATGTGGCAGAAGACAAAAGTTCATGTTCAGAAATCGGTTGCGTTTTTATACACCAATAATGAATTATCAGAAAGAAAAATTATGAAAACAATCCCATTTATAATTTCATCAAAAAAGAAAATATCTAGAAATAAGTTTAACCAAGGAGGTAAGAAACCTGTACTCAGAAAATGATAAGACACTAAAGAAAGAAATTGAGGAAGATAAAAATAAATGAAAGGATATACTGTGCTCATGCATAAGAATAATTAACATCATTAAAATGTCCATACTACCCAAAGCAATCTATGGAATTAATTCAATCCCTTTTGCAATACCAATGGAACTAGAACAAATAATTGAAAAATCTATATGAAACCAAAAAGACCCCAAATAGCTACAGCAATCGTGAGAAGGAACAAAGTTGGAGGAATCATGCTACCTGATATCATACTATATTTCAAGGCCACAGCATGGTACTGGCATAAAATGGACACGTAGATCAATGGGACAGAATAGTGAGCCCACAAATAAATCCACATCTATATGGTCAGTTAATCTATGACAAAGGAGGCAAGAACATACAATGGGGTAAAGACCATGTATGCAATAAATGTTGTTGGGAAAATTGAACAGATACAAGCAAAATAATGAAACTAGACCACAACTTATACCTTCCTATCTAATAAAAGGCTAATATGCAAATCGACTGAACAGCACAACCTGTTGCTATGATGCACACTGACCACCAGAGGGCAGATGCTCAACCGCAGGAGCTGCCCCCTGGTAGTCAGTGCACTCCCACACAGCCAGGATCATGGCTGGCAAGCACAGCGATGGTGGCGGGAGCCTCTCCCACCTCGGCGGCAGCAGCGTTAAGGATGTCCAACTGCCGGCCTGGGGAGCGGGCCTAAGCCATCAGTCGAACATCCTCCGAGGGCTCTCGGACTGCAAGAGGTGCAGGCCAGGCTGAGGGACCCCCCGGGTGCATGAATTTAGTGCACCGGGCCTCTAGTATCTATAATAATAATAGTATAATATGCTAATTAGACTGGATGGCCAAATGACATTCTGGATGACCTTCTGGACGAAGCCACAGCTGCAAGGGCCAGGGCAAGCCCCTGTGGCTGCAAGGCCCCAGCCCCTTGCACAAATTTCATGCATCAGGCCTCTAGTACAAGAATAAACTCGAAATGGATTAAAGATTTAAGTGTAAGACTTGAAACCATAAAGTTCTAGAACAAAACTTAGGCAGTAATTTTCTGACATTTTTCTTAGCAATATTTTTTTTCTGATATAGCTCCTTGGGCAAGGGAAACAAAAGAAAAAATAAACAAATGGGCCCTAGCCAGTTTGCTCAGTGGGTAGAGCAGTGACCTGCAGACTAAAGGGCCCCAGGTTCGATTCTGGTCAAGGGCACATGCCCAGGTTGTGGGCTCGATCCCCAACGGGGAGCATGCAGGAGGCAGCCAATCAATGATTCTCTCTCATCGTTGATGTTTCTATCTCTCTCTCCCTCTCCCTCCTCTCTGAAATTAATAAAAATGTATTTTAAAAAATAGAACTGCATCAAACTAAAAAGTTTTTTCACAGCAAAGGAAATCATCAATCAAATAAAAACACAACCTACTAAATGGGGAGGATGGGGGGTTGCCAATGATACATCTGATATGAGGTTATAATCCAAAATTTATAAAGGAATCACACAATGCAACACCAAAAATACAATGCAACTGAATAGTGGGCAGACACTTCTCCAATAGACATATGAAAAGATGCTCAGCATCACTAATCATCAGAGAAATGCAAATTAAAACCACGACGAGATATCACTGCATACCTGTCAGAATTTTTTAAAAATTAAAAAAAAAGTTGTTAATTAGGATGAACAGAAAAGGGAACGCTCATGCACTGTTAGTAGGAAAACAGTATAGAGGTTCTTAAAAAATTAAAAATAGAACTACCTATGGCCCAGCAATTCCACTTCTGGGCATTTATCTAAAGAAACCCGAAATACTAACTCGAAAAGGTAAATGCACCCCATGTTCATTACAGTGTTATTTACAGTATCGAAGATATGGAAGCAACCCAAGGGCCCAGCAATAGACAAGTGGATAAAAAGCAGTGTTACATATATACGACAGAATACTACTTTGCCATAAAAAAGAAATTTTACCATTTTTAACAGCATGGGTAGACCTAGAAAGTATTATGCTAAGTGAAATAAATCAGACAGAGAAAGACAAATATCATATGATATCACTTAAATGTGGAATCTAAAGAACAAAAGAAACAGACTCATAGATACAGAGAACATTTTGACAGCTGCCAGATGGGAGGGGGGTTGGATAAAAAAGGTGAAAAGTTTAAGAAATACAAATTGGTAGTCACAGAATTGCCACAGGGATGTAAATACAGCCCAGGGAATAAAATCAATACTATTGTAATAACTGCGTATCATGCCAGGTGGGTACCAGAATTATTGAGGGATCACTTTATAAATTATATGACTGTCTAACCCTTTGCTATACACCGGAAACTATTCTAAAATAGTACTGCATGTCAACTGTAACTGAAAAATAAAATGGAGAAATTTTTCTCACCTTCGATTTTTTAAAATAAAATAATATAAGAAAAAATGGTTCTCCAGAGTTCTGTGTGGCCTGCACAACCTCAGGACTGGAAAGAAACCTAGAAGACACGGACTTTGCTCGAGGCTATTTGTTTGATGAGCAATCCTATGTGCAGATAGACAGAATGCCAATACATACCCTGAACTCCACACACACACCACAAACACAGCTATATTCATGTAAGTCTGTATGTCTCCTAAGCAACCAAACTATTTCAGAATATTTTACCAGGCATCCAAAGGTACAGTTAGTTGACTAAGGGCACATGCATCTCTCTTATTTAATACTGAATTGTACCTACTGGAACATTTGCTCCACTAGGTGGCAGCCAAGACTTACTAAAATACAGTGTGCGGCTATCACTGCCCAGACCCAGGAGCAGTAAATAGCTTTAAGATCAAATTGCATGTGCACATGCCTGTCTCTAGTCACTTGGGGATGACCCATGGGAATGGCATTCTCTGGAAGATGTTCGATATTGACAGTGCAAACGATATAGTATGGGATGGCTCCTTCCAAACTCAGGTATGACGTGCTACCACTGACAAAGCAAAGCTGCAAGAGGACAATCTCACCGTGGCTTCTCCACTGAGGATGCTCTGCGGTGTATGCAAGGCAGCCTGTTCTCCCGCCCCTGGGCCAGAGCACCGATCATCCCTCTACCGCGGGTCAGCACTTGCAGGCTCCATGGTGCTCAAGACCAACCTTCCTCCCTGGAGCACTGAGCTGGCCGCCCCAGCACCACTGTGGCGAGCTCTGCGTGCCACTCACTTCCTCACATTATAGCATTGAGGTCCATTTCCTCCCACACTATAGTCTTTTAAGGGCAGAAACTACATTGTTTGTCTTTGTTTCCTTTTCTCCTTCCCGTGTTTGTTCCCTAGGTGTTTCTTCAGTATCTCCTCTCACTTTTAGTACAACTTCTTCATCTGTCTAACTCCATGTTGTTTTCTTCTTTCTCTCTCTCTCTCTCTCTTTTTTTTTTGGAGAGGACTTCCCTGATGCCCCCAGACCCTCCCTTTTTGGCTTAAATTTGCAAGAATTGTTTTGTTGTTGTTGTTGAATGCAACCTAGAACCCTGCCTGGTGTCGACAAGGACATCCCTTCAGTGCACAGCAGCATGTCTAAGATACAGACACACTGATTCCTGAGGAGGAGTGAATATTGAGTTTTAGACATAGGAACGGAACAAACGCCCGGATGGTAGCATTTGAGACCTCTAGAGCCAGGCTTCCCTGTTTTTCCTTTGCTACATAAGAGGGATGGGATGCCAACACCTCCCCCACCCCCGCCACTTTTGGGGCCCTGTCCTCTCTATTCGCAGGGAAAAGTAAACTAACATTTTGGTTGAGACTCATTCAGTCTCAGAACAAGGTTTGAGGGGCTGAGTGGACTGAAGAGGCGACAACAGGAAGGAGCCTCATCTGAGCAGAAAAGGCTTCCCCTGGGTGGGGGGGAGGCGGGGGGACTGGGTGAGGGGACCTCAGAGCAGCTAAAGTTTCCTTTCTCCACACAGAGAGCTCTCGGCTGAAGGGCGGATGTGCAGACAGGGACGCTATCTGGGTGAGGATATGCACAGATGACAGAGACCAGGCAGCCTCCACTCTCTTGGCCCAGGACCGTGGAGAAGCCCTTAGAATGGATTTGTGCGTAGCCTAGAGACACAGTTGTTTAGCATCAAAATTAGAATAACTTAGAGAACATAAAGGAATATGCTATTTCTCACCTATGTGGGTATGATAGGTATGAACCTAGATAGGCTCTAGGGTATGAACCTAGATCCATGGGTGCCACAATTACTAGGCAAACTGGAAGCACTCGGGGTGTGTTTCTGAATTTATCAGCTTTTGCACTGAGCCACCGGCTGGATGGCTAGTCTCCTGGTTTGATGAGGGAGCAGAGCGCTTCCCTGCACAGAAGCAAGGAGTAGTGACGCTGCGCGTGTCTCAGGACAAGGCTCTCCTTGCGCCAGGGCAGGGACAGAGAGCACGCCCGCTTCCAGTGGTGAGCATTCTCCTAGGCTCCGGTCCCATCCATGACGCCGAGGGCCCCAGAACAATGGTGCTTTCTCATCGCCGCCGCTAGTGATTTTCTACAACAGGTCACAGAATCAAAGAAATTGAGATCTCCCTTTTCAACTTCTAAATTAAAACCTCAAAAAAAAATTTCAAGGTGAGAAAAGACATAAAACTGTAGGAAGCGGTTATAGGGTTAAGCCTCGGACTGACCTGTGGCAGGATCACAAACAAGTTCGTTTGGAGGGCAGACCCCTCCCAGCATAATTAAGCCTGATCCTGTAACTGATCCCTAGATCTTTCCTGGGTAGCTAGTGGGCTGTGGGAGGGGCAGCAAGTGCTGCCAAAACAAGTGAAACTTACAAGAACATTGTTAATTGCCTTGTTTGTCCCTGATTATAAATAAAGCCTCAGCTTTGCAGTCTGGATCTGTTCTGTGGCCTCAGCCAGGCACAGAAAGATCCACTCAGCCCCAGCTTTCAAATCTCTCTCTCCTCTCTTTATTTCTAATATTTCTCAATCCCTAGCCGCCTCCACTTAGAACCGGTTCATTCATCTCTCTTTCCGCGCGGGACACGGGAAAGGGAGATCCCCGCCATGTTTGGCCCCCGCTGCATCAGGCCCCCGCATTCTGGCGCCCAATGTGGGCCATGAAAGAGGCAACAAGGAGGTAAGAGGCAAGGGATCGCTTCAAAGAATTGCGCGCGCCACAGATTTAAGAAATGTAAGGTAATGGGGAGTGTATTGTATTGAACTGAATTGAAATAGCCAGGTGTAAAACGTGGGTAATCCTCAAAAATGCTTTAAACTATGCTCTGTTAAGCGTAGTCAGATTCTTGATTTCTTTCTTAAGTTTTGTTGATGAAACCTGGTAAAAGGTTAGAAAGCAGTTGTGTGAATACCATTTGCACCTCTTCTGCCTCCTGCAGTGGAAGGGTGCAAGTCTAAAAGGAACTTCTCAGCAACTGCCAATAATTCTTTATCTTAAAAAATCTTTTTCTTTCCTTAAAAAAAAATAAAATAAAAATAAAAATTGAAAAAAATAAATAAAATAAAAACAGTAGATGCCAGACCATTACTGAAACTTCCCCTGAAGAAACAAGGAGGTGGGGGAAAGGCCACTTTGAGAGGCCTCATCTTCGCCATCTTTATTTATTTTCCAGCTAATGACTTAAAGCTTTTACAAATTCATAAATGCATCTGGGGTTTCTGTGCACATGTAAAGGGAAAAGGCCAGTTTAAAAACAAGTGCGCATAGTTTTGAGCTGAACTTGACTTTTTGCTGTGTACAGAATAAAAACCCGAGACTGTTTTGGCCTTGAAAATGGCGAAGATGAACCGGAGAAAGAAATACAGGCCAGTTTCCCAAGACATCTAAAGTAACTCTTGAAATTTCCCGCCAGAGGCAAGTAAATAGCAGGAAGGAAATAGTCAAGTTTACATATGAATGGCTGAGATTTTGCTTCTTGACTTCCCCAGCAGGAAAATTGTGACCGTTTTGAAATTTAGAGGCTGGGCCAGGCCTATCGGCTGGAAATTTAAAAGAACTTGGAAGTTTACTAAATCAAATGATAAATTTAAATGATCTAAATGTATTGAATTGTTATAATACTGAAATGTTGATCTGAGTATGCATTGCATGAAGTCTAGAGGATAGAAGTTAATCTATTAATTAAATATGTCTTATATTTTATTTGAAATGTATCCTTAAAAATGTAAAAGTATTATTGATTTGAGAAATGTTAAGTATTTAATTTTGGTACCTAAAATTTAAAGCTCTGAAAGTTTAAGGTTCAAATTGAATTGGGAGAAATTATATAAATGTGGTAATAATACCTAAAATATAAAAACGTGTTTTTGAGAAAATAAAATGTGTTTTCTCTTAAATAATTAGGAATTCAAAATATGTTACTTCTTGGTCTGATTTAAAAAGGAGGATTAATCCTGTGAGCCAGACTAAATGTAATTAATATTCTTTAAGATAATTTAAGTATATAATCTTCAAATCATATATATAAATATATAAATATATATATTTGATCTTTCCAAGTGTATTTCAAGGTTTTTAGAGTAGCTTTTAGACATTTCATGGGCCCCGAAATGTTTCAAAAGTCTGTTCTCTCTTAAAACAAATATATTTTTTAATTAAACCGATTGATACGTGGAATCACATGGAAAGCTTTGTCAAATAAAAATTAACATATTTTACTTATATATATATATATATTAAATGTTATGAAAGTTTTCGCCTGTAAGGGCAAAAACAATATATTTCTTAAATATAGCCAAAATTTTCAACAGCAGTAGAATTTCAAGAAAGACAAAAGCCTCAAGCAGCCTGCATTTTTGAATCGGCTGGAGGTGGGACACTGTTTATGCTTTTAGATCAGACCAATAAAGTATCAAACCTATAAGTTTACTGAATAAGTTTCCTTGCCTTTTTTTTTTAATTAAAGATACCTACTTAAGTTACTTTATAAATTAGCTTTTTAAAATATAATCAAGGTCTCATATAAATTAAGTTACATGAGAAGCCAATGTTTTATAAGTAATTGAATCCAAATAATATTTAAGAACAGATTAGAAGCCACCATTTACTGCCTGACTTTATGTAGCCTCCTGCATTAAGCTAGAGGCAGGGCAACATTTGTGGCTTGTGAATTCAGACGTAATTTTGCTTTATTTTTAAAATGAAGATATTACTTAATAATTACTTAAATAAATTAGCTTATTAAATTATAATCAAGGTTTTCAGCTTAATGAAAAGCCAATAATTTTATAAACAATTCTAATAAAGACCAAAAACAGCTAGTGATTGTCTGAAATGTGATTTTTTACTTTCTTTTAAAAGAACAGATTGAGCAGCCTCCATGATGGCCACATGTCTTACCACTCATGTGGCTTGGGGGCTGCCATCTTGAAATAACAAAGGCCAACCCCCTTCCTTTAAATAAGCCAATGTCTTTGTAAGCAATTTAAATAAGTCTTCTAAGAAAATTACTGAAGGCTTCCCATGATCCCTCTGTATATGCAAATTAGCTAATGGGAATACTCTTAAAAAATAAATTTCTTGCTTAATAAAAAGGAGAAATTTGAAAATTTTGAAATCTCTTTCACTGGTATTACAGGATAAACTGAGGATTGTTATTAAAATATTAAATCTGATCCATACTAGTGGTCACCATAACCTTAAGAGAAATTGTTTCATGTGGCAAAGATTTTTAAATGAAACTCTCTACAGCCTGAAAAATTATTTTGGAAGGAAATAAAGAGAGGTTTCCTTCAAATATCATAAGGATTGTAATTTATAACCAATGCATTAGGCCTCTGAAGGTGGAGATAAGAAAAGATTAAATGACTTTCAGAAATTATTAGGGGACATTAACTGGTTAAAACCTTGTCTATACAAAAAGAAATTGATAGCCAGTTTGAAATTGAATTGCCATGGCCTAGAGCAAAGAATATCCTTACATGATATTATTCTACAATTTCATTATAATTTTGTTGATATTTTACAACAGCATATTGTACATTTATCCCAAACTTACAAACTAATTCTTTGAATATTTGGCAGCAATTTACAAAGGACATGAAAGGATTTAACCCCTTCCAGGGTGTGGAAGGCCCCCTGGGGAGGCACTTGAGCATTCTATACTGGTCCCTCTTGCCCTTTTTGCCAAGAGGGACCCTCTTCTCACAGTCCAATTGCCCACAGCTGTTGCCTGAGTTTCCTGTTCATGCTGAGGTTGAAACCTCATGGTGGCTGGTACCATGGATCTGTCTCTCGCCCAATGGCGTGAGCTGGGCCCTCCATGGAGAAGAAACCTGGGTTCCCCAAGATATGTGATCAGTGCCGGGGCCCCGCCAGCCGGCGAGGGGATCCCAAGGCAGGTGCTGGGCGTGGAGGCCATAGGGGCATAGGCTACCAAGGAGACAGAACTCAACCTCACATCACCCTGCTTGGCCCCGGAGGATGGCTGGTTAGTCAAAGACGGGTAAGATTCCTCAGGGGAGGAACAACCTAAGACAGGCACAGTCACAGAGGGGCCATCAGGAGAGAATTTGGGGGTGAACAGAGGTGGGGCACAGATCCTTACCCCCCCCCAAACATTACAGGGGCTCGAACACTCGCCCCTTCTGAGGGAGGTCTCCTGCCCCATGGCTGCTTCGCGCTTCCCATGCCAGCTCAGATTGGGACCCAGGCAACATACAGAGACTTGGCCCAGATCAGATCTGGACCCAGATAACAGAAAGAGACTTGGCCCAGCTTGGATTGGGACCCAGGCAACAGAGAGTTGGCCAATGGCAGCTGCCCTATATCTAAATCCAGCCTAAATCCAGGAATGCTCAGGGCTTTCTCAATGATGCAAAATAACCCTTTCCATTAATATTTACAGGATAAACTAAGATTGTTGTTAGAGTATTAAATTTTGACAGTAAAATAGTCAAGTTTTCAGGTTAATTTAAATTGGCTAAATGAAATAAGTGAATATTCAAGAAAAATCTAATTGTACAAAAAGCTGTTTCTAAAGTATTAATCAAAATTTCTATTGGTAGTTCATTTTATGGTAAGAAAGCTTAACACCCAATGAATCCAAAGCAGTCATATTCTTGTGCAAAAATTAAAAATAAAAGTCATCAAGACTGCATTAAAAATTTTTTATAATAGCTTCATAATAATTAATCAAAAAAAGGATAGTAGAATAATATCCTGTAAGAAATATCCTGTAAGTAAATTACATCAAGCCCTAATTGCTTTAAAATTTTACTTTAAAAATTATTTTTCATTTATAATGCTGATAAGGCATCCATGAAAAATCTTATGGTGTCAAAATAAGCCAAAGGAAAATCATTTGGACAAAAATCAAAAGGATCCCAAGTCTAATTTATAGAAAAGAGTTCTTTATTAACCTTTGGTCGAGCATATGTTTATATTTCCAGAAAACTCCAAAGCCCATATGGATTCCTGCAACAACGGATCCCAGAGAGGACCGTTTCCAGCCACAGAATAAGTAGTGGCCCCCGAGAACAGAGGAGAAATAGTCCAGAAATAAAGATAGTGAAGGTGCCTTGCATGATAGCAGTCAGCACCTGTGCATTGCTGCAGGTTGACCAGGACCAAGGGTAAGAAAGGTCGGTGTGCACGCTTACAGACCATGTGTGCACACCCTTCTGTATAGAAGTCAAAATGTTTGATGTTTTGTGTTTTACCAGGACCCCTGACTTAGGGGCTTGCCTTATTTTAACACAGGGAATAGTATTAGCTGCCACATTAAAAGAGATGTTATACCTCAGGCATTAACCATTTTTACAGATGAATCCAGTTCCGAAAAGGCTGGATCTACTGCAGCAGGGGAGCAAAGATCCTTCAAACTTTTTATATTTCAGTAGAAATACAAGCTCTTATTTATGCCTTAACAGATTTTGCTACAGAGCCCATCAACCTATAGTAACAGTGCTTTGGTAAGTATGACCAAATTTATTGAAACAGCTACTATAGGGCACACTAATTCAGAGGAACTTTTCATTTAATTTTCAGCCTTTAAAATATTATTAGAGAAGGACAATGTCCATGTTTTATTGGAAGCAATGTCCTCAGTATGTTATCCTCCTTTCTGTGCCAACTTTAGGGGTAAATCCCCAAGGACTTAAACCTCATCAAATCTGACAAAATGGATGTCACTCAATAGTGGAAAGAGCCAATCGTACTCTTAAAATCATTTATTAAAACAAAAAGGGGGAGACAGGTGTTATGTGTCACCTCAAAAGAGGCTCAGTCATGCTTTTTATACTTTAAAAATTTTGAATTATAATGCAAAGGATTGTACAGCAGGTGAAAGGCATCAGGCCTCCTGTACAATAGCTTCCATCGAGTCAGCTAGGTGGAAGGAAGCATAAACCAGACAAGAGTTTTATCAGATTCAGTAATAATGTGGGGAAGAGATTGTGTTTTATATCTTTCCAGAAGGAGCAATGCAGCCAATTTGGGTGCCAGAGCGTTACATCCATCACCACAATGGACCCAGAGAAGCTCCTGTGTTCCTTCACTCAAAAGGACTGAGAGCTGCCCTGATGACAGCAAAGCGGAAGAAGAAAACTGAAAGCTAAGCTACACAGGGGACTGAGGTGCCAACATGGAGTCATCTGAAGAAAACGACGGAAGCACAGCAGATTGTGGAAAAGCAAAAAGTTGAAGCTACTTCTTCAATCATGTTTCTAGCCATGCACAGCCAAGTCTGAGGACTCTTGAGTAAATCAGCAAAAGAAACTTTCATTTAGTAGGAAAATGTTACTGTAGTTTGATTTCTTTATTGTTGTGTTGCATTGGCATTGTTTTATTAATAGCCATGTCTGGATTTTGCATTGGCATTGTTTTGTTATTGGGTTTTGCATTGGCATTGCTTTTTTAACGTTTTAATAGTCAGAAATTTGTTCTTGATATTTAAATTTTACTTCCATTATTAGTAGCTTAAATTTAAAAGAAAGGATGAGATGTAGGAAGCGGTTATAGGGTTAAGCCTCGGACTGACCTGTGGCAGGATCACAAACAAGTTCGTTTGGAGGGCAGACCCCTCCCAGCATAATTAAGCCTGATCCTGTAACTGATCCCTAGATCTTTCCTGGGTAGCTAGTGGGCTGTGGGAGGGGCAGCAAGTGCTGCCAAAACAAGTGAAACTTACAAGAACATTGTTAATTGCCTTGTTTGTCCCTGAGTATAAATAAAGCCTCAGCTTTGCAGTCTGGATCTGTTCTGTGGCCTCAGCCAGGCACAGAAAGATCCACCTAGCCCCAGCTTTCAAATCTATCTCTCCTCTCTTTATTTCTAATATTTCTCAATCCCTGGCCGCCTCCACTTAGAACCAGTTCGTTCATCTCTCTTTCTGCGCGGGACACGGGAAAGGGAGATCCCCGCCATGTTTGGCCCCCGCCGCATCAGGCCCCCGCATAAAACCATATCAATATATACCAGTAAAGTATAAGACATAAAAGAAACTGTATAATCCTTTTGATATTAAAAGAAGCTGTCAGTGTGGAGTGGGCAGCCTTCTTGTTCTAACCCTTTGGTTACTGGAAAGAGAGGAAGTGAAGAGCATTTGTGCCAGGAAGTGAATAATGAGAGAATTCTCCAAATAATTTTACGTGAATAGTTCCCTGTACTAAACAAGCCTTTGAACTCACCGTTACATTTGAAAAGAAGATGTCTAAAGGAAATGTAAGGGCATGGCCATAATGTACACAAACGAGGGGATGGATGTTCACCGCAGGTCATGCCCTTTGCAGAACATCCTGGAGCAGGACCTGAAGGTCACTCTGACGACCAAGGGCAGGTGCCTGGGAGAAGGGCTGCTGGGGGGTTGGTGGGGGGGGGCAGGAACAGAAGCCCAAAGAGGACTCCAGCCAGGGGTACAGCCAGCATCCATTCGGGCTGGTTAGTGCCCGTGCCTTTCCAAGCACCTAGCACAGTGTCCCCCAGAGCAGCCACACAGAACCCAGTTTCTGGAAAGGCAGCTAACTCTCGAGGGAAGCAGAAGGGAGGAAGCAATTCCCCTCCGCCTCCCTGATGCCACCACCACAGAGATGCCTGTGAGACGTTCTTTCCTCGGGATGGTGAGACGGATAGATAATGAAGCCGGTAGTGGAGAAAGATGGCAACAGCGAAGACATTTGTTTGTGGGGGAAAGAGAAGGAAAGATTTGAGAGAGATTATGGAGAAGGAGTTGGCCAGAGTTCATAACAGGTGAGAACCTTGTTTCTCAAAAGAGAACAGCCATGGCCATTGTCAAAACCACCTGAGCTACCTGCTAAAAACTTAAGCTTTCTGGGCCCTACTCCAGAAGCACAAAATCGGGACTGTGGGGGAGGGGAGCGAATCGAGGGACTCTGCATTTGTCATTAGTATCTCGGGTGAGTTCTGAAGAAAAGGGGAGTGTGGGACGGGGAGAAGGAAGGTGCGACCAGTTTTCATCCTGTGCACGTTCCGAGCGCTGTGGAGCCGCCCGGAGGAAGGCTCTCAGGGCACCTGGAAGGGAGAGAGGGCAGAACGAGAGGCAGAGACTCCGGAGGGATCTGACTTCCAGATAAAACGCTGGCAGGTAATGACCCGTGAGGGGCGTGCTGGGTGATATGTTCGACCTCCGAATACGTGCCTACTTGGGAAGATCCCTTACTCTGTGGATCTTGGTGGGAGCAGGGTTCTACTTCTCTCAACGAGAACCAGAAGCCAGCAACACCCTGTCTCTGCTGGTAGAGGTGAGGCTGTTCCAAAATCGGGTCAATCAGATGCTTCTGCTCAGGACTCTGTGTCTTCAAGGAGAAGCTCAGAGATGCAGAAAGAGTTAAGAAATGAGTCACAGCAACGGCCTCCTTGGAGTCCAGATCCCGAGCCATTTTCCAAATATGTCTTTTCAGCTTCCCCCTCCCCCAGCCACCCTGAATCGTTGAGCTCATATATTTTCCAATAAAGTCCCCTTCTGCCTACGTTTATAAGATTTGGAGGACACTAGAGACAAAAATAGACCCGTGATAAATGTCTCCAGGTACTGGAGAGAAAGCAATATGAAGTTAGGAGAGGGGGACAGCATGCTCAGGGAGCGAGGGGTCAAACAGAGCGTGAGGGACGAGGACAGAACACACACGTGAGCAAAGCGTGGACTGAGGAAAGAGAACTGAGGGGCGAGGTCGGCCATTTCCTTTCCTGGCCTCCCAGACCGCTCTGGTCACATGTCTAGCTTAAGAATTTCCACTCTATTAAAACCATGTCCCCTCAGTAGACTTGGCATATCACTACTTCAGGTTCATAAAATATGAGCTGAAGGGCTGAGGTCAGGTCTAAGCTAAAGCCTCTGAAAGGCCCTCACTTCTGCTGCCGGAAGGTCTGGGGAACAGGGTGTGCTTTACGGACGATGGCTCAGCCAGACGGTGGCCAGGGCCCCCGAGTACAAGGAGCAGAATGTCCCGCTGGCCAGCCGGGTAAGAGCACCACTTACTCCCCATTGCATCTCGGGGCTTTCCCACAGCGGGAGCTCTGGAAACATAAGGAAGAAAAAAAAAAAAACAGCCTTTTTAAAAAGGGTAAAACTAGCGGAGTGGTAGCTCCCCTGGGCCTCCCGAGACGCAAACTAAGCCAGACACTATAGGGCCCTTCTTTGTTAGGATGTTGCCAAAGCAGCGCCGGGTTCCTGCCCCAACCTCTTCCCAGCTGGCCAAGCTCCCTGCTTGCTCCTTTCAAAGGCACCCTCTCCTTGCCTTCTTGCTCCCACCAGACCCTTTAATGTCCTTTGTGTTTTAAGAAAGGCAGGAAGAGTCTTTGATTTCAAGCCGCTTTCCGCTCTGCAAAAATTCCTGAGTCGAGGGAATGTGAGAAGGCTTAATCACCTGCCTAAGAATAGGGAAAAATATAATGAACAAAGTACGAATTAATCTCAACAAGTTCTCTTGCACGATCTCTTTCCTACCTAATTCCAGGAGATGCTGAGTGCCACTGAGAACCAAGGATCTTCATCTGTGTTTCTCTGCAGCCTCCGCGTTGTGCTGTGCACAGAGAATGTGCTTAATGCACATTACAAT
Source organism: Eptesicus fuscus (assembly GCF_027574615.1). NCBI lineage: Eukaryota > Metazoa > Chordata > Mammalia > Chiroptera > Vespertilionidae > Eptesicus > Eptesicus fuscus. Next base: position 50,997,986 of record NC_072486.1, read on the forward strand.
AAAACGCATTCATGTAGAAGAGAGCAATGGAGACAGGCAGGCAGACAGAGGGGCTAACAATGCAAACTTCTAAGTTCCTAGAGAAGCTAGAAGAATCAGATTTATTATGCAGCGGGAGGGGTTATGTTTAGAGATGTGAGACCTCTCTCAGACAGCAGGGAAAAGCCAGAAGGTGGAAGGAAAGCCCCCGTTTCTGGTGAGAAGAGGCTATAAACAACTACAGAACCCCCGCCCCTGACCGTGCACATGTGAGTGCTGACTGCAGTTACCCTGCTCTCATTCTACCCTTGTGCACTCGTTACCTGCGCAGCAGAAAAGCTGTCTTATCTCTTAGATTTCCAGACCAAGAGGAGCCAGATTCTAACCCGATATCCTGACTATCGCACAGCACTCAGTGATGCCGTAATTGGTGCCAGATGCATTGACCAAGCAGAACTTTTCAATTGTCTCTAGGCGCTGGGAAGAAGAAAGCAAATGGATATTTGGTGACCAGGAGAGAAGGCTAAGGCAGAGATAGTGATGCTCCCCAAATATTCCACTTCCTCACCCATTTCCAAGTGCCCTGGCAGTTCATCGGGGCCACATGACTAGTTCAGGTCCAGGGAATATGAGCAGAAGGGAGGAGGTCACGTCTAAGCTAAGGCCACTGACAGGCCCTCGGCTCTGCTAGAAGGTCTGGGGAACAGGGTGGGCTTTGTAGACGATGGGTCACCCAGATGGTCACCAGGGGTCCCTGAGTACATGGAGCAGAATGCCTCACTGGCCAGTGCTGGGCACATAGTATGAGTGACCAATACACCCTGTGCCTTTAAAGCACTGAGATATGAGGATTTTTTGAGCATCACTCATCCTATTCTGCCCTGTCCTATCCACTTTGCAATCTTCTTTCCCTCCTTAATTGGGGCCACACTGTACACATCCTCCACTGATGGCCCTTTATGTGCAAGCAGCCAATATTTAGGACCTAAAGAAGTTGCAAAACCACATTGCAGTCATTGTAAGTCACTACATACCAAGTGCTTTTGTCTAGAAAAATTCTTCTAATTGCATGATGGACAGCTTCAAACTACACGTGGTAGGAAGCTTTTGGTGGGGAAAGTGGATAGTTCCCCTCAGGCTTTAGGGCCAGTAGTCCAGGAGTCACACACATTTTCAAAGTCACATAATTCCTTTGATACAGCAAGGCGCCCAGTACTCTACCTTGTTCTATAGGGACTTGGACATAAGTTGGTTTATATCCCACTAATTGCTCCATCTCCTAGAATCCCCTCACCCAGACTTTTTCTCCTGTGACCAGAAAGAATGACAGACAGACCACCCAGCCTTGCTCAGTGAGTTCCAAACACTGAGGCATCCAGAGCTGTGTCAAAGGTCTTTCTCTACGTGAGCGGCGCTGGTTTTATGCTACAGGCCACGTATGAGCCTGTATTTGGAGCGGGAACCAGGAGACATTTAAAGACAGAGTTAGGTCATCTTCAGTTTCAAAGACTTAGAACTGTCACCCTGATGTCTGAGGACCTCAAAGTTCGGAGCCTCAAAGGGACCGAGGAGCCTGCTGACCATGACATGACACGGCCTTCTATGCTGTTCACCAGACCTGGAGGGCACCTGGGTCACAGGGGACAGGAGGACACACATCCATGTCCTGGGAGCACAGAGCTCTCTCCCCACACACGGAGGTCTCCTGGCAGAACACCTTCCTGGGAGCCGCTGACCCTGACCTGAACACCAGAAAATCAGCCAAGCCACCGTCTCAGGTGACTCAAAAGACACCTGTTCAGGGTTCTCTTCCTCTCGCTGAGCTGCCCGGCTGGCCTTTGTGACCACGGCGTCCAGGCCCCACCCACTTGGCTGCCTGCCTATTTCTGTGCCATGACTGAGACTGTAAAATCACACAGCCAATCGTCAATGGCAAATGATTTTTTTTTTAAAAAAAAAAGAGTCTGCAAGAGAAAAAAAAGAAAACTCTATTTCAAATCTGCTTTTTAATTTTGGAAAATGTAGAGTTTTCAGTTAATTTTTTCCAACAGATGGAAAATAAATGATGGCACTGCCACTCAATACATTCTGAAGACTGAAATATAGGGTGTCCCCCAAAATGTACACACACACTTGGAATAATTGTAAAGGCATTGTTTAGTAAAATACATTTCATTTTCAAAATTGAGCTATCAGCTGTTACAGTGTACATTTTGTACACTGTGTATACATTTGGGGGGATGTATTTTTACAGCACATTTGAAGGGAGAAATGCTCAAAATTACAGAAGGAGTATAGTTACAATTATGTGGAACATACAAAACACAGTAATGGCAAACATACGGGAGGAAACATGCCAAACTGTTAATAACTGATATTGTCGTTTGATGGCAAATTGTACTTTTCTTCTTTTCTAACCATTATGTATTTTCCAATGATTTCCTAATAAATTTGCATTCTCATCATAAAGGAGACATAGCTTTTGTTTTATTTTGAAAACAAATTAGATATAAATTTCTCTGCTTGCCTATCTATAGCCTGTGAAAGAAATAAGATATAATTTAAATCTTACTGTTTTAATATTTCTGTCAATAAAAGGTTAGTAATGCTACTGTACAAAAATATCATTTATGTGAATTAAATTTATCCAAGTCTAGAACTGAATTGTGGTCAGAACCCTGGGATCACCGTTTTTGTTTTTTTGTGGTTTTTTTTTTTTTTTTTTTTAGGTAATAGAAGATTCACATGCAGTTGAACCTACTCTTACATTGTGTGATGGGTATAGATTTAGTCCTGTGCAACTTTACCTCCTGTGCAGGCTCATGTGACCACCCGTCCTGCTTCAGAAAAGTCCCATCACTTCTTCCTGGTGCAGCCACAGCCCCCAACCCCCCTGCCCTGCTCCCCAACTCCTCTCGATGGTGATCACTTTGGAGCAATGAACAATCATTGACTCCCAACATGCAGATCACACTGCCAAGCTCTGGAGGATGGTGACACAAACGTAATCAGATATACAGGCCTCGTGGTTTGGAGGAAGGGCGGGAACCAGACTAACTGGGTTCAGATCTAGGGTGTGCCACGGGCCAGCTGTGTGACCTTTGTCAGGGTTCTCTCTGGGCCAGTTTCTTCAAAGTGGGGCTGACAGACCCTCCTAGGGTTGTTCCGAGATTTCCATGAGCTGGTGTTGGCCAGGCGAGGAGACAGCGCCTGGCGGCTACGCCGGGGAACACCTGGGAACTCTGGCCAGGTCAGCCCATGTTGGGCGAGGTGCTGTCATCGTAAACACAAGCAGGGAGGGTGTGGGCGGAGCCACTGTTCGCTGTGGAAGACACGCTTCACCGGGAAGGGAATGTTGGGGTTGGGCTTTGAAGCATGAGACTTTCACAGAAATAAAAGGGAAGGGGAAGATGTTTCATGCAGATAAAATGGGGAGATCTGTGGCCCTGAGGCATGAGCCGGGGATCTGACCGAGAGGCTAAAACGGAGGCTGTGAGGAGACTGCAGGGGTGGGGAGGGGACACAGGCACAGATGAAGCCCAGGTTTTGAGGGGTCCTGAGTCCATACTCGGATTAGCACTGCGGTTGTCAATCCCGGAGAAGACTGGACAGAGCAGGAAGAAGGAAGACTGCCTCCCAAACACAGGTGCATCAGGAGGGGGAGGGCGATGGCAAGGAACTTTCTAATCAGGAAACACAAGCAAAGGTGGTTGATATTATTAGTCTGATTAAAACGCCAAGCAGCAGCAACCATGTCTTCAACGTGGTCAGTTCTTTTTAGAACAAGCATGTCAAACTCAAAGGCTAACATGGGCCAAATAAACGAGGCATGTGGCCTGCGGGCCTCGAGTTTGACATGCTTGTTTTAGAAGCACAAAACCATGAGTGTTTGGGAATTAGGAGTTATGAGGCTAATTAATCCACAACCTGTGTCTCCCTGCCAGGCCAGTTTCCATGGAGCCAGGTGTTTCCAATGCCCTTTCCCCGACCTCAAACCACCCTCTTCCAGGATTTCCAAAGGAAGCCACTGGGCAGTCCCTCCTGGGTGCTGGCACCATTAGCTTTGTCCTCACGAGTGTTTCCCTCTCACTGATGTTTCTATCTCTCTCACTCTCTTTTTTCCTCTCTCTGAAATCAATAAAACGTATTAAAAAAAAGAGAGAGACAACTTGAATTTGTTGCCCTAGCCCAAGCCCAACAAATTCAATTATTTGTGTTTGAAAAGGCTTATCGGGCCATCTGGCCTTTTGCTTCTTCAGGCTCAGGATGTCCTGGTCCCTGAAGGTGTTGGCCCTCCCAGCCTGAGAGGCGCTTCGCCTCCTGCTGATTCCCTGGGGCCCTTCCCTCCCCTGTTTGCTGTGACGGTGACTTCCCCGACCCAGGGCCTGCTCAGAAGTCTGCCTGACTTTCACAACCAGATTCTTGCCTCTCTGGTCCAATGACCTGTTACCTACCACCTACACTTGGGTGTGGCACGTAGGACAATGACAAATTTATCCTGTGTTTCTGCTTTGAATTTTTTCTCAATCAGCCACCTTCCTCTGATTATCTTTCTCATTGTAGAAAGAGAGGAAGGGCAAAGAATGCTTATTCCACTTCCTTAACCTAATTACGTGGTCTACTCTACACAGACCGAACACAATGATCCAGTTTATTCCGAAGTAGCCTCAGACATGTTCCTTTTAGTCCTGTTATTCTCATATCCGTGAGAAGAAAAGGATATTGGAATAAGTGGCTCTTGCTAAGAGGGGGGTAGTGTGGTGTACAGTTGGGCTCTGAAAACTAAGACACCAAAAAAGTGAAAATGGAAAAAACCCTCCCCTCTAAACAAGCTTGAGCATATGAAGATCATGAAGATGAAATGTAACCGAATAAGACAGAAATAAATACTCCCATGGACCCTACAAACAACACCTCCTGTTCTCCCATAAACAGCGGTCTCCCTTCCTGACCTCCCCTTGAAGGTGACCCGACAAGGAGGACTTCACCAGCAGCATCACAAATACACCTTCCCAGCAAAACACATCAAGACAGTCTCTCCCAAGCTTTCTTAGGCCAATTTCGCTTGCAGCCATTAAATCAAATTTTCATTTAAACAAACGAAACTATATCATGTATTTTTTAAAAATCACACAACAGCCAGCCAAGAATATCAAGAGAAAGACAACGTAGCCCAGCTGGTGTGGCTCAGTGGTTGGGCATCGGACCCCGTACATCAAGAAGTCGCCAGTTCGATTCCGGTTTGGGGCTCATGCACAGGTTGCTGGCTCCATCCCCAGTAGGGGACATGCAGGAGGCAGCCTATCAATGTTTCCCTCTCATTGATGTTTCTATCTCTCTCACCTCTCCCTTCTCTCTCTGAAATAAAAATACATTGAATTTGTTAATATCATAGCCCAAGCCCAACAAATTCAATGATTTGTGTTTGAAAAGGCCAACGTCTTCAGTCCCCTAAGCCCTGGAGTGGAGCCTTTTATACGATTAGACCCTGTGTCTTGCCGTGTTTGGTGGCAGGGCGGTGCCAGCCCATGGGGGACCCAAGTCTGCTTTTCTGACTTCCCCCAGGCGGAGGGCAGCCAGACAGTGAGAGGAAATACAACATTGATGATGGCAGAAAAGAATGATATATTCTTTGTTTGTCAATTCTCCCGGGAGGATACTTTTTCCATTGATTGTAGAGAGTAGAAGGGAAGGAGGGAGGTGGGGGAGAAACATCAATGTGAGAGAGACACATGGACTGGTCGCCTCCCAAATGGGGCCGGGGATTGAACCTGCCACCCAGGTACGCACCCTTGACCGGGAATTAAACCTGTGACCCTTCAGTGGGAAAGCTGATGCTCTAATCACTCAGCAACACTGGCCAGGGCAAAAATGACTTATTCTTAATTGAATGCGATAGGACAATCTAAGAAGTTAACTGTGCCCTGTTTGTGGCAGCAGGCACCTCAGTGAAGGACAGAAGGTCATTCCTTCCCCCACACAGGCCCCCACCATCCACTCCCAACCTCCCATTCCCAGGCTGGTTTTAATCAGCTTTGTTTCTGCACAATCAATAAAAATCACCTGAGGGGCTTGTTACAATGGCCATTCCTGGGTTCCTCTCTGGACCTACCAATTAACACTTCTGGGGATGGGGCCAGGACGCCACATTTTAAACAAATTCCTTAAGAAATGCTATTCCAGGGGATTTGGGGAACACTCACTGAGAAACACTTGAGTAAAAGAGACAAGGAAACTGGAACATTTGGGCACAGGGGGAGGTGAGCCGAGGCTTCAAAGAAGGGAGCGGACCTTGGGAGGCTCCAATCCCAGGCGGGGAGCTTGGTCTGGCATTTAACCCGGCTGTGCTTTTAACCTTCAGCTCGTCCTCTCCAAGGAGTCTCCTGGCCCTCTGGCCCTCAGGCTGGTCCACCAGAAGTTCCTGCTCCTCAGTGCCCCTTCTGAGCTATGGAACCTTCTAGCTCACGCGGACCACACTGCACTGGCATGGCCCACTTGTGTTATGTTTCTGATCTCTCCGCAGTAAGCTGCTGCAGGCCGTGTAAGCACCGTGCCTGGCATGCAGTAGGTGTCCTATAAATGCTTAGCAAGCACTATTGTGTTCCGTTTACAGCCATGTCACCATCAACTGGACCTGATTTTTCACACAGAAAGTTCTAGGTCGCTCCATGCTCACGTGGCCTAGAATGCTTGCTTTCTAGCTGAGGAACTGGCACCGTTTCTAAACCCCTCGTTTACCAGCGGGTATTGGAGGGGTCCGAATGGAACATCAGAAGCCCGAGCTTTTGATTATATTGTCACAAATTAATCCGTTTAAATGTTTTGTTTCAGGAAGAGCTAAAGCTCTCTCCCATCTCTGCCCCAAGTCCCCACCCAGGCGGAGCCCCTGGAAGGGGTTTAAGGCGCAGGAAAATGTACCACCAGGTGAATCCAGCTTCGATCCCCGTCGTGTCCAAAAGCAAAACACCTGACCTCCCCGCGGGCCGCCCGCCCGCCAGCTGCAAGCACCGCTCCCGCCCGGCCAGCGCCTCCCACGCAGGGGCAGGCTAGGAACCGCAATCCGAATTTTAAATCCGAAACCACTTGATAACGAAGGCAAGGAACGTCCCACGCAGGGGCAATCCCAAAGCCCTCCCCTGTGCGGGCTCCTTCGTGAAACGCCCCTTCGTCCTCGAAGAAGGAAACGGACCCCTGGGCCGGCGCCTGGACACGGACCCTGAGCACCTGTGCCCGCGCGGTCGCCCCACGCGCTGCGGCCGCCCGCTTACCTGGCAGCGCGGGTGCTGGCAGGATCTTGGGGGCTCATTAGCCTGAGCCGTGGAGAACCTGGAGGCACAGCCCCGCGTTTGGGGGTCCTCTGCTAAGTGGCTCCCGCAGCCGCCTTCACAGCTCGCAGGGAAGGGCCCTCTGTGTCCAGGACTCAAGCCACGACCAGGTCCATGACCGAGGCCGCGCAGGGTGTCGGCGGCGTGGCCGGTCCCTAGCGTCCGAGGGCGAGTCTCACCGACCCGCAGCCGCTCCGGTCCGCCCGCGCCCCCGCCCCCGCGTGGAGCGCTAAATCCACGAGGGAGGGGCGCCGCACGAGGCCCGCACCTGGGCTCAGGTGCCGAGTGGGCGGCGCGGCCGCCCCTGCGGGCCTCCCAGCCCTGCAGCTGCCCGCGCACCGGGACCCAGGATGGCCTCTCCCGGCGGCGGGCTGAGGGGCGCAGGCTCGGGCTCCCCCGCGCCCGTGCGCGCTCCGCACACCTGTCCGCCCCGCGAGGCTTCATTAGGCCGCGCCTGTGCAGCCCGCCGGCCCCACGGCGGAGTCCAGGCCATGGAACCCACCCAGGAGCCCCGCCAGGAACCGCGGGGTGAGCCGGGGCGCGGGGGCGGGCTGGGGGCTGCTGGCCCACCACCCACCTTAGGAGGCTCTTCTAGGGCTTGGGTAGGCCGAGGGCTGGGCCCCACTCCACCGGGTCCCCATCTCTCTACCCGCGGAGAAAAGTCAGGGCCGGAGTCCCAGGACTTCTAGTCTAGGTTCCAACACCCACCCCCTTTCTTATACGCGGCATTTATTGAGCACCTACTATATACCCGGTGTGCTAGGCTACCAGCTCTCCTAAAGTGCTGCAAAACCAGCACGCTCCGGGAAAGTCATTCCTTAAGACATTCTATCTCTTGCAATTTCCCCAGAGTAACAATAGCACTAAGTCACTAGTTAGTATGCATTTGTAAATATTCCGATTTATTTGGAAACGATGAAGCAGCACCTTGAGCGGAGGATCCTGGGGGTTCTGAGTAATGGGGATGTGGTGGGGGAGGGTTTGGTGGGTGGGAGGACTGTGCTTAGGGATTAGGAGCACTTGCCCGGTGATCTGGGCAAATTCCTCACCTCTCTCGTCCGTGTTCCCTGGCTGCTGGAAGGAGATGTGGACAGTGCCTCCCTCGCAGGGAGCAGATGCACAGCAACCGGGCCACTAAGCTATGGAAGGTGCTAGCACAGGGCCTGCTGCGCACCTGGAGAGCAGGCAGAGCTCAGGACAGGCGGCCAGGCTTGGAGAGGGTCAGCAGTCACCCTCCCTCCCGTGTGTAAGGACAGCGGCCCGGGCCTGGCTCCCTGTGTGAGGTTCCGCTTTCCCGGGAAGGACAGGGGTGCGGACAGACGTGAGGAGGGCTGGCAGGGCAGAGTGCCTTCTGTGGAAAGTCTCCTTTGCCATCAATGCCGCCCTGGCCCTGCTCTAAGCCATAATGTCTGAATCTACGGCAGGAACAAAAGCTCGTTTTAGAAACAGAATCTCTTTCTCTCTCTGCCCAGTCTGCCCCCACCCCAACATCTGTCCCTTAGAAACGCTGAACAGATGCCTGACCTTCAAACTCATCTTCTAGGTGTCGGGAAACTAGCAGGGCGCTCACAGGAAGTTAGCCCCCCCTTTAGGATACCCTCTACCATTGTAGGTGAGCCAAGGCCTTGGAGTTGCGTAGACTCCTCAGAGCAGTGGCTCATCTGCTTGGATCCTCAAATAGCCAGGTTAGGAAGGTGTGCCTGGACTATTCTGTATGTGGACAAATTCCAGCTTCAGCTCCAACCAGAAACCAGTTACGGTGCTGGCTCCCCACAGGCCCGGAAGGTGGAGGCAAGCCCCTAGCTGTGGGGTCGGAGAAGGAGGGAGCACCACGGAGTCCAGCCCCCGCCACTCAGGCTGGCCCACGCGGGGAGCCGCCCCTCTCCTGCGCTGCCTCGGGAGAGAAGACACCACCGCAGGCCCCCGACTCCAGGGGAGCGTGCCAGCCCCCGGGCTCTGTCCACAAAGACAGAACGCTGGTCCCGCCCCGACCCCAGCCTCCGGGAGACGGGTGTTCCGTCGCCAGGAGAGAGGCCAAGGCAGGGAAGCGGTCCTTCTCTCCGGGCTCCGGGAAGCAGAAAAAGTCTGCCGCCCTGGGTGCAGTTTCCATGTCACCTCCCCGCGTCACTAACTCAGCCCCTGACACCAACAATCCAGTGCCCTGCGGGTCAGGCCGGGGGCCCTGCCATCTGGCCAACCTCCTCAGCACGTTGGCCCAGAACAGCCAAAACACGGACCAAAAGAAGCCCCTGGAAGTGACCTGCCAAGTTCGGAAAAAGACTCGAACCCTGTACCGCTCAGGTGAGTCCCTGAGGGAGAGTAAGGCGGAGGTCCGGTGTCCTCTCTGGGAAAGGTGCGCTCAGCAGGGAACGTGGCCCGGGAGACTGGAGGGCGATTCGCTTGCACATGGCCTGTCCTGGACCCCTGGCCTGTGGCGGGGCCACGGCCTCTCAGGGGTGGGGGTGAGGGGTAGGGCCGCATCAGAGAGTGAAATTGAAAACCGGTTGGAAAGGTTAGTCCCACCCACAAAGCCTGAGAAGAGAAGGCCCGGCCCCGTGGGAAGCAGTTGTGAGACTCGGGGAGCCCTGGGCTGGGCCCCTGGTCCCATCCGGCAGGCGTCCTTCTCCTTCCCTCCACATCCCTGGGGTTTGTATTCATGGGAGTTTCTCCTTCTTCCAGACCAGCTGGAGGAGCTGGAAAAGATATTCCAAGCCGACCACTACCCTGACAGTGACAAGCGCCGGGAGATTGCCCAGACAGTGGGGGTCACCCCCCAGCGCATCATGGTAAAGGGGGCTGGGCAGGGACCGGCGGAGGAGAGTCCATGCTGGGCCTCTGGACAGCAGGCAGGTGTGAGCACCTCTGGCTCAGGCCGGTGTTCCAGCTCTCATGGCTGTGTTCTTGCCGTGCCCACGTCGCTACGGCCTTCGAAAGCTACTAGAGGAGCCTTTTATGACACCGGCCTCAGCGGGGGCGTCTGCAGCTCCCCACGAGAGAGCCGGGGCCTGTCTGAGGCTCTGCCCCTTTCTCAAGCTCTCCTAGCATCTCTCCCTACAGGTGTGGTTCCAGAATCGCCGGGCCAAGTGGCGAAAAGTGGAGAAACTGAATGGGAAGAAGGACAAGGACAGCCCTGCAGGTCCAGCCCCCGCCAGCGGCCAGGACAGGTGACTTTCTCCTCCTGCTGGGTCATTCCTGGAGGTAGGAAGTGGGGCCCAAGCTGGGACCTGGGCATTGAAGCTGGAGCTGCTGGCTAACATTTAGAGGGGCTTTGGCTGCATGGGATGGGACAGCGGCCAGTGCCTTGGAGGGAGGCAGAGTCTGTCCCTTTCCTGGCATGGAGGCCCCGATCTGTGTCCAGGGACCATTCAAAGTACAACCTTCGCTCTGTCTGCCTCCAGCTCTGCTGCTGAGCTGCCACCTGCTGTGCCCATGGACCCGGAGCCTGCTGCCTTCCCTCCGGAGCCCCCTCTAGACACACTGCCAGGTGAGCTGACCCCCTTCTGAGGATCATCTGGGGGTGGGAAGGGATGACAGGAAGACAGTGAAGACAGAGGGGCTTTCTTGGTAGGCATGAGAGTGGCCCAAAGCTCTCTGCTAGCCTGCGCAATCCCAAGTCTGCCTCCCCATTCTCTTACCATCACAACCCTCATGTCTTCTGCTCCTAGAGCCCCCCATGCTTCTGACATCTGACCAGACTCTGGCTCCAACCCAGCAGAGCGAGGGTGCTCAGAGGGTGGCAGTGACCCCACCACTCTTCAGCCCCCCGCCTGTCCGAAGGGCCAACCTTCCCTTCCCCCTCGGCCCAGTCCACACCCCCCAACCGATGCCTCTGCTGATGGACACACTTGGCAGTGACAGCAGCCACAGAGATGGCTCCTGTGGGTCCTGGGGGACAAGGTATGGAACCTAGTGGGGGTGGCCACTGAGTTATCTTGGGAGGGGTTTCAGAGCAAAGAGAGGAGCTTGGGATGGCAAAGGGTTAGCGGAGAGGAGCAAGGAGTAGTAAGTGTGAAGAGGGGGGAAAGGGGTGGAAAGGGTAGGCTATCTCGGCAGTAGAGCAGGAACGAGGTGAGAAGCTGGGAGCAGAGGAAGAGGAGGTGGCGGCAGGTGGGCCTGGAGGTGGGGAGAGGGGTGAGGAGAAGGCACTGGCCCACTGTGTGGTCAGAGTGAGGAGCCCCCTTGCCTCTCCCCGACCCTCACAAAATGCTTCCCTGTCCTCACAGTGTCACCCCGCCCCCTACCTGCTCATACCTGGAAGAGCTGGAACCCCAGGATTACCAGCTGAGCAACCAGCCGGGGCTGTTCCAAGTCCCCCAGGCTCCGCAGACCCAGCTTTTCCAACAGCCGCAGCCCCAGTTTTCCTATCTGCATCCCTTCCCCTTCTCCACGCCCAGCTCACTGACGCCCCCGCTGCCAGAAGACGCTTTCTTCCCACCGCCTTACGGCCCCAGTGGGGGCACCTCGCAGGGCTACTTCCCAGCACCCCCCGCAGGGCAGGTTCTGCTGCAGCCGCCTGCTGGGAGCATGGGTGAGTTAGGGCTGCAGGGAAGGTTCCCTTGGTGACTGAGGAAGGTGAGAAGGGACAGAAGGCCTCATTGCCGGGGAGGCTGGGGTAGGGCATGGTGTGAGGGAAGCTTTTTTCTTGCCACAGGGGTCTTTTTTCCTCAAGTTTTCAGAGGCTGCAGAGCAGAGAGAGAGATGGCCAGAGAGCTTTGGAGTTAGGAAACCAAAATGTGAAGTCCAGCTTAGCTGTTTCCAACTCTCCTGGGCCTCAGTTTCCTGGGCTTAGAAATGGGACTATGATTCCCATGTCATGGAGGCCCCTGATGCAGAGGAGAAATAACCTGAGGGCCGAGCCCCGCGCAGAGTAGCTGGCGGCTAATACAGGTGTTCTGACGGCCACTGGGCCTCTGAGAACCTGAGGCAGCCATCTGACGACTCAATTCCAGCAGAAGGGGAAGCGTGGCCAGTGGCTTGGTCTGCTTGCTGCCATGGTGCGCTGTGTCCCTGTCACCAGACTCAGGCCCGAGTCTGGAGCAGGCCTGGTCCTCAGGGGAGCTCCTGGTGCCAGTTTGTCACCTAGACTTGCGTGGGGTGCTAGCCTATGTGTCGGAGGAGGCGGATGCTCACAGCACATGTTGGAGTGTGGCTGGTGCCTCAGTCCCGTCTAATCGCTTCTGTGTCCTTTGACCCCACAGGCACAGTGCCCTGGAATGACCCTTGCTTGCCAGAACTGCCCTTCCCTGGTCCCTTCTGTCCCCAAGCTCTGGGGCACCCCTCAGGAGGGGAAGGCTACTTCTCCGATCTGTTTCCGGCTCCCTATGCTCACCCTGTGAGCAGGCAGCCTTCTCCAGGGCCCAGCCGGCTGCCTGACGGGGCCAGGCCAGGCGCTGGGCCCTTACCCAGCACGGCCCCCAGTGAGCAGCCCATGGCCACTGTGGAGCAGCATTTGGCACCCAAGGAGGCCCGAGAGGAAGACAAGAACAGCCACGGCCCCTAGTCCTGGGGCCACGTGTCAGACAGGCCGCTAGGTGCAGAGGGTTGGGGCGCCGTCAAGGAGATGGTGGCAGAAGCATTAGGAAAGACTGTGGACTGTGTCGACTGGGGTGCATGTCGGACATGCTCCTGTGTGAGCTCATCTTGCTGGGCGCTGGTGTGAGGAGGGAGGGGCTGGCCCTACCCGGCTCTCCACACCTCTGTACGGTGTCGGCCCTGAAGAAGGTGATGGCCGGTACCACTTCGGAACTCTGTATCAGCTTGTGTTGTTTCCTTTCCTCGCCAGGCACATGAGCCAGAGTGTTCACTGTAAGCAGTAAACTAGTGTGCTGTTGGTTTCTCTCTGTACTTACACGTCTCCCCACTCACACACTGAGCTCCAGTCCCCTCACTGCGTCCACACAGCGTCCCAGGTGAGGTCGCCACTGGGCGTGATCACGTGGAGCCTGGCATTCTCCCTGGCCTGTCTCTCCTGCTGGAGGAGAAACTGGGCGTTTGGGGCCTTGTCTTCACTCCTGCGATTAAACCACGCTCTCTGGGATTTGGACTCTGGAGGGACATGGTTACAAAGAAGCCCAAGCATATTTCAGGGTTAGTCTCTCCAAAGCTTTTTTATTTTTTGGAGGGGGCGCTAAGAAGAAGATGCTCTTACATATAGTTAGCACCCCACATCGGATAGTCCCACAGTGCCCACTGCATTGGGAAGCATTCTGGACCCATAAATGCTATGATTATTGGAAAATACACATCCTCTTGATGGAATCATCCTCTCAATAATGCAAGCTCAGGGTTTTGCAATTGAACAGAGCAGAATCCTTCCTTGCAGACTCCAGGAAAAAATGTCTCCCCCTCTAATTTAAGCTTTCACTATCACAATGTTTCCACTAGATGGCAACCCACCACCGGTTTCTCTGGCATTAAACTACTGTGGTGGTTTACAGCAGCGATTTTCAACCTTTTTCATCACATGGCGCATGTAAACTAATGACTAAGATTTTGCGGCACACCAAAAAAATATATTATTTGCCCATCTGACAAAAATAGGTTTAATTTTGATCCTTTCATAGGGGACAGCTATTGTATTGGCTGTTACTTTATTTGACAATCCAAGGGAAAAGAGGTTAGTGCCCCAGACTAGTCAGGTATTGCATGTTTTAAAAATTCTTGCAGCAGACAGGTTGAAAATTGCTAGTTTGCAATAAGAAAGCCCTTGCTATTTCTTCCAAAAGCCCTAGAGCCACTAACATCAGATTCAAAGATATTAGTCATTTGGATTGTAGCTTGCCAGATAAAGTGTATGATGTCCAGTTACATTTGAGCTGCAGATAAACAAATCCTTTTTTAGTATAAGCATGCTTCCTACAATAGTGGAGTGTCTTGTATTTTTATGTATGCTAAATCTGGCAACACTGGTTGTAGCACTTTGCTAAGGATTCTATATCCATGCTAACGTCTTGATCCAAACAGAGGTTGTCCAGGAGCCCGCCTCTGTATCTGGGTGGGCTCAGCTTTTTGCAGTTCAGGCTCCTGAGCAGCCCTGGGATCATGGTGTGAACCCAGTTCATAGAGGACTCCCCGCCCTCCTGCCATTATAACCCTCCATCCAGGCTCCCTATGTGTCTAAAAAATGCTCTAAAATCTATTGGATTCCTATTATATTTTCTGTGCCTGTTAGCTGCATATTGCTGAGACAGCCCATTAGAAGTTATTTTTAAACACGTATTTTAACATCATTTGCATAAACGGAGCACAGAAAAACAGGAAGCAAAATACAATCCGGCTTCTATTGATTCCACTCCAAGTCCTAAACACTCTTTATGAATTAAGAATAAGTCTGATTTCCGGGAAGTACATCATTTTCATTCACCCCAAAGTGGTGTTATTTTAGTTCAGAGAGAGATTTATGGTTTTTATATTTGTGGTTTGGTTCATACTGTTCTTTCAAAAATACCCTCTCATTTGAGTTTCATCGCCAAGTCCTCAGAAATAAAGGCCGCTACAAGTTTCAGCATTCAGTGGGATCTACAGGATCTATAGTCCTGGGTGAACACAGATAAATGAAAGGTCTTTCTGGCTTTCAGGGAACTGACAGTCTTGTCCAGGAGTATGGCCACACAAGTGCCCAGTTAGACTGCAGGAGGGCAGAGCTGTGCAGGGTCAGCCCTGAGAACCAAGTGTGACCAAGGACCAAAGGTGGGCAGCCATGTCTGCTGGGCAGAGAATGCTGGAGTATGAGGCATCACTCCCGCAGGAAGAACAGAATTAGGATAAGCAGAGCAGGAAAGAAAGGGTACTTCAGGCAGAAGGCACAGTGGGTGTGAGGCCTCTGAGACTGGAAGGATGATTAAGGAGGGGTTCAGAGTGGCTGGATTTGTATAGATAAGGCCAGTGGGAGGCTGTAGTCGAAGATTTGAGAAGCACTGGCAGGATTAAGGTGTGGGCATATCTTGTTCAAATTTGTTTTAGAAAGACAGATGGAAAATATGACCAGAGGCTTAGAGGAAGCTGAGAAACAAGATAGAGCTACTGTTGAGTCTAAGTGAGAGATGGTAGAGAGAGAATAGGGCAGATTGGAGAAATACTTAAAGAGTCAGGCTCAGTTAATAGGATGAAAGTTAGTTGGAAGGAACTGAAGAGAAAGGAAAGAAGATGGACACTTTGGTAACTAAGAAATGCTGTTAATTGATAAAGGAAATAATGGGGATGGAGCCAATTTTGGGAAGGTAGACCACTCTGTATATTGAGCGGAAGTTCCTGTGGTTATCTGTGTGGATACATCTATCGAGAATAATATGGAAGTAGGTCTGTGGGGGCCTCTTCAGCGTAGAAAATGCTAATTGAGGTCAAGAGACCACACCAGATGGCTCAGGCAGAGCACCTGGCATGAAGAAAAGTTGTCTTGGAAGAAACTCATGGAAACACCAAGAGGAGAATGGGGCAGAAGAAAAAGGGGTGCTGAGACTGATGAGGAAAGACTGGGGTGCAGACAAAGAGCTGGAAGGGCTCTCAGAGGGGGAGGGATCAAAGCCCCATGGGGTCAAGGTCTGGAGAGGAAGCTGGACAAGTAATTGAGCAAATTAGATATAATTATCCTAATTTACAGAGGAGGACATGGGGGTTTAAATGATTTCCTAAAAATGCCTTAACCAAGTCAAGATAAAAGTCTTTTGAGTTTATTTCCCACATCACCAAATGCAGACAGAGGAGTCTTGCTTCCTGAATATATCACTTAAGAAACTGGACAAGCCTTAATAGGTGCATGGGTACTTGTGACAGCCAATTCTGTGTGTTTGTATGTTTACAAGACCATGAGGAACTGAAATACTTTTCCCAGAAATTGGTCCTCAGACAAAATATTAATGATGATGGTAATAATTTATTTAGAATTTATTGTGTATGTAGCTCTCTAATAGGTCATTTCATTTCATGACAAATCTATATGGCATTTTATTTATTTTTCCTTATAAAGTAGTATTCATGTGACTCAGAGAGGTTTAAGTATTTGCCCAAAGTTGCAAAAGAAACTAGAATTGGTCAGGAGGTGCCAACTTCAAGCAGCAGTATACTTTGATAGTTTTAGAGGGAGATGACAAAGAAGGTCAGAAGGTGGGACTGAGTGTAGTAAAACAATCGGTGCAATCTAGATTAGATTTAGGATCCTCCATAGACCCTAGGTTTTAAATAACACACTCAGCTGGCGTGGCTCAGTGGTTGAATGTTGACCTATTACCCAGGAAGTCACAGTTTAATTCCCAGTCAGGGCACATGTCAAGGTTGGGGGGGTGATCCCCAGTAGGGGGTGTGCAGGAGGCAACCCATCAATGATCCCCTCTCATCATTGATGTTTCTATCTCCCTCTCCCTCTCTGAAATCAATAAAAATGTATTTAAAACATAAATAACAACACAGTACTGTTTAGTTTGATTTAAAAGATACAGGAATATTGTGTGAGGCAGGAGAGGGCGAAGAGAGCAGTGGTAAAGGACCAGGAGGGTCCATGCTGCAGAGCTGGAAAGGGATTGGAATGTATGGAAAGAACAGGCCAAGAGGGAATGAAGTGTCCGTGGGGGCAACAGAAGAGGCAGGTGGAGGGGGCTGGATGGCTAGGTGGGGTACAGCTGTGACCAGTCTGACCTGGTAGATGATAGGGGTAAAGAGGAGACAGTCAAAGCTGAGATTGTGAGAGCACTCCTACAGAAAGACTGCAGGTGAAAGGATGGGAGAAGGCATGCCCTTGGGGAAGTCTCCAGTGCCAGGAGTGAGCTGTTGAGACGAAAATAGCAGAAGGGAAACAGAGGGAAGCATCTCGGTGAGCTGCGAAGAAATCAGAACTTGATTGTGTGGGTGGAGAGGAGAGAATGTTGACTCCTTGTTTCAGAGCCCAGGCATCTGGGAGTATGACTTACAAGCAATGGAAGTCTAGAAGTGTTGGTTTCTGCCTCAGCATTATGGCATCTGAGTCTGCGTTTGTAGCTTTCCCACTTCATCTGCTTCTTGGTCTCATCACTCTGGCCTACTTGCCCCAGGTACATTCCCCCTGCCATAGGTTTTTATTATCTGGGAATGGAGTTTCCACCCCTGAAGATTCCTGGGTTCTTTCCAGTTCACCTTCATCCTGTTGCTGCTTATGTGGTCCCTTCCATTGAATTCTATGTCATATGTCCTCCCTAGACTGGCACCCTCATCCCATCATATCCCAGGAGCCTGCTGGGAATATGGGGTCCCTTCTGAGCTATCAACAACAATAAACCTTTACTCTTTCTAAACATTCCATTTTGCCCACTTCTTCATTAAACCTTCTTACCTATTCATTTTGGTTAGGCTTTTCTGTTACTTCCTATACTAATTATTTGAATTGGTGAAATCGAGTACATTTTCATACCCAATGCACTAAAAATTGTCCCCAAACCAATTTAAAGGACTACAGTCAAAGTTTTAAAAAATATTATACATACCCATTTTCCTTGATTTTCAACTGGAAAATTCCTCTTTCCCCTTTTCTCCCCTTTTATTTGTTAATGCCTCTATTGCTGTATTTCAAGGAGGAAGCCCAGTCTCTGCATAAATTCCATCTTCTAGTAGAAGTGCTCTCGTTATCCCCACCCTAAAAGCTAAACAGCCACCTCTTCACACACACTCACACATGTGCACACACATGCATGCATGCACACACATATAAATGCACTCCCAAGTTATTTGAGGCCAAACCACACCTTATCTTTATTTCCAGTTGGTTGCCTGACCCAGCTCAATTCTATCACCAAAACCTGCTTATTAACAATTCCACAAGTCTTGCCACCTGCTCCTCCCATGCTCTCAAAAATAATCTGCCTATCCACATTGTGTTGACTCAATCTTTACAATTTATGGCAAGTCACCTTCTACAAACTCAGCAGATTATCCCCTTAAGCCCTAGATGTGAACAACAGGCTGCTGTAACCTGTAGTTTATAACTAACTGGCTGTATGACTTTAGGCAAAGCATCTCCATTCTCCAGATTCCACTGCTGCCTCGAACAGGGGATGAATTTCTCATCCCCACAAGCTGATCTCAATAAGAAAACACTAGAACTGGCTGCATGAGTCCCATTGAAGGTTCTAACCTTTCTTTGCCTTCTGCATTTCCCTTTTCTCCCCGAGACTGCTCCTTGGGTGGAGGTCTCTCTTGCTGGACTTGTGGACTCTACCACAGTACCCATGGTCCCTCACCCTCAGCCACCCTTTCCCGAAGAGTCCGAACTCCCTGGCGTCCAGGAACCCCTCGGTCTGTGGTCCATCTCATGCAGTGCCATAATCTGACCTGACTCCCACTCCCCCGAATTTCCATCTGCATTGTTTAGAGGTAATTGCTTCTCTGAAATGCTCAGATAACTGCCAGGAAAATATTTATCTGTTCATTGGTGCTCCTGGAGGACTTTGTAGGCCAGACTGGGCCCCGCCCTGTAGCAGGCTCTGCCCTCAGGCCCATGACTCACTCACTAAGCAGCAGGGATCAGTAGTCACTCCCTCACCAGCTCAGAAAACGTTTACAGCACACACCAACCCAGCTCCTTTCCTCCACACATGCCCTGCTCACCAGCCACCCAGAAAGAGTAAACAACACACCCACTCACCCGCACACCCTGCGTCTGTCTTCCTGGTGACCGCGGCCTCGTTTTCTGCTGTTCCTGGGAACTCTGCAGATTGAATGGATGCTTTGCCTGAATCTCTTCCAAGGAGGAGGCTAGAGAAAGTTCTACTCCATTACTGTAATTTAAAGTGGGTGGGTGGGAAGAAGTGGGTCGAAAACGAAGTATAGAGAATGTTCAGTACGTTTGAACCAGAACTGAGTTTGGCAACCATTTCTCTTTAGCTCATTTACTTGTAACCTTTGGCCCCTCTGCACACCTGATTTCAGAGTCAGACGATTACATTAAACAACAGGCAGCTCTTGAGTCATGTTTACAGTAACTCGGGCTCCCCAGTCACTGAATTGCATTAGTGATGGAGCCAAACCCTCACCGAGATATTTATGCGCAGGACTAGAAACCGTGAACACAGACAAGGCTCCGGGACCTGTCTCAGGCGGGTGGGTGAGGAGCAGTGTCTATAAAGGGCCACTCTACCAAATCCTGGATTCCTAATTTGGTCTCATTTCTGAGAAGAGGTTATGATAAGGGCACCACCACTAAACACTTAAAAGCACACACTATTTCTGGGTAGAGCAACAGAAGGAAATCAGGTTTATGTGAGGGTGATAAATGTGTGTGTGAAAGGGGACCACTGAATGGAATTCCTTTAGATTTTCAAAGACTTTTAAACAACTTCTGTCCCAAAGGCCAATTAAAAAATAATTGGTCATCATACAACCAAAATCAATTTTTTTTTGTATCATGGATATAGAAGTTGTTTAAGAGACAGAAAATGAAATTAAGGGAAATAAACACATCCTAATCTGTGAGCCTTCCCAATATTAACATGTAGGCTGATCTTATTAAAATCATTATAAATAACCACAACAGAGCAAGTAAAAATCTGGCTTGTGAGGAGGCAAAAGAGATGATGGAGGTGCAGTGTGGCCCAGTGCAGGAAGGAAATGGCTCACAGATGGATATACGGCTTATACTCCAAGCATGCCCCAGTTCAGCAAAGGGGCTATAGAGGACTGCTGTTGATATCTGCTGAAGACACTGCCCTGTGCATGGCTTTGTTTAAAAAAACCAACGAAACCCTGCATATTTGTATATGTCTCAAATGCAGTCCTGTCCAAAAAAATGTTGGTTAATGGTTGTTTTCACAATCTCATAAGAAATTGCTGTTTCTAAGACAATGATGCCAATTAGAATTAAAAAATAAGTTGAGTCAATTCTGGAAATTTGCAGAAGAAATGGATAATGAGTGTACCCGGACCTGATCTTGTGAAACCCGAAGTATAGAAAGTTTAGTAATTCAACTGAAGAGAGACGACTCATATATGTTTTGTTGTGTGTGTGTGTGTGTGTTTTGTCTTTAATACCAAGGACCTAAAGATAGGTAGAATCCTATTGTCTTTCAGCTTCACAGATGAAGTGATAATACCCCAATTAAACAAATACATGTTAAATACCTAAAGATGATTTTAGTCTTTCAGAATTCAGCTTCAAAGGTGCTCAGAAAGCCTTAGCAACTTTAAGTGAAGAAGCAGTCATTCAACTAAAAAAAAAGTATTTGCCTGTACATCATTCAGAAGTTAATATTTCACCTCTCTGGGAAAATTTTCCTGGAAAATATAAGGTTGGATATGGTTCTGTTTGAGTCATATGGCCAGTATTCAAATACTGGTTTGAACAAATAATTTGGGTTATAATTATTGTTATTGCTGTTAAGAAAAACCAGTTGTTAGCTTAGTTGTAATATATACATATTAATATGTCATATATTAATAAAAAGTTGGCTTTATGAAAATAGTGAGAAACTTCAATAGAACTTTTCTAAAGCCCTCCCATTTTAGATTGTTTGGTCGTGTCAACCTGTTAGGATAAATTACTATTAGCCCAATCTTAATTAGGATAGGGATTACTTTTCTAACAATTAAGCAAGCTAACTTACATTTTTAGATGAACTCAAAACAAAATGTGTTATCAGAAGTGATAGCATCATGTCATATCATCAATCCCTGGGTATAGGACAAGAGTCTGTAGTAGTATTCTTACCTTTGTACAAAGCTGCAATGCAGTTTTACTTTTGAGCCCTCCCAAAGATAAGGCAGAGGAGTACACTGTCAAGGAAGGAGTATAATGACACAGCTTAAAAGATGGCTATGTCGTCCGGCCAGCATGGCTCAATGGTTGAGTGTCGACCTACGAACCAGGAGGTCATGTTTTGATTCCTGGTCAGAGCACATGCCCAGGTTATGGCTTGATCCCCCCTGGAGGATGTGTAGGAGGCAGCCAATCAATGATTCTCTCACATCACCGACGTTTCTATCTCTCTGTCCCTCTCCCTTCATCTCTGAAATCAACAAAAATATGTATATATTTTTTAAAATATGGCTATTCTGTTGCTATGTGAGGGCTCTATATGAGAAAAAAATGTAAAGTATGATGCTCTTCAGCTGAGAAAGGCGATCTGATCAGAGCTAGACAATCATAGATTGTAGAGTTGGATGGGACTTTAGAGTTACTTGATCCAAACTTGTATTTTACATTTAAGGAGACTGAGACATGGATAGGCTGGATCATGGCAGTGTGGTAACTGGAGCAAGGGTCTCTTGCCTTGGGTCCTATGACACTTTCCATTACACTGTACTGCTTTTCACAAACAGGATGGAACAACTGGGAAGATACCTTCAAGATAATTCAAGTCAAAATATAAACTCATTAATGGCCTGAGTAGGATTTCCAAATTCACCCAACCAGCCTATACCTTAAGGTTCAGGAAAAAAGGAAAGTATGAATAGGGTTTTCATCACCCATCAATTCCTTCTCAGGCTATAAGTAGAGAAAATGCCTAAATTCTCAGGAGTCATAAGGCAAGAGTTAACAGACACCATGGCCTAGGTACCATCTTGGTCTTTCATGACACCGAAGTCAAATAGCCTGGAAGCCTCCTGGAACCCTACTCAGTGCTCCAGAGTCTGAGGAGAAAAAGCTCGAGTAGTGCCAAGTTTATTAG
Organism: Eptesicus fuscus; assembly: GCF_027574615.1. Taxonomy (NCBI): domain Eukaryota; kingdom Metazoa; phylum Chordata; class Mammalia; order Chiroptera; family Vespertilionidae; genus Eptesicus; species Eptesicus fuscus. Next base: position 51,019,917 of record NC_072486.1, read on the forward strand.
AGTGAGAGAGAATCCCCCTCACATTGCCACCAGTAGACCCAGAGTTGAGCATGCACTACCTCATACCAACAATCATGGAAAATCATTAGGTTGGAAGATACCTTAGTGGTCACCAGGTTGACCCTCCCAGCTGACATGTTAATCCCTCTTTAACATCTCCCTTTAGTGGACTGCAGTCAGATTCTGTTTACCATAGCCACGATGGATACTCTGGCCAGCTCTGAATCTGCACTCTGGAAGAGAATGCTTAAGTACTAAATGGTAGAAGAAGTATAGTTCCTTCGTGTAGGCCCCACTGGATCCTTTTCCTATGAGAACATGTTTCCAGAGTCTGGTGCAAAGTACCTCAGAATTCCCAACCAAGCTCAAAGCACAAAAATGGAGGCGGTGGAGGGGCGGGGGGCAGCGGGGTGTCTAGCGACTGGTAGATGGAATTTGTTCTTGGGCTCTCGGAAGGTCTAGTTCTTGGTCCACAGAAGACCTCTGTTGCAGGGTTGTAGGGCCAGCCCTCTCCAAGAACAACTTGTCCTTAAGCTCAGGGAAGTCCTTCCAGAGAATAGCTAGGTCTGTTGTTCTACCAACTGTAGTTTGGCCGTCTTGACTCGCTGGGCTTCCTTCAGGTTCCGTGCACGAACCTCTGGGTTGGAAATGAACTCCACCTGCTGCACAGGAAACCAGCCTCGCTCCCCATCTGAGAGTCTCATGCCCTCCAGCCAGCCTATGGGCACAAGATGGGTAGGAAGAAAAATTATCTGGAAGACACATCATTTCCCCTGAACCACCTTTCCAAACACATTCCTGAACCGTAGGCTAAATGGATGGGCGAGCCCCCAGAGTATGGGACACCCAATGCACTCAACCTGGCCGCTCTAGGTCTGGCCTACTCCTTAGTGTTCTTTCTCTACTCTCACGGGTTGAATTGTGTTCCCCCAAAGTATATTTTGAAGTCCTAACCCCAAGTACTTCAGAATGAGACTTTATTTGGAATAGGGTTGATACAGATGTAATTAGTAAAGTTAAGATGATGTAATACTTGAGTAATGTGGGCCATTAATCCAATGTAACTGGTATCCTTAAAGAGAGACATTTGGGCACACATGCACACACACAGAAGGAAGACAAAGGTAGAGATTGGATACATTGCCACAAGCAAAGGAATACCTAGAGCTACATAAGCTGGGAGAGGCAAGAAAGGACCCTCCCTAGATGCTGTATAGAAGGAGTATGGCTCTGCCAACACTTTGATTTTGGACTTCTGGCCTCCAAAACCACAAGAGAATACATTTCCATTGTTTTACACCACCCAATTTGTGGTACTTTGTTACAGAAGCCCTAGGAAGAGAATACTTCCATCCAACTCCAATGCTAGCCTACTGCTCATGGACTCTCCTTCTTACCATCACTGCTTTGTTGAGTCACCATCACCACGTCTGCCTTCTCCAAAGCCAACTCATCATTTTCTCGGGGTTTGTAGGCTCGAAGGCACTGCACTTGTGGGGAATCTGGAGAGAAGAGTGTGAAGGGAAGTTAGGAAAGGCAAGTGACTGGAACAGGGAGAAGGAATTCCAGGGGGAGGCTGGGAGGACTTGGGATCGAGAAAGTCTGCATTTTTGAAAGAGACAAAAGAGACTATTGGAAAAGTCTTCATCTTCCACCAGGAAACGAAATGGTTGACAAGGAAATACAAATACCAGAATTCAAATGAATCAAAAATTCTATTTCTGTGGGGAAGATGAATTGAGAAATACATTGGGAACACCTTTAGTGACTCATTATTACAAATACTCCAGATCCATCTTCACTCTGAAAGCTTTCCTGACTCTTTAGTCCTCCAGAGTCTGAGGAGAAAACGATCGAGTAGTGCCAAGTTTATTAGAGTGAGAGAGAATCCCCCTCACATTGCCACCAGTAGACCCCAGAGTTGAGCATGCACTACCTCATATCAACAATCATGGAAAATCATTACTGAACTTCAAAACTGCTCATGTAGGCCAGACCATTTGTCCTCTACCTATTATTTTATGTATGCGTTCTGGGTCTGCAACTAGATTGTAAAACTTGAGTCTGGGACTCATTCTTTATTTTCTTCATGCTACTCAACATGGGCCTAGAAGAGACTTAACCAGTCGGGTTCCAGATCTAAGAAGGCACTGAATCCCCTTCAGCTTCAGCTTCCTCCCACGTACATGACTTAGGTTGATCAGGAAGATTCTTGAGGAAATTCTGGATTTTTTATATTTCTATACTTTTGTGAATCAGGGGAAATTCCTACAGTTTTGAAGCTCAAGGTTAACAAGCCTCATAGTATTCTTGACCCACAAGCATTCCATCATCTATGGGTTTATTGCTCGTTCTACTTTTCTGGCTGTACTAGTGCCCTCAGAAAACAGAACACCACCTAGTTATCTGTACTTCTTCTAAAGCAGTGGTTCTCAACCTTTCTAATGCTGCGACCCTTTAATACAGTTCCTCATGTTGTGGTGACCCCCAACCATAAAATTATTTTTGTTGCTACTTCATAACTGTAATTTTGCTACTGTTATGAATCGTAATGTAAATATCTGCATTTTCCGATGGTCTTAGGTGACCCTGCTAGCGGTTCTCAACCTGTGGTCATGACCCACAGGTTGAGAACCGCTGCTGTAGAGCCTAAGACCATCACAGGGTCACAGTGAAGGAGGAATTATCTTGCCTCCCTTACCAACCCTGTAGAACTGAAGCCCAGCAGATGATCACACAGTGAACAAGTAAACTGAACTCACTTTACAACCGGGCTCTCCTACTTCCTTTTCCAGATTTCCTTGTATTTGTTTGTTCTTTTGTTTGAGTCACCAAAGGTCCTGTCTTCCTAGAAGTTCAGCTCCTTTTGGATACGGATTAGGGAATCCTTGGTGAAGGACTACTATGGAGCTTATAGAAGACCCATAACTTCAGTCTTAGCATGAATGCAGACACATTCATAATTTGTGTGTGTTTGTGGCTACCAGTGAGTACCTGGAAGCCTGGGGTAAGAGCAGTGGTCTCATGAGGTAAGAGCAGAGGTCATCCTCTACAGGAGCGGGGAGTGCTTAAGACAAAACTACTGTTTGGATATTTTCCCATAACTCCCACTCCAGCCCTACTTTCTCCATTTCCCTGAGACCTTCAAGCAGATAACATCCAATTCCCCTCCCCCCTGAAAAAAGGCAGGATAGACTTAAGGGGCCAAATATTTTAAAAGAGCAAACTACTGCCCCAAGTAGGGATTGCATGGGGTTTGCGGCATTGCCATGGCGGTGGGCAGTTTTAAGCAGATACATCTCAGGTGTTTAACCTCCAGTGGCCAGCTTCTACCATGAAATTCTGGACAAAAGCAATAAATGGAAGCCTCTCCAAGTTACCACCCAGCCCTCTAAACTCCTGCCTCTAGAGGAGACTTCAGACGCTGCCATTTTTCTCTCCCTCACTCACCATAACACTCCTGAAGGTCCAACTCCTCTCTTGGCATGGCCAAGGCAGAGATCCATCGAAGCTTTTCACTTCTGAGAAAACAAAGGAGGGTCATTGCTCCAGCTGCAGCTCTGGGGTGTGGGACAAGGAAGGAGATGGGGACCGGACATGACTGTGGAAAGACTTTCTAATTCAGTGGTATTTAGGGCAAGTCAATGGGATTCTGCTTGGCAGGAAATATGACAGGATCTTGAACTGTATGTTCATGTCTTGCCACCCTTTATGTTTCCCCTTCTCTTTCCAAGTTTATTCTGTCAGTGGCATCTCGTATCTTTCAAGTGGGGGCATAAAGTCAAATGTCAGCTATAAACAGGTGGATTTTCCATTATGAAAATTGTACTAAGCAAAATGTTCATCTCCGTATAGATCCCCTTGGTCACTTTGTATAATTCTTAACACTCCTCTGCCCGCCTCCCTCCTATTAAATGTCTCAGAGATGAAAATCATCTTGTGATCATAATTAGATCAGGGAGATGTATCTCCTAATTTTTCTTATGTAATTTCTTCCTAGCCTAATTTTGTGATTATCTAAAGGTTTTTGCATTAGCTTAGCCTTGGCTTCCAAACATGCCGGAGTAATTGAGAGCTGGCACTGTTACTGTTCCAGAAAGATGCTGCCCAAGGTGCCAAGTAAGGGACACGGAGCCGTGTCTGACTACTCAGTGCAGGTGACACTGTGCACACAGACTCCTGCACCAGGCTCTCTGTTCCACAAGTGAACAAGCACTACTCATCCCACCCTGAAATGTCCTCCGAGGGACAAAACTGAAAAGTGTCTGAAACATGAAGATCCGACTATTAGGTAACATGTCAAACTTTTTAAAGGAAAGATTTCATATATCTTTTATAACATCAATAATAGGTACAGTTTTGTAGCTGTTCGTTATTATTGGCACAGTGTACCAGATTTTATAGGTATTATTTTTAATATTCTCCAAAATGTTATGTATAAATGTATTTTTATTATTATTTAAAAGATGAGCAAATCGAAGTTCTCAACACTATGGATTTCTGCTCAACATAGGACTGTGTTGGAAGGTGGGAACAAGGAAAGCCAATGGAACCTCACATATGCACCAGCCTTGGGCACTGAGGAATTTCTGGCTTGCACACATGGGCATTCACTGGTGGATGTCAGTAATCCGACTCTTTTAGTAACGCCATATTGGTCCATCTCTTTTTGGTATCTCACAGACTTTGTCATTCCAGATTAAAGGGAATACAATAGATACTAAGCCTTGGTGGCGAAGTTATACCCTCACCCACCCCAATCTCCTGAGGGTGCCTATTAGCTCCAGAAATTTGGGGTTCTCTGTGGATGCTCCCCAGTCCAGCATGGACTATTTAGTGACGTGGCTATTTTCTGGACACACTTCCTGCCTTGGTCCCACTTCTTTCCTCGGCTTCCAGGTCTCCCTCCCCCCAGCTCCTCTGCACAGCCCCATCTCACTGAGTCTCCGTGCTGAAGAGGAACTCGGCCTGGGTGCCCTGCGTATTGTGCAGCAGGAAGAGTCGGAAGAGGTTTTTATGAGGTCCATGTAGCTTCATTTCACACTTTTCCCCCCGAATAGAGGAGAAGGGAGCGTGGTCAAACACCAGGAATCGGCCACCCCTGCAAAATACAAGTCTTTTCAACCAGATTCTAGAGTTGTCATACTTCATCCACCCTCAGATTTTAGGATCCCAAGTCCTTGTCCTTAGCATATGGTAGCCTGAAAATTCTCATAAAAACCATATGATGGTGCTTACTCTCAAGATGGTAGCTCCAGAGTCCCCAGGTATGTGTCACTAGCTTGGTAAACCACATATCTAATCTCATGGATACTTCACCACTTTAAAGAGTTGTAGAGACAGAACCAATATAAATTTTCTAAGACTCTGAGGATCTGGAATTGGCTGAATATCTTTGGGCTAGTCGGCTCAGCCTAGCCCAAAGAAGCCACAAACTGACCGATTGGGAAAGTGATAGCTAATTTGCTGCATTTTGCTCTGTGTCTGTAATATGGTACAGGTCTTGCCATGTGATCTTGTGGCATATTTGGTGGGATCTCCGTTTTTGCTTTGGATCTTTCTCTTTCTTCTCTATACCATGATCTGGACTCCATGGGTTAGGCCATTGAGAAGGGTTCCTCTAGGAACACGACCCCTCTCTGTCCCTTTCTGTCCTCCCCTCTTGCCTCTCCCATTTTCCTCTTGTGCTCTGGCCTCCCATTCCAATCACTGACTCTCGGGGTCGAGACAGCAACAGACAGTCATTGAAGAGATGCAGGTGGACTGGACGTGTGTTCAGTTTCCTTCGCAGCCCTGGGGAGACACTGGACTCCAGGGCAGCCAGCTCACCACTCTTCACCAGCCAGCGTGACTGTGAAATGAGTGGGAATATCTGTAGGGCAGAGGAGGGCAGAGAAGGAAGTGTCACAGATCAAGCACGAGGCTCCCTTTTAGCCCTGCCTACCTCACCATGCCCCTTTCTCATAAGGTCCACTGACAATCATCTCTTCCACATTTTCCCTCTTGCTCATACCCACCCCTTAGACTCTGCTTCCCTGTTAACCCACCAAACATCGTGTACTATGGTACAGCTCCCATGTCCATAACTCAGGCAATGGAAGGTACCTGTGGTCCAACACCGAATAGTGACCATGTAAGAAAGCTTGGCCCTAGAAACCTGAACTGAAGAAGGCATGGAAAAGCCCAATTAGGGCATGTAGTGGAAGAAGGCAGGGAACACTATGTGTGTGTCTTAGAAGTTAAAAGATTTGGGCAGTTCTGATATCTGTTCTTTCTTTTATTACAACTAGAGACATGAGAGGAGTAGCTGGGATCAGAAGTGGGAATGGGATTAAGGAGAACAAGGTAGAATCTGCTTGGAGCTGGAATTTGGGCAAAGATAAGGGTAGAAACTAAGATAGATATGTGGATAAGAGGTATTCCCTCTCGGGGAGATAAGAATGGCATCTGCTCTGAGTTGGAATTTGAATGTGGAATGTCTATTGTAGATTTGCATTTGGATGGGAGACTTGGCCATAGATTTATTTCAATTTTTTATTGCTTGGGCTACACTAGTTTGAGATGATAAAATATTGGTTGGTTGAAGCACCAAAAATACCCATATCTATAATAATAAAAGTGTACCATGCTAATTAGACCGGATGTCCTTTTGGACGAAGCCAGGGTTGCAAGGGAAGCCCGGGTCCTGGGTGCTTGCCAGTGGCTAGAGAAAAACCTGGGTCCCGGGTGCCTGCTGGCAGCAGGAGGGAAGCCCAAGTCCTGGGTGTCAGAGGAAAGCCGGTGCCGGTAGCCAGGGGAAGGAAGGCCTACTCTTGCATGGATTTTGTGCATCGAGCCTCTAGTATATACACTGAGTGGCCATATTATTATGATCTCTGAACGCATAATAATCTGGCCACTCAGTTTATATCCTATATAATAAAAGGCTAATATGCAAATTGTCCCCTTGACCAAGAGTTCGACCAGTAGGCAGGCTGGCCAACCGCCCATGTCCCCTCCCCCTGGCTAGGCTGGCTGCACCCCACCCATGCACAAATTCATGCACCAGGCCTCATATACACACACACACACACACTGATATACTGAGTGGCCAGATTATTATGCGTTCAGAGATCATAATAATCTGGCCACTCGGTGTATATAAAAGCCTAAGCAACTGTTCAACCATTCGACCATTCGCTATGACGCGCACTGACCACCAGGGGGAAGATGCTCAACGCATAGGCATGAAAACATGGAAAAGACTGATGAATCTCAGAGGGAAGGGGGGAGGAGGGAGGACGGGAAGAGATTAACCGAAGACCTTATATGCATACTAGAGGCCCAGTGCATGGATTCGTGCACCAGTGAAGCCTGGCCTGTGGGATCAGGCCAAAACCAGCAGTCTGACATTCCCCGAGGTGTCCAGGATTGCAAGAAGGCGCAGGCCAGGCCGAAGGACCCCCACTGGTGCACGAATCCATGCACTGGGCCTCTTGTATCTTTATAAAGATTTGAATTGGTAAGTTCTCTCTCATCTGTCCAGTTCTCAGGTACACACTATGCCCCTCAGGTAACCTCTTTACTTTATTTCTTATGTCTCCTCCCAGTTTCTTTATAAGCAAATGCATGTACAGATTTGCACCCTCCTACTTTTCCATCAAAGGTAATACACACAGTCTATATCTTCCCTTTTCCACTTAAAGGGGTATCATGGAGAATAAAGTAGGCATTCAGGCACCCCAGAAATAGGACAGAACAGAGGCATGCAGACTGCGGTTAGAGACTAGCATAATGAGAGCCAGAGGGCTCTGTGTTAGCAGGTGACCTGCTGACATGCCAAAGACTCACTCACTTTGCATTCAAACTCAATCTTCTGGCTCAGGTAGATGAGCTCCTCTGTCCGGCGCATTCTCTGGACGTTGTTATTGCAGTCTCGGATCAGCTGCCAGGAGAGCAGGGTGAGGAAAGAGGAAGGGCACTATTAGAGGTTTGACCTTTGAGGCCCTGAAAGAAATCTGGAAATCAGTAGTTGTGACAGCTACAGTCTTTTCCACCAGGCTTGACCTGCATGAAGGTGATATCTAGGTGATGTTTCAGGACTCTGGTGTATTTGCTATGACAGGGTCAACATTCCTGGGCTGAGCGAAAGCAAGATGGAATCTGGAGAGTGCCTGCAGTGTCCTCGTGGTGGGAGGAGGCTGTGGGTGCGGAGGGAGGTTTGGAGGGGGGAAGGAGGTGCATGGGCAATCCCATCCGCAGTGACCATGGACCTGGGGAGGGGAAGACTTCTCTGTGAGGGGAACTGGGGGGTGCCTACCTCCTCCAGGGCATGGTGCGCCTTTGTGGCCTCTGCTTCCTCTGAGGAGCCAGGTTGTGTTCTCTTCAGAATGTTCTATAGAACAAACAATAGACAGCAGCCAGATGGAAGAAGGGTGGAAAACAGGAAGAGATGATGGGGGTGGGCCATTAGGAGAGGTCCAGAAACAAAATATTAGTAGCAAATTAACCCTGAGAAAGAAGGGTGTGGGCAGTGGGGAGACTGCTCACTTTGTCCACAGGGTGTAGGACAGTGCAGAAGGGCCAGTTCTGTGTTGTGGGACTTCCTGAAATCACCCTTTTGAGTTGAGGGGAGAATCCCAGGTGGGGTGTGTACCTGGAGCAGCAGTTTGAGACGGGTGATGCGCTGGAATGGCAAGATCAGAAAGGACTTGAGGGACAGGCGCTGGCAGACAGGGTCACTCTCCAGCTTCTCTAGGACCTCACGGAAGCTGCTGTTGGTGCTCCTGTCAGACAGCAGTGGGTAAGGAGGGTGGGAAACAGGGGGCCACAGAGAAGGCATGCAGAGTGGAGACACAGTGGAATGTTTGTGGGTCAGGGAAGGATGGTGAGATCCAATGACATAGGGCTGAGACCTAATGGTTGAGGGCCTGTGATCTGGAAGGCACTGGGGCCTGAGATCACAGAACGGGCACAGAATATGTGCTCAAGTGACAGCACTCTGGGTCAGGGGTTGGAGGTTTGGGTGCAAGGTCACTACCAGGCCCACACAGGGACTGAACGGGGTTCAGGTCTCACAGCAGAGTTTGGAAGGTGCGTTCCTGGTAGGTCTGGTTGGTGACATAAGGCAGGTAGACCCGGCGGAAGTGGGAGGCATGGTTCAGGACTACATCACACACGTGGAAGGTGAAGATGTTGTTCTCAAAGTTCTCCTCCAGGTCTGAAAGGAACCTGCGCAATATTCAAACAAGTCTCATGAGACCTGTGGGTCTCAAGTGAGCAGCTGGCTGAGCCCTGCTCTACCTTGATCTTGTGACATCTCTCTGTTAGTAAATAACTTCTGTCCTTTGCTCTGTGCCCCTTGCTCTGCACTCACATTCTCTCTGAAGCTGCTCCTAGTTTTCCCATGATCTAACACTCTGGTCCTAATATTCCATTTCTTGGTCTTTTCTGGAATATGTTCTGGTTTTCTTACCTTTAGATGCTTCCCAAATCTTGTCTCCAATGCACTGCATACCCACAGTGCATCCAAAACTCAACCCAGGAGGCATCTCTCATTAATTTGTTCATCCACCAATGGCTCTATATCCATCCACCACCCTGTCCTCTTCTGTTTCCTCCTCTCCCTACAGCCATTGGGAATCTCGGAGGGAGCAGTGAGAGGGCTTCTGAGAATGAAAAGGGTACCTACTGAAGGTTTATAGGCTAAAGACAGTGAGGTGGAGTGAGTGGCATTTGGGAGAAGAGGTGTCTTACGTGGCACTGACATCACGCACGTCCTGTAGACGAGAGAAGAGCCACTGCTGGTCTTGGTTGGAAAGGATGGCCCGGAGCTGGGCTGAATGCTGGAAGTGATCCACAGCTATGTTCAGGCTGCGCAGATAGGAAGCCTCTGACACAATCAGCTCAAATTTGGCCTAGGAGTTGGGGAGGAGGAAGATTAATGTACAACACATTTTGAGTTCCTGGTGTATGTTTTAGGGGTAGAGTGGTGAACAAGACAGATCCTTCTGTCGCTCACTGTCACAGCGAAACCTAACCTGATATCAGGGAGAGGGAAGGTGCATCGAAGCCAAGGGGAGAACGTGTGCAGGCCCCAGAGGTGTAATAGAGAAAGATGCTTTCCAGAAACTTACACTGAACGTTTACAGAACCATGTGCTAAAGTAGGGGCAGGAGAGGAAGCCAGAGAGGCAAACATGGCAGTCGGAAGGGTTAAGTGAACAAGGGAAACGAGTTTGGTAGGCTTCATACCATGGAAAAACAAAAAGAGGCTCTCTGTAGGGGAATAACTTGACCATCAATGTGTTGTTTCTAAGCACAGTGTGGAGAAAAGATTAGAAGGGGCAAGAGAGCCATGTTAGGAAACTGCCATAGTAAGTCCAGGTGAGAGATGAAGGCCTAAATAGCCGTGGGAGTAGGAAGGGGCCAGTTTCAGGACTATTCAGGAGGGACACGGGGAAGGACCTAGTTATTTGCTAGAAATGGACTCTAAAAGAGCAGGAAGAGTCCCAGCTAATGCCTCAGTTTTTGAGTTGGGTAACTGGGAGAATGAGCCAGAGAACTCAGAGATTCATTTGTGTCTGTGTCTTGGCCCTGACATTCTGACTATGTGGCTTTGGGTGGCTCATTTGATCTCTCTGAACCTGTTTTCTTGCCTTTTGAGGCAGGGACAGTGACCCCACCTCACAAACATGTGACAGTCAGAAGAAATGGAGTCAGTGAAAGCACCTTATAGGCCCTAGAAGTGCTATTTTATGAAAGAAATATGTGTTTATAAGTGCAGAGGCCTGTTTTCTCAGAAATGTGAGACGGCTGGCCCAGGAGCCATGTGGACGTGTGAGGATGCTAGAGGTGCTGAAAGGGAACTGGGTTCAAACCAGCTCCCAGGGTCTGATTCACAAACACAGGGCAAAGAAGTGATTTTCTAAATATCTTCCAGGTAGTTTGGAAGTTGAGGTCAGAACAGGGTCCCCCAAGTCTGAGCTTCAAAAATCCTAAAATTTATATCTGTCTGTTTGACTTGGTAAAAGCATTGTTTATCTGTAAGTCCTTCTGGCCCAAATGTTTCTCCTTCCCGCTTCTGAAAGGGGTGAGTATGCCACTAGTAAGTATCAAACTATATGCCACATACTCTGTTTAAAGCTAGATACGTGTCATTTCACTTAAACCGTGTGGCAACCCTGAAAGGTAGGTATTCATTATCTTCAATTTTTAGATGAGGAAACTGGGACTGAGCAATTATATAACTTGCCTGAGGTGACACAGCTAGCAAATGGCAAGGCAAGGCTTTAAACCTGAGTTGGCCTAACTTGAAATTAAAGTCATGAACATGTTTTGAATGATTACTATATATTAGAAACTTACCTTTTTTTTTTTTTTTTTTAACTCTCCCAGTACCTCTTTGCAATGCAATTTTACAAATGAGGAAACAGAAGTTTAAAAAGAGCAAGTAATTTGGCCAGAGTTAAATAACTGGCAAACATTAAAGTGCGCTTCCAGGTCATTTATTCTGAAACCTTAATGCTTAGACATTATTCCAGGAAAACTTTTCATTGTACTATATTATCTTCCTGGGAAGAAAGGTTTATCCCAGACTGGTTATCAGTGAAGCTCTCCAGATAAAACCCATTCATGGTAATATCAGACACACAGCCTCTACTAGTCTTGCTATTGGGGCTAAGGACCAAGCAGAGACTGATGGTCATTCAAAAGCCTCTATAAGTCCAATGGACCATAGGACAGCCACAAGGGGCACTCAGCCTTCAAGGGACACAACAGAAAGCCCCTGGTGTGCCTTGGTTGAAGTAACAATCTTTAGCGGAGCTTGAAACCATGGTTCAAGATGGAAATCAGTCTAGCCTGAAGCACTAGTGATGGGATTAACCTTTTGCACTCGGATGTCGAGTGTGACTCGACACGGTTAGCATCGGTAGCAGCTTGAGAAAAAAGCAAGCGAGTGCAAAGGGTTAATTCTACACATGGCCACTTTGTATGTGTCTGAACCAATACCAGGTAGCAGTAAATGGCCATGGCAGAAAGAGGTGGAGAGGCAGGCGAGTGTTCTTCAGAGAGCAATTGAAGTCCATTGGAGTGGAGATGGCTGACAGTGTGGGATGCATGAGTGTGTGGTGATGGTGGAGGTGGTGGTGGTGGAGGTGGTAGTGATGAGGAGATAAGGATGTGAGCCTCCCTTCCTGCATCCCTCTCCCCTGCCCCACCCTGCCCTTTTGGGTACCTCTTGAAGTTTTTGGTCTTCATGGGTCATGGAGAGCAGCACAGTGCTATTGCGCACCACAGGGATCTCCTGCCAGAGGGAGCTCCTGGAGGCCATGGAGAGGCGCTGCAGGTAAGACTCTGAGGACACCAGGACCTTTCGGGGCTGCCGGGGGGAGGCGGGCCCAGAGGCCTCTGCCAAGCTGTCCAGCCGCTGCTGGCTCTGAATCTCCTTGTTCAGAACCACATCGCTGTACTCCTGGTAAAGCAGCTGGGCTGTGGGGGTGAATCAGCGTGGGAGAGGGAGAGAATTAGGGAGATAAGGCAATTAGGCACAGAGACAGATAGAAGCCACCAGACCTCCTCTGGCTCTCCTGGCAGTTTTCTCTTCCTGTAGGTGTCTCCACCCGCTGCTGGCAGCCATAAGCCCATCCCCAGTCTTGGGCACAACACCTATGTGCATCCATAGTTCTGTTTCAATATACTCACAGGAGTTGATGAGCTTTGAGCAGCGTCTTGAAAAGCCTCCCATCACCTCCTTTGGCTTTTTCTCCCTGTGGAGCAAAGAAGGGCTCTGGGGTGCTTGCTGGCCCTTAGATACCGAGGAGCCCCAGGGGACTATAGACAGGGTAGTCTCTAACCTCTAACCTCCGGGACGTGTGCTGGGATGTCAGGGCCAAGTCCCCTGACCCACTTTGGGGTAGTTTGGAGCTTTCTTGAATGTCATGTTGAATCTTTACAGGGGTTTTAGCTCATGGCCAAAGGGCCTAGGAGGATGGAAAATTAAGACTTAGGTAACAAAATCAGGTAGATCAAAGGGCTCCCTACCCTGGTATCCTGGGGTCTGTCTCTTCCTCTACTTCCCTCTGGAAGAGACAGGGTCCCAGAACCCGTGTCAACTAATAGAAATCTCAGTATCCTAAGAAAAGAGAGTATAATTGTGCTTGTTGGGAGAGAGAATGACTCACCGAAAAACAATGGTGTCTGAAGGGCCAGGAGGCTTTTCTGTGGCTGGGCCTCTTGTATCTGAAAAGAGAAATGGATGAAGTAACTGTTCATAGGAACATTCAGAGATAGCCGAAGAAGGTAAGATGGAAGAGTAAGAGATGTAGGCACGTGGGGAGGGGGGAAAAAGGCTCATCTGGGAATCTGTGAGGGAAATGCCAAAATAGAAAGCATATGACACTACTAGGAGGTATGAACACATCCCTCATGTCAGAACGTAAATTGGACAAGGAGAGAATGTCTTCTCTACTACGAGGAGGACATCAAGAGGTGCTGGTAAATGGAAAGTGGAGTGTGTTTGGGGGTGGAAAAGAGTGTCCAGAAAAACCTTAGGAAAAGTGATACACAACATAAAAACACCATGGTTGGGTGACAGATGGAGATGCAGGGAAGGAGAAGGAAGAGCATCACAGTGAGCTCAGAGGCTTCCAAAGGCTTCCCTCTGTGTTGGGGTTGTATATGTGGGTGATTGAAGCCAGCAGGGGGAATAGGAGGAGCCCTGGGGACAGAAGATGGATGAGGTGGTAAGAGCTACAGAAAGCTTGGTCTGATGAGTGCTCTTTGCTCACCTGAAGAGCCTTCAGGTAAGATGGAAGGTCTGCGCAGGCCTTGCCGATGCCAGCCCTTGTGCTTAGTGGAGCCCTCATCCGAGATGGCAGCCTGTCCACCACTGCCCTGCGGTGGTCTCCCTGGGTCCCGCCTGTGGGGCCAGCTGGATGCCTTCTCCAGGTGGGGATGGCTGGGTTTTTCAGTCTGCCTTGCTCGACCTACATCCGACCTCCTCAGGCCATTGGCTCCTTCCTGAGGGTCCGTTCTTCTCAAAGATCCTTTGGCAGGGGCTTCTGACTCTTCTGAGAGCCCTGGTTCAGAGGTGGGTTCCTGGAGACCCACAGTCCAGGGGGTGGTTGGGGAAGAGGGACTTGGAAGGCTCGTCATGTTGCTGAAAGCAATGTCAGGGGATATCTCACTCTTTCTCCTACTGGTGGAAGCCAAAGAGTCTGTTGATCTGCCCATGGCTGGGGGCCAGGAGGTACGTCCTCCAGAGTGGGGACTGGATACTGCCCACTCTTGACCAACAGGCCTTGGCTTGGCTTGACTCCCTGAATTCGTGAGTGCTCCCTGAATGCTCTTGTTCCTCCCTCTGGCCTTCGGGGGTAATGGTGGTGGTTCGGTGAGGGGATTTGTGACAGGAAGAGGGGGTAGAGGCCTGTAGATCCTTGGGCTATTATGAGAAACGGGAGAATGGTGGGGCTGAAACACATCAGGAGTTGGGGGTAATGGCTTGTTGTATCTCAGCCGTTGGGAGAAAGAAGTCTGACTATGGTGGGAGTCGTCTGGAGTAGAGGGCAGAGGTCGGTATTGCCTTGCCACATGGGGGTCAGGAATTTCAGGAAGTGGAACTTTGGGGGGTCCACATAGCCCTGAACTTAGGGCCAATGGAGGGTAGCTACAGTGCCTCAGCGTGGGGACCGCTGCACTGAGATGGCTGTCTCTCTCCACCGCAGAGGGGTGGACGTGCCTCTTCTTTGGAGGAGCAGGAGGTGGAGGTTCATGCAGCCTCATATCTACGAAGACAGGAGGCGGTGAAGAGCCATATACAGGAGACCCTGGGGCAAAGGCTGAATTATGTGGGGAGCCCCATGGCTGGCTGCTGTGGGGACTGCTGGGCCTGTGTGGATCAGAGGTGAAACCTCCAGAGTCATGCCCCAGAGTGGACAATGAACTAGGGAATTCTGGAATAACGCTGCAGTCCCTACTGCTTTTCCTGTCCCTTCTTGGGATCACAGAGACATGGATGGCAGGTTTGGGAGGTCTCTGAGGCAACTCTGAATGAGAGAAGGAAAGTGATCGTCCCACCAGGTCCGGAGTCAGCTGTGTCCTGTGAGAGCCCGGGAAGGAGTTGCTCCATGGGTGCTGAATGGCCCCTGAGAAGTCAGCTAGGGGGCTTTGAGGACTGGCCCCATTGGAGCTGCCATGTGGGTCCATGGTAGCCTCTGCAGAGGGGGAGCCGGGGAGGGCCGCCAGGAGAGTCTCAGAAGCCCCACAGGCAGATGGGATGTCGGTGGAGAAAGAGGCCCTGGTGGTTTCTGGAGAATATGCAGCCAGAGAGGCTTTTGTCCTAGGGATGGCAATCGGGGGGCTGGCAGCTGGCAAGGTGGCTCTGCTGGGGGAGACTTTGGCAGATGTGGAGGGAGCTGAATCTGGTGAGTTTGGAGACGTCTCAGGTGCACTGGCTGAGGCCACCTGGGGCCTCCCACTGGATGCTGTCCCTGTCCCCAGCTGGGAACCTTCTGGCTGGGGGTCCTGAGCTATTTCTTGAGGTGACCCCCCAGCAGGAAAGAAGCTAGGTGAAGGATTGGACTGACAGGAACATCCTATTGGCTCCAAGGTAGGAGTCTGAGCTATGGGACAAAGCTCCTCAGCCCTCAACTCTGTCTGAGAACCAGGAATCCTGGCATTACAAGCATCTGGGAACAAGTCACAAGAAGAATAAACCTTGGGGGCCAGTGTGGGAAGACCATCATGCTCTTCCCCCTCCTCTGCAATCTTCTCTCCTCCCACTCCCCCCAGTGCAGCCCCATCCCAATCTTCTGCCTCCTCCTCCGACATCAGTGTCCCTGGCAGACCTTGATGTTCTTGCCTTCCAGGTACATTCACTGACCTCCTGGCTGAGCTTTGATACTCCTGGTACTGAGCACCCACCCTACTCTCCTCAGGCCCCCTCACCTCCCTCTTCCTCTCTTCACCCACTTCCAGATCTTCCTGGCCCTGAGTCCTTCCCTCCCACTCATCACAATTTACACCTCCCAATTCCTCATTAGGCCCCTCCCTTTCTCCTTGTTTTGCAAGCACCATATCATCTTGCATCTGTCCCTGTGTTTGCCTCTGTCCTCCCTGTGTACCATTAACCTGCTCCCCTATCTGTTCCTGCTCCGCTAGAAGCCCCTCAGAACACACAGCCTCCCTCTCTTCTTGTCCCTGCACCTCCAGACCCTTGGCTTCCTGGGGACACACAAGCCTTTCTTTCCCTGGACTTTCCTGCAGCTCTTCGCCCTGCCTGGCAGTCCCACTTTCAGACTCCTGCAGCAAGTCGGTCTCTACAAGGTGCTCTTCACAGGAAGATGAACATCTGGCCCAAGCAGAGGCATCTGGAGAAGCTTCCTCTTTCTCTGCTGCTTGTCCAGTCCCCAACATCAAAGAAGGGAATTCTGGCCTGAATTCCACCTCCAATCTGCTGCGCAGTTCGCTGCATAGTGGGGCCATGTCCAGAAGTTTACCCTGGACAGGGCAGGCCCAGTGCTCTGGAGGAGCTGGTGTCCTTGCCTGTCTGTCTGCCAGGCTCCCGGGCACTGCCTCCTGGCACTCTGGGGTGTCCCAGGCCTCAGTCATAAGGTTTTCCTGCTTGGTCTCCACATCCGAAGGGGCTTCCTTGGGGAAAGATGTCATACTCTCAGTTGCACGGTCATTCACATCTCTTACATCTCTCTGCTGGGTCTCCCAGAGTCTGCGTTCCTCTGCCCACGTATAGGATGGGTCCCGGCCTTCCTGAGCTTTGGGCCCCACGGCAAGGGGCTGGCTGCTTCTCATGAGAGCTTCAGGGATAACACTGAATTCTGCTACAGCAGGAATGGGAGCCGGTGCTCCACTCCGGGGCTCCGCAGCCTCCATCGGGGCTGAATCCTAAAGAGGAATAAAAGACAAAGTTTCTATCACCTCTTCTGCTTTTACCTATCAGAGGGGCAGACCATGAAGAACAAGAGTGGGACATTTCTTCGGTTCTCCATAGACTCATTCTTTGAGACAAAAGGTACTCAACAAAATAAGCAATAGCCTCTATAAAACTTGTCACTTATTTGCTCATGTAATAAGTACTTAGCAAGTGACCCTTTCAAGTGGGGGGCATTCGGTAGTGAAGGAGATATGTCCTCATGGGGCCTGCAGTCTTGTGGGAGAGAAAGATAGTAAGTGAATTAGAGCTTCATTGTCAGAGTGCCAAGTTCCCTAATGGTCATTCCTCCTGGATGGTATTATGTCATATTGTTTCTCCCTGTCTACTCTCTGGACATCAAGAGTGACTCAGTCCTATGTAACTCCCAGACACTGAGCGACACACCCAAGGTCTAACTGCACAAGAAGCAGTGTTTCAGGGGGACCTTCCTCGTCACCTGCTGATGGGGATTAAAATAGGTCTGGTCATTATAACCCATGTCCAAGGCTAAGTGTAGTGTAATCGCCTTTATACAGGGTCTGGACTGTGCTCATCTCATTTTTCATAGTGTCTAGCACAGCCCTGTAACTAATTAACAATTTTGTTTTCAATTAGAGAGGCAGCTGTCATAAAGCAGAATGACTTGTTAGATTAGAACTGAAGGGATACCGAGGTTACCTGCTTCAAGTAGGTCCATAAAACTGTGTTACTCTCATTATCTTTCTCTTTCTCTCCAACAACCTTGTGAACTCTTCTCATTACTCGTCAAAATCTTGACCTTCCCACCCCTGCTCTCACTTCAGCAAATTCTTTGCAAAATATTGAGAAACCAAAGGAAAGGAACTGCTCCAGTTTCTTGCAACTCAGAGAGACCTGCGTTTTGCTCTCTCCATCTTTCCTCCTCCGACAGGGCAGGCGTCCCTTCTCTCAAAGCACCACCTTCTTCAGACTTCCTTCTCAGGGACCCTATGCTAAGGGTGACCTTGCTCTCACCGTCACCTCTGCTAGAATCATCCCGCCAGCATTTAAGCATGTCCATGCCTTTCTCATTTTTCTAACCTGTAAAGAGTTGCTCATACCTGCTATCCTCACAGCCTCACATCTCGCCTGCATCTCCTACAATCTCCTAGTTGTTAACTCCAAAGGAGACTCTATGAATGCTTATTTTGGAGGTTCCTGTCAGTTTTTACACTACCGACATTAGAAATACTCTCTTTCTTGTTATCTGTAGCCTACAACTTACCGATTTAACCTCTTACATTTTCCCCAATCCTCTAACTACGTTACTGTGCTTCTCTTTGTAGCACTTATCAATTATAGTGCACTTTTCTTCTCCTCTGTAGCATTTACACAATTATGATTATTATATAATTACTAGAGGCCTGGTGCACAAATTCGTGCACCAGTGAGGTCCTTCAGCCTGGCCTGCACCCCTAGGGGGAGATCGGAGAGCCTCAGCCGAAACTGGCCTCTCCAATCTCCCCCTAGGGGTCCCAGATTGCAAGATGGCTCAGGCCAGGCTGAGGGACTCCACTGGTGCACGATTGGGGCCGGGGAGGGACGTGGGAGGTTGGCCAGCCAGGGAGGGACCCCGGGTGGGCTCCAGGGCGTGTTCGGCCCATCTCGCTCAGTCCTGATCTGCCGGACCCCAGCAGCAAGCTAACCTCCGGTCGGAGCGTCTGCCTCCTGGTGGTCAGTACACATCATAATGAGAGGTTGAGCAACCTTAGCATATCATTAACATATTACACTTTGATGGGTTGAATGGCTGACTGGACACTTAGCATATTAGGCTTTTATTATATAGGATGTGTGTATTCTGATTTATCATCTATCTCAAACAATAGGTGGTAAATGGCCTGAGATCAAGAACTATATCTGTCCTGCTCAAATATCTATACATAGCTCATTACCTGACCTGTACTAAGTGCTCAATAAATATTTTTAAATTACCGAATAAATTCTTGTTTCTCTCTTGGCCTATATTCCCCATATCTAATCTAGCCATCGAGTCCTGTTAACCCCAGCTCCTCAGTAACCTTCAAGTCTGTCCTCTTCTCTCCAAATCCACTACTAGACCCTGCGCAGGCTGCTGTCCTCTCGCACTCAGACCCCTGCACTTGGGGCAGAGCCTGGCCACTGGCCTCCACATAGCTTCTCTTACCCTTTTCCCAAGGCATTCTCTACCCGGCACTTGAGTGAGCCTCAAAAGCCCCACTTCTAGTTTAAATTCTTCAGTAGCCTCTAACTGCCAATGGGATGAAATACAAATATCCAGCATGGGTTATGTACCCTCCTCAACCTGGCCTCTGCCTGCCTCCCCCCCCGCCCTCTTCAGTCCACTGGCCTTCATCCCTCTGGCTCACCTCCCTCTCACCTGTAGGCCTTCAGTGCTGCTCCTCGGCCTGGAATCCTCTGCTCCTACCCCAGAGAAGCCTCTACTCTCCCACACTCAACTGCACTTGGAGTTACATATTTAGTGTCTGTTCTCATAAGGGCACAAAAACTGCAATGTTAACTGCTCAGCCCCCTCTGCCTGAAGCTTAGTTGGCCCTCAACAAAGATTTATTGCGTGGATGATGGAGGAAGGAAGAATGCAGAAGTAAAAGAGTGCTGTTCAATTTCCAGTTATGCCTTTTTGTTATCTTGCTAATTTTAAAGCAGTTGTGAAAATCACTTAAACACCCATTTTCTTATCTTTATATAAGGGAGAGATATTTTCTTTGTAAGGAATTCTAATGAAAATTAAGTAAGATGGTATAAAAAGTGCATTGTTAAATGTAAGGGTCATAAAAATGTTAGGGCTTGTAATTATGGTTGATGAGAGAGAGAATAAGTGTAAGAGAGAAATACAGGACTTCTGAGCTGGAAGGACCTTCAGACAGAAAACTGCTTAAGTTAAATGAGGAACCTAAAGGTCAGATACTCTGACACTTGCTCACATAAGCAATTGGTATAGGTGAACTCAAACAAAGGTCTTCTGACAACTCAACTATAAGCAACTAGAAGTTCAGGGGTAAGAAAGCTGGAAGGTCACCAGCCTGGAAAGACCTCGGGGGCCTATGGAACCCACAGGTACACCTGGACCTGCACCCTCCTTGTCTGGTCTGGGCTTAAAGTGAAGCCCACCACCCAAAATGTCCTCTGTCCTGCTAAGGTATTGCACTTGTGCACATGCTTACACAAGCACCCATCCACATGCATGTACATGCATGTGCGCGCGCGCGCACACACACACACACACACACACACAAAATGAGCCACCCTTGCAGTTTCTACACAGTAGGGACTAACATAACTAAACAAGCAGGTCCCCAAACACCCTGCAGGTGTGATAAGTATGTAACAAGTTCCTGGCCACCCCATAGACACAAATACCATCTATACAGGGCAAAGAGCCACCATGTCTAACATAAGCATAATTGTGTAGAAGGGCTTTTATATCCTTTTCCAGTTAATTGATACAGTGTAAGATTTGCTCCCTATGTCTAGCCCTAAGGACAAAATACTATAATCACTATGGTTGATACTGTGATGTGACCCTATTCTCTCAACCACATCCTATATAATAAAAGGCTAATATGCAAATTGACCAAATGGCAAAATGACCAGTCGCTATGACATGCACTGACCACCAGGGGGCCGACGCTCAATGCAGGAGCTGCCCCCTGGTGGTCAGTGTGCTCCCACAGGGGGAGTGCTGCTCAGCCAGAAGCTGGGCTCATGGCTGGCGAGCACAGCGGCAGTGGTGGGAGCTTCTCCTGCTTCCACAGCAGTGCTAAAGATGTCAGACTGACGGCTTAGGCAAGCGCCCCCCAGAGAGCAGTCCTAAGCCATCAGTCCGACATCCCCCGAGGGCTCCCGGACTGTGAGAGGGTGTGGGCCAGGCTGAGGGACCTCCCTGAGTGCATGAATTTCATGTACCGGGCCTCTAGTGTTAAATAATATACTTGCTCAACATAAACACTTTATGAATCTTGGCTCCTACCTGCCTAAGGGATTAGTGTAACTAAACCTGTACTCTCCCCTCACCCACAGCTGTATTGTCCTAGCCCTATACCCATATACACTGCCATGTCCTCAAAACAAAACAAAGTTTCTAAAAATATGTGTGTTTCTGCTATATTTAGGTGCATCTGTATGCACCATGGGCTACCTGGACATCTTCAGTTCCATACTAGTGACACAACGCACGTGTGCCTCCTACAACCACATTGACAGTATTTCTAACACAATCTATCCATTTGGAAATATTGGTGGTCACCAGCTCAGACACCATTCCCTATACTTGATCCTGTCCTATTGTAATCCTATTATAATCAGCACCACAAACCTACAACATGACAAAGCTCTAGGGAATCTGCACATAAAGACATCAGGAGAGAGTTTTTGCACTGCCCATTGTTACAGTTGCCTCTTCACCCCCTTCTCTATGGGGGCAAAGCTCAGTAACTGAGCACAGACAGATAGAGCATGGCACCTTCCAGACCAGACACATGTTGCATCTGCTGACCCTATCCCACCTATGATTTCTTTCAAGACAAATCCGCAAGTCACCCCGTTAACACAGTGTATGACAGAGCTCAGTATCTCCCTTGGAGCCCCAAACACCTTAGCTCTTGTCCATTTCTAGTGTGCAGACATAACACTGTTTCAAAGACAGCCCCCTCACCACCACCCACCTCCATCACACTGCTGCTTCTCCTTCGAACCCATGCTGCCTGCTATGTGTACTTCTAAGTATCTGTTTCCTGGATTTTCCAGCAATGGCAGTTTCAAATATTCTGATCCACACCACAAATCACTAAAATACTTGAGATTGCAGCACTTCTGTATTCATACTACATTGTCTACACTACTACTTATCTTAGGAAAATACACCCAAATCACTTTTGTTTTTTTGTGTTTTTTTTTTTTTTAATATAGAAACTGAGACTCCCACATAGATATCCTTTATCAGTGTTTGACATTATTGCCCCCAATGCAAGACAGATATAAAAATTAGAGTAGCAATCTGGACCACTAACTGCAAAGACCTGTGCTCTATCCACTTTAGAAAAGCCCCACCACCCCAGTGAAAACTATAACAACCATCTCTTATCTATTCCTAATGTCTGAGAATATCACAGCCTCCACTGCCCTGCAGACCACATGGGCCCGCACAGAACATCACCAGTGGCAATGCTGACAGGCCCCACAAGCCCACTGTGGCCCCCCCGCCATCCACACAGATTATGTGTGAGTGACCTCTTTGTGTCCTTAGTAGAGCCCCTGAAGGGTGACCTTGTTCTTGCCCACCACCAGCTCCTGTTCACTTCACAGACACAGTGAGTGATTTACCCTGTCTACACCAAATGCTGTAAGCTACTTGACATTTGAGTAACACTGTTCTTGTTCAATCCATGGCCTGTGAGTGGCCCATTCTTGTCCACACCACAGTGACTGACCACTCCAGACACCACAAATGACATCTTCTTGTCTATCCCACAGACACCGTGCTTGATGTGGCCACAGACAACCTCAGACAGACCACACTGTGGTCAGCCATATACTCTTGGGACCCCTAGGACATGAAGACTCTTGACTATGTTTTGAATCACTGTTTTCTTTTGGTAAGAGGGATACCTTTGCACACCTCCTGACCTCTCTCTCTTCCCTACCAGGATAATGACATACATTCCTCCTGCCAGACAGTCTCACTCAAAATTGACACCTACGTCCTTCCTCCTCCCAACCCCAACCCCCAAGAATCCCCTCAGTAGACATGGCTTCAGTTTCAGGCCCACAGACTGGTTAACAAATGATTCCCGTTTTGCGAGGATCTAGGCCAGTCTCTTCTTCACACTCTGGCGTAGCTAAAACAGGAAGTCTGAAAGGCCACATCGGGAGCTGTTGAGCTAGAAGCTGGGATTTCTGGAGTAGGCCAAGGATGCAGGGCCTTAGAATGGCATGGGGGAAGCAAAAGAGGGAAGAAGCTAGAAAAGAAAGCCACCCTCTCTCCCTTGTCTGTCTGACACACCCCTCTCCCTCAATCTGACAAGAGTCCTGGCCAGAGTTCACTTTGGTAGACAGAAGGGCAAACCTGTCTTGGGAATCCAAGATCCAGGAAGGGGAGAAGGGACTGACATCTGAACTAGGTCAGGACAGCTGAACTGGCATCAGGACTAGCTCTCTGAGGACAGTCTTGCTGACGGCAATTTTAAATGATGCTCAGAAGGACAGCCCCAAGCCCAACTATACACAGCTCCCTTCCCACCTCCCCAAGTTGAGAATGCAAACTGTGCTTGACAGGAAACTTTGGAGGGACTCCCCAGATATGGGGAACCAGAGAAGGGGGCCAGGGCAGGAGTCATTTTTACAGGTGAAAGTACCTTGGCTAGCAAGGGAAAGGCAAGTATGGAGACATACACAGTGTGCGAATCCATAGGAAGGTAAGTGAAGGAAGGCCCAGGCCTAGTTAAGAAAAAGGAGACAATAAGACATCCACAGGTGGGGAATACGTTCCACAAACCGAGTCTCAGTTATCCCTTATTATAGGGTCAGCTTTCCCCAGGGCCAAAACTTGGAAGAGTCCTATTATTGGCCTGGAGAACATCTGGGGGCAGGGTGCCCAGATCCAAGGAAGGGGCCAGGCCGGAAGCGAATTTTTCAGGCAAGAGCATTTCCTCCAGCTTCCCTCCCCTTCCTGACCAAGATACTCAGTCACACGCCCCAAACTCTGCCCATCTGCCCAGCCCCCCATTTCCGGAGCCTGCGCCCTGGGACCGGGCTGGGGCTGGCCCCAGGGTAAAGGCCTAGTTTCCCGTCCTGGCCGACCCTCCCTTACCTCCGCCAGGACTCTACAGCCGCCAGCCCAGAGCCAGGAGCTGCGAGGGAGGCGGGCACCCACCTGGGCAGTGTCACATGCTGTCCCGGCACCAGAGTCCCTCCGGGTCCCAGGCGCCGGCCGGCCGTCCCCAGCACAGGCCCTGGACGCCACAGCCGCCCCACCCGCGCCCGCGCCCGCCCCTCCCCGCCCGGCCGGAGGGAGGGACCTGGTTCTCCTAGGAAGTTTCAGGTGAGGAAACCAGGGACACACCTTCCTGGGGGAGGGGCAGGGCCCGGCTGCACCGCGGCCCCATTGGTGTGAAAGAATCTCCCGCGTCACAGCTGGGAAGTGGCGACCTGGAGGGGAGCCCGGCGCAGAGGGCTGGCTGCTGGGCCAGGGACAGCGGCCGGCACGAGTGACCGGAGGCGGGGGGAGGGGGAGCTCTCTTGTGCCCTTGTATGTCTCTGAAATCTGCTTGGATGTCTCCCCCCGCGGTAGTTCTTCACTTGAGCCTGACTCTGGACCATGCTGGTCTGCCTTTTGTTAGCCTATCTGTCTCTGAACGTCTGAGTTTCTGTGTTAACATTTCTGAGTTAACATTCGGGCCCAATGTTAATTCTCTTCCTACAGTCTCCCTGTGACTCCCTCTAAGAGGAAGGGTGTATCCTGAGTTCTCTCCCTCTCCCTTTCCCTAAGAGGCCATCGCTCAGGGCCTAGGAATGAGCATCTCTAAAACCGCATGCCCAAGCCTTTCGTCTAGGTGTTATCTGAGTTCACTTAGGATGATGATACATCTCAGGTGTGTTTTCCTTCTGTGCTCTTCCCAGGACCTCCGTGTTTGTGTGTGTTTGTACTGAAGTATCTAAGCCCTTTTCTCAGGCCTGCCTGTGGTTTTTTTTTTTTTTTTTTCACGGCTGTATTTTTTCCTAATATTTTCAGGGAAAGCTTGTGTTCTATTGGTCTGAGTCCAGGCTGAGTGGGTCTATTTTTAATGCATTTCCATAAACTTCAAAGAATGCCAGAATTTTCTGTGGTGGAGATACACACACACACACACACACGCCCCTAAGGGACCAAGATTCTTGGTATTTTAGTCAGACTCCCCCCAGCCCCACCCAGAGGTTCCATCCTGATATAAGTCAAGTGGAATCTTCATGGACTCTCTGGTTATTTTGTTCCTGGGAATGCCACCATCTATGAGCCCAAAGAGCTAGTGGGTTAGACCACTGGCTGCTGCATTGAACCGCGGACCATGACTACTACGTTTTTGAAGGGGACTTTAGGACAGAATGTAATTAAGGTAGAATAGCATCTTCTCCAACAAAGTCCTGAAACATCTCTATGTTCAAAGAATGTGCTGCTTCAGCTACTCTACTCTGAGGGGCAAGCCCTAAAAAGTTCAGCAGCCTTCAACCTACCCTATGCTGCCATGTAGGTGTGGGAAGCAATGAGAGGAAACTGGGACCAGTTCAGGTATGTAAGGACAGGCCTAGCAAATGTCATAAGCTCAGCAAGAGGATAAAAGTGGCAAGTGCAGTAAATCAAGAAGTTCATTGAGGCATTATTTACAATAGCCAAGATATGGAAGCAAGGTAGGTGTCAATTGGTAGGTGAATTGATAAAGATTACACACACACACACACACACACACACACACACACACAGGAATATTACTACAGCCTACAACGAATGAAATCTTGCCACTTGAGATAGCATGGATGGACTTGGCCAGTATTATGCTAAATGAAATAAGTCAAACAGAGAAAGACAAATACTGTATGGTTTCACTTATATGTGGAATCTAAAAAAACAAAGCAAACGAATAAAACAAAACATAAAAACCCAGACTCATAGCAACAGAGACCAAAGGAATGGTTGCTAGAGAGGAGGGGCTGATGGGGGTGAGGGAGTGAGTGAAAAAGGTAAAGCTGAATAATAGTGTGATAAGCCGAAACCGGTTTGGCTCAGTGGATAGAGCGTCAGCCTGCGGACTGAAAGGTCCCAGGTTCGATTCTGGTCAAGGGCATGTACCTTGGTTGCGGGCACATCCCCTGTGGGGGATGTGCAGGAGGCGGCTGATCGATGTTTCTCTCTCATCAATGTTTCTAGCTCTCTATCCCTCTCCCTTCCTCTGTAAAAAATCAATAAAATATATTTAAAAAAATAATATTGTGATAAGTTTGCACAATGACTGATAATTATTAGAACTAGTGCGGTGATCACATTGTAAGGTAGAAAAATGTTGAATCATTATATTGTATACCTGAAACTAATATACTGTATATAAACTATAGTTAAATAAAAAATAAAAAGTTAAGCTAGAGCTGTCTTTATTTCTAGGCTGGGAGAGCGCACTTAGTCCAGGGTATGGGTGAGCAAAATTAGTGAGCTTCTGATCCTTGGGTGGAAGATGCTGATCGCTGCTGTTCCATGCTGCCTCCTGAGAGTGGCCATGTGGTCAGAGGCACTGGAGTGCCTGCCACCAGCCTGGCTATTCTTCCTGCTCCATTCTGGCTACTGTGTTCTCCTGGATTATAGCTCTCTGTCCTTTGTTTCCTCTCTCAGGTCTCATAGACTTGACCTCTTCTTGTTCTGACAGCTCTGACCTATCAGCACTTTTGGTTTTTTAAGTTACCAACCTGATTCAATGACCACTGGGCTCTTACCCAGAGAGCTAAGTGTACAAGGCTAGACCTGACTTTTCAAGCAGCAGTGAGATGTGGGAAAGTTAAAACTTACCAGTTAGGGAGTTAGCTCTTCCCGTGGAGCATCCCTGTCTGAGGGTGTGTGCATATTGGGGACCAACCGAGCTCTTCACCTTGCAAACTGTGATTTCCTTTTTTCCCTTCTTTTCCCTTCCTTGATACTTGCTCTTAGTGCCTGGGCTTCTTAATCAGGGCTGTCTCCCTATCCTACTATTGTTTTAAAAATATATTTTTATTGATTTCAGAGAGGAAGGGTGAGGGAGAGAAAGATAGAAACATTAATGATGAGAGAGAATCATTGATTTGCTGCCTCCTGCTTGCTCCCTACTGGGGATCTAGTATGTGCCCTAGACCAGAATCAAACCTGGGACCCTTCAGTCCACAAGCCAATTCTCTATCCCAAAATGGCTAGGGCTCCCTATCCTCCTATTTTGATAAAGGATCTACAGTGACCTTTTACAAGCAGGAACGCATCCAAGTGATCCCTGGGGCTGTCACTGCCTGACCAGATATCCTACGACACCACACTTGTTATTGGTGGTGTGGTCTCTCACTTGGTTAACTCTGACTCTCAGCGGACCCAGCGCTGGTTTTTTGAAAACTGCTCTGACCTTTCTGACTGCCTTTTGCCTGATCCCATGATCTACCTTTGAACCTTTTGAACTGATTCTGAATTCAGTTCTTAACTTGGCTGACCATGGTCTCTCCATCTCTCTCCTTTAAGTCTACCCTGCTATGGTTCTTAGCTACCCAGTTCCATTCTGATGAACATATTTTTTCTTTTCTCATCCCTTACAATAGCCCAAATTTAGTGCTATTCAAGATATAAATACTATTTGCCTCATTCACTGTCTTATTTATTTACTCAATATGCAATTTTAGAAACCATATATACAAAGACCAAGTCTCTTCCCCCAGGAAACAGAAGAAAGACACAAGAAACACCTAGTGATAGCAGGGTGTGGTAAGGGCCATGTTGAGATCCACACATAGTACAACAGTAACATAAAGGAGAGAGCACTGCTTGGGGAATAAGAAAAGGGTTAAAGGACATGATGAAGTTTGAGTTGGCTTGTCTTAAAAAAGTACTCTGCCACTTGGTGGAGAGGATGATACCAACCTTGGAAATGGGACACATTCTGTTCAGGGAAGAGCAAATAGTGTGGGCTTAACACAAGGTGGGTGAAGACATGGCAGAGAAGAAAAATTAAAAAAAAAATAGCAACTGAGTAAGGTGATGGGTATGCTAATTAGTTCAATTGTGATCATTTCACAACATATGAATATCAAAATATCAAGTTGTATACCTTACATATATATAATTTTTGTCAATTATACCTTGATAAAATGGGAGGAAATCCTTTAGAGGAGCCACATCTCTGGAAGTATAAAGTCCAAACTCAGTAGCATGCATGGCCTACAAGCTTCTTCATGAAACTGCCTTGACTACACTCTCCCCAGGTTTGATTATTTTGAACGCAGAAATGATCTTGGTTCTTCCGGAATTGTCCAAACTCTGTTTTTTCCCTTCAGTGGAAAGTTACTGGCTTTATCCTTAATTTTAGGTCCTTGATGTCTGTTTCTGGAAGTGTCTTGTTCCAGCAATCACAGTCCCCAGGGACTGTCCTTAGGTACAAGTATCCCTTTCTCACTTTCATCCATATTATCCATTCTTCCAATTGCAGCCACAACTCTTATAGCTGCACAGCAGGTTTCCTGTCCTATTCCTAATAGTGGACCAGTGAGCCTTATTGTCACTGTGCTTCTGGGCTTCCGCTTGTCCTCATCTCCCTGTGGGAGCAGAGAGGTCCTAGTGACAAAAGATAGAGGAAGTGGCCAGCTTTGATTGCTGTGTCACAGTTTTGATTGCCAAAGAATGAAAGACAAAAATGGAGATAAGAATAAAGATGAGTAGAGATGGAGATGTCATTCACATTAGTAGAAACATCTTTCTGTTTCCATTATGATACACATATTCATGCCTCCATGACTCCCTCAAGACAGGGATACTAAAGACATTAATTCATAGAAGCAAACATTAAAAAGAAAAGGAGAGTTAGGAGGACAGTTCAGTCCTACCCTTTTAGAGATGCTCAAACAGCTCCAGAGGATGTGACTTAAAAGATCATACACCTCGCTCCTAGGTAGTGGCCAACTGTGGTTAGCATCTTCCTAGTTACTCAGGCTACCAACTAAGGTTATTGAGCATTTACTTTAGATTGCCTGCATTCGTGATATCATTAATATGCATAAATCCAAGGTAGGATGCTCCGTGTTGTAGGTTATACAGCGTCAATTATGACAGACTCTGTCCCCAAACAACTTGGAAAATGTAGATGGAAATGGTAAAATACTGTTCTAAAGCAATCTCTGATAAGCCTAAAGAGAGGTAAAAATAACAATGCCAGGGAAATCCAAAGGAAAGTATGATTAATGTGGGCTAGAGTGGAAAGAAAGGCTTTATTGAGGGTTGAATCCTGAGTTGCCCCAGGTGGAAAGTGTGGGTGGGTGCAGGAGATACATTTCCATTATAGTTGGCACTCTGTGCCACGCCTTAGCATCCAGGTTCCATTCCTGACACACATATGCCTGACAGTGGTAAGAGCAGCATTTTGGAAAAGGAGTGGGCTGAACGGTGACCATGAAGCCTTGAGACATCAACTCGGGTATGTGTGGAGGTGGTGGAAGGCATTATTACCTGGAACAACCTTCCCCCTATTGGCCCAAATCAACCTCCACCAGAACACTTTTGCCCAATGTGCTTCTTTGACGGATTCAACAAAGTACACACAGATTTGATCCCCAATCAGAAATATATCTTGGATTTCTGGCTCCTGAGGGAAAAGTGAGTTTCCTGCTTGGCAGAAGTTATAGCACCATCTTGTGGAAATAAATGGTCTTGCTCTCAGCCTTTCTGTTCTGAAAATAACAGTTGTCCTTTAAAAATCAATTTTGAAATGCATTTTTGGCTCTAAATAATCCTTACGACACACAATTTGTGAGTAACAAAAGGTTTCTCAAATCTTGGAAATCTCTCCTGGCTGAACTAGTAGCTCCCAGTTAGAGGCAGCTTTCTTCTTTTCATAATAATCACCCACACTTAGGATCCAGTACTCACCCATCTCAGACTTGTTTTATTTAGGCTGTGTGTTTCCAGGTTTGGGTTTTAACCATGTCCAAAAGGATCTGGTTCTCTTTGAACTGAGCAAAGTAACTCTAAGTCCCCGGTGGAAATATAGGGAAATAAAGGAAGAAACACGGGGTGCCATGATTCTTTTCTGTCTCCTCCAGAGGAGCTGGGCAAAGGAGGTCCTTTCATCTTTATGAGCTAAAGCACTGTAATGGGGTACATTACAGAGAAGAATTCATAGCTGCCAGAAACATACAGAACCATTTCCTAGAAAATATTCCAATCAAATTAACTTGTATTTTCAACTAGACTACAGGGAAATATCAATTTGCCCACATGCTTAGCAATACTAGCAAGTATCCATCTTTTTATTTTTGTCCATCTAGGCAAAATAAAATGGCATCTTATGCTTTAAAATTCATTTCTCTAATTACTATACATCTCTCATAGTCTTCAGTGGTTTTCACTTGTTTTATTGTGCATGGTTCATTTGTCTCTAACTTTTGTCCAATAAAAACCTGGTTTATATATTACTATTAAACACACACACACACACACACACACACACACACACACACACACACACACGTAGGCAGAAGTAGGTCTGAGTTCAACCACCTCAGGAGGCAGTGGGCTGACCCAGGTAGGTCACTGAAATCCGGGTTCGTCTATTGATTTTCAAAGACTACGAGAACATGTGAATAATGAAGGCCAACAATTCAAGCACTTACGGGATTGTACCTCAGTGCACTGTGCCATTGTGACATCCTTTGAGTTAATAAAGCTACTGTATAATAACATAACCTACATGTCTTTTTCCACATGAACAGCTGTAAAAGTACTTTTGTCCACCTTCGTATGCTGAAAACTCTGTATTGAAAACTATCCTCCAGTGGAGGGGAAAATGCCCAATCTTCCATCAAATGTGGAGTTTCTCCCCCTGGGAAGGTTTGGAACTCGAATAGGCTGCCCTCTGAACAGTCTCAGGCTTCCTTAGACTTTAAAGTTACTGGAAATTTTGCAAATTTTTTAAAAGCCTGTTTTAACTTTTTCATATTTTTAAAAAGTTATACTTGGATATGTTTCAAAATTTAAAAGGACAAAGGTGTGCATTTTCCCCTTCATATGACCCAGCTATCCAGCTCTCTTTCCTGGACACTCCAATGTTACAAGTTGTTTGTAAAATGCTTCCAAAAATATTCCCTGCTTATAGGAAACACATCACATCAACAATAGGCCACAATATAATTTGAAACTTGTATTTTTCACTTAAAAATACATTGAAGATTGTTCCATAATATCAGTACAGAAAAGCTTCTTTGCTTATTTTTCAGGGTTACAGTATTCTATTGAATGGATGGACCATAACTTGGTTAACCAGTTTCCTATTGAGGTTTCCAATAGGTCAGCAGTACAAGCAATGCTTGGATGACTAACCTTTACCTCTGTTGCTTTGCATACATGCCAGCCTACTGTAGGATATATTCCTGGAAGTGGGGTTGCTGGGTCAAATGGTATGTGCATTTATAATTGTGGGAGACATTGACAAACTGTTCTCCATTTATACCAAATTACAGCAATGTATTACATCCCATGCTCTCACTAATTGTGTTTTTGAAACTTTTTAATCTTTGCCAATCTGACAGGAGAAATATGATATATCAGTGTAGTTACTATTGTGTTTTTATAACTTCCTTGTTATAAATTTGATTATGTTAATTCAAATTTTTCACAATGCTTGGTCACTTAGTCAATACTCTTTCTCCTAAACTACTCAATGTATCTTGAAGGTTTTTCTATATAATATATGGAGAATGGCCATATCAGATTTTTGTGTTTGTTTGTTGATAATTGCATGGCATTCCATTGCACCGACATGGAAGTACTACTTTTTACTTAATGAGCCCCTATTGGGTGAATTTAGTGTATATTTGCTTTGTTTCTGCCATTTTCTTAAGTCTCCTTGCAATTTCAGAGACTTAAATGGAAGCTAAAAATCTGGGATGGCCACAAGTTTCAGAAGAGGTAAGGATGAAAATAGGTGATGCTGGCCGGGGGAGTCTCAGCCTCCCCACCCTCCTTAGGTATCTAGGGCTCTAACACTTATCAAAACAGGTCCCCTAGTACCTGCTACTTACAACCTACCATAAATATGTGCATCTGCATGTTAAGTTTATCTCTGATTGTGAAACAGAAGGTTGTCTTGCTAAAGAAGTTCTAAGTATCTGACAGCAGGAGGGAGACATCATTGTAAGCCTCGGGTGCCTTCAAAATCATACTGAATAGGCACTGACTTTACAAAAGCTCATATTACTCAACCAGTAGCTTTGCTACAGTCCACAAAAAAATGCCCACTGCACACACAGTAACAATTTGTGCCACTGCATCTGATAAAGAAAGATGAAATAACCCAGAAGAATTAATCACTTAGTTTTCCGACTCTACCAGCTTCAGTCATTACTTCTGCTCCTCCAGGTCAACACAGTCATCATGGGGATATCATGTGGGGTAGCTGGAAATACAGCCTTTCCATTCTCCCACCTTCTTAAAGTATCACCTATCCCATAATCATCACAACCTACTTTTTCGGAAGAAAGGATCACAAACCTGTCTACGTTGGATACCCCAAAACAAAACCTTTTGACCAGTTTTGTCTTTTGTTCAGACACTCTTCTCTGGCTCTCCCCTGACATCTTCCCTAGAACTGAACTGTAGTAGGTTTCAATTCAAGAGAGCACACCATCTTGTTTACAAGGGGTCAGGTACATAACACATAGAGGAAGTGGAGGAGGAGAAAAGATGAAGATGAGGAAAGAGAACTGATGAATATCTTTGCTGTAGAACTAAGAGTCATGTTCAGTACTACATTTCAACTTAAGAAGTGGTGACATGTATATTACATTTTTTTGAAGCTCACAAAAAAAAAACAGCTAGGGTAAGTGGTATCTTACCAATATTTTATACATGGGAAAGCAAAACAAGGATACAACTGATCATGGCATACCTGAACCCAGGTCTATAGATTCCCCACCATCTAGAGATTTGATGGTTCATGGTTGATACCAGCTGGGTTCCTCAGGAAGTGATCTGGGGAGCAGTAGTGATCCAGAATGTCTCTACTGTAGTGGGGCCTACTGTCTTGAAATTTTATTTGGATTGTATTTTACACAAAATTGAATGGGTGATAAAGTATGATATCAATATGCACTTATTTTATGAGAATCTTCTCTGGATATTATAGAAATAAAACTTGACTCTATTAATAGTTGCATATATTACATATTATAGACTTAGTAGAGGCTCAGTGCATGGATTCGTGCACCGGTGTTGTCCTTCCCCAGCTGGCCAGTGCCAATTGGCCCTGATTGGCACTGGGCGAGATGGCCCCAATTGGCCCTGATCAGCCTGATTGAGACTGGGTGAGATGGGCTGGACATGCCCTGGAGCCCTCCTGCGGCCCCTCCCCACCCCGATCATGCACTAGTGGGGTCCCTCAGACTATCCTGCAGGGATCAGGCCAAACCTGCTCGGTGCATGGATTCATCCAGGGTGTGTCCAGCCCATCTCGCCCAGTCCCAATGGGCCAGACCCCAGCAGCAAGCTAATCTACCAGTTGGAGTGTCTGCCCCCTGGTGGTCAGTGTGCACCATAGCTACTGGTCGAATAGTCAAACAGTCAAATGGTCACTTAGGCTTTTATATATATACTAAGGCCCAGTCCAAGAAGATTTGTGCACTCAGGAGGGTCCCTCAGCCCACCCTGCACCCTCTCACAATCTAGGACCCCTTGGGTAGGGTACCTAGGCCTGGTCTGAGATCAGGACATATTGGGGCATTCCTTCCCCTGGCTGCAGGCAGCTGGCCCCACTGCCACTGCTTGCCATCTGTGGCCCTCCCACCCCCCGTCACCAGTGGCCTCCCTCTACAGGTGACAGGCGTGGGGTGCGATGGCTTGGCTGGCCTGGGCCACCCTCCACGGAGCGATCGCTGGCTGGCCGCACGCCTGCCACAGAGTTGTCGAGGGTGGCCTGGGCCTCCCTCTTTCTTTGCTGGGGGGCGGGGCCAGCCCTGTGAGAGGCCATCTGCCTACCTGACTGCCCCTAACTACTTGCTTGCCTACCTGATCACCCCTAACTACTTGCCTGCCTACCTGATCACCCCTAACTGCTTGCTGGGGGCAGGGCCAGACCTGTGAGGCGCCATCTGCCTACCCGATCGCCCCTAACCACTTGCCTGCCTACCTGATGACCTATATCTGCTGGTCTGCCTGCCTGATCACCCCTAACCACTCTACATGCCTGCCTGATTGCCCCTAACCGCTTGCTTGGGGGCTGTCTGCCAACTTGATTGCCCCTAACTGCTCGCCTGCCTACTTGATCACCCCTAACCACTTGCCTACCTACCTGATCACCCCTAACTGCTTGCTGGAGGGCGGGGCTAGACATGCAAGTGACCATCTGTGTACCTGATTGCCCCTAACCTCTGTGGATGGTTCATTTGTCTCTACTTATATCTAGGTAATTTTTGCCCAATAAAAACCTGCTTTATATGTTGCTATGCACACATACACAAAGTGGGCAGAAGCAGGTCTGAGTTCAACCACTTCAGGAGGCAGTGGGCTGACCCAGGCAGGTCACTGAAATCCAGGTTTGTTTATTGATTTTCAAAGACTACGAGAATGTGTTAATATTGAAGGCTGGCAATTCAAGCACTTACAGGATTGTTCTTCAGTGCACTATGCCATTGTGACATTCTCTTGAGTAATTAAAGCTACTGTAATAACATAATCTGCATGTCTTTTCCCATATGAATAACTATAAACCTACTTTTGCCCACCCCTGTATAATGAAAGCTGTTGACTATATTTTTTATCTTTTCCTTAAAATGGATTTTCAGAATAGTCTAGTTGTCCTTCTTGAGCCTTGCTTAACTATAGCCAGAAAAGCTGAAGTGTGCTTAGTGGTTGTGGGTGTGGTCTTTTGAGTTAGGCTGACCTGGAATAGAGCCCAGGTTGTGTCACACACTTGTGCTTGTCATCATAGGAAAGTTTTACCATCTCCGTGCTTCTGTTTCCTTTTTGGATTTTCAAATGAGTACAATAAAAGTACTAAACTCATAGAAGGGTTATGAAACTTAGAAATGATAATAATACAGGTATCTCAGCACAATGCCTGACACTTAATAATCATTCAATAAATAGTTGATATTAAAATTATTTTTTACAATGTGGGCAATACAGGCATGGAATTAGACATTTAAGTTTTATTCCAGGTGCTAGAACATTTCTTATTAAAAGTGAAAGTTACTCTTAAAAAGATTCAAGAAGGCCAATAAAACTCCTTTTTCTTAGGTGGGCATTTTACTTTATGTTTCAGCCAGGCTTCTGCAATCCTAATTTGCTAGAGAATGAAAATAGTCAACTCACTTATTAATTCAATAGTTACTCTTAGAGTTCCTGCTATGTTTAAGCTTAAGATATTCATTAAACTTTTAGAGTCCATTTCATCTTTTCTGCATGAAACTTATTCCATATTCCTTTGAAAAAGTGAAAAGGCAAATGCCAATGAAAATTCAAGAAACCAAGAGAGAGACAGAAAATTAGAAAATTAGAAATAAGCTTAAAGATTGTCTAGTTCAACTATTCATCTTCTAGATGAGGAAACTAAAGGCCAGAGCAGTTAAGAAATTTTTCTAAGGCCACCCAGTGAATTAGTAGGAGAACTGGGATGAGAACCCAGACATCTGGACTCTGAGCCAGCACTCTGTTGACTAACTCATACTCTGGTCAAGGATCCAGTTTTTCTTTTGGTCCAACATGACTTCAAAAATCAAAAGCAAACAAACAGAGAAACTCAGGTTAAAAATAGACAGGTCAAAATTAAACACTGCTATTCAATGTTGGTCAAGAAAGCAAGAAGTATGAGACACTTCCCTGCTGGCTGGGAAAACAATCATGTTTTCACTCAGTGGGACGGCATTCCTTCTCCTTTTGTTTCTGTTTCAACAACCCATATTTAACAGTGATATTCTACACTCACAGCAAACAGTAAATAACAATCTTACAGCTTAATGGTTGGCAATCCCTGGTCTACATGCCAAAGATGCTTCAGGTGCCAATTTCAGGTGGCAAGTGAACCAGCTACCGCATACAGAGTTCCATCCCTATCATTTCCTATAGTTACTGTCCATAATTGTCTCTACCCTCTTGCCAGAGTTTTCAAGGGCAACACCCTAGCATGGCTTCCCACCGGGCAGCAGACCACCCTGGCCTTCCAGAGGCACAGGCTTAGCAATTTGGCACATGTCCTTGAGAGGCCCATAACCACTGTTCTCTATGATAGAAGTGAATAAACATCCCCAGGATATTTTTAAAATACTAATGCTATATTTCTACCCTAATTTGTTTCTTTTCTTCTCTGTGATAATAAAGCAATAACATGTTCTTGATCATTAACATTCATCACGTAAGAATATACTAAAAGCAAGAATTGGATAAATCTAATAGATAAAAAGGGTATCTAATTTAAAACATGATGGTGAACACATGCCCAGGCCCATGAAATTATGGGAAGAAATCTGATCACAATGACTCTTCATTTGTACATGCACTCAGAATTTATGGAGTGTATCTTATGAAGTCCTGATGCCAGCCATTTGGGTTATGAATATCAGTAGATCTTCTATAATAGAGTGGTTCAGAGTTCATTTAAAGCCAGACTACCTGATTTGAATTATGTTTCTATCAGTCAATAATTCCTTGACCTTGGGTAAATTAATTAACTTCTCTAAACTTCATTTTCTTTGCCATTATATAAGGATAGTAATAGTACACATTCCACAGACTTGATGTGAAGATTATATTAAAGCATTTTACATAGGGTCTATCACATAGAAAGTGCTCAGTCATTATCAACTACAATGAAAGTTCTAGGATAACTCACCATTAGAGAGATTTAAAGGAGGTTCAAAAAATCACTTGTTGTTTGTTGATTTATTGATAGTAGCCATTCTGGGAGGTATGAGGTGATATACCTTATTGTATCTCTGATGATTAGTAAGCATTGGGCATTCTTCCATAAGTCCCTTGGCCATCTGTATGTCCTCTTTGCAGAAGTATCTATTCAGGTCCTTTGCCCATTTTTTAAATTGGATTGTTTGTCTTCCTTTTGTTGAGTTAAATGAGTTCTTTATATATTTTGTATCATTGGCAAATATGTTCTCCCATAGAGTGGATTCCCTTTTCATTTTGAGGGTGGTTTCTTTTGCTGGGCAGAAGCTTTTTAGTTTGATGTATTCAAATTTGTTTATTTTTTTCCTTTGCTTCTCCTACCCTAGGAGATGTATTGGTGAAAAGTGCTGGTGAGTATGTGGGGGAAAGGGAACCCTAGTACACTGCTGGTGGGAATGCAGACTGGTGCAGCCACTGTGAAAACAGTATAGAGTTTCCTCAAAAAATTAAAAATGGAACTTCCATTTGATCCATCAATCCCACTCTTGGAGTATATCCAAAGAAGCCTGAAGCATCAATCAAAAAGAATATATGCACCCCTATGCTCATATCAGCATTATTTACAATAGCTAATATCTGGAAACAACCCAAGTGCCATTAGTAGAGGAATGGATAAAAAACTATGGCACATTTACACAATGGAATACTATGTAGCTATAATAAAGAAAGATCTCTTATCCTTTGAGATAGAATGGATGGACCTGGAGATTATTAAGCTAAGTGAAATAAGCCAGTCAGAGAAAGACAAGTATCATATGATCTCACTTATATGTGGAATCTAATGAACAAAACAAACTGATGAACAAAATAGGTCCAGAGACATGGAATAGACTGACAGATCTCAGAGGGAAAGGGAGTGAGGGAAGTGGGGTAAGATTAACAAAAAATCTTATATGCATAATAAGCATAGCCAACGGACACAGACAATAGTGCAGTGAAGGCCTGGGGTGGGGCAGAGCTAAGTGGAGGAGGTAAAAGGGGGGGAATGGGGGACATATGTAATACTGTTAACAACAAAAATAAATTTAAAAAAAGGTTAAAAAGCAGAATATAGCTGAAGCCTGAAAATTCAGAAAGGAGGCTAACAGATAATTAAAGGGTCCTTTATTTACCAAGTGTTTGGTGAGTACTCACTATGTGTTAGGAATGTTAAGGTGATGAGGATGAAGAGATAAACCAATTCTCATCCTTCCCCTTGTGGAGAGATTATACACAGAGAAATATATAAATTCCAGGTTTAAGATTATAAAATGTTGGATGTCAAAAACAAAATCTGAATTCCTTTGCCTTAGGAAGGTCCCCCATGCTTTCTCGGTGGATGGGCTAAAAACAGGTTCAAAGGGAGAAACTTTTGCCAAGTGACTCACAAAGAGGTCACTGAGCCTGGGTAGCAGTTTGAACTATTGTCAAGGCTGCTTCATCCAAGGCTGAGTGGCCTTCTGTGCTGCTGATGGTGACATCTGGCGGCCATGAATGCCAAGGTTTTGGTGACTTATGAGCTCCGATGTTCTTCCTGATTAAAGGATAATCTTGGTGTCATATACCCCTTAGTATTCTCTCATTGTGAGCTACAGAGTTTGCATCACCCTGGTGGTGACTTCCTGGGCATGTGGCTCCCTCCGGGCCTTGATCCATGTGAGCCTCATCCTTAGGGTGACACAATCCCTTTCTATAATGAAAGGTTACCTATAGTCTTTGATGAAAAGAAAGAATGTCAACCCAAAAGAGGAAATAAAATAATGGTGAAATAAGGATCATCTTGGAACTGTACATGTCAAAGTTATGCAGAGAATTTCTGGAGTGTAGAAGTAATCAGTAACATAAGAACCCCAAATATGAGGATTAGAGTAGTCCTAGAAAAGAGATGTAATTCTACTTTCTCAAAAGAAATATCAACTTTCAGTAACTGAAACCAACCTTAGCACTCCAGAGTGGTTTACATGATAATAGGAGGAGCAAAAAGATAAAAAGCAACTTTTCTGACACTGAGATTGTTCAGATTGCTAGGAAGGAATCAATGGATGTACTACATATGGGCTCCAATGACTCTATTTTACAAACCAACAGTTGGCCATTTTGGCAATTATCTGTTGATTGATTTATGGCTACTAATTTACCAAAAAATTGTTTTGCCTAACAACCCATAATATTTGTAGGAACTGAATTTGGTGGGGGGGGGGGGGGGGGCTGTCCAGTGTTCATGTATTGTGAGTCTAGACTTTGTGTGGAGGAGTGTAAATGAGTATGAAGCCAGGCATTCATACATTGATTTGAGGGCTCAGTGTGTGTACATATGTGTGAAAACATTTCAATTACTATTTGTAACCCATCCCATATCTACTCCTATTAGAGCAAATTTAGGTACTATAATAAGGAGGAAAGACCAAACTTGAATAGCAGTGTGTTGGAAGACCTACTATTTGTGTAATGGCTTAGCACTTGTATCATGTACCATGTGTGAAATTCAGACACATAGGAAATTACCATTCATTAATAAATTCACTCTGCCTTACTTCAATAACAAAAGAATTGCTAAATACTTTACTGATAGCTAATTTTAAAATTTTTGGAAAAGAGATAATTTAATGAATTTGTCATTTTACAGATTGCTATAGCAATACAGTGGCAGTCAGGTATTTGATATTCCTGTTAATTGGTGATGTACCAAATAATAGCTGACTTGTTCTAAGTCCTTTTTAACAGCCTCCTCAATAAACCAGTAGAAATCCACCATCTTTGCTACTGCAAACATGTTGTTAGTGCCTTTGCTAGGCAAAAATAACCAGTGGGTAAACTGTTGAAGTTGTGTCTGCCTGCCTCTGAAGAAAAACATTCTCCAGATTATTGTAAGGAAAGATGCTGGATTTCTACTGGTTTATTGAGGAGGCTGTTGTCCAGGACTTAGGGACAAGTCAGCTATTATTTGGTACATCACCAATTCACAGAAATATCAAATACCTGACTGCCACTGTTGATAAGACCCTGGGTCCAGCTGTCATTAATATCAATGGAGACAACAATGAGATACTCCCTGAGGAACTTGGAAATAAGAGAAATAACACTTCTTTTTGAGAAGTAAAACTTGTAAAATCCACTCAAGCATGGAAGAGAAGAACTGGAGGAGGAAACAAGACAACCTGAACAAACATGTACCTGGGGAGTTAGTGCACCCACAGGTCTGTTCCAAGTGCTTGGATGCAATCTCGCAGAATCAGGGAGGAGGACCTGCTTGATCCTTAGAGCCCAGATGTAACAGTTGTGTGGGGTCCTTGTCTAGAGAAAGGCTGAGGAATAAAGAAGAGGTGATCCACGAGTGTCAGGGTTTGCCAGCACCTTCTCACACCACCTGGGGAAGTCTAGTCTAAGGGCTAGGAGTGCTGTCCTCTTGGCAGGCCTGTACTATGGTTCAGAAGGCTTCAGTGATCAGTGATCAATAATCCTAGCTGGTGAGAGTTCCATTTAACCCTCTTCTGCTCTGATCCCATGTTCACCAATCTACCATGAGGTATCCATTTGCCTTCCAGTGCAGCTATTTTGATAAGGAGGGAATGTGCTGATCAGCAAAGTTCTTGACAATTTGCTATAACAGATAATTCCATTCAAGATTATTAGGTTCTTTTTTGAGCTTGAATAGTATGATACAGTTGAGAAATGTGTACATTGAACAAAATTTCCAAAGCTGGGTCTATAAAGTGAAGGTCAGGCCCTGGGCAGAGATAACATCATTGAAATACAACCCTCCAAAATCTTGTCCAAGCAGCTAACTGGGATACTGAAGGACATCCTTACTCAATCCTTCTCAGAAGCAACAAACATCTTTTTTATAAGCATTAGCAATAAATCATTATATCACCAAAAATCAAATGAATCTAACTACTATAGCAGGAACTCCTAATTCATGACAAGAATTATTTTTCTCAGGATTATATAAAAATTTATTGTGCTAAGATAACCTTTTAAATTTATTTAGAAAACGTACAAAGCATATGAAAATATTTAGTTGTGAAAATGCGTTTCAGTCCACATCTTATAAAAAGCTTAATCTCTTCATTAAGTCCTCCTTTGTTGCTTTTGTAACTCCTAAAATGACCATATAAAGGGAAAGAAACACTGCTTCAAAGTATGACTCTTTGAAACCTAAAGAGAGAGGAGAGCCCAATGAGCACACTAAGGTCCTTTAAGAATCATTGCTATGTGGACTCAAAGTCCAATTCCTTTTACAGGACTGGATAGTAATGCACTCCTTGTGTGCCCTCTCTCTCTCTCTCTCTCTCTCTCTCTCTCTCTCTCTCTCTCTCTCTCTTTTTTTGTAATTTATGGCATTTAACAAATGTTTATTTAGTGAACAAATAAATGAATATGCATGAATGAATGAATGCCTAAATATTGAAATTTTAGACCATCCTTGGATTGAATCTGGAGTTTCTGGCTTGCTTAAATCTTGCCTCCTATAATTATACACAATTAAGGACATTTTTTTCCCAGGCAAAAAAGAACAGACTGTCTGAAGTTTTAAAAATAACTGTATAATCTCCAAAACATTTAGGCATTAATCTTTTTTTGTTGTTGTTAATCCTCACATGAGGATATTTTTTCCACTGCTTTTCAGAGACAGTGGAAGGGAGGGAGGAGGGGGAGAGACAGAGAGAGAAAGAAAGAGAGATAAACATTAATGTGAAAGAAACACATGGACTGGTTGTCTCCCCCCGCCTACCACACACACACATATGCTTCTATTGGGGGCAGGGAGCAAACCCGCAACCTAGGTATATGCCCTTTAATGGGTATTGAACCTGAGACCTTTCGGTGCACAGGCCAACTCTCTAACCACAGAGTCACACCAGCCAGGGCTTACACATTAATATTGAAAGACATTTCTATTTTCTTTCCTTTTCCCCATAGTTTATTTCATTCTACATGATATTAAAAACATCTTCACCTGAAATCAAATGAGTTAAATTTGTCAAAGGGCTAGTAGAAATGAGAGACTTAAAAATATTATATATATATTATTCTAGATCCAAATGTAACATTCATATACTGTTTTATGCTATAAATGATATATAGTACATGTAGGTACAAGTTAGCAATTTACAAATTGGCAAATTGTTTGATGACTAATAAATTCTCTGGTTTCTCTATGGTTTCAAAGTAAATATCTAAGATTGAAATAATTTCTTTACACATGAACAAACCTGTCAGTAGTAGAGTCTGTGTTTTGAGAAGTAAAATTTAGGATCTCATGAACTGATAAACTCTTTTCTAATGTTGTGGGCATGAGTCAGGCAGCATTCCTAAAATGGAAGCTGTTTTTAAACCCTCAGCTCAACTGAAGAACTGGTTCACTGGTAATGGGGATATTTGTTATAATATGCTCAGTAGAGCTCTTCTCTCTCTTTAGTTCAAAATATTTTTAAATTTCTCTTGAGATTTCTTTTTTAACTCAGATGCTATTTAGAAGAGTTGTGTTTAATCTCCAAATACTTTGGGATTTTTCAGCTATCTCTCTGGTATTGATTTCCACTCTAATTTCTAACTCCTAAAATGATCATTGTGCTCTAAGAGCAGATACTGTATGAGTTCTATTATTTTAAATTTGCTTGATGTGTTTTATGACCCAGAATGTGATTTATGTTGATCAACGTTCCATGTGAGTTTTGAGAAGCATATGTATATTGCTGTTGTTGGGTGAAGTAGTCTAAATAAATCCATTCTGTCCACTTGATGGATGGTGTTGTTGAATTCAGATATATTCTACTGATTTCCTGACTGCTAGATCTATCTATTTCTGATAGCGGGATGTCCAAGTCTCCATCTATAGTAGTGGATTATCTATTTCTCCTTTCGGGTCTATAACTTTTTGCCTCATGTATATTTTTGTTCTGTTGTTAGGTATATAGATGTTAAGAATTGTTCAGTTTTTTGGGGGAACTGATGCTTATCATTATGTAATGTCCCTCTTTTTCCTCTGTAACTTTTCTTTGAATTTTGTTTCTCTTGATGGCCGTGTCTCCCCCCACTATGTCACTTACTTTATCTGGATCTCTTCCCTTCTCTGGTCCCCTTTCTGATATATTTTCTTCATTTCAAAATTTCCTTATTACTCTTCTGCAATTCCCCATTCACAAAATCTCTCTTTTCTACCTCCCCAACATTTTCCCCACAGAAATTCCAGAGACTTGTTGACAGTTTCAATATTTGAGTGGTTTCTGTGAGGATTTTGATTACATGGGAAGTTTGCATTCAGGTTATCTGTCTTACATACAACCTTGGACAATACTATCTAATCCTAATATATAAAAACTCAGGGGTTGTCACATCCTAAACAACTGGAACGGACGACCGAACAGGAGGGTGTGTGGGGTGACCAGGCCAGCGGGGGCGGGGGAGGGGGGCAGTTAGGGATGACCAAATGACTGGGCCCTGGCCAGGGCTGGCGCCCGAAGGGAGCTCTGGGTCCTGGTCGGGTCTAGCAGAACTCTGGGTCTCCCGTGATCAGAGCATGGCTGGTCTTCAGCTCCCTGTTGGCCACCCCCAGCCGAGGCCCAGCAGCTGAAGGGAGGGCAGCAGAACTCTGGGTCTCCTGTGATCCGGGCATGACTGGCCTTCAAACCCAGGGTCCAGAGCTCCCTGTCACCGCCGTCACCCCCAGCCAGGGCTCAGAATTCCCTCTTGCTAGAGCATGGTGGTGGAAGGGAGGTCTGGGCCCTGGCCAGGACCAGCAGAACTCTGGGTTTCCCGTGATCAGGGCATGGCTGGCCTTCAACCTTCAAACTTGGAGCCCAGATCTCCCTGCAGAAACTGCTTCTGTTTGCTTAGTCCATTGGTTTTAAATCAGATTACACTCCCAAAAACGGGGTAAGAGAAAACTGTACAACACGACTTCAGCAAAT
This sequence comes from Eptesicus fuscus, assembly GCF_027574615.1. NCBI lineage: Eukaryota > Metazoa > Chordata > Mammalia > Chiroptera > Vespertilionidae > Eptesicus > Eptesicus fuscus. The sequence goes on from NC_072486.1 coordinate 51,063,369, forward strand.
TGCGAACTCTTGCTAAACTTGAGTGACCCCTTCCTGGCATAGCTGTCTTCGAGCTTTTCAGGGCACTTTTGAAGGAAGGAAAGGGATCCGGTGCCCCTATGGCTCTCCTGCAGGGACAGAGCTGGAAAAGCAAAGTTTCCCAAGGAGGTGGAAGTGCAGTGGGGACCCTCCCAGCTGGGGGAGGGGTGCGCCCAGACGCCTCCTGCACTCCAGGGCTGGGGCAGGGCACACAGGGCAGGACATCAAGTGGTAAAGGTCCAGCAGACGCCTGGCCTACAGGCTGCCTGAGGAGGGGTGTCAGATGCATGAAGGAAAGGCTTAGCATCTCTGTCATCACTTTGGTTTTCAGAATTCCCTGCTCCCCATCTGTCGGCTCCCTCCCTCTGAGGGACGCTGTTGTCCTCACATGGGTACAACTGGAATATTGTATCTCAAGAGGATTGCCCCAATGTACATATCCTTTTGGGTGAACAAAATCCCAAAGAACAAGAATGGAGACAGATTACTGTCATTTAGGCTTAAAAAAACCCAGAAGTGTCCTGCGAAGAGATGAGACTTGGTTCTGTCCACATGCCTCAGAGAGATTGGATGAGGAAATGGCCTGGCTTGGCCCTGACTTTACCCACTTATATTACTCTTGAAGGTGTCTTTGCCACAATGTGAATAAACTGCCACCTTTTGGAATAGGGGCTCATACGAAAGTCTGCATTCCCAACTTTTTTTGAAACAGATCTATGTTCTGCAGCTGTGGCCACCGTCCTGAGATCAGGTCCTGTCGACCAGGTCCTGTTGCTGGGAATCAAGGGGCACTGGAGTGGAGCCCCCCATCCTCCATGCCCTTTTACATTCAGGGATTGAGCTGAACTCACTTTGGGGGAGGCCTGGCAAGGGTGACAGGTGTCACTGATGGGAGAATGCAGAATGGAGAGGCGAATATCCTGTTCGGTCCTTCCCTGGGTGGGGTCAGGCAGATGAAGGCTGGCCAGCCCGTCCCACAATTGGGTGAGATAGTGTCCTCTGTGTCCACCTCTCACCCTGTGGGCCCAGTCACTCCCCTCAGCTCCGGACAGCCCTCTGTGTTTCAAGACAGTGCACTCTGCCCTCACATGCTGCTTGCCCTAAGTGAGAAGGAAGAGAGCAGCTGGCCCACAGACAACTATACAGAAAGATAGGGCTCACGGCTGGTGAGCACAGTGGTGGTGGCAGGAGCCTCTCCTGCCTCCATAGCATCGGTAAGGAGCAGTGAGCCGAGTGGTAAGGAGCAGGGAGCAGGTGGAAGGTAAGGTGCGAGAGGTCAAGGACTGGGAGAGGGATTTCCGACTGTTGGGGAATGGGCATAAGCTGGCAGGCAGACATCCCCTGAGGTGTCATGGACTGTGAGAGGGTGCAGGCTAGGCTAAGGGACGCCCCCTCCCCCCACAACACTCCAGTGCATAAATTTCATGCACCAGGCCTCCATTAATTCATAATAGCAATAATATAATGCCAACCCACTTATCTGAAATATTGAAATATTATCTCGTGATACCATAATGACCAGTAACTGCTATCTCATTGTATTTCAGAATTAATTTAATCATAACTTGTTTTAAAATATATGCTTAGATTGAAGAAATATTTTAGATCTAGTAAGTGATAAAAAGATCATATATTTAACAATGCATTGATCATTGTGGTTAAAAGATCATATATTTGACAACATAGTTCTAGACACATAGTGTTCAAGCAATATAATAAATATGTGTTGATGGACTAGATATCAATTTGATTAAATCTGAAAAAAATTTGATGAACTCTCCACATTCTTCCTTGAGCCAGGTTTTTTAAAAAAAGAATAGGTCAGCCAGTGTTGCTCAGTGGTTGAGCATTGACTTATGAACCAGGAGGTCACAGTTTGAGTCTCAGTTGGGGCACATGCCCAGGTTTTGGACTCTATCCTTGTTGGGGAGGCATGCAGGAGGCAGCCAATCAATGATTCTCTCTCATCATTGATATTTCTATCTGTTTCCCTCTCCCTTTGTCTCTGAAATCAAATCCTATCTAATAAAAGAATAATATGCAAATTGACCATACCTCTGCTACACCCACAAGCCACGCCCACCAGCCAATCAGGAGCGAGTATGCAAATTAACCCAACCAAGATGGCTGTGGCCACGGAGCAAGCAGGAGGCTTGGGTTTCCCCAGCAATGGAGGAAGCCAAGCTTCCTGTACACCCTGGCCGGCTGTGGACTCCACTCAAGGCTACAAAGTTTCAATTATAGAAGATAAATAAATCCCAACAAAAATGGCAGCAGCCACGGAGCTGGAGAGAGCAGGAGGCTTGAGTTGCCCCCAGCCAGTGGTTGGCAAACTCATTAGTCAACAGACCCAAATATCAACAGTACAATTATTAAAATTTCTTTTGAGAGCCAAATTTTTTAAACTTAAACTACATAGGTAGGTACATTGTTATTAACTTAATTAGGGTACTCCTAAGCTGGCCTTTGCTAAAAACGTAGTATTTTGTGGAAGAGCCACACTCAAGGGGCCAGAGAACCGCATGTGGCTCGCAAGCCACGGTTTGCCAACCACTGCCCCTGGTGATGGAGGAAGCTAAGCTCCCGCAGCCCTGGCCTCTGTTCAAGGTTACAAAGTTTTAATTATAGAAGATAAATAAATCCTAGATACCAGAGCCTCAGCTTGGGTCACCGGGGGGCATGGCCAGCCTGCAAACCACCACAGGCCCCTCACCTAGGACTCCCCACACCCCAAGAGAACCCCCACCCTGATCTGGGACACCCTTCAGGGCAAACCAGCCAGCCCCCACCCATGTACCAGGCCTCTATCCTATCTAATCCTAGCTAATTAAAGAATAATATGTAAATTGACTGTCACTCCAACACACAAGATGGCTGCCCCCATGTGGTCAAAGATGACTGCCCCCATGTGGACATGAGATGGCTGCCACAAGATGGCCAGCAGGGGAGGGCAGTTGGGACGGACCAGGTCTGTGAGGGAGGGCAGTTGTGGGTGATCAGTCCAGCAAGGGAGGGCATTTGTGGGCGATCAGGCCAGCAGGGGAGGGCAGTTGCTAGGGACCAGGCCTGCAAGGGAGGGCAGTTGGGGGCAATCAAGCCTGCAGGGAAGGGCAATTGCAGGGGGGGGGGGGGCACCCAGGCATGCAGGGGAGAGCAGTTTGGGGGACCAAGCCTGCAGGGGAGGGTAGTTAGGGGTGACCAGGCCTGCAGGGGAGGGCAGTTAGGGGTGACCAGGCCTGCAGGGGAGGGTAGTTAGGGGCAAACAGGCTGTCAGGGGAGCAGTTAGGCATCAATCAGGCTGGCAGGGGAGTGGTTAGGGGGCTATCAGGCTGGCAGGCAGAAGCAGTTAGGGGCAATCAGGAAGGCAGGCAGGTGAGCAGTTGGGAGCCAGCAGTCCTGGATTGTGAGAGAGATGTCCAACTGCCCGTTTAGGATACCGGTAGGATCAGGCCTAAGTATGTTCTCAGATATTTACATTATCTGTCAGCACTGGGCATTTTCTGTAATCACATATCTTATTTCAACCTGCATTTATAACTCTTTAGGTTATAGAAAGGGCCACTAGAATTTGAACATAATTGTCATTTGAAAGTAGAATAAGTAAAAATCAAAACATAATTTAAACAATTCTCAAAGTAAGTTATCTTAAAATTAGTTTGCAAAAGTTGGCTTTGGATAAAATAAGTGTCCAAGTAAAAAATGACCAGATATTCAGAAAGTCATGGCTGGTGTATAATTGATAGATATTGTAAATTGTGACTAGTAGTACTTATGGAGTAATTGTGTGTTATAAGGTCAAAAGTTCAAGTTTTACTTGGAATCTTGAAAAATGAGAAATAAGATGAAGAATTTATTACAGATTTAATAAATACAGCCCAAGGCACAGACACTTCAGTTGACATCCACCTAAGTTCTGATTATGAGAACTGTGATCTATTGGGAGAAGTGTATTTATACAGTTTTTTAAAAAATACCCTTCAATATAATTCAATTCCATTCTCTCTCTCTCTCTCTCTCTCGCTCTCTCTCTCTCTCTCACTTTTTTTTCTCTCTCTCTCTTTAAATCCTTGCTTTTGATTACTAAGCCCAATACATAAGATCACCCAATTGGGGACACTCTAAGAGACTGCAAGGAAAGTTGTTTTTGTGGAACCTGGGTATCAGAGCAGGGAATAACGATCACAGAACCAGCTCTGGGGCAGCCCATTCCCCCAAACTGGTATTAAGTGCCACAGGGAAAACAAAATCTAAACACTAGCTAGAGAGGACCTATATACCCAGAGATCAATCCAGAAACACTGCCACCCAGGGGTTGAATCACAAATTGACTATTGTGTAAACACAAATAAAGGAGTATAAGAAATAAAGACGTACTGCCTGCTTGAAAATCAGGACTGTGGCCTACAACAGGACTGAGGAGCAGTGGAACACTGGGAACTTCAATATTGTCCTGACTAGGAAACAGGCGTGCCAAACAGAGCAGTAGAGGAAATGAATGACCTTCACTATTGCACATTTTTATTTATTTTTTCATCTTTTACTTAAGAAACTAATTTTTCTTCTTTTTTCCTCACTTGGTTTTATCTTTTTAATTATTACATTTTTATTTTCAATCAATATTATTACTACTACTATTTTACCTTTTTATAAAAAGTGTCATTTTATTTTCTCTTTATTTTACTTTGGGATTAGTGTTCTACATTCTATTTTCATCTTTCCTTTAGCATCATTTTACTCTATCTCAACTTTACCTTTATGCCAACACTATCTTCCTCACTTTTCCCCTTTTGTTGTCCTGTTTCTCTTACCCTATTCCTGCTTTAGATTTTCCCTATTCCTTCTTTTTACTCCCTGTTAAAATTTCACTCTACTTATATATCTAATTTCCAATCCCCTGCTCCAAGTCCATACACACCTCTCTCTTCTCTTTCTTCACTACCCAATTTTTTTTTCTCTCTGTCTTTTTGTTGATCTTTGCTTGATTGTTGATTATATTGGTCTTTTTATGCTTGTATGTGAGATTGTTTCGCTTTTTCTTTTTGTACTGTTTTTTGCTTCTGTTTGCCCCCGCCTCACTTGACATTAGTTGTTGTTTGTAGTTTGCATTCATCTCTAGGTATTTGTTGCTGGCATTTGTTGGGATTAGTGGCTGTTCTATTGGAGTTTTCTCCCCATATAAATAGTTTCTTCCCCTCTTCTTTCTTATTCTCTTTCTTTTCTCTCTTACTTTTTTTTCCTTTACCCAATTTCATTTTTGCACTCCTTTTTTTTCCTCTTCTTTCTTTCGTATCCTCTAATTCACTTTTCTCTGGTGGTCACCTTTATTTGGGGTTGTTAGTATCGTGAATACATTTGTGTTCAGTGCCTTGTGCATTGTGCCCTGTTGTGTTATATTTTGTGCCTTCAAAACAATGCAGGAGAGAGAGAACTACATAACCAGACACCCAGAGAAGAGAGATAATGGGGAGACAACTAACAGCCCACATATGAAAGAAAAGGAGACATCACCAGAAAAGGAAGTAAACAAAATGGAGGCAAGCAACCTGTCAGAGAAAGAATTCAGAGAAATGGTCATAAGGTGGATGAAAAGAATGGAAGAAAAATTCAACAATATGTGTAAGAAGCAAGAGAAAATGAAGAACCAAAAAGAAATGAAAAAATGACACCGCTGCTATAAAGAACTCAATAGAAAGCATCAACAGTAGACTAGAAGAAGCAGAGGACTGCATCAGTGAGCTAGAAGACAAGATAGGAAAAAATACCCAAGTAGAGCAGCTTCTAGAAAAAAAAATTAAAAAGCAGGAGGAGAGCCTAACGGAACTTTGGGATAATATGAAACAAAACAACATCCACATAATAGGGGTATCAGAAGGAGAGGAAACTGAGCAAGGAATAGAAAACCTGTTTGAAGAAATAATGACAAAAAACTTCCCTGATATAGGGAAGAAAAAACCCACACAAATCCAAGAAGCTCACAGAGTCCCAAGCAAAATGAACTCCAAAAAACCGATGCCGCCGAAACCGGTTTGGCTCAGTGGATAGAGCGTCGGCCTGCGGACTGAAAGGTCCCAGGTTCGATTCCGGTCAGGGGCATGTACATTGGTTGCGGGCACATCCCCTGGTAGGGGGTGTGCAGGAGGCAGCTGGTCGATGTTTCTCTCTCATCGATGTTTCTAGCTCTCTATCCCACTCCCTTCCTCTCTGTAAAAAAATCAATAAAATATATTAAAAAAACAAAACAAAACAAAAAAAACGATGCCAAGGCACATTATAATTAAATTGGCAAACACCAACGACAAAGCAAAAATCTTAAAAGCAGGCAGAGAGAGACATAAAGTTACCTGCAAAGGATCCCCCATTAGACTAGCAACTGATTTCGCAACAGAAACACATCAGGCAAGAAGGGAATGGAATGAAATATACAAAGTCATGGAAAGGAAGGGTCTGAATCCAAGAATACTGTACCCAGCAAGGCTATCAATCAAAATTGAGGGTGAAATCAGGAGATTCACAGACAAAAAAGGACTAGGGGAGTTTATTACCACCAAACCAGCAATGCAAGAAATGCTAAAGGATCTGCTGTAAAAAGAAGAAATAGGAAGCGAAGAAGGAACACAGGGGTAAATAATAAAAATGGTGACAAACAAGTACCTATCAATAATAACTTTAAATGTAAATGGATTAAATGCCCCAATCAAAAGTCATAGGGTAACTGATTCGATAAGAAAACATGACCCATATATCTTCTGTCTACAGGAAACCCACCTCAGAAAAAAAGATGCACACAGACTGAGGGTAAAGGGATGCAAAAAGGTTTTTCAGGTGAATGGAAATGAAAAAAAGCTGGGGTAGTGACATTTAGATCTGACAAATTAGATCTCAAAGTGGAGGACATAAAGAGATACAAAAGGCCACTTCATAATACTAAAGGGAGCAATCCAACAAGAAGAAATAGCTCTGGTAAACATATACGCACCCAATACAGGAGCACCCAAATACATAAAAAAAAACTCCTGGAGGATATCAAGGGAGAGATTAACAGCAATACAATCATAGTAGGGGACTTTAATACCCCACTATCACCATTGGACAAATCCTCTAAACAAAAAATCAGCAAAGAAACATCAATCCTAAATGACTCACTATACCAGATGGAATTAATTGACATCTGCAGAACATTTCACCCCAAAGCCACAGAATATACATTCTTCTCAAGGGCACATGGGTCATTTTCAAAGATAGACCACATATTGGATCACAGGAAAATCTCTTCAAATTCAAGAAGATAGAAATCATATTAAGCATCTTCTCAGATCACAATGGCATAAAACTGGAAATTAACTACAATAAAAACAATCCAAAAAAAACCTAACACCTGGAGACTAAATAGCATGCTATTAAACAATGACTGGGTTACCAGAGAGATCAAAGAAGAAATAAAAAAAATCATGGCAACAAACAACAATGAAAACACAACAATCCAAAATCTATGGGACACAGCGAAAGCAGTCTTGAGAGGGAAGTTCATAGCTCCACAAGCCTACTGCAAAAAAACAAGAAACAATGGTAATAAATTACCTAACCCTACAACTCAAAGAGTTAGAAAGAGAGCAACAAGAAAAGCGCAGTGTAAGCAGAAGGAAGGAAATAATAAAGATCAGAGCAGAGATAAACAACATAGAGACCAAAAAACAAACAAACAAACAAACAAAAAAAAACTCACACAAAAAACAAAGATCAACAAAACCAAGAGCTGGTTCTTTGAAAGAATAAACAAAATTGATGAACCTCTAGCTGGGCTGACCAAGAAGCAAAGAGAGCAGACCCAAATAAAGAAAATCAGAAATGAAAGAGGAGAAATAACAACAGAATCCACAGAAATACCAAAGATTGTTAAACATACTATGAACAACTCTATTCCAACAAACTGGACAACCTGGAGGAAATGGACATATTCCTAGAAAATTCCTTCCAAAACGCAATCAGGAAGAATCTAAACATCTCAATAGGTCAATAACTAGGGAAGAAATTGAAGCAGTCATCAAAAAGCTTCCAGCAAACAAAAGCCTGGGGCCAAACAGCTTCACAGGGGAGTTTTACCAAACATTCAAGGAAATACTAAAACCTATCCTCCTCAGACTATTCAAAAAAATTCAAGAGGAAGGAACACTTCCAAGCTCCTTTTATGAATCCAGCATCCCCTTATACCAAAACCAGATAAAGATAACACAATGAAAGAGAATTACAGGCCAATATACCTCATGAACACAGATGCCAAAATCCTCAACAAAATTCTAGCAAATTGGATCCAGCAGTACATCAGAAAGATCATACACCATGACCAAGTAGGATTTATCCCAGGGATGCAAGGATGGTACAATATCTGCAAATCAATAAACGTGATAGGCACATAAACAAATTGAGAGATAAAAACCACATACTCATATCAATTGATGCAGAAAAAGCATTTGACAAAATCTAACACCCATTTTTGATAAAAACTCTCAGCAAGGTGGGAATAGAAGGATCATACCTCAACATAATAAAAGCCATATATGACAAACCCACAGCCAACATCATACTCAATGGGCAAAAACTAAAACCATTTCCCCTAATAACAGGAACAAGACAGGGATGCCCACTCTCACCACTCCTGTTTGACATAGTACTGGAAATATTAGCCATTGCAATTAGACAAGAAGAAGAAATAAAAGGTACCCAAATTGGAAAAGAAGAAGTAAAACTGTCCTTATTTGCAGATGACATGATATTGTACATACAAAACCCTAAAGACTCCATCAAAAAACTATTAGACTTAATAAATGAATTCAGCAATGTAGCAGGATACAAAATTAACACCAAGAAATCTATGGCATTTCTATACACCAATAGTGAACTTACAGAGAGACTAAGAAAGCAATCCCATTTACCATAACACTAAAAAAATTAAGATACCCAGGAATAAAGTTAACTAAGGAGGTAAAAGACTTATACATGGAAACTACAGGACACTGAAAAAAGAGATAGAGGAAGACGTAAACGGATGGAAGAACATACCATGTTCATGGATTGGTAGAATCAACATCATTAAAATGTCCATACTACCCAAAGCAATCTATAGATTCAATGCACTCCCCATTAAAATACCAATGGCATATTTCACAGACCTAGAAAGAACTCTCCAAAAATTTATATGGAATAAAAAAAGACCCCGAATAGACACAGCAATCCTGAGAAAGAAGAACAAAGTAGGTTGGATCTCAATACCAGATTTCAAGCTGTATTACAAAGCCACTGTAAATCAACCGAAGGACTTGTATGCATGTATATAAGCACAACCAATGGACACAAGACACTGGCGGGTGGGATGAGGGCATGCGACAGGGGGTAGGGGAGGCTGGGAGAAGCTCAATGGGGAAAAAAAAGGAGATATAGGTACTACTACATGTAATACCTTAAACAATAAAAAAATAGTCAATGAACACATATTTTCTATGTTATATGTATTATTTACTGTACTCTTATAATAAAGTAAGCAAAAGAAGAATATTGAGAAAATCATGCGAAAGATAAAACATTTTACAGTACTTATTGAAAAAATCTGCATAAGAGTAGATCCATGCATCTCAAACCCCTGTTGCTCAAGGGTCAACTGTATTTGACCATTGTCTTACCAATATCTAGCTCAGTGTGAGGAACATTTTTAAGTGATGAGTAAATGATAGCAATAATGATATCGGCAGCCTATCAGATGTTCAAGCCAAAGCAGATCCAAGTATAGGGCATTCATAACTCAGAACTTACCTGGAAATATGTCCAACAGAAATGATTACATCTGTTCCCCAAAACCCGTGTGTAATAACCTTCATGGACTAACTACTTATTATAGCCAAAATCATAGAGAACTAGAAATATACTATCAGAAATATGATAGATAAATTGTGATAGGTTTATACAATGTAATACTATGAAACAATTAAAATTAATGAAATACAGCTATATGTAACAACCTGAATGAATCTCACATTCATTCAGTAATGAGTGAGAAAAGGAAAATAAAAAAAGAACACTCATTGTATGTGTGTGTGCACATATTTACATATAATATTTTGCAATTTTTAATTGTATTTATCCATGTACTTTTTTTTCATTTCTTTTTTATAATTGATCTTTATTGTTGAAAGTATCACAGATTTTCTCCTTTTCCCCCCTATTAACCCCTACGCCCTGCTCTTGCCCCCTCTCCAGGCCTTTACCACACTATTGTCTGGGTCCATGGGTCATGCATAAAAGTTATTTGATTAATCTCTCCCTGCCTGTTCCCCTTGCTCTGAAATCTGTCAATCTGTTGTATGCTTCCATGTCTCTGGATCTATTTTGTTCATCTGTTTATTTTGTTCATTAGATTCCACATATAAGTTAGATCATGTGACACTTGTCTTTCTCTGAATGCATATTTTGTGTGTGTGCACATACTTATATATAATTTTTTTATTTTTGAATTGTATTTATCCATGTACTTTTCAAAATTCTTTCTTTAGAGAATTGAGATTGCAAAGAAAAGACTCTGAGTCATTTTGAATCACATAAAAGGCTACTTTTTGTAATAGTCCTGCTTTTGTCTAGTATAGTAGCAAATTTCATTTTGTATTGCCTCATTTATGTCACAGTCCTTGTTCTTTAAAAATGAGGAATGTATGTAGAGGATAATATGAATAATTATCATTTATTGAGCTCTTATTTTAACTCTCGGGTTCTGCTAATCATTTTGCACAGAGTATTTCCTCTTCACAACAACCTATGAGCTTAGTACTAGTAAATTTATTTTACACACAATAAATCTAAATTCCAAAGAATTAAACTATATTGTAAAAGCTTGTACATCTAGCAACTGGCAGAACTCTGTTAAAAAAACAAATAAACAGCTTTATCTGAATTCAAAATCATGGGTTTTTAACCATTGTTTGGTCATGGAGTATTGTTTACATAACAGATTTCCTTATAAAAAGGATGCCTTGTAAGAAAGAAATACATATACTTTCCTCTTTAAAATACTTTTTTTCATGAAACAACATTATTTTTAAAGTAAAATATTTCCCTTTGATGCAGTTCAAATATTCAGAAGGTTTAACTTAGTATATAATTTGAGGAAAGTGTTGAAAAAGTAGAAGTCTCTTTTCCCACTATTTCTTAACTCTATTCTATCACTTCAAAATTAAGTGTTGGAGTTTCATGTTTCAAAATGGTTATTTAACTTACCTCAAACCTCTGAATTTAAAAAGCAAATCAATTCTGATAATTTATAGCTTTAGTATCATTGGTCAACTAGTCATCCCAACAATTACAGTCTATTCTTATTTGTCAGAATGTTCTCTCCAAGTTTTGGTCATTTCCCATAAAGACAATTGACCAAACAAATGAGAGGAGATGTATAATGCTTCCAAGGACTCTCAGCTACTTCCCTTCTGCTCTCTCCCTCTTGTCTCCATGATCCGTGGATCTCTGCCTACAATCCCGAAGCAGAGAAAGACAGCGACAGAGAAAGCTCCAGTATGTCTGTGAATTTTTAGCATGACACCCTTTGGGGTTTGGTTCTTGTTAGATCCATCACAGTTACATACTTAATCCTCTTTCCCTTAAAGTCATACCTCATGCTCTTCCTAATTTGATTTGATAATGCCTATAGAAATATGTAGGGATATAATCAAATATTTTAAATGTGGATCAATATTTGAAGATGACAGTTGCCAAATTTAAAATATTTAAAGAACTACTATGTGGCCGATCTCTTTCAATGTCCATGTTTTAAATATTCTTCTGAACCGTGTTTTATTCTATGTTTTGTCTATAAGTCCTGATTATGGAATATATAAATGTATTCCCTCATCTGAGAATATTTCACATACCATATTAAAGTGTGTGCAACATGCAGATAGTTGGGAGAGGTTTTCACTTTCTGTGCAGCACTGAGGAGGGAGGAAAGCAGAACGGCTTTCTTGGGAGGGAGTCACAGGGAAATGTGAAGATGAAAAGGATGCCCTAGAGCATGTCTGTGTATCTTGTGTAGATACTGGGTGACATGAGTCCTCAGTTCCCTTTAAGCTCACTTGTTTCCTGATTCTATAAGGCTTTCATGAAGTTCTTTCCTTTTCAAGCACCCTCTTCAGAGCAGCTTTGACATCTCTGTTCCTCAGACTGTAGATCAGGGGATTAAGCATGGGATTGAAAAGGCTGTGAAAGAGGAGGAGATATTTCTTCTGCTCCGTGGGGTCCCCATGTGGGGGCCCGACATACATGATAATGGCTGTGCCATAAAAGAGTCCGACCACGCAGAGGTGGGAGGAGCAGGTGGAGAAGGCTTTCCGGCGCCCCTCCCCTGACTGGATCTTCAGGATGGCGCGTAGAATCTGAATGTAGGATATCACAATGGAGGAGAGTGGTCCCACCAGCACAGATGCTGCCCCAGCCAAAACCATAATCTCATTCATGTGGGTGTCTGCACAGGCAAGTTTGAGAACCGCTAGAATTTCACAGAAAAAGTGATTCACTTTCTGGGGTCCACAGAAGGGCAATGGTAAGAGTAGCACTGTATGTACTAGCGCCAGGAGGGCTCCTAAAATCCAGGAAGTCACTGCCAGGATGGTGCAGACTCTCCAGCTCACGAGAACAGAATATTGGAGGGGGTGGCAGATGGCCACATACCGATCATAGGACATAGCCACCAGGAGAAGACATTCGGTGTGAGCAAAGGTCAAGAAGAGGAAGGTCTGCGTCATGCAGCCAGCAAAGGAGATGGGCTTGGCTGGACTCAGGAGGTTTACCAGCATCTGGGGCACTGTGTTGCAGGCATAGGACATGTCAACGACGGCCAGGTGTGAGAGAAAGAAGTACATGGGAGTGCGCAGTCGGGAGTCCAGCCAGATGAGGCCCAGGATGACCCCATTGCCCAGCAGGGTGAAGGTGTAGAACAGGGAGAAGAGCCCAAAGAGGAGCATCTGAGTCCTTGGGCTGAGAGGAAATCCCAGCAGGAGGAACTCTGTGACTGAAGTCTGGTTTCCTCTCATTTTTCTGGGAAAAAGACAAGGGTGCTTACATCTGAATGCTGGGGGTAGGGGAGTGGGAGGGTAATGACCATCCTGGTGGATCTGTGACATTGTTTCTTTCCTCAGAAAACATCTTCTATGATATGTTTGTCCTGTTAGTCACTTACTACGTGAATACTATGCCTTACAAATGACACAGAAGGAAATTTTTTTTTCACTGTGATAAACTAAATGCTAGTATTCTCTTACAGTGTTCAGTAAATCTTACCTGTATTTTCAAACTTTCACCACAGTTCACAATATGGTAACACTGCAACTGCCTTCACAACTGTGGATACTCCTGGTTGGTGTGATCCCATCAGAGGTTTGCCCGTGTGTGTGCCTGCACTGCAGTGTACACAGAGCTACACGTGAGAATCTGGTCTGTGGTCTTGTATCCGTATCTGCACATGAGGATGGGAAGATGGACCAGGAGCATGTCAGAGACCCTCCTATCAATGACCTCACAAATCTGTGCCTTCTTTATGTGAATTTCTTATTAGCCTTATAATTTTTACTGACAGAATAATCTTGAATTGAGAGAATGGTAGGCAGCCTGCCACACCTTGAGCTGGATTTCAAAGAGAGAACTTTGTCTTTTGACTTTTGTACCTACAGATGGTCTACTCTGATAGTGCTGTTTCATGATCAGATATTACCCGTCACACTCTTATCCTCTATATGAATATTTATATTCTATACCTGCATGTGTGTGCATGATATGTTAGATATAGAGTTACATATGTACACATGCACTTGAATCCTTATTATGTGCAAGTATGCAAGGTACTTGGTATTTTCTATATTATTTTCTACTCTATTTCACCAGTAAAAATGCTGATTAAATATCTTGATAGGTCATAGCCCAAGATTTAAAAAAATCCAAGTCTAGAGCTAAAGCACTAACTATATACTCATATTCATAGAACCTTTGACGTATTTTATAGCTTAACTCTAATATATTTATCTTGAATCTTTACTTTTTTGTGGTTTATCAATTTTTTAAAGTATTTCTACCACAGAGTGGGTATTCTAAGGTTTGATTTGTAACTATTAAACCATTGCTTTTGTTTTCTTGTCTGACCCTATATCCTCCTTCAATCTAGAATCCATCTGAATTTCTCTAAAACAAAAATCCCAGGAAAATTCATAATTAACTTCCTATCTATCAACTCCCCATTCAAATTTTCTGATTGACAGGCCAGCATAGGACATTTGACTCAAGCGGACTAGAAAGTCCTGAATGAGAAAGTGGCCCCAGCCTCATTTCGTGGAACAGCCAAAAGTCCCCCTATCCAGCACAACAGGAGGCAGCTGCTCTAGAGCATGAGCCAGCAGGCCAACGATAACAACAGCCAGCTTACAGCCCACAGCCTCAACAGCCAGCACTAATCAGTCTGAAGGACAATGAACTCCATCTAATCCGACTAGAACACTTACATCCCCCAGCCTCTGCCCTTATGGTTTTTGCACATAAAAGTCAACCCAAGAACAGTGGAGGCTGAGTCTTAATCTTTCCTGTTGTGGTTCTATCCCCCATTCACTCTAATAAACTCCCCTCTTGCTCACTGCATCCGCCTTAATTCTTGAGTAACTCCAATCTTACACTAGTAAGTTAGTATTTGCAAGGTTTTATAAACAAAAGTTTGAAGGTTTTACCCTACTTCAAAGGAAGAATCAGAATTCACAGAGGAAATATTGGGAGATTATTTTACCTTAGTCTAAGAAATAACATCATAGCAAATGGAATCACCTCCTTGAAGAAAACCGTTTGTTTCATTAGGACTGACCTTCATGTCAGTGAATGTTTTAAATCAGAGATTGATTAACCATCTATTCAAGATGGGATTCCCATGTTATATAAGAAGTTGAACAAGAAAAATGCTGAAGTCTCTTCCAACTATAGGATTCACTGGCCCTAAATGTATAGAAAAGTGTTAGCCATTTTCATTTTGACTTTCTTGCAACATTTGGGGACAATGGAGACAGTGGTGCTATTTCTAAAATGTCATGGATGAAGGCACACAATAAACTAAATTAGAAGGACCAATGAGTGTCATCTCATCTTTCTATCTGCCAGTAACTAAAACACAAACATAAAATTCACAGACATTTACCAAACATATTCAATGTCCTGCCACAGGTCTTGGTTGAGGACATACAAGACAATTCTTGTCTGCTGGTGTATATAACCACTTGGAATGAAAAAGACTGTTAAAAGGACTAGAAAGATGATAATTCTCATATTTAAATAACTCATCAAATGGAATTTCACTTTCAAAAATAAAACCTTCAGGACACTCTTCTGTAACAAACTCATTTGGAAATATTTTCAAGCAAACCTCTCAAATAGCATTTTACCTTATAATTTAAACATGAAATTCAACACTAAATGGATCAAAGTAAGTGATCCATATTAGGTGTATCTAAAGGAGACAATAACTTTTAAATTATCCTATTAGGTATGTCTATAAATAGCAGACATCTGGCATTGACGGACAATAACAATTACTTTGTGATTTTTCATTAGAGCCTATCTGAAACTGTACAGTGAACAAAGTCTGGATAATATAAAAAAAAACTTACCACAGACTTACAGCTAAAAATGAGAAGATGAGGTGAATGTGAGTTGGGGTAAGCAAAAAATACACCAATAATGTAAATAGCATCTGTGAGTTAATGTTGAAATCCTGTCTCATAAGGATCTATCTTTTAGGAGAAAAGGTGCCCCAACAGAAGCAATGGGGTTCCACTCAGAAGAGAATATTTATTCTCTGTTTAATTCTACCACCTCTTAATAGACTGAGTGTTTGGTGTAGGGGAGGGAGAAAGACCCATCAGGCACACTGCCATTTGCTTCCTTCCAGGGAAAAGGGGCTCTCCAAGGACTTGTCTCTGGTTTTCTCCAGAGGAACATTTACAACAAGAAGAAGATGTTGATTATTCCTTCACTCACTTGAGGTCCACCATCATCAATTTAGAAGCACTAGAATGATTTAGGGAACTCCTTCATACATTACAATTACCACACACTTGGATTTATTACAGCTTCAAGAACTCTAACATTTTCCCACCTACTAACCCTCCAAATAGAGTAAGTAGTAAACAGGGCAGAGGGAACCATCCATTTTTCCCATCCTTTCTAATGTTTGCTGAGTTTTATGTTACACCTGACCAGAATATGCATCCTATATATTTTTTTCATCAAGTCACCATAAGGAACACATCCCATAAAGCAAGACCAAGTAACAGAAACTATGGAAGCAATGGGGAACATGTGAAGGAGTCAGAAACAGGATAAGATATCCCAATGGGACTTGTTAAATCCTGTTTGGTAGGATTTAACTACAGTGCCAAAAGCCAAGAAAGACTCTCACCAGGAAACACTCTGAAATAAAAGACCAGAAACCATAAAATTCATAAAAGAAAACATAGGGCAAAAGCTCCTTGACATTGGTCTTGGTGATCAAAATAAACAAGTGAGTCTTCATCAAACTAAAGAAATGATCAGCAAAATGAAAACATAACCTACACAATGGGAAGACATATTTGCAAACCATATATCTCATAAAAGATTAATATCCAAAATATATAAAGAACTCATACAATTCAATAGTCAAAATAACAAATAACTTCATCAGAAAATGGGCAAAGAAATTGAATGGACATTTTCCCAGTGAAGGCATACAAATCGCCAAGAGGTACATGGAAAGGTGCTCATTATCACTAATCATAAGGGAAATGAAAATCAAACCTACATTGAGATAGCACCTCTCACCTGTTAGAATGGGAATCATCAAGAAGACAAGAGATAAATGCTGGTGAGGATACAGAGAAAAGAGGACAGGTGCACTGTTGGTGGGACTGCAAATTGGTAGGTATAGCTACTATGAAAAATAGTATGGAGATTCTTCATAAAAATAAAAATAGAACT
This sequence comes from Eptesicus fuscus, assembly GCF_027574615.1. Lineage (NCBI taxonomy): Eukaryota > Metazoa > Chordata > Mammalia > Chiroptera > Vespertilionidae > Eptesicus > Eptesicus fuscus. The sequence goes on from NC_072486.1 coordinate 51,080,403, forward strand.
ATCATCTGATCCAGCAATTTCATTTCTGGAAATATATCTGAAGGAACAAAAACATTATGTATGAGAGAGAACTGCACCCCCATGTTCATTGCAGCATTATTTACAACTAGAGGCCTGGTTGCTGGAGGCTAAGACCAGCAGGTCATAATAAATGCGAGAAGTCCACAGAAGGCTGATGGATATTCAGCAGGGGTGAAAATCTGCATATTACCTGCTGCTGGCTGAACCGCTGAAAGCAATTCCCCTAACCTGATAATCTTTTACCAAACCTTACCTTTGATATGTATGTTTGCTTTGCTAAAGGGAAAAATGTGTAAATAAAAAGCCGTGGGTCTGGAGATTTGGTGAGCCCATTCCACTAGAGAAAGGTTTCTGCCTGGTTCCCCATGCCTTACAAATTTATATTTCTTGTCAAGTGTGTCCATTTATGCACAGCCCTTTTCCAGATTCTTGAATCCTTCCTGCGAAAGACTGCAGCACCAGGTGCTCAGATTCGTGCACCAGTGGGATCCCTCAGCCTGGCCTGCACCCTCTCGCAATCTGGGACCCCTCGGGGGATGTTGGACTGCCAGTTTCTGCCCGATCTCCACAGACAAGGCCCTGCGGGGACTGGGCCAAAACCGGCAATCCAACATTCCCCGAGGAATGTAGTAGTGCGCAGAGAGGCAGGCAGCCGGGGAGGAGCCCAAGCCCTGGCCGGGGACTGTGCTGCTCCTGCTCATCCCAACCCTGCTGCACCTGCTGCTGCTGCTGCCACTCAATACCGTACTGCCGAGGAGGCAGGAGAAGTTTGCGCCACCGCAGCTGTGCTCACCAGACATGAGGCCAGTGTCTGGCGCCCCTCAGTCAGCTGAGCAGTGCTCTTATTGTGGGAGCACACTGACCACCAAGGGGGCAGCTCCTGTGTTGAGCATCTGCCCCCTGTTGGCCAGTGCACATCATAGTGACCAGTCAAATGGTCATTTGGTCACTTAGTCGCTTAGGCTTTTATATATATAGATAGCCAAGACATGAAAACCTAAGTGTCTATGGACAGATGAATAGACAAAAAAACAGTGGTATATACTTACAATGGAATATCATTCAGCTGTAGGAAAGAAGGAATCCTGCCATTTACAACAACATGAATGGGCCTGAGGGCATTATGCCAAGTGAAATAACTCAGTCAGAGAAAGACAAATGATCTGTGATCTCACTTGTATGTGGGATCTAAAACAACAACAACAACAAAAAACTAAACCAATTCATAGCAAAAGAGATCAGATTTGTGGAAATTGGATAAAGGTGATAAAATAGTGATAACGCTGTATGCTATTCTTAAATTTGTTAAGAGAGTAAAATCTAAGAGTTCTAATCTCAAAGGAAGAAACATTTCTTTCCTATCTATATGTGATTATAAATGACTTATGGTTGTGATCATTTCACACAATTTTTAAGTCAAATCATTATGCTATGCACTTACATTTATAGAGTGCTTTATGTTAATTATATCTCAATAAAACTGGAAAATTTTAGAAGAGAATAAGAAATGTTATCACAGAGAATGATAATTAGGAGGAAGTAGATTCATCTTGCTGTTAAGTCAATCCTTCACATTTGTAACATGCATTCTACCTGAAATCCAAAACACAAGAAATAAGTACCGTATTTTCCAGTGTATAAGATGACCTTTTAACCCAGGAAAACCTTCTCAAAAGTCGGGGGTCGTCTTATACGCCTGGTGTCATCTTATAGGGTGGGTATATCCCAAACTATATTTTAACTGGAAAAGTTGGGGGTCATCTTATACGCCCAGTCGTCTTATACGCTGGAAAATACGGTAATTAAACCAAAAAATGGGGGCTGACCTTAGCAACAAGAATTAGGATATAATTTGTAAGCAGCTAAGAAAAACACATTATTGACCAATTGGTAATTCACTTTGTCTCTTCACAAAGGGCAATATCAATAATTTAGTGGTAAGATACTTAGTGTATGAATTTTATCATAGCCTTGATAACAAGAACATATCAGGAAATATGTGACTCGAGAGCTTTGGGAGCCTCCAAAAGTCCACTCAAGGGGCTTTGATACAATCTCAGGGTGGCAGGAAGTTGTGACAGTGAACCCAAATGTAAAACCTTCAGGACACTCTTCTGTAACAAACTCATTTGGAAATATTAAAATATAAATATAAAACTCAGTTGTGTGGGCTACCTATCTGGAGAAGGACTGCAGGGAAAAGGAAGGAGATGATCAATATGGAGCACAGATAAAGGTCAGAGAGGCAGCATCTGCCTGTGCATCTTTGACAACCTTCATGGGAAGAGAAAGCTGACTAGTTGGCACAAGGATTCTAGTCACTTGGTGATGCTATGTCTACAGTCTAGACAGATGGCTTAAGTGACCAGTAATCAACAGCCCTGGTCAGTAAGCTCTCTAACTTCATGTTCACCACTCAGCCATCTACACTAATAAAAGAGAAACATGCAAATTAAGCATCACTCCACTACACCCACCAGCCAATCAGGAGTGAGTATGCAAATTAACCCAACAAAGATGGCGGCGGCCACAGAGCTGGATTGAGCAGGAGGCTTGGGTTGCCCCTGGCAATGGAGGAAGCCAAGCTTCCCACCTGCCCTGGCCAGCCCTGGCCTCTGCTCAAGGCTACAAAGTTTCAATTATAGAAGCTAAATAAATCCCAGATACCTGCTTCCAGCTGGCCCTGGCCTCCACTCAAGGAGGTGCTGAAAAAAAAAAAAGAAAGAAAAAAAGGAAGGGCTGGGAGCTTGGGTTGCTGGGGGGTGTGGCCAGCCTGAAAACAGCCATCAGCCCCTCACCCAGGCTGGCCAGGCACCCCAGTGGGGACCCACACCCTGAAGGGGGTGTGGCCAGCCTGAAAACGGCACTCAGCCCCTCACCCAGGCTGGCCAGGCACCCCAGCAGGACCCCTACCCTGATCTGGGACACCCTTCAGGGCAAACCAGCCCGCCCCACCCGTGCACCAGACCTCTATCTATACTAATAAAAGGTTAATATGCTAATTAAACTGGAAGACCTTCCAGGAGACCTTCCGAATATTCTGGACAAAGCCATGGTGGCAGGGCCAAGGTAGAAGCAGTTAGAGGCCAAGAGGGGAGGGCAGTTGTGGGTTATCAGGCCAGGATGGGATAGCAGTTGTGGATTATCAGGCTGGTGGGGGGCGGGGCTGTTGGGGGTAAGTAGACTAGCAGGGGGGCCAGTTGGGGGCAAGCAGGTCGTCAGTGGGGGTCAGTTGGAGATGATCAGGACAGCGGGGCGGGGGGGCAGTTTGGAGTCAGCAGGCCAGCAGGGGGCAGTTGGGGGCAAGCAGGCCAGTGGGGAAGGAAGATGGGGGCGAGCAGGGGGGGCAGTGGAGGTGAGCACACTGGCATGGGGGGCAGTTGGGGGCAAGCACACTGGCACGTGGGGCAGTTGGGGATCATCAGGCTGGCGGGGGGACATTTGGGGGTGAACAGGCCGGTGGCAGGGGGCAGTTGGGTGTGAGCAGGCCGGCAGGCAGAATTGTTAGGGGCAATCAGGCAGGCAGGCAGGCAGGTGAGCGGTTAGGAGCCAGCAGTCCCAGATTGCGAGAGGGATGTCCAACTGCCGGTTTAGGCCCGATCCCTGTAAACTGGCAGTAGGACATCCTTCGATGGGTCCCAGGTTGGAGAGAGTGCAGGCTGAGCTGAAGGACACCCCCACCCCCCGTACATGAATTTCATGCACTGGCCCACTAGTTAGGTAATAAACTATCTTCTTATGTAGATATTTCTACAGAAAGGTCATTTGTTCATTATGCAGTTGCATCTTCCCAATGTGCTATGGATAGCAAGATGCATTTCCTGAACAACATTTCCAAAGTTGGATCTAACAAGTGAAGAACAGACCCTGAACCAAGTTAACCTCATTGAAGCAAGACTCAGGAAAAGATCCCTTCCTAACAGCAACAGATGAGATGCATGTTTTTTATAAGCATTATTGGTAAACTGTCAAACCACCTGAACATAAAAGAACTCTAAATAATAGATTAAAAATTCCTCATACATGACCAGAAGCACACAAGCAGATTGATGGTGCTAAGCTCTGTGAAGATTTTACTATGAAAATGAGCTTCAGGAAAAGGAGTAAGATAAATAAAACGGTGCACATTAAACATAAAAATCCAATAAAGAGAAAATTTAAACTATTATCGACTATCTTTGCCTTCTTCCACCTCACTAAGCCAGCACCTAACATCTTGATTTCTTTTCTGTACTATTTCCATCTCCACTATAAAAACCTATTCTCTAAGTTACAGAAAATCGAACATATTTAGTGTGTACATGCTAGCCTTTTGATACTGTCCTTAATGCCATGCTGAATGAGACACACATGTAAGACATAGATTCAGTATTCATTTGGCTTCATGTTATGTTGTAAAAAATATATTCTCATGCATTCACTATTGAAAGGAATTTTCGGGATAAAATAGGCAGGTTAAGTGAATCTTAGGAATAAAGAGGGTCCATGGGTGAGGAATGCATAGGTGAGTGCTTGGGGCCACCAGAAGGCATACTTAATGGAGAATAGAAAGAGGCCATAGGATAAGGGGAGAGGAAGACATATATTCCCAGAGGATAAAGAAAAATCACAGAGTATGGGGGTAAAGGAAACATACTTTCAGAGGATAGAGAAATGTGGGAAGATGCTGGAAGGAAGGAAACACAGATCATCTCTTTTGTTCTTGATTGAAAATGGGGTAGAATCCTCAGAAAAGGGGGTTTATTTTCTGATGGGCTCATCCGAGCGGTCAGTTCCTCAGGACTCACTGCAGGGTGGGCTGTGAGATGCAGTGCATGCCCACCTCCACTGGGAAGGAGACAAGGAGATAAAGGAATGTTGCAAGATAAGGGGAGAAAAGGGGGGCACCATGTGGGTTTTGGACTGTGAAGTTGATATTCTGCAAAAGACTGACCAATTAGAAAAGCACAAGGTCATAAATGGGGAAGGGGTCCAATTAGAAGGGAGCATGAAGAGATAAAGAACTACAGCCTTTATAAACCTTAGAAAAAAGGGGCTTAGTGGGTTACCCCCTTGGGAACCCCTCCCTACGTGGGAGTCTGTATTTGCTTCCAATAAATTTCCACCCTTCTACTAAGAAGTCCTTTCGTCTGGGAATTTTATTCTTCAAACCTCATGAGACAAGAACCTGCATAGGGGAGATCTGTACCCCACACCCCATGTTTCACTATGAATTGTGACTGTACTCATAATAAGTAAATGCATAATTTACACAATAACCAACATGTTAATACTCCTGAAATGTAATACTGATAGGGGCAGAAATAGAATGTTGAGGAACCAGCTAGAATTGTAAGAAATATTAATCATGCTCTATTAACTGTGATTGTTTTATTTTAATTAAACAAGGCACATTCTAACCTGGCTGGCAGTTGCCTGTAGGACCTGGGAACTCACCTGGAAATGCAGCCCATCCTTCCCACTTGGAGATGCCTATTATGATGGAAAGATTAAAAACTTTGCTGCAAGAAACCAGAGCTGCCAGCCCTCTAAAGACTCCAGCCCTGGCATATCACTAAGCCCTTTGAAGATCCCCAGCTCTTTTGCATACCTGCAGGCCTTTGCAAATCTCTAGCCTGCTTATTTGTTAACTGCCCATTTGGCATACCCTTTGGCTATTTCCCCAGGTAGTCTAGGCCTTTGTCTTTTTACCCAATATAAGCATCTGGTTTATGGTAGAGTGGACAGCAGATTTTTGTGGCTGACCTTCTGCTCTCCCATATTGCTGGCAATATTGGAATAAACGCTCATATATGATTCAACCCTGTCTCTGCTTAATTGGTTCAAGTAGTGACAGGCAGCATGGACCCATTGATTGTCTGGTTATAATACCACTCAATAATATACCCTACTATAATTTCCTTTGGTGAGGAAAATTATTTCATATGTTCCATCTAAATTCATAACACAGAAATTTCTTACTGCTTTTTTTAGTGTCATCTTTTCTAAGGAAATCTCTATCAAATAGATAATTCTTCACCAATAAAAATTAACCAAATCCTAACCACCTTTCTGTAATTTGTCTATAAAATGTACATCTAATGTTCCCCTGAAACTATTCATACTGATTATGAATAATCAGCATATAAGCTTAGTATTAACATAAAGTATTTTTTCCAACACGTAAATGAAGATTGGCAGTAACAAAGTGATAGTCAACAAAAGGCTAGATGCTACAACTCATCTAAGAGGAATTGATGGTAAAATAAAACAAGGCAATCTATTTAGCACCCACATTTGGACTCAAGGACCGCAGAAGAGGAAAACACCTAAAGGTTGGGCAGGGTCCTGCTTTCTGGAAGTTCTGTGGGAGCTGCAGAATCCTCTCTTTTGTTCTTGATTGAAAATTGGTAGAATCCTCAGAAAAGAGGCCCAGTTCATGAAAACTCATGCACTGGAGAGGGGGCGGTCCCTCAGCCCGGCCTGCCCCCTTTCACAGTCTGGGAGCCCTCAGGGGCAGGAGGCGACCTGGTGATCAGGGGAAGGTGACGCCCTATCACATCTCTGCTGCTGCCACTGCTGGCAGTGCAAGCCTTGGCCGGTCCTGGTTATCTGAGCCTTGGGCCGCCCCTGGGTGGCTGGGCAGCCACCATCCAATGCTTGCCTGCACCTCGGGCTGGCCTTGGGCAGCTGGGCAGCCATCATCCAAGGCTTGCCTGTGCCTCAGGCCAGCCCTGAGCGGCTGGGGGCTAAGGGGACTGGGGGACTCCAGAGGCAGGTGCCCCGGTGGGGCTGAGGGGACTGGGCACCACCATCTTGTGTCTGTGGGTGCTGCCATTTTTGAGGGTGTGGCAGTCAAATAGCATATTCCCTCCTTATTGGCTGTGGGCGCCACCATCTTGACGATGGCGTGAGGGTCAATTTGCATATTCCCTCTTTATTAGATAGGATGGGCTCATCGGAGCTGTGACCTCCTCAGGGCTCACTGCAGGGTGGGCTGTAAGATGCAGTGCGTGCCCACCTCCACTGGGAAGGAGACAAGCTACTCTCTTTTCCTATTTCTGCTCTCATCTCTGGCAGGACGCACAGTTAGAAACACAGACAGGCACAGAGCACACCTCTGAGACATCACTCGTTACAAAACCTGAGCACTCCATAGTATTTGAATTTCATGAATCCCAGCACTGCCCTAGTCCCCAATCCCGTCCAGGTGAGCCCATAAGGAAGCAAACCCTGTGTGGCAATGAGTAAGCTCCTGACATTAACCTCTATGGTTCAGCTTATCCCCACTGTGATTTGGGGCTTGTGTGTTACAGCAAAGGTGGGATGAAAGGATTCCCCCCAAAAAGAACAGCTGATTCCAGTGTTGTAGACACCTGGTTGTGGGTGCAGGGAGTGGACTGGGGACTCCAAAGAGAGGTCAAGGGGTCCCAGTGGGGCTAATCAGCACCTGCCTGAGGGAGGGGGAACAAGGCACACACCCATTGAAGGTGTCCTTTAATCTCTATTTTGAAGTGAGGAGATTCTGAGTCCAGTCCCTAGGGAAGGGGAGGAAGGGACCTTCTCCAAGGCAGCTTCTCCTTGAAGCTTCATGCTTTTTCTGAGACTGAGAGAAGATTTGCTACATAAGACATTGTCATATTTATTTGTACTCTACTGCATTCTTATACTGAACATAACGGAGTCAAAACGTTATTTTGGAAGTTTCATTTCAATTAATCATGCAACTTACAAACTTGATTTGTTTACTACAGTGTGATTCCTGACTTGCTGGGTTTATGAAACAAACTTGGAAAAACTGAGCACAGTTATCAAGTTTGGAGAATATGTCCCCCTGTGCTGTGACCTTATTTATCCACGGTGAGGAGAAACACACATTTAGAAACACCAAAGATGGCTTCTGGTCATATGAAAAGTCTGGTGTGTACCATAAATACTGGCACCTATCCTCTTTCCTTTTCTTTTTATATTATAGGTGACCTATAGAATATCAGAAAATCAGAAAACTGACAGATAGGTGACAAAATTAGGAGCCTACTTATCCTGTGAAAACAATAGTTTAGGACATAGTTTTCTATGTTTGCTATCATCTGATCATCCTATATAATAAAAGGCTAATATGCAAATTGTCCCCTCCACTGGGAGTTTGACCAGGAGTTCAACCATGAGTCAGCCAGCCCCAACCCCAACCGGCCCCACCCCCAATTGCCCCTCATCCCGATTAGGGGTGGGGCCAGCTGGCCAACTGCCCATGACCCCTCCCCCTGGCCGGCTGGACCCCACCCATGCACAAATTCGTGCACCAGGCCTCTAGTCAATTATAAAAAGTAAAATTATAACTAAGAAATTAAAAAATTAAATATAGTGGGGAAACCAAGATGGCGGCATAGGTAAACACCTAAACTGCTGCCTCGCACAACAATTTCAAAACTACAACTAAAAGACAAAACATCTATCACCCAGAACCACAGGAAAGCTGGCTGAGTTGAAGTTCTACAACTAGAAGGAAAGAGAAAAGAGCATTGAGATGTGCACAGGCGCTGAAAAGCTGAGGTACGGAGGTGCGCGAATCAGGCTGGCAGCAGGCGACTGGGTGCGATGCTTTTTTCAACCCAAAGTGAGACAAGCTCCCAATTACTCTGAACTCCAGTTTCTGGGGAAACGCTGGGGACCCAAACTCCTACGGGGAGAAGCTGGACTGTCTGCCATTGGGTTGGAAAGTGAGGGTGACTTTCTTGCAGAGGTGCACGCAGCAATCATTGTTTACTACGCTGGGGCATGAGACACGGGACGGGGAAACTCGGAGACACAGAGATGGCTGACTGGCAGCCATCACTGTTTGCCATGCCCTAGCCTAGTGACTCCCTGAGACCCCACCCTGCACAATCTACAAACCCACCCAAGCTCTACAATAGCGGCTTTTGCATATAAATGGCCTGCCCTATTGCAGCTTAACCTAACAAACTGCAGCTCTGGTCAGACAGCTCCAAAACTTCCAAACCCCAAGCAAAGAGGAAAAAACTGTAGTTCTTGCTGTAGCTCCTGCTGGGTGACCTCAGGCAGTAGCTGACCTGGACCCCATTGGAGACCCAGAAGCCAGTGTACTTAGTGGTCAGTGTGAGATGACATCAGATTTCAACTACTCACATCCATAAGTGACACATTCAAGGGGCAGACTCAGTGAACACCAAAGCCCCACTGAAGCAAGTCCTGCCCCATAAGCGTGTCTCCAGCACAGCAGACCATTATAGACACAGAGGGTCCTCACAGCCAATTGTCCTGGAGGTCAATTCCTCCCAGTGTACCAACAGCAATCAAGGCTTAACTACACCAAGACTTTGCATTCAGCCCACAAAGAGGTGCACCAAGAGTGTCCACCTCAGGTGACAGGGGAGGCTGAACCACTGGGCCCTATAGGTCACCTACCACAGAAAACCACTCCATTAACACAGGGAAGCAGCAAAATGCGGAGACAAAGAAACATGTCACGAATGAAAGAAATGGATGAAAGCAAACTACTGGACATAGAGTTCAAAACCACATTTATAAGATTACTCAAGAATCTTCTAAAAACCGCTGAGAAACTTGATGAGACCTCCGAGGAGATTAGTGAGACCTTCAAGGACCTTAATGAGAATGACAAAAATGGAAAAGGACCAGTCAGAAATTAAGCATACACTGTCTGAAATAAAGAATATACAGAAATTCAACTATAGATCAAAGGACCCCAAGAATCAAACCAAAGATCTGAAATATGAGGAAACAAAAAACACCCAAGCAGAAAAACAAAAAGAAAAAAGAATCCAAAAATATGAAGATAGTGTAAGGAGCCTCTGAGACAACTTTAAGCATACCAACATCCAAATTATTGGGGTGCCAGAAGAAGAGAGAGAGCAAAATATTAAAAACCTATTAGAAGAAATAATGACAGAAAACTTTCCCTACCTGGTGAAAGAAATAGACTTACAAGTCCAGGAAGCATAGAGAACCCCAAACAAGAGGAATCCAAAGAGGACCACACCAAGACACATCATAATTAAAATGCCAAGGGCAAAAGACAAAGAGAGACTCTTGAGAGCAGCAAGAGAAAAAACAGTTAGTTACCTACAAGGGAGTACCCATACAACTGTCAAGTTGATTTCTCAACAGAAACTATGCAGGCCAGAAGGAAGTGGCAAGAAATATTCAAAGTGATGAACAGCAAGAACTTACAACCAAGATTACTCTACCCAGCAAAGCTATCATTCGGAATTGAAGGTCAGATAAAGAGCTTCACAGACAAGAAAAAGCTAAAGAGTTCATCACCACCAAACCAGGATTATATGAAATGCTGAAGGGTATTCTTTAAGAAGAGGAAGAAGAAGAAAAAGGTAAAGATAAAAATTATGAACAACAAAATGACAACAAATACATACCTACCAACAAGTGTATCTAAAAATCAAGTGAACAAAAAATCTGATGAACAGAATGGACTGATGAATATAATAGAATCAGGGACATAGAAAGGGAGTGGACTGACAATTCTCAGGGGGAAGGGAGTGTGAAGGGTGCGGGAAGAGATTGGACAAAAATCTTACACCTATGGATGAAGACAGTGGCGGGGGGTAAGGGCATAGGGTGGGGTGGGGAATCAGGTGGAGGGGAGCTATGGGGGTGGAGTGGGGAAAGAGGAACACCCATAATAATCTGAACAATAAAGATTTATTTAAAAAAAATAAAAAATTAAAAAATAAAATAAAAAATTAAATATAAATGCTTAGGGCACCAAACAGACTTTAACCTAATGCATCTTCTCAAAATGACATGTTTTCTATGGCATATCAAGATGACATTCCTTTAATGTGTGAAAAACTTCTAAAAGTGGTCAGAGTAAAGCATAAACATACATGAAACATAAATGTATACAAAGGAAAATGACATACACAACACAGTCAGCTCTTAATTGCAATAAATATGTCCTCAGATATTTACATTACCTGTCAGCACTGGGCATTTTCTGTAACCACAGATCTTATTTTAACCTGCATTTATAACTCACTAGGGGCCTAGTGCATGAATTTGTGCACCTTGAAAGGGACTGTGGGCTATGAGGCTGTGGTGGACACAGGGGCAGGTCTTAGCCCATCCTCTGCACCCCCACCTGGCCCCTCCCACCACGGCCCCCGATCTCCTGTCTGCCAGCAGCCCCGCTCCCACCACCACCACTCCAACATGCTGACAACGCCGCCCCGCTTGCACCCACTGACGGCACAGAGCAATTGGGGCTGGCACCAGCAGTGGGTGCGAGTGGGGCTGGTGCTGTCAGCGGGTGAGAGTGGAAGCTGCTGCCCCATCACCCCTCAGGAGCAGGGGGAGGTGGAGAAGCCCTCAGGGGCGATCGGGGCCAGCAGCCACCGCTCACACCTGCTGATGGCACTGAGCCTTCGGGATCGGTGCCGTGTGCTGGCAACGGGTGCAAGCCGTGGCTCCGGTGCCGGCTGTGAGTGCAAGCGGGGCCAGCGCCGGCAGTGGGTGTGAGCAGTGGCTCCAGTGCTGGCAGTGGGTATGAGTGGGGCTGTCACCGGAAGTGGGTGCGAGCAGCGGCTGCCAGCCCCAATTGTCCCTTGGGAGCAGGGGGAGGTGGAGAAGCCCTGAGGGGCTATTGGGGCCAGCAGCCACTGCTCTCACCAGCTGATGGCACTGAGCAATCGGGGCTGGTGCTGGGCACCAGCAGCAGGTGCGAGTGCTGAGCGGGACTGCGGCATACGGGAACAAAGAATTTTCAGTAACCACCAGAGGCTTGCCCCAATGAGAGCCACCAGAGCCCCACATTGGTCTGGTGCTCCTGCCATGTTCCGCACTCTGCCACCTGCTGCTGCCAATGCTCACCATGTTCTGTGTGCGCCCCCTGGTGGTCAGCGCACGTCATAGAGACAGGTTGTTCAGTTGTTCTACCGTTGGATCTATTTGCATATTAGGTTTTATATATATATATAGATAGTTATAGCAAGGGCCACAAAAATTCATATATACTTTCTATTTGAAAGTAAAATAAGTAAAAATCAAAATATTGATAATTTAAACAACTTCCGAAGCAAGTTACCTTAAATTTGGTTTTCAAGTTTTTGGCTTTAATTGATGTAATAAATATTCAACTCAAGGGTAAAGGGATATCCAGGAAGTTATGGCAGTCATATAATTGATGGAAAATAATTGGAAATTTTCATTAATTGTGTTTTTGGAGTAATTGTGTGTTAAAGGTCAAAAGTTCAATATTATACTTGGAATCTTGAAAAATGAGAAAATAAACTGAATTTGTTAGAGATTATTAAGCACAGCCCAAGACACAGACACTTCAGCTGACAGAGTTCTCATTATGAGAACTATGATCTATAGGAGATTTTTTCTACACTTTTGAAAAATACTCCTCCATATTGTTCAATTGCATTTTCTCTAATTCTGTGTTCCTTGAGCCACATTTTTATTTTTCACACATTTCTCAGATTTTTTAAAAGAGAATTGGGGTGTATTGGATAATAGGTATGAGGACTCCTTTTCCTGGGAAGAAATATCCCCCCTTACAAAGGTTGAAATTGGCATCTGCAGGACCAAGTTTCTGAGAAGTGAAGAAAGGACCTACCTGCCAAGAAGGGGTGTCAGAGATGCCGCACCCAGTCAGGTCAGGCTCCATGTCCACTCCTCTGACATCTTTGCCCCTGGCGGTGAGGCTGGTGGCCACGGAGAAAGAGCACCCAGCTCCAGGCCACACAGGGACGCTGGGGAGGTGCCCATAGGAGGTGGCCATGTCCAGTGGGATCTGGCAGCTCCAGCAGGGCTCTGACCCAGCTGCCAGATGAGGTCTGGGGATGGAGATGGGGCCTCGAAGGTCTGGCCCAATCCCCGTATTGTGGGCCATCAAGGGCTAAACACCTGCCACCACCACGGAGGCCCGCCCACGGTGCTGGGAAGCCCAGAGCAGTTGGCCAATTGTAAGGGCCCACCCCTTGCCCTTTGACTGCTCTCTTCCAGAGCTGGCTGTGAGTGCGCACCTTTCTAGGTGAGGAGTCAGGGAGACATCAGGAAGCTCCTGACTCAAGGTACGTCATAGCACGCTGGGGCAGGAGAGGAGCAGGAAGGAGGGAGATATTCCCCCAGTGTCCTGCTCTATGCCCAGCTGTTTGGAACACAACTGCCCCTCCATGGGCAACTTGCTCTGTAAACTTCTCTGGGGCTGCCCCACAACCCCTGACCTGGTGGACATCACCCGGTGGTTTTCCCTGTCAGCTGTAAAGATGCCCAGCCTGGCAGGGTCCACCCTGCTGCTCCTGCACCTGCCCTGGGCCCTGGTCACAGTATGTTCCATCTGGATTCTGCACCTTTATCCTCAGGACTTTTACATCCAGTCCAGGAGGCAGTTCCCAGATGCTCCCCTTATGGGGATGCTCCCCTTATGGGGATGCTCCCCTTATGGGGATCCTCCCCTCCAAGACCTGAATGGACCCTCCAAAGAGGCCCCTGCTATCTGTTCCTCATTTCATCATGTTTGGACACACAAGAACCATCCACATCCCTCCTCCAGGGAGCAGATTTTCTCTCCCGCGTTCACCACCGGAGCAGGTAGTCAAGGCTGTGAAGCTGGAACCACCCCACTTCTTTGCCTAAATGAGATGGAAGGGAAGATCCAACAAGAACCAAGAGGATCACATGGAGACCAATGGACAGGACAATGGGAACAGCCCCCACAGCAGTGGGGATATACCACCCACATCTAGGACCCTGGACCCAACACAGTCTCCAGTTCCCACAAGTGCAGTCCTGGGCCCCTGGACCTGCATCCCTAGCACCCACAAGAATGCTTGTGTGAGGTCGCCCAGATGTCCCCCATGGGCTCCTCCTCCGAAGGCCAGTGGTCACAAGCTCACAAGCCCTGCAGGAGATGCCCTACCTCCTCTGAAGCCTGATTCAGAAGCAGCAGTGCTCTCTGACCAACCCCATGCTGCTCTAGGCTGCCCTGAGATCCACCAGGGAAATTCTAGGTGAAGACCATCATCCAGCTTGACAGGTTCACTGACTTTCTTTAAAGTGATGCACCATGAAAAGCCTTCAGACCTCTCACCAAGGAGCAAGTCTCCACGGGGCTCTGCCTGCAGGAAGCCCTGTAAACACAAAGTATCCATGCCATGTTTGTTATTGCTGCCACCACTGCTGTGGGATCGAGGTGAGCTGCCTCCACCTCCTAAGCTGCCTTGCCTTGCTGTGGACAGAAACCTGGGCACCTTGAAGAACACTGAATGTCAGTGGAACAAGATCATGGAAACAAAAACTGAGATCTAGGCTGACTGCAGTGCCATTCAGCCTGTCCCTTCTTTGTCTCCTCCAGAAACCTGCCGCTGGCCACTCAAACTTGGCAGGTTCCTGCCACCACCAATGTGGCTGTCCTATTTGTGCACCCCAGAACCTGTTTATCTCTCTACCTTCTCTGACACCACATATTGATGAAGAAACAAGAGGCATAGTCCCCCATCTCCTCTTGCTGCTCACAATGAGCCTCTCAAGTCTAATCGCATTCCAGAATTCCACTTCATGAGAATGCAGTCCTTGCTTATCCTATATAATAAAAGGCTAGTAGCAAGTGGACCAAACGGCGGAACAACTGGTCGCTATGACACGCACTGACCACCAGGGAGCAGACACTCAATGCAGGAGCTGCCCCCTGGTGGTCAGTGTGCCCCCACAGGGGGCGTGCTGCTCAGCCAGAAGCCCTGAGCTGGGCTCACAGCTGGTGAGTGCAGCGGCAGTGGTGGGAGCCTCTCCTGCCTCCGTGGCAGCGCTAAGCCGTCAGTCGGACATCTCCCGAGGGCTCCAAGACTGTGAGAGGGCGCAGGCCAGGCTGAGGGATCCCCCAAGTGCACAAATTTAATGCGCTGGACCTCTATTTTATTTATAACCACAACAGCTCCTATTTCTGACACTCCCACACCTCTTAGGGCCTCAGCCTTCTCCTTCCAGCCCCACTCTTGTGAAAATGAATTTCTGACACAAATGGGTATAGATTCTCACCCTCTTTTTGTCTTAGCTACCTCTGTTCCAATTTTGCCTAAGATAAAACCCCAGATTGGGGAGGCTTACATATGTTTAGAAGCTGTGGCATAATATGGATATGAATCCAAAATAAGATGCCCCTCAATTTGAGCCTGTGCTGGGTTCCTGCTTTCCTTCAATCCTATCAGCCTAGAGCACTGGTGAGGTCCATCCTGGGTTCATATACAGGTGAGGCAGGGAAGCTTCCAGAGATTCCTCTTAAAGGAAAAGAAAACAAATGGGTAAACTTGATGATGGGCAAAGGACCAGAATCCTAGGTAAGATGAGATGCTGAGAATAGCATGGTGTCTTACGCAGATTGCCTCCTTTAGGGCAGTGCAGGGTGGCGTGGAAAAGGAGTTGTTACTAGGCATGATTAGGCCACTCAGATGAGAGTTTCTGCTCTGATCAAAAGAAGTAATGTTTCTCCAATGACAGGCTGGATAACAGATGTGTTCCATCCGGATTCTGCACCTTTATCATCAGGACTTTTACAGTTAATGCTTTGACCAGAATAATATAAACTCTTTTTTTGTTTGTTTGTTTCCCCCACTCTGCTCTGTCATGTGGATGCTAATGCTAAGCCATGTTGAGTTAAAATCTGTGATATTTTGGGAAGAAAGCTAACAAGCTAAGTATGATGATGTTAAACCCCCAGCTAGGTCCTATAACTGGCTGTGTGGTGTAAGCCAAATTACTAAGTCACTCTGAAAGTTTGCTGCCTTATCTATGAAAGGAAGAAAATAGGTGAAGACAAAGAACATATATGCATAGCCCATGGACACTGACAACAGTGTGGTGGTGGCCAGAGGGAGGGGAGCTGGGGTTGGATGGAGGTGGGTAAGGGGAAGTTGGGATATGGGAAATCTGTAATAATTTCAACAATAAAAAAGGAATAATGTTGATTTCACAGTGTTACTGGTGAAATGTACTAGTAAATAGGGTACTTGGGAAATATCCCACAGAATCCTCAGGATAAAGAAAATGCATCCTTTTTTGTTTCTCATCTCTTTGAAAACAGTGACTCATGTTGAAGGAATATATATATATATATATATATATATTCATAAGATAATATTCATAAGCAGTACTTGGACTTATGTGCTAAATAAACTCTAATTTGGAGTATACCTCCAAAACAAAAGACGTTATAAGAGCGAAATATAATTTATTAGAACCCTAAAACTCAAATATTAAAACAGTTAATAGAATTTCCTCATATACTCAAACATTTCCTGCAGTTTAGTAACAAAATAGAGTTTTTTGTGTTTTGTTTTTTCAGCCCTCACCACTTCTCAGACCGGCTGGAGGCTATCTCTATAATTCATTGGCACCAGTTACCTTCACAGAAGCTTGGCCTTTTAGACCCATTCTTTGTCAAGTGTTTTTGAACTGACATAATAAGAGTGAATGCTATCCCTAATTTTCCTAACTGGCCCTTTTAAAAATATTCTCAATTCAAACCTATGGCTTATGTTTTGTGTGAGAGAAATTATCCTATATTTTCTTCTTCCTCTTCTTGTTTGGGGTTTTAACCTTAACACAAGATATACATATTTTAGAGAAAATAACAATTTCTCTAGGTATAGTTAAAAAGCCTTTCTTTTTTTCTTTCTAACTTTAAAATAGGGCACTCGATAATTCCATAGTGCTTTTTGTTACACTTAGAGCCAATATCAATTGCTTTATTCAAATTGTTCGTATACTGGGCAAAGGGGCTCAGAGCAAGGTTTGTGGTTTTCTGGGGCTGGAAATGTCTTGATTCCATGGAGATAAAAAGACTAATGGCCAGAGATAAAATGTTTTTCCCAAATGAGCTAATGAATGAGGCTTTTTGAGAACTGAGAGGAAAATAGGAGGGTGGAGGGAAAAGCTTCCCTTTTGCTTCCTAATTTCATGGGTGAAGAAAGATATGAAGTGATAATCATATATGAGAAAATTCAGATAAAAAAATAAATCCAGAGAAAGCAGATAATATACTATCACATATATGATACACTTGAATGATGCATGATAAAACAAGAATAGAGAGGAAGAGAATTCAGAAGACACCATAATTACTGTGTTAAAGAAATCACTCATTATACTGTGCTGGCCACTTAAGTCCTGCTTGTGTTTAAAAAAAAAATTCCTCTTCCATATCATTCTGATCACTTGGGTCCAGAAGAAGTGATTTATAGTCCCTGGAGCAGGTGTTCTTTGGAATTCTGTTGAGGTTCCTATAAGTCCTTATCAGACTTTGTCGTGTTATTGGTTCTAAGTGTGGTCTACAATGTTCTGTCAAGCTATTAGCGTTCCCTGATGCTTTCTTCCTTTCACAGGATTTCCTTACTCCTAGCATATTTTATGTAATGATCATCCTAATGGGTGATGACATACATCAAGCTCTGTCGCCAGGACTCTGGGAAAGACAACTTCCCTAGTTTATTTATTCTAGACACAAGCTCTTTCTAACCAAATGGTGCAGAATGAAATGAAACTAAGATTCTGATATTTCTGTCTTTCATATTGAAAATTCGTATAATTAAACTTTGCTTTTTTGAAATAGCATTTCAAAATAGATTTATTGGGCTCAGATGCAGATGCTTTTTCAGATCGAATGTCATCATCTCTAGTCGTTACATTCCAGAGCAGGGAGTTGACTCTATAGGAGCCTGCTTATCCGCAGGTGAGTAGTCTGTCTTGATAGAGGTGCCCTTTGTAGCAGTATATTATGGAATTGTTAGCATATACTTACAGAAATAAGGGTAATGGAAATTAGAGAGGAATCTAAAAGGAGATTAGAGAGAACAAATCCTCAACAGAAGAGAAACCGGACCTCAGATCGTGCTGTGAATTTGCTGTAGGAGTCTGTGGCTCTCTGCCCCTGTGCTTCCCCACTTTGTGACTTGTCTCAGCGTCTGTGCTCTCTGTCACTTTCTACTTATGCTCCATGTTCTGGACAGTACACCATGTTAAGGATAGAATCTGATGAATATATATTCTTGATAGCAGAAATCTAAGACATGAGATTTTTGAATATTCACATCACCGTTCCCCCAGATCTCACAGAGAACAAATCTTCCACCTCAGGCCTCTCCCTGGCATCCCTCACTCTGCTCTCTGTTTCCACTTCACTCTCCTCAGGGCACCCTTGATTTCTGCATTCCTCAGGCTGTAGATCAGCGGGTTCAGCATAGGGTTGAAAAGGCTATAAAACAGGGAAAGGATCTTCTGCTGCTCTTCAGGGTGGTAGGATTTGGGGGCCATGTATATGACGATGGCACTGCCAAAGAAGAGACCAACCACGCACAGGTGGGAGGAGCAGGTGGAGAAGGCTTTTCGGCGACCCTCCCCAGACTGGATCCTCAGGATAGCAAAGAGGATGCGTGTGTAGGACACCAGCACCAAGCTGAGGGGCCCCACTAAGATAAATACAGAAGCAGCAAAGATGACAACCTGGTTGAGCCTAGTGTCAGCACAGGCCAGCCTGAGGACAGACAGGATCTCACAGAAGAAGTGGTTGATTTCATGAGGCCCACAGAAGGGCAGCCTCAGGATGAGAACCACATGGACCAGAGCCAGGAGGGAACCACATGCCCAGGAAGTGGCAACCAGGACTGTGCACACTCTCCAGCTCATGATGACAGGATAATGGAGGGGGTGGCAGATTGCCACGTACCGATCATAGGACATCATTACCAAGAGGAGACACTCAGTGTGAGCAAAAGCCATGTATAAAAAGGTCTGTATTATGCATGGGACAAAGGAGATAGTTTTTTCCTTGTTCAAAAGGTTTTCCAGCATCTTTGGGACATTGTTGGAAGCATATGAAATATCAACAATGGCCAGGTGTGAGAGAAAGAAGTACATGGGGGTGTGCAGTCGGGAGTCCAGCCAGATGAGCCCCAGGATGACTGCGTTGCCCAGCAGGGTGAAGGCGTAGAACAGAGAGAAGAGCACAAAGAGGAGCAGCTGCATGTTTGGGCTGAGCAGGAATCCCAGGAGAATGAATTCTGTGACCCTTGTCTGATTTTCCATCATGCCCTGGCAACAGTGCGTGTGTGGGTCACTGCAGTATGCTGGTGGCTGTGGAGCAAATGCAGATCTGGATTAGTTATTAAACAGAAAGAGGACATTTATGGTGCCCACTGTGTGCTGACTCAGCTAGCAATCCCTTTCAGGGTCATTACATCAGATCCTTTTATCCACATGAAAGTAGAAATACAATCTGTTCAGGTAACTAGTCTAAGTGGGCACAAGGTATCATGTACTGTTTCCATTTCTAAAGAATTTTATTAACTTTGATTGCAAGATCCACATTTTTACCATCCTGATGGCAGCCACAGAATAAATCATTTTCCAGAATGACTTATCATTTTATTTTTTTAGAAAGGCCCATAGCCATATTCTCATGTAGTTTTACTTTCTAATTTATTTAGATTTTTAATTCTGTTCCCATTTTTTCCTCCTCATTTGATTTGCTCTTATTATATAATGTGTGCTGAGTGTATTTCCCATTGCAGGTGCTCAATAAATGATCAGGAGTAAATATATGAATTAATGAATTAGGGAATGAGATTTACAAACACAATTTCAAAGAAGTGCGTTTTTCTCTGTATTCACTAGGTTTAGGGCTTTAGTAAATGTTGGCAGTAAGTTTTTTACTTCCTGATGCTATGCAGGAAAATCTAGCTGTCTCCCTTCTGGGCACAAGCAGAGCAACATCACTAATTTGGCCAGTGTTAATAGAGTTAATTCATGGTACAGAGTCAAGGCGAGTGGTCATCTATGTAAAGAGTTAACAATATAACATTACCCCCTCCTACTCCACCCCAGCCTCTTATAGGGCTTCTCCCCTGCTTCTGAGTAGATACTGTTTCTGGGCCCCACTGCATTTGAATAGTGCCCAATACATTTGTTGGATGTATGGATGGATGATAGATGAAAGACAATACATTCCACCAACCATATGGCCATAGGGAGAACCAAAAGGGAAAACCTAAGATATTCCATAGAAGTGTACACCTACTACATGACAATTCATGACATTCAAGAGCATTCATTCTCAATGGGCAACTTATAACCCCAGATCTGCAAATTCCAACCCTGTCTTAAGCCCATAAGTTGACCCTGTACTTCCCATTTAGTTTGCTAATTTCTAGACCCCTTCCTTCCTCCAGACCCCAGCTTCTGTAAATTACCACATTTTGCAAAAGGCCCTTTACTCACTGTGGTACCAGCCTTAGTCTTATCTCAGAGATATTAGATTTAGAGGAAACTGCACAGAAGTGAGGAGAGATTTTGCAGGTCAGAGCTGAGGATCTTGCTCCCTCCAACAGTCATAAAAAGAGGATCTTGGCAGGTGCAGGAGTTGTCCCAGTTCTCTTTTTTTTACAGCAAAGGTGGAGATTTATTGAAGAACAAGTACAGACTCCCACGTGGGGAGAAGGAAAGAGTCCCACAGAATGGACTCCCACATGGGGCGGGGAAAAGAGTTCCACTGACTTTCTCTGTCCCTGTTCTCTTGACACAGGCGAATGAAAGGATAGGCTGGCTCACTGTGAGCACAGCTGTAAAGGTTTTACAGTGAGGTCAGCGCCACCCAACCCCTCCTAGATTGTTCCTGAGAATCCCTGAGAGAGATGAAACAAGGTCACAAAAGATACAGACACCATCTCTACCAGGAAAACCAGAAGTTGTTTGTCTTTCTCTCTGGGCCCTGGGGATGGATGTTCAGAAGAAAAGGAGCTGGTATTATTGACTTAATACCCAGCTGGATCCATATACATGAAACTTGTATCATAATAAGGATAAACATACTACTGGGACCACATTGCAAATTACACCCCCTAAGTATTTGGATAGTGATGGGTCCTGGATCCCAGTCTTGTCCCAAATGAAATTAGTGGAGCTTAGAGGAGGCAAAGCATCATCCTTATTAGATAATGACTTCAAAAACTGGCATTAATTTATTTCTCCTTTCTTCATAGATAATTTTAAATTTGGTATTGGTAGGTAAGAAAATCATTTTTATCAACCTTCCCACACTTCGTGAGAAAGATGCTGAGACATTTCCACATAGTATCTGAGATTTTTATATGGGGTATTAGAAGTAAGGGAAAACAGAAACCAGAGTAAAGCTAGCCTTGAAGAGATGTCTTGGGGTTTAGAGGGCAGGAATGTCAAATTCACATCTAGACTATGATATAATCATGATGTTCAGTGAACACTCTGATACAATGATGCCTTGGAATGAGGTGTTGTCTTTATATAACACAAAATAAAATATAAATAGAGAATTTCTTGAAAATTTTTCTGATTGTTTCTCTAATGGGTCAAGCCTACAGGTGCAAATGTGTATATTTATGTGTGTTTGCTCATTGGGCAAAGTTTTGGAGAGAATTGTCCAAAACCCACTTATCAGAACACATTTGGTACTTTACTTTAGAGAGATGTAGGTTTTTATGTGTGTGCAGTGTGATTCTGTGTTAACAAGGAAGGAAAGAAAATTTGGCTATGGTTTTTGGTTCACAGCCTAGTTGATGATTGAAAACATACATAGTTTCATTGGCAAAATAAAGAAACTCAAGGAACAATTTCCCTGAAACCTTTGGAGAAGTGATAAGAAAAATTTAAAAGCCATGTGTAGTGGTTTAAAAATTAATGGAAGCACTTAAATTAACTTACTGACTACCTAAAACTGGAGAACTAAATAAAATATTACCAAGATGAGTTTCAATTTCTATATAGTATCTCTCCATATATGAATACTTTATCTCCATAATTACTCATATGTAGATATTAAATTTAATTGAGTCATTCATTTTTTAATCTACTCATTCAATTTACATTTATCTCCATAATTACTCATATGTAGATATTAAATTTAATTGAGTCATTCATTTTTTAATCTACTCATTCAATTTACATTTATTGACTATCTGCTATATGTGGCCATTGTCCTAGATACTGGAGAAGCAAACATTAATGAGATACTGCCTTGAACGTGAAGGACATTACAGTTTCCCTATAGAACTAGCCATGTAAATAAACAATTAAGGGGCTGTTTTAGAAGTGTGCATAGTATACCATGGGACAAAGAGAAGGTGTACTAGATTATTCTGAAAGGGGTTGAGACAGGCCTCACAGTGGGTGGGACACCATTCAAGAAGACATAAGATGGATAGGACATGCCAGATGTATCCTAGGGTATGAGGAGGGCACAGCATAAGAACGATATTGGGAAGGGGGTTCACAGACAAGCTTCAGTGCCATGTCATAGGTATTGAACTTCATTTTAAATAAAGAGTAGGAAAAAAACCCAAACAAACAAACAAATAGTAAAATTATATGACTAAATATGTGATTGCAAAGATTACTTTTTGTTCAGTGCAGAGGACTGTTTAAAAGAATAAGGTTGGAGACTGTGAGGCCAAGATATCTGAAGAGTTGAGATGTGTAAGTGGGAGATAATGTCTACCTGAGTAAAGGCGATAGCCATGGGGACAAGTAAAAGAGAATATACACAAAACATGTAAAGGAAACTCGGTTATCCATATTTTGTGACTTTCTACTGTGGGGTGAGGAGAAGAGCAGAGCTCAGATGTTTCTCAGGTTTCTGACTTATGTGTCTGCATAAAGAGTGGTTGCATTCCTTTATACAGACAATACTTGGGGAAGAGTATATATGGCAAGAGTTTAAAAAGAGTATAGTTTTTAATATGATGGATTTGATATGACTATGGGATATACAGTTGGGTGTGTCCAATAATAAATTGACTAAATTGTTTTAGAGTTCATTAGAGATATATAGGCTAAAGGTAAGGATTTGGGAATTGCGTGTATTAGGTGATAGTTACAGTCATGGTTAATTAAAAAAAAAGGTTATTTAAGGAGAGCAGGTACAGTGAGAAGAAAAGAAGACATGAACAGTATCTTAAGATTGACCAACCCTATCTAATAAAAGAGTAATATGCAAATTGACCATCACTCCAACACACAAGATGGCTGCCCCCATGTGGTCAAAGATGGCTGCCCCCTTGTGGGCACAAGATGGCTGGCAGGGTAGGACAGTTGGGGGAGACCCAGGCCTGCAGGGGAGGGCAGTTAGGGGTGACAAGGCCATCAGGGGAGGGCAGTTAGGGGCAACCAGGCCTGCAGGGGAGGGCAGTTGGGAGCAACCAGGCTTGCAGGGGAGGGCAGTGGGGGAGACCAGGACTGCAGGGGAGGGCAGTTGGGAGGGACAAGGCCTGCAGGGGAGGGCAGTTGGGGGAGACCAGGACTGCAGGAGAGGACAGTTGGGGGCCAGCAGGGGAGGGCAGTTAGGGGTGACCAGGCCGGCAGGGGAGGGCAGTTAGGGGCAATCAGGATGGCAAGGGAGGGAAGTTAGGAGTGACTGGGCCAGCAGGGGTGGACAGTTGGGGGCACCAGGCCTGCAGGGGAGGACTGTTAGGGGCAACCAGGCTGGCAGGGGAGAGCTGTTAGGGGCAACCAGGCTGGCAGGGGAGCAGTTAGGCATTGATCAGGCTGGCAGGGGAGTGATTAGGGGGTGATCAGGCTGGCAGGCAAAAGCAGTTAGGGGCAATCAGGCAGGCAGGCAGGCAGGCAGGTGAGCGGTTGAGAGCCAGAAGTCCTGTATTGTGAGAGGTGTGGGATCGGGCCTAAATGGGCAGTCGAACATCCCTCAAGGGATCCCAGATTGGAGAGGGTGCAGGCTGGGCTGAGGGACACCCCGCCCCCGTGCATGAATTTCGTGCACCGGGCCTCTAGTATTTAATAGATGGATAGAAGAAGATGAATCTCCAAAAGAGAGCAAGAAGAAAGATAGGCAGCAAACCAGAAAATATAAACAAAGGAGATCAATGAGCTATACTTGCTCTATGTTATGCCAGGACACAAACTAAGATTTTATCTTTGGTCCTATGAGTAATTCTAAGTCTACTTTTTAGATACAAGAAAATTCTTCATAGATTTACACTGAAATTAATATTTACAGAAAAAGGTAAAATAAAGCCAAAGTTACTGAGAGAAAGCCATTATTGCCCTTAAAGAAAAAGATAGCACTTTTAACTTCATTTCCCATTTGCATTGACCTGTACAAGGGTGAACATTATGCAACATGCATGGAACATTTTAATTTACAAAGAAATACCATACAAATTTGCAGCAACATCACTGTGAAAATGAAAAGCATGAAACAAGGAGTCACCTGATAGAATATGATGCCAAGGATGGGGAGGCAAATGACCAAAGATTTCCCATGTGAAATTTTTCAATAGTGCACCCTGCCAGGAATCTATCACATTCAAAAGGAGCTACTGTCAGTACCCTGGAAATACATCTATACTCCATCAACTTATCACACTGTTCTAAATTCCTCAACACTCTCAGAAAGAGCTGATGATTGGGAAAGTAATGGATTTCACACCTTCTCATTTTTTTCTCCAATTAGGGGACAAAAGTCCACATGATCTCTCGTATCTCCAGGGCCACAGTATAGACTCAAGGGGAGGGACAACGAGCAATAGCATTTTTAAACATAGAAAAATCAGTATTAGATATGCAGAGTATTAATAAATATGATTCTGAAGGACAAATTGTGTGCCTGTTAGTTGGGTTTTTCTTGTTGTTGTTGTTAGAAAACCATCAAATTCTCCTTTTATCTCTGCTAAGCATTTGGTAGAGTCCTTAGGCCAGTGGTCAGCAAACTCATTAGTCAACAGAGCCAAATATTAACAGTACAACGATTGAAATTTCTTTTGAGAGCCAAATTTTTTAAACTTAAACTTCTTCTAACGCCACTTCTTCAAAATAGACTCGCCCAGGCCGTGGTATTTTGTGGAAGAGCCACACTCAAGGGGCCAAAGAGCCGCATGTGGCTCGCGAGCTGCAGTTTGCCGACCACGGCCTTAGGCAGCAGAGGTGTGTTTCTCAAAACCTGGTCCAAGGACCACCAGCATGAAAAGAGAATTCCACTCTTTATAAGGAAACAAAAAGTGCTTTGTAAATTCTAAAGTTCAAAGTAAATGTAAGGTACTGTTAAAAAAAAAAAAAAAAGCTTTCATGCATGCAAGAAACCTTAGAGATTATTGCAACCAAAGGTGTCATTTGGAGATGAGACTACTGAAGCTAGAAAAGGTATGACTTATTCAAGAATAAAGGCAGTTTAAGACAAGAATCCAGGCATTTTAAATGTTGTTTATTCAAAATGGATGCTTAAATTTCCTGTCTTACCTTTCACAGGTTGAATTGCTATCCCTCCAAGTTACTCAAGTGAGAAACTGAGTCATTCTTCTTCCTTTCCAAAATTACTTAAATTCTGTTCACTTCTCTCCATCTTCAATACCACTGCCATGGACCACAGTCTATGAGGAATGCTTGAATTAGAAGATAGGGAGAGAGGGTTGAGCCTTAATATTAAAAAAGACCTTAAACACATACTTAGTATTAATTCCAAATTTAATAATATAAACAGATATAGATTCACAACATCAATTAAAACTTTTTTCAACTTTGTGCTTTTTATTGGCAGGCAACAACTTTATACTCCTAGGTATCACTAAACTGTGTACAGTTAGACATGCAGCATTCTAGAAGCACAAGCAGCAGAATCAAACAGAGCAGACTTACGGGAAGGTCAGTCTTCATTATGTTGCCCATTTTTCATTATGTGTACACAGAAGCATGAATGCAGTTTGAAGTTGTTTTTTGTTAAATATAGTTTGATGGATTTCAGAGAAAAAGGGAGAGAGAGAGAGAGAAACATCAATGATCAGAGAGACTCATTGATTGGCTGCCTCCTGTGTACCCCCAACTGGGGTTTGAGCCCATAACCCAGGCATGTACCCTGACCAGGAATCCAACTGATGACCTCTTGGTTCTTAAGTCAATGCTCAACCACTGAGCCACGCCAGCAGGGGCAATTTGAAATCTTTTAATGGAAATGAAGTTATAATCACACATCTATGTGACCAACAGCTTAACTCCAAATATTTGACTTCAGTTTCTCATTGCACAATTATTAAAATGTATTTTTCCTGTTAGAAACCAGCAACTTATTTTTTTGTGTTTATTTTTCTTTTGAAGAACTATGCTCCACACAGAACTGTTCCATTGTATGGAGGAAGATCAACTGAAGAGTGAGGAGTCACAAAGAACTGATTGCTTTCATCAGGGCTAAAATCTCCAAAAATATACTGTGGGCCAGAGGGCCATGGCAACCAGTTTCAGTGAAACTGGGTTCCTCCCTCCCCCTTTCACCCCCCTTGCCCCTGCTGGACTCCTCACACAGCTTCACTCACTGCCATCTCTTCTCACCTGTGCACACACACTTAAACATTAATGTATAACCTTAAACCTGTGTCCCACACTGGACCACACTACCTATACTACCCTATCTAATAAAGAGGTAATATGCAAACTGACTGTCACTCCAACACACAAGATGGCCACCCCCATGTGGACACATGATGGTCGCCACAAGATGGCCAGCAGGGGAGGGCAGTTGTGGGTGATCAGGCCAGCAGGGGAGGGCAATTGGGAGGAACCAGGCCTGAAAGGGAGGGCAGTTGGGGGTGATCAGGCCTGCAGGGGAAGGCAGTTCTGAAGGACAAATTGTGTGCCTGTTTGTTGGGTTTTTGTTGTTGTTGTTAGAAAACCATCAAATTCTCCTTTTATCTCTGCTAAGCATTTGATAGAGTCCTTAGGCCAGTGGTCGGCAAACTCATTAGTCAACAGAGCCAAATATTAACAGTACAACGATTGAAATTACTTAAATTCTGTTCAAATTCCCCCCCTACTGCCCTGCCCTGCAGGCCTCGTTGCCCCTAACTGGTTTCCCCTGATGACCTTGTCACCCCTAACTGCCCTCCCCTGCAGGCCTGGGTCCCCCGCAACTGTCCTACCCTGCCAGCCATCTTGTGCCCACAAGGGGGCTGGCAGAGGAGGGCAGTTGGGGGGTCCAGTCCTGCAGGGGAGGGCAGGTGGGGTGGAACCAGGCCTGCAGGGGAGGGCAGTTGAGGGTGACCAGGCCAGCAAGGGAAGGCAGTTAGGGGGAACCAGGGCTGCAGGGGAGGGCAGTTGGGGGCAACCAGTCATGCAGGGGAGGGCAGTTGGGGGGGACCAGGCCTGCAGGGCAGGGCAGTAGGGGGGGGAACCAGGCCTACAGGGGAGGGCAGTTGGGGGGCAACAGGCCTGCAGGGGAGGGCAGTTGGGGGCGACCAGGCCGGTAGGGGAAGGCAGTTGGGGGCAACCAGGCTTGCAGGGGAGGGCAATTAGAGGTGACCAGGCTGGCAAGGGAGGGCAGTTAGGGATGACCAGGCTAGCAGGGGAGGGCAATTAGGGGAATCGGGCCAGCAGGGGAGCAGTTAGGTGTCAATCAGGCTGGCAGGGGAGTGATTAGGGGGTGATCAGGCTGGCAGGCAGAAGTGGTTAAGGGCAATCAGGCAGGCAGGCAGGCAAGTGGTTGGGAGTCAGCAGTCCTGGATTGTGAGAGGGATGTCCCACTGCCCGTTTAGGCACGATCCTGGTGGGACTGGTGGGATTGGGCAGTCAGACATCCCTCAAGGGGTCCCAGATTGGAGAGGATGCAGGCTGGGCTGAGGGACACACACACACCCGTGTACGAATTTCGTGCACCAGGCCTCTAGTACTATAAATAATGTCTTACCAACTCATAATTATCTTATCTCTAACAAAGATAGATTGTATTATTATTGTTACCTTAACAATATTAATTAGTTAAATTAAAACACTTGATCTGTATCTTAAGTTATGTGCAGCTTTATTTTAGTCAGGGGGACAAAATCCCCTATTCTATGTACAGTCTCTTAACTTGGCTTCAGAATTCCATTCCTGCTGCCACATGCCATTCTCCTCATAGTAACAATTATCCCCTTCAAACCAAAGCATATTATATATGTCTCCTGGTTAAAAATCTCCAACCACCCTAACTAGTTTGGCTCAGTAGATAGAGCATCAGCCTGCAGACTGAAGGGTCCTGGGTTTGATTCCAGTCAAGGGAGTAGCAGCCATGAATCTCAATTCTTTTTTTCAAGATTTATAACACAGTTAGCTAAAGAATAAATCTTTCCCAAAAGTTTAATACTGGACTTCTTGTAATTATATTTATGTTCCTCACTAAATGTGGCTGGGCCTGAGCTAACATCCATATGAGGAAGGCTCACCCTATTATCTATTGGTTAGTGTGGAGTAGCAGCCATGAATCTCGTCTTTTTTCAAGATTGTTTTTACAGTTTTTTCATGTCTTCACATCCTGAACACATTGTAGTAGTGAAAGTAGCAATGTAAATATACTTTTCCTTATTTCAATGACAACTTGCATAATGATATAAAGATTTTGAAATACTTGTATATTAATCAAAGACTAGTGATTTATCATTGATCAAGAGAATAAGAAGGGTTTCATGTTTTTATAACTAGAACTAGAGGCCCGGTGCATGAAATTTGTGCACTGGAGGGGGTGTCCCTCAGCCCAGCCTGCATCCTCTCCAATCTGGGGCCCCTCGGGGGATGTCCGATTGCCGGGTTAGGCCCGATACTGCCTAAACCGGCAATCGGACATCCCTCTCACAATCCAGGACTGCTGGCTCCTAACCACTCACTTGCTTGCCTGCCTGCATGATTGCCCCTAACTGCTTCTGCCAGTTTTTTCTTAAGTTTCTAGTTGTGATCTAGGTAAAATTCACAATTAATTATTATTGATGTGGAATTGTCCCACATACAGAATCTTAAATATTCCCCAAACCTCAAGATCGTGAGCCATCTCGTCTCCATTATCAGGAGAGGTCAGAGATTGAGAGGTGGTGTACCCTGTTCAACTCTCATCTGATCAACACCTAAAGATGAGTGGGAATTAACCATTACAGTGAATTCCTTACCATTCAGCACCCCTTAGATAAACTGTTTTAAAATAAATAAAAGTTGTCTAGTTTAAATTTGTGTACTCCATTTAGTGGTATTTTCTATCTGGACCTACGTTTTGTTGCTAACTGTACCTAAGAACCTCAAATTGAGTCCACATTTATCTCTAGAAACATAATCCTTTGTTTCTAAGAGCTCAACTGGTAATGATAATTGACACATTGGTTCAGTTCTTGGTGTATGTCAGGAACTGTTCCAGAAACTTCGCATATATGCTCTCTCTCATGCAGCAATTGTTCAAAATACACTGAAAACTGAATGAGTTCATGTGAATGAGAAAATTAGGACTACAAGGAGGTAAGTAATCTTGAGTCCAGCTCAGTCTGACTACAACTCCACGCTCTTAGCCACTGCCCTCTTCCTTGTCTGGTAGGTTGCACTTAGTAAGCCCAAGGAGGCACATGAATATACATGCCACATGGCAAGATGGTCATGCTGCCTGGCTGAGTTTCATTTGCCTTAGTGTTTGTTACACAGAACAACTTTTTAAATGCGTTAGTCCTCCTTTGATTTTAAATTAATGTATATGCTTAAAGTAGAGAAAAATAAAATTCACCAAGACCACCATTCAGAGGTAAATTTTGTTAACATTTGATGTTCTTTTTTTCAGATTTCATATATTTTTAAAACATAGTCAAGCTCATATAACTTCCTATGCTGTCACACTCACCAATAATAACCTAGGCAATATATCAATAAATTTAATTTTTATAGTTATATAGTATCCATTGTGTGAGCATATTATAATTTATTTAATCAGTTTTTAGATATTGAGATGTTTCTCCATATACTAAAATATTATACTAGTAGTATTTTAAAATACCAGACTAACATTACACATACTAGAGAATATAAATATACTTTTTCTATAAGTTTAAAATTATTTCAAGGTAAAATATTTACAACAATCAAATAATACTTTGACAAAGAGAAGAATTTCACCCTTAAAACAAAATCACTCTTGGTAATTATTTTAACTTATATTGAAAATTTTAGAGTTCAGCTTCAATTATGCATGGATTTTGGAACTTACATACACACATACATCTATATTCATTCTATACTTACGTATACATATTTTTAATATTTTTATTGATTTCAGAGAGGAAGGAAGAGGGAGAGAGAGATAGAAACATCAATAATGAAAGAGAAGCATTGATTGGTTGCCTCCTGCATGCCCCACACTGGGGATGGAGCCTGCAACCTGGGCATGTGCCGTGACTGGGAATCGAACCATGACCTCCTGGTTCATAGGTTGACACTCAACCAAATCAGCTGGAACATGTATATATTTTTTAATGAAATTATGTTTAAAAAATATATACAAGATATAGGTAAAATGATAACTTATACTTCAACAAATTAAAAACTTGTTTTTTTGAAAGGTACTGTTAAGAAAATGAAAAGACAAGCAACAATATTAAATAAAATATACCCAATACATATTTCTGACAGCTGAAAGGACAGCTACAGAGAATATATAAAGATCTCTTAAATTTAATAAACAGATAAATGACCTAAATAATAAACAGATATTTGAACAGATACTTTACAAACGAATATATACAAAGGGTCAATAAACACATTAAAAGATGTTCAACATTATTAGTCATCAGAAAAATACATATTAAAACAAGCAGATACTACAATACACCCACTATAAAGGTTCAACATCTCTATATATAAAAGTCTAAGTGAATGTTACAAAAGAACAACCAGAATGACCGGTCGCTATGACGTGCACTGACCACCAGGGGGAAGATGCTCAATGCAAGAGCTGCCCCTAGCCCACAAGCCCCAATCACTGATGGGGCCTACCGGCCAACCTCTTGATCCTTCCCCCCGGCTGGCAGGTCCCAATTGCCTGATCGGGGCCAGGTCCCCGGGCTATGATGGGGAACCAGGGTGGGTGGCAGCAGACATGGCTCTTTTCCCAGGGGGGCCGAGGGCTGGCTCCCTCCTCGGGGCTGGTGGCCAACCTCCCAGGTCCCTCCCCATGTCCCTCCCCTAGCCAGCAGGCTCTGATCAGCCTGCTGCCCACGCATCGCAGTGACGATTGCCCCTCCCCCCCCCCCCAGCGAGGGAAGAAGGAGGTGGGGAGGCAAGGAGGCAGGGAACCTGATGGCCCTGATCGCCAGCCAGGCCTAGGGACCCCACCCATGCACGAATTTCTTGCACTGGGCCTCTAGTAAAATAAAAATAAAAAAACTATACTAAAGATGTTGGTCAACTGGAATTCTCATATACTAGAGTCCTGGTGCACGAATTTATGCATGGGTGGGGTCGCTCGGCCTGGCCGGTGATGGGGGCTGATCAGGGCCAATTGGCTGACCAACTGGGGGGAGGGAATGTGGAGGCTTAGCCAGCCATGGGAAGTTGGTTATGGGAGTGCATTGATCACCAGGGGGCAGCTCTTGCATTGAGCATCTGCCCCCTGGTGGTCAGTGCATTGTCATTGCAACCAGTCGGCTGGTCATTTGGTCGACAGGTTGTATTGTTCACTTAGGCTTTTATATACACTGAGTGGCCAGATTATTATGACCACCTGACATTTGTAGGCAAATTAGCTGTACACTGCATCGTATGGGATATAGAAGCTGAAGTCCTTTGCTGTCTGCAGTTACCAAGATAAAACATCTCCAATTTGCACAGGAACACAAGGATTGGACAGTCGAGCATTGGAAAAAAGTCATGTGGTCCGATGAATCACGTTTCCAGTTGCATCATGCAGATGGCAGAGTGAGAATTTCGTGGAAACAGCATGAAAGCATGCACCCCACATGCATGAGTACAACCCTTCAAGCTGGTAGGGGCAGTGTTATGGTTTGGGACATGTTTTCCTGGCATGATTTGGGCCCTTTAATTCATGTGGAACAACCTCTGAATAGCACAACATACCTAAGTATCGTTGCTGATCAAGTTCATCCTATCATGTTTGTGGCATTTCCCAATGGAGATGGCTTCTTCCAACAAGACAATGCGCCATGCCATGGTGCTCGTATTGTGCAGGAGTGGTTTCAAGAACATGAGGGAGACTTTACCTTGCTTAGGTGGCCCCCACAATCACCAGATCTCAATCCAATTGAGCATTTGTGGGACGAAGTTAAAAGAACCATCAGGCAGCTGGTTCCACAACCATCAAATCTCACAGAACTGGACAGTGCTCTTCATCAGGCATGGTGTCAGATTTCTCGCATCACCTTTCAACATCTCGTGGAGTCAATACCAAGAAGAATCACCGCAGTATTGAAGGAAAAGGGTAGCCCAACGAAGTACTGATGCAGTGGTCATAATAATCTGGCCACTCAGTGTATATAGATTGCTGGTGGGGATGTAAAATGGAACCATTTTTCAGTGCCCTCTGAACTAAAACATACACTTCTACATGGTAAAGTAAGGAAATGTTTTTAGGTATTTTCCAAAGAGAACGAAAGCATATGTTCACACAAAGATGTACACAAACATTCAGAGCTGCTTTTTAAAAATAGCAATACTTATGTGAAAGAAGCTAGACAGAAGAGAATATTCTGTATGGTTGCATTCACATGAAATTGTGGAACAGGCAAAACTAATCTATAGTGACAGAAATTTATAGTGGCAGGTCAGTGGTTGCATAGGACAGAGGTGAAGATACATAAATTCACTGTACAGGACACCAGGAGAATTGTTTGAGTGATGAAAATTGTCTATATCCTTATCACATTGATTTGTCATAACTCATTGGATTGTACTCTTACAATAGACATATTTAATTGTGTATGAATTATAACTCAATAAACTGACTTTAAAAACAAAATTATTTCATACCAATTGCTCAATTCCAACCCTACACTTCTAAGTGTTTGCTAGCCTATCCACTATCCCATAGTTATTAGTACCTTTTTCAATTGTGATAAAGTCCTCAAAGTATCTGCTTATTTTCTCAGTACATCCAATGTCCCAACCATGCTACCTCCATACTTTGCATCCTGGGTGCCTCTGGTGCATGTCCACGAGTTCCTGCATCACCACCCCACCCACTGACCAACTATTGATTTCTTCTAGGAAAAGAAGGTGGGGGAATGGAATTATCTAATTATTGAATGTTATAGTTTTATTCTCTCCATCATTTATGTTTTCACTGGGTTTTGTTTGTTTTGTCTTTCATTGGAAAATCCGTATGTGGAGTTTTATGTAGGGGGATAGGATAGTCCAGCTAGCCATTTTGTTGAGATCCCCTCAAATGAGAATGCTTCTTGCAAGTATGGTTTATCCAATGGCTTCTTCAACCTCTTGCCTAATTGGGAGCAGGAGGGATAGAACGCACCTGAGTGTGAGAGACTGAGGTGCAGAGAGAGTAACAGAGCTCACACTCTCATCCTTCGGTGCTCAGACTTTCACTTAATTCCTGTTTTCAGAACCAAGCCTCACTGGTTTCTGCTTTGTCTGGGATCCCAAAGTCTAGGGCTTTTATCTTCAGTTTCTCCATAGAATGAGCCTCCCCACTCCTGCCCAGAGTGAGTTGTTGACTGGTTGTGTGGGGGTGGTACAGAAGTCAGAAGATCCAACTACTGTAATAATAGACTCTCATCTTGCCCGGTTTTCGCCCTTTTGCCCACCTCCACCCTCCACTGTTGCTAATGTGCTCAAGTCTGCAGCCCCTCAGGGGTTCTTGGAGGTAACCTGTCTTACTTCCTATGCTTTTCCCCTTCTGCATGCTTGTTAGTTGGTAGCTTTTTCTCTAATAAATTAGTTATCATTCCTCCATGTGACTTCCATATTTAAAAGTATGTTTCAATTTCTCTGATTCACTAAGATCTCCTCTGTCATTCTATTTGCTCCTGTGGGTTATGTCTTTTGCTCTATTGCCATTTCAATGGTGTCTTGGAAGGGAGAAGAGATAAATGTGTCTGATACATTTTCCTTGCACAAATAGGCCCCTTATTGTCACTTAAAATTGTATATTTCTATCAATTAATTCTTCACTCTAAGAATTCTCTCTCTCTCTAACATGAATTTAATTTATCTAATTTTTTTACAAAACAAAACTGCCCTTGCATATTCCAGAAAATCTTTTGACTATTAGTAGCTTATGGCTTATTTTTTTCCCCCAGAGGGATTTGAGGAATTCTTTAGCTTTAGGTCATAAACTGAAGGCTCTTTATAAAATTCCATCAGAGATATCATGTCAGTGTCTCTCCTGCCTCATCTGTCTATAACTTGAATCCATCCCAGGTTCTTCCATTTACCTTGACCCCAACTCCGTTCCACTGGCATATTTGATAAATGATGAGCATGAAAACCAATGGAAACACAAGGTCAAGTAACTCAAAAGAATTGCTCATTTCAGCAATAAATATCAGTCTGTTCCATTACTTAGCTTCATGGACCCAAACTTAGTTCTACAAAAGAGTTTGATTTAAATGTTTTTCATCATGAATTCATTAATCTGTTCAGTTAAAAGTCCGATCTGGTTTGTGTACATATAAGCATATATACACATTCTTTGTGTGCTGATTTCCTGGGGTGAGGGGACCACCTGCCATATCGTCAGGTTAATTAAAGACCTGAAGTAGCCTGAGTCTGGGGCTAGGGATGGTGAGAGTACTTATGCTCCTCACTGCAGTGCTCCAGCTCATAGCTGACAGGACAGAGTTGAGAGGCCCAAATCTACACTCATATATGAAATTAATTGGAAAAGCCTTAACCAGTGACCTGTTCAATCCTTTTGGAGTCCTCTCCCTTTGATCTTCCCTCCCTCAGTGGCTGTGACTGAATCTAGCAATTGTAAATTGAAAGGTATGGACACCTCTGAGCCTGCCCAGAGAAATCACCTCTAGGGTTTCTCAGTTTTCTTGTCCTCTTTCCAGCTCCCAGAGCTCCTGTAACGTCAGTTATTTCACGAGAGAACCTCAGGGTCCATGAGCCATTTAGAGAACTCATTAAAAAGACACAGTTGGAAAGTTGCCTCAAGCACCTCGACCAAGATTTAGTTTTTAAGTTTTAATTGATCTCAAAGGAATGGAAGCTATTTCAAGAGCTAAAAAGTAAATGTCAGAAAAAAAATCTCCTTGTGGAGTTCATTAAAACTTTGCCACTCTTAATTATATCAGGAGCACTCTCAGCAGGCAGCTGCTCAGGAGACCATGGAGGCGTGTGGCCTTTGGGGGAAAGCCCTGGTTGCTCAGCAGTGAAGCCCCACAGTTAATGCTTCAGTGGTGTGTGGAGACACCCTCCTTGGAGGCTGAAGCTCAAAGCATCTTATCAATGGGCTGAGTGCTTTTCCCATCCACACATTTAGTTAAGAGAATAACAAACCAAATAAACTGTAATATATTCCAGGCACAGTACTAAGACCTTTCTATGAGTTATTACCAATCATCAAAATAACATTTAAAAGTGAATATTTCTTTCCTTCCTGTTTATAAAAAAAGAAGCAAGTTCAATCAAGTGAAAAACCTCATCTGAGGTCACATAAATTTAAAACTGATTCTAAAGCCTTTTACATTTTTCTGCTGACAGAGTCCAGCATGAACTCTAGTATTCTCTCTTTAGAACTACTCATCCTTCCAAACAACCATCCTATTTATTTCTTCTTTGGCAACAACAAGGAAGACCAAACTGCTCACCTGCCTGCCTGCCTGATCGCCCCTAACTGTCCCCCCTGCCAACCTGATCATCCCTAACCACCTCTGCCTGCTGGCCTGATCATCCCTAATTTGCACCCCCTGCTGGCCTGGTCACCCCTAACTGCCCCCCCTTGCCAGCCTGGTCACCCCAACTGCCCCCCCACCAGCCTGGTTGCCCCTTACTGCCTCCCCACCAGCCTGGTCGCCCCCAACTGCCCCCCTTTGCTGCCCTGGTCGCCCCTTACTGCCACCCCTGCTGGCCTGGTCACTCCCAACTGCCCCCTCTGTTGGCCTGATTGCCCCC